>NC_143551.1:104320000-105567500 GCF_054136105.1 Typopeltis vanoorti | reverse complement strand
GGTGATATCCTTGTGGAAACAATGTGTAAAGAACATTCCGAAAAACTATTGAGAGCAACAACAATGGGTGGAATACAAATTGCAGTAACACCTCACAGAACACTCAATTCCAGTTGAGGATTGATAAAAGAATGGGATCTCCTTGATGTTCCTGATGAGGAGATATGTTCAGAACTTAAAGATGGGTGTGGGGCACATCCTGATACGTAGGGATGGTTGCCTGGTCTCAACCAAGAACATCATCCTTACTTTTGATACACCTAGGCCTCTGACATCTGTAAAAGCAGAGTATCTCAGCTGTCCTGCTAGAATGTACATCCCTAACCCGCTGAGATGCTTTAAATGTCAAAGATATGAACATGCCAAAACTGCCTGTCGTGGTTCTACTATCTGTGCCCGATGTGGTAGTAAAGAACATGATAATAAATCTTGCTGTGGAAAAAAAGCTACATGTGTCAACTGTCAAAGAGATCACCCAGCTTACTCTCGTGCATGTCAAAAATGGAAAGATGAAAAAATTAAAATGTCTCCAAACTTTTTGCCATGAGGGCCACATTGGGTACTTCAGCAATGTTCAGTGGGCCATAGTAAAAAAAAAAAAACTAGAACTAGATATGAGTTTTATTGAAAGCAGATAAAAACTGATTACAGAGTACGTGAGATTAAATTATCGTATATTAATGACAATGAACATTATCAGCAAATTCTCATATTTTTATCGCAATTATAATAAAACCATTAATGTGAATGATGTAACTGTGTTTGTGTTTTTAAAATCCTATTAAATTCAGGTTCAAATTTTGAAGTGCTAATTACAAGTAGCGATTTCAAATGTTCATCAGATAAATTTGCCTGTATTTTGACATATTTCATTCGGGAAAAAGTTTGTTTGCAAAGATACGTTGTCTCAAAAATAGAGATAAATTTACAAGCAAATTTCTTCAAATTTGCTTGTAAAATTGAAATTTTTTTTTTCTTCATTAGTCAATTTTAACAGACCTTTTACAGTTAGAAAGACTGTAACTTGGATTACATTTACTTTTTGCTATTCGGGAATATGTTTTGAACACAATTTTAATTAATGCATTTGAAATCTATCAGTGCCCTGTGTTTTTTTTTTTTTTTTTTTTTTTTTGTGTGGATTCTTATTGAAAAATTAGTCCAATTGGCAGGCTGGATAAAATCATATCGCAAGCCGCATCTGACCTGTGGGCCGTAGTTTGGAGACCCCTGCTCTATGGGGTAGTGCCAACACTAATAGACGAGGTCGAATCATTGATAGAATTCTTGATAACAACCTCTCCCTTTTAAATAATAAACTCAATACTTTCTTCCATATGCCTACTCGTTCATATTCTGCAATTGATCTTACAATCTGCTCCCCTTCCATTCTTCCACTACTCACATGGGACGTTGAAGAGAACATATATGAAAGTGATCACTTTCTTGTTCTCTGCATGTTGTCTTCACATGAACCATGTTCACCCACACGGATACCTTTATGGAAAATTGACCAGGCTGACTGGAACACTTTTTCTCATCTTGCAAAATTTAATGCTGATGCCATCAGTCAAGCACCTATCAATGGAGCTGTAAAATATATAACATAATGCATTGTCCAGGCAGCAGCAACCTCCATCCCAAAAACATCATCTTGGTTTCCAATCTCTCCAAAGCCTTGGTGGAACCCAGAATGTCAGACAGATAAAAAAGATCAACATAGAGCATGGGACATATTTTGTAGATATCCCACCACATCAGACTCGATAGCTTTCAAGCGTGCTCGAACCAAAGCACGTTATGTGAGATGTCAGAGTCAAAAACAATCATGGATCCAATTCACTACATCAATTAATCAAATGACCAGTCCAAAAATTGTATGGGATAAAATCCGGAAAATGAAAGGCAGATATAGAACACATTGTTTGTCTACCTTAGACCATAATGGAAGTGTTATTGCTGATCCCACAGCCATTTCAGATGCTCTGGGAGAAAATTTTGCCAGAATCTTATTTCTGTTCTTTCAGAATTTTTAATTCTGAAAGAACAGCAAGAGAAAGAAAGGCTAAATTTTTCTACAAATGTTCTTAAGCCATACAATCAATCATTTGTTAAGGAGGAACTAAAAAGAGCTCTCCTACTATCTCACCCAAGTGCAGTAGGGCCTGATGACATCCATTATGAAATGATAAAACATCTACCATCGTCTTCTATGGATCTCCTTCTCTTACTATACAATAGAATACTTTAAGAGGAAGAGTTTCCAAATTCTTGGCATAAGTCAATTGTCATTGCTATCCCAAAACCAGGAAAAGATCCAACACAAGCAAATAATTACCAACCCATTGCTCTGACAAGCTGTCTTTGTAAGATACTAGAGAAAATGGTTAATGCCAGACTTTTCTGGTATATAGAAAGCAACAATCTTCTCTCCAGTACACAATGTGGTTTCCATAGACATCGATCAACTTTAGACCATTTGGTTTCGTTTAGAAACTTGTATAAAAGATGCATTTCTGAAGCAAGAACACCTTGTCTCATTTTTTTGACATGGATAAAACTTATGATGATACAGCATATTAAAAGACCTCTATAACCTATATCTCAAAGGACACCTCCCTATATTTATTAAAAACTTTCTGTCCAGGCGAACTTTCCAAGTCAGAGTGGGAAATATGCTATCTCGACCATATCATCAAGAACAAGGTGTTCCCCAAGGCGCTGTCTTAAGTATGACCCTTTATGCTATTAAAATTAACTCAATCATTGAACAGCTTCCTCCCACTGTAAACAATGTCCTATATGTTGATGACTTCACAATTTACTGTCACTCACGTAACGAGGGTAATTGAAAGACAACTTCTGCAAGCAATTGATCATGTCTCTCTGTGAGCTCTTAATAATGGATTTAGATTTTCAACAGAAAAAAGTGTCTGTGTACATTTCTGTCGAATATGCACTCATCACCTAGATCCTGAACTAAGAATGGGACATACTGTTATTAAAGTAGCTACAGAAACCAAGTTCTTGGGACTTATCTTTGACAGAAAACTTGCATTTCTAGCACACATTCGTCAACTAAGAGAAAAGTGCAAAAGAACTTTGACCTCTTTCGCACTCCATCCTTGAGCTTCATTGCTCCATCTTCATCATGCACTTATACGTTCAAAGCTAGATTATGGGTCCCAAGTCTATGATTCTGCAAGACAGAGTAACCTACAATGGTTGGATCCCATCCATCATCAGGGTATACGATAGCTACTGGTGCCTTTCGCACTTCACCTACTCAAAGTCTTTGTTGAAGCAAATGAACCAGCTCTATCACTTCGATGGAAACAGTTGTCTCTTAATTACGCCCTAAAAATAAAATCTCTCCCAGATCACCCTACATGGAATAGTATCTTCTCCCTGCATTGGGAAGCTCAATATCACACCCATCAAACTACTATACATCCTTTTGGTATGCGTGTTAAAGAAACTGTACAAGCTGTTAGTATAAATGTTGACAACATTAGCTATACTAAACATAACAGCATTCCTCCATGGTGTTACACATGATGTCTTAAGAATGTAGAATTCTCAGCTATCATGGTGTAACATGAAGAATAAATAAATTAAAAACCCTGCAAGAGATAATAGATGAATTATTTAAAAGAAAAAGAAATATTCTTGCATCCAATAAAATATATAAAATATAAAGGTGTTTGTTAAACTAACTAACAAAAAAGAAAGAATACATTAATGTTGTAATATGGTATAAATGAGAAAATTTAACTAAATAAGACAGAAAAGGATTAGTCATAAAAGATGGTATGTGAGAGGCTAGAGGCTATTTACAAACTGACATTAGCTTATCATAAATAATTAAGCTATGATCCAATAATGGGTATTACGATCATGCCACCATACACATTCAACACATAAATTCATTTGACACGGACATATAAGATTAATTCACTTTATTTAACTATCCAAACTTAAGTAGATTAACTAAACCATTTACTGCACTGACACATAACTATGACATTTAAACTTTCTTATACAATATATTAGACATGCAAAATTCTCAGGACACTTAATTACTCATATAATATTAACATTAGTAAGCTTACTTTCATTATATTCTGTCATATATTAAAGTCCTAGTATTGTTTTCTTGGTCACTTCAACAGTTCAGTATTAGAATAATGATAACTAATACAGACGAATCTTAGTTAACACGAGATATATTTTACAGTACCTTTCTTTCTTGAATTTTCCATATGGGCCTCTACCTTTTTCTGATCGAACTATCTTGGTATAACCTCTCCGATAATCTGTTTCTCCTACGTTCCTTTTGGAATTGAACTATGCTTACGCGGTCTTAATCTCTCGTAACTTAGGACACACTTTGAATCATCTATATAGCGGCTGTACAACTCGCGACGTGGACATTGATTTCTTTACTTCTTTCCCTTTCTCGTAGTTGAAACTGGAGTTGAAACACAAAGAATATGCTTTCTTTTCTTTGACTATATGGCATTCTTCACTTCTTACATAGGAAGTACGGAATCGAAATCCCGCTCACTTTCGTTTCCGTGTTGTGGCGACGGAGATATAACCCCTATCTCGCCACTCAGGAAAACACCGTGAAATCCATACAAAAGAGCTTGCGAAGAACTCTCCTGGAACAGAACCAAAACCAAAAGCCAAAAAAGAGTCTCCTCCTGGGGGGAGGTTTCTAACCTTTTTATATCCTCTCTCCTAACAGCACCTTCTCTAACTTCTTTTCTTTGCCCCCCCCCCCTTTTTTTTTGACTTGACTTTACCGACCAATTAGGATGGCGTTTTTCTGCCAAATATCATTTGATTGGCGAGCCTGTAACGATTTCTCAATCTGGGAATTGACCCTAAGCGATTTTGTGTTGTTTTTCTTGTGCTAGCCTCTAACTTAATCCCCTTTCAAAATTTCTCTATGAATTTACTTAATATTTTAATCTCTAGCCTTTCACATGTCATCTTTTATGACTAATCCTTTTCTGTCTTATTTAGTTAAATTTTCTCATTTATACCATATTACAACATTAATATATTCTTTCTTTTTTGTTAGTTAGTTTAACAAACACCTTTATATTTTATATATTTTATTGGATGCAAGAATATTTCTTTTAAATAATTCATCTATTATCTCTTGCAGGGTTTTTAATTTATTTATTCTTCATGTTACACCATGATAGCTGAGAATTCTACATTCTTAAGATATCAGGTGTAACAATGGCAGGTTTGCACACCATCCTGCAACCTCTCACTTTGTCAGCTTCAGAAATCTTATAATCATCCATTTACCTGCAATTATTTAATGCACACAGAGCAGCACACACACACACACTCTCTGATTTCTTACCCATCTATACTGATAGTTCAAGAACTAATAACTCTGTTGGCTGTGCTGCTGTGTTCCCTGACATTATTATCTCAAATCAGATCCCACCAGACTGCAGTAATTATACAGCAGAGTTGCATGCCATTCACCTTGCACTTGTGATATAAAAGAAATCTGCTACCAAAAGTGTATAATTTATAGAGATTCATTGAGCTCTTTACAGGCTATCTTCTTTCCTATGTATAATCCACATCCAGTACTTTATGAGGTGCTACACCTGTTTCACAAAATGAAAATCCTTAATTTTGATGTTCAATTCTACTGGATTCCCAGCCACTTCATAATTAAAGGAAATGAGGCTGCAAAATCAGCTCATACCCTCTCCTCATACTGCTTGGCAGTTCCGTATATAAACTACAGAGAGCTTATAAGATCAAAGCTAATTGCACAGTGGGAGTCAACATGGCAAGAAGCATTAACAAACAAATTATATAACATTAAACCTGAAATTAAACACTGGCACTCTAGTCCAGCACTTTCCAAACTGTGGGCCGCGGTCCTCCTTGGGGCTGCAAGTTTTGTTGAGGGGGCCGTGAAATAATGGAAACAAATTTTAAATGTTTTAAGACTAAGTAGTTCCTTTTTTTTTTAATTTTAAAAGAAACGTATTTAAATTTTATTATTCATTATTTCTTTTTTGTTATTTTTTATATTTTAATGGAAAAAATCGCACGTCGGTGTTCGTTCACAAATTTTGCTTCCTGCGTATTTCGGCACTTAATGAATATTAGTAAGTATATGCTGATTCACATGTTTCATTTCAAAGGTATTGATAAGAAGCACAAAAAAACTTACAAACACAAAATCTTGAATATAAATTGTATTCAATATAAATACAATAAATATTATAAGATATGTCTGTATTAGGATTTTTTTCGATGGGGGGGCATGAAATTTTTTAATTTTTCCAAAGGGGGCCTTTACAACCATAAGTTTGGGAAGCACTGCCCTAGTCAATGTACAAAGAGAAGGGAGGAGGTTGTTCTTGCTAGGCTCTGCATAGGTCACAATCACCTTACACATTTTCTCATTTACTGAGAGCTGATGATCCTCCCATATATGAAAAATGCAACACACACACACACACACACACACACACACACCTCACTATTCATCATATTCTGGTAGATTATCAAAAATTTACACGAAAGAGGAATGAAATTTTCACCTATCTAACCAAGCCATATATACTCAGGGAAATGCTAGCAGACTCAGGCAAATTGCATAATGTTTTTAATTTTTTAGAAAGAATTAATTTGTACAAACACATTTGACTATAAATTTGTTTATATGTAAATACTGTTTTTCTTAACTTTTATACATGCATATTATTCATTAAGTTAAATCTGACCAATTTTGTATTACTGTAGGCCTTAATCTTATATATTTGTATCACCCTGCTGTAATTTCGTTAATATGTAAATACCATAATGCTAAACTTAAATTTTATGCATATATGCTGTATAATAATTCCTTTCTGACTCTAAGTATTAGTATAATAATGTTTGTTGTAATCTTAGTATATGTAAATACTGCTTTTCTTGACTTGTTTTGTGTATACATACTAGGGGGCGGCTCTGGTGTCCCCCCCCCCCCCAAGTTTTGGGCTGGTAAGCCAGACAAAAAAAAGTGACATAAAAACGTTTCAAATTTTGGCTTATCTGATTATTTTTGGATCAGATGCTCAGAGCTTGCTCCACCTTTGCTGCGAGTTGCCCCCTTCTTGCACTACTTCCGAGTTGCCCTCATTTTGCACTACTTGCTAAGACTTGAAAACAGCCATTTTTATAAAAATGGCTGTTTTTAGTTTAACGTTTAATATTTTTCTATTAAAAAAATGTATTATATAAAAATAGTGCAACATTTAATATTTTTCTATTTAAAAAAAATTGTATTCTTTTCCTCAAATTTTTTATATAAAAATAATTACACTACTCACACCAAATTATTATTTAAAAATATGTTATATTAAGAAGCCGGACAAAAAACGTGACATGAAAACATTTCAAATTTTGGCTTATCCTTTTATATATATAAATAGAGAGTGGATATTAACCTGTACCGTTATCTATTTATGTACTGCTGAAACCTCTACAGAGATTTTGTTTATATGTAGATACTGCATTGCTCAACATAAATTTTGTGTATGCATCTTATTTACTACTACTTTATTTTTCGAATAATCATGTAGTGCTGTAGCACACCTTGTCTATTTGTGATCCTTCTAATAATTCTGTTTATATGTATTGTTAAATTCAGTTTATACTACATTGCTAAATTTAATTTTCATCCATACATATTTATAATAATCCCTTTTTGACTATTTTTATACTGCTATAAAATCATCTATTATAATTTTACATATATGTAGATACTGCATTCCTTGGCTTAATGTTTCATATTTTGTGTATTAACTTATATTGTTAACTATTTTTGCACTACTATAATAACCTCTGACCTTGTGTGTCGCTGTACCCTCTGCAGCAGTTCTGTTTATCTATAGATGCTGCTTTATGGAACTAGATTCTTGTACAGACATATTGTTTAAATTTTTCTGTAAATGCTAATGTTGTATGTATTGTATTTATACAAAGGTCATACTGTGCCATACCTTTAGTATGGCACAGTATGACCTTTGTAGTTTCTGTGCCAAATAAACTATAAACCAACAACCAACAAAGCTCCCTTTTTTTTTTTTTTCTTTTTTTTTACAATGTCATTTGATTTATATATGAAGAATAATATAGGAGGAAAATTCTGACATACCGTTTATGGATGTTTTCTTTCTCCTTATCTTGGCAGTATGTATTCATCTGCTGTTAAGCTGTTAAAGAGGGTTTGGTAAAGTGGGGGGGGGGGGGGGTAAAATAATGTGGGGGAATTATTTGGAAAAAAAACCAGTTTTTTTTTTTCAAATAATCCCCCCCCCCCATTACTTTACTCCCACTTTATTAATTTGTTTGGTTTAGATTTCTTATTCTCTGATATCTAGTATCTTGATTCTGGATTTGCTTGCTGAATCCATCTCTGGCAAAGAAAGGTTAGGGTTAGTTATCCTAAGAAGTTAAATCTCATTTTTGTCCAGAGATTTGAGTTGCTAAAACTAAGACTTGGAGGTAAAAAAGTTCTCTTGATAATTAATATTTAAGGAATTGACAGTGTACTAGAAATATAAATTAAATAAACTTTAATATATACTTTCTGATATTTCGGCAAACGTCACGTTGTCATCTTCTTGGGAACTTAATACAAAGACGTGCACACAAGTACTAATAACAGCAAATGAGACTGAAGCTAGGAAGCTAACGTTTTCCTAAAGTCCTGATGGTGCCCCCTGGCGGGCTATATTGGTAGTTCTTGGCCTTTGGGCTGAAGTTCTTCTGATAAAAGTTTCCCAAATTTGGGGCAGTCTCATGCATCCAAATTTGTTGAGGTTTGGCATGTTCCTAAGGGCCAAGGGCGATTCCATGAATAGTCTTTCATACTTGAACTTGCTGCGGTGTAATACTGTGGCTTTCTTCCATCTTATTCTGTGGCGAGTATCCAGAGCGTGGTCTGCAAGCCTAGAGTGGCTGTACTGGTGAAATCGGTTATAATCCTTGTGTTCTGAGATTCTGATATTTGCTGTCCTGCCTGTTTGGCCAAAGTAGGACAATTTACAAATGCAAGGGACCTTTTATACACCAGGTAGGTCTAGGGGAAGTGGTTGGTCTTTAGTAGAGTGGATAAGGGATGCCAGTTTTCTATGTGGTCTGTAACAAGTGGTCAAGTCATGTTTTTTTAAGATTTTATTGATTTTTTTCGAGGTGCCTCGGATGTAGGGAATGGTGATGGATTTAGAGTAATCTTTTTTGTGAAGGAGAGAGGGTGGTGGGTTGTGGACAACTGGGTTAAGCATTTTTTGGAGGGGGTAGCCATTGGCTGAGAAAGTGTCACGGATGTGATTTAGTTCAGTGGGTAGGGCTTGATCATTTGAACAGATTATTTTTGCCCTGTTGAATAATGTCTCAATAACTCCATATTGTTGTGAGGGGGGGCGTGATGGGATTGTTGGTGAATGTATCTGCCTGTATGGGTGGGTTTTCTATAAGCTGAGAAAACCATGGTTCCATCAGGTTGGCGGGTGACTAGTGTGTCTAGGAAGGGGAGGTTATTGTTTTCCTCTTTTTCCAGGGTGAACTTGATTCTAGGGTGTTGGTTGTTTAAGTGTGTTAGGAAGGAGAGGAGTGAATCCGGGCCATGTGGCCAAATAGCGAAAACATCATCAACGTAGCGAAGCCATATGATAGGTTTTTGTGGGGCTGAGTTTAAGGCTTTCTCTTCAAACGTCTCCATGAAGAAGTTGGCCAAGGGTGGGGAAAGTGGTGAACCCATGGCTGTCCCCTCTATCTGTTTGTAGAATTTTTCCTGCCAAACGAAATAGCCTGAGTTCATTGTAAACTGAAATAGATCTGAGATATCGGGAGGAAATTTAGCTTGGATTAGCTCTAAGGTTTCTTTGAGGGGGACATTCGTGAATAGGGAGGAGACATCAAAACTGACCATTATGTCATTATGTTGGAGTGTAAGGTTTTCTATACTGGCTTTGAAGTGGGCTGAGTTTTTTTATGTGTGATGGTGTGTTGCCAGTATAGTGTGAGAGCACTTTGGCTAAATGCTTGGCTAGTTCGTAAGTGGGGGAATCAATGCCATCCACTATGGGACGTAATGGCACGTTTTCTTTGTGTATTTTTGGGAGCCCATATATGCGGGGGGGGGGGGGTCTAGAGTTATAGGGTTTTAGTCTGTTGGTAATCTCCACAGGCCAAGAAGTGACCTTCCTAAGGAGCCTATGGAGTTTTCTAATTTGTGAGTTGGTGGGATTGTAATCAATTGGGAGGTAAGTGGAACGATCTAATAGTAAAGCCTTGAGCTTACCTGTGTAGTGTTTAAGATTGAGTACCACAGTGGCGTTCCCCTTATCCGCTTTGGTGATCACTATTTCTTTGTTTCTCTTCAATTCTTGTAGTGACTTGTATTCACTAATGGATATGTTGGATTTTGGAGGTTTTGCTTTATTCAGAACACAGGCTACATCCAATCTGATATCGTTGGTGATGTGGTTTGGAAGGTGGCGAATCCCCCGTTCAATTTGGATCATTAATTCCTCGGCCGGTAATTTCTTAGGAGCAATGGCGAAGTTGTGACCACGTGACAAAGCGTTGAGTGCTTCACGCTTCGAGGTAGCTGAAGAAAGGTTAACTACAGTGTTGGTTTGTAGTTTAGGTTTGGACGCAGAGTTCTTTATTAATTTATCAAACTTGTCGATATGTCGGCTCCGTCTTCGTTCAAATTCTTTTTTAGCTGCAGTACACGAGACGTCATGTAGGATGGACCAAAGCTCGTGATTAAGCGTATGTGAAAGCTCATTTTCTAGCGCTAAAATAGCTCTGTTTATGTCGGCTAGGGAACCGCATGTTGCGGTAATTTGCTCCCAAAGTAATATCTGGCTCGCCAGGTTGTAAATACGGAGAGCTTTCTGTGAGACGAAGCGGTGTTTAAATTTTACACAGTTCGGGATGACTTGATTATCCCGGCAGCGTTTTAGGAATGCCAGACGGTTAAGTTGTCTGGATAACTTCAGCTTTAGTTTGCCGTAATGGCGGGCCTTGCGTTCGAAGGAATCTCCGTGGATGATCATTATTCTTGTTGAGAGGCTTATACGCTGGTTAAACATGATAACTAATATTTAAGGAATTGACAGCATATACTAGAAATATAAATTAAAAAAACTTTAATATATACTTTCCGATATTTCGGCAAACGTCACGTTGCCATCTTCTTGGGAACTTAATTCAAAGACACGTGCACGTTCTTCTCACAAAGACACGTTCTCAATAAAGCAAAACCTCCAAAATCCAACATATCCATTAGTGAATACAAGTCACTACAAAAATTGAAGAGAAACAAAGAAATAGTGATCACCAAAGCGGATAAGGGGAACACCACTGTGGTGCTCAATCTTAAACACTACACAGGTAAGCTCAAGGCTTTACTATTAGATCGTTCCACTTACCTCCCCATTGATTACAATCCCACCGACTCACAAATTAGAAAACTCCATAGGCTCCTTAAGAAGGTCACTTCTTGGCCTGTGGAGATTACCAACAGACTAAAACCCTATAACTCTAGGACCCCCCCCCCCCCCCCCCGCATATATGGGCTCCCAAAAATACACAAAGAAAACGTGCCATTACGTCCCATAGTGGATGGCATTGATTCCCCCACTTACAAACTAGCCAAACATTTAGCCAAAGTGCTCTCACACTATACTGGCAACACACCATCACACATAAAAAAAAAAACTCAGCCCACTTCAAAGCCAGTATAGAAAACCTTACACTCCAACATAATGACATAATGGTCAGTTTTGATGTCTCCTCCCTATTCACGAATGTCCCCCTCAAAGAAACCTTAGAGCTAATCCAAGCTAAATTTCCTCCCGATATCTCAGCCCTATTTCAGTTTACAATGAACTCAGGCTATTTCGCTTGGCAGGAAAAATTCTACAAACAGATAGAGGGGACAGCCATGGGTTCACCACTTTCCCCACCCTTGGCCAACTTCTTCATGGAGACGTTTGAAGAGAAAGCCTTAAACTCAGCCCCACAAAAACCTACCATATGGCTTCGCTACGTTGATGATGTTTTCGCTATTTGGCCACATGGCCCGGATTCACTTCTCTCCTTTCTAACACACTTAAACAACCAACACCCTAGAATCAAGTTCACCCTGGAAAAAGAGGAAAACAATAACCTCCCCTTCCTAGACACACTAGTCACCTGCCAACCTGATGGAACCTTGGTTTTCTCAGCTTATAGAAAACCCACCCATACAGGCAGATACATTCACCAACAATCCCATCACCCCCCCCCCCCCTCTCACAACAATATGGAGTTATTGAAACATTATTCAACAGGGCAAAAATAATCTGTTCAAATGATCAAGCCCTAACCACTGAACTAAATCACATCCATGACACTTTCTCAGCCAATGGCTACCCCCTCCAAAAAATACTTAACCCAGTTATCCACAACCCACCACCCCCTCCCCTTCACAAAAAAGATTACTCTAAATCCATCGCCATTCCCTACATCCGAGGCACCTCGAAAAAAATCAATAAAATCTTAAAAAAACATGACTTGACCACTTGTTACAGACCACATAGAAAACTGGCATCCCTTATCCACTCCACTAAAGACCAACCACTTCCCCTAGACCTACCTGGTGTATACCAGGTCCCTTGCAGCTGTAAATTGGCCTACTTTGGCCAAACAGGCAGGACAGCAAATATCAGAATCTCAGAACACAAGGATTACATCCGATTTCACCAGTACAGCTACTCTGGGCTTACAGACCACGCTCTGGATACTCGCCACAGAATAAGATGGAAGAAAGCCACAGTAATACACCGCAGCAAGTTCAAGTATGAAAGACTATTCATGGAATCAGCCTCGGACCTTAGGAACATGCCAAACCTCAACAAATTTGGATACATGAGAGTTCTCCAAATTTGGGAAACTTTTATCAGAAGAACTTCAGCCCAAAGGCCAAGACTACCAATATAGCCCACCAGGGGGCACCATCAGGACTTTAGGAAAATGTTAGCTTCCTAGCTTCAGTCTCATTTGCTGTTATTAGTACTTGTGTGCACATGTCTTTGTATTAAGTTCCCAAGAAGATGGCAACATGACGTTTGCCGAAATATCGGAAAGTATATATTAAAGTTTAATTTATATTTCTAGTATACGCTGTCAATTTCTTAAATATTAGTTATCATGTTTAACCAGCGTATAAGCCTCTCAACAAGAAAAAAAGTTCTCTGAGATAAATGATGCGATTGAATTTTACAAGAATTAAAATCATTTTCACAAACCTCATAGGATGGTTTGAATATTAGAATTTAGAGTTGTAGAAATTGATATTTTGAAGTTGTCTAGTTTTGCTTTCTGTTTTCTATAAGATGTTCACTTGACTTGGTTGCATCATTTGATTTTTTTTTTCTACTAAGTGTGTCACTGGTCTAATAATGGATTTTCATATTTGCAGTTTTGGTGCATAAATTTTATACATATATATAAACAATGCAAAAGTCCAGTTCTGAGATGAAAAGCATTTTAACAGAAAATTTCAATATACAATTGAAAAATAAATAAATTAATAAAGACATTGATATGGAGTATCACACCATTTGGATGTGAAACCTGGATTCTAGAATGAGAAGATTGGAGGCTTGTGAAATGTGCTGGCACCACATGAATAAAATAAAATGGACAGACAAAAAATCAAATGAACAAGTCCTGAGAGAGATAAGCAAAACAAGAAGTCTAGATCAATCAAAATTAGAAAAGATAGTTGGTATTGACATATATTTCAGCATGATGGACTTGTGAAAAGAATAACTGAAAGCAAAATAGAGGGAAAAGAAGGGACAGGCCAAGGAAAAGCTTTGTCGACCAAGTCAAAGAAAGCATGTGCATGAGGAGTTACCAGGAGAGTAAGAAGAAAGCGAATGACAGAGTGGAATGGAGGAAATTGCTGCTGAGCTACCTGTCCCAAGACTGGTGTGACTGATGATGATGACAGGTATGTATATAGCTTATTGCGAAACTTTTTTTTTTCATATGCAGTCATCTAAATAACTGTTTTCTAAATACCCCATTTTCTAATTCCAAATAACATTCATTGCTCCCTTTTGATTTTGCACTAGAAAGATGTCTCCTGAAGGTATTTCTATTCAGAAGGTTTCTGCTTCTAACTTCTGTGTTGCCTTTTTCATTTCACTAATATCTGCCCTGCAGCTTGGAAATTAGCTCATATTCAACAGATTCGTAAAGTAACAGAGAAAGCCATTAAGTCAGCTACCTGGAAACCTCTCAACTAATAAAGGATCATTGTGGATTCTGCCAATGTTAATCACAGATCTTTTTTTAGTTATATCATCCACCTTTGAACATGTCATGGAAGAGTTTGAATCTAAAGTGATTGATTTTTATATCAAGTTATGTGAATCCAACGACAAAAGGTTTTGTGATTGGATTCACATTACATATGGTACATTGAATGAGCTAAGGAGTTACTTTAGGAAAAAGCAATACCAGGAAAAAATTTATTGAGCTTATTATTAATAAATTCAATAATATCTAATATTAATTATTGAATTGTTGAAATCCAGTGAAATATTTGACTGGATTTCTAACCAGCAATTTCAGGGCACAAATTACAACTGCGGTTCACATAGTACTCAGGCTGCTTACAAGTAATTCAAATTGTAACAAGGAACTGAATATCCTAACAGAATGCCAGATGAAAATCTAATTCAGAGAAATAAGGCTAAATGTGGTCTTAGAATATCGGAGAATAACACTTGTGATTCAAGTGATATTCTTCAAATTAATGCAGCTATGCTTTGGGATTGCTTCTTTCCTGATTCTAAAGTCTTTCAGACCTATAGTGACTTCTATTTAGCACAGTCATCTTTTTCCATTCATCCTTATGTGGAGAAATATCCAGAGCATTGCCTGCTGGGTTTTTTATTTTTTTTAAGGTGGATGTTAACAGATCTCCATCTGTTCAAAGTAGGAAAGTCACAAGAAACTACACTCAAAGGATGTGCAAGAGGATAAAGTTCATCCTTCAGAGAATGAATGAAGATTCTAGTTGGACATGTGGTTTGTAAGCAGCATGGAGATTATATTTGCAAAGAACTTTAAGCTATCTATTCAAAATATCCTGAGTATAAGGGATATCTTGCCAGAATGAGAGACAACAGATGGACAGTCAGAGTTACAAACTGGTATCCCAGAGATACCAAAAGGAAACCTGGAAGACCAGCCTTAAGGTGGGAAGACCCAATGATTAAGAAAGTTGGAAGAAAATGGAGAAGAAAGGCCCAAGACAGGAATAGCTAGACTCTTTACGACCTGCAATCATGGAGAAATCCTGACTGAAACCACAGGTCCATCAAGGTAAGGGATAGAAATAGTTTTATGCTTTGTGTTGGTTGCAGATGGGATTGTGGTGGGGGGGGGGGAGTATCATGCAATATTTGTCTATTTTATAGGGATTATGGCCATTTGCAGAGGTGTCAGAGTTCAGTAACAAGGGCTGTATCATATGAACAAATTGTTCTGACTTTGTGTTTTGATGACACTACTGTTTGTATGGTAGTTGTGTAACCATTTGGTGGCAATTTAACTAGTGTGGCTACAAAGTGGAGACAGTATCTTTTTCTATAGTGAAGTCTATTTTTAGATGTTGGTTTTGTAAATGCACTTACTTAAATGATAAGGACAAATAGCAAACAGAGCTATATAGCATAGCCAAACTGTTGATTGTGTGTGTGCATGTGAGAGAGAGCGCTTTGTTTTTTTAAAAATTCCATGTAGAGATGTATAGACTAGGTGTATGTTTGGAGAGGGGGGGGGGGGTCTGTAACCTGAATGTCTGCTATTGAAAATATTATACCTTATTCAAAATGTTATCTGATTTAACTATTTGAGGTATTTTTATCTCTACAAGGAAGCTGTCTCTTTTGATTCCTTTGCTTGTATTATTAGCATCTATTTCTGATCTGGAACTCTAAACTTATTGTGACCAAGAAATGTCAAGTCAAATTGAAATGAAGATGGAGAGAATACCCCTCACCTCAAAAAAAAAAAAAAAAAACTCAAACAGTATACCAAAGCGACAATGATTTGATCAACTGTTATTCGATTGGCCTCATCTCTAGTGGTGGGGGGGGAAGCTATATATCCTATTTATAACATCACCAGAGAACAAATTCATATAAACAACACAAATGCATAATTGAAAATCAGAGCACACTTCCTTTTTCTTAATATAATTGTCACATGACTTCTTTCCTTCGCTGTTTACTACTGTAAACTACACGTATCAGCCAATATATACACATGAACTCTTACCACCCAACATAAAAACTAGGTATACATTTTGCTTTAACTAGAGTTATTTTGATTTGTCATTTTCGCATACTGTTTGAAATGCAATAGTTGTGTGTTTGTGTACTCCAGATGATAACCATAATACAAAGGTTGAAACATTCGTATTATGTTTAGTGTTACCTGGTGATCAGCATTCATTTCTGGAAATTAATTATTCCTGACATGATTGTAGTCTCCATAAATTACTGAAATGAATACTGATCACTCTGTAACATTAAAAGTAAAGACCCTTTTAAATTCACTTCAAATAGATTTCTTTCTAGTTTTAATGAAATCCACTTACAATCCTATGAACTCTTTAGTTTCCTAACTGAACATTTTTTTTTTTTTTGATAATATATAGATTTGTAAACATACAGCATATTAGTATCATGGATGGGTTATCAACAATTTTATATACTTGAATCATTTTTTGCATCAGATAAGTCCACCACAATATTTGCAATTTTCTTCTGAATTGGTAATATTTATAAAGTTTCTGATTTGAATCAGTGCTTATTTTTCAGTCTTCCAAATCACTCAGCTACATCAATCTGTCTATATTTTAGTCTGCCTCTCATTCTCTTTCCTGTCATTTTTCCTTCGGATACCTGTTTTGCTAACATATTCTGCTTTGTTTAAAAGATATCTTCAATTAAGTTTACTTACACATTTCTGATGCCAAGTTCTTTTTTTTTTTTTTTTTTTTATCTTTATTTTTATATGGTTATGCTATGTTATCCATGCCTGTTTTCCAGCCAGTCATCAGAAGTTGGTATATATGGAGGGACAGCTAGCTAAGATCTTCCCTTCCAGATGTACTGATATTTTTGACTGCTAAATTGCTGGCCTTGTTGGCTGATCAGGTTAATTTACCTGTTTTCCCACTAACAGGCTTCAAATTTGAATCTGCATCTTGTTGGCTGGAAATCAAGATTTAGAATGATCAAGATTAGTTGTGGAATTAGGAGGGCACTAAAGGTAGCAGATGGATGGAAGAAAGTGAAATAGGGAAATACTGAGCCAAAACAAATCAGAGGGTTCAGTAGATAGTAATTTCTGACATTATATGGTATGACAAATGCATGCTCTGTGCTTCTTCCAGAGGGTAATTGTATTTGTGGGAGATGTGCAAATTGAAGTTCAACAAACTTGGTGATTTTTGAAATGTTTTAATACTTCAGTATATGCATTGGAAACCCTGGGGTATTGTGCTTCCAGGTTCCCAACTTGTGGTGTTGGACAGTAATCTGTGCTAGAATTTGTTTTCTTTTTTTTTTTTTATTGCAGTAAATGAAAATTTTGAATTGACAATTGACATTAATTTCCTTTAAGTAAAAAAAATATTAATCATAGAAAGTGCTCTGAGGTTAGGTATCTTTTAGAAATATGGAATTCTTAAAACGTATCAAAACAAAATATACGTAAAGATAATGAAGAGGATACAAATCCTTTGATGTTTATCTGCCAGTAAGCGAAACTCTAAGAACTAGGACTAAGATCTATGAGTTTCATACCGAAAAACTGTATCCCCTTCATTATTGTTAAGGTTGCCAGAAAAATAGCCTTTTGGCTTATATTCTATGTTATAATACGTAAAGATATTTGCCATGAATAAAATTAAACTTTCTGGTATAAAGATGGTATTTTAATGATTACAATTTCTGTATTTTTGAATGATGGGAACTGAACTAGACTTATCTAGGGATCAGAAATATGTATGAACTCTGTAGCAACAATTCCATTATAAGAAATATTTACTTTCAGTGCTATTTCATAAATCTGTTTTTAAAATTTGTAGGTAACCAATTAACCACATTTTTTAAATCTTTTAATTAGTATTGGCGGATGCATTTTGGATTTTGCTGTGTCTCGTTTTGAAGGAATGGCTGTTTTCCAGCCAGTCATCAATGGTAAGAGGCCTTTTTTTTAGTGCAATGTTTTTATAGTTTTGTATCAATCACACCTTTATCTGTTAAGTAGATTTTTCTCCCAGAAGAAACTGTTTTTTAATTGCAACTAGGTAAAATGATTGTTGAACGTGCTTATATACATATACACAGTAATACTAGTTAAATCAAGAACCTGAGGTGGCAACAGTTGTATGCTGTATTCTCATTTCATCTTTTCCTTCCAATCACTGTTATAAGTGCACTTGGCCAACTGCATTAAAGAATGAAGATGAGCTTGCTTAACCACTTTTCTAAAATTTAGAGAGAAACAATTGCAGCTTGCTCCCTCTGGGGATTTCTGTAGTTTTGCATATAAAAAATATATAAAATTTGTTAAATTATTGAAATGAATGTTTGAAATATGCTGTTTGTTTTATTAGGATCTAAATAGATTTTTTGAATAACATGATTTTATACTTGTTGTAGAAACCATTGTTTTGAATAATGGCTCTAGTCTCATAGGTGTTTTATAACTATAGCCTGGATGGTTAAGTTTCTAGTCCTCATACCTCACTTAAAATCTAGAACCATGTTTATTGCTCTCTCTCTCACACACATACTGAAAGCTAGAACACAATAGAATCATAATATGCATAATTTATTTTTGATAATCTGTTGTAATTTGTGCTCTGATGGTTGGTAGAAAACAAAACTAGTGAAATATTAAGTTTAATTGTGTGTGTGTTTATATACTGTGAAGCACTGTTTAAGAATACTTCATCATTATTCATTGGTATCTTGTGTACTTCTGTACTTTGACTTGCTAAACAGTTCTCAACTTTCTAATTTCTGTCATTGTCTAATAATTTTAGTCTTGATACCTCATAAGTTAATTTTTATTTTCCATATCATCTGTATTATTACTATTTTTCCATTCAGCAGGACCAGCCTTCTTTTACTTGATTTCAGTGTTCCAACGAACTTTCCTTTTTGTTTGCTATATTTGTATTGTGCATGTCTGGTGCCTGTTTAATGACACTAATTGAATTTGCAACATTGCATGAGTACATCCATGGAGTCTGAGTACTCATTGTGGGAGACCCAAACTATCCACATTTGTCATACCTCTATAAAACCTTTTTAGTAACTTAAATGTTTTCTATCATATCTCCTTTTTTCTGCCTATTAAACAATTTTGCAACCTGCAAACTCTCAATTTCTCGTTATAGCGAGCATTTCACAGACTGCTCTTCTTGCACTCTCACCTCTGGATCATCTCCATGACTTTATCATCCGTAAGAAACTCACGTGAGCAGTATTCTATGTGGCCATATCAAGAGGAACGATAACTTATCTCTGTTTTATCTTATCTTAACTCATATAAATTAACTAGATATTAAATCCAACATCATTTCAAAGCTGAATACAGAAACTATAAAAGTTTTGTGCGAAAATTGACAGAGAGCTTTCAGGAATACACTCGCCACCATACTATGAGTTGCCCTAGCCGAACCTTATAGATGCGCATGATCGAAGTGCCCAAATATTCACCTCCTAGTGGTCTATTTTGATAAGGTTTCACCGATCTGAGAGCTGTTCCAAACTCATTAGTTTTCATCAGAGATCAGACAGAAACCCAAGAGAGTAAAAACTCTCAGTACTAAGGAACTCGAAGCGTCAGAGAAGTGTATTTTCTGCGAACTCTTGGTTGGTGCGTAAAGTATTTACTAAAATAAAGGGCCAGAAGGCTTCACTTTGGTGTTGCAAAATTATATAAATTAAGTTGATATTAAATCCATTTAACATATTAAATACTTTACACACTGACCGAGAGTTCGCTTACGGAAAATACACCTCTCCGATGCTTTGAGTTCCTTAGTACTGAGAGTTTTTGCTCTCTTTGGTTTCTGCCTGATCTCGGACAAAAACCAGTGAGTTTGAAACAGCTGTCAGATCAATGAAACCATATCAAAATGGACCAATAGGAGGCGAATATATGGGTGCGTGGAGCATACTTGTATCCTATAAGGTTCGGCTAGGGCAACTCGCAGTATGGCGGCGAGTGTATTCCCGAAAGCTCTCTGGTCAATTTTAGCACAAAACTTTTATAGTTTCTGCATTCGGCTTTGAAATGATGTTGGATTTAATATCCACTTAATTTATATAATTTTGCATTGCTGAAGTGGAGCCTTTTGGCTCTATTTTAGTAAATTATCTTGACTCATCTTTAATAATAAAGTATCCTCTGAGATTCCTTGGTTACATTAGCATCATGCCCTCTGAACTCAATCTAGCAATATCCCCAAATCCTTAGTTCTATCGATGTGGTATACAGCTTTTCATCCCAAATGGATAACTTTACATTTTTCCCACATTAAACTGGCACCTATTATCTTTTGCTGATACTGTCAGCATACTTAAATCATTCTGCAAGCTCAACTATTATGCTGCCTAACTTTGCATCATCAAATAACTGAATATTTCCCTTCAGATAATTTCCTTTGAGAATAATGAAATCGGTCTTTAAACACAAGAAAATATTGGGTTGGCAAATAAGTTCATTTGGTTTTTCAGAGTGGAATGAAACACATTTTATTTAATATATACAGGGTGTTCGGGATAAATTTGACATATTTATAATTAATTATATTTTTCCGTAAGTTACATGTATTAACACACACTTCTCTTCATTTAAAAGTTTGGACCCTTCTTCATTCATATACAAGATGTCAGAAAGGATGGATAGCTGGAACCCACCTGAATCATGGAAGAGAATAACTTGTATCATGATGATTCGTGCCCGCCATCAAAATAAGGATATTACGACTGCTGCCCAATGCTCCCTGAATACAGTAAAAACAATCGGGCATGAACTAGAGACTTGCAATGGCGACTACGAGGATGTAGCAAGAAGAAAGATCCCTAGCAGACGATCTGATTGCGTTCGTACAGCAGAATTCCTCGCAAATCTGCAGGAACAGGTGTTGAAGAACCCTGGCATTGGAATTCGGGCTTTGTTCGTGGAGTTGCTAACTGTAGTCAAGCCCTGGATAACAAGGGTAGCCAATGGTAGGCCGTATGTATGGCAGCAGGATTCGGCCCCTTGCCACACCTCTGGGAAAAGTCAAAAATGGTTGTCTGAAAATTTCTACGACTTCACCAGTCCAAATGTTTGGCCTCCAAACTCCCCAGACCTTAACCCCATGGATTATTTTGTATGGGGCGCAGTTGAAAAAGACACCAATTGCACTTCCAGTAATACAAAAGCCCAGTTAATGGATAAAATTAAAACAGTTTTTGCGGCCCTTCCCAGGGAGACTGTAGCATCAGCTTGTTCGAGGTTCCGAAGCAGAATTGAAGCTGTGATCGATGCTAATGGTGGTTATTTTGAGTAAATCTTGTTGATAGTATTGTAATTAACTCTGCCTGTAATGTTTTTTTGTCAATTCATTAAATTTAATAGATACAAAGAAGATTTTCTTTTTCCTTACGAAACTGTCAAATTTATCCCGAACACCCTGTATAATACATACTAGTCAGTCATATATTGACCCTCTTTATCAATGACCTCTTGCCATCTATCCACCAACTTCATTATGCTGCATTCATAAAACTCCTGAGTTTGCTGGTGAAGAACTGATGCAGGCGTCTTTTGACAGCCTCCGTTGCAACGATCGGAAGGTGCCAGGTCCGGTGAATACGAATGATGCAGCATAACATCCCAGCCAAGACGTAACAATTTACTATGGGTTGTTAACGATGTGTGGGGATCTGGCATTGTCATGGGGAAAGTAAACTCCTTTCCCATTTGCCAATTCAGGACAGTTTGTGCTAATTGCACGGGCCATTCGTATTAACTGTGAGCAATAGACAGTTGAATCAATTGTTTTGCCTGATGGTAACACTTCGTAGTGGACAACATCTTTATAATCCCACCACACAGAGCATGATCTTCTTTGGGTGCAATCTTGCTTTCGAGGTTTTTATGGTGGTTCGCTCTCGTGCTCCCATGATCTTTTACATACCATGTTATTGTACACAACCCATTTTTCATTTCCCGTAATCATCCGTTTCAAAAATGGGCTGTTTTCTTGGCGACGTCGCAGCGAATCGCAGATGGATATGCGAGCAGTCATATTGGCCTCGGTCAATTCATGCAGTACCCAAACATTGAGTTTTGAAACATATCCCAGTTTGTGCAAATGGTTTTTAACACTTGTATGGGATATGTTCAGTACTGCAGCAATCTCCTGCACTGTTTGTGATTGATTTTTATCAACGATATCCTTCACAACACTTGAATCAACCTCGGTCGGACGACAGGCACGAGGTGCATCACTGATGTCAAAATCTCCAGAATGGAATTTGGCAAACCACTTTTGGCATATGCAGTCTATTAAGGCCATTTCCATATACGTTGCATTTTTTTATGGGCCTCTGCAGCTCATTTGCCTTTTTTGAAATAAAAAAGCAAAATATGCCGGTAATGTACGTTATTTCCTTCCATTTCTAAAAATATGTTACACACAGATGCTACTGAAGTAGGCTGAATGAAAATTCACTGAAAGGTTATGTGAAATGTCTCCTTTCAACCGCACAATGCGTTGTGCTGTAGCGCAACAATAGCAACAGACGAAGCGGCATAAACCGAATGAACTTATTTGCCAACCGCCCAATACATGAATAGGCTTGGTCAGCCAGAGGATACAAATCAGTAAGTGATTACGTTATTGCAAATTTTAAATTAGTAGAGATAATTTTATATGTAAGAGGATATCGAGGCTTTGAATTAAACCCTGACCATTATATGGTATCAGCAAAAATTCGATTTAAACCAAAGTGGCTAAAAATACATAAAATTGAAAATTTTTATCAACCAAGTTACAAAATTTCTTCAATAGAGGATCCCCATGTTAGACAACAATATCAAAAATGAACAAACTTAAAAACAGAAACAAAACATGATATAGAAGAGGAATGGGAAAATTTGAAACAAATTCTCACAAAAGCAGCAACAGAAACCTTAGGAATAAAGTGCAAATGGATTAGAAAAAGAGGACTACGAGACTGGAACAAAGAAATAGAAAATATAATAAAAACAAAGGAAAGTTACCTGAAATGGCTAAATTCCAAAACAATAGAATCAGAAATAGAGTATAAAAGAACCAGTGCAATTGCAGAAGGAGAAGTAAGGAAAAAAACAGAGAGAGATGGAACAATTTCGTAAAAGAACTAGAAAAGGATTTATTTAAGCCACAACCCAAAACCTATAAAGTAATAAAATACATGAATAAAGAAATAAAAGAAAAGATAAAAATACAAACAATAGATTTAGAAAAATGGGTGACCTATTTCCAAAATCTCTGGACAGATAAGAACAGTGAAATAAAATTTTATAAAACAAAGAATGACCTAACAGAAAATATCACAATGTTAGAACTGAAAAATACAATAAAAAAAAAAATAGGAAAACAGGTGAAGACTATATAAATATAGAACTATGCAAAAATGCAGGTGAACAATTTAATTAAAGACTTCTGGAAAATTTTTAATATGGTTTGGATGTCTGGAAAAACTCCTTATGCTTGGAAAAAAGCTCTGGTTATCCCAGTCTATAAAAAAGGAAATAAAGAAGTTCCTAATAATTATAGGGGAATTAGTGTGCTTAAGTACAGGATATAAAATATATGCAGGAATATTAAAAGAGAAGCTAAGTAGTATTGTAGAGGTCAAACTACTAGAAGAACAAAATGGTTTCCGAAAAGGCCAATCCTGCATAGATCCAATTTTTGCTCTAAAATTATTAATAGAAAAGAGAAGAAAATTTCAAAAAGAAACACACTTGGCCTTTATTGATTATGAAAAAGCCTTTGACAAAATTAGTAGACAAAAATTGTTTAAAATATTAACCAATTTAAATATACCAAACCAACTTTTACAATCCATTCAAGAAGTACCATCCATACAGGAAATAAAATAGCAGTTAAATTAGAACACATCTCAGAATGGAAAGATATATCAAGAGTATGACAAGTATGTACCCCTCTCACCTCTGCTTTTCAATATACAGGTATCCCTTGCTTAACGTGCCGAAATTATTTGCAGCAATCTCTTGATTAACATGCCTTTAGCCCTGTGGATCTCTCAGCTGATCTGACAGATGCATGCAAAATGTTTAATATAAATATTCTTACACAATTCATTGTATAGCTTGGAGGTCATGAGTAGCTGTGCATTCATATGTTACGAGTGATATTCCACACAGTTTTTTGCTGTCAGTTTGGTTTAACACATGTTATATAAAGGTTTGTGATATTTCACAGTCAATTTTATATGAGAGATACCGTGACCTCTGATGTCAGTATAGTATGTTTATTTATTTTTTTTTTTTTATTCTTTGTTCAATAATTTCTAGATTGTAACTGAAAATAAATCAACCATGTATTACTGAAATAGAGAGCGAAAGGCTTATTTGTTATACATCTCCTCTAGGAGATGTGCTTTACATTATGGAAAATACTAAGGAAAGTGATCTGGAACTTACTCCACCTTTACTAAGAGTTGCCCATAAGGTTGTTTATGCTTGCATCCACCGAAACTTTTAGTTTCTATATTTGGCTGTGAAATAATGATGCATTCAATATCCACTTAATTTGTCCCATCATACATTATATTGGCATTGTTTTTTCTTTGTTTTATTGCATGTTTGCCGAGGTCTTGAGAGTCATTTTGCTCGTTATCGTAGAATTTATGCCGATAAGAAAAAAACTAAAACTGTTCAAACAACTCTTGATAACTTCTTTTGATAAAAAAAAATTGCAGTAAATAATGTAGGTACAAGGGGGACTGGAAAGTAATCAATTTTTTGAACTACATTTTTAATATCAATTTTATTATTAAAGAACAAATTAACATTATTCAATTCTATAATCGCCATCGTTAATTATAACTTTATTCCAACGATCTGCTAAGTTTAGAATTCCTTTTTTGAAAAAAGTTTTATATATACTGTATACTGTATTTTTCCTTGTATAAGACAAACCCTACTTTTTCAAACTCAAAATTAAGAAATCAAAATTTTAAACATAAAACAGAACCTATTTGATATTTTTTTTTAAATATTCAAAGTGTATTTAGTAATTAGATAATATTTTTAAGATGCATACTAAGAAATTATGCATCGCTCTCAGTTCCAGACATATCACTTCAACCTCTACTGCATCATTGCTGTCTTCTGAGTCACTGTCTATATATATATATATGAGATCCTCCTCAGTTCCATCCATGGCATTGCTGATTCCACATTTTCCATGAGTTTAGGACAATTTGCATACCTCAGTAATGGGTTTTTTTCACTCTTCCTGTCGGTGTCAAGTTATTACCTACTTTTTGCATCCATTTGTTGATAGTGGCTGTAGCTGACCTGTAAGTCCACCAGGAATAACTGCTAGCTGTGTTCACAAATCTGCTGCAATCCTTTTTGTCTTTTCTGCTAAATGTGCTCGGAACTGATCAAACACAAGCAGAACTGGCCTCTTCGAGAGTCCTCCAGATCTTCTGGACCAAATCTTTGCAAATCAAATAGCCATGATCTCTTCATTCATCCAGCCGTTCTTATGAACTTGGACAAGAACACCAGGTGGTATGCTCTCTTTAGGATACATTTCCTCTTTAAAATGAGCATAGAAGGCAGTTTGGTACCATCTGCACAGCATGAAAGGACAGCAGTATATTGTGTATTATCATGATCACTTGTTTCGATTGCCATTGTTTTGACTCCTTTCATATCAACAATTCTGTTGGAAGGCACATCAAAATTGAGAGGCACCGAATCCATGTTTGCAATCTGACTTGGTTCAAAAGCTTATTTTTTCTGAAGTTTTATGACATAGGAGTAAAACTGTTGGATTTTATCCTCATAATCTGGTGGCATTTTCTGGTCTAACTTGGTTCATGTTCTCATGGCCAACCCTTCTCTCACCATTTTGCCTTATATTGAATAAGCTTGGTTGACACACATATCCCACTCTGGCACTGCTCCATAATCCAAGTCTTAAGCCTCTGCTCTAAGTTTAGCCATTTTGCTGGTTTTCCTCTTAAGGCCCTCTTTTTTTGGCATCTATAGTAGTTTTTCTTCCTATTTTCTCCACTGTCTAATCATACACTCATTGGAAGGAGGTCCAAACTGTCTCTCTGAAGCTTTATTTCCATGTTTTTTTTTGCATAATTGATGAATTTTGAAGAATATGACAATCGTTTTTTATTTTCGAAAATTTTTATGGGCTAGTGCTCAAAATATTGTTAATGCATTAATTTATTCTGCCAACGAGTTGCAGACGTATGAATGCTTTCAGAGTTCTGATTGGTTTATTCAGAATCAGTCTTTAATAACTTCAATCGACAGAGTTAACAAAGGCTAGTGATTGGCGGAAGCCTGTATTCAGAGATAAGTACTGGCAGTTTCGGCATGGCAGCGTGGGTCTCTCAACCAGCCCCCCCCCCGAGTATAAGATGACCCCCAATTTTTGGTCTAAAACTTTTAGAAAACGTATGATCTTATACATGGAAAAATACGGTAATATGACAAATATCTGAAGAAAAAACAAAAATAAATAATGGCATTCAAAAGAGAGAGAACCCAATAAGAAGTAAAATAGTGATAGATAAAATATTAGAACAAGTAAATACTATCAAATACTTGATGTGATTTATCATATGGAAAAAAAAAAAAATACACTAAAATATCAAACTTTGTCAAAGTAAATGGCATAATAAATAATATATTTAGGCCAACCCTAGTACAAAAACACATTAGAATCAGACTATATAATGTCTTGTCAAAACGAACTCTACTATATGGAAGCGAAACATGGACCATAAAAAGAAAAGATGAAAAACGAATTCAAACAGCAGAAATGAAATTTCTCAGAAAAACAGCTGGATATACGAAGTGGGACCATAAAACAAATGAAGAAATTTTACAATCCCCGAATATAAAACCAATTAATTACTACACAAGACAGTATAAACAAAAATGGATAAAACATTTAAATCGAATGGACAACAGCAGACTACCAAAAATATTATACAGATATAAAATAAATGGAAAAAGAAGAATTGGAAGACCAAGAAAGAGATGACATGAGGCCTGAACAGGCCACCCAGCCTAAAATCCATGTTAGGAAGAAGATCATTTCCTATATCATTTTATGTACATGTTAAACAGTAGCAGTCCAAGCATAGCCTTGTGGTATACTATTAATCACCTGCCCCTCCATATACTTCTCCTATTGATATGTCCATTAACCATCCTTGTAGCCTATCACTAGCTGCATATCCATTTGTTCCAGTTTGTGTAACGGTTACATGCAGTATCCTGTCAAACACCTTTGTAAAATCCAGAATCAGTTGTAAACTCTTGTGTCTTGAAGGGTTGTTTCCTGTATTTTGGGAAGTTTGCATCCATATTTATTCAAATTAGGCTGATTTCTGTGGGCAGCTGCAGATTCTAAAATCTATAAACGGTACCTTCTAGACTTCCTGTAATGAAGCATGTTGGTTTTTTCATTTCATTCTATGAGTAGTATCTAAAGCATGGTCTGTAAGACCAACTTGACCATAGTCATAATTGTAAATGTATTTCTGTTCTATGTGAATGGCAGCTGATCTTCCTATCTGTCCTAGGGAACTATCAGGTAACCAAAAATGTTCATCTGGTTTTTCATAAATATTAAACAACTGCAAAAATTTTCATAAAATGTTTTATTCATTAAAATAGTTACCTTCACAATTTACAACTCTTTCCCAGTGAGATAAAAGTTTGTAATAAACCTAGCAACCTCTGCTTCAACCTATATTTTATTGTGAAACTGTATTTTGCTTGTGATTGTCTAGCTCCAAAAAAAAAAAAAAAAAGTGATAATTACATGGAGAAATGTCAGGAGGATGAGGGAGCATCTCCCATCCTAAAGCACAAATCTTTTCAAGGGTAAGCTTTGCAGTATGAGGTTTTGCATTGCCCTGTAAGAATAGAACTTCAGATTAACTAGTCCTGGCTATTTGTGAAGTAATACATCCTGCACACATTTGAGTTGCATTGAGTAGAACTCGGCAATAATTGTTTGGCCTGCAGTGAGAAACTTGTAGTGAACAATACCAGCTCCAGTCCACCATACAAAAAGCATAGTCTTCTGGGGATGAAATTGTTAAATTGTGAATGAAGCTATGTTATGTAATTTATTTTTTTTCATTCACATTTAACATTGCTTATTAAATATTAATCATGGCTTATATAAAATTATTTATTATTCCTTAATTGAGAATTACCAATTAAATATTTATTCAAAATCTGACCTAGTATTAATTTATAAAATAATAAAATGTATAGAATTTTGTATAACCAAATATGTATGATGTAACGTAAAGTGTTATTTTATATTTAACTGTATACGTAATCAAAAAAGTTGAAGAAGTAGCTTAAATATTTTGTTGTTCTTATTTGTGAAATATTTAATGTTATGTAATCACTCATGTAGTAGTAATAGACCATACATTGCATTAGAGAAATGTTTACGTTTAGTCTGTTGTCATGGACACGCACGCGTAAACAACCACGAGTGGAGTAGAGCGTGGCGTTCTAACGGTAAGGTGAGAGTGAAGGTCATAGATAGAAACAGAAAGTGAAGGAAGGTCATAGATAAGACAGAAAGGAAGAGAGGAATTATTATTAAGCGAGGGAGGAGAGAGTTTTGCGGAACCAGAAGGAAGGCAGCATACAAGTAAAGAAGTAGAAGAAGATTATAAAATTCTCAGGGCAGAAATTTATGAAAATAGTGTTCGGAAGTGAACCAATAAGTAGTGAATCATAAAGTTTAATGTTATAAGCGAAATCGGCTGTTGTTATGAAGAAAGGTTGATGTCGTAATCAGATAAAAAGGAAACTGGACAGTCAATGCGAAAATTCTGATTAGTTCCAGTTAATCTGGATTACGATTTAATTCTATGTTGCCCTAGAAAAGGTTATATTGATTACTTGGAGAAAAGTGAACAGGAAAAGATATTAGTACCTAATTACTGTTGTTTGGAATAGTGAAGTGCGACTTACAGTAATACAGTTTAAACTGTGGAGATTTTTTTATGTGTGTTCCGCTAACGTTAATTAAGTTAATTCATAAGTGCTCTCTCAATAATTTGATGTATTGAAGAATTTGTCTGGTAAGAGTAGTTGTATAAGTTTGTCTATTTTAGCTTTAACTGTGATATATCTCCGATGCTCAAGGACCGGAATATATTTGTTTGGAATATTGCTTACATAGAGTATTGCCTGCTGTGAATATAAACATTGAGCTGATAGATTTGTGAAGACTGATTAAATGTGAAGTTGTTATGTTAACTTGAGATAAGAAGATTTGTGTTTTTGAGACTGTGAATTGTATATGAAGATTAGAACATTGAGTTGGCATACTGATTTAGGAAGATGTGTTAAGTTATTTGTATAGTTCCATTTTAAAATAGAGTTCTTGTATTTGTTAACCATATCATATATTAAATGTTTTATTTTGTTGATCTAAATATTGTGTTTGCCTGAATTCCTTTTTATTGCACCGTTCATAAATGTTCGAATCTTGCGGGAACCCCAAGTGAAAATGATAGTAAATGACTTGGCCTAATGAGATGACTGCTAACCTAATTAAGAATTGATCCTACTATTTATATAGACTAATCTAAGAATAGGGTGGCGCAGTATAAATATAAATTTCCCTACTTTTGGATCGGTGATCTCTTCTCAATTAGTTATTTTATTCATAAAAGTGACTTAAGACTAGATGGATTTAGAACACGACACGAAGAAGGTCATCACGACAAAATGATGCCTTTTTAAAGTCTGCAGTACTAGATCATTTGGTGACAACCAATGATAAGTTTGCTTCCTGTTATAGTACAAGATTCATTTTTCATCACAAGTGAGTAAATAGAGTAAATAAAAACGGCTCGTTTTTATGATGTGAAAGAAATGAACAAATTGATAGCCTTTCAAGTTTGTCATCTGATAATGCATGTAGGACCCATTTGTTTAGCTCCGTGAGTTTTCCAGTAGATGCAAGTGTAAACGAATTGTTTCACCACTCATGTTAAACATTTGTGAAAGTTCTTGACATGTTAATCTTGAATTATTTTCAACAGCAGCACGTAATTCTTCATTATCAATAATGTGGAGGGTCTTCCTGAATGTGGTAGAATGTGGTACATCTTCAAGTGATTCATCACCAGAAACAAATTTTTAAGCTATTTCTGTGCAGTATGTTCTGCAAATACTACACATATCTTTCAGGATGCTTCTGAAGCCTTTGAACAGAGTTTAAATTCGTAAAGTAAACAAGCCTTAATTGCACCAGGTTCGCCTGACATTTTAAAAGGACTCAACGTTGCAGAAAAAGAGTGTGTACCGATTGACGCATATCTGTGCTATATGATACACATAAAAAAAAAAATTTTGCAAACTGCTACAAAATCAAGTCACTGATACTGCATGAACTTTTTTTGGTTACCTGATACATACACTTAAGAACTAAGAGTGAGGGAGTTGATTCTTAGTGGAACAGATAAGGATAACTAGTTTCAATTGGGCTTGAAAACTTTGCAGAGGTCGTATTTCTTTGAAAATTTCTGGCTAAGTTTTCCAGTGTTCCTCAGATGTCGAGGATAGTGATATCATAACTAAAATCTTTGAAGAAAAGGTTGTGAACTGGAGAAGGAATGATTGTGTAGGAACTGTAGCCATTAGATAGGAAAGTGATGTATGTGGCTGAGTTCTGCTACAAGATGCCTCTTTGGAACAAAGCTTGTAAACTCTATTGGTTAGTTTTATGATACCATATTGTTGAGAGATGGAGAGGAGGGCAATGGGGAAGTTTGTGCATGTATCTGCCTGTGAGTGTTTCTTGTATATTGTAAATGAGCTTTCCATTAGGAAGATGTGTTACAAAAGTGTCTAGGAAGATTAGACTATTGTTTGTTTCCTGTACCATCATTAATCAGATTCTAGGATGTAGACCAGTGTTTCTCAACCTTTTTTGTTCACGCCCCACCTCAACGTCTCAAAGATTTTGATGCCCTCTCCCCCCTCTAGCATAATAGTCAGCCAAATTCTGAAAAAGTATAATATATATATCAATATGTACATGGCAATTTTCTAATTGCCTCCCAAAATATTCAAATTTGCCCCCCTTGTGGGGCGTACTCCCAACGTTGAGAAACACTGATGTAGACGATTGAGGTGATTAGAGGAAATGTTTGTTTGGGCTATTTTTTTTTCAATAGAAATATTAAAATGAATACTCCTATGTAAGATATTAAGATGTGGTATGGCTTGTGAGGGTAGTAGGTGAGAGATTTTTAGTATTTTTGGATAATTTGTATTGGAGAAATCATCATTGTATCGACGATGTCTTAAAAGGACAATTGAGTTTGTGGATTTGGGGTAAACTGAGGAGTAAGGGATAAGAACAGGGATTGTAAGTTTTTGAGTAGATTTTTTTTAATTTTAATTTCATATTTAATGTGTGATCATAATCTAATGGGGTGAGGGAAGAGCAGCAGTCTCTGAAAAATGATATGATTATTTTTTTTATTGAATTTACTGACATTAAAGATGACTATCCTTATCTGCTTTGGTTATGCCTGTACAATTATCTTTTTGTAGATTCTCAAGGGCACTGAGTTGGCAAGATAATTTCTTTTAGGAAGCAAAGCTCAAGGGGAAGGGGCAAAAAAAAAAAAAAGTTGATGTCATGCCTAATGCTGTTAGTTATTCTGAAGCCATGGTACATGTCCTGTGTTTGACATTAAACATCAGGTCTTGTACCAGTACTTGGTTTGGTGCTGACAGAAGTTTCATTAAGCATATTTGATGACAGTAAACTACTGTATGAAGAGGCCGAGATTTCGATTCAGAATTGAGAACACTGGTGTACTTTGTGTCTGTTTCTTATTTTTAAGAATTCTTTTTGAGAGGAGGCTCATGAAATTTCTGAGAGGAATGGCCCAGAGCTCTTGGTTAAGAATTGCTGAGAAATCAGTTTGTAATAAACTGATGGCCTGTCTTTCTTTGCATCATTAGCAAAAAATTGGCCATCTCCTGTCAGGACCTTCCCAATATCATTAGTGTATAGTTTAAACAGTAATCCAAGGATTGATCCCTGAGACATTCTGCTTCTCACCTTAAATCTGTTGGATAACACCTGCTATATACCACTTTCTGATACCTGTCTGTCACCCATATAAGTCAAGAAGTTATATTCCAATCCCCCATTCTCCAACTTATGCGACAACTTTTCATGTCAGATGCCTTTGTGAAGTCAAACAGTATCAGTGTATCCATTCTTTTCATAGTATAGTTTTATCTATTTTGAAGTTTTTATGTTTAGAGAAGTTATTTGTATAGCTACATCTTAATATAAATGTATTTCATATCTATAATACTGCATTGGTTAACTTTTTTTTACTTTGTATATTCCTGTAATATCCCTCTTTGTATATCCCTTTGGGTGCTTAAGGGTCAAAGCCTTTAAAGGAATGCAGACAACCGAACAGGGCTTCTGACCTAATGTCCAATCCTCACTTTCTCGCGGTGCACCCTGTTAGGTATCTACCTGGATACTGAACGAACAAGGATGGGCTGGCAATTTGGGATTTAACCAACCAAATTGTATTCTTATTGGCTTAAGCCAATATACAAATGATGGTACAACATGACAAAATTTCATGCCAGCTGGGGTGTCGCCCGGTTAAACAATGCCCCTGTTGTTTTTGCCAGGGAACCAGGGCGAAAAGTCAGCTACTAGAACAAATCTGAAAATGCCCCCTAACTCAACATCACCAGAGTTAAAGATTGGTACTATCAACATAAGAAGCCTGATTGGCAAAGAAATGAAGCTAACTGAGGAATTAGATAAGTACCAGATCGACATAATAGGGATGGGGTGACTGAAACAAAAAAGACAAAAACTGGTGAGATCTTTCTGAGCAATAAATACAAAATGTTATATTCAGGCAATGACAATCAAGGAAAAGGAGTAGCCATAGTATTCAACACAAAATATGTGGCTAATCTTCTTGAATGGCAGGCAGTCTCAAGTAGAGTAATGTGGGCAAATATGAGAATGGGGAACTGGACAATGAGACTTATTTGTGCCTATGGTCCCACCGAAGGTTCTACTAAGGTAGAAGTGGAGGAATTTTTTGAGGCTTTAGAAAAAGCAACTGACACAATGAAAAAGGAAAAGTTGGTCCTTGTTTGGGATCTAAATAGCAGAGTAGGAAATGATTATCAGACATGCAAAAATATTTTGGGAAAACTTGGAGAAAAGAGCAAAGCTAATAATAATGGCAAATATCTGCTCAGGACATTGACTGATTATTACTAACACCATGTTCCAACATAAAAATATGCACAAATTCACATGGAGAGAAGATGCAAGGAATAAGAAAAGTCTCATTGACTATGTTGTTAGTGATAGTGATGTTTTCTCCCTGGTGCAGGACACTAGAGTGTACAGAGGATTTGAAATTGGAAGTGATCACTATTTAGTCTTGAGCAAGATAAAATTGAATTTCATATTGAAAAGAATAACATGTAAGAAAGTTTTAAAGCGAATAAAAGTTGAGCAGCTCTCAGATGTGAGCTGTAGACTAAAATACACAAAGATTATCGAAAAAAAAATAAAGAGTTTGAGAACAGGAACCAAACCTTGGAGATTGAGTGGCAAGCCTTGAAGAAAACTCTGATTGATTCAGCTAGAGAGGCATGTGGTGAAGTTGTCTGCAAGGATAGAAAAATCAGAACTCCATGGTGGACACAGGAAGTTAAAGAGGCAGTGAAGGAAAAGAAGAAAGCATATCAAAAGTTCCTGGCAAATAAGTCAGCTTGTGCTCTTAGAGAATACAGAAACAAATGTAAAAAAGCTAAACACCGTGTAAAACTAGCTAAACAAAAGTCATGGGAGGACTTTTGCAAGAACATAGAAAATAAATATCAAGAAGGTGGCAAAATATTCTGGAGGTTGTTGAAGCTTAGGAATGGAGGAAAGAGTGCTGTAAAAGGAGTTAGTGGTGATAAAGGTGACATGAAAACAGGAGAAAAAGATATCCTTAAAGTATTGAGTAATTACTTTGAAAAACTGCTAAATGAAACAAGCAGTGAGGACAGCACAGTAGTAAAAAACACTGACCAGGCATGCAGTCAGGAATACATATCCATACTTGAAGTAGAAAAAGCCATCAAACGCTTGAAATCTGGAAAGGCAACAAGAGTAGATGATATTCGACCGGAAATGCTGAAGTATGGTGGTATAAAAGTCTTACAGTGACTGCACTAAATAGTTTAGAATGCCTCGACAGAGGGACGAATTCCGAATGAATGGAATAGAGTTCTCATCGCACCCATATATAAAAAGGGAAATAAAACTGAATGTGAGAATTACCTCTGTATTTCCCTATTCAGGGTTTCATGGTAAGATATATGCAAGTATACTTGAGAAATGGCTGAGAAGAATTGTGGAAGAAAAGCTTGGTGAAGAACAAGTTGGATTCAGGTCAAACAGAGGCTGTCAGGATCAGATCTTCACTTTACGGCAAATAGTGGAGAAATCATGGGAATATAACAAAGATTTGTATTTAAATTTTATCGATTTGGAAAAGGCATATGACAAGATGCCAAGATTTCTTTATGGAGACCTTTGAGGAAAAAGCCTTAGCCTCTGCCCAACAAAAACCAACCATATGGCTTCGCTACGTTAATGATGTGTTCGCTATTTGGCCACATGGCTCTGAAACACTCCTCTCCTTCCTTACACACTTAAACAACCAACACGCCAGAATCAAATTCACCCTGGAAAAAGAGGAAAACAACTGCCTCCCTTTCCTAGACACACTAGTCACCTGCCAGACTGATGGAACTTTGGTTTTCTCAGTTTACAGAAAACCCACCCATACAGGCAGATACATCCACCAACAATCCTCCTCCCCCCTCACAACAATATGGAGTGGTAAAAACACTATACAACAGGGCTAAACTAATCTGTTCTAACGACATAGCCCTTAACACTGAACTAAATCGCATCCTCAACACTTTCTCAGCCAATGGCTACCCCCCCCCCCCCCAAAAAAAAAAAATTCAAAAAATATTAAAACCTACAAACCACAACCCCCCTCCTCCTCCCCCTCCACAAAAAAGATTACTCTAAATCCATCACCATTCCCTACATCCGAGGCACCTCAGAAAAAATTACCAAAATTCTAAAAAAACATGACCTCACCTCCTGTTACAGGCCTTACAGAAAATTGGCATCCCTTATCTGCTCTACCAAAGACCAACCACTTTCCCTAGACCTACCTGGTGTATACCAGGTCCCTTGCAGTTGTAAACTGTCATACTTTGGCCAAACAGGCAGGACAGCGAATATCAGAATTTCTGAACACAAGGACTACATCCGGTTTTACAAGTATAGCCATTCTGGTCTTGCAGACCATGCTCTGGATACTCGCCACAGAATACGGTGGAAGAAAGCAACAATAATACACCGGAGCAAATATAAATTCGAAAGATTATTTATGGAATCAGCCTCTGCCCTAAGAAACTCTCCAAACCTCAACAAATTTGGTTGTATGCGACTGCCCCAAATTTGGGAAGCATACATCAGCAGACCTTCAGCCTAACGGCCAAGAACGCCTACTTAGCCCTCCAGAGAGCACCATCAGGACTTCTAGGAGAACGATAGCTTCAAATCTTCATTCTCAGTTACTGTATTGTTATTGCCTTGTGTGCACCTGCCTTTTTGTAAGTTCCTTTAGAAAATGGCAATGTGACAGTGCCGAAATATCGGAAATATCTATTAAAATATAATTTAATTTATATTTGGATCTACGTTGTTTCAATTCCCTAAGTTATTTAGAAGATGCCAAGATAGAAGCTATTCAATACGCTACAGTTATGGTGTCAATGGGGCATTATATCAAGTAATACGTAGTCTTTATTTGAGTTATAAGTCAGCAGTTAGAATTGAAAGCACAGGAAGATGGTTTAATGTTAAATGTGGTGTGAGACACGGATGTACATTATCCCCTCTGTTATTCATTATCTATATAGATCACATTATGAAGGAAAGTGGTATTAAACATGATATCAAAATTGGAGATGTTAATGTCTCTTTGCTTTATGCGAATGATGTTATACTTCTAAATAAATCCGCTGCTTGTCTGCAAGATTCACTGACTAAATTGAATAACTGTTGTAATAGATATGGTATGAAAGGTCAGCAATAAAAAGACAATGAAAATAGGCAGAATCATTGAAAATGTCAACTGTGTTGTGAATGGAGAACCTGTGGAACAAGTAAAACATTTCAGCTATTTAGGCACGATTTTTAGTGAAGATGGCAAATTAAATATAGAAATAGACAACAGAATCAACAAAGCTGGTATGGTATGGTAGGAAGTCAATTGAATAAATTCATATGGAATAAGAGAGAAATTAGTCAAAACACTAAATTAGCTGTATACAAGACAATGTTCAAGCCAGTTTTAATTTATGGATCTGAGATCTGGGTCAGAAGTAAAACACTTGACCAAAGACTAGAGATTGCAGATATGAGAGTCCTGAGAAAGATTAGAGGCGTGAACAGATGGCATCAATGGCAATATCATATTAAAAACGAGGATATTAGGAAAGAACTTGATATTGTCAGCATCTAGGAATGCGTTAGCAGAGCTAATCTCAGGTGGTATGGTCACTTAAACAGAATGGACAAGGAAAGATTAGCAAAACAAGTGTTCTCTGCCAGGTTGGCAGGAAAACGACCCAGAGGAAGACCAAGATATAGGTGGATTGATATGGTACAAAGTGCCTTAGACGATGGAAATGTAAGATCTGATAATGTTGGAGTCTTGACAAGTAACAGACTGATTTGGAGGAAAATTGTAGATAGGAAGTTAGTAAAATGTAAATTTTTCATGTAGTACTATCATATCCTGTACACCGCTTGAGGGTACATGGCAGGAATTTGATGATGATATTCCTGTAACCTTCAACTTGTTGAAGATAACTAATATGGCATTAGTTATCCTTATGCTGAAATAAAAATCAGATTTATTGTAACAACTGCTTATTGTAAAAATAAGCAGTTATTTCATCTATATATAACTCAGCTTCAAAACTGATCAGTTTCATCATTTTCCCTATGATCCTTACGCACTTAAAGAAATATACACCAACCAGTTTTGTGGGTGTGGCCAAATAAAACACAGCCACATTTATTGATGGCATTGTTGTGAACAGTGTAAAAATGACTAATTTCCTTGTCCTTAGAAACTCTATATGAAACTTTTTTTTTTTTTTTTTTAATTTACAGGAGTTGGTGGAAACCTTGTTGCAGTCCAAGCCAGTCGCATATCCACTTATCTTCACCAAAGGTCTGAAATGGGTACCCTTCCTCCCAGTGATTCTCGTGCCTGTGTTAATCCTTGTTTCTCATTCTTTGGTAAAAGTATGTATTATAATGTTCTTTTTAATAGTAAAAAATACTTTAACTTATTATTCATATTTAAATATCTAAATCAGTGTTTTTCAACTTTTTTCAGTGGAGAAACCTACCCAAAATATTTTTTCTGATGAGTGACTACTGCATTTTAATAGGAACCCTAACTGTAAAAACAAAAGTTTGGACAAGTACATAATTGAAAATTATATCTTTCTTGCATTCTTGATATTTAGGCCAAAATTTACAAACACAAAACTGACAACTAACCAGATAGACTACTCCAAAGAATTAAATGACAGACGATATACAGATGTGACAGTATTATCAATATCGCCATTCAGACTGGCGTACATATCCAGTCATGCACCATTCTCGTGTCATTTCACACATAACAGTGCACTCTCTAACAAAAACTTCCCATTTATGATACTGACTCCAAGCTATACAACTGTGTATTTTAGCATCCTCTGATGGTGTTTCAGAACCCTAGGCCTTGTTTCTTATGCAATCAACACTAGACACAGATTTCACTATAACCATACCAAGATGCTACACAATGGTAAGTTCAAATCTGATAGTCTATTTTTTGAATCATGTGAAGCCCTTCACCTCCATCCTAATCTTAATCGGACAGACTGTATGCCTATTTCTAAGGTTTACAATTTTTATTTATTCTTTTTAAATTAATTATACATATATTTCCATGTCTCTAAACTCTAGTGTTTCCTCCTACTGGACAGCTGTGACCAAGACACATGATATTATATGACTCGTTCTTGTATTCAGATTTAAATGTTACCAGTTTTTGTCTTTTTCTTGAAAGAAAAACTTGTGACATTGAGCAAAATATATAGGAATAATAAATTTATATTTTGTGTTCTCTTACATTTGAAATATTAACATATACTCCTGATTCTATCCTGCTTGAGTTTTTTCTACCAACATGCTGTTATTGCTTGCTTCATTTTAGCAAAGTTTCATAATAATCACTCCAGAGGGAATATCTTGAATATTTCTGCCACCTTCCTGACATTTATTTTCTATATGCTTATCTATCTTCCTATGACTCGTTTTCCTAGTTTTGCATGGTGCTTTGTTTCCTTACATTTTTCTCTGAGCATGAGCTGCCTTATGTTTTTGACTTAATTAGAACCCAGAAAGGAATACTCTATTAAAGGTAATGCAGTACAGGAGAATATTTTTCTTAAGAGCCTCACAGTGGTGATACAGGACTTACTGAGCATATGGGAGTGGATGAGATGTTTGTTGAAGGGTTGAATGCTTGTACCAAGAATTAGCATTGTCTCTAGCTTGATTATTTTAATCTTGGTATGATAGTTATACATATACAATATAAGCAGAGCTCAACAAATACACTTGTCTATGGCAAGTAGAATATACTGACTGGATAAAAAAAAATTTTTTTTTTTAATTAATAAAAATAACTTTCTAAAATATCTTTCTGATCAGTATATGGAACTTCTATTGACTTATTGAGACATTTAAAAAAAAAAAAAAATGTCTTGAACACGTACATTTTTTGCATGGCAAGTACGATTTCATATAATTTGTCAAGCCCTTTGTATAAGGATAGGTGTCACAAACAATTATAGAGCAGTTGGTATCTTTGGAGTGGCTATTAAGGTGTTGGAGAAGCTAGGATTTGCATTCAGGGGTGGGTAGAGTTCAGTATAGCTTTGTTAAAGGTTGGTCTTGCATTAGGAACTTGATCACATTTTATAATTGTATAATATTATATAAGTGAAATGGATATATATATATATATATATAATGGATATATTTCTGAATTTTACCTGGGCATTTGACAGGATTCCATACTGTAGTTATCCAAAGGACGGGTTTGCAGGATAAGCTTGTGACATGGATAGGAATGTAGCAATTCTGCACTTGAACCATTGTTTAATTTGTGTATTAATGTTATGGTTGGTCTGGATAGTTAACATACAATTACTTCTGATAATGCAAATTCAAGAAGGGTAATAATGGACATTGGTAATACAGAATGCCTAAAGACTGATGTGAACAAACTGGTTCTGTGGACAAATGACAGTGAGTGTCAATCCAGAAATTTTGGCTTGATGTTTTGCAGACATATTACTATATTAATGATAATTTGCTACAAATGGTTAGCGAAGCTAAAGACTAGTGATGGTAGTTTTTAGGCACACGCTAATAAGATAGTCAAGTCACCATATTTGCTAAGTGCAGTAAGATGCAGTTTTATCAAAGCCTTGTAAAGGATTTGATAAAACTGGATCTAACTGCTATGCTCAAATATGTTCACAGGAGATCAGTTGATTGAAGATTCACAGAGAGACCAGAATAATATTGTGCCTCAAATTATGTATATAAGGACAGACTGACTGAATATGGCCTTTAAAGATAAAGAAACAAATGGAAAAGAAAAGATATGGTAAACATAAATTGATAAAGAGAAGATAGACATAAGTGAAATTTTACAACTAATGGCAAGTGGGAGGAGTACTTGTGGTCATCCCAGGAAACTGAGTATGGGTGTAGTTAGGAAGCTTGTGAGATCCAGGTTTTTCTCATGTAATGAGCCAACAGCAGATGTTGTGAGTATGTCTTTGATAAATCTTTTAGAAGAAAGATATGATAGTATGTTTTAAAAGATTTACCAAAGATGGAATCTTTGGAAGATATCCTCTTTCAGATCAAACTGCCCTTGATTCCCTTCAGAAGCCTGCATAATTATTATGCAGGAGGAAATCAGTGCATTTTGAATTGTATAAAGTAACAAACTAAAATAAAAAATTATTTAATTTTTCCCCCCTTTCATTAATGTCCACAGGATTGCATTCTGTTATTAATACATTAATGTAGTAATTTAGTGTCAAGGAAGAATGTTATTCTTTTGGAGTTAAGGTAAACTTGAAACAAGGGTCACTTTTTGGAGAAACTTGTAGATCTTGATTGATGACAAATGTCATCAACATACTTCCTGTAAAGATGGTTAAGAGGAACTTAACAAAATATTCTAAATGTTTTAGCAGAAAATAGTTAGTTTTCATTTAATTTATTTCTGTCTCTACTGAAACTAAATATTTCAGCATGTGAAAATGGCTTTTTTGTATCACTCCCATAAGGTCAATAGAAAAACTGTTTGTTGAAGTTGGAGGTTGTAATGGTTGATGAATACTTCATAAGAAAGGCTCCACAGAACAGAGTAGTAGATGAAAAAGATCAGTGGAATTAGCAGTTTGAGTCAGCACTTCGACTGGGAGGAAAAAAAAATTGGGTTGTTCAACCTAAACACCAACCCATTCTTGTTCTTGTCACATCAACCTAAACTGTTTTCAAAGTCCTAATGTTTCTATTCATTGTTCTCAATTCAACTCTCATATAGGAGTGAGTGACTGGTATGCAACTGGAGTAAACATGACAGTGAGGTGGATTATTGGAATAATATCGACACATTTCCTGTTGTCATCCATATAGACACTAAGTCTGGTGCTGATAACTTTTGTTTATGCACTCCACTAGAAGGCAAAGCTTGAAAACTTGAAGTCTGCTGAATTACTTCGTCCTTTATAATATCTGAATCACCCATGATGTACTTCTAACAGGGTTCCAGCAGTGTACCAGTTTGATTCCACTATTCAACGAATTTGGCTGTAGTTCTTGGTTCTTTGTTGATAGTGAGTGATATTGGAGGGAGAGATTACACTGTGCATGAAGACTAAAATTGTTTTCAGATCAGTGTATTTCATGTCACTCTGGATAACAGTAGAATATTTACAAGAATATTCCATAAATAAGCTCTGAAAGAAGGGACTACATGCAGATAGCACCGTTTTGTGAGCCTTTAAACTCCATCCTTCGCATGTCGATGTCAAGTCTACTAGGCCTTCATTTGAAAGTAACTAATAAAAGGTGCCTATTACATCATCATCAAATTCCTGATTGGTACCATCAAGGGGGGTATGTACAGGATATGATAGTACTACATGAAAAATTTACATCATTAATAACTTCCTATCTACAATTTTCCTCCAAATCAGTCTGTTACTTTTCAAGACTCCAATATTATCAGATCTTATATTTTTATCGTCTAAGGCACTTTGTACCATATCAATTCACATATTTCTTGGTCTTCCTCTGGGTTGTTTTTCCTGCCAACCTGGCAGAGAACAATGTTTTGCTAATCTTTCCTTTCTGTTTAAGTAACCATATACCTGAGATTAGATCTGCTAACGCATTCCTGGATGCTGACAATGTCAAGTTCTTTCCTAATATCCTCATTTTTAATACGATATTGCCATTGATGCCATCTGTTCACGCCTATAATCTTTCTCAGGACTCTCATATCTGCAGTCTCTAGTCTTTGGTCAAGTGTTTTACTTCTGGCCCAGATCTCAGATTGTAAGTTAAAACTGGTTTGAACACTGTCTTGTATACAGCTAATTTAGTGTTACCACTAATTTCTCTCTTATTCAATATGAATTTATTCAGTTGACTTCCTACCATACCAGCTTTGTTGATTCTGTTGTCTATTTCCATATTTAATTATCATCTTCATTAAAATCGTGCCTAAGTAGCTGAAATGTTTTACTTGTTCCACAGGTTCTCCATTCACAACACAGTTGACATTTTCAATGATTCTGCCTAATTTCATTGTCTTTGTCTTTTTATTGCTGACCTTCATACCATATCTATTACAACAGTTATTCAATTTAGTCAGGGAATCTTGCAAACTTGTAGCGGATTTATTTAGAAGTATAACATCATCCACATAAAGCAAAGAGCTGACCTTAACATCTCCAATGTTGATATCATGTTTAATATCACTTTCCTTCAAAATGTGATCCATATAGATAATGAATAATAGAGGGGATAATGTACATCCTTGTTTCACACCAGATTAAACATCTTAAACATCTTACTGAAAATTCTAACTGTACAACAGTTAGAATTTTCAATTCTAACTGTTGACTTACAACTCAAATAAAGACTAAGAATTGCTTGATATAATGCCCCATTTACACCATATAACTGTAGCGTATTGAATAGCTTCTTTCTTGGCACCTTGTCATATGCCTTTTCCAGATCGACAAAACTTAAATACAGATCTTTGTTATATTTTCCCATGATTTTTCAACTATTTGTCGTAAAGTGAAGATCTGATCCCGAGAGCTTCTATTTGGCTTGAATCCAACTTGTTCTTCACCAAGTTTTTCTTCCACAATTCTTCTGAACTGTTTCTCAAGTATACTTGCATAAATCTTACCAGAAACACTCAGTACGGAAATACCTCTATAATTCTCACATTCAGTTTTATTTCCCTTTTTTTTTATATATATATATGGAGACTATGAGAGCTCTACTCCAATCATTGGGAATTCGTCCCTCTGTCCAGGAGTTCTGAACTATACAGTGCAGCCACTGTAAGACTTCTATACCACCATACTTCAGCATTTCTGGTCGAATATCATCTACTCCTACTGCCTTTCCACATTTTAAGCCATTTATGTCTTTTTCTACTTCAAGTATGAATGTGTATTCCTGCCTCTATGCTGGTTGAGTGTTTTTAAACACTGCTTGTTTCGTTTAGCAATTTTTTGAAGTAATTACTCCATACTTCAAGGATATCTTTTTCTCCTGTTTTCATGTCACCTTTATCATCTCTAATTCCTTTTTATAGCACTCTTTCCTCCATTCCTAAGCTTCTTCAACAACCTCCAGAATATCTTACCTCCTTCTTGATATTTATTTTCTATGTTCTTGCCAAAGTCCTCCCATGACTTTTGTTTGGCTATTTTTTTACAGTGTTTCACTTTCTTAAATTTGTTTCTATATTCTCTAAGAGCACAAGCTGACTTATTTGCCAGTAACTTTTGATATGCTTTCTTCTTTTCCTTCACTACCTCTTTAACTTCCTGTGTCCACTGTGGAGTTCTGATTTTTCTATCCTTCTCTGGCTGAATCAATCAGAGTTTTCTTCAAGGCTTACCACTGAATCTCCAAGGTTTGGTTCCTGTTCTCAAACTCTTTATTTTTTTTTTTCGATAATCTTTGTGTATTTTAGTCTACAGCTCACATCTGAGAGCTGCTCAACTTTTATTCGCTTTAAAACTTTCTTACATGTTATTCTTTTCAATATGAAATTCAATTTTATCCTGCTTAAGACTAAATAGTGATCACTTCCGATTTTGAAATCCTCTGTACACTCTGGTGTCCTGCACCAGTGGAAAAACATCACTATCAACAATAACATAGTCAATGAGACTTTTCTTATTCCTTGCCACTTTCCATGTGAATTTGTGCACATTTTTGTGTTGGAACATGGTGTTAGTAATAACCAGTCCATGTCCTGAGCAGAAATCCAACAGATATTTGCCATTATTATTAGCTTTGCTCTTTTCTCCAAATTTTCCCAAAATATTTTCGTATGTCTGACAATCATTTCCTGCTCTGCTATTTAGATTCCCAACAAGGACCAACTTTTCCTTTTTCATTGTGTCAGTTGCTTTCCGTAAAGCATCAAAAAATTCCTCCAATTCTACTTTAGTAGAGCCTTCTGTGGAACCATAGACACAAATAAGTCTCATTGTCCAATTCCCCATTCTGATATTTGTCCACATCACTCTATTTGAGACTGCCTGCCATTCAAGAAGATTAGCCTTGTATTTTGTGTTGAATACTATGGCTCCTCCTTCTTATCCATTATTGTCATTGCCTGAATATAACATCTTGTATTTATTGCTCAGATAGATCTCACCAGTTTTTCTTTTTTGTTTCAGTCACCCCTATTAAGTCGACATGATACTTATCTAATTCCTCAGCTAGCTCGCTTTATTTGCCATTCAGGTTTTTTATGTTGGCAGTACCGATCTTTAACTTTGGTGATGTTGAGTTGGGGTGTGCTTTCAGATTTGTTCCAGTAGCTGACTTTTCGCTGTTCGCCCTGGTTCCCTGGCGAAAACAACAGGGGCCTTGTTTAACCGGGAGACGCCCCTGCCGGTATGAAATTTTATGTTGTACCATCATTTGTATATTGGTTTAAGCTAATAAGAATACAATTTGGTTGGCTAAATCCCAAATTGGCAGCCCATCCTCGTTCGTTCAGTATCCAGGTGATACCCAACAGGGTGCACCACGAGAAGGTGAGGATTGGACATTAGGTCAGAAGCCCTGGTCGGGTCTCCGCATTCCTTTAAAGGCTATATGGAGGTTTTCTCTCAGTTATACAGCTTTGACCCTTAAGCTGATCTGGTAATTGTTCCATTTAAAACAAATTTGCTTGGTTTCCATCTTTTAGATTACTATAAATACCAATCTCACTACAAAAACTAGTCAACTTACCCAAAACAGTTGTATTGAATAACGTATTTATAAATATGTTGGTGAATATAACATAACTGAAGTACTTTTAATATAATCAGACAAGCATATCCAATAATTATTTCCTCAGTAATTTTTGTCATTTCTTCTTTGGTGCATCAATCCAAAGATTGGTTAGTTATAGCAGCACATCATAACATCTCATCTTTTGACCTCCTTGTTATTTCTTCGTAACTCTTAGCATTGGTTAGCATTATTATGTGTTATTTATATATGAAATTCTTGGTGGGCCTCGTGGTCTCTTTCCTTCTACAGTCCCTCCATTATTTCTGTAATCATTTCCCCCATGCCTCAGATGGTGTCCAATAAAGTTTTTCTTCTCTTATTGATGTGTTTCATTAGTGACTACTTTTCATGAACTGTATTTAAAACTTCTTCATTACTTTTTCTTTCTTTCCAACTAATTTTCATCTTTCTCTGGCACCAAAGTTCAAATACCTCCAACTTTTTGATGTCTTGTCTTGTTCGCATCCAGGCCTCACAACCATATAATGCAGTGCTCCATATGTATGGTTTCACTAGCCTTTTTTGAGTTGGGTGTTAAGTCCTTTACTGGTAAAAATGTTTCTTCTATTGTAGAATGCTTTGTCCACCAATAATAAATTCATTTATGTAAACAGTCGATGTTGATCGGTTTAACGTATACTGCAATGGTGATGTGTTTAGGCTTAGCAAAGTGACTCATTCAGATTGTTGAAACCAATTAAAAAAAATTTCACAGAATTTATTTTAAAGTACCCCCATCTCAGCACAGTGCTTATGATAGTCACATGTAACAAATATAGACAAATTTATTGATAAAACCATCACTATGATAACTTAAATTATTATTATTTCGGGCAACTCCAAGGAGTCGACAGACTCATCGAGGGATACCCTAACATCATGTCAAGAACAACTATTCGACATTCACACAGTATCTATCAAACCTCTCCTTGAACTCATTCACAGTCATAGCACCCACAACAGACCCTGGCAGCTTATTCCACTCATTCACCACTCTCCAAGCAAAAAACCTAGCTCTAACACCCCCTTGCTAACCACATTCTTGCCCAGCTTCCATGTATGGCCCCTAGTCTTCCCACCACCAGTCCTATTCTCAAAAATATCTTCTGGATTAATCTTATAGTAATTTACCCTTCAGTAATTTGAATGTCTCAATCATATCACCCCTTTCCTGCCTATCAACCAATTTTTGCAACCCACAAATCTTCAACCTGTTCTCATAAGGTTCATTCCTCAGACCTGCTATCATCTTGGTCACTCGTCTCTGGATCCTCTCCACCTCCTCCCCATCAAGAAGAAACCCTGGTGCCCATATCTGGGTACAGTAGTCTTGATGGAGTCTTATCAAGGCTCGATACAGAATAACAATAACTTGTTTGTCTCTGCTTGTTAAAGTGTTTTTCAGAAGCCAAGTGATTTGATGAGCTGATTTAGCCACTTTTGCAATGTGTCCCCTAAACTTCATCTCCCTATCCACCAACACCCCCAAATCCCTGGCCTCATCAATCTCCTGGAGTACAGTTCCACCAATGTGGTATACTGCTGCTAATCTTTTCACCCCAAAATGTGCATAACCTTACACTTTGCCACATTAAATTGCCATCCCTTTTCCTTAGCCCAGTCCTCCAAACTATCCAAATCATCTTGCAAAATTTTGACATCCTGTGCACTCACAATTGCTCTACCCAACTTTTCATCATCAGCAAACAAGTGAACACTTCATCTCGGATCCTTTCCTATATCGTTAATGAACAAATTGAAAAGTAGTGGTCCAAGAACAGAACCCTGCGGCACACCACTAGTCACAAGCCGTCTTTTGGACTCTGAGGGTACATGTCAGGAATTTGAGAAAGCAGTAGATAATGAAACATGTCAGAGAAATGAGAATGGTGACCTACTGGTGGCATTATGTAAAATAATTTGTAATAGGAAGAAGTTTATTAAGTATAGACATACATAAAATGACCTAGATATCACCAGATCACATAATCAAATCAACGTTATTGATCATATTGCAATTAATAGATGTTAAAATAAGGTGAGGAGTTGACATAAAACTAATAATTACTTAGTAACAGCCAAACTTAAATTAGAACTGGTAGGAGTAAAAAATTTGAAATTAAAATGGAAAAAAATGTTTTAAATTAAAAATAAAGGACAATTTTTATATTATGATAAAAAAAAAAATCAGTTTCAAATTTTGGAAATAGAAATACCTGAAGACATGACTGAAAAGCAGTGGAAAAAATTTTAAATTGTATATAATGATGTGGCAAGAGACTTGGTGCTAAGAAGGATCAAAAAGATGAGACCTGGAAACCCATAGATGAAAAGCACAAAATTAAAATGTTTTCAAAATGCTAAATCTCCGAATTAAAGAAATCCATTTGATCATTTACAGAGGGAAAAATAAAGTTAATTAAAAGACCTGCAAGAGAAGATAAAAGGAATTATGTGAACAGTATGGCAGATACACAAAAGGCTGCAGCATTAGGACACATTGGAAAATTGCATGATATGACAAGGAAAATATGCTTTGAAGAAAAGCAGGGAAATGCTATAAGGGATATAAATGGTTTGCTGGTAACTTAAGAGAATAAGATTATTAGAAGTTGAAAAGTATATTTTGAGTTCTTAAATGTAGAAACAATATAACTGACATATTACAAGTTCAATAATGGAAAAACCTTCTATAAGCATAATTTAAGTATTGCACTAGAACTAACGTCTAAAAATGAAATAATGAATGCAATAGAGAAGCTTAAAAGTGGAAAGGCCTTACTGCAATGATAATGTAGCTATAGAAATTCTTTAGACAACTAAAGAAATTGTTGCTGATAATTGTAAGTGATTTTTAACAGTGTGCTAAGACTTAAAAGATACAAGAAAGAGGAAAGAAGCAATGACTAATTTCAAAGAAAGGAGATCTCACCAGATGTGAAAATTGGAAGGAAATTAGTATCAGTACCTGTAAAAAAAAAAAAAAAAAAAAAAAAAAAAAAAAAAAAAAAAAAAAAAAAATTAAATAAAAAATTAAAAAAAATATATATATATAATGAAATAATATAATTCAACACAAAATACGAGGCTAATCTTCTTGAATGGCAGTCAGTCTCAAGTAGAGTAATGTGGGCAAATATGAGAATGGGGAACTGGACAGTGAGACTTATTTGTGCCTATGGTCCCACAGAAGGTTCTATTAAGGTAGAAGTGGAGGAATTTTTTGAGGCTTTAGAAAAAGCAACTGACACAATGAAAAAGGAAAAGTTGGTCCTTGTTGGGGATCTAAATAGCAGAGTGAGAAATGATTGTGAGACATACAAAAATATTTTGGGAAAATTTGGAGAAAAGAGCAAAGCTAATAATAATGGCAAATATCTGTTGGATTTTTGCTCAGGACATGGACTGGTTATTACTAACACTATGTTCCAACATAAAAATGTGCACAAATTCACATGGAGAGAAGAGGCTAGGAATAAGAAAAGTCTCATTGACTATGTTATTGTTGATAGTGATGTTTTCTCTCTGGTGCAGGACACCAGAGTGTACAGAGGATTTGAAATTGGAAGTGATCAGTATTTAGTCCTGAGCAGGATAAAATTGAATTTCATATTGAAAAGAATGACTTGTAAGAAAGTTTTAAAGTGAATAAAAGTTGAGCAGCTCTCAGGTGTGAACTGTAGACTAAAATACACAAAGATTATTGAAGAAAAAATGAAAGAGTTGGAGAACAGGAATCAAACCTTGGAGATTCAGTGGCAAACTCTGAAGAAAACATTGATTGATTCAGCCAGAGAGGGATGTGGTGAGGTTGTCTGGAAGGATAAAAAATCAGAACTCCCTGGTGGACACAGGAAGTTAAAGAGGCAGTGAAGGAAAAGAAGAAAGCATATCAAAAGTTCCTGTCAAATAAGTCAGCTTGTGCTCTTAGAGAATATAGAGACAAATACAAGAATGCTAAACACTGTAAAACTAGCTAAACAAAAGTCATGGGAGGACTTTGGCAAGAATATAGAAAATAAATATCAAGAAGGTGGCAAAATATTCTGAAGGTTGTTGAAGAAGCTTAGGAATGGAGGAAAGAGTGCTGTAAAAGGAGTTAGAGATGATAAAGGTGACATGAAAACGGGAGAAAAAGATATCTTTGAAGTATGGAGTAATTACTTTGAAAAACTGCTAAATGAAACAAGCAGTGATGATAGCACAGTGGTAAAAAACACTGACCAGGCATGCAATCAGTAATACATATCCATACTTGAAGTAGAAAAAGCCATCAAAGGCTTGAAATGGAAAGGCGGCAGGAGTAGATGATATTTGACCGGAAATGCTGAAGTATGGTGGTATAAGAGTCTTACAGTGGCTGCACTGCATAGTTCAGAAAGCCTGGACAAAGGGACGAATTCCCGATGATTGGAGTAGAGCTCTCATAGTACCAATATATAAAAAGGAAAATAAAACTGAATGTGAGAATTACAGAGGTATTTCCCTACTGGGTGTTCCTGGCAAGATCTATGCAAGTATACTTGAGAAACGGTTGAGTAGAATTGTGGAAGAAAAGCTTGGTGAAGAACAAGCTGGATTTAGGCCAAATAGAGGCTGTCAGGATCAGATCTTCACTTTACGCCAAATAGTGGAGAAAGCATGAGAATATAACAAAGATCTGTATTTAAGTTTTGTCGATTTGGAAAAGGCATATGACAAGGTGCCAAGAGAGAAGCTATTCAATATGCTGCAGTTATATGGTGTCAATGGGGCATTATATCAAGCAATACTTAGTCTTTATTTGAGTTGTAAGTCAGCAATTAGAATTGAAGGAAATACAGAAAGATGGTTTAATGTTAAACCTGGTGTGAGACAAGGATGTACATTATCCCCTCTGTTATTCATGATCTGTATGGATCACATTATGAAGGAAAGTGGTATTAAACATGATATCAAAATTGAAGATGTTAATGTCAGCTCTGCTTTATGCGGATGATGTTATACTTCTAAATAAATCTGCTACAAGCCTGCAAGATTCTCTGACTAAATTGAATAGCTGTTGTAATAGATATGGTATGAAGGTCAGCAATACAAAGACAATGAAAATAGGCAGAATCATTGAAAATGTCAACTGTGTTGTGAATGGAGAACCCGTGGAACAAGTAAAACATTTCAGCTACTTAGGCACGATTTTTAGTGAAGATGGTAAATTAAATATAGAAATAGACAACAGAATCAGCAAAGCTGGTATGGTGGGAAGTCAAATGAATAAATTCATATGGAATAAGAGAGAAATTATTTGGAACACTAAATTAGCTGTATACAAGACAGTGTTCAAACCAGTTTTAACTTATGGATCTGAGAACTGGGTCAGAAGTAAAACACTTGATCAAAGACTAGAGACCGCAGATATGAGAGTCCTGAGAAAGATTATAGGCCTGAACAGATGGCATCAATGGCAATATCATATTAAAAACAAGTATATTAGGAAAGAACTTGACATTGTCAGCATCCAGGAATGCATTAGCAGAGCTAATCTCAGGTGGTATGGTCACTTAAACAGAATGGGCGAGGAAAGATTAGTAAAACAAGTGTTCTCTGCCAGGTTGGCAGCAAAACAACCCAGAGGAAGACCAAGATATAGGTGGATTGATGCGATACAAAGTTCCTTAGACGATACAAATATAAGATCCGATAATGTTGAAGTTTTGACAAGTAACAGACTGATTTGGAGGAAAATTGTAGATAGGAAGTTAGTAATGATGTAATTTTTGCCATGTAGTACTATCATATCCTGTACACCCCCCCCTTGAGGGTATATGGCAGGAATTTAATGATGGTGTGATCACGTGCTACTCAATCACTAAACATGTTTTATGTGCGGTGACTCATTTATGTTGGCTAAATTACTACAGTGTGTTTTCAACATATGATGGCCTATTTGCAAAAATTTGTTAAAAATAACAGGAAATTGCTAACAAAAAATAACCTGTTAATTTAATTATAAGCAAATCTTGGTTAAAAGCATTTGAAAATTAACATGCCGTTAATTTTCACATGTGACATACGGTCCAGAAATTTTGTATGTTAAATCCAAAGTCCATAAAATTGAGGATTTACTGTAATATGCTAATAACTTCTCTGCTAAAATTTTATAAAATTAGAAATTATCTGTTAAAATTAAGTTATATTAGACTGTTCAAATGTTTTGCCAAGAATATCAATTGTCTATTGTTTTAATAGGTGCTCATGCCAAGACAGCCAGGGTGCTATTAGTTATGGCTCTTCCTGGTCATTTGATCTTTGCTTATGTGATAAGGCTATTAAAAGCTGGCAAAACATCTGTCGATGTTGTTTTTCTACTAGTATACCTTTCAGCTGCATTACTTCAGGTATGAATTATCATATTTTATTAGGATTTTATAAATTCTGTTCGTTCAGAAGCTGTTAATTAGTTTATTTGCCCAAGCAGCTAAAATTGTTACTTGTTCCATCTTTATTGAAACAGTCTTGAAATTTGTAATACATTTGAAATTTGCAAACATTGAATACTATAGTGTTCTACATTTTGGCCTGCATAATCTTGTTTTACACTTGATTTAACATAAAAAAAACTGCTCACTTTCATTACAGCCAATACTGTATTCCATCGTAGCATATGCATGTTAGTTATCAGAATGAAATCTGATTGGCTACATGCAAAATTTTCATCTTTACATTTTCTTTAAGAGTATCCTTAAGAATGGGAATATACAGAGTGTTTCAAAAGGGTGCACATCTTTTGCAGGAGAACAGAGAATAACTCAGATGATGTACAACAAAAGCTGACTGTCATAATGTAGTGAAACGCATAAATTTTTGGTCACGTAACTATTACCAAATGTGACACTAGATGGCATGATACATCGCACCATTTTGAAAATGGCGACTTTGGATGGTGTAGAGTGAGCACGTTGTGTGTTTTGGTTTGAGAAAACGAAGTCTGCAACACAAGTCCAGAGGAATTTATGCATGCAATAAGGTAAAGAACCTCCTAGTAGGTGCAGGATCTACATGGATTCCACAAGAATTTTGTGGACACAGGCTGTTCTGCACATCATCCAAGGTTAACAGGAAGGTTGATTCTGTTGTGGAAGTTCTGGAAAGTTTCCAGAGAAGCCCTGGAAAGTCAACCAGATGGGTGTCTCATCAAATTGGAATTCTACATTGTGACTGTGTGACATTTTTATGAGAGTATCGACATTTAAGGCCCTACAAATTCACCCTCATACAACATTTGAAGAAAGAGGATACTCCAGGATTTCTGTATGGAAATGGTCAGTAGGATAGAACAAAATTAGGACTTTTTTGGACACGATTGTTTTCAGTGATGAGTGCACTATTTGGGAAAGTGAAAATCCACACACCATCGTAGAACATGTTTTCTACATGTTCTATGATGCAAAAAAATGTTGCCAAAGGCAACTTTTTTTGTGCCATAAGCAAGAAGAAAGTTTGGACCCTTCATTTTTTTCAGAGTCTACCATTACTGTTGGTGTGTATCTGGACATGCTACGGGGGTACATAATATCACAAGTAGAAAATGACCATGACAAATGCTTACATTTCCAGCAAGATGGAGCACCTCCTCGTTACCAGACAGACAGACGTAAGGTCATATCTTGACGCCCATTTTCTATTCAGATGGATTGGTAGAGGAGTGCCTGTAGCATGACCATACACTGTTAGATTTTTTTCTTGTGGGGCTTGGCGAAAGATTAAGTGTTTTGTGCCACCACTGCCACTCAATTTGGATGAGCTGTGTTCCAGCTGCATGTGGCAGGAAAGTGATTATAGATGGGATGTGTGCAGAATTACTGTTTACCTTCCATTGTCATTCAAAGTTGTATATACTCCTTTTTGAAACATCCTGTACTTCTGAAGATTGGATATATTGAGATCATTCCAGCTAGATTGATCTAACTTTTATGTGAAGTTGCTAATAGTTGGGGAAATGCCTTAACATTGTCTACAAGAATAGAAAAATTAGAAATGTGTGAATGCAAAGGAAGTAGCAAAAAAAAGTCCTTAGAGGAATACAGAAGAATTGTTGGTTGGTGCGAACTCATAACCACTGCTACATTTAAATGTCCAGTCACCACTGTAGATGAACTTTCTGATTCTTTCCAGAAATCAATGGTTTCTGTATATGCCTTCAGCATAGTTTGGTGAGATATGGGTTGGGTACAGCCTTCATTAAATACTTTGGTTGATTGCTGCACATAGGAAGTTCTAATTATCTGTACATGCCTTCTCAGACAACAGCGATCTCGTTGTTCCTGACAGTGTCTTATGGTCACAGTTATGCCTCTTAAACAAGCAACCTGGGATATCTCACCTTTGAGAAACCAGCCTGCTGTTGCTGTTTTAAAAATTGTGGCTCTAGCCCAAATGGGCTACCACAATAAGCTCTTTATCGAACTTAAGAAGATCCTTTGTTTTTCCCATTGTGATAGATGCCATTGATTATCCATCCTACAATGTTGACTTTTTATCCAGCAGGTGATGGTTGTTTCATGGACAACAATGCTACTGTCCATCATGCAAGAATTGTTCAGGAGTGATTCAGTGAGTATGACAAAGACTTCCACCATCTTTCCTGCCATCATTAAATAGTTGGCTAAAACATGTTGTGATGCATGTGACTGAGCAAATAATTTGCACATATATGCTGCATAAGTGACATGCATACAGATTTGTAATTCAGTGGCTGGTATGAGTGTTATTGGGGACTTAAAACTAAGCATAATTTTCTTGGAGTGTATTGTGCTTGATTACAAAAGAGGGGATAATTTATTTTTATATTCTTAACATTTCAGATCTTTGCTTAAAAAATTAAAAAAAAAAACTTTTAGCACTTATTTGGAGAACTGGATTTAAATTTTGTATTTTTGAAGAAGCCTGCAAGGATTCATTGTGCTTGCTGAGCACATAGAGAATGCCTGTTACTTATGGACAATGTAGTATTTTACGTAGTAGATGACTATACATCTGCATGGATGTGATCCTTATTATTAGGATTATGCTTAGTCACGAGTCATATCTTTCTTTTTTTTTTTTTTTTCTTTTTTTTTTAAACTACTAGTCACTTCAGTAACTTCAGGCTTTTTTTTCACTAATTTTTTGCTTAAAAGAGAAGCAAGTAAATGTAATAAAAATTTGTTGGCTCCTTTCACTTGATAATCATTTCAATGGCCAAATGGTTACATTGCTTATGCATAAGGCAAGTATTATCTTTAACTCTGTCATCTCTTTTTATGTGCCCTGCTAGCACAACTTTTTAAAATACTTAAAATGTATGCAGATCAAAAATAGTCGATTATTATTTTCTTCTTTCCAGTTATCTTTAGAATTTGAAGTTAATTTAGAAAATGGTACAGTTTTTGAACCATTCATGTAGCCTTAAAAAAGTTTTTTATAATTTCTTTTAAATATTGTAAATAAAGGTATCATAAGAAAAAGCTTAGGCATACAGGGGGGGTCCTCGACATATGCCATTTCGACTTTACGGCGGTAATCCTGTTTAAAAAATAAATTTAGACTTGAAGCAGCGCGACGTAGAATTCAAACATCACGGGCGAATTTGTTTGCAAGCGCAGTGGAAGAATACGCCGTTACGCAGCATTTGTTTGGGAGAGGTGGCGTCGCTTGGGTCCCAGCATACACTCTCTGGGTACCGCGTGCTTTGTTTACATCCGCTCTCTCACTTTTTTTTTTGTGTGACATTTTACCCTTCAATATGGCTTCCAAACGTAAGGCAGACTCTTCCGATTGGAGTGTGTCAAAGAAAAGGAAAGCCATTACATTAGAAGTGAAATTAGACACATTAAAAGGGCAAAAATGGGAGAAACACCAATGAACATCGGCCGTGTGTTGAACTTAAGTCGTTCCAGAGTCGGGACTATTATCAAGGATAAAGCTTGCATCCTTGAACACATGAAAGGATTGGTGCCCATGAAATTGACTGTGATTACGAAAAAACATAGTAGGCTCATGATTGTGATGTTTGTTTTTTTTGTATTACAGTTTCATTTTTGTCATTTATCTGTACTATACAGTAATTATGTTCTCCCTTTCTATTTCCTATGGCCTACTTCTGTTTCTTGATATATACATATGACTTTAGGGTGTTTTAGGTTAGGTAAGTAACTTAGACTATGGTAATTCCGACTTGCATCGAAAATCGCCTTACGTCGGTCCGTAGGAACGGATCTCCAATGTAACTCGAGGATCCCCCCCGTATATGAAATTATCATAATTCCCCCTCCTCATAGTCATTCAATCAACTAAGAACTTTTTTTTTTTATTTATATCATATATATAACAGTTGAAAATATGAATTAGAAATAAGAATTTGCCATTTTCTTTCTTGATAGGTCTCCCTACTTTTGTATATAGCTTACTGTATGATCCAATGGATGTGGAGGCATAAGATTGATCCTGATAATTCATCAATTCCTTATCTCACAGCCCTTGGAGATCTCTTGGGAACTTCCTTTCTAGCCCTGGCCTTCTTACTACTAAGCTCTGTTGGTGAAAAGGAAATGCATGGAGAATAACATTGTTAGTGGGCTTTAGAATTTCATCATCACATAGAGCTATATTTGTGTTATTCCAGGAACTGTATTGTCAACTGTTTCAGGCATTTGTGGTAGGATTTATATGTACTTTGTTACATTTTTTCTCCTTTTTTTTTTTAATGATACTAGCTAATGAATTTCAAACATTTACCAAGAGGGAAAATAACCGGTCAAACAGGGTAATCTGTATGCTGTTCTTGGTTAACTTTCTGGTTCTGTACCATAAAAATATTGTGCAGAATTTCATTTTGAATACTTGCAAAAAAAAAAAAAAAAAAAGCAATAAAATCAAGTATGATTTTATTATCTACATTTTTCATGAACTTTATACAAAATACTAACTGCTTGAAATTCTATTTTTTATAAAATGTATGAACTATATAACCTTACCACAATGACTGCAACTGTTCACTTTTGCATGCTAAACTATTAAACGGTCTATGTGCAGTTCATTTCTAATTTATATTATATAAGATTTTAGATTATTGTTGTAATATGTCAATGTTTTAGAATTTGGATGTATATTTATTCTGGCTTGATGATTATTGTAAAAAATGTATTATAAATTTACAGAAAGAAATATATTAAAAGATGGTGATTTTGAGGGATCATGAAATATGCTGCTTGTGGCAGTAAAAAGAAATAAAATAAAATCTTTGGTGTTTTAGTATTGATGCCATTTAAATGAAAAATAATGTTAAGACTAAAGATTAAACTCTTAATTTTGGAGGAAGACTGAACATTTCCATCAACAAATCATGCAGTCCACAGTTATATATCAATGAAAATTCTTAATTTAATCATATACTTAGCATCTTCTGTATTCCAAAAAAAAATGTGAGGTTTTAGTATTTGTTACAAGATAACATCTTCAGCATACTAGTTTTGCTTATTTAATACTTGTGGTTTTTTCATTGTTTAGTCTATTATAAACAGGAATTGCATTCCAGTCTATATTGGGATATCTATAAAATGTATAATATTAAAGTATAAATTATTTTACTAAATATTTTAATGAATTTATATTTTGGTGTAAGTGGTTTTTGCTTATATAAGGGTTGATTTGAATAATAAAAGTGCACTTTCTTTCTGTTCTTAAAACTATTTTGATTCTAACATTGTAAACCTAGTCATTTTAAACAGCACCATGAGCTCTGAGATCAGTCTTCTCATATTCTTATCATATATTAAATAATTATTCCACACTTTGCAGCTTCTTCTTTTAAATACATTAAATATAAGTGTTCATCATTTGGCTAACACAATTCCAGTATTTAAAGCAATTGCAGTGCCATTTGAAAATTGTGCATATGCACATATGGAAGGAATCAAATGTCAGATAAATTCTGATGGTTAATTTTTAAAATGAAAGTTTGCATAGTGTTAATGCTTGCTGTTGATTTCCATTTATGTTCAAATTTAGTAACTTATTTAGAACTTTCATTGACAGTCCTTACCATTTAAAGATAAATCATGAGTTTTGTTATGAATAAAATTATCTTAAAAAGCAGTCTGTCTTTGTCCAAGCAATTAAGTTGTAACTTTTTGCTTTTAAGTTAAAATAAAAACTGTATTTCTTTTGTTTAACCATTTCTGCCCAGCCTTCTTTTCAAACAAAAGTGGATATAAGATCATGGGAAGAGAATTATATTAAGTATTAATATTTTGTGAACATCCATTATAAATGTAAATTAACATCTACAATAATGTTACTTTTAGAAGCAAATAACAGAAAACTTCTAAGAAGCCTTATTTACATAGTACTTTATCCCAAGTAATCAAGGATATCAGTATAAAATTGAATATTGAACAAGACTCGAGCAAACATAACTGAAGAAACAATGCAAATGTGGCAGTAAACGTGAGAATAATGTTGGAAAAACAGTCAGAACTTCAGAACTATGCTAACATCCTAAGGATGTTTAATCTATTTAAAAATAAAAAACAAAACTAGGGTTACCCTAGATTTTTTTTTATCATTATGACTTAGTGCAGTTTCAACTGGTGCTAATCTACATTTTTTCACAAGTTTGTCACATTTGTATTGTTGATTCTCCAGTTATGTTATGTTTGAAGAATTTTATACCATCAGTATAAATTTCAAAAGCAAAAATTTCTGAAGTCTTTGTGTAAGTCTTTCAATAATTCTTTTTGTAAAATATTCTTGCATTTCAATTTGCCGAAAATGGTGTTAAGTGCTATCAAAATTGTGCTCTACAATTTATAACAGTACTTTCTGTTAGAAGAAACTTGATTAATACAATAAATTATATTAATCAAGTTTCTTCTTCTTAAAGAAAGGAACTTTGATTTGTATCTAACAGCTTCATTATTTTTGAGCGATGTAATTAGTTGCTATAAAATCTCATTTTATAAACATGTATTGGGGGGGGGGGGGGGGAAAGCACCTAGCTTTTTTGTGATCTGTACTTAATATTTTATTAGTCAACTTGTGAATAATCCTATGTAAATTAATTTTTTTTAAAGGAAGAAAAAAAAAACTGCTGTTCACTTCCGCTTTGGAAAAGTTTAATACAGAATTGGAGTTGTAAATCATATCACTCAAAAAAAAAATGTTCTAGAAAATTTTGTTACACTAAAAATAATATCAGAAATATTCATTTCAATTTGGTTGTAAATATAAAAAGATACTTATGATCTATATGATGCAGACCATAAATTCTTAATTTTTCTTTGAAAACTACAAGTAAAGGATGCATATTTCAAAATTTTAAATAAAATGTATTTTACAGCAATTCTTAATAGGCATAATTTAGAACTGAATAAGAAATAATAAATAGTTCCATTTTTAAAATGTATTTATTGTTCAAATGCTTTTTTTTATTTAATGGAAGAAAATTTTGTTTGATATTTTTTCTTATCCTTTCCTGGTACATTATTCTTATTCAAATCAGTAGGACCAAAAATTTCAAAAATAAAATTGTTAAAGAATTGGAATTATTTTGTTCAACTCAAAATCCAAAGCTGCTATTGTGTTACCACTAAAGATTATAATATACAAATTTGGTACACACAGTAGGTAAGAAAGATGAGCACACCGGTTTTAGTGACACAAACATAAGTCTTGGCAATTTGAATCTTTAAAAGTTTTTCTAGAAAAACTGACCAAAAATTAATATGAAACATTCTGTATATTCTGCTTAAAAATATGAATTTATGCATTGTTTCACTAGTCACTAAAACGGTACCAATATTTCAGATCTTCCAGCCACACTGATTCTGAAATGTTTTTTCTACTGGCTTAAAAGTAAAATAGGACTGGTTATCATCAAATATTGGAATAAATTAGTAAATAAATAGTTTTTGCTGTGTTAGTATAGTAATTATTTTGAAGATTAAATACATCTGGATGTATTTCAAATTAGGTTAAGCAACATGATAATTTGTTTTCTGATATTACAAAGCCCAATAATTTTCGTTTATCAATGACTTCAAATATTGCACCACTTTAAAAGTACACGTGTGCTTTCAAAAAAGTGTTCTGCATTGCGAATGATTTTTTCCTCCATTTTTGAATGATTATGATGACAATTACTAGAACAGATTGCTTTCGAATCTTGTGAGTTATCAGCAAATGACTTTTGCTGCCTTCAGGTGCTGATTCCTTTTGCATGCATGGATGCATTGCTGTATGTGAGAGAAACAAGTTTTCCCCAAATTGCTGAATGATTTTGTAATGCTCCTACTGAGAACAGCATAATGATGCATCGAAACACAAACCAGAGTGCATTCACGGATATTATGCATATGTAGTCTTTGATATTTAGGGGTCACAATTAGGCAGTTTGATATTTATCACTTTTAGTAAAAGCATGTCAACAGATGAGTTATTTATGTTCCTTTGACTTACTGAAATAGTGATATGTTGTGAAATTTATTAGAAGCACAGGTTTTGTTTATTACAAGTAATGTGGTAATCAAGATAAATTCTGTTTCAAAGATGGGTTCCCCCAAACTGTGTTTTTATTTTTATTTATATAAATCTTGAAATTCTTTATAAAATCTATTTAGGTACAGAATTTGGGGAAAATCTAACATAGCAACACCTTAGATGGTAAAAAAAATACTTTTCATATTCTTTTACAAAGAGGATGAAATCATTGCTTTTTTTTTTTTTTTTTTTATTTATTCATCTTTGTGTGTATCACCAACTGTATAAATATTAATTAGAAAAATAACATTAAGGAAATTTTCTGATTTGCATATCACCTTCCAGGAAGAAAACAAAACATTCAGGTATAGAAATGCTAAATTCATGCCTTTCAAATTAGCATTTGTGATTTGCTTCAGACTATCTTAATTTCTAGAGGTCTTCTATCATGTTACAAGTTGTGCATCTTGTTTCAGAATTATCAGCTTTGTACAAATTAGACCAAATTGCACATTGTCCTTCCTAGGAGAAAATTTTTTAAGAATAATTGGCCTCAAGATAAAAGGATAACAAAATACTGCAATTCACATGATATTTCATTATATATATATATATATATATATATATATATATATATGCATGCTTACTGTTCCATTTGGTTGTATTTGTAAAAATGTTTTCCAGCTTAAAGTTCATAACTTATTTTTCAAGATGTTTTGCAGTAATTGTTCTATGGAATGTTTTCATTGTACTAAATTCCATAAGAGTTCAGATGTTGTCACTGGTGTCATATTCTATTGTCTTTTTCATTTGTTGCTTGTGATGTATCTTCATCACTTAATGAAGATAAAAAGGATTATAATCTCTGCACAGTTAAATGTATAATAAACACCAGTGGTCATTTGTTGAAAAATATTTACAGTTAATTTATAATTATGTATAATATGTTTTGCCAGGTACATAAATTTTCATGACAATATTACAAGAAGTATAACCATAAATAAGACTTCCTTTTGGCAGATTGAAATATATGGAATAATTCTGCATTAATGAAAAATTGCAAGTTCAAAACATGGCTAGTTACTTATTTGGTATATATAAGGTTATTCTGGCTGCATAAATTCACTGGTAGTGAAATCTTTGCTGAATACTAATTCATAAAACTGACTAATTTGAACTAAAAACTTATTTAAATTACTATTTAAACTTTTAAGGAGGTAAGAGGATTTCTATTTACAGAAGTGTACTGTACTTACTTTTTTTTGATTTTTTTAAATGAAAGCCACAAGAATGATTCTGATCATATGTAGTAATTGCATGTTCCTAGCTTATTTATTTCAAAAGTATTTAATGTTTTTGGAGTAGCTGTGATTTGATTTAAGAAGCATATGTAATCCATGCTGAAACCAACAAGTGTGATCTAGTAGGTATACCATTTCAAACCTGCTACTGTAAAGTATGTAATATGTGTACAGTAATTTAAGTAACTGTGATAGATACTAATGTACTGAAGTAAAACTGCCTGTAAAAAAAAAAAAAAAAAAAAAAAAAAAAAAAAAAAAATTAAATTAAATTCAGTGTCAATGCATGGTGTAAAATGGTCAGGACTAGGTGTACTGTAGACTTCATCTTATCCGTTTCCATCCAACCACTTGCCCTAATTATATAAAGCTATTCTGTCCTTAATCTGTTATTGCCTACTCTTGCTTTGGCAACTGTGGATAATGAAGTCTATTGTGCATGTTGTTGACCCTCAGACAAATCAGTACTAGTTCCTGTATCTGTGTGTAAACACTGAAGTCCATAAAATGTTTTAGAACAGTTTCTTGCTCTGTTTCTCATTATTGCTATGTCTTTTGTGCGATTAGATTTCATAAACGATAAAATCTGATATTCATGTAACAACACATCCATTACAATTAATTTGCCAAATTTCATCTGTAAATAAAGCTGTGAATATTATAAGCAGTTGCATTTCCAAACATTGGATCTGTTTCAGCATTTACCAGAATTATCAAACTCTGAATGCGTAACAATTGATATCATTTTAAAAAACTGAACCTTGTGATATACTGTATTTTGCTAATTTAGTCATAACAATCTTAGTGTCATTCCTAAGTGAATTATAACTTACATTGATTCTTAATCCACACTGACAGTAGAATAAACAAGGTTTTACATGAAAGCACATACTGCATTCATGTACAAAACCCTTATTTGTTAGTCCACAGAAATCCAGTAGAACAAAGTTTTCAAATGTCAAAACAGATAGTGACGAAATCAAATCTGTAACTGTAGAAAGTTATATTCACTTAGGTAGAAAATAAATATTGCCATTAAACAAATTCTTGTTTAATCTTTTATGTAAGTGCAAACAAAATTTGCCCTTGCCATATTTTTGTGACTAGGCTACCTTTGAGATCTCAGTAGGAGGCAGACTCAGGAAGATACAAAGGTTGAATTAATGCAGAGGTAATTTCTCATATATATACTTTTTTTTCTACTTATATTAAGAGTAAAATGACTTCTGCATTAATTCAACCTTGCTCCCAATGAATGAGATCTCAAAGATTGAAACCAGCCTGGCTAGCTAGTGATCCCCTTAATTCATAGTATTATATTGTGCTTTTCATTATGGAATGCTAAAGTAACTGATGTGAGATTATTAGCCTATATACATATATATATACACACACAAGTAGCCTAGTTGTGAAGGTATTTCATGTGCAAACTCTTGTTTGCTTACACTTAAGAAATTATATTCTTGTTAATCTTTTATCTAAATAATTTTCAAATTTGTAATAAAGCTGCATGAGACAGTCACCTGATACCGTGCTTATTAAAGGATAGTAATCCTACATGTGACAACTGTGGATTGACAGAATGTTTAAAAAAAAGAAAACTGAATTTTGAACTCAATGCTTTAAAAGAAGGCAAGGTGCATTGTGCCATGTAACTGGTCACATGCTTGTAGCCAGTATATAAATTGAAGGAATACAATGCTCCCAAGTCAGTACAACTGTCCAGGTGAAATGGCTGTGAGAAAGGAACTGATGGAGTTTGAAATAGGCGTGATAAAATGCCATGTTTCAGGCCTCTGTTCAGCCAAATATTGATAAACTGGAATATTTCAGGGCAACAATCAATGATACCATACTGAGATGGAAGCGTACAGTCAACTGCAAGTACTATCCACAGTGGATGATCCACCAAACTCACTGAACATGACCATAGGATACCGGGTAGAATAAAATAATATGTAAAAACTGCCATTTCTCAGCAGACAGCTTGAAGCAGAGTTTTGGGAATAGACTGAAACACGAATCTGCCCAAAAACTTATGGATCTGAGGCTCATATGGATTTCCATGGTATGACTACAATACAATATGCCCAACATTACTGAACCAACATGCAGTGTTGTATTGAGTACTGCAAAGACCATGTACAGTGGTATGTGGAAGCTTGGAAAGATGTGTTACAATTTGCGCCACACTCAATACCAACCAGGTGTGGTAGATGCTGCCTGTCGAATATCTTACCAGTGTAACCCCAACTATGAAATTCAGAGGCGGCAGTGTGATGTTATGGTCCTGTTTTGTCCTCTGACCTCTAGCCCAAGAGTTATCTGAACTTTCTGAATTATGATTATATAGAGAAACCTGTAGGGACTTCATGACTAAAATTAACACGTGAACCACAGTAGTAGGTTTTTTATTACATAAATATTTCCTCCTAAGTATCTTAGGATATCATCAGTACAGTAGAACAATACTGGGAATGACAAAGGATAGGGTGCGTACGTACAATGGAATCCAAATTGCGTGCAGTGGCGTGTCGCAGTCTGAACTTAAATTAGATTTTAAAAAAAATCAGCCAATTCCTTTTTTATTCCCGTATATATATATATAGGGAGTAGGCGAGGCCATTTTTAGCCCTATCTAACTTTTGGAGATTGAGTGGGCAGTTCGATCTCCGCTGGTACCCAATCAGAGATAGCTGGCCCAAGGCTATCACTAATTAAGTGGCAAGCAGTGAAGAGTGACGGCCCAACAAGTGCAGCCATCTCGTGGTCCCTAACACTCGTATATTTAATGTCTGAAATAATGTGGATTCTACGGTCGATTTTATTGAGTTTACGGGAGAAAAAACCCGCTTTCCCGTGCCAGAGATCAACTAACCTGGGAACTGGTCAAAACAAGGCTTAGAAAAAATTCCTCTAGTCGCCGGCTACACTCGAAATCAAGTCTTCCTTCGTACGGCCAAGCGCCGTGGTGTGCAAACGCCACATCCATGGAGCTACACAGGCTCCAAATTAGATTAAATTACAGTGAAGTTATTTTTACACAATTTCCCATACTTTAGGGATGGCAAGAACATCATTGTGGTTTAGATTTGGTCTGTGAAGTAGGGCTTCAGCACTTTATACAGGGTGTTCGGGATAAATTTGACATATTTATAATTAATTATATTTTTCCGTAAGTTACATGTATTAACACACACTTCTCTTCATTTAAAAGTTTGGACCCTTCTTCATTCATATACAAGATGTCAGAAAGGATGGATAGCTGGAACCCACCTGAATCATGGAAGAGAATAACTTGTATCATGATGATTCGTGCCCGCCATCAAAATAAGGATATTACGACTGCTGCCCAATGCTCCCTGAATACAGTAAAAACAATCAGGCATGAACTAGAGACTTGCAATGGTGACTACGAGGATGTAGCAAGAAGAAAGATCCCTAGCAGACGATCTGATTGCGTTCGTACAGCAGAATTCCTCGCAAATCTGCAGGAACAGGTGTTGAAGAACCCTGGCATTGGAATTCGGGCTTTGTTCGTGGAGTTGCTAACTGTAGTCAAGCCCTGGATAACAAGGGTAGCCAATGGTAGGCCGTATGTATGGCAGCAGGATTCGGCCCCTTGCCACACCTCTGGGAAAAGTCAAAAATGGTTGTCTGAAAATTTCTACGACTTCACCAGTCCAAATGTTTGGCCTCCAAACTCCCCAGACCTTAACCCCATGGATTATTTTGTATGGGGCGCAGTTGAAAAAGACACCAATCGCACTTCCAGTAATACAAAAGCCCAGTTAATGGATAAAATTAAAACAGTTTTTGCGGCCCTTCCCAGGGAGACTGTAGCATCAGCTTGTTCGAGGTTCCGAAGCAGAATTGAAGCTGTGATCGATGCTAATGGTGGTTATTTTGAGTAAATCTTGTTGATAGTATTGTAATTAACTCTGCCTGTAATGTTTTTTTGTCAATTCATTAAATTTAATAGATACAAAGAAGATTTTCTTTTTCCTTACGAAACTGTCAAATTTATCCCGAACACCCTGTATAAGCGTTCATATTTAAATTTAAATGATCTGTGTATATAAGCGTTCATATTTTTACACAATTTCCCATACTTTAGGGATGGCAAGAACATCATTGTGGTTTAGATTTGGTCTGTGAAGTAGGGCTTCAGCACTTTATATTATATAAGCGTTCATATTTAAATTTAAATGATCTGTGTAGATTTGTCTTTTCCCAGTGGATTTTGTGGTTTGGGTTTTCAACTCCATGTTAAGAGAGATCTGATTTTTGCGTTTTGATAAGGTGGATATGGTCTTTATGTTCCGAAATGGGTTTAAAAAAACATCTGCCTGCCTGTCTGTCCATAAGACAGTTTACAGAAGCATGGAACCTCATATATACACCAGATAGTAGCATAGGTGAAAGTTTGTCTTTAGGCGAAGGTAACAGGTTGTGGATCTGGTTGATGGGTTTGTAGGTGCCAGTAAGATTGTATTTCTTCATAATTTTCAAGGGCCATTCGGAGATGCCTTTTGATATAAGGTATGGGAATCCTAGGGGCTTTTTCTTGTCTAGGTTGATGTGTAGAGAAGTTGCTGATGATTTTTTTTAGTTGTTTTGGGATTGTATCCATTTAGAGTGACTATGTTTTTGATTATTTCCAATTCTTGTTTTAGAGAATCCTTGGAGGAGCAAAATCTGTGTGCTCTGGTTACCAATGATTTAATGGTGCCAGATTTTTGAGAGGGATGGTGAATGTAGCAACCTGAAAATGTCGGCTTGTGATAGAAGTGGAGATGGAACCGTCTTCTTTTCTTTGCATGTGTAAATCCAGAAAGGGGATGTCCTGTGGGGATTCTTTTTCTAATGTAAATTTAATGCATGGATGAAGAAGGTTGATTTTTTCTAAAAACCGAAGTGACTTGTTCGGAATGACTCCAGACTGAAGATATCGACATATCGAAGCCAGAGTTTTGGTTTAGATTTAAACGCAAGAATTTTTTCTGGGATGAAATATTTACGTAATAAAACTATTACTGTGGTTCATGTGTGTTAATTTTAGTCATTCTGAACAATGCTTCCTACTTCGTGGCATTTCTACAGAACTGACCATGGTCTCTTTCAGCAAGACAATGCACTCATAAGGCTGCTTCTGTAACCACATTTTGTGGGTGTGAATGTTGCCATGCTTTATTGGTTCCACGGGCCCTGATCTTAACCCTATTGAACATCTGTGGGATGAACTGGAGGATTAGGTGAGGTCAAGGGACATACACCCTACTGGAGTTATGGTCCAAAATTCCCATGGATTGCTATGCAATCATTCACTTGTGCATGATAGTGTATGTATGCCCTGTAGGATTGCAGCAAAAGGAAGTCCAATGTGGGCATCATGGCTGTTCCTCACACTATGGTAGCTGTTGACCTCTTTTCAAGTGTATAATAGGGTATTACTGGTTTGAAACAACATGAATAGATGGGATGTTAAGAGGATAAATTTGTTTTGTGAAGAGTTCAACTGCCAGGGGAAGAGTAAGCAGTGTTCATGTTGGATGATTTCTGATTAATGAAAATGTCTTGCAGGAATTTGAGTTTGGCATTCCTTGTCATTGACTGACATCACTGAAGCAAGAATTTTAACCCAAGCTAGATTGCCCATGTTTGGAGAACAATTTGTTTCTAAACGTTTATATCATTATTTTGCCTTTATCACCAAGGTTTCAGGTGCACCAGGATATGCTCTAGCATGTATATTGGCACAACTGTAAGAAAGCAAAGATGGGATATTTTAAAAGCACGATCAGGGTTATATGATCTTGCGTATAACATTGAAAGTAAAAATAAACGATATATATATATATATATATATATATATATATAATATATTTATATTTTGCTGTTATAGCTATAACAATCTTAATAGTGTCATTCCCAAGTGAATTATGATAACTTGCATTGATTTGGTGTTCTGTTCCATTGAAACGTACCTCTAACAGATGAGATATGCTCACAGGTTCTCTTGATTCTTAATCCACACTGACAGTAGAATAAACAATGTACATGAAAGCAGATACTGCGTTCATGTACAAAACCCTTATTTGTTAGTTCTTTACAGTACAGTAATCTAGTAGAACAAGTTTTCAAATGTCAAAACAGATAATGACGATGAAATCAAATATGTATTGTAGAAAGTTCTATTCACTTGGATAGAAAGTAAATATTATTATTCCTGACACCTCCAAGGAGTCCGAAGACTCATCGCGGGATATATTGTCATTAAATTTTGGATAAGGTGAGGCAATATTTTCTTTAAATGCAAAGAATGTGTTGTGGCAGATTCCAATAACAGTCTCAGTTGTTTTCCATTGAATCAAACTGATTAATTAGTCAATGGTATCTGCACCATGCAACATCTAGTTTAAATGATGGCCATCATTCCGTTGATCATTATCAGATGGTGGCTATTCTTCCTATTTGGCGAAAATGTTGGTTTACATGAGCAGGAAATACTGTAAACAACAGAATAACCTAAACGATGGAGAGAATCTAGTGAACAGGGGCAGCCAACTGGCATGCTGTGAAGCAATGGTGGACTACCCTGTAAAAATCTCACCAGGAACACTTTGCAGGCAAGTAGAAGAAAGAACCAGCAAAAGAGAAGTTATTTAGCCTATACTACTCAGAACAGACAAGTCATAGCAATAATAAATTGATTAAAAAAGAAAATAAAACTACAATACAAGGAAATAGAAGGTGCAATGCCACGGGCGCGTTTAAAAGCTGTAGAAAATGAAGTCAAAATATCCACTGTCTGGCTGTTCGAAAGAAGGAGCAATGAAAGGATAAAAGTGCATCATTGTAAGAAAATGCAGGCTTAGTGAAGTGTCTACTTTACAGCTCTATTCACAGAAAACAAGAGATACCATTTAACGAAATACTATCATTTTTACCAAAGATACTCGAATGGAGGCTGAGGAGACTGGTGACCCCATTACAATATATGAATGCAAGAATACAAAGCATCTCCCAGAGCAGATGGTTTAACTGGTGAATTCTACAATATATATATATATATATATATATATATAGTTTTATGAAAAAATTGAATGACTAGAACCGAGATTTAATTAAAAAGGTTTTAATATAAACACACTACTAGTTTCGGCCTGTAACAGCCTTCTTCAGGTGACATTATAAAAGAAAAAACATTAAACATTGAGGGTTAAAAGACTATGAACAACATAGACAGTCTTTATACATAATTAGCATGAAAACGTTGTAGCTGCATTTGAAGCTGTTCTATCATTTGTTGCATTGTTGGGAGAGTGCGTGCTTGCTGCATCACATGAACGCCAGTACATGATTACAGCTGAATGACTATCTGGGAGGTTGTAGCTTAAGTTGTTATTTAGATGAACAGGATTGAAGATGATTTCTCTCGGTTCCACAATTTTTCTCTCTATTTCGTCACTGCAACGGAAGATGTTTGTAGATTTTTCCCAGCAGACTTTGTGACTTTGGTTATCATCATTAGGATTAGCCGAGAAAAGGATATGACTTGATAATGCACTTGCTCGCTGTCTCTTGTAAGTAATGTCTCTCATGTGTTCTTCCATACGCATTTCGACAGATTTGTCTGTCTGCCCGAAATAAGGAATATCGCAGTCACATAATATTTTATATACGCCAGGGTATTTGAGTTGATGATGACAAGGTTTTGGGTGGCTAATTAAGGAACGGATCTTTGGAAGTGGAGTGAACAAGGTTCTGATATTGTATTTTTTTTAGAACTTTGGCTAATTTATGTGAAACAGTACTTATGTAAGGAATAGATATATTGCTTTTGAATCTATTTGTTTCTTCTGAGTGATATCTAGGAGGATTAAGAAGGAATTTGTTAATGATTTTCTTGGAATATCCATTAACTTCGAAAGAAGTTTTCAGATGGTTTATTTCTGTAAGCAGTTCATTTGGATCATCAAGAAGAGAACGGGCTCTATGTCCCAAGGTGGAAATTATTCCAAGCTTATGAGGAGGGAAATGATGGGACTGACTGTGCAGATATCTGTTGGTATGTGTGGGTTTTCTATATATCGATATTTTTAGTTTACCAGAAGAGCGAGTCAGTTTGACATCAAGAAAAGGCAAGGAATTATCCGTTACATGCTCAGCAGTAAACTTAATACTTTGATGTCGGCTATTGAGATGTTCGAGGAAAACCATAAGGGATTCATGTCCATGGCTCCAAACAATGAAGACATCATCCACATAACGTTTCCAAACTTTAGGTGTTAAAATAAAGGAAGAGATAGCCTTGGTTTCAAAATCTTCTAAGTAAATATTTGCAAGAACCGGAGATAAAGGATTACCCATAGCCAGTCCATGATTTTGTTTGTATATATTATCTTGAAATTTGAAGTAACCGGACCTCATGCAATGTGTAAGCAAGGCGAACATTTTTATGGATAACTTCTTTGTGAAGTTATCCAAATGAATACATCTTTGAAGTAATAAAACAAATAGGATTTGGAGCAAACTTCAAGAACTGGTTAAAAATATTTTATGAAAATGTAGAAAGCCATATAATCATAAAAAAACTCCTCACCTATCAAAATCAATTATTCCGTACGACAAGGTGACAGGTGACACCCTCTCTCTCTTTCTCTCTCTCTCTCTATCTCTATGGCTCTTTCTATTAGCACTTGAATCACTAATTATAGCAATAAACACAAATCAATTGTTCCATACGAAAAGGTAACCCTCTCTCTCTCTCTCTGGCCCCTCTTTGTATTGGCAATTGAACCACTAATTAGAGCAATAAACAGAAATTCAAGGAACAAATATTCGTGCAGATAGCGAAGCAAAATTGCAAGCTTATGCCGATGACATAACTCACTCACTCTAGAAAATGAAAAATCCATGGAGGAAACAAGAATATTGGACTCCTTTGAAAAAGCCTGAACTCTTATGGTGAACGTGGCGAAGTCTTGGTGATCGGCTACTGGAAAAAGGAACCTAAAATACCGGCGGTAATGTTGAGAAAAACTACTTGCCAGTATTGGGAATAAAAATTGCAGACCCAGACACATATGTAGATCAATGTAAAGAGTTGTCTGAAGCCATATTAAAAAAAATAATAATAATAATATGCGAAATAGACACCTTTCTGTGAGAGGAAAACCTATGATTTGCGTTATGTACTTAGCCTCTCGACTGTGGTACAAAATACATAACATTCCATATCACAGACAATGGGCAGATAAAATTCATAGGCTATTTGCGATATACATATAGGGGGTTCAAAATATGAACAAATGCGCCGTACAACGGTCTTCCACGAAATCGAAACTGGAGGTCCCGGTCTAGAAGCATATAAATCATACCACGAATACGCAATTGCTTTTCTACAAAAGCGCCTTCGTGACAAAGTCATCAGCTTTCTCTTCTTTCAACCAAAAAAAGACCAAGAATGTTCACTGAAAGGGTTAAAGGATACTGGTCTGGTTTATATATATATATAGATATTTTTTTTTTTTTTTTTTTTTTTAATTTATTTAACTTGTTAAAATAAACATTACACGATAGGCAACAATGACTATTTACATATTATAAGTATATATTTACAGAGAAAGAAAAAAAAACATTTTCCTTTCGGGTGTACAATAGAGATATAAATGAATATTCAAAATTAACAGTTCAGTTTCATTCTGAGTTATCATTCAGATGGAGCACATTGTCGTCGTCAATCCAGAAGAGGGTACCAGTTGGATTCCACTCCTCTAGGAATTTCGCGACAGTTCTTGTTTCTTTGAAGTGCTCAAGTTCCAATAGAAGCCTGCTTTTTAGTTTCCGACGGAGGATGTGCATGAGGGTTTGTGCAGCTTCAGTGATCGATGGGTGCTGGTTACTTCTTGTCTGTTTTAGGTAAAAGCTGTAGATGACGGCCTTAGCGCAGATGAAGATGAAATTGCATGTTCTGTGTCTGTTTTCTTCTGTGTGGACTAAATTCCAGTAGTCTTCTTGGCTGTGTGTGTAGTTACAGGTGCTAGAGGCGGTATTCAGGGCATAGGTGATTATCACTTTGTTTGCAGGGCATGTCAGATATGTGTGTTCCAGGGTGCCTGAAACGTCACAGAATGGACACAGATCCGTTTCTCTTAGCTTAAATTTGTAGAGCTTTGAAGGAGTTGGTAAGATGTTATGCCATAATCTCCACTGTATTTCGGAATCTGGTTTGGCACATTTTGATTTATATGGCAGATCCCACTGAAAACTGTGTGGTATATGCAGCCTTGTAGATGAGAGTGTTAAGGCTGAATATAAGAATGGTGAGGATGGGGACACTGACATGAGGAAGTGGTATATTTTCTTGTAGTTGGAGGGATGAATTGGAAGTGAGGCTTCAGATTGTACAAGATGAAATATTGGCCCCGAGCAGTTTCTAGAAGGAATACGGATTTCCTGAGGTGTAGCGATATCTGGATAGGCTTTTATAATGGAGGCTTGCAACTGTTGATATTGTTTTTCAGTTTTTGGGTTATTCATTGGTAGGCTTGTGAATGCTTTCCACTTTAGGGTGTGGGTTAGGAGGTCTCCTATGACTCTTATTCCTGCCCAGTTCCATGTAGGGAAAAGAAAAGGCTGGCCAGTTGTGAGACTTGTGATGTTTTTGTTTGAAAATAGTGGTTCTGTAAGTACAGCTGACTCTGTTGATCCTGTGAGTGTGTGATGGAGTCCTGTGTTTTTCCATCGCTGTAGAGCATCTTTGTAAAAGGTAGGTAGTTTAGGAGGAGATGGTGCAGGACTGGCCATTCGGAGGATTGTGGAAAGTGTAAGTCCTCTGGTGGATGCTTTCGTGATGTAATCGAAGGTGGTTACATAAGTGTGATTGCATTGAAGTGTCTTTAGGAGGAGGATTATCCTGAAGGATCGAATCTTGTTTTCAAGGGAAATCAGGCCTTGACCTCCCTTGCTGAGTGGCTTGCAGAGTTGAGGGTGTGTTGTCCAGTTAGTTTTGTTCCAGAGGAAACGTTTGATTTCCTTTTGAATGTGGTGGAGAAATTCTTCAGGAGGTGTGAGTACTTTGAGGGTATGCCATAAGACACTAGCAGCCATCTGGTTAACTATTAGTACTCTTCCTCTAAGTGAAGACATGGAACGAACGCTGTTCCATTTACCTAGCACCTGTTTAAAACGATTGTGCAGCTGCGTCCAGTTCAGTGTGTTATATATTTTGGTGTTGCCAAGGTGCACACCTAAGTATCTTTGTCCTTCGCTTGACCAGGTACATTCGATCGGAGAATCATTTCTAGACTTCCATCTGCCTGACCACAAGCCTGTGGTTTTGGCAGAATTTAATTTGGCCCCTGAGGCTTGTGCATATAGTCTGTGTGCTTCCTCGGTTACTGTCATTTCTTCTTCATTTCGTACTATTACAGTGACGTCATCGGCATATGCTGATAAGGTAATTTTTTGATGTGGTTCTATTATTCTGGTTCGTTTGCAGATGATGGTGTCGTGTATTCTTTTTAAGAAGGGTTCTATGGCCAGTGTGTATAATTGACCAGAGAGGGGACATCCTTGCTTGATCCCTCGAGAGTATGACAAACTGCGAGTGAGCCTGTTGTTGATTTTTAAACAGAAGTGTGCATCTCTGTAAAGCAATTGCACTGTTTCAATGATGAGAGGACCATAGCCAAATGCCTTTAGAACTTCATAAAGGTATTCGTGCTCTACCCTGTCAAAAGCCTTCTCCTGATCAAGGCTGACGAGTGCTAGGTCTTCATGTTGGCTATTTGCGATGTGGATGAGGTCTCTTATTAAATGGAGGTTATCATGTATTGATCTTCCTGGGACAGAGTACGTTTGATGTTGGCCAATAACTTCAGGCAGTGTTGGCTTTATTCGGTTTGCTATAACCTTGGAAATTATTTTGCAATCGGTATTAATTAGGGAGAGTGGACGCCAGTTTCGGATATCCGTGTGGTCTCCCTTCTTTGGTATCAATCGTGCTACTGAGGTCGTGACGGATTGTGGGAGGCCATTGATGTAGGCTTCTTGCAGTGTTTCGAGGAGAAGTGGTCCGAGTTGATTCCAGAAGGCTTGGAAAAACTCTGACGTGAGACCATCAAGGCCAGGAGATTTGTTCTTTGGCAAGGATGTGCATGCGGTTTTCAGTTCATGTAGAGTGATTTTCTTTTCTAAGTGGTTCCGATCTGTTGCAGAGATTTTTTTTGTTTCTTTCAGTATTTCGTGAATGGCATGATGGGATGTTCCTGCAGTGCTGTATGCATTCTTGTAGTATTGTAGGATTTCAGAGGTGATTTTTCTTGGATCTTCTGTGATGCTGTCATCTTGAAGTCTGATAGCAGAGATGGAGTTTGCTGCCTGGCATTTTTTTTCCAAAGAGAAAAAATATTTTGTGGGGGCGTCTGAAAGATTTATATGTGTATGCCGCGATCTAAGTAGGGCACCTTTTGCCGATAATTCTGCCTGTCTTTGCATGGCTTGCAAGGCAGAATGATGTTCAGGGCTTTCTTCTGGGAGATACTTGAGCTGTTCTTCAAGTTGTCTGATTCTAATGTTCTTCTGTTGATTTTTCTGGTGACTGTAGATCTGCGTAAAGGATTTTATTCGTGATTTTAGGTGGGGCCACCATGTTTTCATTGGTTCTGTATCCACTTTCGAGTGAGTGAGGTTGGTTATTAAAGCCTGAGTGTTTATTATATAATCTGGATCTTTCAGGAGAGTATTGTTGAAGATCCAGTAGGCACTTCCTGATTTGGATGCTTCCAAGGATAATGAAAGTTGCAGCTTGATGAAACAATGATCTGAAATGTAGGAAGGGATGTGTGAGATATTTCTGACTAGAGGCAAGGTATGTTTGGAAATGTAGTATCTGTCCAGTCGTGCTAGGTAGAGTGGCCTATTTGTCGCTGTGATTGTTGACCTCCATGTGTAGGATTTCTTATCAGGATGTTGATGCCGGAAGACGTCGATGAGTTCATTATCGTTTACCAATGTTTGAAGTTTGTTTATTAATTGGCTACGATGTTCAGCACACTGAAGTCTGTCTTTTTCTTGGTCAAGAGTGCAATTAAAGTCTCCCGCTATTATAACATGTTCTTGGTCTATACTAGACAGATGGTTTTGAACGAAATCCAGGATTTGTGATGCCAGAGCATCCTGCTGTGGTATGTAGATGTTGAACACATGCAGGGTATTATGGTTGGGTGCTATTATGTGAGCATACAAGGCATATCCTGGTATATCAGCAATCACTTTTAGTTTGTAGGGAGATCTATGATGTACACCTAAGCTAACTCCTGCTCCATGATGTTGTTGGGTTTCAGAGTGCTGTAAGTCATAAGGCCACTCTGCCCATCTTCTGGATAAATTGGATGAGGAGTTGATGTTTGTTTCTTGCATTAGTATTAGGTCTATGTGATATTTTTGTACCTGGTCAAAGACTATTCTGTTGCTTAGAGCAGAGGCACATCCTCTTGCATTGAGAGAGAAAAGGCTTATAGACATTATGATTTATAAAAGTTTGATTGTAAGTTTAATCTAATATTGGTCCTGGTACTGTGTTTGTAGACCATTAATTAGGTAGTAGATTCGCTTACTCCTGTTAACCTCTGCTCTGCTCTTTTTACATTTCAGTTTCGAGTGTAGGTCCTGAAGTTGAGATATTAGTTCTGGGATTCTTGTGGTGTATTTAAGGGCTATAGTTAGTTTGTGAGGAGAACCTCGCACTTTCTGTATGAAGGATGACAGCTGCTTCATGGTTAGGGTACCCTCAGTGTGAGGAAGTTCGCCCTCAGCTTCCTCTTCTTCTAGGTCGTCATGTGGAAATACAGTTTCCTCATCGTCTGGGAACTCTGTTTCTCCTTGGCTGGCTGCAGGTGAAGAAAGGCCATTTTGAGTAGTTTCTTCTATAGGGTGAGGTTTTGAATTAGTGGGAGGCTGAGTTAGTGATTCTGGTTGCTGGGTCTGGGGATTGCTTTTAATTAGTTCGTCCTTGTCATCTCTGTTGGGAGGATCCGTGTTTTCGTGTTGTGAGACTTCGTTTTCTGAGCCTTGGATCTCATTACTTGGCAGGCGTTCAAGAGCGACGTGAGCGTTGTCTTTTTCAGTTCGGGATTTTCTTTCCTCTGAAGTTTGTAATGAGGAGAGGATTTTTGGTTTACTTTTTCCCTATGCTTTGATTTTCTTCATGTGCGATGTTATTCTGTTCAACTGGTTTACTATTCTGGGCTGGGATGTTTGTTGATGAACTGTTGGTAATATAGGGGCATTGTTTCCTAATGTGACCATCTTCATGACAGAAGAAGCACTGTGATGAGGAAGATAAGTAGAAAGTATAAGTTATTCCGTTTATGTCCGTGTTGATTAATTTTGGGAGGTCGTGCAGTGCGTCGTTGTTTGGAAAATGCATTAATGCCTGCCTTCGAAAGCTTTTGACATGGGCAAATTCGGGCTTCTTCGTGGCTGCTGACAATGTGCGTATTTTTCCTGTGACTGAACCGTATCTTGATAACATGGATCTGATGAGTTGATGAGGAATTTCAGGGGGAACATTTGATACTGTTACTTTTGTTGGGGCCAGTGCTATTGGGGCTGCTTCGAAGTGATAATCGCCAATATCGACTCCTTTTTGCAGTACCGTTTGTGCCCATGAGATATGGCTAAAATATACCTGCACAGTTCCAGCTACGCGGGAAGCGTCAGTAATGTTTTTTGCGGGCACAATTTTGGCGATCGCCGTCAGATAATCTTCTAATGGGATGTTTTCTTTGGTGGCGAAAATAACAATCCCATTTTCTCGGGAAATGACGTTCGTAACAGTGGTAGTTATTTTTGCGTTAATCGGTTTATTGCTGGCTGATGAGGCGTTCGTGTGTGAGATCAGTGTTTTGGGGGACGATAGGATATTTCCATAAGATACAACATTAGCATAAGATTTTGAATTGACTGACCTGTTTTCTGTGTACAAAGCTCCGGTGACCTTTGCTCTTCCTTCCGGGTCCGAAGTCGTAGGGGGTCTTTGAATTGCTAAATCCTTGGTAGTACATGAATGTGCCATTGCCATGGCGGTTAATCCTTCGCCGGCTATAGCCTCAGGTGAGGGGTGCAGGTGTCCGAGAAGGAATTATGGCGTCCAAATTGAAGATATATACGAACTCGTACAGCAGTAGAAGAGAACTGTCATAAATCACTTATCACTACACTTACGCGTACACGACTAGTATGAGTAGATAGCTCTTGGCTTGGAGAATATACCTATATAAAAAAATAAGTCCTTCCTTTCGGATAAACGTATAAAAGGTGGGGGAAGGCAGGAGCGGTATGAACGCACGTGCAACACCTTGGCCACCTAGATAGATAGATAGATAGAAGAAAATTATGGCATTGAGAAGTTACTACATAAAATCAAGAGCAATATGTGCAAAGCTATCTAGAACCATTTTCACAATACCTCGGCATCGAGAGCAAAAAAGAGAGATCAAAGCTCCGTTTTAAAGATGTATTTCGTATTCCAATAAGTTCGTTCTCTGAAACATTTTTCTTTAAAGTTCATTATGCATGTTTTCTAACCAAAATGTTGGTTGTGGCAAAAGGAATACCGTTGGATGGTCTTGCAACCTGTCAATTCCGTAAACAGGCAGAAACACTTTACCACATGGTGATTTTTTGTAAAAAAGCAGAAGAAATCTGGAGTGTTGTGAAACAATGGATGCCACAGAATAAATGAAAATCTATCATTTTGGCTAAACGAGAAGTTAAGCACAGTACAAACAATCATAATTATAACACCTCCAGGGAGTCTTTGGACTCCCTGGAGGTGTCTAATAATAATAACTACGATTACTATTTGGACATACAGGTGTGGCCATATGTATGACAGAACAGGCGGTGAAAATATCCAAACAAAGTTCCATAGATGTCTGCAAGATGTCATGAGGAACTCCATCCTTTTGAAAAAGATAAACACAGAGTAATGGTAGTCCTTAGGAATTTACTTTGCCTCAAATTAACCAAAAGCTACCTTTCAGCTAGCTGAACAGAAAGAACCGATATATTACATATATATTCATACTCGTATGTTTTGTGTGTGTAATTCACAAAATGAATTACTTGTAACAAATAGTAATACCCTTAAGGAGGTTAAAGCATATGTAAATATATGATGTATCTATTTACGTTGTATTTATTTTTACTACTATGTATTTATTTGTTATTGGTTTAATAAAATATATGTACTCAGTGGAAGTGCTGTTTGCGCTCCTCAGCACTAGCCAACCCGAAGAATGACATAGGCTCGATTCTTGTCGCCGACGAGCGAAACATTTTTTAAGCCTTTCTTCGACTGGTTCCTGAGTTAGTCGACCATGGCACAGGTAGCGGGATTTTTACGTCCTGAAACTTGGGTTTTCCGTCCCATAAAAACAACCTTAGAACCCACGCTCTTGCAGACATTAAAAATACCATGTTATGGATCACGCGATGATGGAACTTGTTAGCCGCCTCTTCACAAGCTACCGCTAAAATTAGTGATAGTCTTGGGCTAGCTATCTCTGCTGGCAACCAGTAGAGATTGAACTGTCCACTCAGTCTCCAAAATTTAGAGCTAAACCGCCTCGTCTACTTCCTATAAGAGAAAAGGCATTAGCTGATAATTTTATTTTTCTTTGAAATGAGCAAAAATATATATTGCTAGTTGTTGTCATGAAAACATGAAAAACAATTTTAATGACCAATAATGAACAATTCGGAAATGTAGCATTAAACGTTGAATTTTTTCAAGGCGACTTCTTGTTATCATCAATCTTCGATAAATACTTAGGAATATGAGAAACAGTGATATTCTTTACTCGAGTTAAACAAGCAGCAGCTGAATATATCGTCATGAATATTGTGAAAACAAAAGTTAATGAATAGAATGCAATTCAAGCAATGAATTCTTGGGCGATACCAGACATCTGATGCTATACTAGATTCGATACCTGAACTAACTGGATCGTAAATGGACAAATACTCCAAATCGTTTCAGAAGATTATCTCTTAAAAGCGACAGGAAATAAATAGAAAAGTAATCGATTTGAGCACTGAAAAAATAAACCCATGTGTGGATGACAGTTACGAGACAACAAAGAAAAAAATTTGAGACCGATATTTGCCAATGGGATTTATACAAAATAAAATAAAATAAAATAATTTTTTTAAATTAAGGGGATATAAAATCCACATTGTTTTAAAACCGAATAAGAAACTCAAAGATTGGAATCAGAGAGTTTCATGCTAATGCAAGTGACCCTAGTACGTTGTACAATATCGGTCACTTGCATTAGCTCACGCTAGTGTTCGCCAATACTTTATAGTTTACTATATTCGGCATGAAACTCTCTGATTCCAATCATTGAGTTTCTTATTCGGTTTTAAAACAATGTGGATTTTATATCCCCTTAATTTAAAATATTGTTTATATCGCCGAAATGAAGCTTATTAGCTCTTTATATTTAAGTAAAATAAAATAATAATAATAAGGGCTTTCGTTTCTCTGATTATGCTGACAGCATAAAATTGGAAAGAATTGGAAAACAAAACGGAGAAAAATTCTTTGGGATTTTAGAATTCAAATTGATGAACCTTTGTAGCAGAGTAACTTCCTGTTACAATTGCAGTATCCAGTGACGATAATATTAACAGCAAAGGTGAAAAAAAAATTAACAAAATATTTTGTGAGATTCTACGATTTACACACATAAAAAGCCATTTACTTCTTTTAGAAGGACTAGTGGGCAGCAAGCTTCCATCCTTAGCCAATCACGGAAGACTATTAGTGATTTCAATAGTCTGCCAAACAGCTGCCATCGTCTCGTGGTTCTTAATACAAAGATTTACAAAAAAAAAAAAAAAGAAAAGAAAAGAAGAAAGAAATCTGGCATTACTTGGCAAAGGTCCATATTCTACATCATTGTTTCCCAACCTTTTTGTTGCACGTGGAATCACAGGACAGCTCGATAAGTTGTTCTGCTTCGACAGAAGGAAGTTCATAGTCCTAGTCTAGAAAGAGAGTTTTCATCCAGTCGCTTTTTTTTTTTTTAGGACAAATCGGAAAATACAGACGTGGTTGAGACTCCAATGACCTCATATGTTCAATCATACTTTCAGCAACATCACTAGAAAGGGGTTGTTCACTGAAATCAATCACTCAGCGTGTGAAAGGAATCGTATTTTCCTTTCTCGATACCGTTGCACCACAAATTTAACTTCTTGATTGTTGCCTCTGTCTTGTCTTGCACAGAAAACACGGTGGCAGAGGTACCTTGAAGGCTCTAGGTAAGAGTATTCAAGATGTTAAAAATGTCCGCCAAGTAAGCAAGAGATGAGAGCTGTGTGAAATCATTTAAATAGTGTGTTAACTCAAATTTAGAGTTTATGAGGAGCAACCTTACTTCGTCACGAAGCTCAAACAACCGCGTCAGAACCTTACGCCGGGACAGCCATCGGATTTCTGAGTGCAATAATAAGTGTTCTTGATCAATTTCCATTTCATTACAAAGTGCAGAAAATAACCGGATGTTAAAAGGATGGGCTTTAATGAAATTGGCAATTTTTACTGCCTCGTCTAGAACGGTTTTCATTTTGGGAGGGCATACAGCGTGCAGCTAGTACTTCGCAGTGTATACAACAATGTGTGCATTTCACAAGAGGTGCAACTTTCTGGATACGTGCGACCAAACCTTTATGTATTCCCGACATTGCCTGAGCACCATCTGTGCTGATACATACATATTTTTCCCATTGAAGTTTATTTATAGTTATGAAGTCATTGACAACTTAGAAAAGGGCTTCCATAGTTTTATGAAGAGGTAATTCACAGAACAAAAAGTCTTCACAAACTTTATTTTCCTTTTCATTTTGCACAAAAGCTAGCAAATTAGCATTATTTGAAATATCGTGGCTTTCATCTAACTGCAACGCAAAATATTCACTATGACGTAACCGTTCTAGCAATATATCTTTCACTTTCATTTTGAGCCATCTCGTCGATTCTTCTTTTCACAGTATTGTCAGATAACGATATTAGAGACACCTCGTTGACATGTTTTTCACTAAACAAGTTCTTTGTTATCGCTTTTGTAGCAGGCAAAATTAAATCTTCCCCAATTGTATGGGGTTGTCCGTTTCTAGCGATCAGAAGGGCTGGCGACTTCGTAAGAGGCAAGAACAGCCTTTTCATTTTTTTGTTCCACACACAACATCCTTAACTAAATTCTGTGAACCACAAAGTTGCAGTTTGTTATTTTGAAAATATATTCTATTGGCTTATTAACTGATTCGCAATGTTTTGTTTCAAGGTGGCGTCTCAATATCGACGGTTTCATAGATTCATTCGATAACACTTCGCAACAAAGAACACCCTGTGGTCTGTCCTCGCGGTCTTTATTCAAAACAGAAATCCCATTTGCAAATAGGATGGACAATATTTGCGTGATTTTTTGAGGGAAGAAACTTTATTTGCACTAGTACTATTTTCGACAACACTAGATCCACTCGGATTATCGTCTGTCTTGCTTTTCGACGATCCACGCTTTAACCACCGATCCACTAAATAAGATAGTGAACAAACTGAAAATCAGAAGTTTCGTTGTGAACTCAATTATTTGACCAAAAGCAGAACTGAATATTAAACCGAGAAAAACACACTTGTATTATATTATAAAATTTATAATATAAATTATAATATTATAAAATTTATTTATAATATAAATTATAATATTATAATATTATAAATCTCAAACCCAATAGAATAAAAAAAAAAAAAATCAGCTAACGCCTTTTTATTCCCGTATACGGGAGTAGGCGAGGCCATTTAGCCCTATCTGACTTTTGGAGACTGAGTGGGCAGTTCAATCTTCACTGGTACCAATCAGAGATAGATGGGTCAAGGCTATCACTACTTAAGCGGTACGCAGTGAAAAAAGACGGCTCAAATGTGCCGCCATCTCGTGGTCCCTAACCCCAACACAATATATTTAATGTATGAAGTAATGTGGGTTCTACGGTCGATTTTCTTGAGTTTACGGGACGAAAAACCCGAGTTTCCGGGTTTTTCGTCCCGTAAACGTGCAATGCGGGAAAAACCCGCTTCCCCGTTTTCCCGCTTGCCCGTGCCAGAGATCGACTAACTCGGGAACCGGTCGAAAAAAGGCTTAGAAAAATTTCCTCTAGTCGCCGACTTGACTCGAAACCAAGTCTTCCTTCGTGCGGCCAAGCACCGTGGTATGCAAACGCCACATAGAATATTATAAATTATAATTCATTAAATTAAATTAAATTACAACGGGTTGATTATTCAACTCTGATTTACAAAGGGAAGAAGTAATGGTACCAACATTCGTGTTAAATTTTACTTAAACCATGAGCCTCAAGAGCCAGAGATATACATTGCAGATATCCCAGGTGTGAGCAACATGATAAGATAAAGTTTAATGAAAATAAACTATCCCGAGGACCCCCTTTGAATTAATTGCGTGCCCCCGGGGACCACAGGTTGGGAAACACTGTTCTTCCTACCTGCTAACCTACCTATCTTCATGGTAATGCCTTGAATAGAATCTGAATGAAACCATCACGAACTGAACTTTGCTAATGCATTTGATAGAATACCACATGAAGGCTGTTGTATAACTGGAGAATATTTGATTGGAATATAAAATATTGACTTGGATAAATGGGGTAGCTGACATATCAGAAAGTGGCATGTTGTGGACGTCAATCTACCAGATTTAAGGTGACTAGTGGTGTACTACAGCGACCACTGTTGTTCGATCTCTACATTAATGATATTGAGAAGAACCTGACTGGAGATGTTCGATTTCTTCTAGCATAATCCCACCAATTTATTACGACATTGTATATCTAACCACGCATAAGTTCATGATTTACATTTACTGACATTAACTGATAGTCATTTTCCTTGCCCACAATTCCAGCCTATTCAAATCATTCTGCAAGTACTGCATATCAGTTGCATTCCTGATTAACCTACCTATCTTCATGGTGAGATTCTAAATGAATTTGCGTTCTGAATGAATGGGTAAGTCAGTTTATGTTTGATGCTGCACTGCATGCAGTCGGTGATTAGCGCTTCTGTAAAACTGATGATTTTTATGTTTTGTTGCGTTTCTTCCATTAGACAATTAGTGTTTTATAATGTATTACTATAGATTTTGGTGTGTTTAGAATATTTAGTGTTTTGTAAGATATTTTTATTAAAATATCGCAATATTAAATATATTTTAAAATGGCTCCAAAAATGTAAAAAACGTAACGCTGAGAAGAACAGTGATGTTGAAAACAAGAAGGCATGCCCAGTAATTCAATAACCTACTTAGCCCAGATAAGTATATTATTGAATAGGGAAGATAAGAAAATTAAGCTGCAAAACAAGAAACAACAAAGCACTGCATCAGATAAATTATTAAGTAACGAAAATCAGGTAAGTAAAATGGATTGATTGTAAAAAGGATATTATTTCATATGGTGACTCTCATTAAAACATGCAATTGAAGAGCGAGAAACAACTTCAAGTTTTCCCGGAGCAAAAATTAAAAACATAGCACATTCAATTGAAAAACAGAAAATATATGTAAAATATTTCGTAATTGAAACATGTATTAATGACTTAGCAAGCGGTAAGTTCAGCATGAGAAAAGGATATGAAAGGCTTGTTAGAGGAAGCGAGAGTGAAGAGTGAGAAATTGAAAGTCGTAAGCAATATATTACTGAGATATGATAAAAATGAATTATGAAGAAGGACTATGATGGCAAACGATTCGATGCGTAGACTGTGTAGAAGGAATGGATTCGAGTATCTGGATGTGTGTGGAGTAAGTTTGAGGGAAGATGATATTAGATTTGTAAAAGAAGTAGCTAACATGGAGTGTCAGGGAAACTAAATTATGATGGAAGGAATTGTGAGAATCTATGTGTAAGAGCTACAATGTTATGTAACTTTGTTAATAATAAATATTATGAGGAGAGAACGATTTCGATTTTGTGTTCCTCCAGTTTGGATTCATCAGGCATGCGCAAAGATGTGTGCAGAAACATGATACTAGATAACAACAGAGATCTGCTAGTTGTCCAACTGTGTCACAACAGACTACAGACAAGGGTATACAAAAAAATGCATGTAATCTTTGTAAATAAATTATAATTCCGCAGTGAAACTGACGTAATATATACTTTTATTTACGTAAACGTTTCGCTAAATATCAAAGGCATCTTCAGTATAAGAATGCTTAATGGTAATATTCACGGTATTTCCTTATTGAAACAAATACACGCAGTTTATTATGTATGTAGCCGGATGCTAGGAGTATGAGAAACAAAAGGGTAGAGATTGTTGCCAGGATCAATACATTGGTACCTGTAGGCATTAGTGAGACCAGGCCATCTGAAGCAGACAGCCTAACTGTTATCGAGAGTAAATGGTGTATTATTTTTAGGAAGGATAGACAGGATATGGGATGGTATGTTACTACTACCAAGCAGGAAATTACGACCAACTGAGGAGTATGCTGGATCCTGTGCCATGGTATCAATTGTTGGATGTGAAGGATATCCACAGTGCATAGGTAGTGCTTAAAACTACTTAAATGATTCAATATTGGACCACTAGAATCAAGTCAATGTTGAGACCTATGACTTAATATTAGTAACAGTTTTTCATCTGGCAGTGAGTTTGAAGCCATTTGATGTGAGGTGGTATCTAACAAGATCAATTACATAGTGGGGTGTTGATTTTACACACCTGGTGGATCGGTTTCTAATGATGAATCAATGCATCACCAAATAGAGACGATGGGCGCGAAAAGAGTAATCATAATCCTAATCCTAATGCAGTGGCCTCCTCTATTTTAAGAGGGTTGCAGCTAAGAACTAGGGAGATATGATGCAAGGTGGTTTCCCGTTGCCTTCCTTGCCATTAGTATTTAAGACTGCAGCCATGTGTGTGCACGGGGTCGGTTTGCCTGTTCTGTGGGACGAAAAACCCGAGTTTCCGGGTTAAAAAAAAACTCCACCTCCTTGTGAGAGACCCGCTACTTACATTTCATCAAAAGAGACCAGATGAGGGTTCCTCAAGTCACTGACAGGAATCAAAGCAGGTCTTTCGGACCAAAGGGCTTCGTCTTCACTGACTGAGCTATGGAGGCTCAGTAATCATAATGGCAGACTTTAATTATCTAAACAGTGATTGGATTGCAGTAAATTCTCATGAGAAGAATGAAAATGAATTTATTGTGCTGTTGCAAGGCAACTTCCTCAAGCAGCAGGTGACAAAAAGGACTGGAGAGTGTTAGATTTGATTACAGTTTCGGGGGGGGGTGGATTCAGTTAAAGACATAATTATTCTGCTCCTGTTGTGACTGTGATCATATGGTACTCACTTGGGAAGTAGCAAAGTTTATGATAATTTCATTCAAAAAGGTGGCATGTTGAACTGCCAAGCAGGAAATTATGAAAAACTTTGGAGTATGCTGGATTCTGCAACATGGTGTTCGTTGTTGGGTATCCACAGTGCATGGGCAGTTTTTAAAATTAGAACTTAAATTATTCAATTTGAGACAATGTCCCAAGAGTTCGAAGAATAAATAAGGTAGGAATCAAATGTATGTATAATCTTAAGATTCGAAAAAAAAAAGAATGATTTGGAAGGAATAATGTGCATAAGGATTATGTCAATTATGAAAATTAAAAGCAGCAGGTCAGAAGAGTCACAACTGCTGTGTGTGCAAAGCTAAGTCTGAGTCTGAAAAGAAACTGGCTCCACAAACTAAAGACAACCCAAAAAAATTTTGTCATTATGCTGAAAGCAAAGAAAGATTGAATATGAAAGAGTACGTCTACTGAATGCAGATGGTGCTAAGGTGACAGTTACAGAAGAGATTGCTCAACTAACGAGTGAGCATTTTGCTAAACGTTCACAATCTGATTTTGCAACATATATCCCATTACTACCTCTTCACTGAATGAAGAAATTCAGGTGTATGAAGAGGAGGTATTACAGCTGTTGCATAAACAGAATAAGAATTCAGCAATAGGGACTGATGGGATATCAGCACGGTTGCTAAAAAATTGTTCTCTTGAACTCGCTATTCCTTTGACTAGGCTGTATAATTTGAGTCTCTGAACAGGGTAGATTTCATAACAGTAGAAAGTATGTATGGTAATCCGATTTCAAAAGGGTGGTGCAAAGGGTAATATATATAACTAAGGATCCATTAGTATCTCTGGGGTCGTGAAGATTTTCAAAAAGTTGGGTAGGGTTTGCATTCAGAAACGGGTTAACAGAGAATCTGTTAACCCTAACCCGTTTCTGAATGTACAGCATGGGTTCACTAAGGAAAGGTCATGTTTTAGCAACTTGCTCACATTCTATAATAATATTATCATTGAGTTATACAAAGGAAATCGATATATCATGACACTCTTGGATTTTATTATAAAACAAATCAGCTAACGCCTTTTCGTCCCCATATAGGGAGTAGGCAAGGTCGATTTAGACCTATCTAACATTTGGAGACTGAGTGAACAGCAGTGGTTAATTTCAGCCGGGGTTCTCCAGGGCCCGGAACTTTTTTATACACTGGACCTGGAACATTTTTCTGTTTTGTGACTTTTCTCCCTTTATGGTAATTAAGCCTAACCCGAAACAGACAGCAATGCCAGGTTATTAAGATATGCATAGGATTGGTGCGTATTAACAAAAGATCGCGCGACCGAAAGATGAAAGCATAGCCGACAATTCAGTTGAAATACTGACTCTCTTCAATTCCATATGTGAAACTGCCATAACAACATTCATTATATATAAATATATATATATATATTTCTTAGTTTTAACACGTTTACGAATTTTAGCATGTTCGGTTGATTAATAACACACATCTAATTAATAACAATAGTTTTTAGTTAGATACTGTATTTGCCAGAGCATGCAACATATGGATTTGCTTGAGTCTATACAGCATGGTTTCTGTATGAGGGAACATGTGATTTATAATTAGTATCGTTTTTTCCCAGTTGTCTCATCTCTAATTGCACTATTTGTTGAGAAATATATTACACAGACTGCTCCTACCTTATTCACTGACATAATAAAAGTACTTGTTTTTCTTACCTCGTGCAGTATAGTGGCTGTTGGGGAGGGCTTGTTGTTTACCACAAGCGAATTGCTATCGCCCGACGTGAACTATTTAAGCTTTTTTTCATGTGCGAGGTATATGCGAAACTTTTTAATTTCTTTTTTCTTCTTCCCTTCACGTATTAGGCCTAGTGGCCTGTTATGGAGCTATCCTTAGCTCTTCTAAGCCGTACCCATCCCGAGGATAAGGTAGCTAGCCTTGTACCCCTTGACCGTAGCCTGTGTGTTCACAGAGCCGGTTTGCCTGCTTGCAGGATGAAAAACCCCAGATAAACTGGGAAGAAAACCCTGCTATAAACTGCCAAGACTAGCTAACTTGGCTATGGCTGAGAAAGATCCTTAAGCTACTCACATCGGCTACGGGAATCGAACCTAGGACACTCCTTTCCCAGGCATATTGTTGAGAAGTGCATAGCCACTAGGCTAACCGCGCTGACAATAAAATTTCTTTTTTCGAAAAGTAAAATCAGGGGTGCGAATTATATTCGAATAAATATGGTATTTCAACTATGGATACGTACATTAGTACCTTCTTTAAATGGAAAAATAGCTCGGATGACTATGATATACAAAACTAGTTTGTAATGGCAATTTGTGTGTAGTTTCTGAAGAGAGAGAGAGGTCTGTAACAAATCCCAGAAATACAGAATTCCCATTAGTTGCAATACGATAATATTAATGCGCTGAACGAAAGGAAATATTTGCTGACTTGCTTGACATTTGACCAGTGGACCGCATTCAATGGTAAATACAATTGGTTATTTTGTATTAACATTTTTCTGTTTTGTGACTTTTCTCCCTTTACAGTCATTATGCCTACATTATTGTGTTATTATTCAACAATTGTTTACAGTTTTGAATGTGTAAATAAAGTCAATATCAATAGTCGCCTGATTACGAACACGTGATGATAGGGACGAAGAGGTTTGGAGCTTCCCCAGCTAGCATTCAGAGCATTCATTGGTTATTTTGTATATGCCCCTACCCTATACCATAGAGCCTCTACCAATCATGGTGGTATATATAGTCAGTTTGAGTTATCTTGCTGTAGGCACTGATTAGATAGGGCCCAGAACTTATTCGTTTAGAATTTAACCAATGGTGGGCAGTCAATCTCCACTGGTAGCCAGTCAGAGATAGCTGGCTCAAGGCTATCACTAATTAATCGGTACGTAGTGAAGAGTCTGAAAATAGTGTGTCTTGGACGGCCGATTTTTTTCAGTTTACGGGAAGAAAAATCCGAGTTTACAGGAGAAAAAACCCGCTTCCCTGTAGCAGAGATCGACTAACTCGGGAACCGGTTGAAAAAAGGCTTAGAAAATGTTTCTGTAGTCAGCGACTAGATTTGAACTACAATTCTTTCTTCATGCAGACAAGTGCCATAGAGTGCAAGCGCCACTTCTACTGAGCTACACAGGCCCCATGAGCCATATTATTATTATTATTATTATTATCATTATTATTGTGGATGTGGGGTTTGCACACCACATCCACATGCTTGACGGCACGAAGGAAGACTTCTCGGTTTCGAATCTAGTCGAATCTACAAGAAATTTTTCTATGCTTTTTTTCGACTGGTTCTCGAGTTAGTCGATCTCTGGCACGAGCAAGCAAGTGTTTCCTCCTGGAAAGTCGGGTTTTTCGTCCCGTAAACTCAAGAAAATAGACTGAAGAACCCAGAATATTTCAGACATTAAATATATTGTGTTCGAGTTAGGTACCACGAGATGGCGGCACTTGTTGAGCCATCTCTCTTCACTGAGTGTCACTTAATTAGTAATAGCCTTGGGTTAGCTATCTCTGATTGGGTACCAGTGGAGACTGAACTGCCCACTCAGTCTCCAAAAGTTAGATAGGGCTGAAAACGGCCTCTCCTACTACCTATATAAGGGAATAAAAAGGCGTTAGCTGATTTATTATTAATTCACATAATTGATACAAAGTCAAAACAAAATTTAAATAACAAATTTTATTTAAACATCAATTGAACTGGTGATACAATACAATTCAGATTCTACACAAGAATCTAAGAATAGTCTGTCAGATAGCATCGTAAAATATGGCCTGTTTTCCATGTAATGCTGTTTTTTGGTCATATGGGGCCAGTTCGTTGATGTTTAATTGCTGTAAATAGTTGGATAGTTTCTTTGAAATTGGGCCAAGTGCACCAATAACTGTTGGGATAACTTTTTTCTGTTTAAGCAACAGCCTGCCAACTTCGATTGCCAGATCTCGATATTTAGTATTTTTTTTCTAGTTCTTTGTTGTTAATGTTGTTATCACTGGGTACTGCGATATCGATAATCCAAACCTGTCGATGTTCGATAATTGTGATGTCAGGTCTATTGTGTTCCAAATGCCGAACAGTTTGTATTCGAAAGTCACAGAGAATTTTGTGCTTTTCCAATACTTTTTATACTTTATGCTGCCACCAGTTATCAGCTATAGAAAAGCCATATTTTTTTGCATACATGCCAATGAATTATTTTGGCCACTTGATTATTATTATTATTATTATTATTATTATTATGTGACACCTCCAGGGAGTGTAAAGACTCATCGAGGGAGAGTGTGCCATCAGCATCGAACTATTAATCCCTTCCAACTACTAACCGCGCTCAAACTTGCTTAATTTTTTGGAAGGATTTGACAGCCGACATACAGCTGTTTGCTGATGAGACAAAAATAGTGGGTATCAAGGATGCAGCTGATCAGCATTACTTGAAGAATGATTTGAATAGGCTGGAATTGTGGGCCTGGGAAAATGGATGACAGTTCAATGTTAGTCAGTGTAAAGTTATACACTGTGTTCAGAGTAGATATCCAATGCCTTATTATACTGGTTGGAATTTACAAGAAGAAACTGATGAGTCTAGGGATCTTGAAGTTTTAGCAGACAGGTAGTTGAAGTTCAGGAGCTATGTAGCAAAGATTGGAAATGCAACTCAGAGGGCAATTACAATGCTAAAACCGAACTTTGTCATGTAAAGGTAATTTTTTCTCTTTACAAAAACTTGATAAGATCTCACTTGTCCTATTGTATGGGGTCTGGTCTTCTCGTTTCCTTGGTGAATCTGATACAGTGGAGAGAGAGAGAGAGAGAGAGAGAGAGAGAGAGAGAGAGAGAGAGAGAGAGAGAGAGAGAGAGAGAGAGAGAGAGAGAGAGAGAGAGAGTGCAATAGAGTGTTAAAAATTATATCAGGATTGTGGAATGCTGATTATGAAGATAGATTAAGGATTGTAGACTTCAAACATGAGAAGGAGGGGTGATATAATGGAGACTTACAAACTTCTAAAAGGGTTTATAAAATTTCAGTAGATGTTTTCATTTTAGGCGGGTGGAGAAAGGATGAGAGAGGATTCTTTAAATCTGAGAATGACTACCCTCAAGAAAGGGAAGAGTGTATTTTCTCTCATAGAGTGGTGCATGATTGGAATGTGATTCCAATCATACTACTAGCACATAAAACTCATGTTAATACTCATAAACAAAAACTAAATAGATTTCAATGCCTTATAGCCATGCTTATAAAAGATACAGGACAATATCTTTCGAGACAGCTTGCGTTATTGCAGCTCTAACACCGATCTGCCTGAAAATACAAGAATTATCTGTTATATATGACGTCACTTCGGGAAGATATAATGAAAGTTTGCAACATCAATTCAAAATTGCTACGAACGTCCGCTTCTCTACAGTAAGTAGCATCAACCAACAAAGAAAACAAATATTAAGAAGAAGGAAAGCTCTGAAAGTGACGAATTCCAAATATTCACTGACGAAAGCAAAACCGAAGGGAACGTCGGATGTTCTTTCGCTGCATACAACAGACAGTCCATCATACAAGAACGCTGCTCTAGACTGCATCCTCTCTGTCCCAACTACCAAGCAGAACAACTTACTATATTTCAGTCACTTATATATCTCCAGGAATTAGAACTCAACATCTCTCATCAAAAGACAGCAACAATTTACAGTGATAGTAGAAGCACTATAGATGGCATTAAAAACCAAAACAGCCATATTGCATTAATAGAACAGACAAGAAATCTGGTTCGAAATCTCACTCTAGACGAATGGGAAATCAAGTTCTGCTGGGTGAACTTGATTTCACATTCCGCATACTGGAATAGCAGGAAACGAGAGAGCGGATCAGTTGGCTAAAGAATCAGTTAGAAACGAACGGCTAGAAACAAGTTACCAAAAGTACTCGAAATCTGCTATTAAAACAGCTGCAGAAGAGAAAAGCCTAGACACGTGGGGAGAAGAATGGAAAACGCCAAAAAACGGATCAACAACAAAGAATTCTTGTCAAGCATCACAAGCAGACTCCCGCTGAAAAAGCACATCATTTCTTCAGGTTTGACCACACTACTAACGGGACATGGAAAACTAAGACACTATTTACAAAGATTCCATATCCTGGAATCACCATCATGCATTTGCAGTCCACACCTTCAACAGACTGTTGACCACATACCTTACGACTGTCAGCTACTGGACTCCATCAAGATGCCCCTAATACAACACGTCATCACTTCCGGAGACAAGTGGCCATTATCAAAACAGAGACTTATCGAAAAGTATTACATAGAATTAAATTAATTTGCCAATAAAATCAACTTCCAGTCTTTGTAATCTAACATAAATACTGATATTATGTGAATTATACTGTATAGTGTTAATATATGTATATATAAAAATATAAATGTAAATATGAAAATTCATACAAAAATATAAATAGAAATGTTAATCAGTACTTGTAAGCTACATGTAATATAAGTATTGTATGCAATGGAGCATGTAGGAATAAATTACCTCCTGGTAGGGTTGGGAGGAAAACGCAAAACACACACACACACACACACACACACACACACACACACACACACACACACACACACACACACACACACACACACACACACACACACGACACACACACACACACACACACACACACACACATGTTCTCTGCTAAATTGGGGCCCAATCTTTGTTCTTCCATTTCTTTCCAAAATCATAAAAATAAGAGCTGGTACTGACCAACTCCCATTTACAGTCCAGCTTAAAACTTGAATCAACTTTTCTATGTACATTTTTATTCCTCTATTTCACCACATCTAGCGGGAGAAGCAGGTTACTTCTGAGAAAATTAGGTGGGGCAGAACCAACAACGCAAAAAACAGCAGATATAACTCCTGATCAAATGGCTAATCATTTATTGAAAACCTCCAAAACACGTCCCAGCTTTATGAGCAAAATTACTTTGCATTCTTCCATCATGCAAATCCTGAAGACAGGCCCCAAGATTCCTGAACTTGTAGACCCAGTATCTCGGGATGAGGTACAGGTAGCCGCCTTAAAGCTCACCAAGAATGGCAAGGCTGCAGGAGTGGATGGCATCCTCCCTAAGTTTCTAAAACATCTCTGTCAACGAGGTAAAACATGTGGCTGGCTGCAGTTTTCTCAAAAATTATAATCAGTGTTGTAGTTAGAGTTTTTGTCACCCGGGACGGTCTGTGATTTTTCCGCCCCTCTCAATGCACACCAAAAATACTACAAAAGGTAAAAAGTACGTATAGAGAAATAAATTAAAAACGCTATGTTTATTTTTGAAGTAAAACTTTAATTCCAGCATTCTAAAATGTTATTTTCTTGCTTTTCTGTTAGCAATATTGTCAATTTCATCATTCAATTGCTGTGTTATAGAAAATATAGTGGGATTTCCTAAACGCCAAAAAAGTGCCGCCCGGGGCTGAACGCATCCTCCTCCTTCCCTAGCTATGCCGCTGATTATAATGACTGGAAAACTACAAAATCTGTGGCGGGAAGCCAAAATAATTGCCGTGCCCAAACCAGGGAAAGATCCAAACGATGTAAAAAATCTACGACCTATCTCTTTGCTTTGCTCCATGTCTAAGCTCTTTGAAAGAATTCTCCTTAAAAGAATATCACAAATCATCGAACGAGCACTCCTGAATGAACAAACTGGCTTCAGTCCGGGAAGAAGTTGCTGGCCCTGACAACGCAGATTGAAGCAGGCTTCCAGAAGAAACTTAAATCCAGAGCCACTTTCATTGACCTAACATCAGCTTATGACACAGTCTGGATCAGGGGCCTCCTCTTAAAGCTAGGAAATATTATAAGGTGCAAAAAAACTTTTCAGCTTTTTGAATCCATTCTCTCCAACTGAAAGATCGGGGTCCATATTGGTGGTAAAAAGAGCGGGCCTAGATTCTTTCACAACGGTCTCCCACAGTGAGCTCTGTATTAGCCCCTTTACTCTTTACCATATACGTGTACGACTTACCATATACCAGCTCAAGCAAGTATATGTATGCTGATGACCTAGCAATCCTACATCAATCTACTTCCTTTGCCAAACTGTAATAAACCTTGAACACAGACCTGAACATCCTGGAAGAGTACTTCAAACAGTGGTACTTGATGCCAAATCCAACAAAAACTGTGTCCACAGTATTTTACTTGAACAATGCAGAGGCAAACCGACACCTCAGCCTTTCTTTTTGTGGAAAAATGGTAGAGCACGAGCCTCACCCGAAATACCTTGAAGTGAGCATGGACAGAAGCTTAACCTATAAAAGGGACATTGCCTACCTGTCCAACAAAATTAAAACGAGAAACAATATCAATTCAAGTCCTGCTGGAAGAACCTGGGGTTGTTGTGCAGAAACCCTCAGGTCATCTGCACTAGCCTTCGCATTCTCTGCAGCAGAATGTTGTGCTTCTGTCTGGGAAAGAAGTGCACACACTAACATTATAGACACCCAGTTAAACTCTACTGTCCCACTAATTGAGCACAATTAGTGGGACAGCGAGAAGTACCACTATCTCTCTCTCTCTCTCTCTCTCTCCTGGATGCCTGTCCTATTTAACATTGCTCCACCAAACATAAGGAGAAGACACGCCTCGATTGAAAAGTTTAATAAAGCAACGAGCAACCCACTCCTGCACCTGCACCAGACTCTCATAAATCCAACTAGTCGTCACCTAGAATATAAAAAGCCTTTCTGGTCCATGGACAAACTCTCTTCAGTTGCCCTGCCATCAACTCCTGACATGTGGAGAGAATACTGGTCTAAAAAAATGGCTTCCTGATAGAAGATCCCTGTGCTCTGCAGCCTGAATGTCATGTGTCAACAGGATCAGAATCTAACCAGGGCAGATGTAGCTACCTACTACATAAATGGAGGCTGTTAGACCATCCATATTGTGATTGTTCTCCTGTGGCTCAGACGATTACTCATATTGTGAACGACTGTCCAAGGCGCCAGTTTCACAGTAGTGGCCTACAGGACATCCACAAGGTGATGTATGAGGCCTTGGATTTGCTTTCCAGACTGGACATTGACCTGTGGTTCCTTTGTATTCCTTTTGCCATAAAAATGAATAAATAAATAAATAAATAAAATACCTCTATTTGTGTTCTTTGGAACAGCCTTTTTCACTCTGCCTTCACCAAAAAAAATAATACCATCAGCTGTACAATAAATGTGAACATATTCCTCCTTTCTTCTTACTCACACATGGCATTGGTATGTTATGTCGTGTGACCTTTCAGTTTGGGTCTCCCCCCCCCTCTCTCTCTCTCTCACACACACACACACACACACACACACACACACACACACACACACACACACACACACACACACACACACACACACACACACACACACACACACACACACACACACACACACACACACACACACACACACACACACACACACACACACACACTTTCCCCCCAACAATAACTGGAAAAAGCTATGGCTGAATCCTTGAACGAGTAACGTACTTTATACATCGGCAGATATCACTTATATTCTTTAGAAGAATAATGTTTTTTATTCTCTGAAAATGAAATAAAAATACATTATTCTTCAAGTTTCATTGATGAGTCATGCATTTTTTCAATTTTAAGCATTTAATAAGCTAGCCAGCAATATCTTGTTGGTATTAAGACCTTTAGTTTTAATCAATACCAACTAAATAAAGGTCTTGTTGACATTTCCTTTAATTAGTAAGATAAGTTTTGTGTGTAAACGCTTTTTGTGAGAGCATCATTGGCTGCTTTGTACTACGGTAAAACTCATAATGAGGGAGCGAGAGACTGAATTAAAGAATTTCTTTTTCTGCAGCTTATCCCACTTAGGTAGGGTCGCTGTTTTTAGTGAGTCTCCTCCACCACCCTGACAAAATTTTAAGAGCTATTGAATGATCTTCTTCCAACAGAATCTTGTTGCCGGGATGTCGATAATCGCCCTTTTTATCACTGAATGGTTACTTCTGTACTAGTAGACCATGTGAATGAAATGATTGTGTCAAGACTTGACAAAATGCAGCTGCATATTTCAATTTATCTGGTCATTTGGAGACGCTTTCTATTCACTGTTTGATTAATTTAAGGAAATGTGAGCTAATGCATACAGTTCATTAATCTTTAATCTTAAACTGGTTTCTAATATTGGCTTGCTGATGAATATCTTGAATAGCAACGAAATTTGTCTAACCCATCCACTTTAATTGAAAATAACGAGACGTGATGAGATAACTACCATTATTTGGCACTGTACAATTTTAAATGAATCATCTTTGCATCTTTATATTTTCATAAGTTTCTGAGCTTTCTCCTCCTGCATGGCATACGTATCTAATAATTTCGCGATAATGGTCATTGAAACACAATGCAGTAAAAAGTGTGGAAGATTTTCAATTCATGCTACCGTTACTACTTTCTTCTGCGACTATAATCCTTGTTTGTTATGTCCGTAGTGAATAATCAATAGAAGCTTGCTGTGATCATCAAGACCGAGAATTTGACGCTTTCCGGGGAGAGATATGTCACTACCTTGCAAAATATAGAATTTTTGCAAAGATGTGATTTGTAAAGAAGTCATCTGAGTTAATTCCATGTCACGAGTCCAAGTAAAAAAAAAAAAAGTTATTTGAGAAATGGTATGCAACAAAACTTCTGAGAAGTCTGCATGAAGTCAATGGCTTGTTTTTATTTATAAAGTGAATTCTTGGATCAAGAACAGTTCAATTCTTCGCTTGTGCAGGAAATACCTGAGAAGAGCTACTTCCATACTACCTATGGAGGATAACTTCCACCGGCTTTACAATTCCACTAAGCGTGAAACAAAAATAGCGATCGCACTAATAGCTGGGTCAATCTTCTTCTACTAAATTGGTTACTGAGAAAATTTAGTTTTTTTTTTTTCTATGTTACGCCATCTATCGCCTTCAATAAACTCGTTTTGAGGGGTTAACTACATCTCTTCTCTGAACCTGAAGTGGAAATACGTATATAATATTATATTAATAATGGTCGGTTGATGAGTTTATTAGAGTGCGCATGGTTAATAAAAACTTTTTACGTGTCAAAGGATGGAACGGTGATGTGATTAGCTGTGCTACTTTTTCTCCGGTAATGGGATGTGAAGCGATATCTCATTTGTAGCTATTTATTTGTGAGTATTAAAGTGAAATTAAATAGAAAATTTAGAATTCATTCATTTCCCCCCCTTTTTTTTTTCTTACTATGAGGAGACTCGTAGTTTCACTACGCATATATTTTAATTAGCGAAAAAAAATTAACAATTGTAGAAAACACGTTTCTGTGGGCTGTCAAGTCTCGTTTGTGTTCCTTTCTTGCCCTGCGGTTTATACATAATGTAATAATAGTAATAATAACACCTTCGAATTTTGCGGTTGCCATGGTTTTTCACTTCAGAAGTGAATCTAAATGAAATTGTGTGAGATATTAATTCGTCTCACTCTTTTATGCTGTACTTTAGTCTTGCAGTCCGGCTAATGGGACTTCGTGAAATTTACAGTACTCCTGTGTGTTTGTATAAGGGAGGGAGAAAGTTAACGAACTAGTACTCCGTCTCCGCAAGCGGTGACGTAACCATCGTATGCGAAACCTCATTAAACGCTAGCTTAGATGTAACAACGAAAGCTTGCAGAGGATAAACCAGGGGTTGTTCAGCGATGAAAGTTTGTTTCGTTGGAAGTTGTATAGATCGATCTTCATTGCTTCACCTTTATCTTGTACTTGTATGTTCAAAGCTGATAAGCCTACGGTTCTGCAAGGCAGAGTAGCCTGCAATGGTTGGATCCTAGATCATAAACCATCATCATGGATTATGGATAGCGCCTAGCTTTTTTTTTTTTTTTGTGCGTATTGTCCATACAAAGTCTTTGTTGGGGAAAGTGAACCTGCTCTCCCAATCAGAAGGAAAGAAATTGCCTCTTAACTATGCCCAAAAAAAATAGTATCTCCAGAGCATCTTACATATATATTTTCTCTGCTTTGGGGGGGAATCAGCATCACACACATCAGACATCCTTTTGGTGTGCATTTTACATTTTAAACAGATTATACAAACTGTTGGCATGAATCTTAACAACTTGCACTGAACATAACAGCATTCCTCCATGGGAGGTTTGCACTCCATCATGCAACCTCTCACTGTGCCAACTAAGAAAGTGCGATGTTCTATTGTCCATCCACATGCAGTTATTTAATGTGCATGGAGCAGAACACTGATTTCTTTCCCATCTATAGTGATGGTTCAAGATCTGAGACCCTGTTGGTTGTGCTGCTGTATTTCCTGACTATCATATCCAAGCAAATCCCAATTTATTGCAGTAATTATAGAGTCAATTTATACAGACTTATTTGAGTTCCTTACAGGCCATCTTGTCTCTTGTGTATAATTCACATCCAATGTTTTGAGGTTTTAGAACTGTGCTGGATTCCTAGTCACATTGGAATTAAGGAAAATGAGACTGCATGTGCAGCTGCTAAATCAGCTCATATGTTTCCATATTTGTCATAGGTTTGTTTTCAGGTTTATCAGTTCCATATACAGACTGCATATAGTTTATAAGATCATAGTTAATAACCTAATGGTACTCTTCATGGTAGGAAGAATTGACAAATAAATTGCACATGATTAAGCCTGAAATTAAGCATTGGCAGTCAAGTCAACAGAGAAAGAGAAGAGAGGAAGTTGTTCTTGCAGGGCATGGATGCATAAGTCACATCCATTCATATGTACTGAGGGCTGATGATCCTCTTGTGTGTGAACAATGCAACACACATCTCACCATTTGTCATGTTCTGATAGAGTCCCAGCACTTCATATGAGAAAGGAATGAATTTTTTGCTATTCTGGCAGTGCATATATACTTAGGCAGATCTTATCAGATCCAGATAAATTGCATGAAGTTTTTAAATTTTTTAAAAAGAATTAATTTATACAAACACATTTGGTTATAAATTCTATTTATATGTAGATACTGCTTTGCTTTACTAATTTTTTTAAAATTTACTCTTTGTGCATAACATGTTATTTACTGTTTTATCTGTTTATTACTGCTTATTATTACCATGAGTATAGTTGTAACCTGGGTTACAACTTTGGTTTGTCACAGGTGACCTTTGCTGTCCTTGTCCTAGTTAACTCCTAATCAACCAACATTTCAGATCTTATGATATTCTTTGGATATATCTAGCATTTTACTTTAAATGCAAAAAGTGTGAAGTGAAATTATTATGTGAGCTCATCCAGGGAGTGTAAGGACTCATCAAGGAAGAGTCCATTATGTGTCACTCGCTGCCTACATAGCAGTTGCATTTCCTTGAATGCATCCACTGATGTGTTCTCACAACTTCCAACAGCAGATCATTGACACACATGCCATGAGAAGAACCTGGACCTTACATATTTACTGGCTGCTCGTGTTCAGTTTCTTGAGATTACCCAAAGTTCTCACACCACTTGCTATAAGTTGAAAATCTTGTTTCAATTTTTTAAGATCCTCTTACCATCGTATACATTTCTGTAATATTTCCTTTCACCAATCTATTACTCAAGATTTGAAACTACACTCCTCTGTTCTCGTGTACAATTCCATAGATAATGTATACTGTAAGATTCCCTTACCAACTTGTTTCTATCATATTTCAATCATTTTCATTACCCTCTGCTACCATCTGTTCAATTGTCTTCTCATTTCCTTAGAAACCAAGTGATCATATCTGAGCACAGAAGTCAAAATATGGTCTTATCATGCCTTGTAAAGCAGAAAAATGACTTTCATATTCGTTCAGGTTAGTATTCTCTCAACATTGCACGTGAAGAGAATGTGGTGACAACCTTAGGTTTGGCATCTCCATACATCTTTCTAACACCTGTCGGTATGTGCCACTCTCCATGTTGCAAGTCATCATCCATTCCTTTGAATTTTTGTTTGTTATACAAATTTAAAAAGAAAAAAAAATGGATATATAAAGTAGACTTGTGATGTGGAGAGTAGATGACTGACAGGTCCCATGTGGAATCCAAACCTATTATTTCTTTGGTATGGAAGGATGAGCATGGAAAATAATCTTTGCAAACATGAATGCTGCAAGAAATAAATGAGTCGAGAGATATAATTTTTAGTAAGGTATACGTTCCAGACAGACCCAGACCTTTTAAAGGTAAGTCTTGCTAAACAAGATTTACTTTTACCAAAGTCATGTTGTCCTCTGTACAGAATCAAATTGCCATCCACCTGGCTCTGGATGTTGATTTTAACCAGCTTCTTCCATTCCCTAATAATCAGAGTTGAGCAACCAGATCAGAGGAATTGCTGTTTCTTTTGCATTTCTTCAGAACCTGTCATTATCCTCCAATTCAATTCTACCATTCTAGTCAAGCTCTCATAATAGTTTTGATACCTCTAACCGAGTCTGTCTGGAACGTATACCATACTCTGTAATTAACCTTCCATACCAAAAAAATTTTCTTGGGTAACCTCTTTTCATAGTCAGATTTTGTCTTTCTCACCATAGGTGTCACTCTCCTAGCTTAATTAGGGGAGCTTGGTTATCATGTTTTTTCCAGTGTGACATTTTCTTTATCTGCAACTCTTGCTTTCAAGTTTTATTTCAATTAACTTGTATGCAGTTTATTTTACTAACTCTCAGGGAATGCAGTTATAGGTTCATTGACATACTCTGACTGCTTTTCATGCACTCCTGATTCCTCGACCATGCAGTTGTTCATTACTGCTTCAGGCTGGTTTCTCAGTTTATTTTAATCCCCTTATATTTCCACATATACCTCTTCTTAATGAACTTCTTTCTCACGTGATATGTTACCTTCCAAGTCAGAACAGCAGGATCACTAAAGCATACATACCTTTCATTCAGATGACCATGTCGTAAACAGGTAGAAGAGAACTGTAGATTTTTAATCTAAGTTCATTTAATTATTATATTCACATTTTTAGCAGAGTATCATATGAAGAGTGAGATATTTTCATATGGAAATTTTAAGATGTTGGGTAATTATATCAAATTTTTCATTATAATGGTTAAAATTGTCTGCAGCCATCAGTTCTTATCAAATATCTTGAAGTTTAGAGTTCAAGTTTAGAAGTCTTGAAGTTTAGAGTTCAATTAGTACTTGGAAGGCAGCTTGGAAATATTGGATACTGATGATAAGCAAATTCTTTGCCTACTGTAATAACTCATTTGGGACTGAAAGACTTATTTACTTCAGAGGCTATCATTTCGAATCCTGTGTGATGCACAGATGTTCCTTTTTTATTCAGGGTCTTATACAATGCAGGGCATCCCTGCAAGAGGATTTGAATAAACTAGACAGATGGGCAAATGAATGGTGGAGTGTTGGTTTAATGCTGCAAAACATAAGTCTTGAAGTTTGGGATACATCGATAGGAGGCTGCATACTCGATTGGAGGAGCTGTACTGGAGGAAATAGGGGAGACAAGAGATCTGGGGGTGATGATTGATAGAAAACTGAAATTCAGGGAGCATATTGCAAAGGTGGTTAGGTAACCCAGAGGATTGCTGCAAATTGAGGACGCTGACCTGCAGAGATAAGAGTTATCATTCAGTTGTATAAGACCCTGATCAGACCACACTTAGACTATTGTTCTCAAATTTGTTCCCTAGGTTTGAAGGGGATAAATTAACTGTGGAAAGGGTACATAGGCAGATAACAAAGATGGTTTCAGGACTATACAATGTTAGTTATGAGGATCGGCTGAGGGAATGTGGACTGCAGAGTTTGGTTACTTGAATCATAATAAAATAGCCAAGCCCCAAACAGTAAACCTGGAGGTGACCATTGTGGAGGTACATACCTGCAATGCTGTAGTCTCAAGATCTATGCTGCTTATAATCCGCGCATTCCTTTGCTGACAACAGATCTGGACTCCATACCTGATCCAAATGACTCCATAATAATATCAGGAGACCTCAACTCAAAACACACAGCTTGGTACAACTCTTCAATTAACACCAAAGGCCACACACTATTCAACTTTGCAATGCTCAACTCTGCTGTTGTGGTCAGTCCTACCGAGCCCACCCACTTCAGCCCTTCAGGTGGCTCGGATGTACTAGACATCGTCATCTTTAAAAATATAAGATACCAATTCAAATTGGAATCGGTTAACGAATTATCTTCTGACCACAGTCCCATGGTGCTTGATCTAGGTTCATCAGATCAATTCTCTCCTCCGCACACATTCATACCATGGGACAAGTTAGCCAAGGTTTTTCCCAATCATATTGGTCTGGTGCCCAACATCAGTAAAAAAGGAAGAGATAGACTCAGCAGTAAATAACCTAACTCTACAAATTCAGAAAGCAATAGAATCAGTCAGGTACTCCACTGTCTTCCACCCAACCAACATATCTCAGAAGAAATCATGGAGCTAATCAGAACCATAAAGAGATACCACAATACCAGAGCCCACAAGACAAAACAGTAATGAACAACCTAAACATGCAAGTCCATGAAGCTCTTCAAAAACACAGAAACCATCAATGGGAAATCAAATTGGCTAACATGCTGAAGATCATTCTGTCTGGAAATTCTTAAGTGCGATCCGCACCAAAAAGCAACTCATACCCCCTATACAAACCAAGAAAGGGACAGTTCACAAAGATGAAGAGAAAGCTAAAGCACTAGTTGATAACCTTGAATCTCAGTGCAATCCATCTTATACAAATCTAAATATCAGCCTTACATACAAGATTCACTGTAATGTTAGGACAGCCTTACAACAGAACACTGTTAACTCTGAACATATCAGTCCTATAAATCCAGCAGAAATGATAAATATCATCACCCATCTAAACAGTAAAAAAGCTCCAGGACCAGATGGCATAACTAACAGAATAGTAAAACTACTCCCAAGAAAGGCCATAGTCCATCTTGTCAACATTACAAATGCCATTTTTAGATTCCAGCATTTTTCTACTACATGGAAAACAGCCACCATCATGCCATTTAAGAAGCCAGGAAAAAATCCTCACCTTCCTGAAAGCTACAGACCCATAAGCCTGTTGTCCAGCCTCGGGAAGGTGACAGAGAAAGTGATCCTCTCAAGATTCCAAGCAGAAACAGATAAGTTAGAAATTTTGCCTAATGAACAGTTTGGCTTCCGTAAGGCATATAGTACAGCTCAACAAGTACACCGGTTGGTAGAAATCATTACTAAAGGCTATAATTGGAAACTCGATACAGCTGCCATCTTCATCGATGCAGAGAAGGCGTTTGACAAAAAATGGCATCAAGGCCTTCTCTACAAACTGATAAAATTTAACTTGCCAATCAAGTTAATAAAAATAATCCACTCTTACCTGAAAGACAGATATATGCAGGTCAGGATTGGTGAAACGGTTTCGACCAGATGCAGGGTCTCGGCAGGCGTACCTCAGGGATCTCTTCTTATCCCTCTCCTGTTCTTAATCTACGTAGTGGACATCCCTCTGAACCCGAGAACAACATTCACTGCATTATATGCAGATGATACTGCACTGATGGCAAGCTCTCTGAGCCCAAAACTGGCAACTAGAAGACTTCAAACCAGCATACACATTTTAGAAAATGGATGGAGGATCCAAGTTAACCTCCAGAAAAGCTCAGTCATACTGTTTACTCGAAAGAAAATCCATAGCATGGAGGACATTTATTTATTGGGAGTAAAGATTCCATGGCAGACTGAAGTTAAATATCTTAGAGTGATTCTTGATAGTAAACTCCTATTCAGCAAACATATAAGTTACATTACCTCGAAGACATCCAAAGTCTTAGTACAGCTCTACCCTATGATCAACAGACAAAGTAAACTGGACACACAAACAAAATTAACAATTTACAAGATGGCAATTCGACCGGTCATCACTTACACATCCTCCGCATGGAGCCACATCGCGAATACAAACATTCTGAAACTTCAGAGATTACAGAATAAGTGCCTGAGGATGATTCTGGATGCCCCTTGGTTTATTAGAAACTCCCAGATCTATAGAGAAGTTAATATCCCTTATATTTCTTCCCTTCTCCTAGATCTAGCTGAGAAGTTCTTTACCAAGACAAGCAACCATCGAAACCCGTTAATCAAGGAAGCTTCGGAATATAATGAAGCAAACAGTTACAAATATAAAAGACCAAAGTCTATCTTAAGTTCAGCTGAACACAGCTAATTTCACTGCCCTCAATGGGTGAGCGTATAGCTCACAAACACTCCATTCAAAGTTCTTTCATTACAGACAATGGGGAATATGAAAAGCAATTTTGCTTCACCCATCTAGTCAGAAATGTTATTCATTGTTATTAACTTTGGTATGTGTGTGTGTATATACAGGGTGTTCGGGATAAATTTGACATATTTATAATTAATTATATTTTTCCGTAAGTTACATGTATTAACACACACTTCTCTTCATTTAAAAGTTTGGACCCTTCTTCATTCATATACAAGATGTCAGAAAGGATGGATAGCTGGAACCCACCTGAATCATGGAAGAGAATAACTTGTATCATGATGATTCGTGCCCGCCATCAAAATAAGGATATTACGACTGCTGCCCAATGCTCCCTGAATACAGTAAAAACAATCAGGCATGAACTAGAGACTTGCAATGGTGACTACGAGGATGTAGCAAGAAGAAAGATCCCTAGCAGACAATCTGATTGCGTTCGTACAGCAGAATTCCTCGCAAATCTGCAGGAACAGGTGTTGAAGAACCCTGGCATTGGAATTCGGGCTTTGTTCGTGGAGTTGCTAACTGTAGTCAAGCCCTGGATAACAAGGGTAGCCAATGGTAGGCCGTATGTATGGCAGCAGGATTCGGCCCCTTGCCACACCTCTGGGAAAAGTCAAAAATGGTTGTCTGAAAATTTCTACGACTTCACCAGTCCAAATGTTTGGCCTCCAAACTCCCCAGACCTTAACCCCATGGATTATTTTGTATGGGGCGCAGTTGAAAAAGACACCAATCGCACTTCCAGTAATACAAAAGCCCAGTTAATGGATAAAATTAAAACAGTTTTTGCGGCCCTTCCCAGGGAGACTGTAGCATCAGCTTGTTCGAGGTTCCGAAGCAGAATTGAAGCTGTGATCGATGCTAATGGTGGTTATTTTGAGTAAATCTTGTTGATAGTATTGTAATTAACTCTGCCTGTAATGTTTTTTTGTCAATTCATTAAATTTAATAGATACAAAGAAGATTTTCTTTTTCCTTACGAAACTGTCAAATTTATCCCGAACACCCTGTATATATATATCTTCTGGGTCTGGCTTCCACTGATGATGTTTTTTAATGCTCATCATTGGGTTTACTTACTTCCTGGGGAGTTGAGAGATTCTACTTGGTGGCAGTTTTTGCTTGTCACTGGGTGGAACCACTGCTGAGTTTCCTATCCTGGAGTGATTCAGGTCAGGAGTAATGAGTTAGTAGTGATCCTTTTAGGGTCACCCAGTAGGCATCTCTCCCCCCCCCTCCCTCCCCTGTACTTTCTTAGTATCCCACATACCTCAATAAAGGTCAAAACTGGTCTGGACAGTGCATTATACATAATAATGCTTTGTATTATGGGATACTAGGGCAATTGTTGTGAAGTCTTAGCCTCTATATACAAATAGCCCAGTTATGAAGATACTTCACATGCATAAAGCTTATGCATGTGAAGTATTTTCATTACGCTTGGATAAAGGATTACACAAAGAATATAATTTCTTGGCATTCTTAATTTATTGATGTAGGAAGTTCACATTTGTACCATAATTGAAATGATTGGCAGATCATATTTCAGTTTGCGCCGTTTTTTGAATGAGTGATATTATGAAAATTTTTCTTAGTGTCCCATCATGCAAAGAACACTTCTTTTCTTTTGATTCAATCTGGTGTGAGATTGAGGCCAATAGGACAAATATAAAATTACTTGTTGCAATATGCCAGGGATTGCCAAGGATGAGTGGAAGATATGGATCAGTAGATTAGTACGAGTGCAAGTCAAGTAATTATTATGGAGACTTCAACTTTGGATACGGATTAGGAGGAGGAAAGATCACGTGGCAGGAAGTGAATGGAATTTATACACTCACTGAGAGATAATTACTTGAAACAATGTGACAGAAGGGACTCTGGGTACAAGAGTGTTGGATCTTGTTATAGGATCAGAAGACCTGTCCATAATTAAGGTGGCTACATTGTCTCCAATTAGGGAAAGTGATCATGTGGTCTTGGAAGTAGCAAAACGTGGAAATTCCAGTTAAGAAGAGTATATATACTATTATTATTATTGCATGGGCACCCCCCCATGGAGTTTGAAGGCTCACTATAGGAGTCCCAACCTTTCCACACAGTCTATCATACCTCTCCTTGAACCCATTAATAGATAAAGCACTCAAAAATGACTCAGGTATCCATTCCACTCATTCACAACTCTCCTAACAAAAAATCTAGTCCTCACACCCTTACTGACCACACCTTTATTGAACTTCCAACAAAACTTCCAAGTGCTGAAACATTTCCCCTGCATCAATCCTATAAAACCCTTTAAGCAACTTAAATGTTTTTATCATATCTCCTCTTTTTACTAACTATTATAATAACGGAAGTAACTCACGTAAATTATTCTTTATTCGTAGAATTTTCACCTGAGTATCACAGGCATCATCAGTACAGGTACAAGGCTAATTAAAAGAATTACAGTATATTAATTCCTCCTTCATATCCAATGGCTATAAGAAGTCCTTCATAAAAAGAGCTTTAAGTAGTTGTGCTCCAGCATTCTCTTCAAGTACAGAAGAACCTACACGTATACCTATCCCCTATGTACATGGGGTTAGTGAATGCATAGCTAAGGTGCTAAAACCACTAAATATCGGTGTGGCTTTTCGACCCATCAGAAAAATCTCCACGTTCCTAATGTCTCCAAAGGACAAGCTCCCACATCTCAGCTATCCAGGTGTCTACCAGATTCCCTGCTCGTGTGGATTATTATATTTCGGACAAACAGGAAGATCTGCTCAGGTCCGGTTAGAAGAACACCAGTCGTACATCCAGTACCTTGAACCCGAACAGTCTGGAATTGCAGAACATGCCATCAACACCAGACATACAGTTAAATGGAACAAGACAAAAGTCATTCACAAAAGTCGGTTCCTAATGGAACGGCTGTACAAAGAAACATGTGAAACATTACCTCACTCCCCTAACCTAAACAGATCCGATGGTCTACATCTTCCCCCCTTGTGGGAGATAGTACTTGGGAGATAAAGCAACAAATCTTTCCTAACATATAATTGTATACATATATATATATATATTTATATTAAAAAAAAATTACATTTTTTTAAAAAAATTAAATAACTAAATTTAAAAAATAAAAAAATAAAAATAAATAATAATTAAATAAATTTAGGAAATTTAATCTTAGCTACTTAGGTGGTGCTTTGTGAATATAACAGTTATTGTTTAATTAGCCTTGTACCTGTACTGATGATGCCTGTGACACTCAGGTGAAAAAAAAAAAAAATCTACAAATAAAGAATAATTTACGTGAGTTAATTCTGTTATTATAATACTTAGTAATATGCCTACTCACGGTATTTCCTTACTGAATCTCCTCTTTTTCTCCTATCAACCAATGTCTGCAATCCACACACCCTCAATCTATTTTCATAGGGAACATTCCACAGACTACTCTCATCTTGATCACACACCTCTGAATCTTCTCTACCACTTCCTCATCCCCCAAGAAATCCAGGAGACCAGATTTGAGCACAGTAATCCAGATGTAGACATATCAAGGCCTTATAAAGAGGAATGACAACTTCCTTATTTCTACTTGTTAATGGCTACCTTAGCAATATGTCCTTTAAACTTTAACTCTCTGTCTACTATCACCCCTAAATCTCTAGCTTCATCTTTTCCTGGAGTACAGTTCCATCAACATGATACACAGCCTGTAATCTGTTTATCCCAAAATTCATAACCTTTACATTTCTCCACATTAAACTGATATCGATTATCTTTTGCCCATACTTACAGGCTATTTAAATTGCCCTGCGCTCTTCACATCACCTTGATTAACTATTACCATACCTAATTTCACATCATCAGCAGTTACTTCCTATATTATTTATGTGCAAATTAAACAGCAACGGTCCCAACACTGAACCCTGCCATACACCACTAGTACCTGTTTTCACTTCAATTCTGCATCTCCACTTTTTGATATCTGTCCAGCAGCTGCCCTCATATCCATCACCATTTGTTCTAATTTGCATAACAGAGTTCCATGTTGTATTCTATCAAATGCCTTTGCAAATTCAAGCAAAAAATCATCATGTAGCCATTTCCTTTATCCAACTCAGCTGTTACTCTATTATAAAAAGTTAGTAAGTAAATTACTAAGGCATGGCTGACCCTTCGCAAAGTCATGTTACCCTTCATATTATCATATTTTTATCCATCCATTCTTGATTTTTTTTTTTTTTGACCAATTTTTCTATGACTTTTACCACTACATCTGAGATACTGATTGGTCTGTAATTTGTTACTGCAGTCTTAGAATCCCCCCCCCCCAACTCTTTCTTCTCCTTATCCTCAGAAATATTTTGTTCCCCACCCTTTCTGTTCCCTTCAGGATATCATTTTCATCCAACCATGTTTTGCTTATTCCAACAATTTTTGGAATAAACTTACTCAATGAAACAGTTTCATCTCCCTTATTTTTGACACAGCAATTCCTTTTAAGATTTATAAAGTCCTATCCATGCCACTTCTCAGCTGTGATTTGTAAACACTTATTCACCTTGTTAACTACTTCCCCATATATCTCCTCAGATCCATCTCCTCCTCTCGTATCCCAGTCCCCCCAATGTATCAGTTCCTGATAACTTGCTTACTCTCCAAACACTGGATCTCTTTTTGTCAAGTTCTCCTTCCAGATACTGTAGAGGTCAACTCTCCTCTCAGTAACTTGCACCACAATCTTGTACAAGTCTCCTATATCACAGAATGTCCTTCCTTCAACCACTTCTAACCTCACAGTAAAAAGGAGCCAATTGGGATGACTTCTGGAATTTCTTTTACTCCTTTCCTTGGTCTGACTATTGCTTCTCCTCATCTGACCCTAACAGCTGCTGTGGAACCACAGAAATTATTCTTATTGGCATGAAGGCCTTCATCCCCATTCAACCTATAATTCCCTTCCACTTTCCAAGTTCAACCAAAAGAGTATCAAAACAGTTGTAGAAAAAAAATGTAACTTACTGCATGTGACTTGCATCAAGAACTCCATCTTCACACTCTGCCTGTTCCAAAGCACTTGACACATGCACATCATCATAAGATGTGCATGTGTCGTCATCATCAACAGATTTAAATCCGACTTCATAAAGGTCAACAGCAAAAAACTGGCCTCCTGTTTAAATGAAAGCTGTGCCTTCTGATTCCTTGCTGAGGCCATTGGATGCAACTTCTTCTAAACACACTTCTCTCTCTCTCATCCTGATGACATCAATCTTTTCCTTGAACTCCTGCATAGACAACCAAGGGAAATCACCTCATACCATACTGGAATCCAAGCACTCTATGCCTCCTGTACAGGGCCGCATTTATACTTTTGGAAGCCCTAGATGCGACATCATTATGAGGTCCTCAAAAATAAGCATTTTTTTAGTTTATTGAAAATAAAGGTCAACATTTCCATAATAACTCATTTTAATAACACAATACAACATTGGTATGCATATATTTGCATTTTAAAAAAAGTATAAAAATAAATCAGTTCAAATTTGAATACAAAAATTAATAACTAAAAGTTTTTTTTTCTGGCTTTGGTTTTAGCAAATATATCTATAATGTCATCATAATTGATCGAGTCCATTACATCTGATTCAATGCATAATAACGACAGGTCACTTTTTATTTTGGTGCAAGTTGCTTCTTAAATAATATTTTATTCGTTTCAACACTGAAAATGAGCATTCAGCACTTGCATTTGAAATAGGCATCATCAAAAATATTTTTAAAATTGTTTCTACGTTCGGAAAAGTAGACCTTAATCCATCGTTTATAAATTTATACATATTTTTAATCGAAGAATTTTCTTCCTTTATCATTATTAAAAAGTGCTTAAATTTTTCTGGATCAATATCAGTCCCATAAGTTTGTAAAATTTTATCAATACTAGTCTTGTACTTGTCTTGATCTATATCTTCCTTCAAAAAAATGTCAAACGTATCTAATATGTCGAAATAACTTTTTGTTCTTTCATTAATTTCCGAAATTAGCTTATCGCAAATGACATTAAAAGTGTTCACAGCGAAATTTTCTTTCCCATGTAATATAATCTCATTGTTAGATTGTGAAACTTCGTCACTCATTTTTTTTTTCGTTTTTTAACTCTTTCCTTTTCATCTTTAAATTTTGTCTCATCTGTTAATAAACTTGCTTCTTCATTTACAGCAGCAAAACTATTTCTTATATCTGAAATAAAACCAACTAAAGAGTGTAACAAATTATTAGCTAAAAATAAATCCATATCGGGATCTTGTAGAGATTTTCTAGTAGCATTTATTCGTTGTAAAATTTTGTCCCACATAACTGTTAAAATTGCTGTTTCTGGTTTGTCAAAATGTTCAGCCAATGACGAGCTCTCTAATTTAGAAATAGGTTTTTCAGAGGAGAAGTGGATAGTTCAAGTAATGCGTCTTTAATTTGTTTATATCCACGTTTCAAAGCCAATATAGCGTCAGCTCTTGCGGACCACCTCATTTCACTTAGTCTTGTAACTGTTAAAGATTTTATTTCTAAATGCTTAAGGAGCATACTCCATCTTCTTGTTGAAGATGAAAAGTAATATATACATTTTGAATGAAACAAAATTATTGCACTGCTTCCGGACAAGATTCCACGGCATAGTTGCCAATTAAATTTAAGGAATGACTAGAGCATGGTATATAATGTGCAGAGGGACTACGTTTTTTCAGCTAGCTTGTAAACTCTCTCTTTCTCCCAGATCCAGAAGTCACTTTCTTAGTGACTTCTGGATCTGGGAAGCCTTATATGCTTGGCTCTGTCCCCTTTTATTATGCCTTCTCTGAGACCTCGCACGAAGTTTGTAACCCCTGAAGAATTCGGCATGATTCTTTCATCTTAAGTTTCAAGTTTGACATGCTCTTTGTTCTCTTCTGTGCCTTCTTTTGATTGTAAGTTGCCGACCATCGGAAAGTTGTTTGAACTTTTCTGACCGACTTCGGAGGTGTTTACGTGCAGAGCTTGTAAGCCCATACACACAAAATTTAATAAACAACCTTTCTAATGCCACCGTGTAGATTTATTACATACAGCTCCGGCGAAAACATTGCCTTTGTTTTTAACACTCTAATATATTCTTATTAAAGAAGTATATACAGTTAATTTCCAAAGGGCTATTTGCAAAAATATCTAATACAAAATATATAGAGACAAACAAGGTTATTTTTTACAACATTCTTATGGGACTTGACCTAAGTAAAAAATCGATGTCACGTGCTTTGGAATATTTAAGCTACAATCGAGTTTTTACTATATTGATAAGATCAATACTTTAAAAGTCCAGGTAGTCCAGCGAAAACCATCTGTGACAAAATGAAACTAGTTTATTTATTTAAAAACACAAAAATACAAATTTAAGTATATCTTTATACAGTTCATAATTAAAAGGGCTGTAATGATAATAATAGATTTCTACAGACGTCTCATCTTGTTTTGGTATTATCAAAATTATCAAGTTATTCTGAAGCATTATGAATTTTGCTATTTTATTATTATGCCACTAATATTTCTTCAAATGTGGCACTTTTTACAACAAAACTGGTTAAGTTATGTTGAATATATCTGTTTGCAAATATACTCGAAATCCCTTTGGCCTAATAAAAAGGCAGAATGCTGATGAAGTTTCATCAGCATTCTATCTGTTAAAATGCAATTAACAGATTATTGTAGTTATGTGCACTGTATTTCTTGGATTAACCCTTTTTTTTTTTTTGCTGCACAATTTACTTATTGTGTCTCTTCCCAAATAAAAACGAATTTCACATGTGTGCGAAAATAAATAATCAAAATGTTTGTTTGCATTTGAAATATTATGTCAAATATTTATAGTTTTTAAATAACATTTATTGAAATAAATGTGACATTTTTCTTCCTCTCCTTGCAAAATAAGATTATATTGGTTTGGTCACACATTTCAATTTTAGGAACAATTTTCTTTATGAACAGCAAATGGTGTTAAACTGCATTACTCGGGGTTTCCGATTGTTAGTTTTTAATTTATATCCAATGGTATTTTATCAGAGCCTTTGTCTTTTGCTTAAAACTGCAACAGTACAATTACTTTGGAAAAATAACGAATTCAAACAAAAAGAAAGTGCACACATGTTATCTAGCAGTATTTGTGTGTATGTGTGGTGATAATTTTGGGAGGGGGGAGTTAGCTATTAAAGGCGAATTAATTCTGTTATGAAAATTTTGGAAATAAAATTTCATTTTGATGCATGCACCTACACATGTTTCAAAAGATAAACTGTAGGGAAAATATCGCTACTTCAAAACTGCCACATAGTATCGAAATTAGCTGAAAATATGTACATAACAGTTGACTTCATAACTGCCATTTATTTTGATTTGTAGCGAGTGATTAGGGGGGAGACCAAGAAAGTTGAAATGCAAAAACCTACAGATTACGTTATAAAAATTATGCATTACATGATATGATTCAAGATTTATGTATGATAACTAACCTTTGAACTAAGATTACGAATAAAATAGGAAACTTAATTTGGAACAGATGGGGGCTGTATTCATTTTTAGATTCGGATTTTCATGAATTTATAAAATAATTGTTTGACAAAAATAATTATCTTCAATCAAGTTCTTGGAGAATTTTAAAATGTATTGGCAATTAAAATAATTAGCAAAAAAATTGATAGTGACATTGATTTTCCAAAGTGATACAATATGAAGTGAAGAAAGTACGAAAGGATTTCTTATTTTATGCTGGCATTAAAAACTATAATTATACGATAAAAACAAGCAGCAAAATGAATTAGATTCTGGTTACCAATCAAACGGCAAGCAGCTGCTTTTCTTGCTGTAGGCCACAGAACGTAGCTACTATACAGAACGTAGTACGTCAGGATTATCGCACCTTCTAATGGACATGAGGGTAAAACTACACTTCTTATCCATGTTCTTTCAGCAGGTGGACAGAATATTATTCAGGTTTGCTGGACGTGTATATACGTCCAGCAAAGAAATGGTACGCTTACATACATGAATTTTATGGAATACAGAGTTCCCTGTTAGTTTTATATTCTAAGGAAAGAACAATGTATTTCAAATGGAAGTGGGAAGACTTGCAAATTTTTCAGCAGCCTCTAGTTTTTATATTATGAATTTAATATTTAAAAATAAGTATTTTATTTTGCAACTATAACTACACTTTTTTTTTTTTTTATTGTTCTTTGTGAGGAGTAAAGTTTTAAAATGAGGCCCCCATCTTGTACTTCATGCACCTAATAGCAAATGCAGCCCTGCTCCTGTAGTGTTTTTTTAGAAAAGAAAAAAAAAAAAAAGACATTGGATAAACTGCTAAATAACTTTGATAAAAAGTCTTCTGGTCCTGATAGCACCTCTCCACTTGTTCTCAAACATTGTGCTTCAGAGGAGCTAACACTCATCCTGCATTGTCTCAAAACTTTATATGTATCCAGTACTTATCCCAAGTCATGGAAGCTATCTCATATCCATCCTATTCCAAAATAGGGTGATAGAAGTCTACCATCACCTCAGTCCCATCCAAAATAATGGACAGTGTCATCAATAACCAGCTCCTCCGCTACTTAGAGGCCCACCAGTTAATCAGTAACCATCAGTACGTATTTCGCCATTCAAGATCCACAGCTGATCTAGTAGCTTAAATCACCCACCACTGAACATGTTTCATGGAAAGGTTTGGAGAAACTTGTGCTGTCACCCTTGACATTTCTAAAGCTTTTGACAGTGTCTGGCATTATGGCCAGCTAAACAAATTGCCATCCTTTGAACTCCTGCAACCCTCTATAATTAGGTAGTTGCCTTTCTCTCTGGTCATTCTCTGCTAGTCATGGTAGATGGCTCCCTCTCTTTGATCTTCACCATCAATGCTGGAGTGTATCAATACTCCGTCCTCTCACCTACTCTTTCTCCTTTTCATAAATGACCTATTCACAATCACCACTAATCCTATCCACAGCTTTGCAGACAATAGTACTCTTCACTCATCCTACTCATTTGACAAATCATGCGGTATTCTGATATCTCAGGCTATAAGATCATTTACAACCAGTACTTTAAACAGTGATGGGATGATGATAACTATGTAATTTGAATTCCATCAAAACGCAGTCTTGCCTTTTCTCTCACAAAAGTGATCTCAGCTCACCTACTCTTACCCTTAGTAATGCACAAATCACCAGACAAGATCAGATTTTTTTGCTTAGACTAATGTTTACCTAAAATGTTTCCAGGCATAACCACATCGCATCAATAGCCTCTTCAGCATCCAAGAAACTTGGCATTCTATGTATTAATTTCATTCATTAGCCTATTTTACACCCAACCAACTCTTCACTATATACAAATCCCAAATCTGTCCATGTTTAGAATACTGCTCACCTGTTTGGGGTAATGCACCTGAAACTTCCCTTAAAATTCTTGATGCTGTCCAGAGGCGAGCAATGAAATTCATAGAAGATCTCTCTCTTATATATTCATTTAAATTTCTATCTCACTGGCGAAGTGTTTCAGCACTGTGTCTATTCTACAGTTACTTGCATGGTAACTGTTCCTGCTGTTAATACAGGCACAGCAGTAGCCCAGCATCCTACTGTGCAACTACAAAAACACTGAACTTGCTTCTTGTCTTCCTCTTTTATTCCATTCACCTCTGTCTCTTCGAGAACAGCCTTCCTCATGAAATATTCCCAAATAATTACAATCTGTAGGTCTTCAAAAAAAAAAAAACATCAATGGACTTCTATCTCAGTTCTCATCTGTATCTCCCACACAGTACTTGATATACTTATATGTCTCTTGACTTGTGTATAGGATGAATAAAAAAAAAGTCCATCCTGTTTCTGTGCCACTTGTTCCGACATGTGCATTCACTACTTCACTACTGCTTCCAATATCCACTCTCCTTATGCTATGGACCTGTCCACCCTGCTTCCTCCCTATCCATCTTGCATTCCTTTTCTCTCATCTCTCATACTACTATTCTCTCTCTCTCTCTCTTCACAAACATTTCAGCATCATCTGTTCCACTCTACTGGTCTTTCATGTGACCTCTTACTTCCCTGATCTCTTGTGACATATCTCATTACACTTCATTTTAGCAAATCTATTTAGTCTACTCACACCAGATCCATTTAAATAGAATTCATCACTTTTGTATAGTCCATCCTTCCCTTGAATGCATCCCACACATTAACAAACTACAACTCTGCTAATAACCATTATATTTTTTGCTCACCTTCTTACCTTGTCATACTTCAGTAACACACTGATGGCCTTTCCTACTACACTGTTGTCTTTCCTCAGTAATTTCCCATCCACTCTTCTGGCTTTCTGCCCTTGGTTAACGTTTTGCTCCTTTTCCCTTTCTCATTTATACATTGCAGTCCATCAAAATATTTCAATTTTTTGTGGTTTTCTGCTGATCCATACTTTCTCACTTCTCATGTTCATTCTCACCATAAATGCATTTTTCATGTTTTTCCATGCCTTCTTACAGAAATTAATATGAAAATAAAATTGAGACAAAAGAAACCAATAGGATCAGCATTATTTGTTTTTTTAAAAGTATTCTGTTTTAATGATATACCACTAATACTACTGAAATGAATATTTTGCATAGTATATTCAAATGAGTACATAAATAAAATGCTTTATATAATTCTGGAAAAAAAAAGTGTTGGCATGCAGCTTCATATACATTACAAAACTACATATCTGTGCTTGTTAGCATGTTGTCTCTTGTTCTTTTAGGAGCGGTTTAATGGCTCCTGTTTATTGCATTTTCTTCTTCTTCATATATGAACTGCACTTTAATTAGTTTGTGTAATGCTTATTACATGGAAACCTTTCTTTTCAGAAAATGTCTAATCTACTAGAGAGAGAGAGACGTGATGTAAATATTATAGTTACAGATTCTCGCTACCATGCAGAAATGTGTGTGGCAGAGCATTTGGCAAGTGGTAAAGTATTTAAGTCTTATTTATTGTTATATAAATTTTACAGATTTTTGCCCATTAGTTTATTATTATTATTATTACGTGTATCTCCATGGAGTCAGTAAACTCATCACGGGAGACCCAAACTAGCAAAACAATATCTGTCATATCTCTTCTTGAATTCATTTATAGACGAAGAGCTCACAACTAAGTCAGGCAATGAATTCCACTCATTCACCACCCTCCAGGCAAAAAACCTTGTTCTGACACCTTTGTTAACCACACTCTTCTTTAATTTCCAGAGATGACCTCTTGTTCTTCCATCACTATCACACAGCTGAAACATTTCCCCTGCATCAGTCCTATAAAAACCCTTCAGTAATTTAAATGTTTCTATCATATCCCCTCTTCTTCGCCTATCAACCAATCTCTGCAATCCACAAGCTCTCAATCTATCAATGTAGGGGGCATTTTTTATATCGCTCACCAACTTGGTCACTCTTCTCTGAACCCTCTCCACAGCCTCCTCATCTCCAAGGAATCCAGGTGACCAGACCTGAGCACAGTAATCCAAATGTGGAAGTATCAATGCCTTATAAAGGGGAATAATAACCTCTTTATCTCTGGATGTCAGTGTGTTCCTCAACAACCAAGTAATCCTATGTGCAATCTTGGACACCTTAGCAATGTGTCCTCTGAACTTCATCTCCCTATCTACACAGTTTTACACAGTTATTGATATAAAGTTATTAAATGTTTCTAGATATAAAAATGCTCAAACCAGATATCTGATTTGCAAGATTCTAATACAAAATATATTTAGACATAAGTAATCTTTATTTTTTTCAGTAATGGAAGTGGATATTTCATTGGTGTGAAAAGGGATCCTTTTCCTTGAATTTTATTCTGCATCTTTTAGACACGTTTCTCAACATAATCACTTCTATCCTTCATACACTTTTGCCAAGATCTAGATAATATCCTTCTCCTCCATTAATAATTGAGTATTATTGATGGAACTATATCTTCACAGTTATTCATTGTCTAAAGGTAGCTTGTTTTTCCTCTCTGCCTGCTCCCTTTCTGTGAAAGTTGGCAGGTCTTTATTGTTGAGTTTGTAAATGACAATGAAAGATAAGTCCTTTCTCCTCATTCACCAAATGGATATACCATCGAAATTCCATCTATACTCCTCTTTCTCATTCAACATGCCTATCACTGCATAAGTTTCTAGAGTATCTACCACTAGCAATTTTAATACTTCTCATTATAGGTATTCTAGTTTTTTTAGTTTCTCTTCAAGACAGTTTAATTCTTGCACAATCTTTCCATGTGTTTGTTTATCTTCAGTATTAGTGACAATGATTTTCATTGTCCATTGTGAAACCAACATCACTCATTTTATTGCAGGCTTAAAGTGACTTGAAAAGTAAGTACTGTTCACTCTCCAGAGTAGGGGTCCCATGTTATATGAAGGCCACTTATTGTGTGCATGCTTGACAGTCTTTTTGAATGGTATTATCAGTTTTGTTTTGCAACTTTCCAACTTAGCACTCAAGTTAATGGTGATATCAATAGCTACGGATTCTGAATATATAATATATCAAATTTACATTCCAGAAAGCAGTGAGCCTGACACGAGAGAGAGTGTAAGTCTTGATCTTCTTCAGTTCTGGCAATCCTTTGATGGTATTCCATAGAACTGTCTTAAATTTGGGCTTGGTGGAAGATTAATCAGTGGAATGTTTTTTTTGCATTCAGAAACTTAATTGTTGCATGACGTTTCATCTACACAAATGATAAACAGCATCTAACATTGCATCATTTTCACTACTATAATTCAGAAACCTCTAGTAGCAGAATTACAGGATTTCTTATCAAAATTCAAAGCTCTAATCATTGAGTGCCTTTCACACTACTGTATTGATTTTGTTTCATAAAAAGTATCAATTATCAACATGCCATTACACATAAACCATGATTACATTTATTCAGATTTTCACAATAGTCATGCATTTGACTTTAATTTTTAGTGAAGTTGTTTAAGTCAGTGCTTGATGACTTGAACCGCTTCATGTAGTTTTCAGCAGTAAGTCAGGAAACCACAACTCAACATCAGCAGAATTGAAGATACACCATCAATTTAAGAAGTATCAATTAAAAAAATAAAGAACTGATAGGAGAATTAGAGATATACCACATGCAGATGAGATTCTTCTAACAAATAATATGTTATTTTTAGGCACTGATCACGAAACAAAGGAGTAGCTGTAGTCTTCATTACTAAACATGAAGATAATCTTCTTGAATTGCAAGCAATATCAAATTGAGTGATCAGGGCAAACATCAAAATGAGAAAAGTAGCCTATGTGACTTATTTGTGTCTACAGTTCCACAGAAGGTGAAGAAGAGGAAGAATTTTTTTGAGTGATTAGAGAAGGTACCTGATATAATGGAAAAGTTCATTCTTGTTGGAGATCTTAACAGTAAAGTATAGGAAAAGAATATGAAAAATATCGAAGAGTTTTGGGAAAGTTTAGAGAAAAGAGCAAAGCTAATAATAATACAGGTAAACTACCCTTTTTCTGGCAATAGATACTCTGGTACCCACTTTAGTCCAGGCAAAATTATGAAAGTGCACTTGAAATTCCTGTGACTACCCGACCACTTCAATAAGCTGTCACAGATGTGCTTATATAATTCAGCACATGCTTGCTTAATTAATGTGAGCATGACTATGGTGAAGGATGGCCTGAAAGGTTTAAAAAGTGTCATTTCTATTTCTAAAGTTTATGGTGAAAAATGGTCTGTAAACCACAAAAGAGCTACCGAATACGTGGACAAATTTGCTAACTTCTAGCTGACTGGTGCCTCACTCAGTCCCAAGCAAGTGTGTAATTTTGATGGAACTGCATTATATTGGCGATGCATGGTGCAAAGGACATTATCAGAAGAGAATAAAGAAAAACCTACAGGATTCAGTTAATCTAAGGATGGTGTACTGTCCTAGGATGCTCAAATGCAACAGGCATGCAGAGATGTAAGTTGCAGGTGACAGAAAAAAACTAAATGCTTTAGAGCATTTAGTTTTGAAAGGCTTTAAAATTTACTCCAATATACCATGCAAATAAAAATGGCTGGATTACCACAAGATTATCTTAGAATAGGTCAAAAAAACTTGAGGCTCTAGCATTGTATATCTATAAGCCTACCAGGAGATTGCAAAATTCTTCTCATTCTTGACAACTGTTCAGCTCACCTCTGAGCTGAACTCCTGCATAAGAAAAATATTTATATAGTGTATTTACAACCAAAATGCGTTCTTTACTAACCCTTAAAGAATATTATGCTCTGTGAAACCTAAGTTTTGCTCACTTTCCATGAAATGTTTCTTAGACGTAAATGCTGACAAGAATCTAACATAAAAGAAGAGCTTTTATTTCTTTGCTTGTGACTGGTAGAATAAACAAACATCAAACACTAAAGAAAAAATGCTGGCATAAGTTGTAGCCTACCTTGATGTTTTATAATTCTCTTGATGAAAATGTTAGCAGTGACTGACTTTACAGGATTTAGTATATCAGAGGAAAGGAGAAAAAAAGTTGTTTTTGAGTTGCTTGAGTATGCAAAAAAGTGTGACCTGTTTACAAGGATATAGCAGGTAAGCTTATTAATGAAGAAAATTAAGTGGATGAACATTGATGAAGAAACACATGTTGTTCATCACTATACTGACTCTGAAATTATATTGTTCTGAACCTGATGTATTTCATTTAATCACTTAAATCACATTTAATTTAGATTAAATATTTAAGTTCTAGGTACATGATACTTTAGAGACATGGGATTACTATAATTATCAGATTAGAGGTGTACTGATGAATTATTATTGTAATACTTCAGTTGGTCTGGAAAAATGGCTAATCCAGCAAGGCGCTGCAACCAAGGATGCCAGAAAATCAGTGGTGTATCTGTAGCAAGTACCTTTCCAGGAGCTAGAAATTTTATCTATGCTGATGACCTTTCCATAGCCACTCAATCAAATATGAAGTCCATTGAAACTATCCTATCACTTGACTTAAATAGTCTAACCACATATTATGACAAGATATAAATAAGATGTCTAGCCTGGAAGAGTGCAAGTTATGGTCAATGTCGTTTATGTTAATGCCATAGATGTTAGTAAAGTGAATGTGAAAGTGAATTTTTAGTGAACAGATTCTGATATGGTTTGTATGTTGTGACTGGTTGTGATGTGATTAGTTTAAAAGGAGATTTATTTTTGTTGCAGTGGCACTGTTATTTTTGTGAGAGTTCATAGGTTTGATCATAAGTGTGATCAGACTGCACTTTGAGAAGATACTCTTGGACATGACTTCCGTACAAAGAGAAACCAGTCTCCTTGTCATGACGTGGTCTCAACAGTGCTCCCCACATACCACTTGTACTCTCTCTCTCCAGGCATGACCTGGCAGAATATGTGACAGTAGAATTATGCACCAGTTGATCGGGTAGCCTCCTGACAGGTTCAGGCTCATGCACTAACTGGTGGCTGGCCTGCAGCACCACTGTTTTAACTGGTATCCTCGAAATGGAGGGGTTTCTGCATCTCTAAATATGTTAGTCATTGCATTGAAGAGACTGCTCACACTTCTTGGAGAAGAGAAGGGGAGAATGGAAACCAGAATCCCTGCTCTGGAGACATGGCATTTGTCACTTCAGACCTCCAGCTAGGTGGTGGTATTTCACTGGGCAATGAAGAACATCTATCACCTAGTGTCTAGTTGGCATTTCCTCAAACTAAGAGTTTGTAGCAGGAATACTCATTTTTTTTTTGCCAGAGCCCCTTTTGTGGAAACAGGCTACACCACAGGAAGGTGGGATTGACTTGACAGGGAGAGTTGCATATTGTGCATCCCTGTCCATTAGTTTCCCTATGAAAGCATACTCAAGAAAAGGCAAAGAAAATGTGGAAGGAAAATTTGGAGAAGAACAGGATAGGTTCACAGCAAATAGTTTTCCAGATTTTCACTTTATGACAAATAGTTGAGAAATCATGATCATATAACAAGGGTCTGTATTTAAGTTTTATACTCTGGCATATAACAAAATGCCAAGAGAGCATCTGTTCAAAATGCTACCATTATATAGTGTAATTAGGACACTATTGAACATTACAGTCTCTATTTGAGTTGTACATCAGCAGTTAGAATTGAACAAGGTACAGGAGTATGGTTTGATGTAAAATCAGATGTAAGAGATATGGGTATACATTATCCCCCTTTGTTATTCATCTACATGGATTACATTATGAAGTGAAGCAGCTTTACGCATGATATCAAAATTTGAAATGTTAATCTCACTGCTTTACTTCATGATGATCATATTATACTCCTAAATAAATCTAATACAAGTCTGTCGGATTACTTAATGAAATTGAATAAATGTAGCAAATTTGTATGATATAATCCTCGTGTAAAAGAGGTGATATTTACATGTTGTAAATATGTGTGTTTGTGTGTCAAATATGCTATTTTTTTTTCCATAGAAAAATTCATTTTTATAGTATATTGCTGCTGATGTTTTTTGTGCATTTAGTATATTTCACAACAAGTTTTTGGGGTATTGCATAGTGTCATAAAATGACACCAAAAATGTTGCAAGAAAATGCAGCAAAAAAACTGAATGCTAATGAGTGAAGTTAAGAATGATAAGGGTTTCCTGCTTTAGAGAAACATGACATTGAAGATGAATTAACTCTTAAATTGCAAGATTAAAAATTATTAGACAGAGGACACACGAAAATCATAAAAAGTCAAAAGGCATTTAAATAAATGTAGAAAGAACAAGAAAGTTGAGCAGCAGAATGAGAAATAGCAAGGCTTGAATTCAGGTAAGATATTGTGTAACAAAAATCAGGTAGATAAAGTCAATTATAAAAAGGATATTATTTGGTATGGTGATTCCCTCATAAAACATGCCATTGGTGACAGTGTTATTATTATTTTGAGTTTTCCCTAGTGCAAAGGTCAAAAATATAACAAATGCAATTGAAAAACAGGAAAGAAAAGTAAGAGACATTAATTCTTCCAGGGTCACACAGTTTAACTAATGCTAAATTCAATATAAATATGAAAAGATTGTTGGAAATGAAGAGTGAGAAAGCAAAAATAATTAGTATATTACCAAGATAAGACAGAACTGAATTAAGAAGGGCTGTGATGGAAATGAATTCAATGTGCATATTATAAAAACAATGGATGAGAGTTTTTTGGATCTGTAGAGTGAGTTTGAAGGAAGAATTGATTTTTAGATATAATGGATCAGAGATGCATATGAGGCCTTAATGGAGAATTAGAGAAATTAAGTCATATTGGAAGGAATGGTGAGAATTAAGCATAAGTATACTCTTAATGATACAAACAGTATCATATATTCGTCCAGTTCAAACTTATTAAGTCTGTGCAAGATATTTGCATAAGTGAGGCATTAGATATTGAGTAGAGAAAAGTTGTTCAGCTAGGTTATGTACACTACAGAGGTGAGTATACAAAAAAGCCAGGAGTATCAGCAACCAATGGGTAGAGTTTGTTGCCTTGGTAGATATGTTGGATCTCAGATCGTAAACTTTAGTGAGACCTGTTTCTCACTAAAGATCATCGGTACCATAAAATACGGTACAGTATTTTTAAGGATAGGTAAGTGCTGCTGATAATATTGAATGGTTTGTTTGAGTCCAGTTAGGATAGAAGATATAACTGCAGTAGTAGTAACAATTTTCAAAGTTGCAGTGTGTTTGAAGATGGCTAGTGTAAGGCAGAGTATAACAAGATCAAATACATAGTAAGATGTTAATTACAAACCTAGTAGATCAGTTACTGGTGAAGACTAAATGCATTATCAAATGAACAGTATGAGGACTTAAAAAAAAGTAAGCATCATGGATGACTAATTATCCAAGCATTGATTGAGTAGTGGCAAAATCTCACCAGAAGAATGAAACTAAATTTATTGAGATATTGCATGTAACAGAAGGAACTTGAAGTCAAAGAGTGTTAGATCTGATTATATTGTCAGAGGTGTTTAGTTAAAGACTTGATTGTTCTTCCTCTGGTTAGTGATGATGATCATACTGTACTGACAGTTACTAAGTATATATATATGGATGATCCATTCACAAATGGTAACATTTTGAACTGCAAAGCAAGAAATTATGACACCCTGAGGAGTATACTGGTAACCACTGATTTACATGCCCCTGATTTATGTGGATTCACTTTTGTGCAGTATTTTTCTACCACTGTATACATATATGTTATGCCATTGTATATACATTTCCACATGCTTGTACATGCCATTGTGCAGCACATTACCCAGCAATTACAATTTGTATTAAAAATACAATTATTTTATTGTATTTTGAATAAAAAACAATTTGCTTCAAGATATTTTGTACACTACATTAATATAAGGAAATAAAAAACAATCAAAAGACATGAAAAAATGGTACTCCCTGTTTAATGCAGAAATTCTCTTTACATGGAGATTCTTGAAAGCATCCCCCACGTAAAATGGGGATGACTTGTATAAGATTGGATCCCATGGGATCAGTTTCTGAATGGATGGATATTGACAGTGCATGGAAAGCACTAAAAATACTTAAATTATGCAATATCTGAATGTGTTCCTAGAATTCAAACAATAAATGGGATAGGAGTGAAAGGATGTGCACTATTGAGCAAGATATATTTTTAAGGGAAAGATGATGTTAAAGGAATACTTTAACATAGCTCATCATCAGAATGATGTTAGCTATGAAAATTATAAGGTACAAGCCAGAAGAGTTACAAGTATTGTACAGAAAGCTAAGCCTGAATTAGGAAAAGAAACTAGCTCTGCAAGATAAAGACAACCCATAAGAATTCGTTATGTTTGCAAGTAAAAGAAAGAATGACTACTGAATTCAGATGGTATATGGGAGACAGGTGCAGAAGAGTTCATCCAATTAGGTGAATTTTGGTAAGAGCTATCATTCTGGTGTATGTGACATTTAGCTTAATGCTACCTCTTCACTTAATCAGGAAACTCAGCTGTATGAGGATGAGATACTAGAGCTGTTGCATAAACTGAATAAGAATTCAGCAGTACGTTCTTGATAGGATATCAGTAGTGATGCTAAAAAGGGTGTTCAGTTGAACTGATTGTGCTTTTGACCAGACTGTAAAATTTGAGTCTCAGAACAGGGAAGATTCCACAGCAGTGGAAACAGTGAATGATAATCCCACTGCATAAGGGTGGTACAAGAATTGATGTATCTAACTATTGAGAGGGGGGGGGGGGTCTGGAAAGTTCTGATAAATACCTAGAACAAAAATGATATTAAAGCAACTGATATAACCACATTAAAAAAAAAAAAGAACAAATTATTACAAATACACATTTAATATTTTTGTTCTAGGTGTTTATCAGAACTTTCCAGCCCCCTCCCCCTCATATCTCTGGAGTGGTAGTGAAAATTTTGGAAAAGTTGGTAAGAGCTTGCATACAGCAGTGGATCATTAAGGGAAGATTGTATTTGAGCAACTCTCTCACATTGTTATAATAATGTTCTGGTTCAGTTAGATAATGTGAATGGATACATACCATGATACTTTTGGATTTTGCAAAGGTTTTTAACAGAATACAGCATTGAAGGCTGCTGCATAAGTTAGAGGATAAGGGATTGGATTATAAGCTATTAGTGTGGATTAGAGGATGGCTGACTGATGACAAAAAGTGGTGTGTGTGTGTGTGTGTGTGTGTGTGTGTGTGTGTGTGTGTGTGTGTGTGTGTGTGTGTGTGTGTGTGTGTGTGTGTGTGTGTGTGTGTTTGCATGCATGTGCACATGGGATATGCATCTGCAAAATTTCAGGCAATCAGTAGTATACCAGGGATTGATCCTTGGTCCATTGTTCTTCAGTTTTTTTATTAATGACATTAGAAATGATTTGACAAGACATACAGCTCTTTGTTGATAATGCAAAAATAGGTAGTATAATCGGGAATATGACTGATATTGCAGAATGATGTGAATGTGTGGGTATTGTAGGCATGTGAAAATGGCTATCAGTTCTATGTTAGCAAATGTAAAGTTATGCATATTGGGATAATGAAATATTGAAAGATATTAGTGTGATTATGTTAGAAAAAACTGACCAGACTAGGGATCTTGGAGTTTTAGTAATTGAAGTTCAGGGCCATATAAAGACTGCAAATAGAACTCTGAGGATTGCTACAATGCTGAAACAAACATTGACATGTAAGGATAAGAAAGTCATTTTCACTATTTACAAGGCTTTGATATTACTTCACCTGAACTGTATGCACATCTGGTGCAGTGGTTGCTGAGGTGATGCAGATCACCTCAGCAGCCAGAAAGAGTTAAAGATTATATTAGGATGGTGGAATGCAGATTATGAGAACATATTGCAAATTTGTGAACTGCAGACACTATCAAACAGGAGAACAAGGAGTGGTATGATAGAGACTACAAACTTCAGAAAGTATCATACAGGATACAAGTATATGGAATTTTTAATTTTAAGGAAGATGGAGAAGAATGGCTGAGTGGGCAAGTTGAGAATGAATGAAGTCAAGAGCAACAAGTAGAGCAACAGTTGAAGTTTTCTCTTATAGAGCGGTCAGTGATTGGAATGGATTGATTACCTTGGGTGGTGAGTGTGAATGAATTCAAGAATGGGTATGACAGCTTGTGGTTGATATGCCCCTTTCCTGATGAGTACCAGACTTCTTGGAAGTCTCTGGTAATAATAAATCAGCAATTAAAAAAAAAAACTATGAAAAAAAATAGGAATAATGAAAATATCAGCTGCATGCTGAATGGAGATCCTATAGAACAAGTAAAACATTTCAGCTATTTAGTTACAGTTTCTAGTTAGATGGCAATTTAAATATCGAAATAGACAACAGAATAAGCAAAGCTAGTATGATGGGTAGTCAGCTGAATAAATTTATATGGAATAAGAGAGAAATTAGTCAAAATACTGAACTAGCTGTATTCAAGATGTTCAAACCAATTTTAACTTATGAATATGAGAGCTGGGGTTGAAAGAGAAGTCTTGATCAAAGACTAGAGACAACAGATATGATAGTTCTGAGAAAAATTGAGTGAACAGATGGCATCAATGGCAGAATCACATTAACAATGAGGATATTAGGAAAGAACTTGACATTGTTAACATTTAGGAATGTGTTGGCAGAGCTAATATTGGATAGTCACTTAACAGAATGGAAAAAAAAAAAGATCAACCAGCCATTATTAGGTCAATCCTAATTGGATTGACCTAATAATGGCTAGTTGACATAAGTTGATACTGTTCTCTTATAACTAATAACTATAAGTTGATACTGTTCTCTTATATATAAAGAAATGTGGTACAATATACAGTATTTTTTAATTTGAATTTAATAAAAGTGATGTTTAAAAACAATTTATAAATAACAATGGAAAGTTTCGTTTTTTTTAAACATTGTACTATTCTTGTTGCAATATTTGTTTCAACTTTGTATATATTGCATTTTCAACTTTCATCTTGTACTAGAAAGAACATTTTTTTTATTGCTTTTCAACAGAATAGACTGTTTATTTTAAACTTTGTATATCCAGCAAACATGGAATAAATAGAGGTTTTACCATGAGAACTGATTGATTCTGTACATTATCATACTCTTTACTTCCAAGTCATGAGAACGATAATGTACTGTAACTTCTTTCTGTGGAAAATAAAGAGGTTTTCTTTCTCTTACTCTATCAAAAGGTCAGATTTGTTATTGTTTTGGCATGTTTGCCAGCATTTATTATTATTATTATTATTATTAATCCCCCCAACTGGCCACGACGTCTATAGATATCGAGATAAATCTGGATACGAAGCTCTAAAACCCATTGAATAACATGGATAAGAAGTGCAATTTGGTGTCATTATTTCATTCACAATGGCCAGTAGGGAGGTTAAGAGAGACCTCCAGGGAGTCAGACTCGTTGAGGGAGGTCCCATACTACACACACCAGCTATCATACTTATTTTTGAATTCATTCACACTGCTTGCACTCACAACATCCAATGGCAGTCCATTCCATTCCTGCAGTGCTCTTGCAGGAAATGAAACTTTTTTAATTCTACATTATTATCTACAACATCCCAAACATCGTTCAAATCAATTTCATATTTTAAATTTTTAGGTTCCACTCCAAAAGTTTAAAATATGATTTTAAAATTTTAAACCTGCTCTCATGTTTGGAGTGGAATCCCTAAGAGGTCCCTCAAAATTCTTGACTCAATACAGAGGAGAGCAATTAAATTGATTAATAAGCCATCTTTTCCAACTCACTCCTCCTACTTTCACACAGGTGTTTGGTTTCAGCAGTATTTGTATTCTATAAATATTTCCATGGCAAATGTTCAAGCTGAAATAGTATCAATAATTCCACCACACAGTACTAAGTCCATTGGAACACATGCAGCTGCTGCCGAATATCCCTTCACAGTACACCTTGAAACCCACAGAACAAGTTTCTTTTCCTCTTCCTTTATCTGTGCTATTGTTGTATTATGGAACAGTGTTTCCCAAGGAATACAATATACAGGCTTTTAAATCAAATAGTTAGCAAACAAGTTTCTCCTTTCCCAACCCATGGTACTAATGTACTCTAGGTTGAAACCAATTTCTGGTGTATTGGCTCAACATAAAAGTAGCAGCAGCTTATAAACTACATGTCACCTCATCATGGTCCCAGTATTTGACCAATTTTAATTTCAGTTTCATATTCTTTAGCCACAGTTTCTAGCTTGGTTTGATTTTTTTTATTACATTGGTCATAAATAGAATAAATTTTATCTAAAATTACTTTTAAGTGATTAACTTCTTTTATTTCAGAAATTGCATCATTCAATGATAATTGCAATCAATTTAAACAGCACCAAATGATTTCAAGAAAATTTTCTAACATCATAATAGCTACTCCAAACTTTCTTCCCAACGCCATATTAGCACTATCAGAAAAAAGTACTATTAAATTGCTTTCAACTATTCTTTATTAAAGCCATGATCATTTAAAGTACATAATGTATTAAAAAGACCCTCTGCTGTCGTGGACACTAATTTTTTTAAAGTAACAAATAACATTACTGGTACAGGAGTAGATTGAATTGTACACTGGAGATAAATCACTAGGTTGCTTTTTTTCTTGAAAGTGTAGATGCTTCTTCAAATGTGATACAGATTTTGACATTTTCTTATATAATGTTCTGAAATATTTTCATTTCTTTTTGTGATATGTTGCATTCTGTTGTGTATGCAAAAGGTTGCCTATATCTATGCAATTTTTTTACTGTAATTCTAATGCTGCCTCAGCATATCAAAGCCGGTTACGTTTCATCAAACTACACTGGTTTTACATAAATTAGAGAACAAATAGAAAACTCAGATGGGGGGGGGGTTGAGTAGGAATATGAAAGTAAGGTGCATTATTTAAAAAGTGATACTGTCTGTTGTATACAATTGAGTGGCACTGTCAGCAATATATGCAAATGAGCCACAGCATAAAAGCATGCATTTTGGAGTGATCTTTTCTTTCCATTACCTGTGTGAAGTAAGAAGAAAACATTTCATGACAGCAAAATTCTTGGATATGGCTACAAGACATCATTTAACTGATGAATTCATTGACACCATCAACATAAGAAGATCAATGGAAAAGAAATGGAACTAGCAGAAGAATTAGATAAATACTAGATTGATATAGGTGTTACCAGAATGAAGACAGAAATAGGTGAACTCTTTCTAAGCAACAAATACAAGATGTAATATTCAGGGAGTGGCAATCACGAAAAGAAGGATTAGCTAGTATTCAACACTAAATATGAGGGTAATCTTCTTGAATGGTAGACAGTATCAAGTAGAGTGATGCAGGATAATATCAGAATGGGGAACTGGACAATGAGACTTATTTGTGCCTATGGTCCCACAGAAGGTTCTACCATGGAAGAAGTGCAGGAATTTTTTTAGGCATTAGAGAAGGCAGCTGACACAGAAAAGGAAAAGTTAGTCCTTGTTGGAGATCTAAATAGCAGAATAGGAAATGATTACCAGATGTAATGTGTCAGGAAAACTTGGAGAAAAGAGCAGAGCTAATAATAATAGTATCTGCTAGATTTCTGCACATTAAATCTATTAGTTATTACAATTACCATGATTCAGCATAAAAATGTGCACAAATTCATGTGGAGAGAAAATGCCAGGAATAAGAAAAGTCCCATTGATTATGCTATTGTTGACAGTGATATTTTCCCACTGGTTCAGGACACAAGATTATACAGAGGATTTGAAATTGTTGGAAGTGATTACCATTTAGTGTTGAGCAGGATAAAATTGAATTTCATATTGAAAAGAAGGGTGTGTTACTGTAAGCTCAAATACACAAACATTATTCAAGAAATAATGAAAGATTTGAAAACAAAAACCAAATCTTGGAGATTCATTGGCAAACCCTAAAGAAAACATTGATTCAGCCAGAGAGGCATGTGGTGAGGTAATCTGGAAGGATAGAAAAAATCAAATCTCCATGGTGGACTGAGGAAGTTAAAGAGGATCAATAAAAAGGAGAAAGCTTATCAAAAGTTCTTGTCAAATAAGATTGTAAAATATTCTAGAGGCTATTGAAAAAACTCAGAAATCGGGGAAAGAGTACTTAAAAGAAATCAGAGATGATAAAGTTGACTTGAAAATTGAAAATAAAGATATTCTAGATGTCTAGAGTAGTACTTGCTTATAGCATAGTGGTAGAAAACACTCAACAGGAATGCAATCATGAATATATATATTAGTACTTGAAGTAGAAAAAGCTATCAAAAAACTGAAATGTGGGAAGACAGCTGGAGTCGATGATATACGACCAGAAATGCTCAAATATGAAGGCGTAAAAGTTTTAAAATGGCTGCAGTTCATAATTCAGAAGGCCTGAATTCCAGACGATTGGAGTAGAATGCTTAAAGTACCAATCTATAAAATGGGAAGTAAAACTGAATGTGAAAATTATAGGGAAATTTCCCTATTGAGTGTTCCAGGTAAGATTTATGCAAGTATACTTGAGAAACAGCTAAGACAAATTGTGGAGGATAAGCTTGGAAAGAAGCTGGGTTCAGACCAAACAGAGGTTGTCAGCATCAGATTTTCACTTGAAGACAAGCAGTTGTTGTTTTTATTACATCTCTTACATCATGGGAATATAAAAGGATCTTTATTTAAGTTTTGTAGATTTGCAAAAGGCATGTGACAAGGTGCTAAATATAGCAAAGCTTTTCAAACAATTCAGTTATATGGTGTAAATGGGACACGCAATACTTAGTCTATACTCATGCAATACTTCGTCTATTCGTCAGTTGTAAATCAGCAGTTAGAATACATATATGCCCCGCATTCATCATTTATGATCACATTATGAAGGAAAGTGGTATTAAACTTGATATGAAAATTGTGGATTAATCTCAGCTCTTTACTTTATGCAGATCAGTACAAGTTTGCAGGGTTCCCTAACTAAATTGAATAACTGCAGTAATAAATTTGGTATGAAAATCAGCATCAAAAAGATGAGGACAATGAAAATGGGAAGAACATTGAAAACATCAGTTGCATCCTGAATGGAGAACTTATAGAATAAGTAAAACATTTCAGCAATTTAGGCACAATTTTTCATGAAGATGGCAAATTAAATTTGGAAATACACAGCATAATTAGCCAAGCTGGTATGGTGGGAAGTTAACTGAATAAATTTATGTGGAGTAAGAGAGAAATTAGTCAAAACACTAAACTAGCTGTATTCAAGACAGTGTTCAAACCAGTTTTAACTTATCAGTCAGAGTTAGGATTCTGAGGAAGTTGGACATTTTATGTGTGCAGGAGACAAGGTGGAAGGGAGGAAAGGCAAAGGAACTAGGAGATGGATATAAATTGTTCTACTCTGGAGCGAATAACGAGGGAAGAAATGGTGTAGGAATTGTGGTGTGTGGCGGAATGAAGGGCGAAGTACTGAAAGTGGGTAGAAGGAATGACAGGATCATGCGAATGAAATTGGGTCTTGGAGAAGAGCGGGTGGTCGTATTATGTATATATGCCCCGCAAGTTGGCTGTACAGCAGAGGAGAAAGATGAGTTCTGGAACGTGTCAGATGAAGAAATGAGGGAACTGGAAGAAAACGAGATGGTGATTGTCGGAGGAGACTTGAACGGACACATAGGGAGACAGAATAGAGACTGTGAAAGGATGCATGGTGGCCACGCAGTGGGAATGATGAACCAGGAAGGAGAGAAGGTTGTGGACTTTGCAGTAGCATTTGATCTGGCAATTGTGAACTCGTTTTTCTACAAGAGGGAAGAACATTTGATAACATTTAGGAGTGGTAACAACAGTTCACAAATTGACTACATTTTGACTAAAAGAAAACATCTTAAGATTGTGACAAATTATAAAGTAATTCCAACAGATCAAGTGGCACAGCAACACCGACTGCTGTGCGCAGACTTTAAAATAAGATCGAAGATTAGAATCTCTGGAAGCCATGGGATGAAGACAATTAAGTGGTTTCGCTTAAAAGAAGAGAGTGTGAGGAATTGTTTTAGGGAGAGGGTGTTAGAGAGGATTTCAAATGGACTGGAAAGTGTACAAGATTGGGGGGAAACATAATTCATAAAGTAATCCTGAGCTGTGCAATCGAGGTGCTTGGTGAGACATCTGGAAAGATTAGAGAGCAGAAGGAGGGTTGGTGGTGGAATAATAATGTACAAGTGGCAGTGACAGCTAAGATTAAGGCAAAGCAGAAGTAGGATGAGTCAAGAGTGGAAGAGGACAGAGAGGTGTACAGAGAGAGAGAAAGCAAGAAGCCAAGAGAGTTGTGGCCCAGGCGAAGGCCATTGCATATCAAGATCTGTATGATCAATTAGAAACAAAGGAAGGACAGAGAAAAATTTACCAACTAGCAAAATGTAGAAATAAAGCAGCAAAGGACATCTTACATGTGAGGCAGATCAAAGATACTGAAGGAAGAGTATTATGGAGGGATATGGACATAAGAAACAGATGGAGAATATACTTTGAGGGACTTTTGAATGAGGAAAATGCAAGGACTCACAGAGAAGATGGGCAGCCTTCTGAGGGGATGGTGCAGAACATCAGTAGAGTGGAAGTGATGGAGGCCATGAAGAGGATGAGGAATGGAAAATCGGTGGGGGCCCCGACAGGATTCCAGTGGAGGCATGGAAGGCACTGGGGGAAGAGGGAATTGACCTGCTGTGGGACCTTTTCATGAAAGTTTGCCAACAGGAAAATATACCCAAGGAATGGAGGGAGAGTACTCTTGTCCCCATCTACAAGGGTAAAGGGGATGCACAAGACTGTAAGAATTATAGAGGAATAAAGTTGATGTCCCACACAATGAAAATCCTAGAAAGAGTTCTTGATGGAAGATTGAGGAAGGAGATGGAGATTGCAAAGGAACAGTTTGGCTTCATTCCTGGTAGATCAACAACAGATGCTATCTTTGGGTTATGGCAGATGATGGAAAAGTTTCGAGAGAAACAACGGGATCTACATCTGGCATTTATTGATCTGGAGAAAGCATACGATAGAGTGCCAAGGCAAGAAGTCTGGAGGTGTCTGAGGGAGAAGAAGGTTCCGGAGAAATATGTCAGGTTGCTGCAGGAGATGTACAGAAATGTGAAGACAAGTGTTCGGACTTGTCTAGGACAGACAGAAAGTTTTCAAGTAATAGTTGGCTTGCATCAAGGGTCAGCATTAAGTCCGTTTCTGTTTAACATTGTGATGGAGGTGGTGACGGAGGAGGTGAGAGAAGATGCGCCTTGGACAATGTTGTATGCAGATGACATCTTGCTGTGTGCAGATTCAAGAGAAGAAGCGGGAACTGAACTGGAAAGATGGAGAAACGTACTGGAAGAGAGAGGTATGAGACTGAGCAGAAGTAAGACAGAGTATATGTGTTGCACAGTGGGTGGTGCCCAGGAGACAGATCTGGAGCTGGAAGGAAATGTCTTCAGGAAGGTGAGGGACTTTAGATACTTAGGTTCAACAGTGGAAGAAGATGGAGGAGCTGAGAAGGAAGTGGGATACAGGATACAAGCGGGTTGGAGGAACTGGAGGAAGATGGCTGGAGTGTAATGCAATAAGAGGGTGCTGATCAATCTGAAAGGCAAAATCTATAGGACAGTACTGAGGCCAGCTATGACGTATGCTATAGAAACTGTGGCCCTGATAACATCAGCAGGATGGAAGTAGCGGAGATGAGAATGCTTAGGTGGATGTGCGGTGTGACCAGAAAGGGTCGTCTGAGAAATGACTATGTGAGGGGAACAGTGAAAGTTACGAACTTAGGAGTGAAGATACAGGAGGCAAGGTTGAGATGGTTTGGTCATGTGATGAGAAGGGAGGACGAATATGTGGGAAGAAGGGTCATGCAGATGGATGTGCAAGGAAGGAGAAAGCGTGGGTGGTCAAAGAACAGATGGAGGGAGCTGGTAGAAGAGGACTTGAGGATGAAGAACTTGGATGTGGTGACAGCTCAAGACAGGAGGATGTGGAGGAGACTCATCATCAACAATGACCCCACTTAAGTGGGAGAAGCTGCAGAAGAAGAAGAAGTCTGAGAGTTAGGATAGAAATAAAACTCTTGATCAAAGACTAGAGACCACAGATATGAGAGTCCTGACAAAGATTACAGGTGTGAACAGATAGCATCAGTGTCAGTATCATATTAAAAATGATGATATTAGGAAAGAACACACTGTTGGCATTCAGGAATGTGTTAGCAGAGCCAATCTTAGGTGGTATGGCCACTTAAACAGAATGGGAGAGGAAATTTTACCAAAACAAGTGTTCTTTGCCTGGATGGCAGGAAACAAAAAACCCAGTGGAAGACCAAGATCTAGGTGGATTGATACAGTAAAAAGTGCCTTATAAGATCTAATAATATTGGAATGGTGACGGATAACAGATTAATTTGGAGGAAAATTGTTAATAGGAAGTTAGTAATGATGTAACTTTTTCATGTTGTACTATCATAATCTCCTGTACACCCCCAGTGAGGGTATATGTCTGGAATTTGATGATGAAATTGTTTAGAATGTGGCACATGAATTTTAAAGAAGTTTTCTGCTTTGTATTTCATGTTGATCTGTGAATAAACTTTTCTCACCCAGTAAAGAGAACTTATCACCTTTCTCCTATCCTGGAGATTGTTTCTTGTACACCTAATTTATCTTGTTGAAGTCAGACTGCCATTCCACCAAGATATGTACTGAAGAACTTAGAGACCTTCCCCCCCCCCCTCCATTCTAATAAGTCTGTTAGTTGAGCCTGGAGGCTCTGGTAATTTGCATATTCTGTGGAAGGACACAGAGAGAGAGAGAGAGAGAGAGAAAGAAAGAAAGACATTATGTACAGGTATAGAACATTTCTTCAATGAAGCACTCTGCATAAACATTAATCAGAATGATTGTTTAAACTGTTTGATGCTATTTAAATAGGTTTTAATATCTTCTGCACTTTGCACCCATTACTGACTAGTCTGGAACAGTTAGTTCAGCTGTTAAAACATGTTTCCTTTCTCTTGCTTGCTTAAACCTAACATTAGTTTTTGACCTTTTAAACTTAATAAAATCTTAGTGTAATCATGTTGTTGTTATTCAGGACCTCCATGAGGTCACAGGATTCATTGTGACAACATAGTCTCTCTCCTGTCCCTCTGTAAACTCATTCACTATTGATGCACCACGCTATTAGGATGCATTCCACACTTCAACCACCCCCTTCCCAAAAAAAGCGACTTCTCGCCCTCTTGTTAACCACTTTAATTCACAGCTTCCAGAGATGACCCTTTCCTCTTGTTCTACATGAAAAATTTCCCCAATGTAAACTCTAACTACCTTTCAACAGTCATATCACCTCTTTGTCTTCTGTCCATCCAACTCTGCAGTGCAATGTTCTCAGTCTCTCCTAATAACTAACATTGTGTACATCCTGATATCAGTTTTGGTATCTAGGCAGATAACACCCTTCACTCTCCTCAAGGTTAATTGATCCCTTTCAGATCCAAGCACAGTAATCCAAATGTGGATTGATTAGGGTTTTACAATGGATCACCACACTTCTGTCTTTATTGGTCAATGTCCTGAGTATTGCAGCAATCCTCTGGGTTACCTTCACCATCTTTGCAATATGTCTCCTAAACTTCAAATTTCTATCAATCATCCCACCAAGATTTTTTGTCTCCTTCACTTTCTCTTGTATAGTTGCACCAATAGAATAATTAGCCTCCCATCAGTGGATCCCAAATTTTCAAGGCCTTACGTTTAGTTGAATTAAACTGATATTTCCATTCATTTTCCCATCTGATTGGCTTATTCAAACTCTTCTGAAGGGCTGTCATATTGGTATTATTACTAATAACCCTTCCCAACTTCACATTTGCAAACAACTAACTAATATTCCCTTGCAATCTGCTGACAGTGTCATTGACATAAAGGTTAAATAGAAGTTATTACCCACTTATGACCTTCTGCTACCTGATATGACCAATTGCTAACCTGATATCTACCTATATACTGTAACTTAAATATCAGCTTATGCAGCACTCTGTCAAAAAAAAATGGCAGTATATGCCTTTCTCTCATCAACCGCTTTTGTTATTTTAGTTATAAAAGGCAATCAGATCTGAAATGAGTGTCCCTTAACAGATCCATGCTGATCCTCACAGATTATTATTCATATCAGTATGTCAATCATTATTCTCATCTGCCCAATGCTGTATATGATTATTAGTGATAAAAACTACTTTACTTCATATTTTTATGCATAAAAGAAGTTTTGAAAGTCATTAGAATTCAGGTCTGGCAATGCATTAGTAAAAGGAGGAGAAATTCTGGAGTTGTTGAACAATTTTGCTGCTTCAGTTACCCATTAGAATATCTTGGAGATCAAACACAACATTGGGGATCCAGTCTGCTCACTACGACCATTGCAATGATGATAATGTCAATTATTAATAATTAATTATTATTAATTGACAGTATTTTTGAGAAAGCAGTGTAGTGTGTGTACATACATCTAATGCCATAAAGGTTTTCACGCTTAGCAATAATATGTGCAAACCCATTATAGGTATAATGGAGGGGTGTGTGTACAGCTCCAAGTAATGTACCTTCAGTTAACCAATCCTTCAATTATCTAGCATTGCTCTCCCACTGTGGTTGGATAAGTGAGGGATTACTGTATGTATATATGTATTTATATGCACATGCTACACTACATTGGCATTATTAGCGATGGCATGACAAAGACCCCCCCCAGAGAAATAATAATCTAAACTTTTCATGTAGTGCTGTCATAGTATCCTGTACATATCAGGAATTTGATGATGACATACATACATGTAATGTTTTGTTATTGTTGTTTTTTAGGGACGCAGAGAGTTTTAAAATATGCATCTTTGGTTACACTCACGGTACAAAATGCAGCTTTAAATCTCACAATGAGAATGGCCAGAACACAGAAGGATTTATTTATGGCTAGCACAGCTGTAGTGATGGCAGAAGTGATAAAACTTGTCACATGTTTATTGATGGTGTGGATAGATGAAGGTAGTGTTAAACGTTGGATATCTGCATTATATTCTACAGTAATAAAACAACCACTTGATACATTTAAGGTAAGTTTGGATTGTTCAAGTATTAAATACTCATATATAATGCTTTATATTCTGTTACCATTCAGAATCACAAAATTTAAGTTCAATTAAGAAAAAGGTGCAATAAAAACTTTTCTGTTAATAAAATAAGTAGATAAACTTGAAATCATTTTTTCTTTCTAAACTAATATCTCTAAAGAGATTTTTTGAAATTGGCATAACAATAGTATCATCTGTTTCAAATATATTTGATATACACGATGCCCCAGGAGAACTCAACCAAATTTCAAGGTTAATTCCTTATTCACTCAGTACCTATCATACCTCTCCTTAAACTCGTTCCCTGACAGTGCTCATAAATGTCTCTGGCAACCCATTCTTCTCATTTCACTCTAACACGGTCTTTACTATTGATCCCGTTGCTCTCTCTCCTTACTTGTCATGTATTGAAAAACTTTTTCTGCAGAATTCTTATAAATTTAATTCCTAGTAACTTTTTTGCCATAACCTCCTCCCCTTTCTTATGTCTATGAAGTAAATTGGAAGTTTATTTTGCACTTGGTTAGACTATAATAAATTTAGTTTAATCCTTTATCCAAGTGAAAGCAAACAAAGTTTGCCCCTGAAAATATCTTAAGGACTGAGGTAAGGTGGTACATCTCTTGGCAATTCGTAGCAAAGGTGGACCAAACTCTCATCACTCCTTGTCTCAGTATCTTCCATAATGCAAAGCACATCTCCTTGCAGACATGTATACTGCTATGCATTAAGGGAAGGGCCACTACCCAGACCGGTTTCGACCTTTATTGAGGTCTCCTCAGTGGGAGGCAGATCCAGAGTGGTGATACTACGGCAGAAGCAATGGAGAGGTAATATTTACCTATACGAGTTGCCAACCGGTGTACCACCTTATTATTAAATTACTCTGGATTTAGAGAAAGATGTTGGAAGTTTATTTTTCACTTGGTTAGACTATAATAAATTTAGTTTAATCCTTTATCCAAGTGTAAGCAAACAAAGTTTGCACCTGAAAATATCTTCAGGACTGAGGTAAGGTGGTACATCCCTTGGCAACTCGTAGCAAAGGTGGACCAACTCTCGTCATTCCTTGTCTCAGTTTTTGCTACGAGTTGCCAAGGGATGTACCACCTTACCTCAGTCCTGAAGATATTTTCAGGTGCAAACTTTGTTTGCTTACACTTGGATAAAGGATTAAACTAAATTTATTATAGTCTAATCAAGTGAAAAATAAACTTCCAATATCTTACTCTAAATCCAGAATAATTTAATAATAAGGTGGTACACCGGTTGGCAACTCGTATAGGTAAATATGACCTCTCCATTGACCTCTAATAATAACATTAGCAGGATGGAAGTAGCAGAGATGAGAATGCTTAGGTGGATGTGCGGTGTGACCAGAAAGGATCATCTGAGAAATGACTATGTCAGGGGAACAGTGAAAGTTACGAACTTAGGAGCGAAAATACAGGAGGCAAGGTTGAGATGGTTTGGTCATGTGATGAGGAGGGAGGACGAATATGTGGGAAGAAGGGTCATGCAGATGGATGTGCAAGGAAGGCGGAAGCGTGGGCGGCCAAAGACGAGATGGAGGGAGCTGGTAGAAGAGGACTTGAAGATGAAGAACTTGGATGTGGTGACAGCCCAAGACAGGAAGGTGTGGAGGAGACTCATAAGAAACAGTGACCCCACTTAAGTGGGAGAAGCTGCAGAAGAAGAAGAAGAAGAAGAAATCACCACTCTGGGTAGTGGCCCTTCCCTTAATGCATAGCAGTATACATGTCCGCAAGGAGATGTGCTTTGCATTATGGGAGATACTGAGACAAGGAGTGATGAGAGTTTGGTCCACCTTTGCTATGAGTTGCCAAGGGATGTGTACCACCTTACCTCAGTCCTAAAGATATTTTCAGATGCAAACTTTGTTTGCTTACACTTGGATAAAGGATTAAACTAAATTTATTATATTCTATCAAGTAAACTTTGTTACCCGCACACCCTCAATTTATCCTCATAGAGAACATTTCACAAACCTGTCTCATCTTGGTTACTCACTTCACATCATCATTCTAAGTAACAGTCTCTTTTGCTATGGAGAGTTCTTTCTTCCAGATCTCCCTATTTTTGGCTTTTCTCTTTAGTAGTTTATCTCTTTAGTTAATCTGAACACCTCTTCTAAGGATTGTATATTTCAACCATCCTCTTCTTTTTCCTGGCATCTTTCTTTTTTTTAAGGTAGTACAACACCGGGCAACAAGTTGCCCGGTGTTGTACTACCTTACCCCAGTCCTGAAGATACTTTCAGGTGCAAACTTTGTTTGCTCACACTTGGATAAAGGATTAAACTAAATTTATTATGGCATCTTTCTTTTAATGTGTTTACAATCCATTTGTTAGTCCCAAGTATGGAGACATAACAAAAACTCAATATTCAGTTCTCTTTTTATTTCACCAAGACCTCTTTGTTGGTTCCTTTCTTGCCAGTTTACTCCTAGTAATACTCTTCAAAACCATTTCAAATGTTTCAATTCTTTTCTGTTCTTCTGCTATAATAGTCCATCTTTCAGTAATTTATAAGAATACACTCAGCACATTTTATAAATCTTTTCTGTACGTCTTTTCTGTACTTATCTTACTTGTAATAAATGAACTCTTTTTCTTTAGTATTTCTTTTGCCATAGCAATTCTTTTCCATACTTTCAGTTTACATCTTTCTGAATAGTTACTCCAAGATATAATCCTCTGTGCCCAGCTATGGGCACCAGGGTTTCTTCGTGATGGGGAGGAAGTGGAGAGGGTCCAGAGATGAGTGACCAAGATGATAGCAGGTCTGTGGAATGAACCTTATGAGAATAGGTTGAAGATTTGTGGGTTGCAGAAATTGGACGATAGGCGAAGGAGGGGTGATATGATTGAGACATTCAAATTACTGAAGGGTTTTTATAAGATTGATCCAGAAGATATTTTTGAAAATATGACTGGTGGTGGGAGGACTAGTGGCCATGCATGGAAGCTGGGCAAGAGCGTGGTTGACAAGGGTGTTAGAGCTAGGTTCTTTACTTGGAGAGTGGTAAATGAGTGGAATAAGCTTCCAGAGTCTGTTGTGGGTGCTACGACCGTGAATGAGTTCAAGGCAAGGTATGATAGATACTGTGTGAATGTTGAATAGTTGTTCTTGACATGATGTTAGGGCCTCCCTTGATGAGTCTGTCGACTCCTTGGAGTTTCCCGGAACAATAATAATAATAATAAAATATATGATTGATTTTATGTTCTTACCTCTATTCACTGTCATATTTTGTTCTTTGGATCTTTCACCATTATTTTAGTTTTTGCTGCTTTTATCTTAAGTCCATAATCAGATAAAACATCATCCATCCTACATAACAGATGTTTTAAATTCTCTTCGTTCTCAATTAATACGACTATATCATTAGCAAAGCATATGTATTTTCACTCCATCTACAGTTTTACTCTTCATTCTTTTTTTTTATATTACTTTGCTCACATTCTCTGTTCAGAGGTTGAAAAGTAAGGGTGATAACACACAGCCTTATTTTATGTAAACCTTTCTTTACTTCTGCATTTGCTTCATTTTCCTGTATTCATATATTTATATTCTAGTTAGCATACAATTGCTTAATTATCCTTTGATCACTCCAAAAAAGTTTGTTTCATGAATGCCTTTTCCAAATCTTGACAGGCACTGTATCTCCACTTTCCTCCACTATAGATGATTCTGTAGTTTCCACTCCAGTAATTGCCACTACCCTTCTATCTGATTTCATTAACTTCTTAGAATTCTTACATCTTTTTTCCTTGCTTGTTCTTTCAGTTCTTCTAATTTTCATACTTTCAATGTTGTTTTTGCATTTCAAGCTCTGATCTGCATTGGCATTTCTTTACTTCTAATATACTTTTCCTCTCTCTAGATAATTGTCTGTATTTCTTCTCATTTCTTCATTATGTGTGATGCATTGTAATTTTCCTGGGACTTTTAACACCTGTGTTTCATTAAAGGGATCCTGGGAGCTCAGGGCCATGGTTTCAAGTTTCCTCTCCATAGTAATGTGTGTTGAGAAAATAGTGTAGTAAGTCTTTCACAGAAAGCGAAAGAAAATTTGCCTCTCTTTCTCTATTTATTCACTCTGTCTTGAGTAAATGTCACTTTGTTGGTGAATAAAGTGTATCTACACACCAGGTTTTGACCCAATGTTTGCTCACAGCTCATAATCTGCTTCTTCAGGGTGCTGTACTTGTAGCAAATGGTATGCATATAAATGCCCTTTACTTAGCATCCTCAAAACAGTATTCTTCTCATTTAGAAATTTCTAGCTTTTCAGATATTCACAGAGTACCTGTTCCAGAACTGCTTGTTACATATTATTTTGAACTTGGTTCTTAATGTGACATTCAGATATATTACCAATTAATTCTGAAATTTGGTCACTTGGGTTTGTTGAGGGGGGGGGGGGGTCAGGAGGTGGTGGAGAGGATTCAGAGACTAGTAACCAAGCTGTTGACAGGTCTCTGGAATGCTCCCTTTGAGGATATGTTGAAGGTGTGTGGGTTACAGAGTTTGGTTGATAAGCAGATAACAGGTGATATGATAGAAATTTATAATTTATTAAGGGAATTCTGTAAGATTGACACAAAGGAAAATTTTCAGTACATGACAAATAGAGAGAGAGAGAGCACTAAAGGTCACCCCTGGAAGTTATGTAAAAATTTGGTAAATAAGGGTGTGTGGACAGACTAGATTATTTGTTTGGAGAGCAGTGAATTAGTGGAGTGGATCGCCAGAAGTGTGATCTGGGAAGTCACTGTTGGTATTTCAAAAAGGCAAGCTATAAATGAAGTCAATGTATGCCTTGTTTGAAAACATAACTGCCATATTTTCAGTAAGGCATACAGTTAAACATAGTCAACTAGATAATACATAATTGGTTGGTTTATTAGCCGGCCTGGTTGGCTGAGTGGTTAGTGTATCTGCTCTCCAGCCAAAAGGCTGTGGGTTCGAATCCCACCGTGGGCATGGATGTTTTGATTGTCTGTGGAAATACTAGTGGTGGTGGTGGTGGGCAATAGATGAAGTTGCAGCTCATAGTTGGATTGAGTGGTGTTGACAGAGAGTTGTAGAGTAGGTGTCCTCCCTCGATGAGTCTTTGGACTCCCTGGAGGTGTCACATAATAATAATGGATGCCTGTTTCCAAGAGTGTTTTCAAGAACTAGACCATGATAGATACACCATCACGGTTAGCGTAGTTTCTGGTGACCAAATTGTGAAATTATTGTATTTCTTTACCTATCAGTAATTGGGCCCATTAACCTGTGAAGTGTGGCTGATTCCTCTTGGTGCACCCTAAATTTGACATAATGTATTAGAATTATGTATACACATATTATATGAATTTCACTAAGAAAATGCCATTAGCCTGTATAATATATTTGTATTAGTACTGTGGGATGACCAAAATTTAAATAATCTGAAAGCCCTGTCCTATAGACCAAACATGGATCTTTTTTATGCTACTTCAGGCCTCTTATGAGGTAGTAGTTCCACACCAAGCAATTAAATTTATCTACCATCTAAAGGCATTCACAAAATATCCATGCTCATAGCAGCAGGATTTGAAGCCACAGGGAGAGTGGATACATTAAACCCCCTGTCAACCAGGCTTGCAACTATATATATAAGCATATAGTGATATATCAATTAACCAAACTTCAAAGAACCAAACCCTCAGTTAAGCATCTCCTGAATGAACTAGTGTGTCACTGACTTGGTACAGCACTGTATCTTTATCTTCAGTTACTCCCCAATTATCTGACAAGCAAATAGATTTTCCAGTATAATTGAGGGATTAGTGTATAGGCATGCACATTTCTGAATTATTGCTTGGTAGATAAGTTGGCTGTTCAGGCTGAGAAGCTGAAATTTTGCATGGAATATCTTTGTCTGCAATGATAAGAAAAATTCAAAATTTAGTGTAAGTAACTCTAAAAAATTTTGAAAATTCACACTCTACTAATGGTAGACTGTCTGCATCCATTAGAGTGCCTGAAAATTGAATAAAGCAGACAGTAGCATATGTATGAAAAGGTGCATGACTACATGCTGGGGCAACCATAGCAGGGAGAAGTTAACCTTTTACAGTAAGTGAAAAGTGACCAATACTAATTTATGAAGTCTATCCATGTTTATTTCTGAAAGTTTCTTCAAATTAACACATTCATGCCGAGATGTATCTTGTTTGTACTGGTACAGAATAAGGCATGTGACACATGGCATGAACTTGTTAACAGACATTAAATGTGGGAAAGAGTAACATTATGCACTTTTGTGCTGAAGAGATTGCAAACTGTGTATTATATTGATTGGAGTACATTGAAGAACATTGATGAGGTTAAGGATATGAAGGTGATGGTGAAGAGGAAGTTGAAAGTCAGAGGACATGTTACAAAACTGGATTAAGTGGATGGCAAAAGTTAAGAAATACAATTGAGGGATTAGTGTATAGGCCATGCACATTTCTGAATTATTGCTTGGCAGATAAGTTGGCTGTTCATGCTGACAAAGAGGGATAAGGAATGATCTTCTCTATAGGGATATGATATAACTATTATCTATACTATTGTGACCTGTGGAAGTGGTTTAGATGGGTCCAGAATGATGTGACCAAATGATGACAGGTCGGTGGAGTTGCTAATAGGTGAAGAAGAGAAGGATAATGATTGAAACATATAAGTTACTAAAAGGGTTTTGTTTTATATAGTAGATGCTAAAGAAAATTTTCAATACATGACTAGATGGGAGAGAACAAGGGATTACCTGGAAGCTGTATAAAGGTATGATTAGCAAGGGCATGAGAACTAGATTTTTTTGAAGAGCAGTGAATGGATAGAATGGGTTGCCAGAAGCAGTCTTGAGTGCTCTGTCATTGAACAAGTTTAAGGGGTGGTAATGGTAGATGCTGTGGGCTTTCTCCTTTGAGTCTTTATTTCATAGAGATGGTTGTCTAATAATAATAATCAGTGTTTGCATATTCTAGTAAAATATTTATTTAGATTTTCTGCAGCCAGCTGAATCATTCAGAATTTTTTCCAAGGTGTTAATTATGGTTAATTCTTTTTAGTTATCCTATTTTTCTTATCTATAAAAGCTTTTTGGATTAATTTTATCATTCCGAGCTAACTTCATTTCAGATTTTGTTTTACAATCTGATTAATAATTTGGTTAATGTTAGTTATTTTTATCTGTCACACTTAATAGCTGCTTTATCAGTCAGTGTGTTTTATTCCATTACTTTTTTTTTTAAATAGCATATTTCTTTCACAACTTGATTATGTGTTGGCCAACTCTAGATTTCTTGTGGAATTTGCTTCTAGAGATAAACTTGGACTTTATGCAAGATGTCCCTGAGTGCTAGCTACTCAGTATAAATTCCCTTGAACAGTCTCCAAATTAGCTGAGTATATGGCTCTTCAGTTGTCCAGTTGAATAAATTATAGTTTCTCATTTGTTGCTGGTGGTTGATGAATATCACTTGGCAAAGACCTTGCCTATTACCGTTCTGCATGTGGACTCTAGAGCAGGGTTTCTGGATTATCTAACCAGTACCCACCCCAATACATTCCCACTCTTTTATGAGTGGGATTCATACATACAAAAAGTCAATACTTCTAAAATCACTTATCATATCTTCAGAGTTAGCTTTTTTTAAAAAAAATTCCTCTCTTTGTTTCCAGTTATTATTTCTTCACATAAGAGTTTGAAGTAATATGGCCAATTACTAGTTACGTTGATGTTATGAAATCCAAGATCCTATTTCCTCGGTCAGGTTCACATACATGTTTCAGATTACTATTGTAAAATTGCTTTAGAAATTACTATTATCTGTTTCATTATTCCAGTTGGTATTTCATCATCATCAAATTCCTGCCATGTACCCTCAAGGAGTGTACAGGATATGATAGTACTACATGAAAAATTTACATCATTACTAACTTCCTGTCTACAATTTTCCTCCAAATCAGTCTGTTACTTGTCAAGACTCCAACATTATCAGATCTTATATTTCTATCGTCTAAGGCACTGTGTACCATTTCAATCCACCCATAACTTGGTCTTCCTCTGGGTCGTTTTACTGCCAACCTGGTAGAGAACACTTGTTTTGCTAATCTTTCCTTGCCCATTCTGTTTAAGTGACCATATACCTGAGATTAGCTCTGCTAACGCATTCCTGGATGCTGACAATGTCAAGTTCTTTCCTAATATCCTCGTTTTTAATATGATATTGCCATTGATGCCATCTGTTCATGCCTCTAATCTTTCTCAGGACTCTCATATCTGCGGTCTCAAGTCTTTGGTCAAGTGTTTTACTTCTGGCCCAGCTCTCAGTTCGTAAGTTAAAACTGGTTTGAACACTGTCTTGTATACAGCTAATTTAGCGTTCCGACTAATTTCTCTCTTATTCAATATGAATTTATTCAGTTGACTTCCTACCATACCAACTTTGTTGATTCTGTTGTCTATTTCCATATTTAATTTACCATATTCACTAAAAATCGTGCCTAAGTAGCTGAAATGTTTTACTTGTTCCACAGGTTCTCCATTCACAACACAGTTGACATTTTCAACGATTCTGCCTATTTTCATCGTCTTTGTCTTTTTATTGCTGACTTTCATACCATATCTATTGCAACAGTTATTCAATTTAGTCAGGGAATCTTGCAGACTTGTAGCAGATTTATTTAGAAGTATAACATCGTCCGCATAAAGCAAAGAGCTGACATTAACATCTCCAATTTTGATATCAGGTTTAATATCACTTTCCTTCATAATGTGATCCATATAGATAATGAATAACAGAGGGGATAATGTACATCCTTGTCTCACACCAGATTTAACATTAAACCATCTTCCTGTATTTCCTTCAATTTTAACTGCTGACTGACAACTCAAATAAAGACTAAGTATTGCTTGATATAATGCCCCATTGACACCATATAACTGTAGCGTGTTGAATAGCTTCTCTCTTGGCACTTTGTCATATGCCTTTTCCAGATCGAAAAAACTTAAATAAAGATCTCTGTTATATTTTCCCATTATTTTTCAACTATTTGTCATAAAGTGAAGATCTGATCCTAACAGCGTCTGTTTGGCCTGAATCCAGCTTGTTCTTCACCAAGTTTTCTTCCACAATTCTTCTCAACTGTTTCTCAAGTACACTTGCATAAAATCTTACCAGAAACACTCAGCAGGGAAACCTCTGCAATTCTCACATTCAGTTTTATTTCCCTTTTTATATATATATATATATGGGTATTATCAGAGCTCTACTCCAATCATCGAGAATTCGTCCCTCTGTCCAGGAGTTCTGAACTATGCAGTGCGGCCACTGTAAGACTTTTATACCACCATACTTCAGCAATTCTGGTTGAATATCATCTACTCCTGCTACATTTCCACATTTCAAGCCTTTGATAGCTTTTTCTATTTCAAGTATGGATATGTATTCCTGACTGCATGCCTGGTCAGTGTTTTTTACTACTGTGCTGTCACTGCTTGTTTCATTTAGCAATTTTTCGAAGTAATTACTCCATACTTCAAGGATATCTTTTTCTCCCATTTTCATGTCACCTTTATCATTTCTAAGTCCTTTTACAGCACTCTTTCCTCCATTTCTAAGCTTCAACAACCTCCAGAATATTTTGCCACCTTCTTGATATTTATTTTTTCTATCTTCTTCCCAAAGTCCTCCCATGACTTTTGTTTAGTCAGTTTAGCTTTTTTACTTTTGTCTCTGTATTCTCTAAGAGCACAAGCAGACTTATTTGCCAGGAACTTTTGATATTCTTTCTACTTTTCCTTCACTGCCTTTTAACTTCCTGGGTCCACCATGGAGTTCTGATTTTTCTATCTTTGCAGACCACCTCAACACATGCCTCTGTGGCTGAATTAATCAGGGTTTTCTTTAAGGCTTGCCACTGAATAATTTTGGTTTGGTTCCTGTTCTCAAACTCTTTTTGGTTTGGTTCCTCCAAAGTTTGGTTCCTGTTCTCAAACTCTTTCATTTTTTTCTTCAATAATCTTTGTGTATTTTAGTCTACAGTTCACATCTGTGAGCTGCTCAACTTTTATTTGACTTTAAAACTTTCTTACATGTTATTCTTTTCAATATGAAATTCAATTTTATCCTGCTCAAGTCTAAATAGTGATCACTTCCAATTTCAAATCCTCTGTACACTCTGGCATCCTACACAGGCAGCAAACATCACTATCAACAATAACATAGTCAATGAGACTTTTCTTATTCCTTGCCTCTTTCCATGTGAATTTGTGCACATTTTTGTGTTGGAACATGGTGTTAGTAATAACCAGTCCATGTCCTGAGCAGAAATCCAACAGATATTTGCCATTATTATTAGCTTTGCTCTTTTCTCCAAATTTTCCCAAAATATTTTTGTATGTCTGACAATCATTTTCTGCTCTGCTATTTTGATCCCCAAGAAGGACCAAATTTTCCGTTTTCATTTCTTAAGCCTCAAAAAATTCCTCCACTTCTACCTTAGTAGAACCCTCTGTGGGACCAACCATAGGCACAAATAAGTTCTCATTGTCCAGTTCCCCATTCTCATATTTGCCCACATCACTCTACTTGAGACTGACTACCATTCAAGAAGATTAGCCTTGTATTTTGTGTTGAATACTATGGCTACTCCTTCTTTTCCTTGATTGTCATTGCCTGAATATAACATTTTGTATTTATTGCTCAGAAAGATCTCACAAGTTTTTGCCTCTTTTGTTTTAGTCAACCCTATTATGTTGATCTGGTACTTATCTAATTCCTCAGCTAGTTCCATTTCTTTGCCATTCAGGCTTCTTATGTTGATAGTACTGATCTTTAACTCTGGCGCTGTTGAGTTGGGGTGTGTTTTCAGATTTGTTCCAGTAGCTGACTTTTCACTGTTTGCCCTGGTTCCCTGGCAAAAACAATGGGGGCCTTGTTTAACCGAGCGACTCCCCAGCCGGCATGAAATTTTGTCATGTCGTACCATCATTTTGTATTTTGGTATAAGCCAATAAGAATACAATTTAGTCAGCTAAATCCCAAATTGCCAGCCCACCCTTGTCCGTTCAGTATCCAGGTAGATACTCAACAGGGTGCACCACGAGAAGGTGAGGATTGGACATTAGATCAGAAACCCTGGTCAGTTCTCCGCATTCTTTTAAAGGCTATGTGGAGGTCTCCTCTCAGTTATACCGCTTTGACCCTTAAGCATCCCCAGTTGGTATTTTCTATATTAAAATCCCTGATTAATAATATTTTGCTTTCCTTATCTTTTTAAGTAACAGGTACATAATACAAATATGTGCTGAAAAGTACTGATAATCACCATGAAGGAATTGTGGTGGAACCATGTAACTTATGCGTTATTCTACATATTCCCCTTGAAGTGTTATACACTTGTTACAATGCTGCTACATCATTTGCAATCTTCTTAGGTAAAAAAGTCGTTCCCTTGTTGCACAAACCAGTCCTGAGCTGGAGATATGACTTCGTCATTTGTGGTAAATTTTGTTTTTTCAAATGTTTCTTTAAATTTGGGAATAGGAAATATTCAGATGAGGCCAGGTCTGGTAAATAGGGTGGGTAAGGCAGACATTGAAAGCCTAAGTTGCATATTGTCTGTTGAGTTTCATGAGCAGTGTGAGCAGGTATGTTGTCCTGCAAAAGCAACACGCCTCTGCTAAGTTTCCCATGGTGTTTTTCTTTCAGTACCTCCTTCAGAGCTGTTGAATAAACTGCTGCTGTAACAGTTTCAGTTTTTTTGAGGTACTTGGTAAGGATTACACTATCCATATTCCAAAAGACGATGACAAGAATCTTCCCTGCTGACTTTTGGGTTTGGAACTACTTTGGCTGTGGAGAACCTTTGTGTCTCCACTCCATTGACTGTTGTTTGGTCTGTGGGTCATGGTGATGAAGTCATGTTTTCTCAAAAGTCATAATATAAGCCAAACATTTTGTGCCTGATTTCTCAACATGACCTAAAATCCTTTGGGATGACAGCACACTTTCTATCTTTTGGTTGGCATGAAAACATTTGGGGGCTCATTTTGCTGAGAGCTTCTGCATGTCTAAATGTTGATAGATAATGACCCTAACTCGTTCCCTGGATATCCCCAGAGTCTGCAATGTTTTTGGCTGATATTTGTTTGTCAACAAGGATCACGGCATGTTTGGTCTGTTGGCCTGAAATCGATGTTTTCAGGTAGGATCGTTTGGCAACTGTTGGATATGCTGGGACACAGTCCCAAAAATTAATAAAACACAGTTATATGTAGTGCATACATTACTTAGAATTTAGTTAACTGCTATTGATGTGACCATAGATTCCTCACTGCCATGTCTTTATTTACTTGTTTTTTATATCACTCTGCACACTTGAAAGTTTCAGAATGTATTAGACAACAATGCCATGTGAGACATAAAATTAGTGAGAGAGAAGGAATCTGATGATGTGTTTTGTGAACAGCTGAAGGTTAAGGAACAATGATATGGAAAAGGCTTTTCCAAATAACAAGGGCAAATTGGAATGAAAGACAAGGATGTGAAATTTGTTCAGTATGAAACCAAATTCTATATGGATGCTTTTTATTTTGACATGTTTAGAGAAAAGTGGAGGAATGATGGTGTCCAGTTTGGTAGAGCAGTAGCCTTGAAAATACCTGTAGGAAAGTCATAATGTAGAAAGAGAACATCTCTGAGAAAGTCATTGGAAGGAGATGGTATGAGAGGCAGAAGGAAATTTACTTATTAGTGGATTGCCCTCTGCTAGATAGCATCAGGCATTCTTAGGTAAGTTTTTGGTGCGTTGTCTTAAATGTGAAAACAGTATTTTAAAGCTAAGTGGAGTTGGGATTTATATAGTGTTAGAGGATGCACAGATGAGAAGTACGGTGTTGTACAGGAGAGGACACTAAGCTTTTTTTAGATCCAAGAAGACAAACTTGATTTTGAATTGCAATCAGAATATTATCAAGAGTAATGGAGGGGTGGGGGGTTGAGATCATTCTTACCAAATTCCAGACCATAATTTTATAGACAAACTGCTATTCTGAAAGAAATTCACTATAGCAAATATCCACTATAGCAAACTATTCCTGAATTCTTCTGAGTTCTCAATGATAGTACTTTTTTAAATAATGTTCCTGCTATCCTTGCTTTACACATCTGTTTAGTACATGGAGTACTTTTAGGCAAACTTTTAAATGAAAATCTGACATCTTGTCATCTTTCCTTCCACTAAGATTTCTTTATTTTAAATTGATTGAATGCTAGAATTAATATTTGTGTAGTTAACAAAAGTTAATTATGGTATGTAATAGTATGAAAATTTTTATGTTAATGTTAAAACTTTCTAACACGTGTAGAAAAATATACAATTTATTAAGAACTTCATTTTTGAAATTATGGATTCTACAACCGTTTTAAAATAACTCTTTTTATTATCCTGACGTTTCGATCTTCATATCAGGATCATCATCTGAAGAATACATAAATATACAAGACAAGCTGCATTACATTTCAAACCGTAAGCTAGAGAAACAATGATTTGATCACATGCTACTCAATGGCATGACCTCTAGTGAAAAAAAAAAAGAAAAAAATACATGAAGCTAATTTAATTTTTGATTACATGAATAAACAGTCTTGCTTACAGATGGTTTTCCTTCCAGTAACAGTGATGTCCTATTTCTATTATTACAATTGTTATTTTTGATTTAAAAAAAAAATATTTATAAATTACAACATGAATAAACTTTCTTATAGATTTTTTTTTCTTTAACAGTGATGTCCTATTTTTCAGTATTAAAGTTGTTATTTGTAGATTTAGGATCCTGGATTTTGTAGAGTCCTGTTTATAGTTGTTCTTAGAGAGGAAGGATTCGTGGGACAAATATATGCCTTCCATATGTATGGAATTTTTAAACCATCATTATTGTTTAGATTGGGGTGGTTGATAATGATCTCACAAACTTCCTTAAATTTGCATTCAAACCATGTTTTGGTGTGATGTAGACCAGCGCTTTCTGAACTGTGGGCCGTGAAATAATGAAAACAAATTTAAAATGTTTTAAGACTAAGTAGATTTTTTTTATTTTAAAAGAAACATATTTAACTTTTATTATTTATTATTTCTTTTTTGTTATTTTTTATATTTTAATGGAAAAATTTACACATTGGTGTTGGTTCACAATCTTTGCTTCCTGTGTATTTCGGCGCTTAATGAATATTAGTAAATATTGCTTATTCATATGTTTCATTTCAAAGCAGTGGTTAATTGTATTTACTTCGAATGCTCTCCAAGGAAGCTCCAAATCTTCCTGTCTGTTTCATCACGCGTTCGTAATCAGGGACTGTTGATATTGACTTTATATACATATCAAAACTCATTTTATATTATCACTGTCATCCGAGCTAGTTTTCTGTTATCAATAAAAGTTTTGCATATACTTCACACATGAAAAAAAGCTTAAACAAGTTCATGTGGTGAGATAGTAACTCCCTTGCAGTGGTAAACAACACGTCCTTCCTAACAGCCACTATACTGCAGAGGCAATAAAAACAAGTACTTTTATTATGCCAGTGAATAAGGTATGAGGAGTCTGTGTAATATATTTCTCAACAAATAGTGCAGTTAGAGACAACTTGGATAAAAACATGCTAATTAATGAATCACATGTCTCCTCATACAGAAACTATGCTGTATAGACTGAAACAAAACCATATGTTGCATGGGCAAACACAGTATCTAACTAAAACCTATTGTTATTAATTAGATGTGTGCAAGTTCGATTTCCCAAGGCAGCAATAAAATTCAACCGAACATGTTAAAATTTGTAAAAGTTTTAAAACTAAGTAATATATATATATATAAAATGAATGTTATGGCAGTTTCACATATGGAATTTGGTTGAAGAGAGTTAGCATTTCAACTCAATTGTCAGCTATGCTTTTATCTTTCGGTTGCGTGATCTTTTGTTAATACCCCACCAATCATATGCACGTTTTAATAACCTGCCTTTGCTGTCTGTTTCGCGTTAGGCTTAATTACCGTAAAGGGAGAAAAGTCACAAAAGAGAAAAATGTTCCTGGTCCGGGAATTCCCTTATTCAGGTAATATTCACTAATTTCATGTTATCAGTCTGTGGTGTGCCAGTATCGGTAAGTGGTGATATTATTTGATCTATTCTATGTTAAAAAATTTAACCCTGAGATGGATAAGTGGCTGGTAAGAAATTAAAAAAAAAATGCTGCGAACAATCAGAAGAAGCAGAAACAGACTCAAAAAAAAGGACAGTATTTCATATTTTACCAGAACAGCCCACATCGTCTTCAGAACCAAATGTTAAGAGGCAATAAATGTAATATATGCATTTGATTTTTGCAATATTCGCTGTGTATGTTTTGTATTGAATATAAATACAATAAATATTATAATAATATATCTCTCTATTACGATTTTTTTTCGAGGGGGGGCCGTGAAATATTTTAATTTTTGCAAAGGTGGCCCTCACATCCAGAAGTTTGGGAAGCACTGATGTAGACAAACTAGTGCTTTTCCAGTCAATTCTATGTGAGGTGTTCAGAGCATGATCAGAAAGGCCAGCTTCACCATAATTATTATATTTGATGTGTCGTTTATGTTCTTTTTGTCTGATCGAAATTGTGCATCCTGTTTCTCCTATGTATGGTATGTTGCAGGTGCAGTAAATACGGTATACTCCAGGGTGGGCTAGCGGAGGGAGTAGGTCTTTGGATGAGTTGAGTAAGCTTTTTAATTTTGCAGGAGGTTTAAAGGTGACTTTGAGGTTGTATTTTTGTAGTACTCTGTTTATTTTGTCTGATGTCCCGTTAATGTAGGGAATGGTTATAATTTTACTGTAGTCTGGTTTGTCTTTGTTTTTTATTGAGGTCTTGTAGAGAATTTTGTTAATAGTGTTTTGGCTGTATCCATTTTTTTGAAAAGTATTACTGATCACTTTAAATTCATTTTTCAGTGCCTGTTCACTGGAGCAGATCTTCAGAGCTCTGTTTTTTAGGGTATTGATGACACTTATTTTTTGTGTTGGGTGGTGGTAGGAGTTTATGTGTATGTGTTGGTTTCCGGTAAACAGTGAAGGAAGATTGCCCAAGGGAAGATGTGTGACAAGTGTATCTAGAAACGGCAGTGTGTTATGTTTTTCAATCTCCATTGTGAACTGTATACATTTGTGTTGTTTGTTTAGGTGGCTAAGGAAAGTGTCTGGCTGCCATGAGACCAAATCGCGAAAACATCGTCAACGTATCTGATCCAAACTTTGGGTTTTAAAGGGGAGGAACCTAGAGCAAGTTGCTCAAAATGTTCCATATAAAATTTAGCAATCGGGGGGGGGGGGGGTAATAGCAAGCCCATGGCTGTGCCTTCTCTTTGTAGGTAGAATGCGTTTTACCATATAAAATAACCAGAATGTAATACATGCACAAAGAGCACCATGATATCGAAGGAAATTTCTTCTGTAAAAGAAGAATTGTGTCATTGATTGGGACATTCGTAAAGAGGGCAGAGACGTCAAACTTTCTAATAGATAATCTTTTTCTAATGTAATGTCTTTGATGTTTATGAAGTGTTGTGTGTTTTTGATATAGGAGGGGAATGATCTACCAACTCCTTGAGTGTTGCCGCTAATTTTTGGACTAAGTGATAAGTTGGGCTATCAATCCCCTCGACTATGGGCCTTAACGGTGTGTTTTCCTTGTGAATTTTTGGTAGCCCGTAAATTCTCGAGGAACGAGCGTAGTGTGGAAATAGTTTTTTGACCGTATCTTCGGGCCATGTGGTAATTGACTTAAGTAGATTCTCTGTTTACTTTTTGATTCTATTAGTTGCGTTATAGTTAACTAATTTGTATGTGTTATTGTCCGAGACCAGTAGAGTCATTTTTTCAACCTAAGTGGTTCGGTTTAATATAATGGTGGCACTTCCTTTATCTGCTCTGGTTATTAAGATGTTTGGATTTAACTTGAGTGATTTTATCGCTGTTATTTCGTATTGAGTTAGGTTGCTTGTTATTGTTTTCTTATGATTTAAAATGTTGGCGGTTTCTAAACATAGTTTTTCTGCTATGTTATTTGGGATGAATCATGAATCATTAAATCATAACAAAACAATAACAAGCAACCTAACTCAACATGAAATAACAGCGATAAAATCACTCAAGTCAAATCTGAACATCTTAATAACCAGAACAGATAAAGGAAGTGCCACCGTTATCTTAAACCGAACCACTTACGTGGAAAAAATGAATATGCTGGTTTTGGACAATAACACATACAAATTAGTTAACTATAACCCAACTAATAGAATCAAAAAGAAAACAGAGAATCTACTTAAGTCAATTACCACATGCCCCAAAGATACGGTCAAGAAACTATTTCCACACTACGCTCGTTCCTCGAGAATTTACGGGCTACCAAAAATTCACAAAGAAAACACACCGTTAAGGCCCATAGTCGAAGGGATTGATAGCCCAACTTATCACTTAGTCCAAAAATTAGTGGCAACACTCAAGGAGTTGGTAAGTCATTCCCCTCCTATATCAAAAACACACAACACTTCATAAACATCATCAAAGACATTACATTAGAAAAAGATTATCTATTAGAAAGTTTTGACGTCTCTGCCCTCTTTACGAATGTCCCAATCAATGACACAATTCTTCTTTTACAGAAGAAATTTCCTTCAGATATCATGGTGCTCTTTGTGCATGTATTACATTCTGGTTATTTTGTATGGCATAACGCTTTTTACCTACAAAAAGAAGGCACAGCCATGGGCTCGCTATTATCCCCCCCCTGATTGCTAACTTTTATATGGAACATTTTGAACATCTTGCTCTAGGTTCCTCCCCTTTAAAACCCAAAGTTTGGCTCAGATACGTTGATGATGTTTTCGCGATTTGGTCTCATGGCAGCCAGACACTTTCCTTAGCCACCTAAACAAACAACACAAACGTATACAGTTCACAATGGAGATTGAAAAACATAACACACTGCCGTTTCTAGATACACGTGTCACACATCTTCCCTTGGGCAATCTTCCTTCACTGTTTACCGGAAACCAACACATACACATAAACTCCTACCACCACCCAACACAAAAAATAAGTGTCATCAATACCCTAAAAGACAGAGCTCTGAAGATCTTCTCCAGTGAACAGGCACTGAAAAACGAATTTAAAGTGATCAGTAATACTTTTCAAAAAAATGGATACAGCAAAAACACTATTAACAAAATTCTCTACAAGACCTCAATAAAAAACAAAAAAACCCAGACTACAGTAAAACTATAACCATTCCCTACATTAACGGGACATCAGACAAAATAAACAGAGTACTACAAAAATACAACCTCAAAGTCACCTTTAAACCTCCTGCAAAATTAAAAAGCTTACTCAACTCATCCAAAGACCCACTCCTTCACTAGCCCACCCTGGAGTATACCGTATTTACTGCACCTGCAACATACCATACATAGGAGAAACAGGATGCACAATTCCGATCAGACAAAAAGAACATAAACGACACATCAAATATGATAATTATGGTGAAGCTGGCCTTTCTGATCATGCTCTTGAACACCTTACTTAGAATTGACTGGAAAAGCACTAGTTGTCCACTAGTTGACGCAAATTTAAGGAAGCTTGTGAGATCATTATCAACCACCCCAATCTAAACAATAATGATGGTTTAAAAATCCCATACATGTGGAAGGTATATATTTGTCCCACGAATCCTTCCTCTCTAAGAACAACTATAAACAGGACTCTACAAAATCCAGGATCCTAAATCTACAAATAACAACTTTAATACTGAAAAATAGGACATCACTGTTAAAGAAAAAAATCTATAGGAAAGTTTATTCGTGTTGTAATTTATAAATGATTTTTTTTTTAAATCAAAAATAACAATTGTAATAATAGAAATAGGACATCACTCTTAACGGAAGGAAAACCATCTGTAAGCAAGACTGTTTATTAATGCTTAATGTAATCAAAAATTAAATTAGCTTGATGGTTTTTTTTTTTTTTTTTTTTTTTTTTTTTTTTTTTTTTTTTTTCACTAGAGGTCATGCCAGTGAGTAGCATGTGATCGAATCATTGTTTCTCTAGCTTATGGTTTGAAATGTAACACAGCTTGTCTTGTATATTTATGTATTCTCCAGATGATGATCTTGATATGAAGATCGAAACATTGGGATAATAAAAAGAGTTATTTTTAATTTCAAAAATGAATGCTGATCACTGTGTAACACTAAAAGAAAGGATTATTAATAACTTCAATATATTGATTCATTGGGACATGGGCATTATTAGTGAGCAAGGAGAAGATCATTTAATTACATTCAAAACATGAATCACAAGATATGATTTATGTTTTGAATGACTACAAGATATGATTCATGTTATGAGTGACTACATGACTAAAGTCATGTAGTCACTCAGCTTTGACTGAGACATGAAGTAGTAAGTAAGTACATGTGTCAGTCAGAGCTGAGTTGACAGGTGAACTTACTAGAATTCAAAGGAACAAGTTGGATAGGTTGTGTAACTGAAAATTAAATAACATAATCACTATTAAAATAAATAAATAGTTAATGGCAATTACTTCCTAGAACTTTGAACAGACTAGCTGTTCTGCTAAGATTACAATACAGCATCATCAAGATTGAATTTTTAGAATCTGACAGGTCTAGCCTTGCTTTCCATGCCATTGACACTAGACATGAAATTCTTTGGAACAAGACCAAGAATCTTCATTCCAACAGATTCAAATTTGATCATCTATTCCTTGAAACATGTGAAACTTTCTAACATTGTCCAAACCTAAACTACTCTGATTCTATGCCATTTTCAAAGTTCTAGGAAGTGATTTCCATTAAATGTTCATACATTTTTTTTAAAGTATTGATTAGGTTATTTAATTTTCAGTTACAGAAACTATCCAACTTGTTCCTTTGAGCAGGGCAAAGTATAGGCAGGGCAATCAGAGATGAAACTGAGCATTTCAAGATGATTTGAACAGGCTGGAAGTGTGGGCAAATGATAATGGCTATCATTTCAGTGTTGGTAAGTGTAAAGTTATGCATTCTAGCATGATGTCCAACAGCATATTGTATTGGTGGGATTATGCTTGGAGAAACTGACAAGGCTAGAGATCTTGGAGTTCTGGCAGATAAAAAGTGAAAGTTCAAAAGTCACATAGCAAAAATTGCAAATACAACTCAGATGATAACCACAATGTTTAAACAAACATTGACATGTAAGGACAGTGAAGTCATTTTGCCTCTTTACAAGACTTTGATACAACTTCTTTTTTTTTTTTTTTGCTTTAATCAGCCTCTTTCCAATATCATTAATGTATAGATTGAATAAAAGTGGTCCAAGGACTGAACACTGGGGTACACCACTGGGCACCTTAAATCTGGCAGATTCACAATTCACTGTATACCACTTTTTGATACCTATCCATCATCCTCCCCCCCCCAACTTATCTGAATCAACAGTTTATATTCCAGCCCATATTCTCTAGTTTATGCAACAGCTTTCATGTGATATAATGTATCCATTTCCTTTGTGCAATTGAGTCCTAACGTTATTATAAAATATAAGGGGAGGAAGTCTGGAAAGTTCTGATAAACACCTAGAGCAGAAATGTTTTTTCATATAAAAAATTGTTCATGAAAAAAAATTTTTTTATATATAAAAAAAATTTCTATATAAAAATTTTTTATATAAAAACATTTCTGGAAAGCATCTAGAAAATGTTTTCTTTTAGGATATATAAGAAGACATAAAATTAATTAATTTTTGTTCTAGGTATTTATCAAAACTTTCCAGACCCCCCCCCCCCCCAATTGTATGAGCAAATTGCTCAGACATGACATGGTTTTAGTAAACCCATGCTGTTGCTTGCAAAGCATATTTTGTTTCTCGACCCATTTCTGTATGTGAGTTACCAACTTCTCTAAAATCTATACAATTATTCCAGCGATATTGATAGGTCAAAAGATACTCTCATCACTCTTGTATAATGGGATTATAATACATTCTTTCTTTCTTTTCCTGTAGATTCTTTCCTGAGTTAAGACTCATATTATTCAAATTTCTGCTGTCATCCTCAATATTTCCAAAACTTTTGAATGGCATTGTGGCCTGCTTAACAAATTGCCATCCTCTGTAATTGGATAGCTGGCTTTCTCTCTGGTGGTGACTAATTCACTGGCAGGCCTCTAAGTAGTGCAGGAGTTGGCTATTGTGACTTTTTTCATTCTTTTGGAGAGGACTGAGGTGAGGCAATTGGTCAGTAGTTTGATGGTAGACTTCTATTGGCCATTTTTAGAATAGATAGATATGAGATTGCTTTCATGCATTGGGTTAAGTACCAGATATGTATAATATTAGATTGTAGAAAAAATGCAGGTTGGGTGCTAACTCTGGAGTATAATGTTGAGAACAATTGGAGAGATGCCATTATGACCAGAAGGTTTTTTAGTATCAAAGTTATTTAGTAGTTGTCTAGTTTCTTTTTGTCGAAAAAGTACAGGAGGCATACAGTGCTTGGATTCCAGTAGGATGTGATTTCCCTTGGTTGTCTATGCAGGAGTTTGAGACTAAGAGTGATGCCGGGAAGTTAGCTTTATCTTTGGATGATGCAACGATGGTGCCATCAGGAAGAGGGGGAAACTGTGAAAGTGCATGAGAGTAGAAGTTATGTGTTGAGGCTTAAGTGCTGTTAGGACACGTTGGAGGTTTAATGGAATATTTACAGCACTAGGAAAGGATTAAAATGTAATTTTAAGCTGGCTAACACACTTATCCCCCCCCCCCCTTCACACAGACTTACCAAATCCTATATAAAAAACTCTACCCATTTAAAACCGTGATTGAAAATCTAACTTTAAATAATATAGATATATTGGTAAGCTGTGACATCACCTCACTGTTTACCAGTATTTCCTTAAATGACACCTGAACACTTAAAAAATGTTTTCTTTCTGATATTTTATATCTCTTTTCCTTTCCCATCAATTCTGGTTGTTTTTCTTGGAAGAACAAAATTTACACACAGATAGAGGGAACTGCTATGGGTTCCCTCCCCCTCACCCCTCTTTCCAATTTTTACATGGAAAATTTTGAAAAATGAACCATAGATTCAGTCTCCTCTCTCAAACCTTCTATCTGGCTAGGATATGTAGATGATGTGTTCTCTATTTGACCTCTTGGCCCAGACACATTAGATTCCTTCCTCAGTCACCTGAATAGCCTACATCCAAGAATCCAGTTTATGATGGAAAAGGAAAATAACAATAGTTTACCCTTCCTATATAGAAAACTTACTCACACAGGTAGATATATTCACACTCTCCCACCACCATCCCTCTCAACAATATGACATTACTAAAACTCTAACCAATAGATCTCACAATCTTTGTTCTAGTGGAACCTCCCTTTCAACAGAACTCAACCACATACACAACACCTTCCTTTCCAACGGCTGCAGTGATTACAGAATTAAAAAAATAATCAGTTCCTTCCCCATTCCTTGGCCATCTCTTCAGAAGGATTTCAGAAATGTCATCACCATCCCCCTTACATCTGTGGCACATCAGAAAAAAATAGCCAGGTCCTTAAAAAAGTACAACCTCTATGCATCTTTTAAGTCCCACTGTAAACTTGCTACCTTTCTCTGTTCTACCAAAGATCATCTCCCTCCTCTCTCTCAGTGCCTGGCATATATAAAGTATCCTGTTCCTGCATGCTGGCAGACACTTCGGACATTCAGGTAGATCAGCAACCATCCGTTTAGAAGAACACAAATCATACATCTACAATCATGACTATGGTCAATCTAGCCTTGCAGACCATGCTTTGGGTACAACTCACAGGATCTCCTGGAGAAAAGCTACCATGCTCCACCATAGTAAATTCAAAAAAGAAAGACTGTTTTTAGAATCTGCAGCAGCACTCAGAAATCAACCAAGTTTAAATAAATTACAGTTACATAAAACTTTCCAAAATTTGGGAAACATTGATTATCAGAGGTCCCGCTTTACATCCTAGGCCACCTACCAACACCCATACAAAGCGCACCACCTAGATAGGACTTCAGAGTCACCCACGTGTTTCACTTAGCATTGTATTTCAGTTTGTGTTACAAGAGTTATTTGTAATCCCTGAAGATGTCTGAGATGAAATATTGGAAGCATTAAAATTAGTTTTTAATCCTTTCCTAGTGCTGTAAGTATTCCATTAAATCTCCAATTGAAGCAGAAGTTGCATCCAACAGCTTTGGTGAAGGACCAGAAGGTATGGCTTCCATTTGGAGAGGGTGCAAGTTTTTTGCTGTTTAGCTTTAGGAAATCATATTTGGATCTCCTGATGACTGATTGAAAATCTTTGCAATTTGCAATATGTTGCCTGCTTTGATATAGGCAAAGATATATTTGATATATGTGAAGCTGGAGTTCTTGAAATGAGCCACATATACTAAGCTAATTTTTTTTTTCTTTGACTGCTGTGATACACTTTTGGTTGAAAGAGGACTTGAAAAGCGAATGGGGATTATGGGTTGAATTGAAGATGAACATCTTTATGTCAGTGAGAATAATTTCTATAATAACTCATTTGCAGCAGGTATTAGGGTCAGATGAGTGGAAACAATAGTCATATCAAGGAAATCAGGAGTAGAAATTCTGGAGGTCATCCCAGTTGGCTCCTTCATAGTGCCAGAGAATGCAAGGTTGGGATGTTTGTTGGTGGGACATTCTGTGAGATAAGAGATTTGTACAATATTGTGGTTCAAGTTACCATGAGGAGAGGTGATATCTGTGATATCTGGAAGGAGAATTGGTCGAAAAAGAGATGCATAGTATTTGGAGAGTGAGAAGGGTTATCATAAATTCGAGTAGGCAGATGTACAACCTATGTAGGTTGTACAACAATGATTCCAACTGGCTCGTTGTTGAGTCAGTTGGAATTGTGGACATTGAGGTCACATAGGAAGATGACCTCACTATTCAGATAGTTGGATTGCAGATGGTCAAGTTTCATGAATAAGAATGTGAAGAGGTCTTGGTTATCAATGTTTGGAGACTGATAAATGTTACCAAAAAATGGGAAAAGGAAACCTGGAGTCACAGAGGGTCAAAAGCAGGGGATTCTAAATTAGCCATTCTTTGGAAGGCTATGTTAGATTTCACAAAAGGTACAGGTACTAAACCTTTGTGGTGAAAAGAATCATGAAGTGTGTATTTTGGAAACGAGGAGATTATGGACAGTAGGAGATGTAGTTGCAATTTGGGTTTTTGTTAGGAATAGGATGTCTGGTCTGGAAGACTGCAAATGGTGATGTTAAATTGTGAATGAATACAATTCTCTAAGGAATGTTTCAACCCTTGTTAAAGTTAAAACCCTTGAAAAGGATATGCTTGTATTTTAGTATGAGTTGTATGTAGCCTGACAAATATTGGATACCGTAATTAGCGTAAAAGTTGTGAATATTCCCGTGTAAAATACCTACTAAATTGTGTGTTAGACAATGAATTTGTTATATGCATATTTTCTGCTAGAATTGATATAAAAGAATTACTGTGTAAATTGCATATAACCAACTGATATCATAAGATCAAACTACGTGGGCAAGACACCGGATTAGTAAGTTGCCTCAAGCAGTCACGTGCGACCTAAGTTTTCGGGGAAGATGCTACTAAAAGAAGACCCACAAGTGCAAAGGAATAACGTGTCGGGTGAAAATTTAGGGTTACAAGGGAGTCCTGGTAGGAGTTGATATAAAAGGGCTGGACCCCCCCCCCCTCCCCAAGGTCTTTAGTCTTTAGTCTCTGTTCTCTCTCGGTGGCAGAAGTTGGAGGTGTCGGGTCGTGATTAGAGGGATCGTTGATTCCAAGCCCTATGATGAACGAATAGAGAATTTTCGAGGCAACAGGCAACTCCCGGAAAAGATAGTGGCCAGGTAGCATGCCTTATGGATGCAGAATCACCTCGCGCTAAGAATATTCTAGGCATAGATGATTGGTATACAGACTCCATAAGGACCAACCTAAGCTGACAGGAAGTTTAGCGTTAACATAGAGGGAAGAAAATGTTTGGAAGGAAAGGAATCCAAGAATCGAAAGGACGAGTATGAGGAATCCTCGAGTTCGGTATAGTAAACCTTTAATCAAGTAATGTGTGAGAGGAAGATAATTGTAACTTAAGAATCATAGACCCTTATAAAGTTTTGAGATTCTATCTAAAATTAAGACAGAACTGTGATATTTTAATCGTAGTCGGTGAGCAATATGTGCTATGTATTATAATTGTACTTGTGTTGATTGCTAGCTATGTTTAAGAGCTGTAGAGATGTCTAATCAAGACAGCTTGAGTCATTATTGGTTTTATAATCTAAGAATGCAAGCTTTGAATCTTTGAACATAATGTTTTTGTAGTATTAATTACTGTGTGATCTATATTGATTAATTTTACTTTGTAATCTAGTAGTACAGTGATAATTGAAAGTTCTTTATTCTGTATGATGATCATTATGTTAAATAAACCTTTTGCCTTATTAATTTGGTTGCATGTGTCTAAGAATCCGATGCACCACTCATAAATTATTCGGATCTAAGTGGGAGATAATTGTTAATTAAGACCACGACTACAAACATGGTTGATTATAGAGGGTGTTAATAATTGATAACTTAGTATAGAAATAGATTAGATTAACCACGTGCATATCTGAAGGTTCACTTCTTGACTGAGAAGTTTTTCCAATCTAAGGGTTCTGGGTGGCGCAGTGCAAAAAAAAATAAATTTTCCCAGAACCTTAAGAGAAGTTAACTTCAGAAGTTTTGTTACCAAGGAATTGGCTTAACCTTGAGACAATCCCTTTGTAGATCAGACTCGTGCACATGATAATCTAAGGGGCTGAAGTATATAATAGTAAGACAATGACAGACATATTATAGGTGCTGCTGAGATAGGACAAATTATTTAAGAGATAGTTAAGTAAAGGAGTTAAACCATATTAAGTAAATAATACCATTACTATGACGACAATTATAACACGGGAAAATGTCATTTATGTTAATGCCATGGATGTTAGTAGTGATTGGTTTATGAAGGAGATTAATTTTTGCCACAGTGTTGCTATCGTTGTTCGTTAGGGGCCTTCATAAGTTTAATTGTGATTAGCTGGAAAAATATAGTGGGGATATGCAATGAGAGAAAGACTCTCGTACTTAATTTCCATTCAGAGAGAGAGACCAGTCTTCATATTATGACGTAGCCTTGACAGTGCCCTCCCCTCCCCCATGTCACTACTTGGATTCCCTCTCCAGGCATGATCTGGCAGCAGGATTATGTGCCAGTTGATCATGAAGCCTCCTGACTCGTTACTGAGAGGTTTGGGCTCATGCACTAAATGGTGGCTGGCTCCTGGCACCACTGTTTTAACTGTTGTACCCTCAAAATGGAGGGTACAGCAGTTTGTAATGGCCTTGATGGGTATCACTTACCCTGCATGGAGAAGAGAGGGTGAAAACAGAAACCAGAATCCCTGCTCTGGACCTCCAATATGCTCGAGCTTAGGTATTTCACTGGGTGATGAAGAGTATCTGCCACCTAGTGTCTGGTTGGCATTTCCTCCAACTGGGAAGGTATTCCTTTCCCAGTTGGAGGAAACGTTGCAGGAATGATGTCTTCAGTTGGTTCAGAATATAAGTGTATAGAGGATATGAAGTTGGAAATTATCACTTAGTTTCAAGTAGGATGAAAATGAATATCACATTGAAAAGAACAATAGATTAGAAACTTAAAAGAGAATTAAAGTTGAGGTGCTTTTATAGGTAATTATAGACTCAACTATACAAACTTTATTCAGGAAGAAATGATACTCTTGAAAACAAAAATCAAATATTGGAGTTTTAGTGTTAAACCCAAAGAAAATAAAACATTGATTGATTCATCTGAGCAGGCATGTGGTAAAGTGTCTGTAAGGATAGAAAAATAACAACACCATGTTGGACAAAAGAAGTTATGAAGCAATCCTAGGAAAGAAGTATACCAAAAGCTCCTAGCAAATAAGTCAACAGATGTCCTAAAAAATACAAGAAAAAAATGCAAGAGAACTAAGGTATGTGTAAAGGTAGAAAAACATAAGTCATAGGAAGACTTTGGTAAGAATATTATTATTATTATTTGACACTTCCAGGGAGTCCACAGACTCATCGAGGGAGAGTACATACTCCGTCTCCACCACTCATTCCACCAGCTACAACTAACCGCAACAACACTAACGCCATCTTCTGTCCACCACCACTAGTATTTCCACAATCACAAACATCCATGCCCACAGCTGGATTGAACCGCAGCATTTTGGCTGGAGAGTGAATATGCTAGCCACTCGGCCAGCCAGGCTGGCTGGCTGGCCGAGTGGTTATTATTATTAACATTTGACCTCCATGGAGTCAGAGACTCATTGTGGGAGGTACACACTATTGCACACAATGCTCATCCAGCCGTGCTTTAAACTGATTCAATGTGTTTACATTCACAACACACTCAGATAATGCATTCCATTCACCTGCTGCTCTCCATGCAAAGAACTTGCTCCTCACTCCTCTGTTTACATCCTCTTTATGCATTTTCCAGCGATGGCCTCTTGTTCTACCCCCCCACCTCCCATTCTATGAAAAATCTCTTCCATGTCAACCTGATAACAACCCCGATTAGCTTATATGTCTCAATCGACATATACGCTAATCCTCCTCCTCTTCATGAGGCTTTGCAACTTACATTCTCTCAGTCCGTCTTCGTACTCCACATTCCAAAGACTACTAACCACCTTTGTGAATTTTCTCTGGACCCTTTCCAACATATCCTTGTCACCATGAAAACTCCATGACCAAATCTGTGCACAATAATCCATATGAGGCCTGATCAAGGCTTTATAGAGTGGCATCATAACCTCTATTTCTGTATGTCAGGGTTCTCTGCATCATTGCTATTATCCGATGTGATGTCTTCACAACTTGTGCATTGTGGGCACCTGAATTTCAGGTCCTTGTCCACCATCATTCCTAGATCTCTCATCTCCTCTACTTTAAAGTTTCCCAACCAAGTGTATGCTTCGCATCCCATCATTGCTTACCAAATCTCAAAACCTTACACTATGCATCATTAAACTGACAGTTTCACTTACCTGCCCATTCATGCAGTCTATTCAAGTCTTCTTCTTGTATGGCCATCATCTGCTTGACTCTGCATTGCTCTCCCCAGTTTTGCATCATCTTTTGCAAACTGCTGCATGGTCCCAAAATAGACTCCTGCGGTACACCACTAGTGAACTTCCTCTTTCAGGATACTGCACCCCCGTATATAAAAGAATAAATATCAGGAAAGTGCAAAATGTTCTGGAGGCTATTGAAAAGGCTTAAAAAATGGAGGAAAGAGTACTGTAAAAGGAATCAGAGATGATAAATGTGACTTGAAAACTGAAGATAAGAATATTCTAGATCAGGGGGTCGGCAAACATTTGAGACGAAAGAGTCGAACCTGTCCCTCACAACAATTTAAAAATTATTCTAGATCTATAAATATATTTTTACAAATAGGAAAATTTAAAGTAATATTATAGTAAATTTATAGTAATATATAACAAGTTATAATATTAATTATATCTCTATTAAATGAAGAAAAAATCACACAAAAAATTGCTCTCATTGGTTTTAATCAGTGTGAGCATTTCCTTAGAAAGTTTCTGTATGTCCAGTTTGTAACTAGTCGTTTTTAATTTAAGGCACGATTCTAAGTTGGCATCAGTAATTTGGCTTCTCAATTTACATTTAATGAAATCCATGTTAGAAAACGATTGCTCACATAAATATGTAGACTCGAAGATACTGAGAACACCAAATGCAAATTTTTTCAACTCATGATATGAGTCCGGAAGACTATTCCAAGTATTGAAAATCATTGAGTCTTCCTTCTGTAGTTCTTTTATAGCAGTCTGCGTGCGCTGTGAAATCAGACTGCATTTTTCTTTTTCCAGTTCTTCTATTTCAGTAACCATCCCCTCCACTCTCTCTGTATACCCCCTCCACTCTCGCTTTCCCCATCCTGACATCGCCCATCTTAGTACCACAAAGTTTTGTGAGACCTATAAAACAAATTAAATCACCATTATGTGAATAAAATCCTTTAAAAATTTTATAAATGAAACTATGATAGTTTTATTTTCATTTTCAATTTTACTTACATGTGGCTCCAAAGAACTGCATTTGGCTCGCAAGCTGCAGTTTGCCGACCCCTGTTCTAGATGTCTGGAGTAATTACTTTGAAAAACTTCTAAATGAAACATACAGTGATAGAACAATAGTAGAAAATGTTCAAGAAGAATATAAAAAGGAATACATATCAAAACTTGAGGTAGAAGAAGCTGTGGAAAGGCATCTGGAGTAGATGTTATTTGACCAGAAATGCTCAAAAATGGAGGTATAAATGTTTTGCAATGGCTCCATTGCGCATAATTCAGAGAGCCTGGTCAGAAGGCCGAGTTCCAGAAAAATGGAGTAGAGCTCCCATGGTTCCCATCAATAAAGATGGAATGAGGCTGAATGTAAGAATTTCTCTACTAAGTGTTCCAGATGAGAATTATGCAAGAAGAGGCTGAGAAAAATTTCAAAAGAAAAACTTAGAGAAGAACAAGCTTGGTTCAGGCCAAATGGAGGTTGTCAAGATCAGATTTTCACTTTAAGACAAAAAGTTGAGAAATTATGGGAATATAACAATGATCTGTACTTGAGTTTTGGCTTGGGTAAGTTGGTGGTATACGGTAGGTGTGAAACTACCAGATTTAAGGTGACCAGTGGCATACCCCAGGGCTCAGCCCTTGGACTATTGTTGTTCAATCTACACATTATACAATTTATCCAGTAAGTGGTACGTTATATCAAGCAAAACATGGTCTGAGTTGTAAGTCTATGAAAGAAAGTGGCAGAATCAGTTAATGTTAGAATCAGTAAAATGTTAGAATCTGTAATATCAAACTTAGCTCTGTGCTTTATGTAGATGATATGCTTCTAAACACATTCCAAGTCTCCAGAATTCTCAAACTAAATTGAATAACAGTTGGAAATCAGCAATAAAAAGACCAAAGGAGTGAATACAGGCAGGATCATAAGAAACTTCAGCAGCATTTTCAGTAGAAAATCTATAGAACAAGTAAAATATTTAACTTATTTAAATTGACCATCTTCACCAAAAACTTTGCCTAAGCACGCAGTTTTTAATCAAGATGGCAAATTAAAAATTAAACGTGGAGATAAATAACTGAAAAATCAAAGCTAGTATGATGAATAGCCAGATGAATAAATTTATGTGGAATAAGAGAGAAATTAGTCAGAGCACTAAACTAGCAGTATACAAGACAGTGTTAAAACCAATTTTAAGTTATGGATCTGAGAGTTGAGTTAGAAATAAATCACTTGATCAAAGATTAGGATTACACCACAGATATGAGAGAGTTCTGAGAAAAATTATCAGATTGAACAGATCGCATCAGTGGCAATATCATATTAAAAATGAAGATATGAGGGAGGAACTTGACAATGTTAGTATTCAGTAATGTATGAGAAGGACTCTAACTTAAGTTATATTTCTTTCAAGTTAGTATTGGTCACTTAAACAGAATGAAAGGTTAGCTAAATAGTATTAGATGGCAGGAAGAAAATCTAGGTGGATTGATTCAATCAGAAGCCCTTAGAAAAGATTAGATACAATATTGTAGTGCCGACAAGTAATTAGACTAATTTGGACTAAAATTATTGATAGGAAATTAGTAATAATGTAAATTTAATCATGTAGTACTGTCATGTCCATGCGGTTAGCCGAGTGGCTATGCACTTCGCAACCATATGCCTGTGAAAGGAGTGTCCTGTGTTCAATTCCCATTGCTGACGTGAGGAGCTTAGGATCTTTCTCAGACATAGCCAAGTTAATGGGTCTTGGGCGTGGACCGCAGGGTTTTTCCTCCCCCAAGCAGGCAAACCGACCCCGTGAACACACGTTTCTACAGACATAGGATACCTCCAGGAATAATGAGTAACCAACCTATTCCATAGGATTTGATTCTGAATGCCTACATGGTCAAAAGTGTAGGTCTGCGCGTGAGCATAAATCAGGAATCAGGAGTACTGTCATAATAGCTTGTAATACCCTTTTCAGGGTATATATCAGGAAACTGATGATGAATAACTGCCATTAAAAATAAAAGGTGGAAGACACACTGAAAAATTTGATCTTTAATGGGAAAAATTTCACCAAGTGTCAAAGACATCTTCTTTACAGAAATCTTATAGCACAAGATACAAATAACAGATTCTGAAAAGCACCACCATAACATTGTAACTAAACTATCAATAAATTTCTAATTATATATCTGTCACTAACATTTGTGCAGTTTGGAATGGTTCTGTGATTTACATTTTGTTTCCAGACTAAATGCAAGTCATCCCAGAATTCATTTCACTTTGGAAAAGAAGAAAACTACAGATAACTCTTTTTTAGATCTGCTGATTTTTCATCATCCTGATCCCACAATTATCAGTATTTCAGAAGAGGATTCACATAGTTTGCATAATCACATTATCATCCTAGTCAAAAACTTGGGTCTGTTAAGATGACTTACTACATAAAGAATTACTGACATAAGTCAACTTTCTTGTCAAATGGTTTCAGTGAAGGCTTTATTAACAAAACCTTCAAGCTTATAGAATTACTGCCTCTTAATTTCAAGAAGAAATTATATATTCAAATAACTAATTGTATATTATATATACACTACCTTATGTAAAGGGAAGATCAGAATGTATTATAAAAATGTTTTTGGCATTTTTCCTGTCAGAAAAATGTCTCCCTTTCTCTCCAAAGGGCAAGCTTCCACCACTTAGTTTTTCATGTGTCCACCAGATTCCTTCCTCTAGTACTATCATGGACAGTCTGGATGATCTACCTTTATCTGTCAAAAAGGGCATTAGTCTTACATCGGGTATCATGAGCCTAAACAATTCTTCTAAGCACAGAGTCCTCTGGAATAAAATTAAAATCTTACTGATGGTCTTTGTTTTATACCCATTATGGGAGATAGTAGTTTTTCAATCTGCTAACTTTTCCTAATTTGTTTAATTAATTATATATTTATGGTTTATATATAATTAGGAATTTGTTGATTGTTTTGTTACCTTACTGTAGCTTTGGTGGCACTTTTTGGAATTGTTCTGTTATTCATATCTTATGCTGTTTTATTTCTGTACTGAAGATGCCTTTGACTTAGGCAAAACCTTCCATTAAAGATCAAGTTTTTCTATTTAATAGTATGCTACTCATATTTTCCTTTCTCAAAGCTGAATAAATGTTGGTCTTTTTATTGCTAATTTGGTATGGAAAACACCAATTTCATTTTCAGTTGAGAATCTATAGAAGAAGGAAAATAATTCAGTCATTTAGGCATAATTTTTAGAAACAATGTCAAATTAAATATGAAAATAGACAATCAAATAAGCAATATACATATGATAGGGAACCAGTTGAACAAATTTGTGTAGATTAACAGAGAAATTAGCCAAAATGCTAAACTAGCAAAATACAAGCCAGAGTTCAAAACCAATGTTAACTTGTGATGAGTTAGAAATAAAACATTTGATCAAAAGAATGCATGATGTATCTGGTTTCAGAGAAAAATTAGTACAGTGAACAGCTGGCATCAGTGTCAGAATCACATTAAAGATGAGAATAGTAGAAAGCAACATGACATTCTTTGCATGAAAAGTATGTTATCACAGCTAATCTAACAGTATATAGTTACTTAGAATGGAAAAGGTTAGCAAAACAGATGTGATGGCTGGAGACCCAGTGTAAGACCAAGATCTAAGTGTATTGGTGCAATTAGGTTGTGTGTGTGTGTGTTAGAAGACCTAAATATGAGATCCGACAATATTGAAGTCCTTGCCGATAATGACTGATTTGGAGGAAAATTGTTGACAGGAAGTTAATGTTAATGTAAACTTTTCATGTAGTACTATAATAGTATCCAGTGCACCCCTTAAGGGTACATATCAAAAATTTAATAATGATAAGCTCTCATAATTTAAAAGTTTTCTTTCTCTCTAGGTGGCCATTCCATCACTTGTTTATACTCTCCAGAATAACCTGATTTATGTTGGGGCTACACATTTAGATGCTGCAACATGTCAGGTACTACAGATTAATTCATTTGTTTCATAATATTGAATTTTATTAATTACCTTATCAGCATGATTTTATCCTAAACACTTCTTAATACAGTACACTGCTGATTTTACAATCCGATTGATTCCTAGAGGTTGTTGTTAAGTGAGCCCTGATCCCATATGCTTAACTCTATTCATGAATTAGGGTCATTCTTGGAAATACAGTGTGAATTGCAGTAGTTTTTTTGTTGTTATTTATTTTTTAAAATTATACTTTTATGTGTAATGAGATCTGAAACATGGAAGCTAAGTTCTATTACTTTCATTCATGAGGACTTAAAATTTCATGTTTTTCTTTTGATGTTATTGTTTTCTGATTCTTTAAGGATTTTGTAAATAATTGTAAATAAAAAGGTACAGTAAATAATTTTAAATTAAACTGACAAATGAAAGAGCAAGAAAGATTACAACACACTCTAATTCTTTACAACTATACTAATTTCTTCTGTATCTGTGAAGCCATTTGAGTGTACATCGATGGCATTTTTAAAATGGAAATATGTGTGCAGTTTTTTGTGATTTAAAGCTTAGTTCTTAATTAAAAAACAAGTCATGGTGATTCAATTAGTAGAAATCCTTCACACTAGTTAAAATGTGTTCGTTCTCAGTTGTATGCTGTGGTCTCAGTCAGACAACAGCCGGCAATTAAAGTGTGTGTGACTGTGTGTGTGCACAACATGCACACATTATTTCTGTGGCCTGACATTTCATAGAGTCGCTATCTATATGTTCACCGGGCATCTATAGATGCTGTATAGTCACTCCAATGCTCGATGATGTGCACACCTGGCCTCGCCATGTAGTCCTGTTGTTTACTTTTCTGGCAGCCTCAACTCTCTGAAGATCAGTCACTCCACACACACACACACGCACCATCCATCCATCCATCTCATTGATGGGCCACCTCTTTTTCCAGGAACTTTATCTTCTATTACTGTTCTGAGAAGCCCCCCCCCCCCTTCCATCCTTTGTATGCGTCCATAAATGTTTTAACTTTCGTCTGTCAATATCCTTAAGGAGTCTTAAAGTTCTACTGATCTTTTCTAACACCCATTCATTTGTATGCCTTTCAGTATATGATATCCTCAACAGCCTTCTGTAACACCACATCTCAAAAGCAGATATCCATTTCTTATCTGACTTCTTTAGGTTCCAAGTCTCACATCCATAATTTGCTGTTGGAAAAACATCTGCATCCAAAATCCTCAACTTTGTTCCCATGGAGATAGAGCCATCTTTCCAGATTTTAGAGGGGTCTCTGACTGTTGTTTTAGCCATTCCTAACCTTTTTTTGATGTCTTCTGAACAGCAATTCTTCACATTAATAATGGATTCCCAGGTACTCAAACTTGCTGACTTCCTCAATTCTTTCTCCATTAAGGTACACTTGTTTTTCAAGAGCTTCTCTGTTTGTATTTCCTTTGAGAATCATAATCTTTGTCTTGCTAGGATTGAGTTGAAGTCCTCTGTTATTACTGATCTTGTTAACTTTGGCAAGAATTAGTCCTAGTTCTTCCATGTCATTATAAAGGAGTACTGTATCATCAGCATACTCAGATTACTGATCAATCTACCTCCTATCCTAATTCCTGTCTTGAGCTCATCCAATGCTTCACTCATGATGTCCTCTGCATATATACTAAACAAGTGAGAAGAAAGTAGACATCTTTGCCTAACTCCCTTTCCAACCTAAAGCCAATCAGTTAATCCAACACCTGTTCTTACCGTGGCTTCTTGCTCCCTGTACAAGTTAGCTATCAGCCTGATAGTGTGTTGAGGAAAACCCATTCTTTTCATTACTTACCACAGTTTCACATGCTCAACAGTCAAAATCTTCATACAGTCACAATGGAAATTTTTACTAGTCGCAACAGTGAAGAGCTGTGAAGCAGGCATCTACTGTATATGAAATCATTCATCCGTTTTAATTTTAAATAGTAAAAGGATATTTAATAAACCAGACAACTTAAAACCATTAAAAAGCTTCAAGCTGATGATACAGCTAAGTATTTAGCTATGAAATCATTCATTTATCTTTGTCAGCAGTTATGTTCAAAACCATTCTTGATTTTGAAAATAGATGCTGACAAAAGTTTATATTCTTTATAAAACTACACTTATTCAAGATCATTTACGAGTCAGGAAAAGCAAAATGAATCCAAGATTGTCTACTGTAGACTTAAATAGAGACTTGGCAGCTAATGGGATTAATGTTTCTGGCATGACAGTCCATCGAAGATTGTTGGAAACAGGGAAGACTGCCCACAGACCAAAAAAGAAACAACTGTTGACAAAGGCTATGCAGAAAAAGAGGCTCCAGCTGGCACAAGTGTGCAAAGATTGGATTGTTGTAAAGTGGAAGAAAGTCATGTTCTCAGATGAGAGCCATTTCTTTATTCAAGGAGAGTGGGTACCCTATGTTGTCAAATTAACAGCTGAGAAAATTTCTCCAACTCACCTTCAACAAGCTCCTAAACACCCAGCTAAAAAGATGTGCTGTAGTTGTTTTATACATGAAAGTCCAGGATCACTTGTGCCTGTTGGCAGTATGATGAAAAGTGACCAATACATAAAAATATTGGAAAAGAGTGGTCCCACAGATCCAAAAAGACAAAGAACTCATCTTCCAACATGATCTTGCACCATGCCACACTTAAAAAGAAAAGTGAAAGAGTTCCTCAGAAATCACAACATCTAATTGCATCAGTGGCCAGGTAATTCTCCTGATATTAACTCAACAGAAAATTTGTGGGACATAGTGAAAGAGACTTGGAAAATTAAATTCAGATACAAAGAATAACTTAATACAATTCATTATAAAAGTATAGTTTTGAGATACAGAAATAAGAAAAAACGTGTTCTGCATTGGTAGAGTCTATGCCTAAGCCAATTGATGAACTTATTAGGAACAGAGGAGCATATATAAATTATTAACTAAAGTTGGAGTTTAATTTTTGTACTTTTTCTTGGAAAATTAAATTTTTCCTTTAAAATGTGTGTTCAGATTAAGAGTAATGATAATTTGGACTTTATTGCAAACCACTTTGTGTGATTTTGTGCCAAGGGGTAGATATCTCTGGAGAAAATTTTATCTCTTTTCCAGTCAGTGAAATTTGCTTGCACCTAAAGCATCTGTGCCCATGATGGAATCTGAACCTGCAACTTGTTGATTAGATAATGAATATGCTATCCACTTCCAAGCCTGCCTAGTTGGCCATTTTGGTTTTGTTTAAACTGTCTATTCATTGGACATCATCAGATTCTGTATGGTCACCCAGTTGCTTGGTGAAGTGTCATACCAGTCCTTGCCAGGTGGTCCTGTTGTATGCTTTTCTGGAAGGTTCAACTCTGCAGATGTCATTCCAGGCACACCATCCATTCATCCATCTCGTTGATGGTCCATCCCTTCCTCTTTTTCCAGGAACTTTACCTTTTATTACTGTTTTGAGAAGTCATCCTTTCAATGATGGAAGGAAGACTTCTCCTTCCAGAATATTTCAACTTTCTTCTGTCAATATTCTTAAGGAGTAAAGTTCTACCAATCTTTTCTTGTCCACCATTCAGTATATAATATCCTCAACAGCCTTCTGTAGCACACATCTCAAAAGCAGCTATCCTTTTCCTATCAGAATTCTTTAGGCTTCAAGTCTCACATCATCCATGACAGCTACAACCAGAATCCTCAATCTTAAATCCAGATTTAAGACAAGTCTTTGACTGTTGTTTTAGCCATTCCTAATCTTCTTCTTCTATCTTCTGAATAGCAATTCTTCACATTAAGCTAGATTTATGTTTAATTATATATGGTATTTGAGATCTGCACTAAAATCTATTTCATCATTTGAATATTTTAAATCAGACCACTGGCCAAATTTAGTATGCCAGAGGTCTCTATTCTTCCCCCCACACACACACCAATCCCAATAATTATGCAAGAATCACCTGAGTATTTAGGTTAATTTTTACTTGCAAGGTAATTCATGATTGAAGAATGAATTGTAACAAGCAAAAAAAAAAAAAAAAACTATGATCATTGTATTACTGGTGAAACCATTCAAACCGATATAGACTAAAAAAAAAAAAAAAGACTTATAGCCACCAACAAAAGCAACAGTGCCTGATAAGAGAGGATTGTGCGCAGCAATGGCATTATCCACGATGCAATATAGTTAGCAGAAGATGAACATGTTGAAAAGAATTGATATTTGTCTCACCCAAGATATCCATCAGAAAATCTATAAAGTTGAACATTACATGAACCACAATGGAATTGCCATGTGGAAGATTTGCAGATACATTTCCATTGATCATAGATTGTCAGTGAACTTAGAGTAGGACTTATGGAGGGTCTTCTTCTTCTTTGAGTGCCATCTCCTATCGGAGGTCGGCGACCACCTTGGTAAATTTTGAGCAATTCTCAGCTACTCTGAGCAGTCTCTCAGAGTTCATACCAGTCTACTGTCTGTCTGCCAGCCAAGATTTTCTTCGTCTTCCTTGTCTTCTTCTTCCATTTATCTTCCCTTTTATAATCAGTTGAAGTAGGTGACCAAGATATGCAGTTTACCTTCTTTTTATGGTATCTAAAAGTTCACGTGATTTCCCCATTTGTTCCAGTACTTCCTGATTGGACGTTTTTGCTGTCCATGGGATTTTTAACATTCGTCTGTATAGCCACATCTCAAAGGCTTCAAGTCTTTTTATTGATGTTGTTTTTAAGGTCCAAGTTTCTGCACCGTACAGCAGTACAGAACATACATAGTATTTAACCATGCGTACTCTAAGCTCTAAGTTTAAACTGCGGTTACACAGTGTTGATTTCATCAAGAGAAAATTTTTTCTTGCCATTTCAATTCTAACTTTTATTTCCATTTCTGGATTGCAATCTTCATTTAACCAGCATCCGAGATATTTAAACTTTGCCACTCTTTCTATTTGTTTCCTATTTAAAGAAAGTGCTAAATTAAGAATTGGTTTCTTACTTATGACCATGAATTTAGTTTTGGTGATATTTATTTTTAATCCCATTTTTTCACTCTCTTCATTTATTAGTTCCAAAAGATTTTGAAATATGGCTTCTGAGTAGATGTTAAAAAGAAGAGGTGACAGCACACATCCTTGCCTTACTCCTCGTTTGATGTTAATGGAGTCTGTAATAATGTCATCAACTTGAACAGATGCCTTTTGGTTCCAATATAAGTTTTCAATGATCCTGATGTCTTTACCATCTAATCCAATTCTTTTTAATAGTACAATCATTTTAGCATGTTGGACTTTGTCAAATGCTTTCTCGAAGTCGATGAAGCAAATGAATATTACCTTGTTTTGGTCAATACATTTTTGAAATAAGATCTGAGAACAGAAAAGGGCCTCTCTTGTTCCCAAGCCGTTTCTAAAGCTGAATTGGGTATCACTGATGGTGTCTTCACATTTTCTGTGTATTCTTTTTTGAATTATTTTCAGAAACATTTTAAGAACGTGACTCATTAGGCTGATCATTCTGTAGTCATTACAAGTTTTCGCATTTACTTTTTTTTAGGTAGCATGATGAAGATCAACTGTAACCGTTCTTGAGGGATTATGCCTGTATATTAGATCTTATTAAATAGCTTTACTAATATGTTAATGTTGTCACCTTCTAATAACTTTACTATTTCTACTGGTATTCCATCTGGTCCTAGGGCTTTACCATTTTTAGCTGAGTTTAGTGCACATTCTACCTCTGATCTTAGAATGCATGGACCTTCCATATGTTCATAAGTATTTTCTGGGTTCTGTCTGTTATCAGTAAAGAGTTCTTCTATATATTTCACCCATTCTTGTATTTTGTCATCCTTTTTGGATATAATTTCTCCCTTTTTGTTTCGAAGGATACAGAATTGTTTTTTTCTTACATATACCTGAGGTCTCTTTCATCTTTTTGTGTAGATTAAAATTGTCATGCTTTTCCTGTAGAATTTCTATTTCTTTACATTTTTCATTCATCCAGATTTCTTTTGCTTCTTTTATCTTGTGTTTAATAATTTTCTGAACCTCTGTATATTTTGTTGGATTATGATTTTTATGTGATCTGCGTTGATCCATGAGAGAAAGAATTTCATCAGTCATCCAATCTTTCTTTTTTACTGCTCTATTAGGACATAAGGTATTGGTACATTTCTCTGTGAAGACAGATTTCAATTTGTCCCACAATTCATCAACCCTCATGATGTCATCATTCATTCTTGATAAGTGCTAGCTCTTGATTCAGATCTTGACTCAATTTGCTTCTTATCTCTGTGTTTTTTAATTTTCCCAAATCAAACCTTTTTTGTTGATGTTTCTTAAGTATAGCTTTCAGTCTAAGTTGTAACTCTGCCGCCAGTAGGTTATGATCAGAAGCAATATCTGCACTAGGGTAGGTTTTTGTACTCTTTATAGAACTTCGAAATCGTTGATTAATTAGCAAGTAATCAATTTGGTTTCTGACTATATTCCCATTATTATCCTGTGGTGATCTCCAAGTATACAATCTTCGTGGTGGTAACCTAAACCATGTGTTTGTGATTATTAGCTCCTCTTCCTGGCAGAACTGAAAAAGACGGTCACCTCTCTCATTTCTTGTGCCCAGTCCATGTTCCCCAACTACATCTCGACTTCTACCTTTCCCAACTTTAGCACTGAAATCACCCATGACTATGTTAATATCATGCTTTTTTGTGTTTTTCATTAGTTCTTTTAATTGATCATAAAATTCTTCAATCTCGGTATCACTCTTGTCAGCAGTAGGGGCATAGACCTGTATAAGATTAACATCTAGTGGTCGTCCTTTCAGTTTTAATAACATCATCCTATCTGAGTAAGGGATGAAGCTCAACAGTGACTTATTGATATCTTTGTTTATTATTATTCCAACTCCGTTTTGATGGTTGTTTTCACAACTTCCAGAGTGATACATTGTCATGTCATTGACTTGAGTTTTGCCTGATCCTGGCCACCTAACTTCACCCATTCCTAAAATTCCAATTTCGAGTCTTTTCATTTCTTGGATAGTATTTCTTAGCTTACCTGCTTCATACAAGGTTCTGACATTCCAGGTTCCTAGTTTTACTGAGCACACCATGTTGAGTCCGGGGATTCTTCGCACCCCTGTCCCATTTAAGGGATGCCGGTAACTTGGGGCCATTTGTGTAGATTTGCTCGCCATGGTGGTTAGTCTGGAGAGAGAATAGAGCAGTAGTTTCTCCATTTGCTTTCTGCTCTGCAGTATTACAGATGGCAATACAGTACACAATAAACTGTATTGCCATCTGCAATTTTTTAATCACAAGCTTTACCGTCATCACGAGACTTCAACCTTGTGTCAGTACTGACAAAGCTGCTTCTCTTTGTCAGAGGATTGAATCCTTTATTTTTCCTTGTAACCCTAGGTAGGGGGCCCCTAACCAGGTACTGACAGCCAGAGCCAGCTGAGCCCGGGTTGTTTATAGAGGTCTGCTCCTCTGAAGATTCTTCCGCACATTTCACTGTTGGGATACGAATCCTCTTCCACTGATTTGTCCGTTGTTCTTCGCAGAGGTCCGTTAGCATCCTTGTAGGGAGTGTACCCTATGGAAGGTCCCAGGGAGCACGACGTGGACGTGGACTTGCCTCACTCCCCTATGGAGGGTCAAAAATCTTAATAAATTAAAATGTTGTCATCCTTTGGTAAAGTGTTTTTCAGAAATGAATCTGAATTATTGTAGTCATTATGAAATGTGGTCTTCTAGTCCAGAATGCACATTTTGCTGAAGAAATTGAACATGCATCTCATGATGATGCAGGTGGTAATCGTCTGTCAACACCATATTAAAATGTTCTTGCTTGCTAGTCTGGTAAATCGACACTTATGTTCTGACATGTTAATTTAAGTGTCTCGAAAGGTGAATATTTGATGTAATAGGTATTCTGACATTCAAATTCCAAGTATCCAATAGAAATTCTGAAATTCATTCACCACCCAACAGGTCCGCACACTGTGTGTGTGGACCTGTTGGGTGGTGAATGAATTTCTCATGCCTTTAAAAACACAGGTCGAAATCACATAATTTCATTCTTATTTTTTGACTTGATTGGTGGGTTAAGATATCTCCAGTACTTCAAGATGAGAAGTCATTATTGTTTAGATGATTCTTTAAGATGTCTCGTTGGAGGTTTAATGGAATATTTACAACAATTAGAAAGGATTAAAAACTCATTTTAATGCTTCCAATATTTCATCTCAGTCACTGAGACATCTTCAGGGATTACAAGTAACTCTTGTAACACACACTCAAATACAACACAATACTAAATGAAACACTGAGTGACTCTAAAGTCCTATCTAGGTGGTGCATCCTCTATGGCCGTTTGTTGGAGGCCTAGGATGTAAAGTGGGATCTCTAATAATTAATCATCAATTCTGATTATTTTTCTTGGAAGAACAAAATTTACAGACAGACAGAGGGAACCACTATCATTCTACCCCCCCGTCTCATCCCTCTTTCCAATTTTTACATGGAAAATTTTGAAAAATTCTTAAAGGGTTCTAATAATTAATGTTTCCCAAATTTTGGGAAGCTTTATGCAACCGTATTTATTTAAATTCAGTTGATTTCTGAGTGCTGCTGCAGATTCTAAAACAGTCTTTCTTTTTTGAATTTACTATGGTGGAGCACGGTGGTTTTTCTCCAGGAGATCCTGTGAGTTGTATCCAAAGCATGGTCTGTAAGGCTAGATTGACCATAGTCGTGATTGTAGATGTATGATTTGTGTTCTTCTAAAATGGATGGTTGCTGATCTACCTGTCTGTCCAAAGTAAGCCAGCTTGCAGGAACAGGGTACTTTATATGCTCCAGGCACTGAGAGAGCTGATCTTTGGTAGAACGGAGAAGAGTAGCAAGTTTACAGTGGGACTTAAAAGATGCATAGAGGTTGTACTTTTTTAAGGACTTGGCTATTTTTTTCTGATGTGCCACAGATGTAGGGGATGGTGATGACATTTCTGAAATCCTTCTGAAGAGATGGGGAGGAACTGATTCTTTTTTTAATTCTATAATCACTGTAACCATTGGAAAGGAAAGTGTGGTTGAGTTCTGTTGAAAGATTCCACTGGAACAAAGATTTGTGAGATCTATTGGTTAGAGTTTTAATAATGCCATATTGATGAGAGGAGTTGTGGTGGGAGAGTTTGTGAATATATCTACCTGTGTGAGTAGGTTTTCTATATAGTGAATGAAAGGTTACCATTAGGAAGGCATGTTACTAAGGTGTCTAGGAAGGGTAAACTATTGTTATTTCCCTTTTCCGTCATAAACTGGATTCTTGGATGTAGACTATTGAGGTGACTGAGGAAGGAGTCTAGTGAGGTGATGTCTGGGCCCCCTCTCAAACCTTAGCCAGATAGAAGGTTTGAGGGGGGGACTGAGTCTATGACTCATTTTTCAAAATTTTCCATGTAAAAATTGGAAAGAGGGGTGAGAAGGGGGGAAATGATAGTGGTTCCCTCTGTCAGTTTGTAAATTTTGTTTCTTCCAAGAAAATTAACCAGAATTGATGACAAAGGAAAAGAAATCTAAGATATCAGAAGGAGAAACGTTTTTTAAGAGTGTTAAGGTATCATTTAAGGAAATATTGGAAAACAGTGAGGTGATGCCAATGCTTACCAATATATCTATATTATTTAATGTTAGATTTTCAATCAAGGTTTTAAAATGGGTAGAGTTTTTACATAGAATGTGGTAAGTCAAGTGAGAGGGATAAGAGAGCTAGCAAGCTGCTTTGGCAGTTTGTAGTATGGTGCATCAGTGACATCTACTATGGGTCTTGGAGGAATTACATTTGGGGATTTAAATTCCAGTTAAAAAATTTAAAAACTTACTTGAAAAAGTATCCTCCTGGCCACTGGACATTGCGAAAAATATCAAACTTTTCAGTTCTCGTCCTTTCCCCCCCGAATATATTGTTTACCAAAAATCCACAAACCCAATTTCCCCCTAAGATCCATAGTAGATGCTACTGATACAGCATGCTACAAACTGAAATATTGGAAGCATTAAAATTAGTTGTTAATCCTTTCCTAGTACTGTAAATATTCCATTAAACCTCCAACGTGATGTCCTCACCCCACTTAAGCCTCAACACATGGATTCTTTAAGATGTTTAGATGAGACAAATTTTATTCTGTAATATTTCAGTATAATGTAGACCAGCTGATCTCAAAAGTTTGTTTCTGGTGGCTGCAAAAATGGCTGTGACATTTAACTGGTGTCCTCTTAATTCCTTTTTTTTTTTTTTTTAATATTAAGTTACTGATAACAACAATAATTAGGTGGGATTTATATGCATATTATATACAAAAGCAGTAGAGTGACTGTAGCTAATTCACTTGAATTGTTATACAGATCCATCCAAAATGATACTATTCAAGTTTTTGTCTTTGAAAAACATTTTCAGTCTATCATCATTATGAATTTCCATTAAGCAAAATTTTGCATTAATGGAAATTCGTCCAGTTAAGTATTGAAATAGCAGAAAATGAGGATATTCTATTGTGCAAAGATTCCAAACTTTACATATCCATTTCTTGAAAAGGAGATGTTATGAAAGAAATAGATTTTTTAAAAAACAACAATTAAGTTCTTTAAATCTTCCATTCAGTTTAGTTTAAAATTTTCAACAGTCATCATCATCAAATTCCTGCCATGTACCCTCAAGGGGTGTACAGGATATGACAGTACTACATGAAAAAATTACATCATTACTAACTTCCTATCTACAATTTCCCTCCAAATCAGTCTGTTACTTGTCAAGACTCCAACATTATCAGATCTTATATTTCTATCATCTAAGGCACTTTGTACCGTATCAATCCACCTATATCTTGGTCTTCCTGTGGGTCGTTTTCCTGCCAACCTGGCAGAGAACACTTGTTTTGCTAATCTTTCCTCTCCCATTCTATTTAAGTGATCATACCACCTGAGATTAGCTCTGCTAACGCATTCCTGGATGCTGATGATGTCAAGTTCTTTCCTAATATCCTCATTTTTAATATGATATTGCCATTGATGCCATCTGTTCACGCCTCTAATCTTTCTCAGGACTCTCATATCTGCGGTCTCTAGTCTTTGGTCAAGTGTTTTACTTCTGACCCAGCTCTCAGATCCATAAGTTAAAACTGGTTTGAACACTGTCTTGTATACAGCTAATTTAGTGTTCCGACTAATTTCTTTCTTATTTTCTTATCTTATTATCTATTTCTTATCTTATAAGAATTTTCAACAGTTGGTAATTTTATTTTTAATATTTATTCAAACTGCTCTGTTAGATATCTTATTTATAAAACTATTTAAAGATGGAAAAATCATCGCTCTGAGCTTAACATATAAGATCCTTTGAGATATTTTTGAGTTTATCAATTATAAACATTGCATCAATAATTGTCCAGTTTTCTGCTTGTAGTTGCTTATTTATTGGACTCAATCTTGCTAGTCTTTTAAAAATAATATTAAGCTGTATACAACATTGTTTTGCAATTTTTCCACTAAATCTTTATGATTAGGTTTTATTGCACTTAACTGTGAACTGCACTTAACGTATAAAAATACAATTCATAAGGACGCTACACACTAGCATCAAAACTTAACCATCTTATATGATTATAATTAATACAGTTTGTCATTATTCTCACATAATGCACTAATTTATTTAGCAACACACCTATTTGTGTTGATTGCATTTTGATCTTTTCGAATTGTCAATCCCACATCATCCATACACTTAATTACTGTTTTGCTGAACAATGCAATGTAAGCAAAAAATTTCATTGGTACAGTTTTTATTACACAAAATCAGTACACCATTCCTTTCACTTTTCATTAGTGTTGTACCATCAGCAGTTACACCACCTAAATTATTTGTGGAATTCTTAATTGTTTTTTTTTTTTTTTAAATCCTCTTTAATTGCATCATAAACGGTCACTGCATCGAGAAGTTCCTTTAATATCCTAATACAGTGAGTCATGATAACTTTTCAACATATTTAGTTTTATCAGTTGTCAAAGTATTTTGCACATACCCAGATCATTACTTTCATCTAAGCGTCATCATCATCATGCTTGTCAAGGATTCAGGCCTAGAGTGGCCTGTTCCGGCCTTAGAAGTCATCGTGGAATCTCTTAAGAGGACATCCTTGTTTTCTTTTCCCTAGTGGTTTGTAATTTAAGGCTTGTTTTGGTGATCTTTCTGTTTTCATTCTTTCAACATGTTCCATCCATTTATGTTTATATTTTGTAATTTTTTCTATTACTGATTCCTGGTTTAATTCTTTCATAATTTCTTCATTTCTTTTATGATCGAATAGAGTATACTTTCAATTTAAAAAAAAGTAAAAAAAAAAAGAAAAGATTAACTACTGAAATGGGTTGGCTAAGAAGATTACTTGGAGTATCTCTGCTGGATAGACTAAGAAATGAAGATATAAGGAAATGACTAAAACAAGAAATAACAATAATAGACAAAATCCAAGAAAGAAGACTGTGATGGTTTGGCCATGTGACTAGATTGGGAACAGAAAGATTACTAACTAAAGCCCTGTATACAATGATGGAAGGTAAAAGATCCAAAGAGCAGCCCAGAATTAGATGGATAGACAAAATAAAAGTGGACCTGAAACCCAAATCACAACAAGCAACACCAAACTGGATAGAATTGTTCAGACTCTCCAGGGACAGACGAAAGTGGAAAGAGTTCATTCGGTCTCATCATCATCCACATACATGATGGAAGACAGATGAAGAAGAAGAGTATACTTTGCAGTTTTTCTCATAAACCTCATTTTAACTGTTATTGATCTTTGTTTGTCTTTTTGTTTAATTGCCCAGATTTCACTTCTATACCATAAGACTGGTAGGGCTAATGTATTGTAAACTTTTAGTCTGGTTTGTTTTTGAACTAGGTTAGGTTTAAATATAGAGTTAATTACACCTCTTATTTTTAAATATTTAGCAATTTTTAGGTTTATATCTTTTTCATTTTCATATATAATCATACATCCTAGGTAGTTAAATGAATTCACCTGTTCTAAAATCTTGTTATCTGGATCTTGTCTTTTAAAGGCCATCGTTTTTGATTTTTCTGTTGATATTATCATACCATAATCTTTGGCTATCTCATTTGGATTTAAAATAGCTTTCTGTAAGTTATCTTCAGAATTTGTAATTATTATTTGGTCACCAGCAAAAAGGAGAGTGTTTAAGTTTGCAGTAGGAGAAAGTTTAATACCTTGATGGAAATTTTTATTCCATTTTACTATTATTTCATTTAGATAAATCTCAAAAAGAGTTGCTGAAAGGGGACATCCATGTCGGAATCCTTGGTTTATCTCTCTTGTACATGATAGTTCATAATTTAATCTTATTTGTATTTGATTATTTTCATATATATACTTATGATAACTTGTAGAATATTATTTGGTATTTGTCTTTCTTTTAATATGTTAAATAAAATTCTTCTTTTAACTTTGTCAAATGTTTTTTCAAAGTCAATAAATGTAATATGTATTTCTAAATTGTATTCTCTTCTTTTCTCTATTATTAATTTTAGGCAAAAGGCCAGGTCTATACATGATTGTCCTTTTCTAAATCCATTCTATACTTCTAAAATAAAGTTTTCAGAATATTTTATTAGTTTGTTATTTAAAATTCTGCTATGTATTTTGTAACAAGAATTTAGTATACTTATACCTCTATAATTTTTAGGGTCATCTCATCTCTACTACCTTTTTTAAAGATAGGGATCACAATTGCTTTTTTCCATTCTATTGGTGGATTACTTGTTGATTCAGAAATCTCCTATTTTATCTAATTGGAGTCTTTCTTTGACCCTTATTCCTGCATATTTGTATAATTCTGAACCTAACTTATCTTCTCCAGGTGATTTTCCATTTCTTGTTTCTTTCAGGCTGATTTCTAATTCTTCTTTAGTTGTTTCCTTTTCATTTTCATTAAATGTTTGCCAGTTAATTTTTTTAAAATATTTATCTGTCCTTAATTCTGTATAGAAATCTAGAAATTCTTTTAATTTCAATTCGGTGTTTAATTTTATGTTTTCTTTAGTATCTGTACTTAAATGTTTCAAAATCTTTTATATATTGGGTCTTATTTTGTATAAATCATGTTCTAAATTAGAAACAAATTTGTTCCATGATTCTGTATGTCTTTTTCTGACTTCTCTTTTAGCTAGGCTCTTATTCTTTTATATTCTATTTCATCTCCTAATCTTTTACTGCTTAACCATTTATGATATGCTTCTTTTTTATTTCTTTGACTGTATTATCCCATAGCTTCAGTTTTTTCTTTTTATTGAATTTTTTAGTCTTTCCTAAGCTTTCATTTTCTGCTGAATTTAGTATCATTTTTATATTTAGCCATTCTGTTTCTATTTTTTCATTTCATTATATTTTATCTAAATATTGGTTAATTCTTTGTTCATATAGGCATTGTATATTTGTGTCATTTAATAATCTAGTTTTATAAACAAATGTTTTAAATTTTCTTTCTGTTCTTGTTATTTGTAGCTGTTTAGGTATATTAATTTTATTTTAATGAGGAAGTGGTCACTATTTATTTCATATCCTTTGTGAACTCTAACATCTAAAGAGAACTTTGATGTCTTTTCATTTAAGATAAAGTAATCTAATATTGATTTCCATCCTCTTGCTGCCCAAGTATATTTATGTATGTCTTTGTTTATAGAAAGAATTCATTATTTTAAGGTTATTATAAACTATGAAGTCGATCAATTTTTTACCATTCCGGTTTAGAGTATGTTCTCCATATATTCATATGTTATTATTAATTTTCATGTTTCCAATTCTTGTATTTAAGTCTCCTGCTAATATTACATAATAATTTTTATTTATTTTATTATACATATATATATATATATATATATATATATATTATATATATACAGTAAACTTTTGATTTAACGGACTATTAGGGGCTAAGGGTTGTCCGTAAAATTGAAAGTCAGTTAAATCATGAATCTTAGGAATAGTATTGAAAATAAAACACTTTCAGTGGTACAGCACTAATATATTTTAATGAGAACATTTTTATGTAAATGCCATTTTACTGAGGATTGGGCTTGAAAAAAGCATCAAGTTTCAGTTGCTTTCCACTTTTATACTGTTTTTTAATGATTAAATCGAAATTGGCAAAAATGTTTGTAATAAGCAATCACCTCTGGATCTGAAGATGTGCCTATGAACAAGATGATGTCGTCCATGTGTTCCCTAACCACCGATAGTTTCAGACCAGTTGGAACTTCTTCTTCTTCCTCGTCAACTTCCTGGCTGAGAATTTGGTAGCCTGGATCCCCCCCCCTCATCAATGTCATCCTCATTGACATTATCGCCAGCTTACATCAAAAGTTTCATGGAAATCAGAGGTTTCAAAACCTCTGAAATTGTATTCTGTTCACTCCCATTCAGTAACTTGGTCTGGACCTTTAGCCAATGTTGTAGTCTTTATCTCCTTCCAAGTGGCAGCAAAATTAAAGATGGCAACTTGATGTTGTATGCATGCAAATTTTGAAGTGTCCTGGCTCCTCTTGTATCTTCTTTGGGATTGTTTTCGTTTTCCAAGACAACCAAACCTCTTCAAGAAACTTCTTTTTATACAACCTCTTACAAGCAACAATGACTCCCTGGTCTGTAGGCTGTATTATAGAAGTGGTGTTTGGAGGAAGGAAGATACATTATATTCTTCCATTCCTACTAATCAACTTCTCAGCATAAGGATGGGCTGATGCATTATCAAGAAGTAAAACAGCTTTTACATCTTCAGGAGAGATTTCAGGACCTCTTCTTGGTAGTTTTGCACTTCAGTTATGAAGTGATTGAAAAACCAGTTGGAAAAAAGGTGACTTGTAAACCAGGCATTTCTCAAGCTGGAATAGATAACAGGCAACTGATTCATAACATTCTTCAAAGCACAAGGCTTTCGTGCTCTTCCGACTACCATTGGCATTAGCACAAAGTAGGGCCGAAATGCACTCCTTGTTTAATTTGCAGTCAGGCGTGCTAATCTCATGTTTGTTCGCAAGGGTATTTTCGGAAACAGCATGATAGAACAGACCGGTCTCATCTGCATTGTGAACTTGAGACAAAATAAGACCCTCAGATTCGATGACTTCATTGATGTGTTTTCTGAAGGGTTCAACTTGTTCAGTATCAGCACTCATTGCTTCACCACATGTTTGCCTGTTCGTAATGCCAATGCCGCTTTTGAAAGCACCAAAGCCACACATCACTCTCCTGGAACTGTATACCCATGTGTTATGCCAGTTTTTAAGCAGCCGACCTTAGTTCAACACCACAAACAATAATGCCACTAGACCGCTATTGAACGAACCACTTGTAAACCTTCTAAACTCCTTCTAAATTCTTATGCTTGGCAACTTCACGTTTCTTATCCGCCACAGTGAAACCACTTTTGGAGCTCTCAACGCTATATTTTAGCGAAAACTGAGTAAGTTTGTCTTTATTTTTGCACATCCGAAACTATTTGCTTTTTCACCCGTAAAGTTCATAAACATGAGCAACAGATGCACCACTTTCCAACTTACTTATTAACTTAAGTTTCTGTGCTATCATCAAGTTTACTTGTTTTCTTTTAACCCCAGACATATTAACTGATATTAATAATGATTAATAATGGTTTAACTAAAAATTATTCCAGCAATATCTAAACACTACATGTTTTGTTCTTGCATATGCACGCATGCAAACTATTACAAGTATGCACGAAATATCACGAATATATGTGAATGTATCTGAAGATGCAATTTATAAACAGTGTCGATCGCTTCTGATTAACCATCATATTATTTTTTTTTTTTTTATTAATTATTTCATTATCTGTATTTATTTCTCAAATATATCCGTTAAATCTGAAGTCAGTTGAATCGGAGTCCATTAAATTGAGAGTGTATTGTATTTTGTAACTGATTATAAAATTCAATATTATCATCTTCATATTCATAAAATTCATATTATCATAATGATCATCTAAGCATAAACTTAGATGATAATTATATTTAAACTTTAAAAAGGACTTTTATTTATCATTTCACTTACTTACTTCCTACTAGAAATTCTTTTTATTTCCACACTGAAATTACTAAAAGGAAAGGAATAGAAATATATAATAAAATAAATAAATACGATTTATATTAATGAAGTAACACTATCACAAACAAGAACAATTGCTACAAAAATTCCAGTCAGCTTTATAGCTCAGAAGTATTCAATTTTTATTCAAATATAACCCAATGAAAATAACTGATGAGAGTGAAAGAAAATACCAGCAATTATGTAAGTTGAATGCTGCATGTAACAAAGAACAAACTTCACTGAAAATAACTTTTCTTAGAAGCATGCAACTACTGTTAACTTTGCTTTGCTGATGTCTTATCTTCCCAAGTTCTTGTAAAATGTTGAAAAAGTGCCATCTTTCTCTCTGTAGCTTAGAAAAAGAAGAACTTACAAATATTGGCAAATTTCTTTAATACTTAAAATAAATCTAACATGTTTATTAAAACATGGTGTTGAACAATCATGTTTCATAACGCTGAATCTTGCTTTTTTTTTTTTAAATTCCATATGATATTTTATGAATAAATAACTTTCTTAATGTTGAAATCAATAACAAAATTTGATATTTATGTCTGGTGGCCACAAAGAAATGTCACAGTGGTTGCACTTGGCCACCATAGCTGGATTTGAAAATCGCTGATTTAGACAGGCATTTGCAATATGGGAAGCTCTTATAAATAGTTTGTTTCTTAAATATTTCCACAGTCATTTTTCAAAACAATTCCGAGTCATGGAGGGTGGAATTTACGTTAGAAAAAATGAAAGAATACATTGCGACACACACGCACAAAAAGTAGCTTAGTCGTGAAGTTACTTCACGCACAAACTTTGTTTGCTTACACTTGGAAAAAGGATGAAACCAAGAATAATTTTTTGGCATATTTAATTTATAGTATAACCATGGGGAAAAAACTCTCAACAAATATCAAAATAGAAATAGTGTCATTAGAACATTTGATGAGGATTGTACTGGACAATTTCTTAATAGAACATTTTAATAAGTTAACATAAATTAGAATGATGATTATATTGTTATGTGTGTCACAGTGCACTCCATCATTGGCAACAGGATAATTACACAAGTCTTCATAGTTTATGCATCTCTAAAGCTTATCTATAAGTTATTACTGCTACTATAATCATCTCCACTGAGTTCACTTATTACAGAAGCCCTATGCTAACTATTATTCACACAATACTTATCACACTCCTCCTCCTTAAATTGAATCACACATGGCATGCACATATACCTCTAGCAATCTATTCCAGTCATTCACTGTTCTCAGAGCAAAAACTCTAGTCTGTACACACACACTGTTACACAATTTCCAGTGGTGATTTTTAGTTCTTTCACCTATTCATGTATTGAAAATTTCTTTTGTATTAATCGAATATAATCCCTTTAGCAACTTACAAATTTTTGTCATATCCCCCACCCATCTTAAGCTTTGCATTCCAAAGACCTGCCACTATTTTGATCACATTGCTCAACCTCAAGAAACCCAGGTGACTAAATCAGGATAAGACTGTGCAGCTGACTTAGAGGAATAATAACTATCTCCTCCTTTCTCTCTCTCTTTCTTCTCCTTCCTTACTTGTCAATATGTTCTCCATAACTCAAGTAATCCTTTGAGCTGTTTTGCCAACTTTGCAAATATGCTGTCTGAACTCTGTCCACCATCACCCCCAAATCCCTAGCCTCATCAATATCTGACAATCCAGTACCATTAGTTGTAATACACAGTATGTAATATTTTCATCCTGAATTGCATAATCTTACACTTTGCAGAGTTAAATTGACAATCATTATTGTTTACCTGGGGGTGCTTAACAGTCAAAGCTGTATATCTGGGAGGAGACCTCCACGTAGCCTTTTAAGGAATGTGGAGAACCGACTGGGGGTTCTGACTGAATGTCCACTTCTCACCTTCTCATTGTGCATCCTGTTAGATATCTACCTGGATATTGAATGAACGAGGATAGACTGGAAATTTGAGATTTAGCCAACCAAATTGTATTTTAATCAACCAACTTAAACCACAATTTAAAAATGATGGTACAACATGACAGAATTCATGACAGCTAGGGTGTCGCCTGGTTAAAGGCCCTCATTTTCATCAGGGGAACCAAGGCAAACAGAAAAGTCAGCTACTGTAACAAATCTCAGAACGTGTCCCAACTCAACATCAGCAGAGTTCAAGATTGATACTATCAACATAAGAAGCCTGAATGGCAAAGAAATGGAGCTAGCTGAGGAATTGGATAAGTACCAGATTGACATAATAGGGGTGACTGAACAAAAAAAAGACAAAAACAGTATGTGCATTACAACTAGACAAAAACTGGTGAGATCTTTCTGAGCAACAAATACAAAATGTTATATTCAAGCAATGACAATCAGGGAAAAGAGGGAGTAGCTATAATATCATCATCAAATTCCTGCCACGAGTGCAGCCACTGTAAGACTCTTATACCACCATACTTCAGCATTTCTGGTCGAATATCATCTACTCCTGCCGCCTTTCCATTTCAAGCCTTTGATGACTTTTTCTACTTCAAGTATGGATATGTATTCCTGATTGCATGCCTGGTCAGTGTTTTTTACCACTGTGCTATCATCCCTGCTTGTTTCATTTAGCAGTTTTTCAAAGTAATTACTCCATACTTCAAAGATATCTTTTTCTCCCGTTTTCATGTCACCTTTATCATCTCTAACTCCTTTTACAGCACTCTTTCCTCCATTCCTAAGCTTCTTCAACAACCTTCAGAATATTTTGCCACCTTCTTGATATTTATTTTCTATATTCTTGCCAAAGTCCTCCCATGACTTTTGTTTAGCTAGTTTTACAGTGTTTAGCATTCTTGTATTTGTCTCTATATTCTCTAAGAGCACAAGCTGACTTATTTGACAGGAACTTTTGATATGCTTTCTTCTTTTCCTTCACTGCCTCTTTAACTTCCTGTGTCCGCCAGGGAGTTCTGATTTTTTTTATCCTTGCAGACAACCTCACCACATGCCTCTCTGCAGAATCAATCAATGTTTTCTTCAGAGTTTGCCTCTGAATCTACAAGATTTGATTCCTGTTCTCAAACTCTTTAATTTTTTTTTCAATAATCTTTGTGTATTTTAGTCTACAGTTCACATCTGAGAGCAGTCTTGAATTGGGCATTTCGAGAAGCTCTCTACAGCGTATTCTCACGAAAGATTTGCATCTTTATGCTTACAAAGTTCAATTGACTCAAGAACTGAAGCCTACTGACCACACACAGCGAAGAGAGTTCATTGAATGGATTATGGAACAACAACAAGTGGATGCTTATTTTTCGAACAAAATCATCTTCAGCGATGAGGCTCATTTTTATCTTGATGGCTTCGTTAATCGACAAAATTGTCGCATTTGGGGTTCAGAAAATCCACGAGTGATTGTTGAGAAACAAATGCATCCACAACGTGTCACTGTTTGGTGCGGATTTTGGGCTGGAGGCATCATCGGTCCATTCTTCTTAGAAAATGCGGCTGGTAAGGCAATAACAGTTAATGGTGCTCGCTATCGCAACATGATAATCCAGTTTTTTGTGTCTAAATTGCAAGATATGGATGTGGACAACGTGGTTTCAACAAGACGGTGCAACATGCCATACAGCCCGAGAAACAATTCAATTACTGCATGAGTCATTTCCTGGTCGTGTAATTTCCCGTTTTGGTGATCAGAATTGGCCACCCAGATCATGTGACTTAACGCCGTTGGACTTTTTTCTTTGGGGTTTTTTGAAATCTAAGGTTTATGCCAACAAGCCCACGACCACCCATGCCTTGAAGGAGGAAATTGAATGCTGTATCAACGAAATTCAGCCACATTTATGCAAAACGGTCATGGAAAATTTTGACAAAAGAGTGCATATGTGCCAGCAAAGCCGTGGAGGCCATTTGCCCGATATGCTATTCCATGCATAACCCTATACTGTATACTTTATGAATCAATAAGAAATTACAATTTTTAATTAAAAACCTGTGTTTTCTATCAAAATTACTTCTTGCATGAATTTTGGGATACCCTGTATTACAATTTTATTTTCCAGGTCTCTTTTTCACTATGTCTCACAAATTTTCTGTTGAGTTAATGTCAGCAGAATTACCTGGTCACTGAAGCAATTGAATGTTTTGATATTTGAATAACTCTTTCACTTTTTTTTAAGTGTGGCATGGTGCAAGATCATGTTGGAAGATGAGTTCTTTGTCTTTTTGAATCTGTGGGATAACTCTTTTCTCCAACATTTTTATGTATTGGTCACTTTTCATCATACCGCCAACAGGCACAAGTGATCCTGGATTGTCATGTGTAAAACAACTACATCACATCTTTTTAGCTGAGTGTTTAAGAGCTTGTTGAAAGTGAGTTGGAGAAGTCTTCTCAGCTGGTAATTTGACAACATAGGGTACTCACTCTCCTTGAACGAAAAAATGGCTCTTATCTGAGAATATGACTTTCTTCCACTTTACAACAGTCCAATCTTTGTACACTCTTGGCAGCTGGAGCCTCTTTTTCTGCATAGCCTTTGTCAACAGTTGTTTCTTTTTTGGTCTGTGGGCAGTCCAACAATCTTCGATGGACTGTCATGCCAGAAACATTAATCCCATTAGCAGCCAAATCTCTGTTTAAGTCTACAGCAGACAATCTTGGATTCATTTTGCTTTTCCTGACTAGTAAACAATCTTGAGTAAGTGTAGTTTTCCTTTTTCACCCACATTTTCCTTTTCTGTCAGGAGAAAAGGTAGCTGTCTCCCTAAATCTCTTTAAAATTGCATTAACAGTATCCAAACCAACACTGCACTCATTGGCGATTTGTCATTGAGTCATGAATGTGTGTACTGAGAAAGAGTACATATTTTTGAACGCTTTCTTAGAGATGTATCCGTTTATAGCTACATAAAATGCAATAAATGTCAGCTTATTTTACACTATCAAAAATGCACAACACTGTTAATACATGTTGTAGAGGCAGTTAAAATACACAGCACTTAACCAAAACCAAAAACTTGATGAAAATTTGGCTTGTTCGGATTAAGTTGTTCGCTACTGTAATTGCTTTCTCTGCACTCATAGTACTAATTTGCTGATGAATGGCTTCCATGCCTTTCTATGCAGTCCCCCCCCTCCTCCCTTCTATAGGTACCACTAATAATATATTTTGTCCTTGCACACCAGATAACCTTAAATGAAGCAGATAGCTCCATTTCCCTCAGTTCTAAAATGCTCCTTAACTTGTATTTTTATTGGTTGCACTTTTTTCAGCTGCCATCAGTAATACCTCTCCTCCTGTCCTATTTGCTCTCTCTTATGAGAAAATACAATATTTTCCTTAAATTCTATTCCTATATTATCTTCTGTCACAAGCTCTCACTGATGTTGATAAATTTTGGCTAAATCAAGCTGACAAGTCAAATACTGCTCCTCTTTATTTTTGATACTTCTGGTATTCATCTACATATTTGAACATCCCCTTGGGCTAACAATTGCTATTGCATAATATAATTACTTTATTACATAATATAATTAAATCCATTCAGATTTAAAGCTCACATTCATTTGTTCTATACATGGCACTATACAAGGGTGGTCTGAAAAGTTCTTGGCCTAACAATGAAAAATGATTTTATAATTTCAAAATTATTTTTATTTTCCAACATAATCTCCCTTAAGAATAATACATTTATTCCAGAAATGCTCCAGCGCCATTATCCTCTCCCCGTAGTGGTTCTCAGTAAGATTGCAAAATACTCCTCTACAGCTGCAATCACCTCTTGATTCGAAGAAAAACACTGACCAGCGATGAAGAGTTTTAGTTTTTGCGAAGAGATAGAAGTCAGACAGAGCCAAATCTGGGGAATAGGGTGGATGTTCCAACAATTCATAGTGCAGATTCCATCAGGTGCATTGTCCTGATGAAAGTGATTTTTTCCTTCTGCAAACCGCATCTTTTCTCACAAATTTTTTTTGTCTAGTCTGGTTAAAAGATCAGAATAATATTCCCCATTTATTGTTTATCCTTTTCAAGATAATTAATAAACAAAATGCCTTTAGCATCTCAAAACACCGATATCATGACCTTTCCTGCTGATGGAACTGACTTTGTCTTCTTGGGTACTGAACAACCGGCTTCTGTCCACTGTTTTGACTGCTGTTTGGATTTTGGTGTGTAATAGTGAATCCAAGTCTCATCCATAGTAATAAATCAATGCACAAAATCAGTTTTATTCTTGTTAAAACACTCCAAATACTCTTCAGAGATTTCTATGCGAGTGCATTTTTGATCTGCTTGAGCAAGCGCAGCACCCATCTTGCTCAAAGCTTTTTCATTTGCAATTCTTCATGCAAAATACATCCTACACGTTCTTTTGAAATGCCTATAGCCTCAGCAATTTCACGCATTTTGAAATGATTTCTGGTGTTGTTACACATTTTAGATGTCCTTCACTTGGATCATCTTCAATGCTGGTACGGCCATGTTTAAACTCGGCAGCCCATTTCTTAATTGTCAAAAACGAAGAAGAGTGCCCATAAACTTTTATGAACTTTGAATGAATTTCTTTTGGCACTAAGCCTTCTTTTACAAAGAATTTTATAACCACACAATACTCAATTTTATCCATTTCAAGGGATACAGATTTGCTTTAGACAGCTGTATAAAACAAACTACTGATAGAATGACTTGCAATTCACATGTATGCTTATGACAGATGTATCAACTTGGGAAAAAAAATCATGCTGATAGTGTTGCCATCTTTGGGTGAGGCTGAGAACCTTTTAGACGGCCCTCATATACTTGACTGCATCTCCTTAACATCTGTCATTTCCCAGATTTTGGATCTCCAGCCTCTCAGTGAACAACACTGTCTCCAAATATATAACTCTAAAACCATTCAAATTCTATCTGTGAGGTGTATAAAAGTCCTTTCATATATCATATGTATTCCATATATCTATAAACAGCATGCCATTCCTCTTTGCACAATCTTCTCATTGACTTCCTGGCAATCCTGAGGCTTCTCAATTCCTATCATACTGTAGCAGCAGACTTGCAATCTTTTCTCTCTCGCCTTTTTTTTTTTTTTTTTCCCCGAGCCACTCTTTCATATCTGCTCTCATTGTATATTTCTTCCCTTTCGTATCATTCGTGCCTGCCAAAACAGTCAACATTCAGCACCTCTCTTGCACATATATCTTCACTGACATCCTTGATTTTTGCAAATGGGAAACATGCTTTTGTCATTTCATCACTACTGCCTTTTATCATAGAATCTCCATACATTACTCTTTCCTTTCTACTAATGGAGGATTCTACTCATGCCTCTGTGCAGCTGGATTCTGCATTAGTAAGTGGAGTATGCCTACCATGAAATGGCAATCATTTTCACTTGCATGTGCAAATTCTCACAAGATAATTGCTGATATTCAAAATATCTAGCATGTTTGCAGTAGAACATCATTAGGATTAGTCACTTTAAGCATTGTTTTTTGAGGTTGAGCCATCATCTTTGTTTTATGTTGTGCATTTAATTATTTTGTCATTTATGCATTGTCATCAAGATCTATTTTAAATGGTGGTTTCATATTAGAAAAAAAAGTGACAATTTAGAAGTCCTCCCCTCCCCATCCCCCATATCTATATATTTTACTAGTATATATTTACTATATATTTTGTAAAAAAGCATAATTTCCCCGCCCCTCCTCTCTCTTCCAGAAAAAAAATCATTTTTGGAATCAGCATATGAAATTTAAGCATAGAAACTCCATTTAAGAAGTTTTGATTTGTGTTGTTGTTATACTTTTTTTTTTCCTTTCAAGTTGCTCTTTGTAACTATTAATAGCTACAAAATGTAAATTAAATGTTTCATATGCTCACATAATTTTTAGACTGAAAAGCTTAAGTTATCTTTCTTTTTTTTTAGGTTACATACCAACTAAAAATTCTTACAACAGCAATATTTTCTGTTGTGATGTTACGTAAACGGCTCGGTCCTTTCCAGTGGGTAGCATTATTGCTGTTATTCCTTGGTGTTGCCTTAGTTCAGTTAGCACAAATTGGTGCTCCTAAAACAAATCCTTCAGGTAGAGAACAGTATCCGCTGATTGGTTTTCTTGCCATTGTTGTAGCATGCTGTCTTTCAGGATTTGCTGGAGTGTATTTTGAGAAGATTTTGAAAGGTAGTGATATCTCAGTGTGGATGAGGAATGTACAGCTAAGCACCTTTGCCATTCCATTTGGACTTGCTACAACTTTTATTAGTGACTACTCAGAGGTAACTGAAAAAGGGTTTTTTTTTGGCTATAATACCCTGATCTGGATTGTTATCCTTTTACAAGCAGTAGGAGGACTAGTGGTTGCTGTAGTAGTAAAATATGCAGACAATATTCTCAAAGGATTTGCTACATCTTTAGCCATAGTACTATCATGTCTTATCTCTGTATATGCATTCAACTTTCATCTTACTCTAAAATTTGCCATAGGAGCAGGCCTGGTAATTACTTCTATATTTTTATACAGCCATCCAGCACTAGCTGCTAAAATGAACGGGGGAAATTTTAAGAAATAAGTTTATATTTTTGTGAAAATTCCTTGCATTATGTGCTAAAATTGCATTCTGTGTGTGCATGCCTACACACACACACACACACGTGTACACATATATAAGTGTGATGAGACCTCAACTTGACATATAGTGTGTGTGTGTGTGTGTGTGTTTTATAACTGTGTTATTTAATTACTCTATCCATTTTGCCAAAAGTTACTTTTTTTTAAGATATTATTTCACAGCTCAGTAATGCAAAAATTATTTATTTATTGTATTGTTCTATCTGAATATTTTGCTTTTTGCTACTAAATTTATGTAAGACATTAGTAGCAATAAAAATAGTAGAAAGGGTCTCTAAACTTTCTGAAAGTAAGTTTAATGAATTTCTTGTTCTTATAGTTCAGATTCTCCTTAGCATAAAAATTAAATGTCATAAAATGGAGCATGTATACTATGCACTGATAATAATGTACTTATGATCCATTTTCTTTCCTGCTTGTGGATCATAGGTTGAATATTCAGAGTAGAATATTTAAACTCTGCAAATACACAAATCTACCATGTCAGAACATACCGTTATATAAATTATATGGGCATTTCATTCTTTCATAAGTCCTTTATTTTCATAACTCTCAGTACTGTAGTAGCAGTTCCCACATTCCAGTGTGGGCTTTCTGTTAACTGTTGATGAATAAATACAGGTTTTTGGCATATACTCCAAAATGATAGCCTATTCCTATAGTGAAGATGGACATATTGATCTTGTACTCCATAACCAGTATTCTAATTCTCATCCTTTCTTCCCCCCCCTTTTACAAATATCCTAATAGATATTGATACTCAATATCACTAGATCACATTTCTATCAGTATTGTTATAAGATATTCAGATTAATTGTTTTAGTTGAACTGCAGCACAATTGTTCAGAATGATTGCTGTTGATTTTCATCCCACAAAACAGACAGATCGATAAGAAGAATACACATTTAATAGACAAAATGCCGTACTGGCTTTATAACTTTCATTGCTTTGGCCATGTTTCAAAACAACTATTAATTTTTTTAATGGTCCCTATAGTTCAAGAGATGCAATAATTGCTACAGTTATCAGATAGAATAGTGCATTCTGACAAATGTTTTTTTCCTGACAGCTAATCACATTAAGCTCTGTACCATGCCAATTAAACCAGAGGATTAGTTGGGATGATGGTTGACTTATATGCAATGGTCATCCCTGGAAACTGATGTTGTAAAATTTGATACATAACATTCTGACATGAATATGCAACCAGGATGCATAATCCTCTTCAGCACTGCTTGACTATTTCTTAGGTTTAATTTCACCATTGCATCCCATCTTTTAATGATGTCTGCCAAAGTTGAGCTTGGACACCCCACTTCAACTGAAATTGCATGAACTAGTTAATGATTAATATGGCAGCATGATAATATGTCACTTAACTTTATACCATATGCAATTTCTAGCATACAACTGCATTCATTTAATCTGTTTAAATGTTTTAAAAGTGATCATGAAATTCTGCTGTGAACATATGTAATTTTGTTCCAGATTTTCTCAACTGCATATTTTTTTTGTCTATTACAGTTTGTTTTTCAGTGTCCTGTTGATGCCAAACAAGTAGATTGGTGAAATACAGTCTGTAAACTTAGCTTATTTATTCATCCTAACTATATGGGGTAAGGAAGCCAAGTTATAAGTAGAATACATGGTAATACAGTGGTGCCTTGTAGTTCGTATTTAATTCGTTCGAAACTCGTTCAAACTATGAATCGTTCGAAGTCCGAATCAAGATTTTACATAAAAAATAATGGAAAACGAAATAATCTGTTCCAATATCCAAAAAATTTTACTTCATCTATTTTATCTATTTTAGGTTTTTTAATGTTAATAACTTAGAAAAAATTAAACAAAATAATCTTATTTATTTTATTAATTTTAATTATTACGACATAAAAATAACAGTGAAGAATATTTTTTTAATATAAAAATCACAAAGACGAAAATAATGCTCCCATTGTTAAGTGTCTGCTTTCTGCTTCTTAGCTGGAGTTGAGAATGCTGATTCACGTTCTCTTTTCTCTGCAGAGAAGAATCTATCTAATGTTGTTTGGTGCTGATGATTTTCTTTGATATTATTTAAAATAACCCATTACGTTGTCATCGAATAAGTTGATATTCCTGGTCACTGCTGTCTTATTAGGGTGCCATTTTTCCACAATAGCTTGTGTTCTAATCCAAACAGAGAACAATTCTTGAAGGTCGGCATTGGAAATGCATCCTTTGACGTCCTTCTCTTCCATAAAAATTCTTTTTCCACTTCTTTTTGTTGTTGATCGTGAAGATGTTGAAGTTCTTCTGTGCTGAGTTCGGTTTTATGATCACCTATTAACTCCTCTACATCCTCATCACTCACCTCTAATCCCATAGCTTTACCCAAAGATACAATTTCATTTACAACAGACTCTTCTTCACAGCTTACTACTTCACTGACTGAAATACAATCTGGCCAGAGTTTTTTCCAAGCAGAAATCATTGTTTTAATAGAAACTTCTTTCCATGCCTTATCGACGATCCTTAAGCAATGAAGAATGTTGTAATGCTCTTTCCAAAATTCTTTAAGAATCAGTTCTGTGGCATTGGTTATTTCAAAGCACTTTTGAAACATAGCCTTAATATACAGTTTTTTGAAGTTTGAAATCACTTGCTGGTCCATGGATTGTATGATAGAAGTAGTATTGGGCAGCGAAAACTTTATCTTGATGAAACTGGATTCACCAACTAAATCCTCTAAATTTGGGGGATGAGCAGGACCATTGTCCATCATTAGAAGAGCTTTTAATGGTAGATTTTTTTCAGTAAGATAAGCTTTTACATTGGGAGCAAATTCTTGATAAATCCACTCAGTGAAAAACTCTCTGGTAACCCATGCTTTCGTGTTGGCCCTCCACATAACACCGAATTTGCTCTTTATGACATTGTTCTTTTTAAAAATGCGTGGATTTTCAGAATGGTAAATGAGCAAAGGCTTTATTTTACAGTCTCCACTAAGTAATTTACCATTACCACAAAGTAATCCTATCTTTCATAGGTTTATATCCTGGTGCCGTCTTTTCTTCTTTTGTGATATAGGTCCTTTTGGGCATTTTTTCCCAAAAAAGACCTGTTTCATCGCAATTAAAAACCTGTTGAAATACAAATCCCTCACTATGCACGTACTCCTTAAAGGTTTTTACAAATTTGTCTGCTGCTTCTGCATCGGCACTCGCAGCCTCTCCATGCATGACAACACTATGGATCCCAGTTCGTTTTTTGAATTTATCGAACCAGCCTCTACTTCCTTTAAACTCCCCATTTTCAGTACTGGTTTCAGGTATGCATTTCTTAAGTTCACTATGCAGATGTTTGGCTTTCTCACAAATAATTCTCTCAGTAATAATGTCACCACGTAATCGCTTCTCGTTTATCCACACTAAAAGGAGTTTTTCCATCTCTTCAATAACATGTGATCTCCTGAAGGTCAATGTTGTCACACCTTTAGTCACATTTGCTGCTTTTATTGCTTCCTTATTCTTAAGAATGCTACTTATCGTTGACTTTGACATTTTAAACTTAGTTGCCAGATCCGTCAAACGTGTACTGCTTTCGTGTTTCATGATAATTTCTTTTTTCATCTCAGTTGTCGATACTACAACTTTTCTTTTAGATTTTGTTCTTTATACATTCTTGGATACCATGGTCAATAAAAAAAATGCCAAAAACAGTTAAAAATTCTCTACACAAATGTATCATGCAATGACTAGGCTGTGTAAAGTAAGGGACAATGCACAGCGGACTGAGGCAAGCACAGGGAAGTGAGTGAGGAAAATTAGTGGGGGAGAAGCATGTCCAATGCCGTGCCGAAACTGTCTAATGCTATATGACTCTGATTTCCTGGACTATAGTTCGAACTGTGAATCAAATTTCTTGCGTTCTCAAACGTTTGAACTCTGGAATGTTTGAAGTACGAGGCACCACTATTGGCATACTCATGCTTCCAGTAATAGAAAAACACTAGCACAATGTCTTAATCTGCCATGCTGGTTTTTGCATTCGCTCTTCTCTTTTTGTTTCCTTAAAATGGAAACAAGAAGAGAAGAGCAAGTTTATTTCTTGTTTCTAAGAGTTGAATGAGGTATAAATTAAGTTGGCAAGTCCAAAATTTTGACCAAGAAATGTATCTCTCCTTTTTAAGATATATATAATTTTTTTTTCCCATTTCACTGTACATTGTTGTTCTTAGGAACATATTACCAACATAAATCAGAAAGTGCCTATGCTTCAAATTGATCATGTTTTAAACTTGCATTAGACAAATACTGTAGTGTGTTGAGGCTATGGTATATTTTTTAATATACCATAGCCAATTTTTAATTGGCTATGGTATATTAATTTTTAAAATCAAAAAATTTTTGATTTTAATCAAAAATTTTTTGTGTATCAATTTTTAAAATAAAAAAAAAAATAAGAAAATGACATATTGCTTTGTCTCATGGTTTGCAGATTTTTTTATCTTCCACTATATGATTATAAATTATTACTGTATGTGTGTATATATAAAGCAATAATGATAAAAGGTAATTATATGGAATGCTTAAATGTACAGATTATTGCTAGAAGTAATGTGCACGTAACTTTTAGCAATATCAGTAAGAAGTAATGTGCACATTAAACATATAAGTTATAATCATTTAATCAAGCCAGATGTTAGTGCCCATTTTTTAATTTGCAGAAGAAAACAAAACTATAATCGGCAATTTTTAAAATTGGGATTTTTATGAGACAAGGCTAACTTAAAAGGAATATCTTGTGATTTTAATAATAAAGATTTTATTTTCTCGTATACTTGAAGTAAAGTTAAGAATCTGTTTTTAAAGAGGTGGGGGGGGATACTTAAGCACAAATCATGTAGTTTGGATGCAGATTAATGACCTATGTATTATATTTTATTCTTCAAAATATTTGTACTTTTTTTTTTTGCTGATATTTTTTCTCTGCATTGTCCTTTTAAATATTATATTTTCCATGTTTAGAATTATTTATTTATTCTTATAAATTACCCTTATAGTGTTTGCTTAATTTTATCAAAATATTTACTTGTTTAGTTTAGATATATCCTAAAAATCAGTTTTTTTTTTTTTTTAAATTTAAATTTAAAGTTTTGTATTTATCTGTGAACAGAATTCTTAAGGTGTAAGGGAATTTTCTTATTTCAGGATGAACAATATTGCAAGTTGTGCAATTATATTTATTGTAATTTTTCAAGATTACATTATATAATTTTGCTACTTTCTGTTCTTGATTCATGATTATTTCTTTTGAAATAAAAATTTTACAAATTTAAAAACATTAGTAAAGAATGCCTATTTTATATACACATTGTGCTTTAATTATTAACACAGAATGTGATGAAGATACACTGAGCAGCATCATTGTGTGGAAATTTAATCATTTAATCTCTCCAAGAATTAAGTTAGGAAATGTATTGTAAACATCTGCTTTCTGGTTTTTCTACACCATTATCATCCTCTTGTTACTGATAGCTACTACCAAATGTCTTCAAAGTTTTATGGTTTTGAGGAGATGTTCAGAACATGTAGAGGCAAACCCGCTCTACAGCTACAGTCTGAGACCAGCTGTTATTATTTAAGCTTCTCTTAAAGACCAAGGATACTGAAAGTCATTATGTCACTTAGTTCACATTCACTGAAGATGCACTCACAACTTCAAAAAAGGTTGCTCATTCCGTATACTGTGAGAAGAATCTGGATCTCTTAAATTTTCTAACCACACCCTTACTAAACTTCTAATCTATTCAAATCAGCATGCAAATTTGCTACATCAGCTATGTCTCTTATTACCATCCTCAACATTTCATCATCAACATATTATTATTAGTAGTATTATAAATGGAGACCTCCAGGGAGTCTCGATGGGACTCATCAAAAGAGAGGCCACATACTACAAGCACCAGCTGTTTATCTTGAATTCATTCACACTGATTGCACTCGCAACATCCAATGGCAATTCATTCTAATCACACACCACCCTATGAGAGAAAAATCTAGCCCTCACCTCCCCTTCTTAGTGGCATTCATTCTCAGCTTTCAAGGGTGCCCTCTTGTCCTTTCCTCACTCTCCATAAATTAAAAAAATTCCCTCAACTGAAATCCTGTATGACCCTTTCAGAAGTTTGAAAGTCTCAATCATATTACCTCTCTTTATCCTGTTACAACGGAAACCAGGAGACTAGACCTGTGCACAATGGTCCAAGTGTTGTCTTATCAAGGCCTTGTAAAGAGGCAAAATGACATTCTTATCTTTACAGGTGAACATTCATTTCAGCCTTCTTTGTTACATGACCCCTGAACTTCAAATTCCTATCTACTAACACTCCAAGATCCCTAGCGTCATCAGTTTCTACAAACATAATCCCACCAATATAATACGACATTGGATATCCAATCAAGCCAAAGTGAATAACATCCATTTTCCCATGCCCACAATTCCAGCCTATTCAAATCATTCTGCAATACAGGAATAATACAGGAATACCTCAAATAGTTTGACTAAGGCATGCTGAAAATATTAAATACTGAGTGGAACATTAATATAATGGCCTTCAGTGTAATGCATTCCAAGCTAATTACAGTAGTGGTGTAATACTGTACTGTGACTAGATTTTTCAATGCAATGAATGCAAAAAAAAATATATAATTGCCTTTCTGATAAAATTACAATAAATGTACTATAATTAATTTTACACTAATTACAACATGTACTGTTTGAAACTGTGTTATGTCAAGTATTACTGTGTACTGGTTATGTTGAAAGTTTATTTTTCACCTTGGTTAGACTATAATAAATTTAATTTAATCCTTTATCCAAGTGTGAGCAAACAAAGTTTGCACCTGAAAGTATCTTCAGGACTGGGGTAAGGTGGTACAACACTGGGAAACTTGTTGCAAAGGTGGAGCAAGAAACATCACTCTTATCTCGGTAACTCCCATAATGCAAAACACATCTCCTTGCGGATATGTATAATGTTATGCATTAAGGGAAGCCATTACCCAGACTAGTTTCGACCTTTATTGAGGTCTCTTTAGTGGGAGCCAGGCCCAAGTCCAGATACCAGGCAGAAGAATTAGCAAGGTCATCTCTACCTATAGGAGTTGCCAAACGGTATGCCACCTTTTTATTAAATTACTCTGGATTTAGAGAAAGATGTTGAAAGTTTATTCTTCACTTGGTTAGACTATAATAAATTTAGTTTAATTCTTTATCCAAGTGTGAGCAAACAAAGTTTGTGCCTGAAAGTATCTTCAGGACTGGGGTAAGGTCGTACAACACCGGGCAACTTGTTGTAAAGGTGGAGCAAGCAAACATCACTCCTATCTCAGTATCTCCCATAATGCAAAATTCCTATAGGTAGAAATGACCTTGCTAATGCTTCTGCCTGGTATCTCCATTTGGGCCTGGCTCCCAACTGAAGAGACCTCAATAAAGGTCGAAACTAGTCTGGGTAGTGGCCCTTCCCTTAATGCATAACATTATACATATCTGCAAGGAGATGTGTTTTGCATTATGGGAGATACTGAGATAGGAGTGATGTTTACTTGCTCCACCTTTGCAATGAGTTGCCCCGATGTAAGTACCACCTTACCTCAGTCCTGAAGATACTTTCAGGCGCAAACTTTGTTTGCCACACTTGGATAAAGGATTAAACTAAATTTATTATAGTCTAACCAAGTGAAAAATAAACTTTCAACATCTTTCTCTAAATCCAGAGTAATTTAATAAAAAGTTGGCACACCGTTTGGCAACTCCTATAGGTAGAGATTTCCTTGCTAATGCTTCTGCCTGGTATCTCCAGGTAGCTGAAAAGATGGCGTTCTACATTTTGTGAAATATCAAGGTAAGACTTTGTTTAGATGCAATTTAATTGCTATTGCTTTCTTTAGCCTACGCTTGATATTGCTGGCAGTCCTTTGCGGCTGTGGGATATTCTACAATAATTTCTGCTGGCAGGTCTTTAGACATGCCAGATTTTTATTAATGCTCATACGCAGTTAAAATGATATGAGCATACCTGACCTAGACGTATTCACTGATTTGCTCGATAAAGAGCCAGCTCTTGTACTTATTGATAAACTCCAAAAGAAGTTCAAGCTGACATGGCCTACTAGCATGATTGACCCCAACATTATTATCGAATCACTCGATAAAAGTTTTAATAAAAGTGAGTGCTAGCTTTTTATCGAGTGACTCGATAAAAAGCTAGCACTCACTTTTATTAAAAAGCTTCTCAAAAAACGGATTGATCCGGCTACTTAAACTTATATTCCTCACCTGAAGTCGACATTGAAGAAAATGAAGACTCTCCTCAAATTGAGGAAAAACTCAATTTAGTTGTCTCTACCTCTAATCCTTCTGATCTAGGAGAAATCCACGCTCATAAGAAGAAAAAAACTCGCTGCTGAGCCAACAAATGATGTTGGTATGGACAAGGATGTTCCCATTTCAGATCCCTCTGCTTCCCCCAATGAAAAGGTGCCACCGATTATCCTAAGAGAAAAGCAGAGATGGACAACACCAAGAACCATCATGGCTAACTTACAAATAAGCTATAGGTCTGTAAAAATGTAGACGAAGGTATAAAAATTCAGCCCACCATGGTGGCTGATTATAGAAATCTTACAAAGGAATTGGACGCAAGAGGAACTCAATATCACACATTTTCACTTGCCTCCAAAAAAAATCTGAAAGTAGTCCTACAAGGAGTCTCCGAGGATATTGACACGAATGAAATAGTTATTGTCCTTAACTTACAGGATCTACCTCCCATAAAGGTCACTAGAATGTTTAGATCAAATAAGACACCTATGCCTTTAGTCTTAGTAGAAATTCTTAACATTTACAAAGACTTCTATAATTTAAAATCAATCTGTGGACTCAAAATCACCCCAGAACCATTGAGAAAGAAAGCATCTTCTGGGCAGTGCCACTGATGCCTAAAATGTGGCGAGAATCACCCCACAAACACCTGCGCCAAGCCAAAATACACCCTGGCTAATTGTGGGGTCACCCTGCTAATTATAGGGGGTGTATACATCACCCCCAAATACAGATGGAATGATCCAAATCATCAATCTACCTTGTCATCTAATGCGAGAGTTCCTGAAGCTCAGGCTCAGTTCTCCAAGAGAGATCATGACAACAGGTGCTCGAAATTTCATTGCTAATCAATGAAACCCTGATGAGTTTCATTGATTAGCAATATATCTGAGCCCCTTAAGAAAACGAATCTTCAACATCAAATGAGAATATATGCTGATGTGGCCTGCTCCAAACAGATAGTACAAACCCAGAACCTCAATAATCCACATTCAAATCTATCAGCTATTATCACCTCTTTTCTTGCAAACATGCTGCAGGATTTCAGTAACTCAAATCCATCTCTAAGTGTCACAAAAAGATCCTTACAGCAAACCCAATCCATATTATCTGCACTCTGATGCATAGGAAAAAAATCGCCTCAAACTTTTAGGATTATTGCTTGGAATGACAACGGTATAAAAAATAAACTGTTAAAAAGTCCAGGAATTTAATAATAGATACGACCCAGATATATTGCTAATCAATGAAACTCATCAGAGGCCTGCTGACACTCTGAAAATCAGAGGGTATCAGATTTACAGAAACGACAGACTTGGGTATAGAGGTGGAGGTACAGCCACCCTTATCAAAAACTATATCAATCATCATTCAATAACCAACCTCGAAATCACAGGAATTAATGTCTTCACAAACTCGATTGGAAACCTTAAAATTTTTTCTGCATACAACCCTCCATTAAAGACATTATTGACCTCAGATCTGGATGCCATCCTTGGAGTAAAAGGACCGGTCGTCATCGCTGGAGACTTCAATGCAAAACATCCTGCTTGGAACAGTAAATCTACCAATAAAAATGGTCGCATCCTTTCTAGCTACACAGGATCAAACTATGCTGTTGTTGCTGGACCTACCAAACCAACTCAGTACGTCTGGCACTGCTGACATCCTGGATATGGCTATCCTGCAAGACATTAAACTACAGTACAGCCTTATATCACTGAACGAGCTGTCATCGGATTGCAACCCAATTCTACTGCAATTGGGAGAACAAGAATGCCTGTCTCCTTCCTCTCGTTCAGAATATCGTGGGAGAGATTGTCTAAAGCACTTAAGGATCAAATTGGACCCATCCCTCATATGCGCACCAGAAGATGTGGAATCTGCAGTTACTAGCCTCACCTAACTGATTAAGTTCGCTATAACGGTTGCAACCTTCCAGAAACCTGTTCCCAAGCCTGATCGTCTGCCTGAGGGAATTATGGACCTGATCATAGAGCAGAGCTAGGAAGAGATTTCATAACACTTGCGCTCCTGAGGACAAGATAGTGCTTAATAGATTGAATGGAGCAGTAGGAGATGCACTTAAAACTCATAGAAACCAAGTTTGGGATAAAAAGTTAGCCTTTATCTCACCTATTGATCACTCTATCTGGGGACTACTGAGAAACATCAAAAATAAAAGATCCCACCATAATCTCAAACCAGGGCCTAGTCCACACATGCAGATCAGGCAGAAGCCATACTAAAAAATCTTGAGGATCAGTGCAAACCTTATAACAACTTAGATTTCAATCATCTGTACAAAATCCACAGACAGGTCAGGCATGCATTAAATCTCCCAGATACCAGTGCTGACCATACTGCACCTGCATCACCTGTTGAATTATATGATATTAAAAAACTTAAGAAAAATAAAGCTCCTGGACCAGACAGCATCTCAAACAGGGTGATCAAGCTGCTGCCTCGAAAAGCTATAGTGCACCTGACCAGTATAATAAATGCAATCTTAAGACTCACTATTTTCCTTCCACCTGGAAACTGTCTGATGTGATTCCTATAAATAAGCCAGGCAAAGACCCACACTTACTGCAGAATTATCGTCCAATCAGTCTCATCTCCAATCTGGGTAAGGTTGCAGAGAAGGTCATCCTCTCACGACTCCAAACCTCAGTAAATGACCTAAACATCCTTCCTAAAGAACAGTTTGGTTTTCGGCAACACCATAGTACTACCCAGAAAATCCACAGAATTGGCGAATACATCACCACCAGCTACAACTGGTGCCAGTGCACAGGCGCTGTTTTCCTAGACTTATCCAAAGCATTTGACAAAATCTGGCATTTTGGACTCCTGCACAAACTTATCTCAGCCAGTTCCTCACTAAAAATGGTTCATCTAATCCGTTCATATCTTCAGAATAAATCAATGCAAGTTCAAATCAACAGTTCTACATTGTCCCAGCGCCATATCTTTGCTGGAGTGCTGCAGGGAACCCTACTAGCTCCATTGCTGTTTTCTATATACATGTCGGACATTCCACACAATCCAATGTCTTCCATCTTGGCTCTGTATGCAGACGATACATCTTTGCTGGAGTGCTGCAGGGATCCCTACTAGCTCCATTGCTGTTTTCTATATACATGTCGGACATTCCACACAATCCAATGTCTTCCATCTTGGCTCTGTATGCGGACGATACAGCAATACTAACCAGATCTCTTCGTCCCCACTTCATTACCAGAAAGCTTCAAGAAAACCTTCTAAACCTGGAGGGTTGGTTCTCCAAATGAAGATTGGAAGTCAACCCCCCCCCCCCAAAAAAAGCTCAGCCATTCTTTTCTCGAAAAGGTCAATATCTCCTGCAGGACATGTGTTACTATTCAATACTAAAATTCCCTGGGTGTGATTCTCGACAAAAAGCTATCTTTCAACCAACACATCAAGTTTGCATGTGCAAAAGCATCTAAAGCCATAGCTCAGATCTATCTGCTAATTAATAGAAATAGCAAGCTCAGCAACAGAATCAAATTGCAACTATACCAGATGACGATTCGTCCTATAATCACCTATGCCTCTCCGGCCTGGAGCCACACTTCTAATACTAACATTATCAAAATACAGCCAGTGTAGAACAAGTGCTTGAGAATGATTCTGAACGCCCAGTAGTATGTTAGAAACAATCAACTCCACAGAGACGCAAATATTCCCTATATTTTCTCTTTTCTACAATCCTTAGCATCCAAGTTTTTCCTAAAGACATCCCACACATCCCAACGATTTGGTTCAACAAGCTGCAACATACGAGCCAACGGACAATTTCAAATATAGAAGACCAAAAGCTATATTAGCCTCCTATAACGATGCATAATCTCCATGCCCATTCAGGGCGAGCAAACTGCTCGTAAATTTTACCCTCACTGTAACTACAACAGATAGCGGGGAATATGAAAAGCATTTTGCTTCACCCCTAAAGACATAAATGTCAATTGTCTGGTATCTCCACTTGGGCCTGGCTCCCAGTGAAGAGACCTCAATAAAGGTCGAAACTAGTCTGGGTAGTGGCCCTTCCAACATTATACATATCTGCAGAGAGATGTGTTTTACATTATGAGAGATACTGAGATAGAGTGATGTTTGCTTGCAACACCTTTGCAACGAGTTGCCTGGTGTTGTACCACCTTACCCCAGTCCTGAAGATACTTTTAGGCGCAAACTTTGTTTGCTCACACTTGGATAAAGGATTAAGCTAAATGGTTATCATGTTTGTTACGTGCAAAAGGTCCCCTGTTCGACCCTGGACGGAACCGTGTTTCTTTTGGGCCACTAATGGGTAGGGTGTGCAATATACAGCTTTTCCCTGTCAAGTCAACCTTGCCTTCCCACAGTCTGGCCTGTTTCCACAAAAGAGGCTTTGGCATTTGCAGCAAGCATTCCAATTGCAAAAAAAAAAAAGATACCTTCCTTGGAGGAAATGCCAACTAGACACTAGGTGGTAGAGGTTCTTCATTGCCTGTGAAATACCACTGCTCAGTTTATTGGAGGTCTGAAGTGGTACATGCCATGTTTGGTCTCCAGAGCAGGGATTCCAGTTTCTGTTTCCTCTCCCCCTTCTTCTCTGTGCAGTGCGAGTAATACCCTTCAAGGCCATGACAAACATGCCTAGAGACCCATAACCTCCTCCATTTTTAGGATACATCAGTTAAAACAGTGGTACCATAGGTGAACCTGTGAGTAATGATTCAAGAAGCTTCCCAGTCAATTGGTGCATAAATCCTGCTGCCACACACTCTGCTAGATTGTGCCTAGAGAGGGAGTCTGCATAGTGGTATGGGGGGGGGGGGGGTGCTGTCGAGGCCATGTCATGGTATAGAGATTAGTTTAGACTAGTTTCTCTTTGTATGGAAGTTATGTCCGAGAGTCTATCTCCCTCATTGCACATCCTGCTATATTTTTCCAGCTAATCACGATTAAACTTATGATGACTCCTACTAACAATGACAGTAACACTGCAGCAAAAATGAATCTCCCTCATAAACCAATCCCGTCAAAAAAAAGGTCACATCACAAACAGACACAATACACAAACCAAGCCAGAATCTCTTCACTTAAAACTTGCTTTCATCCACTTTACTAACATCCATAATAACACAAACATAAATGACAATTCCCACCACTTGCAGTCTTCCAGACCTGATATCCTATTGCAACTACATCTCCTACTGTCAACATCCAGTTCTCAAACTACACACCTCACGATTCTTTTTACCTCTTTTCCTCAAACACTTGTATAAAATTGTTATTGTTATTGTTATTATTGTTATTGTTATTATTTGACACCTCTAGGGAGTCCAAAGACTCATCGAGGGAGAGTGTGCCAACAGCATCGAACGATTGTTCCCTTCCAACTACTAACCGCGCTCAAACTTACTTAACTGAGCTATTAGTAGCAGAGGCTCTACCAATCGACCAACCTTTGTCGGCTGCTAAATCACCTCCTACCATGCTAGAATTCAAACACCATATGCCTCCTGTAGGTTTTCGACAAAAAGTCATCAGAAAACTACTAAATAACTTGGATGCTAAAACTTTTTTCTGGTTCTTATGGCATCTCCTCAGTTGTTCTCTAGAGCTAACACACCCGTGCTGCATTGTCTCTCTATAATTTATTATACATATCTAATACATATCCACCCAATGCATGGAAGCAATCTCAGATCCATCCTATTCCTAAAAAAGGGCAGTAGAAGTCAGCTACCAAACTACTGACCAATTATCATCAGTTCAGTCCTCTCCAAGATAATGGAGGAACCAACTCCTGAAATACTTAGAGGCCCATGAATTAATCAGCGACCACCAGTATGGATTCGCCTATTCAAGATCCACAGCTGACATCACCCACCACTGGACACGTGACACTGAAAGGTTCAGAGAAACTTGTGCTGTCACCCTCAACATTTCCAAAGCTTTTCACTGTGTGTGGCAGCATTGGCCTGCTTAAAGAAACTATCATATCCTTTGGTCTCCATGCCACTCTCCATAATGGGGGTAGCCAGCTTTCTCTCTGGTTCAGAGAAACCTTTTACCATGACTCACAGAGTCATGGTAGAAGGTTTCCCCCCTTTTCGAGCTTCACCATCACGGCTCCTGTACATATATGACCTCCTCACGATCACCACTATTCCTATCCATAGATTTGCAGATGTAGTACTCTCCACTCATTTTTTTTTAGTACTCTCCACTCATCCTACTCATTCGATAAACCATGCAGTACTCTGACATCCCAGGCTAAAGATCATCTACAACCAGTCCCTTAAACATTGATTATCATACTATACTTCAATAGGACAAGGACGACCTTGTCATATTCAATGCCACCAAAAAAAGTCTTCTCTTTTCTCTTGCAAAAGAGATCTCAGCTCACTTACCGTACCCCCCCCCCCGCTCAGTAAGACACAAATCACCAGACAAGATCAGATCTCTTTCTCTCTCTCTGCTTGAAGGTAAACGTTAATTTACCTTCAATCACTCCTGGCATAAACATATCACATCAATATCCTCCTTAGCATCCAAGAAACTTTTTTTATGTTGAGCCCATGGTTGATCAATCTATAGTACATTAGTGCCATATATGGATAGTGGGTCGGAAAAGGAGAAACTTGTTTATATTTGATTTAAAAGCCTGTATATTGTATTCTTTGGGAAATACATCGGGGGGAGGGGGGGGAAGACTTCCACATCACAGCAGTAGCAGGGATGAAGGAAGAAGAAAAGAAACTTGTTCTTTGTGTTTCAAGGTGTACCGCGAAAGGATTTTGGGTGGCTGTACATGTTACAATGAACTCGGTATTGAATGGGGGAATTATTGATGCTATTTCAGATGAACATTTGCCGTGGAAATATTTATAGAATACACAAATTGCAGAGACCAAGCGTGTGAAAGTGGGAGGAGTGAGCAAGTAAAAGATGGGTCATTTATCAAATTGCTCTCTGTATTGAGTCAAGCATTTTGAGGGAGCTTTTAGGAGCCCCACTCCAAATGTGAAAACAGTATTTGATAGTTGGGCAGATATGTGATTAGTGTAAGGTTAACAGCTGTTTAGAGGTGAAGTAACGTCTTGAGTGAAAGAGAAACCCTAGTTTTTTTGGAATGGTATGGTTGTGTTGTGTTTATGCCAGGAGAGGCCTGATGTCAGGATAATTTCAAGAAGAGAAATCTCGTCTTGTCTGGAAATTTTAGTGTTATTAAAAACTGAAGTAAAATGGTTCTTTTTTGTGAGAAATAAGACAGAACTGGGTTTTACTAGCATTGAAATTGATTAGGTTATCTGAGTCCCATTGGAGGATGGCTTGGATATCAGAATTGTTTACAGCAGTGTTTGATGTTTTGTAGGTTGAATTGAGTTGTGTAGAGTGAGGTTTGTCAAATAAAAGGGAGGAGTTCAATGTGCTGTCATCTGCAAAACTGTGTATTGGGTTGGAAATCTACTGAAGTAGGTCAGAGATATACAGAAAGAAGAGGGTTGTTGAGAGAACAGAACCTTGTGGAACCCCCCTGCATTAGTTGCATGGGGAGAGGATAAGGAACTGTCTACCATTACACAGTGTGTGTGTGTGTGTGTGTGTGTGTGTGTGTGTGTGTGTGTGTGTGTGTGTGTGTGTGTGTGTGTGTGTGTGTGTGTGTGTGTGTTCAGACTGAAAGCTGGCAATCCAACTGCAGAAGTCCTGAGACAGACCAAACAATGGTAGTTTGCTTATTAAGCCTTTGTGCCAAACCCAGTCAAAAGCTTTGGAGATATCAAGTGCAACCACTTGAGATTCACCAAACTTCTCCTTGGCATTTGTTCAGAGATGGTAGACATATGTGAACAGATCTCTTGTTGATTGGCAGTAATGGAATCCATACTAGCGATCGTCTATTAGGTGGGCACCTTCAAGGTAATGTAGGAGTTGAAATTTTATTTTTTTCCATTTAGACAGGACTGAGGTGAGTCAGAGAGAGTGGTAGTTACATAGCAGTGATTTGTCGCGCTTCTTAGGAATGGGTTGAATATAGGCCAATTTCCAGTTTTTTGGGGGATAGATACCAGTGTAGTTAGAAAGCATATAGAGGTGACATAGGATAGGAGTCAGTTCTGGTGCACAAACTCTCAGGACAATTGGAGGAATGCCATCAGAAGACCTGTTTTTATCTGTGAATAATGATGCAATAGAACCATCTGTGTATGATAGAGGTGGGAATAGTGTTGGGAAGAAGTTACGACCAATTGCTTTGGCAAGACACCAAAAAGCACAGCTGCCATTTGGGCAGGCTGTGCTTTTTGGTGTCTTGCCAAAGCAATTTTTGGTGTCTTTTTGTCCATTCAAATTCTGTTTTGGAAGCATTGATAGTTTTATTGCATCTATTTTGGGCTTTGGTATAATCATTGAAGGAAGATGGAATTCTTGATTTGAAGCAGTTGTGGTATGCTTGATTTTTCATTTGTACAGCCTTGGCACATCTTTTGGAGAACCTGGGTTTAGTTAGGGGACAGTAGTTCAGAGTAATGTAGGGAATGTATGTTTCCATGCCAGTGAGGATTACTTTGGTGATACGTTCAGTGCATATGTTTGGATTGGAAGACTGGAAACAGTAGTCCAACCATGAGAATGAAGCATAGAAAACATGGAGGCCGTCCCACTTGGCACTGTTATGCCAGGCTACGTCCCACATGCCAGGCTACTCTTGTGTGGAAGTGGCTGTGTAACCGTTGTTGCATGGTTACAGAGGAGATGAGCACTCAATTATGGTCAGAATTACCCAGAGGGCACACTATGTTCACTATGTATTTGGAAGGGTCATTGGTAAGGAAGAGATCTAGGGTTTTTGGGGAGTGGTTTTGGTTATCTGGCATTCTGGTTTGCATCTGAACAATTTTTGTAAGCAATTGGTGATGGCAATGTTTCAGCATCTCCCTGCAAGATCTATACAATTGAAGGGTGAAAGCCGGTTGGTGTTATGGACATTAAAATCTCCTAGGAGGATGATTTTGTGTTAGGAGAGTGGGACTGGAGAAAATTAATTTTTAAGGAGAGGAAATTAAACAGCTCAGAGTGGTTGATGGCATTAATAGAGCGATAGGGACAGCAAATGAAATTTGACTAAGTGGGGAAGGGATATTTTCAACCAAAGAAGGTCAAAGTTGGGCGATTTCTGGTTAGGTGCTCTCTGGCAAGACATGTCAGAGCGGATATTTACGCAGACACCATGCTTGGGTCAAAAGGAGTTAAACAGCGTGTAGTTTGGAAGGATAGTGCTGAGATAGAAGATCGCTCTATTTTGGTATTTTTCTTCAAGATGTCTTCAAAGGTAGCATTCTTGTTCCCTATGGGCAAATGTTAAGTTAGGTCAAGCACTTATATGTGATTAGTGGTAAGTGTCCTTTAACTTGTTATTTATCGGCGTTATTAATTTGGATGTGCGTTGGTGTGTCACAGGTCACTTTCACAAGCCGTGGAAAGTTCGTTCCGTCCTTACTTTTATTTATGGATCCGATACGATGGCATCTGACGATATTTCTGGGATCGAAGTTGCATTCTCCTGCAACTTTATTGTAAAATGATTTATAATTTTTTGTTGGAAAGTTTAAAATAACGGCATTGAGTCTCCTGTTTTTGGCCTCAATTGACTCGTGTACCTTTGGCATTCTGATTGTTCATAAGGCTGTTTTACACCCAACTAACTCCTAAGTACACAGTCTTGTCATAAATACTGTTACAACTTCTGCACGCCACCGTACTGCCCACAAAATTGCACGAGCCCAATTCTGTTAGTGATGCTGTGCTCAGCCAACATTCATATGTTTGTCAGGAGAGAGAGAGAGAGAGAGAGTGTTGTCTAGCTGTAAGAGTTAACATGCAGTTGGGGATTATGAGATCTGTGTAGCTGTAATAGCACTTTACAAGATTGGAATTGAGCCAGTTATTTTCAACACACTAAAAACACTCTAGATCAGTAGCATGTTTATGTATCAGACTCATAATGATAGAGAAGATGTATCTGAATGTCAAAGAACAGGTCGACCATGCTGCGTTAGGATGCAACAGCTTCTAAGGACTGTAAAGACATGGCTCTGCTGTAATCCTGTGGGAATACAGAAAGTGATGTCGTGAGAGATGAGCATTTCACAGAGAACAATGTCAAGTGTACTAACTGATGATCTAGAGGTGAGAACCTATCATCGTTCTACCGGACACTTATCTGCAACTTATGCAGCAGATGGTGATAAAATCAAAGGAACTTCTCTGTAGTATGCAAAAAACAGACAGAGATATTCTCTTCACAGCTTAGAAGATTTTTCACTATTGAAGAGATTGTTTAACCACCAAAACGATCGGTATATGTCCCGGGTTGGTTGCATAGCACATGCTATAGCACCCAGGATTCAGAGAGGTCATCACCCCCGTTTTCATGAAGGTTTGGTGTGTGTGTGTGTGTGTGTGTGTGTGTGTGTGTGTGTGTGTGTGTGTGTGTCGGGGGAGGGGGGTTCTAAGTTGCATTTCTGCGAGAAAGGAGTCAAAACCTCTATCAGAGTGTATCAAGACACCGTGATGGAACCTGTGGTGTGACCACTGAACAGCACCTTGTTTCACGGTAGGCAGTGGGCCTTCCAACAGGACCCAATCCCTGCACAAAAGGCGAGGACCATACAACAATGGTTGGAAGTGAATGTGCCCAACCACATATCACCATCTAATTGGCCATCTGGAAGTCCTAGTCTGAATCCATTGGACTTCAAATTGTGGTCAAAGCTTGAGAGAGTGACTTGCAAAAAATGACACCCCCAGCATTGCCGGCCTGAAGGTGGATTAGTGCAAGCAGTGGCAGCGTTTCTGTTTGATGTTGTGCGTGCCTGCATTGATATGTGGCCTCAGAGATTTTCGGCATGCATGCATGCATGAAGGCAAAAGAGGGACATTTTGAACATTGAGCTGCTATATGCATGTTATGCATGTAGTTTGTATGTGCTAAAAGATGTGAATGATTTACTGATAAATTAAAGGTTTATGTGCTGTTCAAGTTGTAAAGATATTTATGGCTAGACTTCAGTATATACAAATTCCAAATCCTTCCATGCTTAGAATACTACTCGCATTTTTGTGGTAGTCTACCTATAAAATCCTTGATGCAGTTCAGAGGTGAGTAATTAGGCTCATTGATGATCCCTCTCTTACAGATTCACTTCAACCTCTACCTGAAAGACGCAGTGTTATTCAGCACTATGTCTCTTCTACGGTTACTTGGATGGTCACTGCTCCAGTGAATTGGCAAGCTATCATTCTCTCACTTCAGTTGCACCTGTTAATACAAGAGCAGTAGCAGCCACCCTGCATCTCTTTGCTGTTACAACCACATCAAACCTACTGCTCCTCTTTCTCTTTTATTCTGTCTACTTCTCTCCTCTGGAACAGCCATGAAGTATTCCCAAACAGCTATAACTTGCAGCTCTTCGAAAAAAAAAAAAAAAAAGAAAGAAAAATCACTAAATTTCTATCTCTGGTCCTCAACTGCATCCAGCACATGGCACTGATGTGCTTATAGGTCTCTTGACCTCTCATGTACTAATAATAATTTAAAAAAAAAACTTGTTGACCACTGGTTTCCAGTGTTTATTTACAGTGCTCCCTTTTGTAATGCAAACATTTCATGCACCTCTTCAACCCAACAGGCTTCTGTTAACTAGCATCATGTTAAATGACATCCTGGGACTTGCAGTGTTTTTTCACTTGACAAATAGAGCTCTTGAAAATTTGAATTCTGAGTTTAGGTTCCAGTCTAAAGCTGTCTAGTTATATACAAAAACAAAAGTGATGTGTTTTTTTTTTGAAATACTTAAATAAATTCATTTTTATATACATATGTTAGAAGATACTAGCATATCTGCTCTCCAACCAACCATCAAGTTGTGGATTTGAATCCTGCCTGATTTTCTTTAGGCAGAGAGATGAATTTTGTTGTCTGGTGTGAGACCATTACCCGATTTATTCAAGTCCTGAAGTAGCTTGTAAAACTTTTATATTTGTTTCTTATAGCAGGGTTTTCAGATTATATAAAAAAATTTAATATAAAATTTTGGGGGTTATTTGCGTAGTAGAAGTTTTCTTTAGAAGTTTCTGTAGGTAATTTTCGTAGTAGGTATGTAGGTACATACCTACTGTATGTAGATACATTTGTACCATTTCAATTGGACAATACCGAATTGGCAGTTCTAAATGCAGTCAACACAAGTAGTGTGTTACTGAATATATTTAGTGCATTATGTTAGAATACTGACGAAAAACATGATCTATTATTTATGGGACTTAACCTCGCTATTATTTTTTAAAGACTTTTTAGCGAGGTTGAGTCCCATAAATAAGCAACTACAGGCAAGAAATTTAACAATTATTGATGCTGCTATTAGGACGCAGAAAGGTGAAGTGAAAGAGTTGACTGTTTTGGAAGGTACAAATGATCTAAAAAAGAAAAGTATGGTATGAAGGAGAACATGAGTGGAAAATTTTACTGACAGTGGTAAAAGAGAAGCGTGAGTGCAAAGATAGTGAGTCTGTTATCGCAATATGATAGAGGTGAGTTGTGAAGAAGAACTATATTTTCAAATGACTCAATCTGTAGGAGGAGTGGAGTGGAGTACAGTTTCTGTATGTGAAATAAGGTTTATATAAGGCAGATGGTCTGCACTTAAATGAATTTGCTGTTACGAATTTAGAAAAAGCGCTGCCAACTGTAGTAGGTTTAAATGTGCAAAATCAGGGAAACTTAAAGTTGTTAGGGAGGAAGCAGACTTATTGGTATTGCAGGAATCACCTTATTGGTGATGCCTGCAATCACCAATAAGGCAAATGAGTGTGTGGGGAGAAATGCTATCTTTAGTTTCTGAGGTAAGAAATAAGAATCGGTTGTGGGTACAAAGCATAAATTTAATTATGGGTCTATGAGGAATATATCATTTATGTATACAAGGAAGGAGGAATTTTTAGGATGCAGAAAGGTGATGTCAAAGAGTTGATTGTTTTGGAAAGTACAAATGATCTGAAAAAGGAAAGTATGGTATGAGGAAAATTTTACTTCACTTTCTATTGACATAGAAAGTGAAGGTTATAGTATTTTAGGGTGGATTTAGCCAGCCTGGTTGGTGTTGGCCGAGTGATTCGTGAATCCCCCCCCCCTCTCCAAACAACTGGCTGCGGTTCGAATCCCGCCGTGGGCTTAGATGCTTGTGATTGTCTTTAGGTGGAAAATGAATTTCATTGTCCAGTGTAAAACTACCTCCCCAGTTATTGGAGCCTGAAGTGGCTTGAAAAAGTTCCATGTTTCATCTCTAGAGGAGGGCTCCCTGATTATGTAAAAATAAATTAAAAAATACAATATAAAAAAAAATCAGCTAATGCCTTTTTATTCCCTATATGGGAGTAGGCGAGGCCATTTAGCCCTATCTAACTTTGGGAGACTGAGTGGGCAGTTCAATCTCCACTGGTACCAATCAGAGATAGATGGTCCAAGGCTATCTATCTCTGATATATAGACTTGGGCCATCTATCTAATTAAGCAGTACACAGTGAAAATACTAATTAAGCAGTACACGGTGAAGAGAGACGGCTCAAATGTGCCGCCATCTCGTGGTCCCTGACCCTAACACAATATATTTAATGTCAGAAATAATGTGGGTTCTACGGTCGATTTTCTTGAGTTTACAGGACGAAAAACAAAACCTGCTTGCCTGTGCCAGAGAACGACTAACTCGGGAACCGGTCGAAAAAAGGCTTAGAAAAATTTCCTCTAGTTGCCGACTAGATCGAAACGAAGTTTTCCTTCGTGCGGTCAAACGCTGTGATGTGCAAACGCCACATCCACTGAGCTATACAGGCTCTCAAACACACACACACACACACACACACACACACACACACACACACACACACACACACACACACACACACACACACACACACACACACACACCAATTACAAATCACATCAAATCAGCTAACGCCTATGTTGTTCCCGTATAGGGATTAGGCGGGGACATTTACCCTATCTAATTTTTGGAGACTGAGTGGGCAGTTCGATCTCCACTGGTAGCCAATCAGAGAGATAGCTGGCCAAAGGCTATCACTGATTCATCGGTACTCAGTGAAGAAGGCGGCAAGCTAGTGCCGCCATCTCGTGGTCTGTAACCCTAACACAATATTTTTTTTAATGTCTGAAAATAGTGTGGGTTCTACGGTCGATTTTCTTGAGTTTACGGGGCGAAAAACCCGAGTTTCCGGGAGAAAAAACCCACTAGCTCGTGACATATATATATATATATATATATATATATATATATATATATATATATATATATATATATATATATATATATATATATATATATATATATATATATATATATATATATATATATATATACACATACAAATTATAAATGCAAAAAAATATATTACAAATACAAGTTTAATATCATTTTTGGTACGGACAAGCGGGTTTTTCCTCCCGGAAACTCGGGTTTTTCGTCCCGTAAACTCAAGAAAATTGACCATAGAACACACATTATTTCAGACATTAAATATATTATGTTAGGGATAGGGACAATGAGATAGCGGCTCATTTGAGCGGTCTCTCTTCACTGTGTATCGCTTAATTAGTGATAGCCTTGGGCCATCTATCTCTGATTGGTACCAGTGGAGATTGAACTGCCCACTCAGTCTCCAAAAGTTAGATAAGGCTAAATGGCCTCGCCTACTCCCCGTATACGAGAATAAAAAGGCGTTAGGTGGTTTTTTTTTTTTTTTGATATCATTTTTGTTTTAGGAGTTGATCAAAACTTTCCAGACCATGTGTGCATAAAATTGATAAAAATAGAAAACAATATCCTTAAACCACCCACAATCGTTTGCAAATAACCTTTCGTGGGTGGAAGCAAAAAAAAAAAAATAATAGAATGGGCATTACTGATATCGGTCGATTTATAGCCTAAATGAGTGATAGTATAATAGGAAAGCAATGCATTTAAGGCTATCTGGTGCGATAATACAAGCTAACAGGACAAAGTACTTTGTTGTCTGCTGCTAATAAGTCAGGGAATTCAAAAGATGATGTAGTTAGTATGTATCAGCAAATAAATTCAATCAGTGGTGGGTCGGTAATTATTATGAGTGACTTTAATTATGGGGATATAGAGGGTAGGAGGAGATGTCATATGAGCAGAACGAAATGCAGCTTAAGAATAATTATCTAAGGCAGCATGTAATTGAAGGTGCTAGAGGATCGAGAGGGCTGGGATTACATGTGAGGATTTGTGTATAAGTAAGAGGGATATATATATATATATATATATATATATATATATATATAGGAAGTATTTTTTACCTTGGGTATAATAAATATAATAAATGTTAAAGATACCAAGCTATTTTAAACCTGGTTTTACTCAATTTCCCAAGTAAGCAAACAGACAAATAAGAAGTTTGTGCCTGTAAGTGTTGCAAGTCTAGCTGACCTTGCACGTAGTGCAAGACCAAGGCAACTCATGGTAAAAGTAGAATAAGCTCTGATCACTGATCTTAATGTTTACCCATAATGCAAAGTACATCTCCTAGAGGAGATGTATGATGCTTTGTATTAAAGGCATAGGGCCACTACCCAGACCGGTTTCGACCTTTATTGAGCTCTCATCAGTGGGAGCCAGGCTAGAAATACCAAGATTTTAGTAATACAGAGCTTATAAGTATTTTCTCAGAACAAGTTACCATAAGGTGTTTTAACCTTATTAAATAAAAATCTCAGGAGGAGATATAAATGTAGGAAGTATTTTTTACCTTGGGTATAATAAATGTTAAAGATACCAAGCTATTTTAAACCTGGTTTTACTCCATTTCCCAAGTAAGGCAAACAGACAAATAAGTCAAGTTTGCGCCTGCAAGTGTTGCAAGTCTAGCTGACCGTGCACGTAGTGCAAGATCAAGGCAACTCATGGTAAAAGTAGAATAAGCTCTGATCACTAATCTTAATATTTACCCATAATGCAAAGCATATCTCCTGGAGGAGATGTATGATGCTTTGTATTAAAGGCAAGGGGGCCACTACCCAAGGTAAAAAATACTTCCTACATTTATATCTCCTCCTGAGATTTTTATTTAATAAGGTTAAAACACCTTATGGTAACTTGTTCTGGGAAAATACTTATAATCTCTGTATTACTAAAATCTTGGTATTTCTAGCCTGGCTCCTACTGATGAGACCGCAATAACGGTCGATACCGGTCTGGGTAGTGGCCCCTTGTCTTTAGTAGAAAGCATCATCCATCTCCTCCAGGAGATGTGCTTTGCATTATGGGTAAATATTAAGATTAGTGATCAGAGCTTATTCTACTTTTACAATGAGTTGCCTTAGTCTTGCACTACGTGCAGGGTCAGCTAGACTTGCAGGTGTAAACTTGTTTGTCTGTTTGCTTACTTGGGAAATGGAGTAAAACCATGTTTAAAATAGCTTGGTATCTTTAACATATATATATATATATATATATATATATATATATATATATATATATATATATATATATATATATATGTATATATATATAAATATATATAGAAAGTATTTTACCTTGGGTCTTGCACTACCTGTAGGATCAGCTAGACTTGCATCACTTGCAGGCGCAAACTTGACTTGATTGTCTGTTTGCTTACTTGGGAAATGGAGTAAAACCAGGTTTAAAATTGCTTGGTATTTTTAACACACACACACACACCAATTACAAATCAAATCAAATCAGCTAACGCCTATGTTGTTCCCGTATAGGGATTAGGCGGGGACATTTACCCTATCTAATTTTTGGAGACTGAGTGGGCAGTTCGATCTCCACTGGTAGCCAATCAGAGAGATAGCTGGCCAAAGGCTATCACTGATTCATCGGTACTCAGTGAAGAAGGCGGCAAGCTAGTGCCGCCATCTCGTGGTCTGTAACCCTAACACAATATTTTTTTTAATGTCTGAAAATAGTGTGGGTTCTACGGTCGATTTTCTTGAGTTTACGGGGCGAAAAACCCGAGTTTCCTGGAGAAAAAACCCACTAGCTCGTGACATATATATATATATATATATATATATATATATATATATATATATATATATATATATATATATATATATATATATATATACACATACAAATTATAAATGCAAAAAAATATATTACAAATACAAGTTTAATATCATTTTTGGTACGGACAAGCGGGTTTTTCCTCCCGGAAACTCGGGTTTTTCGTCCCGTAAACTCAAGAAAATTGACCATAGAACACACATTATTTCAGACATTAAATATATTATGTTAGGGATAGGGACAATGAGATAGCGGCTCATTTGAGCGGTCTCTCTTCACTGTGTATCGCTTAATTAGTGATAGCCTTGGGCCATCTATCTCTGATTGGTACCAGTGGAGATTGAACTGCCCACTCAGTCTCCAAAAGTTAGATAAGGCTAAATGGCCTCGCCTACTCCCCGTATACGAGAATAAAAAGGCGTTAGGTGGTTTTTTTTTTTTTTTTGATATCATTTTTGTTTTAGGAGTTGATCAAAACTTTCCAGACCATGTGTGCATAAAATTGATAAAAATAGAAAACAATATCCTTAAACCACCCACAATCGTTTGCAAATAACCTTTCGTGGGTGGAAGCAAAAAAAAAAAAATAATAGAATGGGCATTACTGATATCGGTCGATTTATAGCCTAAATGAGTGATAGTATAATAGGAAAGCAATGCATTTAAGGCTATCTGGTGCGATAATACAAGCTAACAGGACAAAGTACTTTGTTGTCTGCTGCTAATAAGTCAGGGAATTCAAAAGATGATGTAGTTAGTATGTATCAGCAAATAAATTCAATCAGTGGTGGGTCGGTAATTATTATGAGTGACTTTAATTATGGGGATATAGAGGGTAGGAGGAGATGTCATATGAGCAGAACGAAATGCAGCTTAAGAATAATTATCTAAGGCAGCATGTAATTGAAGGTGCTAGAGGATCGAGAGGGCTGGGATTACATGTGAGGATTTGTGTATAAGTAAGAGGGATATATATATATATATATATATATATATATATAGGAAGTATTTTTTACCTTGGGTATAATAAATATAATAAATGTTAAAGATACCAAGCTATTTTAAACCTGGTTTTACTCAATTTCCCAAGTAAGCAAACAGACAAATAAGAAGTTTGTGCCTGTAAGTGTTGCAAGTCTAGCTGACCTTGCACGTAGTGCAAGACCAAGGCAACTCATGGTAAAAGTAGAATAAGCTCTGATCACTGATCTTAATGTTTACCCATAATGCAAAGTACATCTCCTAGAGGAGATGTATGATGCTTTGTATTAAAGGCATAGGGCCACTACCCAGACCGGTTTCGACCTTTATTGAGCTCTCATCAGTGGGAGCCAGGCTAGAAATACCAAGATTTTAGTAATACAGAGCTTATAAGTATTTTCTCAGAACAAGTTACCATAAGGTGTTTTAACCTTATTAAATAAAAATCTCAGGAGGAGATATAAATGTAGGAAGTATTTTTTACCTTGGGTATAATAAATGTTAAAGATACCAAGCTATTTTAAACCTGGTTTTACTCCATTTCCCAAGTAAGGCAAACAGACAAATAAGTCAAGTTTGCGCCTGCAAGTGTTGCAAGTCTAGCTGACCGTGCACGTAGTGCAAGATCAAGGCAACTCATGGTAAAAGTAGAATAAGCTCTGATCACTAATCTTAATATTTACCCATAATGCAAAGCATATCTCCTGGAGGAGATGTATGATGCTTTGTATTAAAGGCAAGGGGGCCACTACCCAAGGTAAAAAATACTTCCTACATTTATATCTCCTCCTGAGATTTTTATTTAATAAGGTTAAAACACCTTATGGTAACTTGTTCTGGGAAAATACTTATAATCTCTGTATTACTAAAATCTTGGTATTTCTAGCCTGGCTCCTACTGATGAGACCGCAATAACGGTCGATACCGGTCTGGGTAGTGGCCCCTTGTCTTTAGTAGAAAGCATCATCCATCTCCTCCAGGAGATGTGCTTTGCATTATGGGTAAATATTAAGATTAGTGATCAGAGCTTATTCTACTTTTACAATGAGTTGCCTTAGTCTTGCACTACGTGCAGGGTCAGCTAGACTTGCAGGTGTAAACTTGTTTGTCTGTTTGCTTACTTGGGAAATGGAGTAAAACCATGTTTAAAATAGCTTGGTATCTTTAACATATATATATATATATATATATATATATATATATATATATATATATATATATATATATATATATATATATATATATGTATATATATATAAATATATATAGAAAGTATTTTACCTTGGGTCTTGCACTACCTGTAGGATCAGCTAGACTTGCATCACTTGCAGGCGCAAACTTGACTTGATTGTCTGTTTGCTTACTTGGGAAATGGAGTAAAACCAGGTTTAAAATTGCTTGGTATTTTTAACACACACACACACACCAATTACAAATCAAATCAAATCAGCTAACGCCTATGTTGTTCCCGTATAGGGATTAGGCGGGGACATTTACCCTATCTAATTTTTGGAGACTGAGTGGGCAGTTCGATCTCCACTGGTAGCCAATCAGAGAGATAGCTGGCCAAAGGCTATCACTGATTCATCGGTACTCAGTGAAGAAGGCGGCAAGCTAGTGCCGCCATCTCGTGGTCTGTAACCCTAACACAATATTTTTTTTAATGTCTGAAAATAGTGTGGGTTCTACGGTCGATTTTCTTGAGTTTACGGGGCGAAAAACCCGAGTTTCCTGGAGAAAAAACCCACTAGCTCGTGACATATATATATATATATATATATATATATATATATATATATATATATATATATATATATATATATATACACACATACAAATTATAAATGCAAAAAAATATTACAAATACAAGTTTAATATCATTTTTGGTACGGACAAGCGGGTTTTTCCTCCCGGAAACTCGGGTTTTTCGTCCCGTAAACTCAAGAAAATTGACCGTAGAACACACATTATTTCAGACATTAAATATATTATGTTAGGGATAGGGACAATGAGATAGCGGCTCATTTGAGCGGTCTCTCTTCACTGTGTATCGCTTAATTAGTGATAGCCTTGGGCCATCTATCTCTGATTGGTACCAGTGGAGATTGAACTGCCCACTCAGTCTCCAAAAGTTAGATAAGGCTAAATGGCCTCGCCTACTCCCCGTATACGAGAATAAAAAGGCGTTAGGTGGTTTTTTTTTTTTTTGATATCATTTTTGTTTTAGGAGTTGATCAAAACTTTCCAGACCATGTGTGCATAAAATAGATAAAAATATAAAACAATATCCTTAATCCACCCACAATCGTTTGCAAATAACCTTTCGTGTCGTGGAAGCAAAAAAAAAAATAATAATAGAATGGGCATTACTGATATCGGTCGATTTATAGCCTAAATGAGTGATAGTATAATAGGAAAGCAATGCATTTAAGGCTATCTGGTGCGATAATACAAGCTAACAGGACAAAGTACTTTGTTGTCTGCTGCTAATAAGTCAGGGAATTCAAAAGATGATGTAGTTAGTATGTATCAGCAAATAAATTCAATCAGTGGTGGGTCGGTAATTATTATGAGTGACTTTAATTATGGGGATATAGAGGGTAGGAGGAGATGTCATATGAGCAGAACGAAATGCAGCTTAAGAATAATTATCTAAGGCAGCATGTAATTGAAGGTGCTAGAGGATCGAGAGGGCTGGGATTACATGTGAGGATTTGTGTATAAGTAAGAGGGATATATACAGGGTGTTCGGGATAAATTTGACAGTTTCGTAAGGAAAAAGAAAATCTTCTTTGTATCTATTAAATTTAATGAATTGACAAAAAAACATTACAGGCAGAGTTAATTACAATACTATCAACAAGATTTACTCAAAATAACCACCATTAGCATCGATCACAGCTTCAATTCTGCTTCGGAACCTCGAACAAGCTGATGCTACAGTCTCCCTGGGAAGGGCCGCAAAAACTGTTTTAATTTTATCCATTAACTGGGCTTTTGTATTACTGGAAGTGCGATTGGTGTCTTTTTCAACTGCGCCCCATACAAAATAATCCATGGGGTTAAGGTCTGGGGAGTTTGGAGGCCAAACATTTGGACTGGTGAAGTCGTAGAAATTTTCAGACAACCATTTTTGACTTTTCCCAGAGGTGTGGCAAGGGGCCGAATCTTGCTGCCATACATACGGCCTACCATTGGCTACCCTTGTTATCCAGGGCTTGACTACAGTTAGCAACTCCACGAACAAAGCCCGAATTCCAATGCCAGGGTTCTTCAACACCTGTTCCTGCAGATTTGCGAGGAATTCTGCTGTACGAACGCAATCAGATCGTCTGCTAGGGATCTTTCTTCTTGCTACAGCCTCGTAGTCACCATTGCAAGTCTCTAGTTCATGCCTGATTGTTTTTACTGTATTCAGGGAGCATTGGGCAGCAGTCGTAATATCCTTATTTTGATGGCGGGCACGAATCATCATGATACAAGTTATTCTCTTCCATGATTCAGGTGGGTTCCAGCTATCCATCCTTTCTGACATCTTGTATATGAATGAAGAAGGGTCCAAACTTTTAAATGAAGAGAAGTGTGTGTTAATACATGTAACTTACGGAAAAATATAATTAATTATAAATATGTCAAATTTATCCCGAACACCCTGTATATATATATATATATATATATAGGAAGTATTTTTTACCTTGGGTATAATAAATATAATAAATGTTAAAGATACCAAGCTATTTTAAACCTGGTTTTACTCAATTTCCCAAGTAAGCAAACAGACAAATAAGAAGTTTGTGCCTGCAAGTGTTGCAAGTCTAGCTGACCTTGCACGTAGTGCAAGACCAAGGCAACTCATGGTAAAAGTAGAATAAGCTCTGATCACTGATCTTAATGTTTACCCATAATGCAAAGTACATCTCCTAGAGGAGATGTATGATGCTTTGTATTAAAGGCATAGGGCCACTACCCAGACCGGTTTCGACCTTTATTGAGCTCTCATCAGTGGGAGCCAGGCTAGAAATACCAAGATTTTAGTAATACAGAGCTTATAAGTATTTTCTCAGAACAAGTTACCATAAGGTGTTTTAACCTTATTAAATAAAAATCTCAGGAGGAGATATAAATGTAGGAAGTATTTTTTACCTTGGGTATAATAAATGTTAAAGATACCAAGCTATTTTAAACCTGGTTTTACTCCATTTCCCAAGTAAGGCAAACAGACAAATAAGTCAAGTTTGCGCCTGCAAGTGTTGCAAGTCTAGCTGACCATGCACGTAGTGCAAGACCAAGGCAACTCATGGTAAAAGTAGAATAAGCTCTGATCACTAATCTTAATATTTACCCATAATGCAAAGCATATCTCCTGGAGGAGATGTATGATGCTTTGTATTAAAGGCAAGGGGGCCACTACCCAAGGTAAAAAATACTTCCTACATTTATATCTCCTCCTGAGATTTTTATTTAATAAGGTTAAAACACCTTATGGTAACTTGTTCTGGGAAAATACTTATAATCTCTGTATTACTAAAATCTTGGTATTTCTAGCCTGGCTCCTACTGATGAGACCGCAATAACGGTCGATACCGGTCTGGGTAGTGGCCCCTTGTCTTTAGTAGAAAGCATCATCCATCTCCTCCAGGAGATGTGCTTTGCATTATGGGTAAATATTAAGATTAGTGATCAGAGCTTATTCTACTTTTACCATGAGTTGCCTTAGTCTTGCACTACGTGCAGGGTCAGCTAGACTTGCAGGTGTAAACTTGACTTATTTGTCTGTTTGCTTACTTGGGAAATGGAGTAAAACCATGTTTAAAATAGCTTGGTATCTTTAACATATATATATATATATATATATATATTTATATATATATATATATATATATATATAGAAAGTATTTTACCTTGGGTCTTGCACTACCTGTAGGATCAGCTAGACTTGCATCACTTGCAGGCGCAAACTTGACTTGTTTGTCTGTTTGCTTACTTGGGAAATGGAGTAAAACCAGGTTTAAAATTGCTTGGTATTTTTAACACACACACACACACACACATATATATATATATATATATATATATATATATATATATATATATATATATATATATATATATATATATATATATATATACATATATATATATATATATATACAGTATATATATATATATATATATATATATATATATATATATATATATATATATATATATATATATATATATATATGCTACCAGTCGGCAAGCGATCATTCAGTTTTGACCTGGGAGGTGGATAAGCATGTGGAGTTTTCAGTAAAGAGGGGTTTCGTGTGGAATTATAAAGCTGGAAACTTAGAAAACAGAAAATTGCTTGGAGCGATACTATGGAAGGATACACCTCAGGGAAAAGATGTTAGTATATGGGAAGTGATAAAGGGGGTATTTGAAGAAACAACTGACTGCTTACCTAGAGATAGAGAGTTAAGAGAATAAAGTGGGAATTAAATAGATTAATTACAACATTAAGCGGGAGTTGAAAGCGAAGCACGTTGAAAGAGATTCAAAAAGAGGTGGACCCCCCCGTGAGCAGTATAAAGCACAGACCAGAACAGTGACTGGTATGGTAAGGAAGGCAAAATCGAAGTATGAGAGGAGATTAGCTGAATGTTCCGAGAGTAATCCGAAAGACTTATTTCAGTATGTGACAGGAAAAAGAAAGTATGACCACAGTAAAATGATTTTGAAATGCAGATGGTAGGGAGATGACTGAAGCAGAGAGAATAATTGAATCATTGAGTGATCATTTCGTGAGAGAGTATAAACAAATGATGATATAACAGTAATAGATTTGACAGTGATTAATGTGGAAGTAGGACTAAAGGTAGTCGAGGTTCATAGGATATTACATAATCTGGATGTGATACAGCTATGAGTTTCGATGGAATATCAGCTCGTGTACTACGAAAATGCTAAGGAATTGATAGTGTCTTTGAGTTGTATAATATGAGTCTCAGCTTGGGTAAAGTCGAAGGGAATGGAAGGAGCTGAAAATGGTTTCATTGCATAAAGGAGATTACAAGACAGAATTAGTCAATTAGCATATTAGGAATGGTGGTGGTCAAAGTATTGGAGAAGTTTGATAAAGACAAAATTCAGAAATGGGATATTGTATGGGCGAAGCATGACTTTGTGAAGAGTAGGTCATGATTCAGTGTTCATACTCACTGTTAAAAATAAAGTAGCAGCTGAGATGGATAAAAGTAATGGCAAAACGGAGGTACTGTTGGACTCTGCAAAGGCATTTGATTTATGTATCATGATACCGCATGAAATCTTGATAAATCACATCAAATGGGTATGGATATGAAGCTAATTCGGGTAAGAAGGTGGTTGGAGAGAGAGAGAGAGAGGTACCAGAAAGTAGTATATTCAGGAGCCTGTGACTAGTGACTTGCCACACAGCTCTGTACTTGGGCAACTACTATTTAATTTGTTCATTAATGATATAGGAAATGATTTCAGGGAAAATATTCAGTTATTTCCCCTGAAATCATTTGCAGATTATGCAAAATTACGTAGATAGTCAATAAGGATGATATCGATATTTTATTTTACAGGATGATTTAAATTGAGTGGCAGTATGTGCAAAGGAGAGTGTATGTCAGTTTAATGTGGCAAAGTGTAAGGTAATGCATTTTGGAATGAAACAATTACTAGCTGTGTACCATATTAATGGGATTATACTCCAGCAAATTGATGAATCAGTGATTTGGAGGTTTTGGTGGTAGGAATTTGGTGACGGAGGACATGTCGCAAAAGTGGCCAAAACAGCTCATAGGATTACTTGCTTATTGAAGAACAAGCTGACATGTAGAGATAAGCAGATTATCATCCCCCCCTTATGAGGCGTTAATAAGGCCTCATCTCAATTGCTGTGTGCAGATCTGATCGCTTGTTTTTTGGAAACGTGGACGAGGTAGAACGGATTAGGAAAAATAGCTAAGATAGTGGCAGTTATGTGTGATGCTGAATTCGAGGAATCGGAGATCTGTTGGTTACAGAGGCTGGTTGATCGGCGGATAAGGGATGAGGAGGGATATAGTTCGCAGGATTAATAGAGATAAAATTTTTGATGAGTTCTGGCAGTGAGAACTAGGAGTCATCCTTGACAATTGAGCAATGGTGTGAAGACTAATTTTGCTTGGAGTGTGGCAAATGAGTGGAATAGGTTGCAGAATGTCGGTGCAATATAGGCTGAATGAAAACTGAATAGTGCTTGGCATATTTCTGGCTATCCTCAACAAGTCTGGACTGCACGAAGATCACCGTGAAATAATTGTTAATTTTTTTTCTTTTTTTATATTTCTCACACACAAAAAAGGTAGAAGGGTCTATAGCAAATAAATGACGCGCGCGTGTGTGTGTGTGTGTGTGTGTGTGTGTGTGTGTGTGTGTGTGTGTGTGTGTGTGTGTGTGTGTGTGTGTGTGTGTGTGTGTGTGCGTGCGTGTGTGTGCAGGAGTCAGAGCAGCGTAATCTGTTGATATTCTCGTAGCCTTTAATGAATGCTTCACGGGGAGAAGTTCAACAGAAGTTCTGTTGAACTTCCCCCCTGAAGATTCCCAGCCTCAGTTTCTTGTAGCATAACCCTACTAATATAATATGCTGCCGCTGGATATATCATGCCATAGTGTGTAATTTTAATCTTACTGCCAGTCATTTCCGATCGTCTAAATTTCCAGCCTATTTAAATTATTTTATAAGTGTTGATTAACATTCCTGAATGCCCTGCCTATCTCTGCACCACCAGTAAACAATTGCACATCTCCTTTTAGACCCTTAATAATGTCATTAATGTATAGATTAAACAACAATAGCCCAAGAACTGAACCATGCGGTACACCACTGGTCACCTTAAATATGGCAGATTCACACCCACTGTATACTTTTATATATCTGTCTGAATTATCATATCTGTCATATATCTATTTCATATCTGTCAACCATCCCCTGAACCAAGTCAAGAGTTCATATTCCAATCCCATATTCTCCAGTTTATGCAACAGCCTTTCATGTGGTATCCTGTCAAATGCCTTAAAAAAATCCAACGTTACCATAGTGTATCCATTCCCTTTATCAAACTCGGCTGTATTATTGTAATAAAATATGAGCAAACTGCTAAAACGCGACTTCCCTTTAGTAAGCCCATGCTGCTCCTAGCAGAGTATAGCTTATTTGTCTACCCATTTCTTATGCGATTTCTTATCAACTTCTCTAAAATCTTCACTATCACACCAGAGATATTGATAAGACCGTAGTTATTAGACACATCAGTTTTTAAACCACCCTTGTACGATGAAACTAGCACAAATTCATTTCATTCCTGTAGTATAATTCCATAGCTGAGACTCAAGTTATAAAAACATGTGCAAGGCTTAACCATTTCGATTGGACATTCGTTTAGCAAAAGTGCTAATGTTCCATCTGTCCCTATTGGCAAATTCTTATCGAAGTTATGCAACAGCTCATCAACGTCATTTTCATGCACCTCTAACTCTTCATCCAATGTAGAGGAGAACTGTGCACCATATTACATACAACCTGATTGATATATATTAGCAAAGTGAGCACTCATTAACTGAACAAAGTCATTAACTTCTGACACTAAAGTACTATCTGCATTAAATAAAGTTATTTATTGAATGCAGATAGTTCATTCATTCTTTTGCTGGCAGCATAACGATAAAATTCTCTCGGAATGTCTTTAGCTCGCATAGCCAATTTCTTTTCATACTCCGGTTTAGCTTTCCGCACAATACTCGTTACTTTCCTGGCCTGTGCGTTATATATTTCATAACCCCTTTCACTCTTATTCTCACGATATTCTTTCCACGTCTTGTAGGTCTCCTGTAATAAGGTTGCAAATCAATTTCACTCCCAACCTATTTAATCTTCGAGCTTTAAGGATACATTCAGATTCAGATTCATAGAAACAAGCTAAATTAGTTCAAAAATCAAATGATGCCACATGGAGACCTGTATGTAGGCACTGTATAGGAAATATATGACATATATTTGACCTTGCGGTTAAATATGTCTCACAGAACCTTGCATATTCACATCACCAACATCCGTGGAAGAGGGACTCAACTCCGACCTTAATAGTGTCCACTACCATATTCACTCTACCAAACTCCACCTAGTCTTTTTGGCAGAAATTCAGATCTCACTTCCTTCCAGCACTATTCATCTCAACCTTCGAAATTAAATTTTAATGAGGGACTCCTAAAAGCTCCCTCAAAATGCTTGTCTCAATACAGAGGAGAGCAATTAAACTTATTAATGACCCATTTTTTTTTAAAAATAACGAAACCTGTGGTGCGATCATAATTAAAAGAAACACACGTATTAACCATGAAGATTATTTAATTGTAAATATTTCATCCTAAGTATCTTAGGACATCATCAGTACAGTAGTTTAAAACAATAATAGGAATAACATAGTTAGAGCGCATGATTACAATAGAATCTCATTAAACGTGCGTAACATGTTACAAAAAAAAAAAAGTATGGGAAATTGTCATACAGAATTGTGTTAAATAATTAATTTTTTGTTATTTTTATTTTATTTTTTGGTTTCGAGGTTTCGAGTCTAGTCGGCGACTAGAGGAAATTTTTCTAAGCCTTTTTTCGACCGGTTCCCGAGTTAGTCGATCTCTGGCACGGGCAAGCAGGTTTTTCCTCCCGGAAACTCGGGTTTTTCGTCCTGTAAACTCAAGAAAATCGACCGTAGAACCCACATTATTTCAGACATTAAATATATTGTGTTAGGGTCAGGGACCACGAGATGGCGGCACATTTGAGCCGTCTCTCTTCACTGCGTACCGCTTAATTAGTGATAGCCTTGGGCCATCTGTCTCTGATTGGGTACCAGTGGAGATTGAACTGCCCACTCAGTCTTCAAAAGTTAGATAGGGCTAAATGGCCTCGCCTACTCCCGTATATACGGGAATAAAAAGGCGTTAGTTGATTTTTTTTTTTGATTTATTTTATTTTTTAATTTTTTTATTATTTAAAAAAAATTTTTTTTTGTAACGTTACGCACGTTTAATGAGATTCTATTGTAATCATGCGCCCTAACTGTACATTATGCCTATTATTGTTTTAAACTACTGTACTGATGATGTCCTAAGATACTTAGGATGAAATATTTACAATTAAATAATTTTCACTGTGGTTAATACGTGTGTTTCTTTTAATAATGACCCATCTCTTACCAACTCACTCCTCCGATTTTCACACAGACGTTTGGCTTCAGCAATGTGTATTCTATAAATATTTTCATAGCAAATGTTCATCTGAAATAACAATAATTCCTCCGCTTAGTACTAAGTGGAGAAATTATTGCTTGGAACACGTGCAGCTACTACTCAACATTTCTTCACAGTTCACCATGAAACCCACAAAAAGTTTCTATTTCTTCTCCTTCATCTCTGCTACTGCTGATTGATTAACAGTCTTCCCCATGATGTGTTTCCCAAGAAATACAATATACAGTCTTTTAATTCAAATGTAACCAGGTTCCTCCTTTTCCAACCCACTACCCATATACGGTACTAACAGGCCCGGAGCGAAGCAGGGGCGGAAAACTTAAGAGTTTATGTTACAATTATACTGGAGGCAGAAACATTTTAAAAAAAATATTAAATTTATATATACATACTTATAAAGATAATTATATTTTATTCTAATATAAGCTCCAAATAATTATTTTTATTTTTATAATCCCTGGGACCAGTACCATCGACAGTGTAGTATAGAGGCAGCCTGCCTCATGGCACTGCTTCACACTCAGGCGGCGCTCGCATCTGATCTGACAGATACATGCTAATTGTTAACATGAATATTCTTTCACCTATCTATTGTATAGGTTGAAAGTCATAAGTATGAGTATATTACTAGTGCTATTTTGCACTTTTGTTGCTGTCAGTTTCGTTTAACATGTGTTATACAAAGATTTGCGATATTTGATCATGCTGAGGTCCCGGCAGATACTTGCTAATTGACATAGATATTTTATTGTATAAGTTGAAGGTCATGACCAGCTGCGCGTGCGTATGTTAAGAGTGATATTCCTCACTTTTTTTTTTTTTTTGCTATCAGTTTGGTTGAATTTTTTTGTAAAGGTTTGTGATATTTGATAGTAAATTACCGCGAGCTCCGATGTCAGTATAGCTGATAAATATAAATGCTCCGATTATTCATATGCTGATCAGCAATGTGAAAATACGGCGCAGAATATTTATTAGAAATCTCGTAATGCAGTTAGTGTCAGAACAAATAAAAAGGCGTTCAGTAATCTCTACAGGTGTGAATAGGCCTTTACACTTGAAACTTCATCAATTTCAGACACAATTTGAAGGAAATTCTAATGACGACATAGATACAGCTCCCTCGACAAACAGAAAAAGATGTTTTATGTGCCAGCAAAGGTTGGTCGATTGGTAGAGCCTCTGCTACTAATAGCTTAAGCAAGTTTGAGCACGGTTAGTAGTTGGAAGGGAGTCAATCGTTCGATGCTGTTGGCACACTCTGCCTCGATGAGACTTTGGACTCTCTGGAGGTGTCACATAATAATAATTAGCATCAATTGAAATGTGAACCGCGCGGTTAGCCTAGTGGCTTTGCGCTTCGCAACCATATGCCTGGGGAAGGAGTGTCCCAGGTTCGATTCCCGTTGTAGACGTGAGGAATTTGAGGATCTTCCTCAGGCATAGCCAAGTTAGCCGGTCTTGGGCGCGGTCAGTAGGGTTTTTCCGCCAGTTTGTCTGGCGTTTTTCATCCCGCAAACAGGAAAACCGGCCCCATGAACATACGCCTCTACAGTCAAAAATATATCCCCCCCCCCCCAGCGGCAGACCAGGCGACGGGTCGGTTGGGAGTAGTACTAACAAGAAGTCGCATCTAAAAGTAACACGCGGACCCTGCATGGGAAGCGGGAATAACGCGTAGTAGAAGAAGCATCAATTGAAATGTGCTGTGCATCCAAAACGAGTCGCTTATCAAAATATTTTTGCAAGCATTGTAAAAAGTATTGTTTGCGATGACTGTTATGACAGTTTTGTAAATCCAACTATTGAAGATTCTGATTAATTAATGTTAAATGCATTTGTTTAGTTTTATTTTCTTTCATTATCGATGTTTGCGTTATTTTGTAACAAAAATTTTTATTATTTATATTTCTTTGTTTCAATAATTTCTAGATTGTAACTGAAAATAAATAAAGCATCATGTATTACTGAAATAGAGAGCCAAAGGCTTATTTATCATACATGTCCTTTAGAACAGCGCTTCCCAAACTGTGGGCCGCGGTCCCCTTGGGGGAAGCAAGTTTTGTTGAGGGAGCGGTGAAATAATGAAAACAAATTTAAAACGTTTTAAGACTAAGTAGTTCTTTTTTTTTTTAATTTTAAAAGAAATGCATTTAATTTTTATTATTTCTTTTATGTTTTTTTTTTTTAATATTTTAATGGAAAAAATCACACATTGGTGTTCGCTCACAAATTTTGCTTCCTGCGCATTTCAGCGCTTAATGAATATTAGTAAATATATGCTTATTCATATAAGTTTCATTTCAAAGGTATTGATAAGAAGCACAAAAAAGCTTACAAACGCAAAATCTTGAATATAAACTATATTGAATATAAATAAAAATAAATATTATAATAATATATGTCTGTATTACGATTTTTTCCGATGGGGGGGGTGTAAAATATTTTAATTTTTCCAAAGGCTTTACATCCATAAGTTTGGGAAGCACTGCTTTATAAGATGTGTTTTACATTTATGGAAAATACTAAGGAAAGTGGTCTGGGGCTTGAACAACCTTTACTACGAGTTGCCCATAAGGCACTACTTATGCTTGCATCCGCCGAAACTTTTAGTTTCTATATATTCTGCACGAAACTCTTATAGTTTCTATATTCGGCTATGAAATAATGTTGGATTCAATATTGACTTAATTTATATCATCATGTATTATATTTGTCGTGTTTTTTCTTTATGTTTTTTGCATTTTAGCACATAATGAATGTATCTCTCAGATATAACGTGTCGGTACGCTGCAAAATTACCGCTGCGTGCTCCCGAGCGCTAATAAGGGCACTCGTTCAGCCGTATTATGACAACAAGATATTTTACAAAAATACAACATTTAGTTTACCAAATAAAAAAGGCGCCACTTTCCATTGACAGTTAAATATGTGTTTATTATATCTTATTAATAAAAAATTATAGTAATACATACTAAAACTAAACATTTTAGAAAGGCCTGTGTAGCTCAGTGGAAGTAGCGCTTGCGTCCTCTGCCCTTGAAGTCAGACTTAAGTTCAAGTCTAGTCTCCGACTGGAGGAACTTTTTCTAAGCCTTTCTTCGACCGATTCCCGAGTTAGTCGATCTCTGGCATAGGTGAACGGGTTTTTCCTCCCGGAAACTCAAGAAAATCGACCGTAGTACCCACATTATGTCAGACAGTAACATATCTTATTAGGGTTAGGTACCAAGAGATGGCAGCACTTGTTTGCCAGCCTCTTCATCGGTGGCTGCTATAATTAGTGATAGACATGGGCCAGCTATCTCTGATTGGCTACCGGTGGAGATTGAACTGCCCACTCAGTCTCCAAAAGCTAGATAGGGTTAAAAGGCCTCGCCTACTCCCTATAAGGGAGTAGGCGAGGCCTTTTAAAAGGCGTTAGCTGATTTATTATTTTTTTTAACATTTTAGAACCCACTTATTAGATACTGAAGGAAACAACCCATAAAGTATCATACGATGTGAATTTCAGACTTTTATAGTCTGCATATATATTAAATTATATTATGCATGAATTCTCCTCGCTCCCTGCAGTCAGGGCCGACCTTCTCTATAAAGGGTCCCAGGTGCAAGAAACCTTTTGGGGGGCCCTAAAATATTTTTCAAAGGTAAAAATTAAAGGATTCGAAATAAACGTATTGTAAAACCTCTCACCTGCAAATGATTTTGGCACAGGAAAACAAAAAAAAAAACACATTCGAAATATAACAGGTTAACATAACGTTTACTGAACACAAAAACACTAATATAATAGAGAAACACAGAGATATTATTATTACCGGGGGCCCTAAATCCCTGTCGATGAAATCCCTTTAGTTATAAGCAAAATCAGAAGAAAAATAAAATAAAATAAAAAATACGTTTCTGCAAATGTGTACCGACTGTGCCCACTCGATCGAGTAGTACGATGTGTGCATTGCACCCATCGTACCCCCGAGATGGCCAGCCCTGCCTGCAGTAAACAACATGCCTTCCACAACAGTAACTGTATTGCAGAAACACGAAAAACCATTACTTTTATGATGTAACTGAATAAGGTTCACAGACATCTGCAGACTGTATAATATATTTCTCAACAAATAGTGTAATTACAGACAACTGGAATATAAACACTAACTAATGAATTACATCTCCCCTCCAAAAGAAACTACTATATAGACCCAAGCAAAACCACTTGTTACTGGTGCAACATAAGGTTTTGCTTGACACTACCCTGTCTTGAAAGTGTTAAAACTAAGAAATATATAGTGAATGTATTTCAGATATAATGGAAATCGGTTTAAGAGAATGACTGCTTTTGTTTGGGTCGCGCTATCTTTTGTTAATACCGTACCAATCATATGCACTTCTTAATAGCTGATTTTTCTCTACTGGCCTACAATCGCAGACATCTTTTACTTCTCATTAGTAATTTGTCAAGGATTATTCATTATGAATCTTAAGTCTTAAATTACGGTAATTTTGCTTGATATAATGGGAAAGAAGATGTCTCTATTTGGGTAGATAATTTTGACGTTGCACACAAGGAAACTGCTCTTGAGGACAGAAGAAGTGATGGAGAATAGAAGCTTCTTGGTAAGTCATACCCATTTTCAGTTTTTTTTTCTCTGAAAACTTTAGTTTCCAAAAATCCCCGCATATTATCTGCGACCTCCAGGGAGTCAAGGACTCACCGAGGGAGGCTGTAAATTACCCAACCCAGCTATCATACCCTCCCTTAAATTCATTTACACTAGATGCACTCACTACCTTTAAGGGCAAATTATTCCACTCATTCACTGCTCTCTGAGAGAAAAACCTGGCTCTTATCCCTTTCTTGGCTGAGAACAACCTTACCTTCCATGGATGTCCCCGTGTTCTCTCCACGCCTTCCATATAACGAAAAATTTCATCATTTGAAATGCTATAACACCCATTCAAAAGTCTGTAATCCACATACTTTCAATATGTCCTCATAATCTAAATCCCCTAATCCAGATATAATCTTTGTAACTCTTCTTTGCACCCTTTTCACAGCTTCTTTATCTCCTTGAAACCCGGGAGACCAAATCTGCACACAGTAATCCAAGTGTGGTCTTATCAAAGCCCTATAAAGAGGCAATATTACTTCCTTATATGTCAAGTTTCACTTCGGCATAGAAATTATCTTCTGAGGTGTATTTGCAACTTTTACTATGTGACCTTTGAACTTTAAATTCTTATCCACCAATACACCAAGATCCCTTGCCTCTTCAGTTTCTTGTAACATAACCCTGCTAATATATGCAGCTGGATCTCTAATCATGTCAAAGTGCATAACTTTACATTTAGTAACATTAAACTGAGAGCCATTTTCGTTTGCCCAGATTTCCAGTCTATTCAAACCATTTTGTAATTGCTGAATATCAGTAGCATCCCTGATTGCCCTGCCTATCTTCGCATCATCAGCAAACATTTGCAAGTCTGATGGTAGACCCTGCTTGAAGTCATTAATGTATAGATTGAACAATAATGGCCCAAAGACTGAACCCTGAGGTACACCAATGGTTACCTTAAATCTGGCAGATTCACACCCACTGTATACCACTTTTTGATTTCTGTCTGTTAACCATCCTCTGATCCAAGTCAATAGATTATATTCCAATTCCATATTTTCCAGTTTACGCAACAGCCTATCATGTGGTGTCCTATCAAATGCCTTTGAAAAATCCAACATTATCATAGTGTATCCATTTCCTTTATCCAACTCGGCCATAACATTGTTATAAAATATGTGCAAATTGCTAAAACATGACCTTCCTTTAGTAAATCCATGCTGTTCCCTGCAGAGTATAGAATGATTGTCTACCCATTTCTGTATGCGAGTTCTTACTAACTGCTCTAAAATCTTCACTACCACACCAGAAATACTAATAAGTCGGTAGTTAGACATATCAGTTTTTGTACCACCCTTGTGCAATGGAACTATATTACATTCCTTCCATTCCTGAGCTGAGACTCAAGTTATACAAATGTGTGAAAGGCCTAGCCAATTCAGCTGAAAATTCCTTTAACAAACGGGCAGATATTCCATCTGTCCCTATAGACAAATTCTTATCCAGGCTATGCAAAAGCTCTTCAACCTCATTTTCATGAACCTGTAACTCTTCATCCAATGTAGCAGTAACACTGTGCACCATACTACATATACATGGTTGATATATCTTAGCAAAATGAGCACTCATTAACTGAACGATCTCTTTAACTTCCGACACTCGTGTACCATCTGCATTCAATAAAGTTATTCTTCCACATTCATTCTTTCTTTTGCTTGTGGCATAACGATAAAATTCTTTTGGATTGCCTTTAGCTTGCATGGCCAATTTCTTTTCATACTCCGATTTAGCTTTTCTCACAATACTCGTTACTTTTCTGGCCTGAGCTTTATATATTTCATAACTCCTCTCACTCTCATTCTTACGATACTCTTTCCACATCATCTTCTTCTTGTGGATTTCTAGCTTAATAAGGCTGCACATCCATTTCACACCCAACCTATTTACTCTTCGAACACTACGGATACATTCAGATACCGCCTCATTCAAGCACTTTTTCAAAGATTCCCATGCATTGCTGACAATTTTTCCATCCAGTAACTGATACCATGGGATCAAAGATAATATTCTTCTAATTTGATCATAATTTCCAGCTCTGTAATTCAGCATGTAGCCTGTTTCAATCAGAGTTTCAATACAAGTAGATACTTCCCAAGGAAGAACAGCATGATCACTGTCACCAATTGGTGGTAAAATTGTTATATTCTTGACAGAGATCCCTTCTAACGCTATGAGCAAATCCAACACTCTTTTACCTCGAGTTCCTTCTTTCACATGCTGCTTGAGAAAGTTATCCCACAACAATTCAATAAATTCCTGTTCTTTCTATTCATGAGATTTCTCTTCTACCCAATCAATGTTTGGAAAATTAAAGTCACCCATAATGATCATTCGCTTAGTACCCATAAGGCTAAATTGGCAATGCATTTCTTTGTCCCCTACAACTGAGCTGCCAGGTCTATAGCAACACCTCCACCATATATTTTATTCTGTTAACCTCCACTTCACACCAAATAGACTCAAACTCATCGCTACATGGGATATTGTTACCATCATTGTTTTCTTATATTTCTACCCTGACTGGACTTAAGTCGTCTGATATCATTAGTAGCACTCATCCTCCTCTCCTATCTTGTCTGTCATTCCTAAAAATAGAATATCCGTTACACTCAATCCCACTTACCATATCTGATTCTGATAGCCAGGTATATCTCGCATCATGATTTTTTTAGCTTTAATTTTGAGAAAAAACTGCGAGTTATATTCGAGTAAATACGGTAATTTTTTTAAGTTTCAAATTCTTAAGTATGGATCATTTGTTAAATACTGGATTTATAAAATGCACAAAAGAGAGCAATATAGCAGATATAGAAATAAGCAATTTCACTCCTCTCATTGATGATAAGTTATTTATATTTAGTAAAAATGTATAGTATCTTTATAAATTTTGTTCTATTAAAAATAAATTTTTTTTTTGTTTAAATGTACATCTAAATTCAAATAAAACAGACATTTACAATGAAATATATTTTTATTTATTATTATTATTTTGATAAGATATTTGGTAATGATGAAAATTAAGCTTCAAGGTCCAAAGCTATATAACTGAGAGGAGGCCTTCACATAGCCTTTAAAGCAATGCGGAGAACCGACCAAGGCTTCTGACCTAATGTCCAATCCTCACCTTCTCGTGGTGTACCCTGTTGGGTATCTACCTGGATACTGAAAGAACGAGGATGTGTCGGCAATTTCAGATTTAGCCGACCAATTGTATTCTTAATTGCTTAAACCAAAATAAAAAATGATGGTACAACATGACAAAATTTCATGCAGGCTGGGGAGTCGCCGGGTTAAACAAGGGCCCCATTGTTTTGCCAGGGAACCAGGGCGTAAAGGAAAAAGTCAGCTACTGGAACAAATCTGAAAACAAACCCCAAACTCAACATCACCAGAATTAAAGATCTACTATCAACATAAGAAGCCTGAATGGCAAAGAAATAGAGCTAGCTAAGATATTAGATAAGTACCAAATTGACATAATAGGGGTGACTGAAACAAAAAAGACAAAAACTGGTGGAGGAATTTTTTGAGGCTTTAGAAAAAGCAACTGACACAATGAAAAATGAAAAGTTGGTCCTTGTTGGGGATCTAAATAGCAGAGTAGGAAATGATTGTCAGACATACAAAAATATTTTGGGAAAATTTTGAGAAAAGAGCAAAGCTAATAATAATGGCAAATATTTGTTGGATTTCTGCTCAGGACATGGACTGGTTATTACTAACACCATGTTCCAACATAAAAATGTGCACAAATTCACATGGAGAGAAGAGGCTAGGAATAAGAAAAGTCTCATCGACTATGTTATTGTTGATAGTGATATTTTCTCCCTGGTGCAGGACACCAGAGTGTACAGAGGATTTGAAATTATTACAAGATTATAGGCGTGAACAGATGGCATCAATGGCAATATCATATTAAAAATGAGGATATTAATAAAGAACTTGACATTGTCAGCATCCAAGAATGCGTTAGCAGAGCTAATCTCAGGTGTTATGGTCACTTAAACAGAATGGGCAAAGCAAGATTAGCAAAACAAGTGTTCTCTTCCAGGTTGGCAGCAAAACGACCCAGAGGAAGACCAAGATATAGGTGGATTGATACGGTACAAAGTGCCTTAGACGATAGAAATATAAGATCTGATAATGTTGGAGTCTTGACAAGTAACAGACTGATTTGGAGGAAAATTGTAGATAGGAAATTAATAATGATGTAATTTTTTTCATGTAGTACTATCATATCCTGTACACCCCTTGAGGGTACATGGCAGGAATTTGATAATGATGATGATGACCTTTTAAAAATATAACAATAGCATCCAAAACATGATAACAGAACTCCAACAAAAGAAAACCTTAAGATAACAGGACTGGAAAGATGTGTTTGACGTAGTTCAACTGTAAATTTTATTTGATTTTATTTATTTATTTTTTTGTTTGTTTTCACCAGAGGTCAGGCTAGCATAAATTTATAAGCAGTTAGACTCTGCTTACTTTTGTGTAGTGTTCATATAGCTTGTGTGTTGTTCATATGTAGGTCTTCCTGATAATGACCTTGATATAGAGGCTGAAATACGGAATTTTATTTTCCTAATTATAATTAAAGTAAATGCTCTAACATGTGTGTTTTTGTCTCCATAAATTCTACACAATGGATGTTTAAATAAAATTTATAAATAGATATATTTCTAAATTTTAAATATAAATAAAAAATAATATTACTAAAAATGAGCATCTTTCAGAGAACTGCAATGATGTGATGTTTTCAGCTATCATGTGTCATCTTTAAGTAACTTAGTATGAATAATAAATGTGAAAAATCTGTGGATGCATAGTGCAAATAGAACACACACACAAAAACAGCATGCTTACATAATTTAAAATAAGTAAAACAGAAGATAGTAGAAAATGTGAAAATATTTTCTTCAGAAAAATTTCTTAAAGAGGACAGCAGGATGTGTGTGTGTGTGTGAAGTGGATGGGGGGGAAGAGTATATCAATATTTTTAAACAAACACTTCTTTCTGTCGTCATAATTAATGACCTACATAAGCAAAGTTGTCCAGTGTTTTTGTAATACAGCAATTAGTTGTGGTGCATGTTATAACATACATAGCATAATATATTTAGTTTAATCCTTTATCCAAGTATAAGCAAACAAAATTTTGCACCTGAAGTATCTTCAGGACTGAGGCAACTCGTGGTAAAGGTGGACCAAGCTCTCATCATTCCTTGTCTTAGTATCTCCCATAATGTGGAATTACCGGGCTGGTAAGTATGATAAGCTTTAGGTGTGTGCTTGGCTCAATGCCATGGCATGTAAAACTGCAAGGGCTGGATGTTGATAGTGCATGGGAGGTGGTTAAGAACTGTTTGCAGGAGGCAATGGTTGACTGTATACCAAGAGTCCGAATAATAAATCAAGTAGGGGTTAAATGGATGAATAACACTATTAAGCTTGAGCTGCAAAAAAAGAAACAATTGTGGAGGGAATTTAAGGAGAAGGGTGACCATCAGGTGCAGGAACAGTATAAAGCTCAGGCCAGGATGGTAACAAGGGTGGTAAGAAAAGCAAAAGCAGATTACGAAAGGAAATTGGCCATGCAGGCTAAAGAGAATCCCAAACAGTTTTTTCAATATGTTGCAAGTAAAAGGAAAAATGCTCATGGTAGAATGATCTTAAAAAATGCTGAGGGTAGGGAGGTAACCAAATCAGTCGATATTGTTATTCTCAGTATATTTATAGTAAATATTAAATAAAATAAAATTAAATTAAATATTAAATAAAAAAAAACGATATAGTAAATATTGTTATATTTACTGAGCGAGCACTTTGCAAGAGTATATCATCCAGGTGGTGACTTTGGAGAAATGGATGAACCAACAGCTTATACTGGAATTGTGATGAATGAAGTAGAGGTAACTAGTCTATTACAGAACCTCAATGTCAATACATCTGTGGGATTGGATGGTATACCAGCTCGTGTCATACGTGTAGCGGCCAAAGAATTGTCAGTGCCCTTGACCATTTTGTTTAATTTGAGCCTCAGGACTGGGTCAATCCCAAGGGGGTGGAAAGAGGGGAAAATAGTTCCACTGCACAAAGGTGGTTCCAAGGCTGCTGTTGAAAATTACCGGCCAATCAGCATAACAGGAATCATTATCAAGGTCTTAGAGAAAATAGTCAAGAGGAAAATACAAGATTGGATAGAAGAAAATGGGATAGTGTATCGGGGACAGCATGGTTTTGTGAAGGGTAGGTCATGCCTCAGTAACTTGCTCACGTATTATAACACAGTGACGGCTGAACTGGATAAGGGTAATGGGTTTACAGTGATTCTACTGGACCTTGCTAAGGCCTTTGACAGGATACCACATGGAATTCTAATCAGTAAATTGCAGCATATGGGAATGGACATAGGGTTGGTGAGATGGATAGGAGGGTGGTTGACGGAGAGATATCAGAGAGTGGTTTACTCAGGAGTAGAGTCCACAAGACGGCCTGTGACTAGTGGTGTGCCACAAGGATCTGTCCTTGACCACTGCTGTTTAATTTGTTCATAAATGATATAGGAAAGGATCTGAGAGGAACAGTTCATTTGTTTGTGGATGATGCGAAGTTGGGTAGGGCAATAGTGAATGCAGATGACGTCAAAATTTTGCAGGATGATTTGGATAGATTGGAGGTCTGGGCTAAGGAGAATGGATGTCAATTTAATGTGGCAAAATGTAAGGTTATGCATTTTGGGGTGAAAAGATTGGCGGCAGTTTACTGCATTGGTGGAACCGTGCTCCAGGAAATTGATGAGGCACGAGATTTAGGAGTGTTGGTGGATAAGGAATTGAAATTTAGGGGACACATTGCAAAAGTGGCAAATCAGCTCATCAAATCACTTGGTTGCTGAAGAATACATTGTTCCTCTGTATCGAGCCTTGATAAGACCCCATCTCGACTACTGTGCTCAGATTTGGTCACCTAGGTTTCTTCTTGATGGGGAGGAGGTGGAGAGGATCCAGAGGCGAGTGACCAAGTTGATAGCAGGTCTGTGGAATGAACCGTATGAGAACAGGTTGAGGATTTGTGGGTTGCAAAAATTGGTTGATAGGCGGAGGAGGGGAGATATGATTGAGACATTCAAATTACTGAAGGGTTTCTATAAAATTAATTCAGAAGATATTTTTGAGAACAGGGCTGGTTGTGGGAGGACTAGGGGACATCCATGGAAACTGGGCAAAAGTGTGGTTAGTAAAGGTGTTAGAGCTGGGTTCTTTACTTTTAGAGTAGTGAATGAGTGGAATGCGCTCCCTGAGTCTGTGGTGGATGCTGTGACAGTGAATGAGTTTAAGGCGAGGTATGATAGATACTGTATGAATGTCGAATAGTTGTGATGAATATGATTTGGGCCTCCCTCGATGAGTCTAATGACTCCTGTCATTAGACTCATCGAGCTGCCTGTCCTGAAGATACTTCAGGCACAAACGTTGTTTGCTTACACTTGGATAAAGGATCAAACTAAATTTATTATAGTCTAACCAAGTGAAAAAAAATTTGCTGTGGTGGAGCATGGTGGTTTTCTTCCATGATACTCTGTGGGTGGTGTCCAACACCACCATGTTGGCTGACCATGTGTTGGACACCACCCACAGAGTATCATGGAAGAAAACCACCATGCTCCACCACAGCAAATTCAAGAAAGAGAGACTTTTCTTAGAAGCAGCAGCAGCAGCTCTCAGAAACCAACCAAATCTCAATAAATACGGTTGCATTAAGCTTCCTAAGATTTGGGAAACACTCATCACCAGAGGTCCCACCTTACATTCCAGGCCACCTACTACCGCCCTTAGAGGGCGCTCCACCTAGATAGGACTTTAGTGTCACCCACGTGGTTGGGCTTAATATTGTAAGTTTTTGTGTGCATGTTACATTAATTGTTTTTGTAATCCCCGTATATGTCCTAGTGACTAGGACGAAATATAGGAAGTATTAAATTCTATTTTAATTCTTTTTGAGTGTTGTAAAAAAAAAAAAAATCGATTAAACATCCAACATAATGATTTAATGACTAGAAGCTGAGAGATACCAAATTTTTAGTCAGATGGAGAAATCTATTGAGTTGCGTATGGAAAAGTATGTGAGATACATCATGTATAGCAGAACTACAGCTAGCGCACTATCTAATCACGTTCTTAATTTGCTCATCCTAACGATGAGGATTTTATCACTGATCCAGTGATCTAGAACAAATCAGAACACATTTTTAGATGCTTCAATGACCTTGAGAGAAGAACTGTAGAATCAACAGAAACTGTCCTCAATCTAGCCCATCTTAATACTAACTTTAGCTACAACCATCTTCTCTATTTAATCCACCAACAACACATACAGTGCACCAAATTAGTATTTTGTCTGTAAATTGCATGTGTTCTCGATTTACCTGTGTGTGGAATGGAAAAAAAAAAACAAGGAAAAAAAACTGCTACTTCCGTAAGATATCATCTAATTCACCTTCAGTTGAAAAAGCCCATGTGGCACTCATTTAACTTTTAAAATGTTAAAGAAACGTAATTTTATCCAACCTCACCAATAAATATATAAATAAATTCTGCACTACAAACGTTCTCCAAATTTGGTGGATTTCGTTTTGCTCCCCAAAACTATATGCACGTAAGCAAAGCCTACAAGTTTTGAGATAGGATGACAACTTCATAACGTATACAAAAATTCCAGCCAGGCTTCTATAGCATCTATTAAACACGAGTTATCCAATGAATCTGTTTAACGTTATTATGGATTTATGATAACGATTTGCGAATTTATGATTTTCGGTTCACCACAGCATCCGTTAATACTTTCTTTGTCTTTATGGTCAGGCAACTGCGGGGAAAAAATATATATATATATATTAGTTTATAACCTTGATGACAAAATTTGTTACTTAATACTATAAAACTGGCTTAGTGAAAATCTGTTGTATACCTACTATCAGAAAGAAAACTGCGAGGCTAAGAGATAACACATACTGTATACTCGAACTTGGGTGACTCAATTTATCTTAACTCTTTCCTAATTTTGAAAACTGTCAGGATAATTGTAAGCGATAAAATTTTCAGATATTACAAATACCTCTTGTTGTCAAAGGCTCATCTGAAGGATGAGTTTCAAAACTTTCATCAAAGATCTCAAAATAGAGTACACGTTAAATACATTACATTTCGTAAAATTCTTTTGCCTCATTACATGAATAAAATATTACTAAAACAATCAACTTTCCAAATTCATTCTGGAACAAACCACTATGATAACAAACCGTGTAGTATTTTTATGCTGACGTCAACAGCTCATGCCTACACATAGTAGCCAACCATACGTATGTTTCGTAGACGAGAGGAAGTGATAACTCTATCAACGCGTCACATCCGCATTTGGTTGAAAGATTCTTTCTTGGAAAATGGCGGAAGGTGGGCCGAATGCTCCTAATTTGGAAACGCAGAAAAATGAAATTTCGACCTTTATGAAAAAATCTCTTAAAAAGGGAGACATTTGGTAAGTAACCTGTCAGCGTAATGATATAATACTCCTTCCACTTGACGTGAAACAAAAAATTCATGTACCCCAATTGTTTTATTTGATTTCAAATTCGTTAGTTATTTGAGCTTGACGCCGAAACTCGGTGATTCATAAATTAGGCCTAAATGCTCTTTAAGTCATGTATGTGTATTTGTACACATTTAAAACTTTTGAACCGTTGTTTTAATCTACATCCCACAAATAACATACTAGTTCACCATGCTATAAATAATTATTAAACGAGATAAAATAAATTTAGGCGCAACTCTTTTACTGCCTGACATCAAACCTAAATCAAAAATGAGCTATTAAACTAGTAATATGTTCTAAAAATACGGAAGTGATGAAAACATCTTTTCGTTTAAATTCATATTGTAATATTACGCATATACCATTTTTGCACCGAGTATTAGAATTTCTGGAATATAATATTGACAGACAAACATGCACATTTATATTACATAGATACTCCGTAATGTTTTGCTATCATTTAGGTTTCCGTAGGTTAGCGTCGCTGAAAGATGTCTGATGTTAACAGCTGATATTCGAAGTTGTTGGAGGACTACGGAACCAAGAACGTGACATTTGCTAGAATTGCGATATATGTGCTTGAAAATGAATTTATTTCTTTATTTCATTGCCTTAATCAAACAGCGTTCATCTAGGACAATGTGCTGGCTGCAGATTCTACCATCCTATGTGGGATTGATATTTACAAACTTTTCTATAAGCATTCCTTTAAATAACGATTGCCATTTTTAAATGCATATTATATAAAAAGAACAAATACGAAGTTGTATTTGTTCTTTTTTTTTTATTCATAATAGTTGTTTGAATAAGTGCATATTATAGATTAGAAGATGAATATTTCTCGTGAATTGGATATAAATAAATACGTCATCTAACACACCTTTTATTTCAGGGAGTAGCTGGAGCTTCTTTCAGCACATAAGTTGGATATAGTATACTTCATATTCCTAAAAAACGCCATTTGATTTATTTATTATTATTATTATTTGTTCACTTATTTTGACATCAAACTCAAAATGCACTCTCAATCCACTCTTTCAACATATGTTGAAAGAGTGGATTGAAAGAAGTAGAAAGGGATAGTAAATGGATGCTGACCACAAATGCCAGATGCTCATGTTTTTACAGTCTTATATATAAATGTATTTCTATGTAAATTATAACTATATATAATTAACATATAGTGTATTTCTTGAGCATCTGAAGGCTGTCGTTTTCAGGAAAGTAGACTGAAGGAGATTGTTCTAAAGAACATAAGTTGAAAGAGCAGATTGAAAGTGGAAGAAAGGATATTAAATGGATGCTTACCACAAATGCCAAATGCTCATGTTTTGCAGTCTTAAAAGAAGAAGGAAGTGGAGGAATAATAAGCCAGTTCAGCAGAACATTTTTAATGAAAATACCTATAGAGAGAGGTAATTGAAGTGAATCTTAATTTTATTCTTATGTCCACTTACATTTCAATTTTTAAATCCCAATCTGTAATCAGATTGACCTCTTCTGGATAAGTGTTTTAATAAGGAAATACCGTGAGTAGGGATATTTAAATAAATTATAATATTGGAATTAACTCTCATAAAATATTATTTATTAGTATAATTTTCATCTGAGTGTCACAGCATCTTCAGTACAAGGTTGTAACTGATAATTCCAAAAGGCACCACCTAAGTAGCTAATGCAAGATAACTAAAAACGTCATCAAATTTCCTAACTTAAAAAAAAAATAAAAAAATAAATAATTAAATAATATATATACATGCACACAATTAAAAAAAGTTAGTATTTTTTTAAATCATCTAATCTTTCCTATCTCTCACAAAGGGGATAGATGTAGACCATCAGATCTGTTTAAGTTACAGTGAAGTAGTTCCATATGTTTCTTTATAAAGCTGTTCCATGAGGAGCCAACTTTTGTGAAGGACTCTGGTCTTGTTCCAATGAACTCCATGTCTAATGTGGATAGCATGCTCTGCAAATCCAGACTGTTCAGGTTCAAGATATTGAATATAAGACTTGTGTTCTTCTAGCCAAATTAAAGCAAATCTTCCTGTTTGTCCGAAATACGATAACCCACAGAAGCAAGTAATCTGGCAGACACCTGGATGATTGAGATGTGGAAGCTTGTCCTTTGGAGAAGTGAGAAAGGTGGAGATTTTTCTGATGGCGAAAGGCAACAGAAATATCTAGTGGTTTTAAAACTTTGCTATGCGTTCACTAATGCCTTGCACATAAGGGATAGGAATACGAGTTATTTCTTCTGTATTTGAAGAGGTAGAGATACCAAAACTGCTCCAAGCTCTTTTAATGAAAGAATTCTTATAACTATTGGATAAAAAAGTGGAAATAATATGTTGCAATTCTTTCTGTAATAGCTCATCTGAAGAACATAAGGAGTGGACTCAATGAACCAGTGTTTTAGTAGTTCTAGCCTTTTGACTGGGATGGTGATGAGATTCAGCATGGATATAATGACCTGTATGAGTCTTCTTAAAAACTGAGAAATATAGGTTACCATATGGTTGGTGAAGAATTAAAAGATCTAAAAAGGCTAACTGCTTATTTACTTCTTCCTGTAGGATGAACTGGATCCTTGGACGAAGTGCATTTAATTTAGAAACTGTTGTAATTCATAAGAAGAACCATTCCAGATAGCAAAAATGTCATCTACATATCTGAACCAATGGGTAGGTCTAGGTGAAATGTCAAAAATACGTTGTTCAAAGTGCTCCATAAAGAAGTTGGTGATAGCAGGAGAAATAAGATTGCCCATTGCTGTTTCTTTGATTTGTTGATATAACTTGTTTTTAAAGGAAAAATAACCAGAATGTATTACAAAATCAAATATTCTAACAATGTGTAAAGGAAATTCTTGTTGTAGTATTTCAGTGCCGTCAGATAAAGGAACATTAGTAAATAATGAAACAACATCTAAAGTAATCATATTATCCAAAGTGTTCAAATGAAGATCTGAAATTTTATTTTTGAAATCCAAAGTATTTTTTATATAAGTAGCAATTCTTCTAGTTGAAGTGAGTAAGTTTGATAAAAAAAATTTTGAAATTTATACGTGGGACAATCTATACAGTCTACAACTGGTCTTAAGGGAATACCTGGTTTATGAACTTTTGGAAGACCATACAATCTAGGTGGACGACCAAAGAATTTTAAGTTTTTTTCCTTTTGATCCTCATTCCATGTAGGTGCATTATCTATAAGAGAATTAAGTCTTTTTAATTGACTGCTGGTAGGATCCGATGTGAGGGGCCCGTAAGTTGAGTAGTCTTGGAGTAATAGAGATATTTTTCTCTCGTATTCTTTTCTCTCCTGAATAACGACAGCCTTTCTTTGTCAGCTTTCTTAATAATTAAATTATTATTATTCTTCAGTGATTTCAGTGCTTTAAATTCAGAGCAAGAGAGATTAGGACAAGGAGGCTTGGCATCCAAGAAATTAATCATTAAGTTCTCTTCTGGATAACATCAATCTTATAGAGATTTTAGGCATACCATTGCAAATGTGTGGACAGTATTACAGGTGAAAGTCAGCTTGAGAAGAGAAATCTGATAAAGAAGTTGTGGAAAGTGTGCAAAGAAGAGTTACAAAGATTATATCTGCATTATGAGGACAGACTGCGAGTATATGGATTGCAGTTTTTGATTAACAGGAGAAAGAGGGGGTGATATGATAGAGGGCTATATACTTTTGAATGGGTATTATAGCATTTCAAATGAAATTTTTTGTTATATGGAAGATGGGGCACGGGGACATCCATGGAAGTTTAGGTTGTTCTCAGTCAAGAAAGGGGTAAGAGCTAGGTTTTTCTCCCAGAGAGCAGTGAGTGAGTGGAATAATTTGCCCTTCAGGGTAGTGAGTGCATCTAGTGTAAATGAATTTAAGGGAAGGTATGATAGCTAGGTTGGGTAATTCAGCCTCCCTTGATGATGAATCCTTGACTCCCTGGAGGACTCAGATAATTTTTTTCTTCCAGAACTGGACATTATATGAACATGTTTTGCACAAGTTGGATTTTTGCAGTTTAATTCACAACACAAAAGAAATAAGAAAATAAATAAGATATTTAATTGCTAATATTTTTCTGGTTTTATACCCAGCATCTGCCAGCCGGGCTGGCCGAGTGGTTAGCGTATCCGCTCCCCAGCCAAAAGGCCGCGGATTCGAATCCCGCTGTGGGCTGTTTGTGATTGTCCGTGGAAATATAGTTCGCCCACCGTTTGTAGGTCTCTGCTTGGTGTCTTGCCAAGAATAGTTGATTCATGCTGAAGGGGAGAAAGAAATGAAGGACGTACAAATTGATCGCCAACATGCGAAATCACGTGCTTTATAAGTAAAATTTTCCAACTGTTATAAGCAACATAGTTAACTACAATAATCATAAAAGAGAAGTTAATTTTCCTACCTGTAATAATAAACAACTCATCCCACAATACAGTCTGATTACCCTATTAACTTAATGGAGTCTCCTTTTTCTGACATGCGCAGAAGTGTCGAAGGATCTCTAATCGGTGGGCAAACAATACCAGTGGTGGTGATCAGCGATAGATGGTGTTAGTGTAGCTGAGGTCAGTTGGTGGAGTTGTGAGTGGCGGAGACAGAGTTGTAGAGTAGATGCCCTCCATCGATGAGTCTGAACTCCCTGGAGGTGACAAATAATAATAATAATTAATAATCTTCAATAGTATCCAAACAGCAATCATTAGTTAATAGTGGAAAAGGTTTAAAAATTAACAAACTAAAGTCCTAATTTGGCACTATCTTTTATTGGATAAAGAAGGGTTTATAATTAAGTTGATCTTGAAATTACAGTCTCCCTGATTTTTTCACATTGATACTGCCATAGTTGAGACTTGGGGAATGTTTCAGTGCTACTGTTGATTCCAAAAACAGTTTGACTTATGACTTCTGTGTACTATATATATATATATATATATATATTTTTTTTTTTTTTTTTTTCTTTTTTTCCTCGGTCTAATCCTGTGTGAAGGGGATGGTGTCTGAAGCACAGTCTGTCAGCCCTAACTTATCATAATGATGGTGGTGAATATATTATTATTTGACGCCTCTAGGGAGTCAAAAGACTCATCAAGGGAGAGTGTGCCAACAGCATCGAACGATTGATCCGTTCCAACTACTAACCATGCTCAAACTTGCTTAACTTTTTGCATGAACCATTAGTAGCAGAGGCTCTACCAATCGACCAACCTTACTTTTCTGCGGATGTCATCAGATCTTCCTGTTAGTTCATGGTAAGCCAGGTCCAAGTACAGGGCTGTTCATACAGTTCTGGATGTGATGATGAAGTTTGTACAGAGGTAAAATGGCAGTGGTTGCTAATTTGGTGTTCGGTTTATTATTATGATGTGACTGCTCTAAGGAAGGTTTGAATGTGATATGGATTTTATATTTAATAAACACTGGTTATCTTTTCATATGTCCTGAATATATGGGTTAATAACAGATTTGCTTAATGATGTTTTTCAATTATGACCAGTATACTCATTTATATGAAGCTGTTGCTTCTATGGTGGGGTTTTAGCTATATAAATGGACTTATGTGCATTTTTCGTGAACTGTTTGTTTACATTGTTGTGCACTACATCTCTCTCCGTATTTTGGTGTTTCACTGTGAATTATAAACTGTTTATAGCTGTTACTTTATTTTGATATTAATGGAACAGATAAAATTCAAAGTAAGGACACTGTTACTTCCATTGAAAGGAAGATGCATAAACCTCTATTACATTCTAAGAATAAATGTATTAAATTTAGTAACGATAGTGTATTGAACACTGAGAAAGGTTGCAGGCTAAACTTACTTGCACTACTGTTTTTGCAGTTGTTAAAAACAAAGATAAAGTTCTTAGTGAAATGAAAAGTGCTACACTAGTTAATTGTACAGTTATCCGTAAACATGACAGTCTTATTGCCAAAATGGGAAAATTTAATGGCGTCGATTGATGACCAAACTGGTTGGCATGTTCCCTTAAGCCAAGCTATTCAGAATAACTTTTTCATTTCTGTATCTGGCATAATTAAATGCTTTATTTACATCATTTACACACATGACTGCTTAAAATTTATTAAATCATTACATGCATCTATAAATGGTGGTGATGGGGGGGGGAGGCAGCGATTCACTGTACAACAGTGTCTGGAACCTAACGTGTCATATGACCTTGGTTTGGTATGCCTGTATTTATTCTTTCCCATTTGTGTTTTTCCTTTAAATCTTAATACTAATGTTCTTCTTTGAATAGGAGGAGACTACAAATTACAAGTCTTTTGCTATTATTTAAGCAAAACTTTTAACTTAGTGACTTTTCAGTAAGTCACTACCTTAACAGTCCACAATAGCCCCCCCCCCCCACATCTCTAACTTTACTGACTGCTTCCAACAAATTCCCATTAATATAATACTCTGCCTATAATGTTCTTCATCCAAAATGTGACTTTCCACTTGTCAACATTCATTATCATTTGCACATAACTATATCTTCAATTCACTTTGCAATGATTCTACATTGTGCATTCTTTATGACTTCACTAATGTAGCCTCATCAGCAACTAACTGAATATCATACTTAAGATTCTCTCCAGTATTATTAATATACATCCTAACAATGGCCTAGGTGCAGAACCCTGATACACTGCTCACCCTCCTCCTCACAGACTCATCACCATAAGATCACTTTCTGATACTTGAGCCACTCTCCCTTTCATATCGCAAGTTTATTTTACAAACCTATTCTTTCAAGTTTGTATAACAACTCTTGTTATACAAACTTGGAATTCTGTGAAATGATGCCTTGGTAAAATCTAGAAGTATCATGGTATATCTGTCCTTTATCCATCTCTGTTCTCACTCTTATAGAACATGAACAGATTGCTAAAGCAAGACCTACCTTTAACAAATCCGTGCTATCTTTTATAGAGGATCCTGGTGTCCCTTGCTCTCTTTCCATTCATTAGGAATCTTGCCTGTGCTGAGACTCTGCTTGAACAGCCATGCCTAGAGGCATTGCTATTTTGCACATTCCTTTTGCACCCATGCTAGTATCCCATTCAAGCTTAACTACTGCTTGTGAGTGGTGCTCTCTCACATAGCTTTAATACTTTTAACTTATCTACTTCTAATCTTTCATGCAGTTCACTCCTGGCATCCAGAGAGCTAATGGGTTTGTGTGAAATATATCCTTTACTAAAGTGATCACTTAATATCTTCTGTTTCTTGTGTATGGGTGACACTTTTTTACCATCTGCATTCACTGAGGTTATTCTTCCATGGATTTCCTTTAGTTTGTTCAGCTGACTTCTTTTCACAGTCTGATTTTGTCTTTATCATTGGCTGTCATTCTCCTAGCCTCCTCTTTATAGTATCGTAGAGTCTCATCTTTCATCTTATGATAACAAATTCACAATATGCTCTTTTGTTTTTCAGCACTTGTTTCAAAGTATTGTTCATCCATTTAACTTTCATGTAGTTAAATACGGCTCCATCTTAGGGACCCTTTCACCAAATATTTTGCAAGCACTGTTGATTCCTGTGGCATGCAATTTCTAATGATGATGCTACCTCAATTTGCCATCTCGGTTTATTATAAGTACTTGCATTTTAGTTCAGCATATTCTCTTTCTTAGTCAAAGTTCTTACATCTCCCAAGTCGACTGCATGATCACTCACGGATTGGAGGCATAATGGTTACTCAATTAAGGACAAATTATCAGTTGCTGTTAATAGATCCAATGTTCTTGTACTGTGAGTCCCTCCCATCACATGTTGCTTAGGATAGTTATCCCTGAGTAAATCTATATATATTCATTTTTCCTAATTTTGCACGTACTTTCTCTGCTCACCCTTCAGCCCTCAGATGATCATAGAGACCATGATCATCTGAGGACTACAAAGTGCATAGATAAATCTTATGTATATAAGGATGACTATCATTATGGATGATTTCAAGTATGGGAAACATAAGATTTATCTATATGCATTTATCTATGCACTTTGTAGTCCTCAGATGATCATGGTCTCTATGACTCAATGTATATTTTGTCCTAGTAACCTCCGTAACAAACAGCATCAAACCCATTTTTTTTTCTATATTACTGACAGTACCATCATTGGAAATTCCTACTGTGGATTTGATTCTCCTGCAATCATTAGTATTACTCCTCCAGCCTTCTTATCGTCCATCTCTTCCCTGAATAAAACTCAACTTATCACATTCTATTCCTGCAAAAATATACTTCAGAAATTTGATATAGTAATCTCCTGTGTTTCAGTAGAGAGAGGCTGTGAAGAAATTATATGCAGAATTATATATGTAAAATTATAGGTAGAATTCAATTTGGTTGGATAGCTTTTGGAAAATGCCATGAAAACTTCCCAATTTGCCTTAAAAGAAAAATATTCAAAGTTGTATAACTTCTGGTCATGATATATTGAAGTGAAACATGGACTTTGATTAAAAAATTGACTAACAAGTTGTGGATTACCCAGAGGAAAATGGAAAGTTCATTGCTTGGTATTACTATTCTAGATAGAAAGTGCAATTCCTGACATTATAGCAGCAATTAAAAGAGCAAATGGCAATGGATAGGACATATTGCAAGAAGTAGCACTCAAAAATTGACAAAGTTGATATCAGAATTGTGTCCTAGAGATGTAAAGAGAGCTACATGAAGACCAAAGAGACAGTGGGAGGATGAGATTAAAGAGATGGTTGGAACTCAGTGGTACAGAAAAACTCAAGATAGGACTGAATGGAGGGTCATAAAAAGTAAGGTGGAGGCCTTCATCCAGCAGTGGACAGAAAATGACTGATGAAGAAATGTATCCTTGCCTGTTAGTCAGGTCTTACTAATGCTTATTTATTCATATGGGTTCCCTTTGGGGGACAGATTGGTTGACCCCTCCTAATGAGGAATTTAATATCTATATTTTATGACTATAAGTTTGTGTTTGTGTTCACAGGACCAGTTTGCCTAATCTGAGAGACAAAAATCCAGTTTCTAGGTGAAAAGATCCTCTACCTCCATATGAGACTCACTAACTCACCTTTAGCCATAAGAGACCAGATAAAGGTTCCTCACGTCATGGACAGGAATTGGACCCAGATCTTTCTGACCAAAGGGCTTCCTCTATACCATCTGAGCTTACGTAGGCTCTTACTAATGCTTATAATGTTTGGTTTCAGTATATCTACCAATGATGAGAACTCCTTGTCTTTATTCTTGATTGTTCTGGCATTAGATATACACATAACCAATCACCTGACTGAAAGTTGAATCTTGGACCTTCTGCTATTTCCAAAGTTAACACCTTTCTTTCTTGACAGAACTAGTCCTGCATTTTCTGAAGTCATCCCTAACAAGCAGATATTCTTCTCTCTCTCTCTCACACACACACCAGAGTGGATATTCTTGCTTACTTAGTGCTTCAGTAATGTTATAAATCTTTGCACTGGTTGCTCATCCAATATATAGCTGATCATGGAATTACCATATAGGAACTAATCATTTTTTGTTCATTTCTGTTATCTTTAACCTTCCTTACTTTTTATGCCCCTGAAGAAGGTGGACAAAAAAATTCTGAATAATTTTATGAGGAACCAAAAATCAACTAAATAAATGCTATAATATGACTGTACATTAATAGCAGGAGATATACTAGAGTTGGCAATAAACCATTCCAAAATTTTATTTGGGTAAATATGCTTAAACAGTAATGGTAATGAATTATTGAATTTTAGTATTTGCAATCATTTAAAAATAACATTTATTTTATTTTTTTTTTATCAGGGGAGGGGAAAATGAGATCTGGATTGTGAAGAAGTTTATTGTTCATAATTTTTTGGATAACTGAGATGAAATGAACACATTTGGACAGTAGTGGAATGGCTAACTTTTCCATTTTTGGAATGAGCTGAAAGATATATGCTGAATGGGTAACGATGGAATTTAAAGACAGAATTGGGTATTAATTTGTACCTTCAGATATGCTTTTAAGCTATCAGCCATTCTGCCATCAGCTGAAGACAAGTTAGAGCCATTATCCTTTCTAGGTGAACCACCAGAGGAGTTCAGTACTGTGGTCAGAGTATTCTGTTTGACCATAGCATTTAAACCTGTAGGAGTAAGGTATGGTTATATAGAATGTTTAGTGCACGTACACAAAGATATATCAGATATTTAGAGTTTAAGAACTCATTTCCCAAACCACATAGTCAGTGCATGCCACAGGATCCAGTAGAAGAAGTTGAAAGTGTGATATATTAAATAAATTCCTCTAAGAAAAGTTCAGAGTTATTCAAATTAAGTGGATATTGTATCCCACATTATTTCTTAGCTGAATAAGAAACTCTAAGATAGGAAATCTAAGAGTTTCATGCTGAATATAGAAACTATATAAAGTTTCGGCAAGTCCAAGCATAAGCCAACACCTGGTAGTACATGCCGGGGCAACTCGTAGTAATGGTGGATATACATTATGGGAAAATACTCTGGGCAGTGATCGGAGCTTAATCCACCTTTACTAGGAGTTGCCCCAGCATGTACTACCAGGTGTTGGCTTATGCTTGGACTCGTCGAAACTTTATATAGTTTCTATATTTGGCATGAAACTCTTGATTTCCTATCTTAGAGTTTCTTATTCGGCTAAGAAATAACGTAGGATACAATATCCACTTAATTTGAATAATTTTGCATTGCCGAAGTGAAGCCTGTTTGGCTTTTTATTTCAATTGTTCAGAGTGGTTGTGAGCCAAATATTCCTTTTACTGGATGCAATTGATAGGAGGACAGTTAGCACATCACCACCATTTTGCAGTCTGGGATAAGAAGATACCTCAGCAGAATGATAGTATGCATTGGCCTTTATTTCCTTTCCCAGTAATGCTCGAGAATGGCTATTGATATGTAGCCAAAATATTGAGGAGTACAGCCTCCTGATCAGAGCATCCCAAATCCTTTGGAACCTTTTTTTTTTTATTATTATTATTATTATTGTAATCTTTGCCAATGAAAAGTTGTTTACTGTTCTTTGCTAATAGGAAACTTATTGTTTCTTTGAGGATCTGCTAGAAAAAAAAAGGGAGACATAACGACATCTCAGTAGGAGTGATATCTTAACTTTAAGCATCAGGACTTGTGAACTTTTTAAAATACTAAATTTAATTTTTCAGGCCAAAATAACGTTATATGAAATGAGCTATCACACACATACACGGTCAACATTGCGTTAATATGAAGGGCATTGATAATTTGACATTTTAAATTAGTTATTGCTTGTTATTTTGCATAGAATTATTAATTTCTCTCTTCACAGTGGTACTTGCTGAGTACCACTTTCAGAATGTTCCATTTATGTAAACAGATATATACAATAGTTGTGACTTGATCTGCAGAGTAATAAATCTTTAGTAAAAGGAATCCATGCTACATAATGATGATAGGCTTAGGTGCTTTTTTATGTTGAGCCCATACACTAGAGATCAACCTATAGTGCATTAGTACCGTGTATGGGTAGTGGGTTGGGGTACGAATTCATAAAAAATCTTATATATATCCAGGTATTAGTAACCAAAATTAGTTATTTATTCTGTTTCTTCTGGTATTGTGTATACCAAAAAACATTATCCATGCTATAGATGGATACAAACTTTTTATATATCCAGGTATTAGTAACCAAAATTAATTATTTATTCTGTTTCTTCTGGTATTGTGTATACCAAAAAACATTATCCATGCTATAGATGGATACAAACTTTTTAAGAAGTTGAAGTAATGTGACTAGCACATTAGTACTGTGTATGACTAACAGATATGACATAGCAAGACAACCTTTGAAGGCTTATTGCTGTATTTGTGTTCTATTTAGGATTTTTGATAAAATATTAACTATTCAGTGACATACATTTACATGTTATTATATCATATGACACTGAATAGTTAATATTTTATCAAAAATCTAAATAGAACATATCTGTGAATACTTTATTAAGATGTTAATAAATACAAAGCTTTCTACTTTTCCTTAGGTACTTAGTTGATAATAAATGGTTTAAACAGTGGAAGAAATATGTTGGATATGACAGTTGGGACACATGTAGTATTGGTGAGCATGCAGCACATCCTGGTCCTATTGACAATTCACCCCTTTTTAAAGGTATTGTGATTTTCTTTACTTTCTTATATCATTATTATTAATTCCTGATATGTACTTTCAAGTTGCATAGTGTTATTGCATGGTTACACCACTGCTGGCTTCATGTCAGTGATTTTAATACCAAATTAATCTGTTATTCACCAGGGCTCCAGTATTATCAGATATTACATTTTGGTCCACTAAAGCATAACTTTTGACATCAATGTACCTAGATCATGGTCTTCTTCTTGATCTTTTTCTTGAAAAGGTTAGCAAACACCTCTTTTACTAACATTTCCTCTCCCACACTGTTTAACTTTAACCCCATCTATGTGAGGCACTCAGTCACGGTGGAAGGAATCTTCCAATTATAGTACTGGCCCTTTTCTTCTTGTATTCTTTGCTCTACTTCTCTTGAATCTTTTACATTCTCCTGTAGATCACCATTGCTGGGATCCAACACTTGTCTCTGTGTTTGCTGTATGGTGTGACTTATGGATGTCCAGAAAGGGATCAGTTTGTCCAGTAGGTTTGCCTCGAAGAGTCAAGTGTTTTGTAGTAATTCTCCTTCCCCACAGTCTGGGAATGGGACTTGAAGCTTGCTGTGGTACCAGGGCAGCCTTACCATTCCACTCCCAAGTATAGTCATTGTTTGCTTGTGTTAGTTTTAACTATTATTGTTTGTTTCCTTACTTTTTAGTGTTTCATGGTATGCTAGAAATCTTCTCCCTTATCCTTACTCAACTCCGTTCGAAAATAGTTAAAGTACCTACAAACACAGTATTTTATCTATCCTTGATTCCTCTGCTACTGTAATCTGCTTTAGCTAAATCCTATCCCTTCGGTTGGTTGTGGGTGCAAAGCTCAGCAGACAAAGAGTCTGTCTCGGGCTAGAGTCAAGCCTCTTTGAATGCAAAGTCCGGAATTAACTCCCTTTCAGAATTAAGAAAAATTTGCTTGATAATGCTGCACCATCTTATTTCCTATACATGAGAAATCTCCTTGTCATGGAGTTAATACACAGACTATTTTATGATTCTAGAATCTAGCATACAGCAATCCCAATTACAAATCCTTAACAAACTTATTCTATATGCAGTCGTGGCCAATCCCCCCATGTTTGAATTCATACAGGTTCTGATTTTAGTGAGTGATGCATTGATTTTAGAGATCAGGCAAATTTATAAGGTAAAGAAAACATGAATGTTTATTTGTTTATTCATTCTTTAGCTCGATATACATTAATCAAAGGTTCACTTAACTAAACTGAATTGCACTTGCACGTAACAATTATTAACTGGACAAAATAGAACTACAATCAATACATCACAATATGAGACAACATCAAATTTAAGTTGTCCTGCTTTTACTCATGTAACACAATTAAACTAGCGAATATCTCGTTCATCTAAGGCTAACAGACAATGGCATACCTGAACAATTCAATGTCAAACTCTACTACTATGCACTTTTAGAGTTACAGTAATTTATTGATAGGTTAAGTACTAGAGTCTTGTTACTAATTATCAAGTCCTATCACATAATCACATAATATATCAGCACTTTTCTGTACTTATGCTTAGTTCAGAATACAATGGAACTAGAAAGATTTTACATTACCAATCATCTGGTTCATGCTGGTATCTTCTCCTGATGAGTCCTTTGTGAGCACGTGGCTTGTTACCTCATTCTACAGCTTGTTGTCTTCGGATATGACCCTCTAGTGACTACGTTCATAAATCACCCTCTAGCCGATGTGGGAGAGACTGCTCTGCCTGGACAGGTCCTCGTGATTCGGCATGAAGCTTTGGTTCTTGCTGACTGTCTAGGTGTACTGTAGATATGCCTGGACTGGACCGCTGCTGACCATCGTCCTTCCCAACCGCTTGTGCCACTTCTACCAGTACCGAAAGTCAAAGGGAGATGAAGAACAAAAGGGAGCCCGAGCCAGCAGCGCTAAGCTTTTATACCTCCACGCTTCTGCTCTCCCCTACGTCACTGATTCCGCTCGGCACCTAAGCCCCTTACACTCGGTACTATTTTCTCCACGTGGATGTCTCGCATGCACCTCGCGACTGCCTTGGGTTATGTCTTTAAGCTGATTATTTCAATATGAACTTTGATCTAACCTTTCCTGTTCTAATATAATTCTTACAAAAATCCGATTCCTTTCGGTTATAAATAGGACAGTTAACAATATAGCAAAACAGAGGAATTTACAAAACAAAGGACTAATACGTTATTTACAATTTCATTTATACCTATATACAAGTACTTCTTTAGGAAAATTTATTTGTATCCTAGTTAAATCCCGAATGAAATGTTTTATGACAATTTAAACCTTTCATTCAAGATTCAACACTTGAGAGTTGATGTCCATATGTGGATCCATAGTGTTGAGAAGCTATGTTGCTGAACCAACTTTCTTTTCAGAATGAGTAATTTTTCCTCTTCATGTTATCAGGTCCTCTCAACCAAGTTCCTGAACTTGGTTGAGAGGACCTCACACAACTCTCTGGAAAGTTATACAGAAGATTCAACATTTCTACCCATTTAAGATACCCTGACACATGAGTTGCACCCAAAGGACTTTGAAAAGTCTACTGACATTCACTTGCTTGAGTGGAGTTGGGCACTGCATGGCCATGGATGATTTTTGTGGGGGAGTTGAGGCTCACTTTCATCTGAACGGAGTTGTGAATACCCACAATTTTTGGGTATGGGCTATGATAATAAAAAGGACATGGTAATAATAATGGTAAGTTCCTGCTGGATTTCTTTTTAGAACATAGACTAGTTATCATTACTATAGTGTTTTGTTTCAGTATAAAGATAAGCACAAATTCACATAGAGAGAGAGAGAGAATTTTGAATGGAGAACCTATAGAACAAGTCCATTTCAGCTACTTAGGCACGATTTTTAGTGAAGATGGTAAATTAAATATAGAAATAGACAGCAGAATCAACTAAGGTATAGTAGGGAGTCAACTGAATAAATTTATATGGAACAAGAGAGAAATTAGCCAAAATACTAAATTAGCTGTATACAAAACGGTATTCATGCCAATTTTAACTTATGGATTTGAGAGTTGGGTCAGAAGTAAAACACTGGACCAAAGACTAGCGACAGCAGATATGAGAGTTTTGAGAAAGATTAGGGGCACGAACAGATGGCATCAATGGCAATATCATATTAAAAACGTGGATATTGGGAAAGAACTTGACATTGTCAACATCCAGGAATGCATTAGCAGAGCTAATCTCAGGTGGTATGGTCACTTAAACAGAATGGGAGAGGAAAGATTAGCAAAACAAGTGTTCTCTGCCAGGTTGGCAGCAAAACGACCTAGAGGAAGACCAAGATATAAGTGGATTGATACAGTACAAAGTGCCTTAGACAATAGAAATATAAGATCTGATAATGTTGGAGTCTTGACAAGTAACAGACTGATTTGGAGGAAAATTGTAGATAGGAAGTTAGTAATGATGTAATTTTTCATGTAGTACTATCATATCCTGTGAATTGAGAACTGGGTATATATCAGGAATTTGATGATGATGAGAGAATTCAAGAATTAAGAAGTTTTATTGACACTATTCTTGTTGAATATGGTTTATCTTGACAATTCCTGGGAAATTTTTTCAATGCTTTTTGTCATGAGTCCTGGGGAAGAAAACAGCTCTAGACTCGAGACATTTCATAAATTTATGAAACAGAAAAGCATTGAAATTATTTTTTTTATAATTTTTAGTTTTAGTAACATGTGTATTGTGTCATGTAGATTATAGATGATGGTCAAAATTTAATTACAAATTAATGAAACTGTTTAATGACTGCACTAAATGCAATGTCATTTGTGTTTATTTTAAATAAAATACAATAATATCATTGTATGAGTAATATGACTATAAATCAAGTGCAACAAAACAGCCACTCCAAGTCAGTTCATTCACAGAACTACCTATTCTCGATATCAGATGGTTTTTAGTTAAAAACAAAAGCTCACCATCAATAGCCAATGGACTTTAATGCACAAATGTATAGGGAATTTTTTTTTTTTTTTCATTTTTACTTTTAAATTTGGATCATGTTTGATAATTTTTTGGCGAGATATAAATTACTTATAATTTTAATTTTTCTTAATTTTATAATTTTAATATTTTTACTTTAGCTTCAAAATAAAAGCACATCAACACAAAGTTTGGAAACATTTTAAAAATATAAAAATGAGGAAGCAGCTCAGTGCAGTTATTGTCCAAAGCAGATTTTTTCATGTAAGGATCAAACACTAGTGGACTGTTGAGGTGTTAAGAATGTATCCATGAATCACATTTCAAAAGAATATTGATTAACATACAAAAATCTTCAAGTAGCTCAAAAAGAGATAATGCTGATCAAGTTTAAAACTTTTTAAAACAAAAAAATTAAGTGAAAATGTATCTAGATTGGCTGTTGAAGATGGAATCTCAATTCAAACAATTGCCAGTAGTTCTATTATACAGTTTCAAATTATGCATAACAAATATGGAAATAGGCAATGGAATAAGCAAGGCTGGTGAACTGGTTGAATAAATTCTTATGGAATAAGAGAGAAATGAGTAACAACACTAGTCACATACAATATGGTGTTCAAACCTATTTTAACTTGTGGATCTGAGAGAGTCGGTGTAGTTTTTTTTCAGAAAAATGAGAGAAGTGAACAAATGTGTGTGGCAGCATCATATTAAAACTGAAGATCTTTAGAAGGAAGTAAACATTCTTAGCATTCTTTCACATGGCTGAAATACTCTAGCAGACTGAACTATAAGATACAACAGTATTGGAATCCTAACAAATACTGAATTAATATGGAGGAAAATTTTTGGTAGGAAGTCAGTAATTATAATATATTTGATTATAGATAATATATAAGTTTATTATCTGGCCGAACGACTGGTGCGAAGTAATCCTTATTCCCATTAAAAAAAAAGAGAGAGAGAGAAAGAAACAGCAAAAAGTGCAATAATTTTATGACAAGAATATGTGAGCAGAGCTAATTTTAAGGTCATTTAAACTGAATTGGGGATGAAAGGTTCATAAAAGCATGTATCTAATGCCAAGATGCCAGGAAAAAGATCTAGAGGAAGACTAAGATTTAAGTGGATTGATCTGTCTTAGAAGACAGGAATATGAGACTTGACAGTGATGGAGTACTGATAAAAGAGATTGTTGATCTGAGATTAGTAATAATTAGTAATAATCACTTAATCAAATGATACTAACATTATCCTGTATATTTCTTGAGCATACATATTAAGAGCTTGATGATAGTAATTTTGTAATTTTTCTTCCAGCTGTATTATCTCTGTTCCACCGATATCTGATTGTTCTCTCTTGACCTGCTCATCTGTTGAAAATTGTGGGGATGTGGCTTTATTTACCCTCATAAAATCATAGTCTATATGGCAGTGTCTTCCCGTTATAAGATGTTGACCAATCAACCAAAATTATCATCAGTCTCCTGATATGTACTCTCAAGGTGGGGGGGGGGATGTGCCGGCAACTATGACAGTACTACATGATTAAGTTTACATTATTACCAATCTCTTATCAGCAATAATTTTCCTTCAAATTACCAAATTACTTGTCAGTACCCTGATATTTCATATCTAATAACTCACTCTTCCAGGGCATTTCTTACTGAATCAGTCCACCTAGATCTTGATCTTCCTTTGGGTCTTTTTCTATCCTGTGTGTGTCAAGGCAGAGCTTTTATTTGAACTTATTTAAAAATGTTTTTATTTACTTTATGCAATGGTTTTGTTGATTATTACTGATTTTGTTGTAATGGAATACAATTAATAAGAGGATAGGATAAGTAGGCATCATAAAAAAAACTTCAAATGTGCATAGGCATAACACAAAGTAACGAGCTATTTGCAACACACACACATATACACTATCTACCAATAATTGTCCGAATAATCCTATTATTTGAAGTTATGGAACATTCCAGGTTCGTTAATAACATAAAAACTGGTGTACAGATAGTATGAAGTAGTATTTTATTGTATCAGTTGAGTAGAGGTGGCTTGGCAACACGATGTGAACTTGGCAACTTTTGAGAGAGGTGTCATCATTGGCTGCCACATTGGTGGCATGTCCATATTGTGCCATTGCCAACAAATGGAGATGTTCTGGCATCACTGGTGCTGGAAAACACTCAGGGTGGCTGCTGAAAATGACTGACAGGGACAGGGCAGTGTTAAAATGGGTGGCATGCTAAAACCAGCTACAATTGGCACATACCATCCTTGATGAGTTCCAGAGCACCAGTAGCACCATGGTGAGCACTAATACTGTACTCCATTTACTTGGTTTCCACAGAAGAGCAGCATCACACAAGCCAAACATCATAACACAACAAGGCAGCTTCATCTGGCCTGGTGCAAAGAGCATATGAACTGGATAATTGACCAGTGTAAAACAGTACTCTGGAGCGATGAATCAAAGTTCACATGTTTCCGGTCTGATGGTAGGGTGTGGAAGTGGAGGCATCCTGGTGAACGCTTGTTACTACAGTGTGTTGTACTCACAGTAAACTTTGGTGACTTGAGAAGTAATGGTGTAGGATGCATTCAGCTGGTTTAGAGCAGGACCACTGGCCGTTGTCCGTGGTTCCGTCAAGGCAGCTCAGTACCTTGATATTCTGGATAATCAGGTGCAGCCTACACTGGAGTTTTTATGGAATGGACCCATGTTACTATCAAGATAATGCCCCATGTCACAAAGCTGCAGCTGTTATGGAATGGTATGAAGAGATGGGTGTTAAATGACTGCCCAGAGTCCTGACTTCAACCCCATCAAACACCTGTGGGATGAATTGGAGCAATGATTGAGGTCCAGAGCAGCACGGCCTCGATCTATCACCAAACTCAGTGCTGCTTTGATGGAGGAATGTAGACAAATTCCACTCGATGTCTGCTACATATTGGTGGAAAGCCTCCCTCAAAGGGTGCAGGAGGTGATAAAAACCAAAAGTATACATACCTGATATTAGGATTCGCCTGTTGTTATGAATTGTAAATTGCTAAAGTGTCCAGACAATTATTGGTAGATAGTGTATTTATTTTGTACGGTAGCTTAAAATAAGCCAATTGCCCACAGCAGCAGTTGGCTTATTTTATACCTATTGTTGGAATATTGCAGAATGTGAATTATTTATAGTTGACATTAAAACTTGAATGCAACTATTAATAATTGTTTTAATTTTAATAATGGATTTTATTTTCCAGAAGTATTATTTTTTTTTTATATATATATATTGATTCTAAAAATGTAACTTGAAGATTTTCTCAGTTGCTTCTGTGTCTTGTAACATCACTGGCTCAAACATTGGCTTATGTTTCAAAGCCAGTCAGAATTTAGAAAGCCCACTAGTTTAATTATAAATATGTTTGTAGACCTCTTTGTTTTATATTAGTAAGAGTTTTTATGTTGATCAGCATCTGTTTATAGTAGTACAGAAGAAATTTTGACTTTTCATAAGAGTGATTCAAGGTATACTATAAATGTTACAACTTAAAAACTTATGAAAATGATCATTCATAATTAATAAATAAATATGTGTCATGTGTCAGTGATAAAATATAATATGCTTTTCTTGTCTAATAGATTGATAAATACTAAGTAGTTAACATACTTCTGTCAACATCTGGATTACACAAGGTAAAAATAAGCCACAGTATTAATACAAGTGTCTAAATTCGATTGAACTCATGACTATGATCTGTCAGGTGACCCAAGTTGACACCTGACTGGTGAGCTAGCACAAAATTTTTCAAGTCTTGTTTATTGGCAATTGTAAAATATCTGCTAGTTATTTAGCAAAAAATCAGTTTTTTGCATTTGCTGTAATTAAAAAAAAGGAAACATTTGTAGTTTTATATTAAAATTAATATGAAACTCTACTACAGTTGTTTAAGACATTTCTTAAATGTCACTGAAGTTAAAATGACTTGCCTGCAAATTTTTTACTTCGCAATTTTAAAGTTGACAAGCAACTAATGATATAATTACACTAGGCTAAAGTAATTGAACAGGTGTATTTTCCTTGTTTACCAAAGAGTACAGTGTTACTTTCATTTTTATCACCATATTGCTTTGCATTGCTAGGCAGAAGCATGCATCTGTGAAGTGGACATATTTCTGAAAATGAAATATTGATAATAATGGCTGAATGAGAACAGCTGTTGATGTGAATAGGATAATGAGCATACAAGCCTTCAAAAAGGGGGTTAAAAAGAAAAGAGGACGAGATACTAAAAGGGGGGGAACTGATTATGTTATAAAGTACAATTTTCTCCGGGGTCTGCATGCTGATTTTTGCAGTCTTTGCTTGTTTGTTAGTGTATTTTAATAGAAAAGTACTAGTTCTTTCTGCTTAAAATCAGTGTAGATTTCCAAGTGAAAACAAACTAAATTCATTTTAGCATTGTTTAGAATAATTAAAGGGATTATTACAAAAATCTGCATATGCTCTTTATGATATTACAAGATATTACTACTTTCAAGATGTGTGGGATACCTTTATGGGCCTGTTAACTCAGTGGCGTGCACGTTTCATTATGAACTGTACTTAGTTTGATTGATCCACCATTGTGAAAAGAGATTACTTTGGAAAGAATAAATGAGTTTGTTAAAACTATTTTTAGTCTTTAACCAACCTAATGGAGATAAAAGAAAAGTAAATGGACTGTTTTTATGAAATGTTTGTGCTGGTAGCTTTGTTTTGATAGGGAAGATGTTAACTAGGACCCTGATAAACTTTTAACTCTAAAAGAGTAACTGCTTTTTGTGTTTTTATACAAAAATTATAAATTATTTTTATGAATAAAAATATAATTTGAATTTCTTATCTCACTCAATATCTTCATTTTGTCTTTGTAATAATTTCTTTATTAATGTATTGCATGGACAGGTATCAGAAAGTGATATATAGAGGATAGGGGAATGTGAATCTGCCAGATTTAAAATGACCAGTGGAGTGCCCCAGGGATCAGTCATCCTTTGACCATTGTTGTTTAATTTGTACATTAATGATATTGGAAAGGGCATGACTGGTGATCTTCGATTGTTTGCTGATGATGCAAAGATAGGCAAGATAATTGGAGATGCTACTGATATATAGCATTTACAGGATGATTTGAATAGACTAGAATTGTGGGCAAACGATAATGGTTGTCACTTCAGTGTTAGTAAGTGTCAAGTTATACACTTTGATGTGATGAGATATCCAACAACATATTATATTGTGGGAATTAAGTTTGGAGTAAATGATGAGGCTAGAGATCTTGGAGTTATTGGGGGACAGGAATTGATGTTCAAGGGTTACATAGCAAACATTGACATATAAAGATATGGAACTCGTTTTAGCCCTTTACAAGGTCTTACATTCCCTCCTGGATTCAGATGGAATAAAGAAGCTGTGGAAAGAGAGTTACAAAGATGTCAGATTTAGGGAATGTAAATTACAAGAATAGATTTGGAAGTGCATACGCTGCTGACACTGGTAGACAGGAGAAAGAGGGATGATATAATAGAGGTATATAAACTTTTAAGAGGGCATTATAGAATACCGGTCGATAAAATATTTCATTAAATGCAAGGTGGTGAGAGGACAAGGGGCATCCATGAAAATTAAGTTTGTATGCAGTTAAGAAAAGGGTGGAGTGAGAACTAGATTTTTCTCTCATGAAACCATTAGTGACTGGAACAGTTTCAATTCTGGAGTAGTGATTGCATCTAATCTGAATGAGTTTAAGAGAAGGTATGACAGCTGATATTGATGATGTATGGTCTCCCTCAATAAGTTCTTGACTCCTTTGTGCTCTACTACTACTACTACTAATATGAATCTTAAGGGGACCCATCCAAAAAATAAATAAAAATAGTAACAAATTCCCTGAATCTAAACTTTGCATTCACATAATTTGTCACTTTTTTTTTTTTATTAATTTTTTGGAGATGTCACATCTGAATTCTTTTTTGTTAACTAAATAAAGATGAAGAAACAAGTAACAAAACTACTTAGCACACAAGTTACTATATATAGTATATATTATTATTATTTGACACCTCCAGGGAGTCCAAAGACTCATCGAGGGAGAGTGTGCCAACAGCATCGAACGATTGGTCCCCTTCCAACTACTAACTGCACTCAAACTTAACTGAGCCATTAGTAGCAGAGGCTCTAACAATCGACCAACCTTTGTCAGCAATTCATATCAAAATATGATACTGAAAATCCAAGCATAATATGTAAATTGCATTTATTTGATTTTTTTATACTGATACTTGCTTTCCAACAGTTTATGCCTTTTTTCAAACTCTGATATCATTACCTTTTACCATCAGCAACTTTAATACTAATTTTGTTCAACCACATACTGAATGATACTAGGTTTGTGTGTGGTGTTACTTGTTTGTTTATACTTTGTTACACTTGATGCATTCCACTCTTGATACGAGTGGTCATAATTTAGTGTTATTGTATTATATCAGTGTTTTCCAGAAATTTAAATAGGTTTTTTTTTTACCTTGTTTTAATGATTTTGCAATTTATATATATATATATTTTTTTTTTTTTTTTGCTTTCATAGAAGATAATGGTGGAGAGATCAAAGAACATCTTATTGATGAGCTTGACTATGTACTGATGCCTCAGGAGGCTTGGAACTTACTTGTTTCTTGGTATGGTTTATCAGAAGGACAAGAACCAATTTCTCGGAAGGTAGTGGAGTATGGAATGTTTGTAAAGCACTGTAAGGTAAAGTTACTTAATGGCATCTCTTTATTTTGTTTACTGTTTTTCTTAACTTGCATGAAAAGTAAAATGCCATTAAACATATTTCAGCCTTGAGGCATTTTGCAGTTACATTATTGATTTTTCTCTCATGAAAGCTTGCTTCACAGAGAGCCATCCAGAAGAGATACCAAGGTCCTTATAGTCCTTATAAGGACTGGCTTAAAATATATATAGATACCAAGGTTGAAGTAATGCAGAAGTCATATATTATCCATATACAAGTAGCCATAAGGTGTCACACCTTATTACCAAAATATTCTGGATTAGAGGTAGATGTTGAAAGTTTTTTCACTTGCCTATACTATAAATTAAAAATGGCAAGAAATTATATTCTTGGTTTAATCCTTTGTCCAAATGTAAGCAAACAATGTTTGCATGTTAAGTATATTCACCACTAAAAAAGCTAATAACTTACCTTAATTGCCTTATTATTCCATAATGCAAAAGTACACATCTTTTGGATGTGTATAATTCTATGCAGGAACGGGCCACTACCCATACAGAATACAACCTTTATCGAGTAATTTAATAATAAGGTGATACATCTTCTGCATTATTTCAACCTATATATCAAAATAGCCAAACAACAATTGAAGGTCTGTGTAGCCCAGTGAAAGTGGTGCTTGCATCCTTGGTGCTAGGCTGCCTGAAGATAGACTTAAGTTCTAGTCTAGTCACTGACTGGAGGAACTTTTTCTAAGCCTTTCTTTGACTGATTCTCAAGTTAGCCGATCTCTGGCATGGGCATGCGGTTTTTTATGGAAACTCGGGTTTTTTGTCTTGTAAATGCAAGAAAATCGACCATAGAACCCACATTATTTCAGACAGTAACATATCCCATTAGGATTAGGTGCCAAGAGATGGCAGCACTTGTTTGCCTGTTTCTTCTTGGTTGGTGCTTATAATTAGTGATAGTCATGGGCCAGCTATCTCTGATTTATCTACTAGTGGAGATTGAACTGCCTACTCATTCTCCGAAAGCTAGATAGGGTTAAAACTTGCCTATAAGGGAATGAAAGTTGATGAACAGCAATAAACAAATGGTTGTAGTCAAACTACAAGATGGGATAGGTATATATATCTAGGTATATAAATAACCAGAGATAAGTATACTATAGCAAAAGAATGAATAATTTTACTCAATATTATATCAGGATGATGAATCAAATGAAGAAGACAACTACAAAATCACTGAAGTGTCACACATTTTATCAGAAATAGATATGTGGACTATCCAAAGCTTGCAAAATTGAAAAGCTGCAGGTGAGGATGGAGTTATGACTGAATTTCTAAAAGAGGTGAGCAAATCACACCCTATGTCTAAAGAAAAATGATATGCCAATAAGGCTACCCTTATTCTGATACACACAAAAAAAGGTGAAGTAGAAAACTTGACAAACTACTGACCCATCAGTCTACTATCAGTGGTTTACAAAGTGTATACAAAAGTCTTGGCTCATAGGCTTTGTGCAACTCTAGACCTAGCACAACCAAAAGAACAGGCAGGATTTCTAAGTGGCTTTAGCACATTGGACTATATTCAAGTTGTACAACAGATTATTGAATGGTATAATGAATATTAACTACCATTATGTCTTGATTTTATTGATCATGAGAAAGCCTTTGATTCAGTAAAAACTTGTGCAACCAGAAAGTGGAGCCATATGTCAGTATCACCAAATCATAATATGCAATGCAACACCAGCAATTCATTTCAATGGAAACATCTCTATTATGGAAATACAGATAGGTATAAGAGAAGGTGACCCAATATCTCCAAAACTATTCACAGTATGCCTAGAAAAAAATATTAAAACTTTTTTGATTGGGAAGGGAAAGGTCTGAAGATAAATGGAAGATGTTTAAGCCATTTATGCTTTCCAGATGACATGGTTATTTTTGCTTCAACCGTGCATGAATTACAGACTTATATCCATGAACTCTAAATTGTTAGAAAAGCAGCTATCCTGAAGGAGACTCACATGTTCAATAGCTATGTCCAGCCAAAAATAATCAAAATCAATGATGAAATTGAATAAGTAGATCATTATATATATTTAAGACAAAGAGTATCAATGGAACAAATATCATAGAAGCATGATGCTTAGGTGGAAAGCATTAGGAAAATTACAGTTAATATTTAAAAGCTGATTAACATTGCCTGGAAAGAAAAGTTTTTAATCAATGTATTCTTCCTATATTGACATATGGCTGTGAAACATGGGCACTAAATGCAAAGGAAATTCAAAAATTAAAAACAACACAATTTAGTATGGAAAGAAGTATGCTTGGTATCACTAGACTGGATCACAAAAGGAATATGTGGATAAGAAATGAAACCAATTCTCTAACATCATAGGAAGAGTAAAACATCTGAAGTGGCAATGGGATGGGCATATTGCTCAAAGATGATCAACTATAGACAGAAGTACTGGTTTGGATTCGATGAGAGGAAAAACATTCATGTCATCAATGCAAATCATGGTGGATTGATGATAACGAATTTTCAGGAGTGACACGGAGAAGAGCCATTGACAGACAGACATTAATCTTGGAAAGGCATTCATCTAGTAGTCAATTGATAATGGCTGCTGCTGATTATATATATATGTACGTGTGTGTGTGTATAATTTTTTTTTCTTTTCTCATATATATATACACAGTCATCCCTCGACTTACATCTGCTCGAGTTATGTCTGTTTGAAGATATGCCTGTGATCCCATAAGAGAGTAAATAACATTTTCAACTATACTTTCGAATGAGACACAAACGAGCATAAAGTAAAAAAGGTTTCTATTTAGGCACAGCGCATCATGCGCAGTGACAACAGTGCATTCTGCGGCAGTCTCCCTTGGCAATTGGCATCTGTCTTCAATAGTTCCTCTGTTGATTTTGCGTTTGAGAAATAGGTTATTTGTGTATTTATCGTTAAATATTTTGTGTAACATGGTCCCTACATGCCAATCAAAAAACGTAATGAAGAATCGCAGAAAATGAGATGAGCCATTGATCTTGAAACGAAGTTACAAGTTATAAAGTAACATGAAGCCCGTTAATGTGATCGCATATGACTTCGGATAGTCTTGTTCTACAGTGAGGACCATTTTGAAAAATAAGGATAAAATCGTAGAAGCTGTGAAAGGATCTACTTCCATTAAATCGATGATAGTGATCAAGCAATGACAAGGTCCTATCGGTGATGTGGAAAAGATACTTGCAACATGGATAGAGGACCAGAACCAAAACCGCATACCCCTTAGCAATAGGACCATAACCGCTAGGGCACTAGGTCTTTTCAACATGTTGAAGGAGAACACAAGGCCTGATTATTATGACTACGAATTCACTGCTTCTTCCCATGAGATTCAAGCAGCGTTTCGCACTGCATAATGTGAAAATGTATGGTGAATCTGCAACTGCTGATGAGAAGACTGATAAGGAGTTGTTGGAGAAATTGGATAAAATTATTACGGAGGAAAATTATTTGCCACAGCAAATAATTAATATGGATGAAACCTCCTTGTTTTCTTTATTAAAAAAAATACCTGAGCAGACATTCATCCACAAAAAGCTAAAATCTATGCTTGGTTTCAAAGCTCTTAAAGACCGTATTATGATTCTGTTAGGGGTAACATGGCTGGGTATAATCTGAAACCATTTGTGTAGCCCAGTGAAAGTGGTGCTTTATGGCACAGTGAGAATTCACGAGCCTTCAAAAACATTAGAAAGCATACTCTTGCAATTCATCATCGGAGCAATAAGAAGTCGTGGATGCCTTAATCAACTGTTATGCAAGTGAAATGGAAAGCTATTGTGTGAAAGAAAATGTAGAATTTAAAATTTTATTAATTCTAGATAATGCTCTAGGTTATCCACCTTACATAGGTGATCTTCACCCCAAGATCAAGGTCATGTTTCTCCTTTCTCTCTCTCCAACCACTACTTCATTGATCCAACTAATGGATCAGGAAGTTCTTGCAGTGTTTAAGGCTTATTATCTATGGAGAACTTTTTCACAAGCCATTTTCTACCACTGAAGGAAATGATCAGACTTTCATGTAGTTCTGGAAAGCATTCATTATTTTTCATTATATTAAAAATATTGTTGTGGCATGGTGACTGAAGTGACGAATTGAGAGGCACGAAGTGACCTCTCAGTTCATGAGTGTCATATGGAAAAAGACATTAAAAGGTTTGTGCACGATTTTGGAAGTTTTTTAAAAAAATGAAGACCTTCATAAACTGAGTGAAGAAAGAGTGGACCTAGCAAACAGTCTGAATCTTGAAGTGAATGATGATGACATAGTTCAAGTCGTAGAAAGTGCCCCTGAAGAGTTGACCAATGAAGAATCAGTCGAACTGGAGGAACAACATGTTGCATGAAGAGGGAAAAGAGAAACAAGAAGAGGTAGTTAAACAATTCATAGCGAAGAGTCTTGGAGAAATGTTCTCTGCAGTTAGCAATGTTCTCAAAATATCTTAAGACATGGACCTCAATGTGGAACGCTAGTTATTAGTAGGAAGGAAAGTACATGATGATTTTGTTTGCTATAAACAAATTTATGATGAAAAGAAGAAGAGGAATAAGCAAAGCACATTGGACATTTTCATCAAAAAAACAAAGGCTACAACAGAAGGGCTGCAGCTTGGTCTTTCACATAAGGAGATAATGAAAATGTGATTATGGAGGAAGATTGGGGTGATTCTTTTCCTGTTTTATGGTGGCAGTAATGCACAGTACTGTTTTATGACTTAAAAATTAAACTGACAGTATACTTATCACGGTTAAGTGATAAGTATACTGATAAGGAATGACTGTGTGTGTGTGTGTGTGTGTGGCTCCCAAATATATATTTGGAGATGATGGGGCTGTATATGTTATTTACAGATGACTGTGAAATTACAATATATATATATATATAGCAAAATTTTGAATAAAAGAAATATTTCAAACTACTACTCTCAGAAGAGAGCAAAATGGTTTTAGACAAGAAAATCATGTATAGATAATATTTCTGTCTTAAAACAAATTACTGAAAAAGAAGAGAATTTTATTTCAAGATGCATTTATAAAGCTTTTGTAGATTATAAGAACGCTTTTTGATAAAATTATGTAGTCTAATGAACATGTGAATATCCATTATATTTAGCACAAGCTATACACTACTTGGGAAAGAAGGCAACAGACACCATAATTAGAGATCTGAGACGTCCCATAAAATACGGGATCGTCCCGTTTTTGGCTAATGCGTCCCGTTGTTCCGAGAAAACTCTTCGGGACAGCTTTTTGTCTTGTATTTTAGAGTTCAAGACTGAATAACAAAATGAATGAGTTACAATTTCTATTCTATTATAAACATCGCTCTCCATCATTACAGGGAACTGTAGACGTGTTGTTATTTTCTCAAGGAGAGTGATGGTAACTGCAACAATGATAAGTTCATTAAAACAGTGCGCATGTGCATTGACATTTTATGGCATGTGCCGTGATATTGGCTCAGTTTTAAATAGCGCGGAATGGTCCGCTTACCCACGCCATTTTAGAAGCTTGCTCCGAGAGAAACAGGTTGGTGCTTGCAGAGTATTAATTACTATATGACTGCTGTTAAAATGTATGGTTTTTCAATTCTCCTGTGGCCCTGTTGAATGTTGAAAATGCCGAAAAGGAAGTGTGATTATACAGACGCTTTAAAAACTCAATTTCCGTTTTTAAAAAAAATCTACTAAATTGGGCAAGACAGATAAAGTGGAGTGTACGGTTTGTGGTGGCTTGTTTAGCGTCGAGCATGGCAGAAAGTCTGACATTACCCAGCACATTGCTACGAAAAGACATAAATCTGCATCTCGAGCTAGTACAAGTGCAAAAGTCAGTGATTTCTTTACCAAGAAAGAGATAGAGGCATGAACAAATGGCATCAATGGCAATATCATATTAAAAACGAGTATATTAGGAAAGAACTTGACATTGTCAGCATCCAGGAATGCGTTAGCAGAGCTAATCTCAGGTGGTATGGTCACTTAAACAGAATGGGAGAGGAAAGATTAGCAAAACAAGTGTTCTCTGCCAAGTTGGCAGGAAAACGACCCAGAGGAAGATCAAGATATAGGCAGATTGATACGGTACAAAGTGCCTTAGACGATAGAAATATAAGATCTGGTAATGTTGGAGTCTTGACAAGTAACAGACTGATTTGGAGGAAAATTGTAGATAGGAAGTTAGTAATGATGTAAATTTTTCATGTAGTACTATCATATCCTGTACACCCCTTGAGGGTACATGGCAGGAATTCGATGATAATGAAAGAGATGGGGGAAGTGGAAAAGAATCTTGCTTCAGAAGAAGCAACTTTCGCATATCACGTTTTCACAACCAGAGTTTTCGATCATTGGATTGTACATCTAAAATAATACTTAAGTTATATGATAGAAAATTTACATGTGGGCAAACAAAAACCGAAGCGTTAATTGTAAATGTTTTGGCTACATTTGCAATCAAGCAATTCAAACTGGAAATGGAGAAAGCAAATTATATATCTATCCTGATTGACGCTTCAAAATTAGTGCCATTGATAGTTCGATATTTCGTTCCAGAAAAAGGTGTTAAAACCATGATTCTAGAATTTACAGTCCTTCCTAGTGAAATCGCAGAACGACTTACAGACTACATATGGGACTTGTTAGAATCTTGGAAAATTAAAGATAAAATCATAGCCTTGTCAGTGGACAATACTAATACTAACTTCGGTGGATGTTCAAGAAAGGGAAGAAACAACATCTACCATAAATTGAGAACTTGGTTTAGCAGCGGAGTGATTGGAGTTGGTTGCTCAGCTCATATTTTAAACAGTGCTGTGCAAACTGCAGCTGATACATCGCCTGTAGACATTGAGGCTGGTATAGCTAAAATATTTCAACATTTTTATATATACTCTGTAAGAGTCCAGTCCCTAAAAGAATTTTGTGAATTTGTGGACAGTGACTATAAAACAGTTCACTCGAAGAAAAGGTGGCTGTCGTTGCATCCAGCTTTCAAAAGGTTGAATGAAATGTATGAAGGACTTGAAGCCTATTTTCTTTCAATAGATAAATGTCCGACAATGTTGAAAGACTTTTTCCAGAACCCAGTGTTGAAGCTGTTTTCTACTTTTCTGGAGTTGCAATGTGAAATGTTCCATATTACTATCAGGAGCATAGAAGGCGAAACGATACCCTTCGTTGAAGTTTGGATTTGAAGCTACTTCTTCAAATCCAAACTATTAATCAGTCCGCTGCCATATCAAACATTGTTAAATCTGATTTGTTTGATGAAGTAATGATAGTGAAAACAGCTCTGAAATCCAAAGAAGATAGTGAAGGACATGTTGAAATCCAAACATTTAGATTAAGTCTGGTGGATCTCTTAAAAAATGTTGAAGTAGAACTATCAAATTTAAAGAAAGTAGTGGAGTTTGTTATGTGTATCCCTCGAACAAATGCATGTGTCGAAAGATTATTTTCTCGCATGAACGCACTGTGGATTGATGAGAAAAACAAATTGTCTATAAAAACTGTAAAATCATTCTTCAATGAGGATTGTGTAGCTTTTCATGACACGATTCTTAAAAACAAACAATTGTTAAGTGAAATTCATTCTTCAGAAAAGTATTGCAAGAGTGAGCAAGACTGATTGATTAATAAGAATATTGTCAGGCCAGAAGAGTATTACTGTATTAACAATCTTTTTTGTATCTATAATAGTAAGTAAAAACTATTTGAAGGCAACTTAAAATGGCTTAATGAAAATATGTAGCCTAACAATTGGATTTACTATTTGTTTACTTATACTTAGTAAAGTGTGTGCATAGTAAACCTTACCAGTTAGAATCATTTTATAAGACTGGCATATGTGATGATGGATGCACATGCTAAACTTTCACCCTCAGTCATAAGTGTCCCGTATTTTTTCCGATGTATCTGGGATCCCTATGTCAGGAAATTGATGATGTAAAAATGGCAGTACTGTGGACCTTTTTATTGTTCATAATGTCCCCTAAAATCTTGATTGTTACTGTCATGCTCATAATTTCTGTTTCTGAAATTGTAAAAATTTTTTTTTGTTCTAGGCAGATATCTTTTGTGAATGTGCACAATTGTCCATGCCTCTTCAGTTATCTAACATGAAGTTGGTTTCACAAAATGAGTTATTCATTGTGTTACTACATCTTGCTTCAAAAATCATAATTGTTGAAAATGCAGAAATTTTATTCTTTCTGTGTTTTGTTTATCCAGCTCATGACCCCTGATTTTAGGACAGGTCATTTCGCAATGTATACCAAAAGTTTAACACAGTCAAAATTAATGTAGTGTAATTTTGTAATTCTTTTGCAGCTGGCTTGGTTGTTCTAGTGGTTAGCATATCTGCCCTCCAGCTAAGAGGCTGTGGGTTCGAATTCCACCAAGGGCATAGATGGCTGTGATTGTCATACTAACTGTTTACCATATGTAATGCTGTAACCACCATAAAAAAAAATAAAAAACTGAAATCTTTCTTTGCTTTCTGAATTTGTGTATCATTTTCTTGGTTGTGAAGTCTTCTGGCTATCATGCTTTTTTATTTTATTACATTAAATTTGAAAGCTGTTGTATATGGTAAATTCCTCTTCTGTTTTTTGCACATTCCATTAGGAGAACAAATTGATTTAATGAGTTTGTTGCTTAAGGTAGTAGTTCATGATAGTTGCATGCTGCTGAAAAACTAGTCTTAGCAAAGCTTTTGTTTGTCTTCCTTTATAAATGAATGTGATGACCACTGTTATCTTTCCAGTGTAGATGAATTTTAGTTGATTTGTGAATTATATTGATGGGGACCTCCTGACCATAAGATGTCAAAGGAATTTTGTATTGTATTTTCCAGAGGGAAAAATGTCTTATACAGTACTAATACTTTGAAAAATTATTAAAAGAGGTAATGTAATAGAACAGTGGGGGGGGGTAGAAAATATCACTGAGAATACAATTAGGAATGCTTATTAATACTATAGGTAGAAAGTTTCATTAGAAACTAAAGGAGGAAAGGAAGCTTTAGCCAGTGCTATTAACCCTCTCATGCAGGAATTTTTATATTCATTTATAAAAAATTATGATGATACACAACCATTTAATCTTACAGTATTACATAGCTGAAATAGTTTAGTTTTAATTAATTTTGCTAAATTTGTGCCCTGTATATGTTGAAAATGATGTCCTCATATGAAGACCTTATGCATGAGAGGGTTGAACCTAAAATGCTCAAATATAATGTTATAAAACTTTTATAATGGTTACACTAATCCAGGAAGCTTGGTCACAAGTTCAAGAGCTGAATGTGAGAAGAATTTTAGCTGTGTTGCCTGATTTAATGTTCTTCCAGTAAAGATCTAGATGATCATAATATGCAAAGTGTACCTATTAGGATCATTCAAGGCTAAGAAAAAAAGGGATAAATTGGCAAAGAACAAGCTAGATTTATCCCAAATGTTATTTGCCAAGACTAATTTTTAGCTTAGGATAAATTGTCAAGAAATCATGGAAGTATATCAAGGATCTCTAGTTAAGTTTTGTTGATCTTGTAAAAGCATATGATAAGGTAACCAAAAGAAAAACTTCTAAAAACATTAAAATGGTGTAAGCATAGCATTTATTGAGTGTACAATGCTCATACTTGAATTGCAAATCAGCAGTTCATTAGAATTGATTGTACACAGAGATAAGGCTCTGCTTGCACCATGAGGGTTGTATGGTACACACTCTAAAAGGGGATTGTAATAACACCTGATTTTTAAATTGGAGATATTAATTGATGCTTTTTATTCTATCCAGACAACATTTTGTTAAGTAAATCTAGTTTATAGCTAAATTAAATATGTGTTAAAATTTTGGCATGGAAATCAGCAGTAAAAAGAAAAGGAAACTGAAAACATCCATGAACCTTTAGAACAAGTAAATAATTTCAGCTATTTAGGTGTAATTTTTAGTGAAGATAACAAATGAAATAGAGAAATATATAATAGAACAAGGATGGTATAGTGGAAATGAATAAATTTTATGAAACAGGAGAGATATCACCCAAAAAGACCAATCAAACCTTATTTAAGGTTTGATTGGTCTTTTTGGGTGATATCTCTAAGACAGTGTTCAAACTCATTTTAACATATACATTGAAGAGCTGGATTAGAAATAAAACATTTGGGTGACCTGAAGACTACAAATCTACTCTCTCACTTTGATGGAAGCCTTTGTCATTAAATTATTATTATTATTATTATTACGGGCGACTCCAGGGAGTCCTTAGACTCATCGAGGGAGGCCCTAAATCATGTCCACACAACTATACGACATTCTCACAGTATCTATCATACCTTGCCTTGAACTCGCTCACTGTCATAGCACTCACAACAGACTCTGGCAGCTTATTCCACTCATTTACCACTCTAAAAGTAAAGAATCCAGCTCTAACACTCTTGCCCAGCTTCCATAGTTGTCCCCTAGTTCTCCCACCACCAGTCCTGTTCTCAAAAATATCCTCTGAATTAATCCTATAGAAACCCTTTAGCAATTTGAATGTCTCAATCATATCTCCCCTTTTCCGCCTATCAACCAATTTCTGCAGCCACAAACCTTCAACCTGTTCTCATAAGGTTCATTCCATAGACCTGCTATCATCTTGGTCACTCGTCTCTGGATCCTCTCCACCTCCTCCCCATCAAGAAGAAACCTAGGCTCGGTACAGAGGTACAATAACTTGCTTGTCTCTGCTTGTCAAAGTATTTTTCAACAACCAAGTGAGTTGATGAGCTGATTTAGCCACTTTTGCAATGTGCCCCCTAAACTTCATCTCCCTATCCACCAACACTCCCAAGTCCCTGGCCTCATCAATCTCCTGGAGTACAGTTCCACTAATGTGGTATACTGCTGCTAATCTTTTCACCCCAAAATGCATAACCTTACATTTTGTCACAATAAATTGACATCCATTCTCCTTAGCCCAGAACTCCAATCTATCCAAGTCGTCCTGCAAGATATTGACATCTTCTGCATTCACTATTGCCCTACCCAACTTTGCATCATCAGTGAACAAATGAGCTGTTCCTCTTAGATCCTTCCCTATATCGTTAATGAACAAATTAAACAGCAGTAGTCCAAGAAAACCCTGCGGCACACCACTAGTCACAGGCCGTCTTTTGGACTTTACTCCTGAATAAACTACTCTCTGATATCTCTCCATCAACCACCCACCTATCCATCTCACCAACCCTATATCCATTCCCATATGTTGCAGTTTACAGATTAGAATTCCATGTGGTATCCTGTCGAATGCCTTAGCCAGGTCTAGCAGTAAACCCATTACCCTTATCCAGTTCAGCCGTCACTGTGTTATAAAACTTGAGCAAGTTACTGAGGCATGATCTACCCTTCACAAAGCCATGCTGTCTCCCATACAGTATCTCATTTTCATCAATCCATTCCTGTATTTTTCCCTTGACTACTTTCTCCAAGACCTTGACAACGACTCCTGATATGCTGATCGGTCTGGTTTAGTCCCTCTTTCTACACCTTCGGGACTAAACCAGACCCGAGACTCAGATTAAACAACATGGTCAAGGGCACTGATAATTCTTTAGCTGCTTTACATGAGACCCGAGCCGGTATACCATCCAATCCCACAGATGCATTCACATTAAGATTCTGTAATAGACTATTCACCTCCACTTCATCACAATTCCTGTATAAACTAATGGTTCCTTCATTTTTTCAATGTCATCACCTTGATGATATACTCTTGCAAAGTGCTCGCTCAGTAATTCCACTATATTGACTTATTCAGTGACCTCCTTACCCTCGGCATTCCTTAAAATCATTCTGCCATGTACAGTTTTTTTTTTTTTTTTTTTGCTTGCAGCATATTGAAAGAACTGTTTGGGATTCTCTTTAGCTTGCATAGCTAGTTTCCTTTCATAATCTGCTTTTGCTTTTTTTTTTTTACCACACTCATTACCCATCTGGCCTGCGCTTTATACCGTTCGTGTGCCTGCAGGTCACCTTTCTCCTTAAATTTCTTCCACAGTTGTTTCTTTTTTTGCAGCTCAAGCTTAATGGTGTTATTCATCCATTTAACCCCTACTTGTTTTACTATTCGGACCCTAGGTATACAATCAGCCATAACCTCCTGTAAATGCTCCTTGACCACTTCCCATGCTCTATCGACATCCAGCCCTTGCAGTTTTACATGCCATGGCACTGATCCAAGCAATCTCCTAAGCTTGTCATACTTGCCAGCACGGTAATTCCACATATACCCTGTCTTAATCGAAAATTCCACACCTTTAGCCACCTCCCAGGTCAAGACTTTATGACCCCTCTTACCAATAGGTGGCAGCATGGTCATATTCATTACAGTCAAATTCTCAGATGCTATTAGAGGTCAAGCATTCTCAGATGCTATTAGAGGTCAAGCACTCTCAAATCCCTAGTATTTTCAATTACATGCTGTCTCAGATAGTTATCCCTTAATAATTGAATAAAATCCATTTCCTTCCTCACATGTGTCCTCTCCTCCTTCCAATCAATGTTGCCATAGTTGAAATCCCTATAATAATTACTCTCCTTCCACTCATTTCATCAATTTGTTTATGCATACTATCTTCACCATCTATTCCATCACCTAGTCTATAGCAGCACCCAACTGTATAGTTTGTTCTGCCAGTCTCAATCTCACACCAAATAGCCTCAAATGAGCTCTTTTCACTATCCTGCAATACAACTCCAATTTTCCTTGGCTGCAGTTCATCAGCTATCATCAATAACACTCTTCCCCCCCATTTTATTCTCTCTGTCCCTCCTAAACACACTATAACCTACACATTCTATCCCACTAACTATATCATCTTTTGTGAGCCATGTTTCACTAATGCCAATAACCTGTGGCCCAGAAGAGCCAATCAAGGCCAAAAATTCTTCCTTCTTGTTCCTAATATTCTTAAAATTTTAGAGCATATAAAATTATGCTCTAAAAATCCTTATCTGCACACCTTATGTGCACCTGCATTTCCCTTCCCATATTGGGAAATTCAGTACAACGATTATCAGACTGCCCTTTTGATTTGTATGTGCTAAACTGATTATACAGGTTCTTGATATTGTAGATAGCATTGCCTGCACAGATTGTAGCCTTTCCACCTTGATGAATTAATACTTCGTCATGCTGCCTCTTGCTATCCAACTTAAAGAGGTCACTCTGTCCTTAATCAGCTCTTATTATAATCAGATGCAAAGAGAGTACTATGGTTTTACCATTTTCTGCTGACATTTTGAGATTCAGAGTCATCAGTTGAATTTTTTGCCATTTCCTAATTGTGTTGTCTTCCATCAGATTTTTTCAGAATGCATAAATGCACTGCTATTTACATGCCTGCCATAAAGCTTACATCTGAAAATGTAAAAGAAAAATGCTACCAAGATAACTGGACCCCCCCCCCCCCCGAGTTCTTCTCAGGCTATATGTAATGTATTTATAATCCACATCCAGTATTCTATCAAATACAATTTATTTAATTGAATAAAGAAATTTTAATATAGATGTTTGTTGCTGGATCCCAGTTCACATTTGAAGCAACAGAAATGAGACCTGCAAGTGTGGCTTCTAACCTAGATCTCCAGTATTCCCATTTATTGGCTGTCAATAATCTGTGCTAGGACTGATAAACGACTACCAGTAAATGAAAAATTAGTTCTTCAGTGGCAGTTCATCATCCCTGGAAGACATTCCAAATAAATTACATAAGAGTAAGCCTGAATTACCAGTTCTTTCTGCAAACTAGTGAAGTTGTCTCTTGCTCGGCTGTGCATCTTGACCTTTTTTTTTTTTTTTTTTTTTTTGAGGGCTGATGGGCTGCTGCAACCTTATTCAGGAATGGCATTTATTGTTTATCATTATTCTGACAGAGCCATATATACTTATGTAGAAAATCTTTAATACAGAGAGAGCATGAAGCTTTTATAACTTTTTACAAAGAATCAGTTTGTATAATTGTATCTAATCATAAATGTATTTTCTATTAAAATGTTGAGTTGAATAGGACACATTTTGAAAGCAGCGGTATCGATCTTGTTCAATCTGCTGCATAAGATTGATACCACACATACATGGGTGGTCTGAAAAGTTCTCGGCCTCGACCATAGATGGCAACGTTATCAGCGCGATTTTTTTTTTCTAAGTTGGTACATCTGTCATAAGCATCCATGTGAAATTGCAGGTCATTCTATCAAATAGTTTGTTTTATATAGCTGTCTGAAGCAAAAGTATTTCTGTATTCCTTGAAATGGATAAAATTGAGTATCTGTGGTTATAAAATTCTTTGTAAAAGAAGGCTTAAAGCCAAAAGAAATTCATCGAAGTTCATAAATGTTTATGGGAACTCTTCTTCATTTTTCGACAATTAAGAAATGCACTGCCGAGTTTAAACATGGCTGTTACCAGCCTTGAAGATGATCCACGTGAAGGACATCCAAAGAGTGTAACAACACCAGAAATCATCGATCGAGTCAAAGTGCATGAAATTGCTGAGACTATAGGCATTTCAAAAGAAAGTATAGGATGTATTTTGCATTAAGAATTGCAAATGAAAAAGCGTTGTGCAAGACGGGTGCCGCACTTGCTCATAGCAGATCAAAAACACACAAGAATAAAATTGATTTTGTGCATCGATTTATTACTATGGACGAGACTTGGATTGACCATTACATACCGAAATCCAAACAGTAGTCAAAACATTGGACACAAGCCAGTTGTTCAGCACCAAAGAAGATAGTTGGTTCCATCAGCAGGGTTGCTAAAATTTTGTTTATTAATTATGTTGAAAAGGGTAAAACAATAACCAGAGAATATTATTCCGATCTTTTAACCAGACTAGACAAAACAATTCGTAAGAAAAGACCCGGTTTGCAGAAGAAAAAAAATCATCAGGACAATGCACCTGCCCACAAATGTGTTTTGGCAATGGTAAAATTAAGGGATCTGCACTATGAATTGTTGGAACATCCACCCTATTCCCCAGATTTGGCTCTGACTTCTATCTCTTCCTTGCTGGTCAGTGTTTTTCCTCAAATCAAGAGGTGATTGCAGCTGTAAAGAACTCTTTTGTAGATCTTACCGAGAACCACTACAGGGATGGGATAATGGCACTGGAGCATCATTGAAATAAATATATTAGTCTTAAGTGAGATTATGTTTAAAAATAATTTTGAAATTATAAATTCGTTTTTTCATTGTTAGGCTTGAGAACTTTTCAGACCACCCTTGTAGATTACTGAAACTACTGCACTCATCAACAAATTGGACATATGCAAAATATACCATGCATATGGCATTAATTTTGCAGCTAGGAAAGACTGATAAGGAGAAATTAGACAAAAGGAACACATATGTTGAAAAAGCATCATGTTATATGGACTGAGAAAAAATGTTGCATATATCCATTATGGGCATGTATCAGTGTGAGAAATTCAAAGAAGTTGCAAAAACAATACTGTGGGGCAGGGGAGAATTAACCTGAAAGACAAAGGGATATGTATGCCATATCACCAATGAAGATGGCACCTAAAATTTCATGTTTTTTGTGTTCTATAATAATCATATTCATTGAATCAGAAATCTAATGGATATTCTCTCTTTGTGTTAACCAGTATCTGTGATTAAGCCAGTCATATTTGTAGTGGCTTTAAACACAAATTCACATTTGTATATTTTTGCAGAAGCTGATCAGTGAATCATTGAAATTAGTTGAACAAATAATTAAAATTATATACATATGACTTTCTGACTGTCACAAACAATATAATCAACCAAACTGAAGCCTGATGTAATATTATTCAAAGACAGTTTCACTATAACAGATTATTCCTGTGGTCCCAACAACTTTGTACTATGGGTCAACCATTTATGTGGTCAAATAAGTTGTTGCTTCAAGAAAGTAATCCTTTATAACTGTTTTTTTTTTTTTTTTTTTTTTTCAAAATGAATAAACACCCGTTAGATTCATTTTTATTTGTTTGTATATGCAAGTTATTCCTAAACTGGCTGGATAGGTTTTATTCAGATGTGGTATTTCTTGATCCTTGCAAAATTTTTTTGCAAAATTCCAAGTTTTATCAGACCATTTACATCAGGACAAAATGTGCCAAAATTATATATTACAATAACTTGCTCTGGTTGGATAGAATTTAATAAAATCTGGGATTTAGAGCACAAAGAAGACAATGTCCATATAGTTCAATTTTGCTTTCATATAAATCATATCTACAAAAATCTACCAAAAAAAAAAAAAAAAATTCATGTATAAATAATTCTGTACTTAGCTGGATGCAATTTAATGAATTTGGTATTTTGAGGTGGTATCAAAAAGTTTCGAGACTAGGTTTGTAACACACCAACAGATGGCAGCACAAAGCTGCACACACAGTCACAGGGAGCACCTACCTTCATAAGTCACTGTGCCAAAAGACATCGTCCTGTGTACATCGGGAGCTGTGCAACTGATGCTATTCTGACCATCTACGTTGCCACATCTATGATTTCATCATAGCAAGTTAGAACAAAGAGCAAACATGAAACTGGGCAAATCTGCCACAGAGACGTTTGACATGGTTCGGCAAGAGGTATTGGCATGCATGCTTCAAGAGCAGAAGAACATCACTGGAAGATGATGAGAGATCAGGAAGACCTTCAACGAGCTCAACCCCCAAAAAATGTTGAAATCATTCAGCAACTTGTGCATGAGGATCGTCGGAGAACACTCCACAACATTGCTGCCATTGTTGGTGTGTCATACGGAACAGTCTAGTCAATCCTCACATGTGATTTGAACATGCGCCGTGTTGCTGCCAAGTTCGTCCCCAGGCTGCTGACCCAGGAGCAGAAGGAACACCACATCGAAGTCTGCCAAGAACTCCGTCAGCATGCTGTGGATGACCCATCCTTCATGTCGAGGATCATTACTGGTGACGAAACTTGGGTGTACGGGTACGACCCTGAGACGAAGCAACAGTCTTCACAGTGGAAGCGCCGGTCATCTCCACGACCAAAAAAGGCGAGGCAGGTCCGCAGCTCAACCAAGTGCATGCTCATTGTATTTTTTGAGATTTGCGGCATTGTGCATCTAGAATTCGTCCTCAGGGCCAGATCGTCAATAGCGAGTTCTACTGCCAAGTTTTAAGGCGTTTGAGGGAGGACATTCGGCAAAAGCGACCGGATCTGTGGCTCGTGCGAAAAACTGGATACTCCATGATGACAATGCACTCTGTCACCGAGCTCTTCTCACACGCGAGTTTCTCGCCAGAAAGAACATGATCTCATTTCCACACCCACCCTACTTGCCAGATTTGGCTCCTACAGACTTTGCCCTCTTCCTGAAGATGAAGATCCAGCTCAAAGTTCATTGTTTTGACACCATTGTGGAGATCCAGCGCAAATCGCAGAAGGTGCTTTACATGCTTCAAAAAGAAGACTTCCAGGATGCATTCCAGAAGGGGCAAGAATGCTGGGAGTGCTGTATTGATATGCAAGGGGACTATTTTGAAGGTGATAGTGTGTAAACGTAGATAAATAATTTCTCGCAAACAGAGCTAGTCTCGAAACTTTTTGATACTACCTCGTATCTCTCTTAAAATCTCGTAATTTTGCTTTCAACTAGACCGTTATATGAGTACACGAGCCAAAAATATATGGATGTTTCATAAATTTGCCATAACTTTTGACACATACATTATATTTTTACCAGAGTACCACCATTCAGTAATATTCTTGAATAATGCAGATTTGTTACAGACATCAGGCTAGTTCTTAAAAAAGAACAGAAATATCAACACCAATCTCAATTTCTAATTATGTAGTATATAAACTAATTAGAAGATCTGGGAGCCAATGTGTAGTTAGCTGTGTTGTATGCTTACACCATTGTGCAGTAAATTTTTTAACCAATCTCAGTAAAGAACTGGTTGATGAAACATTTTCTCTTTTATAATTCTTTTTTTTTTATTGGCAAAACAATCAAATGATAATCACCTCTCCTTTTCTATTTTTTCCCTTATTGGAATGTTTTTATTACCAAAGCATTTCTAAAGGATAATCATAATTCCTCCTTGGTTTAAGTAAAATCACCATTAAAGTTGTCCTTCTATTTGTCTTGTCTTAAGCTTTTCACGAACCATTAAGGTTCTTGTAGATAAAGTTTCTTAGCTGTGGACTTCACAACCACAACTGTCTCAAGGGTAAGGTGGTTGGCCCTATGTCTACTGGGCTGTAGATGCACATGTTCATGGATCTGTTTGCCTGTTCTGGGAGATGAAATACTTGAGTTTCCAGTGAAAAAGACCCCTACCTCCATATGAGACTGGTTAACTCACCTTTAGTCGAAAGTGACCAGATAAAGGTTACTCCCATCTTGGACGGGAATCGAACCCAGATCTTTCTGATCAAAGGGCTTCAATACCGACTGAGCTGTGGTGGCTCTTATCCTATTTGGACCATTTTAATGGTAAAATTAGGGTAAATGAAATTATTCTATGGTATTTATATGCTAAAATGATTCTGAGTTCAGTTGTAATAATGAATGTATACAAAAATGTCATTGCAAAACAATTTTTTATAAGATTGTCATTTTCTTTTTTTATGTGAATCACATTCAGGAAAGGTTGTAAATCTGTTAGAGTATCATTTAGTATTGGATTATATAACGTTAAGTGGACTAATAGATAATCCCATTCCCATTTCTAGAGATCGAATGTGCTACTTTTCAAGCCTCCAGTAAGAACGGTTTCTCCTACCAAGTTGATGATTTGAAAGTCTTTAGGTGGAATTTTTCGTCTATGTGATATTTGGAGTTTTTTTTGAGAATAGAGATGCTTATCCACTTTCCCAACCATTCTTGCAACTTTTTCTATGTTCATAGTAGTATAAAGACTGTCATTTATACTTTCTAGACGTTTATTCCTAGTTGCATGAGAGACTGATCCATTACATTCATCACCCTCATTGTCATTGCTAGGCATGAACCTTATTTGGAAGAAAGTATATATTTTCTTCTGGACACAAATTATAGTTGTCTTCCATAGTTTTCTCTGAAATTCCACTGGATGTAGATGTGTTCTCATTTCCTGGTTTTCGAACCTAGGAGTCATGTTGGGATTGTATCTTTTAGATGTTAATAAAAAATTAGCATAAGTATGTTGATAAAATTTTTATAAGATAAGTTTATAATGCAATAAACTTTTTTAAGACATTGTAATATAAATTTTACTTTAGTTTTGAAACTTGAAGGCTTCTTGAACATTATGCAATATAAATTTTTATAAAATAATGTATTATAGTCTCCTTTAAACAAAAAAAAAAAGTGATAATTCTTTTTAGTTCAGTATTTTACCAAATATTATTTTATGCTGCATAAATCATAAATACCACATTATACATAAGGACTTTTTGTAGGTTGAGATATACTTATTGGAGTTTAAATTGTGCCAGAACAGTGACCTGGACAACTGTGTTAATTGCAAGTTTAGTAAAGCAGATACCATAGGTAAGGTTTTTATTTTTGCAGACACTCGTGTACATTATGCACATACAATGTTGTTGTTGCCATTGCCATAGATTTGTACAATTACATTATGTTTACAGAAGTTTAGTTTTTCTGCTATTTTATATGTATGCGCACTCACTCACACAGCTTCTCAACATGAAACCTTTACAACTTTGAGTAGTACAGCTTTTGAATGGTTCATGTAACTTGACAACTTTTTGCATGTGATAAAGCAACATTGAAAGTTTATTATAACAAAAAAAATTTTTTGTGTTCCAGGTGTGTGTAGGGTTCTGGCATACTGAATGATGTCAGAATCCTGAAACTTATAAGGATCAGTGTGTTGTAGTTCATTGGAACCAAATCAGACCTTCAGAAGACTGTAATTTTCAAGAAAAATACCATCAAGTGAACCAGTGATATTATATGCAAGTAGCATAAGCAGTTCATGGAAACCAGAAGTTCTCTAGAAGACAGGCTAGGCACGCAAGCACAAGTACAGCAGATATGGTACAGATCTGAGAAACGATTATAAGGAGAAATTCATTAGGTTTATACATATAATATTATCAAGATATTGAGAGTCATTTGTAAATAGTCTGCAGAAATCTGTTTATGATGTCATGAATTGCAAACACTATTCTTAACAATTCATAATATCTATGTATAATGCACATACATACACCTCCTCAAGTGTATGTATGTGCATGCACATACATACACTTGAGGAGGTTGCATTCATGCAAGATGCAAATTCGGAACTCTCAGCCCCAATGATTGCCTGTTCCATTATGCATATGTTACAGACATTTTGGAATAACTGGATGAAAACAGTGCATTCTTAAAGCATTGCATTTGTTGGCAAGGCTGCCTTCCACATCTTGGAGAGTTGTTTATGCAACTCACTCATAAAAGGTTAAAAATTCATAAGTACATTAGTACTGCGAGTGGGCTTAGGATTTTTTCTATTTTAAATTAATTTTATCTTTTTCTTTTGTATTTTTTATTGATATTTTTTACATAGTCTAAAAACTATGCTCTTCTGGAAACCAAACATGGGAATGAGTGTGTAGATTTTTTAACCAAAAAACAAATGTGACAAATGATAACCGATACTGGGTTTAATAGGTCATGATAATATAGATAGTTAAACTGACTAGTTTCACCACATATGCTAGTGGCTTCTTTTGGGTTATTAAAAAAATAAAAAGGTTCATGTTTATTACTTATTTTTTATTTTATTTATTTTTATTTTTTCCTAACCCAGAAGAAGCCACTAGCATATGTGATGAAACAAGTCAATTTAACTATCTATATTATTGTGACCTATTAAACTCAATATCAGTTATCATTTGTCACAAACATGGAAATGTTTTCAAGCCACTTAAAGGCTCTAGTAAGCAGGACATTGGTCTCATACCAAGCAAAGAAATTCATCCTACCTAAAAACACTCGCATACATCCATGCCTGTTTCGGGATTCAAACAGTTTATTGGTTGGAGAGTGGATATGCAAATCACTTGGCCAGCCAAGCTAGCAAACCAGTTCATTTTCCAAATCGTTAGGATCTGGGGTTCTGAAAAACTTCAAGTTGGTCAAGAGATGGAATGTGACAATCTGCAGATAACTATAATATATGGAATTGTGCATGGCCATATAATGGAATAATTTTTTTGAATGAACTGACTATCAGCAAAGCTAATTACCTATAGTTGTTGTAAAGACATGTTGTTGTCCACTTATCTAAGATCATATGATTTTTTATGATTCTCTACCATGTTGAAGAGCTTGAGATTATCTTAATGCATTCCCCAGTTACTGGTTAATAGGGGAGGGCTAATCCCATAGTCTCTCCATTTTCCCGATCAGTTTTGATAGCAATTCCACTAGACTTTCTTGAGGCGGGAGGATGTAGCAGGGATTACCTAAGAAGGATAAACGATAAAGGAGGTAACATAAGATATTGTTGCAACAGTAGATGCAAACCTGGAGGTGGTGTTAACTCTCTCCTTCAAGTAACAAAAGAGGCTCATATCAATGGAAATTGGATACCCGTATGCAAAAATATACTTTTGGATAACCAAAAGTCTTTTTTTGGATAACCTCTTATAACCAAAAATCTGTCTTTATGCTCTGTGGCATTCCAGACATTAGCAAATGTCTGGAATGCATTCTATTGGTTTGAAACACTGCCCAGAGCCTGGATACAATGTTATGTGAGATTCCAAACTCTGGCAATACCAGTAATTCTGCAGCCTTCTTCAAGCTTTCCAATAATTCTTCCCTGCACAAAATCATCTAGATGATGTCTTTGAGACATTACAAGACATTCAACTTGCAACTTTATTCCTTTATGAAAAGAGCTTCCTTCAAACAGTTTCCTTAGCACAGCCTTTTGCTTCTTATGCATGACTTGAAAATTTGAATGTGTACCCACTTTCTACTTGAAATTGTCAGTTATACAAATTGCCACAAGCTGTTTCATCTGAATTTGCGGTTGTAATCTTCAGAAATAGTGTTCATACTTAGGTTTTGAATACCAGTGTATGTATGTATGTCCTATAAGTTGCTGGGTGGAGTGAATAGCATGTGATGATATAAATTCTAAACATGCATAAGTTGAATTTATGATGGCATAATTAAAAAAAAAAATTAAAAAAAAAACTTACGAGGAGAAGGAGATTTGTTTGCAAAGTATAAATAACTAATCAATAATAAACAGATGCTTCTGTATATATTTTCATGAATCCTACTTTTTTTTTTTTTTTAATTATGCCATCATAAATTCAACTTATGCATGTCTAGAATTTATAGGATCACATGGTATTCAAAACCTAAGGATGAACACTATTTCTGAAGATTACAACTGCAAATTCAGATGAAACAGCTTGTGGCAATTTGTATAACTGACAATTCCTTCATGAAAAGAGCTTCCTTCAAACAGTTTCCTTAGCACAGCCTATTGCTTCTTATGCATGACTTGAAAATTTGAATGTGTACCCACTTTCTACTTGAAATTGTCAGTTTTTTTTTTTTTTCCCAATGGCTCTTCCGTATTATCAATAATAGATATCTCATATGTTAGTATTTTGTTGTAGATCAACCACTTCTTATAATACATAGAAGTATTCATTTTTATTCAGGAGTAGATAAATTTTTACTATATCTGTTGCTTCCAAAGACCACAATAAAAATGTTCCTATACCGTTAAAAACATTCCAACCTCAACAGTTCCTATACTGTTCCCATATATATAGAAGCAAAAAAAACAAGTAGCTCTTAATTTTTTTTTTTTTTACTAAATATAATACAGAGACATTTACAGTCTATGTACTATATTTAGTAGCAATTAGTGTAATTAGAGACAACCAGAATGACACTAATATTGAAAAACATTTCCCTTCCACATACTATACTGCATGCATGCAAGCAGAACAGATTTATTCTAGCACTAAACATAGCATCTAACTAAACACATTTGCCCTAACATCCTCTTTCAAATTTTCAGTTCTTGAAACTATGTATAATAGCTCTTTATAATGCATTCATTGGATGTAGAAAGCACACAATTTATGTAAAGCAAAAAGATCAATATCGGAACATCATTAATCATCAAATTCCTGATATATATATATACTCAAGGGATGTATAGGATATGATAGTACTACATTAAAAATTTACATCATTACTATCTTCCTATCTACAATTTTCCTCCAAATCAGTCTGTTAAATTCAAGACTTCAATATTATCAGGTCTTATATTTCTGTCTTCTAAGGCACTTTTTACTGTATCAATCCACCTATATCTTGTTCTTCCTTTGGGGTTTTTCCCTGACAACCTGGCAGAAAACACTTTTCTTTTTGCTAATCTTTCTTCTCCCATTCTGCTTAAGTGATCATATCACCCGAGATTAGCTCTGCTAATGCATTCCTGGATGCTGACAATATCAAGTTCTTTCCTAATATCCTGGTTTTTAATATGATATTGCCATTGATGCCATCTGTTCATATCCCTAATCTTTCTCAGGACTCTCATATCTGCAGTCTCTAGTCTTTGGTCAAGTGTTTACTTCTGACCCAGCTCTCAGATCCATAGTTAAATTGGTTTAAACACTGTCTTGTATACAGTTAATTTAGTGTTTGGCTAATTTCTCTCTTATTCCATATAAATTTATTCAGTTGACTGTGGAGAACCGACCAGGGCTTCTGACCTAATGTCCAATCCTCACCTTCTCGTAGTGCACCCTGCTGGGTATCTACTTGGATACCGAACGAACGAGGATGGGCTGGCAATTTGGGATTTAGCTGACCAAATTGTATGATTATTAGCTTATACCAAAATACAAAATGATGGTACAACATGACAACATTTCATGCCGGCTGGGGCATCGCCCAGTTAAACAAGGCCCCCGTTGTTTTCGCCAGGGAACCAGATCAAATAGCGAAACATCAGCTACTGGAACAAATCTGAAAGCACACCCCAACTTAACATCACCAGAGTTAAAGATCAGTACCATCAACATAAGAAGCCTGAATGGCAAAGAAATGGAGCTAGCTGTGAGGAATTAGATAAGTACCAGATCAACATTATACGGGTGATGAAACAAAAAAGACAAAAATGGTGAGATCTTTCTAAGCAATAAATTCAAAATGTTATATTCAGGCAATGACAATCAGGGAAAGCGAGTAACCATAGTATTCAACACAAAATACGAGGCTAATCTTCTTGAATGGCAGTCAGTCTCAAGTAGAATAATGTTGGGCAAATATGAGAATGTGGAACTGGAGACAATGAGACTTATTTGTGCCTATGGTCCCACAGAAGGTTCTACTAAGGTAGAAGTGGAGGAATTTTTTGAGGCTTTAGAGAAAGCAACTGACACAGTGAAAAAGGAAAAGTTGGTCCTTGTTGGGGATCTAAATAGCAGAGTAGGAAATGATTGTGAGACATACAAAAATATTTTGGGAAAATTTGGAGAAAAGAGCAAAGCTAATAATAATGGCAAATACCTGTTGGATTTCTGCTCAGGACATGGACTGGTTATTACTAACACCATGTTTCAACATAAAAATGTGCACAAATTCACATGGAGAGAAGAGGCAAGGAATAAGAAAAGTCTCATTGACTATGTTATTGTTTATAGTGACGTTTTCTCCCTAGTGCAGGACACCAGAGTGTACAGAGGATTTGAAATTGGAAGTATCACTATTTAGTCTTGAGCAGGATAAAATTGAATTTCATATTGAAAAGAATAACATGTAAGAATGTTTTAAAGCGAATAAAAGTTGAGCAGCTCTCAGATGTGAACTGTAGACTAAAATACACAAAGATTATTGAAGAAAAAATGAAAGAGTTTGAGAACAGGAATCAAACCTGGGAGATTCAGTGGTAAGCCTTGAAAAAAGCCCTGATTGATTCGGCTAGAGAGGCATGTGGTGAAGTTGTCTGCAAGGATAGAAAAATTAGAACTCCATGGTGGAAACAGGAAGTTAAAGAGGCAGTGAAGGAAAAGAAGAAAGCATATCAAAAGTTTCTGGCAAATAAGTCAGCTTGTGCTCTTAGAGGATACAGAGACAAATGCAAGAATGTTAAAGCTGTGTAAAACTAGCTAAACAAAAGTCATGGGAGGACTTTGGCAAGAATATAGAAAATAAATATCATGAAGGTAGCAAAATATTCTGGAAGTTGTTGAAGAAGCTTAGGAATGGAGGAAAGAGTGCTGTAAAAGAAGTTAGAGATGATAAAGGTGACGTAAACGGGAGAAAAAGATATCCTTGAAGTATGGAGTAATTATATCAGGAATACATATCCATACTTGAAGTAGAAAAAGCCATCAAAGGCTTAAAATCTGGAAAGGCAGCAGGAGTAGATGATATTCGACCAGAATTGCTGAAGTATGGTGGTATAAAAGTCTTACAGTGACTGCACTGCATAGTTCAGAAAGCCTGGACAGAGGGATGAATTCCCGATGATTGCAATAGAGCTCTCATAGTACCCATATATAAAAAGGGAAATAAAACTGAATGTGAGAATTACAGAGGTACTTCCCTACTGAGTGTTCCTGGCAATATCTATGCAAGTATACTTGAGAAACGGTTGAGAAGAATTGTGGAAGAAAAGCTGGGTGAAGAACAAGCTGAATTCAGGCCAAATAGAGGCTGTCAGGATCAGATCTTCACTTTACGACAAATAGTCAAGAAAGCATGGGAATATAACAGAGATCTGTATTTAAGTTTTGTCGATTTGGAAAAGGCATATGACAAGGTGCCAAGAGAGAGAGAGAGAGAGAAGCTATTCAACACGCTAGAGTTATATGGTCTTTATTTGAGTTGTTAGTCAGCAGTTAGTCTTTATTTGAGTTGTAAGTCAGAAGTTAGAATTGAAGTACAGGAAGACAATTTAATGTTAAATCTGGTGTCAGACAAGAATGTAAATTACCCCCCTCTCTTATTCATTATCTATATGGATCACATTATGAAGGAAAGTGGTATTAAACCTGATATCAAAATTGGAGGTGTTAATGTCAGCTCTTTGCTTTATGCAGATGATGTTATACTTCAAAATAAATCTGTTACAAGTCTGCAAATATTCCCTGACTAATGTGAATAACTGTTGTAATAGATATGGTATGACGGTCAGCATTAAAAAGACAATGAAAATATCAACTGCATTGTGAATGGAAAACTTATAGAACAAGTAAAACATTTCACCTACTTAAGCACGATTTTTAGTGAAGATGGTAAGTTAAATATGGAAATAGACAACAGAATCAACAAAGCTGTTATGGTAGGAAGTCACCATCATCATCAAATACCTGCCATGTACCCTCAAGGGGTGTACAGGATATGATAGTTCTACATGAAAAAAATTACATCAGTACTAACTTCCTATCTTCAAATACCTGCCATGTACCCTCAAGGGGTGTACAGGATATGATAGTTCTACATGAAAAAAATTACATCAGTACTAACTTCCTATCTACAATTTTCCTCCAGATCAGTCTGTTACTTGTCAAGGCTCCAACATTATCAGATCTTATATTTCTGTCGTCTAAGGCAGTGCTTCCCAAACTTCTGGATGTCAGGGCCCCCTTTGCAAAAATTAAAATATTTCACGGCACCCCCCTTGAAAAAAAATCGTAATAGAGAGATATATTATTATAATATTTATTGTATTTATATTCAATAGAAAACATACACAGCGAATATTGCAAAAATTCAAATATTACCTTTTTTGCCTTTTACCGTTTGGTTCTGAAGAAGACGATGCGGGCTATTCTGGTAAAATATGAAATACTGTCCTTTTTTTTTTTTGAGTCTGTTTCTGCTTCTTCTGATTGTTCGCAGGAATTTTTATTTTTTATCAGCCACTTATCCATCTCAGGGTTAAATTTTTTAACGTAGAATAGATCAAATAATATCACCACTTACCGATACTGGCACACCACAGACTGATAACATGAAATTAGTGAATATTACCTGAATAAGGGAATCCCCCCCCGGACCAGGAACATTTTTCTCTTTTGTGACTTTTTTCCCTGTATACGGTAATTAAGCCTAACGCGAAACAGACAGCAAAGGCAGGTTATTAAAACGTGCATATGATTGGTGCAGTATTAACAAAAGATCGCGCAACCGAAAGATAAAAGCATAGCTGACAATTGAGTTGAAATGCTAACTCTCTTCAACCGAATTCCATTTTGAAACTGCCATAACATTCATTATCTATATATATATATATATATATATTACTTAGTTTTAACACTTTTACCAATTTTAACACGTTCGGTTGAATTTTATTGCAGCCTTGGGAAATTGAACTCACACACATCTAATTAATAACAATAGTTTTTAGTTAGATACTGTGTTTGCCCATGCAACATATGGTTTTGTTTCAGTCTATACAGCATAGTTTCTGTATGAAGGGACATGCGATTCATTAATTAGTGTGTTTATATCCCAGTTATCTCTAATTGTACAATTTGTTGAGAAATATATTACACAGACTCCTCATACCTTATTCACTGGCATAATAAAAGTACTTGAGTGGCTATTAGGGAGGGTGTGTTGTTTACCACTGCAAGCGAGTTACTATCTCCCCACATGAACTTGTTTAAGCTTTTTTTCATGTGTGAAGTATATGCGAAACTTTTATTGGTAACAGAAAACTAGCTCGGATGACAGTGATAATATAAAACGAGTTTTGATATGTATATAAAGTCAATATCAACAGACCCTGATTACGAACGCCTGATGAAAGGGACAGGAAGATTTGGAGCTTCCCTGGAGAGTATTCGAAGTAAATACAATTAACCACTGCTTTGAAACGAAACATATGAATAAGCAATATTTATTAATATTCATTAAGCGCCTAAATACGCAGGAAGCAAAGTTTGTGAACCAACACCAATGTGTGAATTTTTCCGTTAAAATATAAAAAATAACTAAAAAGAAATAATAAAAGTTAAATACGTTTCTTTTAAAATAAAAAAATCTACTTAGTCTTAAAACATTTTAAATTTGTTTTCATTATTTCACAGCCCCCCTCAACAAAACCTACGGCCCCCCAAGAGGGCCATGGCCCACTGTTTTGGAAGCGCTGGTCTAAGGCACTTTGTACCATATCAGTCCATCTATATCTTAGTCTTCCTCTGGGTTGTTTTGCTGCCAACCTGGCAGAGAACACTTGTTTTGCTAATCTTTCTTTGCACATTCTGTTTAAGTGACCATACCACCTGAGATTAGCTCTGCTAACGCATTCCTAGATGCTGACAATGTTGAGTTCTTTCCTAATATCCTCATTTTTAATATGATAATGCCATCTGTTCACGCCTATAATCTTTCTCAAGACTCTCATATCTGCGGTCTCTAGTCTTTGGTCAAGTGTTTTACTTCTGACCCAGCTCTCAGATCCATAAGTTAAAACTGGTTTGAACACTGTCTTGTATACAGCTAATTTAGTGTTCCGACTAATTTTCCTCTTATTCCATATGAATTTATTCATTTGACTTCCCACCATACCAGCTTTGCTGATTTTGTTGTCTATTTCTATATTTAATTTACCATCTTCACTAAAAATCGTGCCTAAGTAGCTGAAATGTTTTACTTGTTCCACAGGTTCTCCATTCACAACACAGTTGACATTTTCAATGATTCTGCCTATTTGGCCATTATGGATCAAATACGCATACTCATACGCTTCATATCCATCATATATTTCAGTGTAATATCAATGGTATTACAATTTTAATATGTACTTCGCATCCATGATAACTTGACGACTATAGATATCTTGGCCGGTAGCGTGGTTAACACCATATAACTGTAGCATTTGAAATAGCTTCTCCCTTGGCACCTTGTCATATGCCTTTTCCAGATGTACAAAACTTAAATACAGATCTTAGTTGAGAAATCATGGGAATATAACAATCTGTCGTAAAGTGAAAATCTGAACCTGACTCCAGTTTGTTCTTCACCAAACTTCTCTTCCACAATCCTTCTCAACCTTTTCTTAAGTATACTTGCATATATCTTACCCAGGAACACACAATAAAGAAATGCCACTGCAATTCTCACATTCAGTTTTATTTCCCTTTTTATATATGGATACTATGAGAGCTATCCTCCAATCATCTGGAATTCATCCCTCTGTCCAGGCCTTCTGAACTGTGCAGTGCAGCCACTGTATACGACTTTTATACCTCCATACTTGAGCATTTCTGGTTGAATATCATACACTCCTGCTGCCTTTCCACATTTCAAGCTTTTGATGGCTTTTTCTACTTCAAGTATGGACAGGGCTGTTTCTACATTTTGCGGGGCCCTGTGCGAAATGGAAAAGCGGGCCCCCTGAAAGTTAGTAACATTTATGGAAATTTTAAATGGAAGAATATCTTGTTATTTAAATCAAATATGAAAAACATTTATCCAATAAACATGTATGCTCTTTAACATCAATTTAAGTTAAGGGAAAAAATTAATTAAAAAATAAATGTGTTTGTATGTACATGATATATTATTTTATTATGTAAGTACACATTATCATATAAAGACGCCAGAACAATGATTTATTTAATAATATGAATAATAATATAAAAATATTAAAAAGTATCCATTTTTACTAAAAGAATGAAATATATATATATAACAACCTATAAGATTTAAAAGAAATCTTAATACAGTGGTATTTCGCTAATCCAAACTAATAAAAACTGTGCTCGTTCAGATTAACGAAAAGTTCGTATTAGAGAATTTTCCCCCAAGAGACTACAATAACTAGTGTTTAAGACAAAAATAATCAGATTCTAATGTTACATCAATTTAATTCTGTAATAAACAAAGTAACTGATAGAAAAAAAGCTACTGTACTGTAATGTAAAACTTAAAAAAATAATACAGTACACAAGTTTATTTTAGTAAAAATATTAGTTTGTATGTATTGTTGAGGATTCTGATTTAATAAAATTGCATAGTTCAGAACATAACTTAATTTGGGTAAAAAATATCAATTTCTTGTACACAACACAAAAAAAAGTTTCATAAAATAACACACAAAAAAAAAGTTTATTATTATTATTATTTCTTTGTAAAAAAAGTCACCGATTTTCTTTTGCTTCTTGGAAGCTAAACTTTTTTCGAATGCTTCTTCTCGGAGCTGCATTAGCAATAAAATTTTGTGGAATGGCGTATCATTCCGCTTAGCCCATTCTATACACTAAAACTGTCAGCTGGGTCTTCATGTTTTACTTTTTTTTTTCCTCCTTCAAGTTCTTTATCATCATCATTGTCTTCTAATTCATTCTGTGGCATCATATTTATAATCTCAGCATCTGATTTGATTTCGAATTCACTTTCGGTTCTACCTGTAATCCATTCTTTAACATATGTTTGTGAAAATTCAATATCTGGATTTATATTTTTAACCAAATTATGCATGTTTTGAATTTCCTCATTTTGTGTATCACTGTAGTTATACTGTAATAATAAAATAAATATTAATAGTTAAAATAATAATTATTAAATAAAAATAATAGTACACAAAATAATAATACGTAATAAATAAAACTAGTTTTCTTTCAAACCGCAGTTTGGATTACTGGAGGGTTCAGACTAAAGAGGTTTGGATTAACGAGATACCACTGTATATTAAATTTTATTTAACCTAATGCGCTTATCAATAAAATCATTTATAACGCTATCAAAATTCATATTTTTTGCAATTTCATGCTCTATAGATATTATTGCCAGGGACGACAAACATTCTTGAGACATAGAAGATCGCAAATAGATTTTTATTAATTTTAATTTGGAAAATGAGCTTTCTGCTGATGCGACTGTAACTGGACTGTTCATTAATATTTGGATAAATATCTGACAAATTATTTGCAATTATGAATTTTAAAATATTAATGGGTGCATCTTCTGGAACAATATTTCTAAAAATAATTAATTCATTGCAAAATTCAGATTCTTCAATATCTGTATTTAATTTTTGATACAGCTGTTTGCAGCAAAATTTTAATTCATTTTCTCTCATTTTTCTTAATTTCATATCATAAAGAAATCCAAATGATTTTTCATGAATTTCATACAATTCAAATCTTTTTTTGACAGATTGTAGAGCAGTATTTAAAATTACAAAAAAGAAATTTATCCTAAAATTATCTTTCTTATCACCTATGTTTGATTCATCAGGTGTTTCAAAAATACTATCAAAAAATACTTTTCTTCGACGTACTCGACTTACTTTAAATTTAATTTCTATTTCTAATAGATTTGACAGTTCTTTAGCAATCTCAAAACAGCTATCAAATCCTGATATTCTCTGCTCTTTAAAGTACTGCACTAACTCTTTAATATGCTTAGTTGCTACGTCTATGGGAATTTTTGCATTTTGTAATACTTTACTTACTAAATTAACTTTTGACAAAAGCTCATACCAAATTACAAGGCTTAGTATAAACTCAAATGAATCTATTTGTCATACATTGAAACCACTTCTACTTTGATAGTATTATCTGATGCAGTTTTAGATAATTCTTTTAGTGCATTTAAAAATTCTGGAATTTGAAAACGTACAGCTCTAACTGATTCTATTCTGCATTCCCATCTTGTATCACATAATGGTTTTGGAGTTAATTGTTTAACAAATTTCTTTAATATATCCCAACATTGAAGTTGAGCCAGCAAATAATGTATACATTTTTTGTATAACATTAAAAAAAAGTATTGCTATAATTGATAATTTTGTGACATCCCCTAAAATCAAATTTAAATTATGACAGGCGCAAGGAGTATAAAGTGTCTTTTCGTTTTCATTTAAGATGTAAGCACGGACTCCCATATATACTCCTTTCATATTCTCTCTGTTATCCCTCTGACAATTTAAGATTTAATTTATTCAAAAGTGATTTTATATTTTCATATATTTACCAGTAGTGTCATTAGTTGTTAAAAACGTCAAAAAGTGTTCACGAATTTCAATATCTGCTTCAAATATATGTAAAAATCTAAAAATTAATGAAATTTTTCCCTGATGACTAACATCAGGAGTACAATCGAGAATTACCGAATAGTCGTATTCAGTAATTCTCAATTGTATTACTGTCGTATCATATTTACAACATTTTGTTGAATTTTGGTTCCCATATCAACAATTAATTCATTTTGCGCAATGGGTGATAGATACGAATTTTGTTTCCCGAACATCGCATTAAATGATCTTTTAAAAGTTTATCAAATTCTGCAATTAATTCTATGATTCCTAAAAAAAAAAATTACCATTATGGGCTGTGTACAAAGTAGTAAAATTACATCTAAAAGCTAAATTATGTTCAGATAAATAAAGAATTGCTGCTACTATTCATCTTAAAACATTTCTTAACCATTCTGCTTCAAATTTTATGACATTTTGATTTGCCTGATCAATTGTATTGTGATTTTTTAAATGACATTCCATTTGTGTCCATGAATACATGCTTTTCATGTGCACTGGGTTTCGTTTGTGTGACTTTAATCTTTCACTTACACGTCGCCAGTCAGAAAAGCCATTATTAGATAAAAAATTATCATCAGAAGAAAATAATTTGCAACAAAAACAAAAAATAGAGTTGGATGAGTTTGAATATACAAGCCACCTTCTGTTTTGCTTCTCTCTGTTTGCAATTGTCCTAACATAGTGAGCTGTGGAAAAACACCTCTTTTCATCTTTTGGAAAATCATATTCAGTCAGAGGAGACGGTGGACCACATTGTACAATTTGTGTTAGTGTTGCATTGTTCAAAATTTTCGGCCATGATGCTGGATCATCAATAGTAAATAGTTCACCTTCCTCTGATGTCTCAGTTTTAGGATCTTCAATACTCATTGTTTGACCAAACCCGTCATGTTCTCCGCTTCCTTTCAGTATTTCAGAGCTCTCGTTATTAATTAATGTTGAAGCCGAAGAATTGTTTGTAGTTATTTCATCGAACAATAAATTTAAAAATAAATTCACTGTTTAAAATAAATTTAAACAGTGAATTTCTTTGACTTTCCTCAGCTGCTTCTTTTTCTTGTTTTCGCTTTCATTTTTTATGCCCACTTGGGTATTTTCTTCCATAACGATCTCTCTCATGACTAGTCATACTCTAGAATTAAATACGATACATTTAATTATAAAATAAATTAAAACAAAATTACTTACCTGATAAATAAAATATATGTAAAATAGATAATATTAGAAAATAAATAAATGTAATATAGATTGAAAACTGCTATTGAAGAAAAATTCTGATGTCGGATAACCTAAAACCAGTTTACAAAATATATTTTTTATGATGTTTTGCAAGTAATGTCACATAAAAAAATTGCCATGACAATACGTATATATACTTACTTGTTCATAAAATTATAAAGTAAAATCAAAAAACTCCTTAAAATTATTAAAAAAAAACCTGTTTTAAAATGCACTTTTCCCTATTTAACACTATGCTGTATGTTGTTGTTATATATCTTAGAGAAGTTTCATATACTACCGCTACGATCTTAAAATTTATTCCCTATACCAGTTACTGTTTATCCTAATGTTATTTCATCGAACAATAGAGCCAGACTGCCAGTCTGGCTCCAGCCGTGAGATACTGGGCGAGCAGTAACGCGGTGCAGTGCCAACGAAAGAACGACTTGCCGTTATCAATTTAATTTTTTAATGTACTTTCATGAAAAATCCGGTGTTTATTTGACCAAGAAAATACATTAAAACTGTGCAGTGGCACGGGGCCTTTGCCACTGCACAGTTCGCCCACCCATGATCTCTGAGTATGGATATATATTCGTGACTGCATGCCTGGTCAGTGTTTTTTTTACCGCTGTACTGGTATCACTGCTTGTTTCATTTAGTAATCACTTTTTCAAAGTAATTACTCCACACTTCAAGGATATCTTTTTCTCCTGTTTTCATGTCACTTTTATCATCTCTAATTTCTTTTACAGCACTCTTTCCTCCATTTCTGAGCTTCTTCAACAATCTCCAGAATATCTTGCCACCTTCTTGATATTTATTTTCTATTATCTGTTCTTTCCAAAGTCCTCCCACGACTTTTGTTTTTAGCCAATTTTGCACAGTGTTTAGCTTTCGTACATTTATCTCTGTATTCTCTAAGAGCACAAGCTGACTTATTTGCCAGGAACTTTTGATATGCTTTCTTCTTTTCCTTCACTGCCTCTTTAACTTCCTGTGTCCACCAAGGAGTTCTGATTTTTCTATCCTTGCACACAACCTCACCACATGCCTCTCTGGCTGAATCAATCGATGTTTTCTTCAGGGCTTGCCACTGAATCTCCACGGTTTGGTTCCTGTTCTCAAACTCTTTCATTTTTCTTCAATAATTTTTGTGTATTTTAGTCTACGGTTCACATCTGAGAACTGCTCAACTTTTATTCTCTTTAAAATTTTCTGACATGTTCTGCTTTTCATTATGAAATTCGGTTTTATCCTGCTCAAGACTAAATGGTGATCACTTCCAATTTCAAATCCTCTGTACACTTTGGAGTCCTGCACCAGTGTGAAAACATCACCGTCAATAATAACATAGTCAATGAGACTTTTCTTATTCCTTGCTTCTTCTCTCCATGTGAATTTGTGCTCATTTTTATGTTGGAACATTAATCCAACAGGTATTTGCCATTATTATTAGCTTTGCTCTTTTCTCCAAATTTTCCCAAAATATTTTTGTATCTCTGACAATCATTTCCTACTCTGCTATTTAGATCCCCAACAAGGACCAACTTTTCCTTTTTAATTGTGTCAGTTGCTTTCTCTAAAGCGTCAAAAAATTCCTCCACTTCTACCATAGTAGAATCTTCTGTGGAACCATAGGCACAAATGTCTCATTGTCCAGTTCCCCATTCTCATATTTGTCCTCATCACTCTACTCGAGACTGCTTGCCATTTAGTGTTGAATACTATGGCTATTCCTTCTTTTCCTTGATTGCTATTGTCTGAATATAACATTTGTATTTATTGCTCAGAAAGATCTCACCAGTTTTTCCTCTTTTGTTTCAGTCACCCCTATTATGTCGATCTGGTACTTATTTAATTCCTCAGCTAGTTCCATTTCTTTGCCATTCAGGCTTCTTATGTTGATAGTACTGATCTTTAACTCTGGTGATGTTGAGTTGGGGTGTGTTTTCAGATTTGTTCCAATAGCTGACTTTTCGCTGTTAGCCCTGGTTCCCTGGCGAAAACAATGGGGGGGCCCCTTGTTTAACCGAACAACACCCCAGCTGGCATGAAATTTTGTCATGTTGTACCATCATTTTGTATTTTGGTATAAGCTAATAAGAATACAATTTGGTTGGCTAAATCCCAAATTGCCAGCCCATCCTCGTCCATTTGGTATTCAGGTAGATACCTAACAGGGTACACCACGATTGGACATTAGGTCAGAAGCCCTGGTCGGTTCTCCACATTCCTTTGAACACTATGTGGAGGTCTCCTCTCAGTTATATAGCTTTGACCCTTAAGCACCCCATATCAGAATATATATATATATAACTTGAAATCAGTTTGAATTACATTTTAGATATTCAGTATCAAGGCATTGTACCTGGAGTGTAGTTTACATTTTTGTAATCTGGCACATTTTACTTTTATTTAGGGAGGTTGCAAAAAAGCCCATGAACTACTCTTTCACTCCTGTGCTATATTTTCATGTTTGTTATAAATAGGAAAATTTTTAGGTGTTATATAGAAGCACTATTATGGCTGCATTTCTAATTGTCGTTATGACTTACAAATATACGATTCTTCTGCAGAATGTCTGTTTCAAAGAATAATTATTTTAAAAATTATATTAAATAAAAGAAATATTTTAAGAATTCATGATTTTTAAAAAAAATTTATTTTATTTTTATTTTTTTAAAGAACACATTGAAAAGGAAATGAGAAAAATATTCGACATACCAGAAAATAAAGAAACTCGACTTTGGAATAGATATAGTACAAATACCTACGAACAACTGAATAATAAGGAAAGCACAATTCAGGATGCTGGACTTTACCAAGGACAGGTAGTTTTTATTGATATCGTACTATTTTTCATATTGTCAGTAAGAATTTGTGTAATATGAATACTTCATTAAGTTTTGTAAGCTTCAATTTCATTTAAGAACTAAATTCAAAAACTTAAATTTCATTTAAGTTTTGAAATTTGTTATGTAATTTAATTATTATACTGATCACTAGAAATTTCTACCATATCTTAAGTTCTGGAAGATTTTGTGTAATATGTTATTTTAGTCTCTATAGTTAACTTGGTAATGAAGATGGATTGGTAATGCAGTATGGGATGGAAAGATCTAGGTTTGAATACAAACTAGGATGTGAGGAACTATTAGAAGGGTGTTTCGACCAAAGGTGAGTTAGCTGCTCTCATACGATGGCAAGATTTAGTTTTCTTTTCCCAAAATCTTGGGTTATTTATTCTATAAAATACAGCCTGAGAATACGTGTTTGACAGTCATTGCAGTGTATTGTAAGATAGGATAAACCATTCTATTGTGATATTAATTTTCTCATGATAAGCATATCATCATATGCTACATAGCTACTATAAAAGGAAGATAGAATATTAAAAGAGAGAGACTTTCTCAGCATTTTCATTGCAAAATGCTAGATTACATTACAAAATCCTTTAGCTGCTGGTAGTTACTTTTAGTTTTGCAAATTTAACTTTTTTGGGATGAGAAGCAGGAGAGAAATATCACCAACCTCAATATTCAAACATTTTGTTCCAGTCTTTGAACTGGAACTAGGTTTCTCTTTGATGGCTGAAACACTGTTTTTCATATTTTGCTTAGCAGTTTTTTTTTTTTTTGTCTGACTGCTTAAAAAAAAAAAAGTCATAATTCATTATCAATTTTGAATACTGTGTAGTATATAGCTAATTTAATGTTTTGACTAATTACTCTGTTATTCTATATAAATTTATTTAGTTGATTCTCTGCATATGAGCTATGCTAATCATTTTGTTTATGTCCATTATTTAATTGCCATCTTCACTAAATATTGTGTCTGAATAGCTGAAATGTTTTATTTGTTGCATAAGTTTTTTCCCATTCAGAGCATCTGATGTTTTCAACGCTTGTATTAATTTTCAGTCTGTGTTTTTATTTTCATGCCAAGCTTTTTTACAGCAAATTATTTAGTTTAGTTAAGGATTCCTGCAGACATGCTCTAGATTTATTTAGGAAATCATCTGCATACAGTAATGAGCTAAGGTTAACATCTCCAAATTTAATATCAGGTTTAATACCATTATCCATCATAATGTGATCCACGTAGTTGACAAATAACATTGGAGATAACGTGCACTCATGTCTTGCCTGATTTAATATTAGACCATACTGTGGTTTGATCTTCCTGTGCCTCCTTCAATTCTGCCTGCTGACTTTCTACTCAGATATAATGTCTCTTATTTATGCCATATAATTGTAGTGTTTCGAACAGCTTTTCCCTTGGTACCTTGTTGAGTGCCATTTCCAGATCTAAAAAAAAATCAAATACAGATCCTTGTTATATTTTCATGATTTCTCATCTATTGTCTCGAAATCAAAATCTCATTGCAATAGTTTGGCCTGAAAATGTAGCTGCTTTAAGTTTCCCTTCCACAATTTTTCTAAGCTTTTTTTTCTCTAGCATGCTTCTATAAATATTACCAGGAATACTCAATAGTTCCCTCTATAATTTTCAAATTCAATTCTATTTCCTTTATACAGATGGTGGGGATTGCTTAATGGTCAAAGCCAAGTAATTGAAAGAAGACCTCCACATTGTGTTCAAGGAATGCAGAGAACTGACTGGGGCTTCTCACCTAATGTCTGGTTCTCACCTTCAAGTTATATCTCCCCTTTAGGTGTCAACTGGGTATTGAGCAAACAAGGATAGGCTGGCGGTTTGGGACTTAGACAACCAAACTTTATGGCTTAAACCAGAAATACATGTGATGGTACATGATGTGATTTCATGCTGGCTAGGGCATTGCCAGTTAAACAAGGTCCCCCCCCCCCCTGCTGTTTTGCGTAAGGGAACCATTACGCGAAACAGCATTACAAATAAGACAAGCAGTGAAAATTCAGCTACTGGAATAGACTCAAGCTCAACATATACAACAACAAATTCAACATCACAAGAAATGAAGATAGGAACCATCAGTATAAGGAGTATTAATGGAAAGGAAATCAAACTTGTAGAACTGGAAACGTACCACATGGACATAATTGGCATCACTCAAACAAAGAGACAAAAACAGGTGAGATATTATTAATAAGTATAGAATTCGGGAAATAATGACAAGGAAAGAGCAGCGATAGTATTTAACACCAAACACGAAGATAATCTTGATTGGAAGGCAGTTTCAAGTAGAGTTATGTGGGCAAACTTAAAAACGGGGAAATGGACATTGAAACATATTTGTGCCTATGGTCCCACAAAACGCTCTCCTAAGGAAGAAGTGGAGGAACTTTTCAAGACATTTGAGCAAGCAACTGACATAAAGAAAATGAAAGAATTGGTCCTTGTTGGAGGTCTAAATATCAAAGTAAGTGAATTCCACCAAGCAAGCAGATATGTTTTGGGAAAAAGGGCAAGGCTAATAATAATGGTGAGTATCAACTGGATTTCTGCTCAGGTTATGGACTAATCATTACTAACATCTTGTTTCAACAAAAAGATGTACATAAGAAAAGCCTCGTTGACTGTTATTGTTAACAGTGATATCTTCATGCTGCTTCAGAATACAAGAGTATACAAAAAATTTGAAAAATTAATAAGTAGTGTAATGGAATTGTCATGGATTTCATCAAAATATCAACAGCCTCAGGGCTCTCTTGCAGAAGCATAAACCAGTGTGCCTTTGCCTGAAGGAAAACCTGAAGCCCAATGATGATCCAGCATTATGAAATGTAGCTATCATTTGTAAGGCCAAGATGATGGGTGGAACTGTGTATGGAGGAATCACCATCCTTGTGGGTATCCTTCCAATAAATCCCACTTAATACAAATGTAGAGGCAGTTGTCATATCACTTTCAGTTTTTATAATGCTGTGATCCCTGGTGCAGAGATCTCTCAAATTGTTCTTGATGACATTGTTTTTATTGTAGTTGCCAGCACTTTTACTTTTAATAGGGAATTTAAATGAGCTCAGCACTGTGGGGGTGGTGCCCAAATTAACATCAGAGGAAGGGTTGTAGGGCACATGCTCAAGAATAATAATCTCCCTCTTGAGCATAAAAAGCAACACCTTCTTTCATATGCCTGCCTGAACATTCTTCATTGACTTCACTATCTGCTCACCCCTCCCTTTTCCCACTGTTTAAGTGGAAAACTTATTTGGGGATGATTATTTCCTCATGAAATCTTTTTTTTTTTTTTTTTCCCCTGCATGGGCAATCATGTACTGTATCATAGGTATCACAAGGAAAATTGAACAATCTGATTGGCTTGTTACTTTGTTTAGCAAAATTTGATTATCTAATAGTCGGCTCATTTCTTATTACTGATGCAGTAAATCACATGACAGTGTATTACACTAGCTATCACAACTGTAATTCTTAAAACATCTAGTTAGTTTCTACCTTTGCCTAAACTGTGATGGAATGCTGATTGCACATTAGCTAAGGAAGTAAAGAAACAAAGCTTGGAGTATCTTCTGCAGATACCTCACAGTAACAAACTTCGTTGCTTTCAGCCATGCCTGAGCAAAACACATCTGTTGTCAGAACCAAAAGGAATCCTGGATCCAGTACATATCTTCTATAACAAGAGCAAGCATCAGCAAAGAAGTCTGGGATAAAATCTATAAAATTAAAAGCATGTATACCACCCACCCACCCACCCACTTTCAATCCTTGAACATAATGGATGTATAATTGCCAACCGAAAAGCAATTGCTGTTACTCTTGTGGAGATTTTTGCCAAAAAGCCAACACTTTCTTCTCATTCTTTGAAATTCCTTTCTCAAAAATATAAACAAAAAAAAAAATAACCTACTCTATTCTCTTTGTTTGGTATGGATGATTACAACCAGGTGGTTCACAAAGCAAGAAATGAAGCTGCTTTGCTTAAATGTCACTCTGCTGTTGGACCAGATAACATTCATTATGAGATGATCAGACATCTGTCGCCACCTGCCATGGATCAACTGCTGTACCGAACAGCATTTTCTGTGATAACATGTTTCCCAATTTACAAAAGCTGATTATTATTGCCTTTCCTAAGCCAAAGAAGGATCCAAAATTCTCAGTACTGTTGACCAATTGCTGTGACCAGCTGCTTGCATAAGATTCTTGAAAAAATGGTTAAGTCTCATCTTGTATAGTTTCTGGGAAGATAGAGGAAAGTATCCAAAATCCCCAGTTGATCAGATGCTTGCATAACATTCTAAAATATGATCAACTTTCATCTTTAATGGTCTCTGGAGAGGAAAAAAGTCCTTTTTTCAGAACACAATCTGGCTTTTGCTGTCATTCAACAGCTGATCATCTAGTGCAATTGGAAGAATCCATTAGAGATACTTTCCTAAAGCACAAGCACTTAATATCAGTTTTCTTTGATATGGAAGGATCATGTGACATTGCTTGGAGATTTGAATATTGAAAACTTTACACAACTTTGGTCTCAGATGGAACCTCGCTCTTTTTATCTAACCGAATCTTTCAAGTGAGTGGGAACCACTGTTTCCCAACCCCAAGTGTCACACTTCTTTTCCAATCAATATTAACCTCTACTGGCCGTGGTGAATGAAATAGTGAGACCAAATTGCACTTCTTATCCATGTTATTCAATAGGTGTTACAGAATCATATCCAGATTTTGCTGAACGTCTATAGACATCATGGCCGGTTGGGGTATTAACTTGATAACCGAACACCTCCTCCCAACTGCAAGTAATGCCCTCTATATGGATGACTTTGCCATCTTCTATCATTCATGTAATATCAGGATCATAAAACGATAGCTGTAACAAGCCATTAGCCATCTTTGTAATAGGTGCTTGCAAATGTGTATACATATTTACCTCAGAAAACAGCATGCATTTTTGCTGCAGATGTCTACATCTCAAGCTAGGACAAACTTTCATTCCATTTCCATCAGAAGCCAAGTTCTTGGGGCTCATATTTGATAAGAAACTTCTTTCCGTTTCCCAGTTGTGAGATAAGTGCCATAAAGTGATTAACATCATTCACACGCTATATCCTACCTCTTGGGATGTGGACTGATGTGTTTCTTTGCTACATTTGATTGTGCATTGATTAGTTCAAAACTTGATTATGGGTCCCAAGTGTATGCTTCTGCCAGAAAGAGTACATTGTGATGGTTGGATCCTATCTGCCATTAATTCATAAGAATTGCAACTGTTCTTTACATCGAATAAATAACTGCCCTTGTTACTTGGACATCCGCAGCTGTCTGTGTTATATGCTACCAAAATAAAATCCTTGCCTAGCTTCCTTCTTGGTCCATTATTTTTTGCCCATGATGGGAGAATCTGTACAACACTCATCAGGCTGCCATATGTCCCTTTGGTTTGCAAATGAAAGCACTCTTAGAAAACCTGGTTATTAGTTTGTGCCGAAAATAATTTCTTTTTTTAAGTATTTAGCAATAATTAACTCATTCTTTTTTGCATTATTATTATATATATATATATTTTTTAAAGTATTTAGCAATAACTAACTCATTCTTTTTTGCATTATTATATATATATATATATATATATATATATATATATATATATATATATAAAATGAGTGTGTGTGTGTGTGTTTGATTAACTGTAAGTATAGCGTGCTTAATTTTGTAATTTTCAAAGGTTTAATTTTTGTTTTATTGCATGCTGTATTATGCATCATGGCACTAGTGCACAAAACACATGGCAGGCGATTTTAATGTGTGTGTGTGTGTAATTATGTTCACTGCAGCATGTGCAGAATGTATGCCCTTTACAGAACAAGTGATTTATGGCAGGAAAATGAAACTGGTGAATGTGTTTTGTGAGTGAATGTGAAAAGTGTGAAGAGAGTAAGAAGATTGATAGCGATGAGTTGAAACATAATGCGAGTGGCATGGTTAGTGTCACAAGTGGTATGAGTGACTGTACGAATGACAGTGAAAAATGAAGAAAACAACCAGATGGTAATGGAAAAGAGTGCACATCAATGCACTCTTTTGCATTGCCATCTATTTCCATTAACTCTTTTGATGTGCAGTTCTGTACAGAACAAAACAGGAGATTTAGTAGTTGGAAAAACATCTGGTGGATGGTATGACACAGAAGCGAAAGAAAGGAGTGAGAAAGCAGAATATGAAAGTGCGAGAATAAGAATTGGATTTTGTATGTCGGTTCATTCATAAGAGGGAGGTGCTTGAGGAGAGTGCAACAGAATTTTGTTTTCCTGGTGCTAAGATTAAAGATGAGAATGATGCTGTAATGATGCAGAGTGAAGATGAAGGATGTTTATTTTGGCTGTACAAATGATTTAGCAAGTGACAAGTGTGGTATGTGAGAAGACGGAGCTGCTAGTACATGCAACAAAGAAGAATAAGAAAATAAAAGTTGAGTCTGTTTCCATGGTATGATAGAGGCAAGCTGAGAAGGAGAGCTATGATTGCGAATGAGTAGTCAGTGTGCAGATTGTGCTGGGGGAAATGGTGTGGAGTTAGTGAATTTGTATAAGATGGATGGCTTGCATTTGAATTGATTTGGTATCAGGAGTTTTGAGAGTGTGTTCAGTGAGAGTTTGGAAGTGCAGAGTCAGGGATTTAGAATGTATAGGAGGAGGAATGCAGGTGAGTATAAGTCCATGCCTTAGAGCAGGGTTTTCCCCAAACTGTGTTCTGCGAGAAGTTCTCCTGGAATTTGTCATTTTAGTTTTCTAAGCATTTTTCATGAATAAATATTTTTTAATGGAAATATTCTGAGGAGAATAATATTCATGAATATGTTGAAAAGCTCAGACCCAGAACGCCTAATAACGTCTATGTAGCAAGTTAAACATGGAAGTATTCATGAATTATTGTTAATTTTTACACATCGAAACCTTTCAATTTGGGAAAGGGAATACCGCTGTTCAGGACCGGTCATAACAATTGGCGGCGTATCCTCTGCTCTCAAAACTGAAGGAAATGACATCTGTATAGCAAATGTCAGTGACCAAGCGGCATATTTTTAAACATGGGAATATTCATGAATTATCGTTAATTTTCACACATCGAAATCTTTCAACATTCTGGAAAGGGAATACCGCTGTTTATGACCGATCATAAAAATTCACTGCAAGCCGATTACAGCAATAGGTGGCGTATCCTCTGTTCTCAAAACTGAAAGAAATAACGTGTCGCAAATTAGTGACCAATCAGCAAGGAAGTATAAAGAAAATTTTTCCACTAAAATTGAAGATCAAGGTAGTCTGTGTCTGGTTCTCAAATCTAGTAGTACTGAATACTTTCTTCGCAAGTTGTGTATTGTAAGGTGAAAGTTTCAAAACCATAGTGCCGTGATTTTTTAAAAGTAATAGGCCTGCAGATTTAAATTTTAATATGAATAAGAGACAAGGGACTTTGTTTAATTTTGGTATTAAGAAATCTCTTATTGAAGGTGTTTGTGATGCAACAGATAGTGAGTCCACCAGCCTACAAAGCGATCTCCAGGATGTACAAAAGGAGGGGAAAACTACCAGCACACAAGAGAAAAAGTCTGCATTCACTCATAAGTACTTATAATATTATAAATTTTTGGTGATCAGAATGGGATATGGCAATGAAAATCAGCACAAATTAATTCAATGATGTTTATGTTTAATTATTAATTAATGATCAAATATTAATTAATAATAAAATCTGCTAAATTAAATTAATTATTAATTAATACATTACAAAATAACCAAGGTGTTCCGTGAAAATTTTAGGATTTGTGAAGTGTTCCGTTGTAGGAAAAGTTTAGGAAACGCTGCCTTAGAGGTTAGTTAAATGGGGGAGTGATAACATAATGCTAAATGTAACACCCCAGGTTCTTAACTTTATTGAGTTAAGCAATTCAAAGTGTAAGGGAGGAGGTTGTGGGAGGAAGAGGGTGTTATAGTTTATGAATACTAATGCTAGAGGTATTTGAAATAAGGGTGAAGAGTTTTTGTCATTGGTTAGCTCTGCTTGGCCAAAAGTTATATAGGCATTAATGAGACTTGTTTTATTGAAGATGATATGGTCATAGGAATAGAATACAAGGGATATGGTGTCTTCAGAGAGAATAGGATGGAGGAGGGGTTGCTAATGATAGGAGAGGAATTGAAACCAACAAGAATAGAAGTATATCTGGGGACAGAGTTTCAGAGGGCTCATTTCCTTTCAGGCTATCTGACATGAGCATAAAGACCAGTAGGACGAAATATGTAATTGGTTGCTACTATAATCGGGGGGGGGGGGGTATAAGGGAGAATATAGCTTATGTGCATTTGCAAATTAGCATGATGAATACAGGTCGAGTAATTATTATGGAGGATTTCAATTATAGAGACATAGATTGGGAGGAGGAGGAATGGTCACAGGCAGGAAGGAAATGTAATTTATGCAGCTACTGAGGGATAATTACCTGAAGCAGCATGTAATGGAAGGGACAAGACATTCAAGAGTGCTAAATCTGATTACAGCATCAGAGAACTTAACTCTAAACACTTGTTAACAAGTGATTATGACCAGCTGAGGAATCAGCTTTCAGCAGTGCCATGGCATAAGAACTTGGATTTTGGTAGTTCATGGGAGGTCAAGAGGTGTTTGTTTATACATTCTCATACCCAGAGTCAAAAGGATAAATCAGGTAGGAGTTAGATGGATGATTAGTATCATTAAGCAGGAGTTGCAGAGGGAATACAAAGGAAAAAGTGATCAACATGCCCATGAGAATGAGATAAAGCTAGTGATGAGGCCAAAAAAAAAAAAAAAGTTCTTTTGCTATGCAGCAAGTAAAAGAAGGAATGACTTTCAAAGTGCTAATGATAGGGAGGTAACAATCAAACCAAATACATTAGATTCCGGTTAATTGGGACACATTGAGGCTAGAATATTTTTGCCCAATCAAGTGGCTTTCCTAATTATGCAAAGTTTCATGTTAATACTTAAAAAGATGTAAAAAGACAAACTAACATTTCAGTGGGCAACAAATCATTTGTTGAAATTAATTATAATAGCAAAATATGTACATATTTGAATTTTCCCCTCATTGTCAATATCAACAGAGACAATGACCTGTTGTCTCCTTGAAGTCCTTTGATGTAATCCTGTTTAGAATCATCATGACCAGCTCTTGTTAATTTTTTTTTTTAACATTTGATCACCGAATGCACACTCCTCATCTGGCTACAATGAAGAACCACTGATTTAGGGCATCCTTAACTTCTTGCTTCCATTTTTGGGACATTCTCTGTTTTCCATGCCTTGTCTATTCTCACAGTTTATCTTGCTGTGTGCAGTTCTTGATTTCGGTACTCCAGTTATCTCTTCCAGATGGCAATGACATACTCGCATACCTTTTCCAGATATCAAAACTTAGAAATCTTTGTAATCTTCCTATTCTGAAAACCCCAAAATTTTTCCTAGCCTCTTTTCAAGAATGCTTGCATTCTTGCACCTTCCTTGGAATACTCAATATGGAAATTCCTCATGCAACTGTAGGGCTCCCACTGTACCCTTCTATTAAAAGAGAAATAAAACTTTCAGTTTTATTTCTCTCTTTTAGTAGAGGGGGGGGTACAGTGGGAGCCCTACTCCAGACATCCAGAATTTTGCCTAATGTTTCCAAGACAGCTGCTAATTAGGCATCAAGCTGATTATTTTCTGATAAATTTTAGTGATATAAAACTAATAAAATGAATAATTAAAAATATATACCAGTTAATGATTTTGGTTTATTAATTTTTGTCAAACATTTATTTCAAGTGTCCGTGTAGGTATGTATTACTTTAAATGGCTCCATGTCTGTATTGGAGGCATATTATAATAAAAATCTTATACTTCTAGGTCATCATTATTGAGCAGAAAAATGAAGATGGCACATGGCCAAGGCAAGCTAAAAGGTTAATATCATTTTTTTTCTCCTTAAGTTGAGAATTCATGCTGTCCTCTGCTGTATATTATGATTCTGATATTATATTATGATATCATAATTATAATATCATAATCTGATATTATGATATTCTGCTGTAGATTTATTGGTCAATATGCATAAAGATTTTTACTCCACAAGTGCATGAAAACAGTAGGTGTGTTAAGACCCTTAGCATCGAATGTAATTCGTGTACTTCATACTAGTAATGTAATGACAAGTTTCTTCCAGATTAATTTATTTGTCAGGGTCTCCAATAATTAGATCTTACATTTCATTTCTTCTAAAGCACTACTAATTGTATAAGTCAACCTAGATCTTGGTCTTTTCTGGATCTTTTTCCTGCCATCCTAGCAACAAACGTCTGTTTTGCTAACCTTTCCTCTTTAATTCTATTTTAAGTAACCATATCAGTATAGATTAACATTCTTAAAAATCTAGCAATGTCAAGTTTCTTTAATATCTTCATTTTTAATATGTTCTACTTTTTTTTTATGGACTCCCATCTATGAAGGGTTGTAAATCTTTCATGCGTGGGAGTAAGGATTTTTTTTTTTATATTAATTTTTAAAATAATTTTTTCTATTCTTTTATTCATTTTTTACCTGGTCCAAAAACTCTGCTCTAGAGACCAAACCGACTTTTTTTTTCCAGGCCACATCAGGATTCCATTAAGTGGCAACCTCAAGTCCACCCCAACTGCCCAAACTACACATTACACAGCTCTTTCCACCACAAGGGCAGCACTTGTGCATTCATCACAACCGACATATCATGCTAGATATTGCACATCCTTGAATCCCAGTGTTTGATCTGCTTTGGCTCAAAATTTTCTACCAAACCATCCTGTCCTTTTCATATACTCTCTATTACTCTACGAACTCCATGAGCCATATGCTGATTTCTTCAACTATCTCTCTCTCGCTAAAGCTCTACTTTCTGCAGTCGAAATACTCCAATAGTGAGGTCATCCTTTTTGTGGACTTCGATGATCATAACTCACGTTGGCTCACTTTCTGCAGTTTCACCGATCAAGTGGGGAGTTGATGCTGAGGTATTTGCCATCAGCAATGACCTATCTCAGATCATCAAAACCTTCCTACCAGAATACCCTACAACCCCTTCCAATTTGTCAACACACTTGACCTCTTCCTAACAAACTCCCCTTCCAGGCATACTATTTTTGTCAGTTCTTCTCTTGGTAAATCGGACCACAGCCTCATATAAGTCTCTTTTGCAACAGAACAACCTTCATCCACCAGATCACGGTCTCATGTTCTTTAGCACTACAATGGTGCCAACTCTGAGGAACTCCATGACTTCTATCTCTTATTAGGATAGAAGTCACGGAGGACTTCTCTCCAAATAATCCCTTATTTCACTCCAAATTCTCAGCTGCCATCCAAGCCTGGTTCTCAAAAAGAAAAGTGTGCTAATGCTGAAAAAGAAAAACTGCTTACCATGAATGGTTCAAGACTGAAACTCCAGCTGCCCACTATACCTACTGCAGCTTGCAACCATTGTAAAAGATCATTGCCAAGTCCAAGTTAGACTTTGAAAGGGCCAAATGCAGCAAACTTGCCTTCCTACCCACCCAGATTTCCACCACTCACATCCAGATGGTACTGTAGTCACCTCACATAAAAACAAGGCCATCTTACTGGCATCACTCTTCTCTTCAAATTCCTGCATTTGATGGCCTTGGCAAAGTTCCCTCTACACTACCAAGAATGGCTCTCTTAGTCTTCCAACAAAAAGAAATACAAAGAAACCTGAATAACCTGAACACAGGGCATCCGGTCCTGATGGTATCCCACCTATTGTGTTAAAAAATTGTTCCCTAGAACTGTCTTGTATAGCTTCTTCAATCTATCCTATTCAACTGGTATCTACTCTACAAAAGGGGAAGCAGGTCCACATCCAGCTCATCCCAAAGAAAGGTGATAAAAATCAACTAACTTTTGTCTAATTGCGCTCACTTTTTTCTCTCTAAAATTATGGAGAAGGTCATCAACACCCAAATCTTGAATCACCTAGTCATACAGCGACCAACAGTAGGGATTCTACCACTTGCAGTTTACAGCTGTCTTGTTTTCACCACCCACCTTTGGACTCGAGACATGGAGAAGTTTGCAGAAACTCATAGTTGCCCTTGACATTTCAAAGGTATTTGATTGGGTTTGGCACAGGGGGTCTATTTGGCAATCTGTCATCTTATGGTCTGCCTTACTCACTATGTAACTGGATTGCCAACTTTCTCACTAATTGCTCACTATGTGTAATGGTGGACAGTTTGCTCTCCTTTAGTTTCCCCATCAATGCTGGAGTGCTTCAGGGTTCTGTTCTTTCACCACTCTATTCCTATTGTATATAAATGACCTGCTCACTCAGACATCCAATCCTATCCATAGCTTTGCTGATGACAGTACACTCCATTCCTCCTTTTCATTTGATAAATCCTGTAGTGCTCAAGTATTAGAATCTTCGGATCTATCATGACCAATGACCTGAACTCGGATCTCCTAGCTATATCTCAGTGCAGCAAGGACAACCTTGTAAACTTCAATGGTACCAAAACTCAGTCCTTTTTGATCTCTTGCATGAAAGATTCTCTGCTTGGATTGATCTGCACCTCCTGTCTTTTCTGGCACAACCACATTTCAACTATATCTTTTGCAGCCATCAAAAAATTGGTGTACTTTTTCATACAAGACACTACTTCTCCTTCACAGCTTCTAACTCTATAAATAGCCAAATCCAACCAGCCATGGGATATTGCTCCCATATTTGGGGTGGAGCACCAAAATCCTTCTTAAGATTGCTTGTTTCTGTTCAAAAAGAGGACAATCCAGCCAATTAATGAACTCCCCCCCCCTCCCTCTCTCTCTCTCTCTCTCACACACACACAGATGTTAAGCTTCTGCCTTGTGTCTCTATTACAGGTACTTTCATGGACAGTATTCTGCTGAATTGGCCACTATTATTCTTCCACTCTACTCCAAATCATTAAAACAAGAGTCACTGCTAATCAACCCCCTTTTAACTTGGTGTACTTTTTTGCTTAAGACACTACTTCACAGCTGCTAACTATACAAAGCCCAAATCAACCCAGCCATGGAATATTGCTCCCATATTTGGGGTGGTACACCAAAATCCTCTTTAAGTTTGCTCAGTTCTATCCAGAAGAGGGCAATCCAGCTAATTAATCATCCCTTTCTCATAGATCCACTTAAATCAATCTCTCTCTGCTAGAAGTTCAGTTTTTGCCTTGTGCCTCTTCTACAGATACTTTCATAGACAGTGTTCTGCTGAATTGACCACTATTAATCCTCCAAAATCATTAAAACAAGAGCCACTGCTAACCAACACCCTTTTACAGTCCATCTTAAAACTCACCAAACCAACTTCACTGACTTCTCTTATATTCCATCTATTTCTGTCCTTTGGAACAGTTTCTACCACTCTTCCTTCCCCAAAGATTACAACCCTCAGCTATTCAAGCAAAGAGTGCTATAGGTGTTATGGCCTTTTGTGTGTGGATATATAAAAAGGTGGGAAGTGGTCTCTCACTGAGCAGTGAAATTCATATCCTGCCCAAAAACAATAACAAATATCCATGCCCATGATTTGATTCGAACCCATTGCATGTTGGTTGGAGAGCAGATGACTGACCACTCAGTCTCATCCAACCAGCTTCCTCCTTTCCTTAATTTTTCTCACGATTCTCAAATCTGTGGTTTCTAGACTTTCGAGTTAAAAATAAAACTAGCTAAACAAAAGTCATGGGAGGACTTTGGCAAGAATATAGAAAATAAATATCAAGAAGGTGGCAAAATATTCTGGAGGTTGTTGAAGAAGCTTAGGAATGGAGGAAAGAGTGCTGTAAAAGGAGTTAGAGATGATAAAGGTGACATGAAAACAGGAGAAAAAAAAAGATATCCTTGAAGTGTGGAGTAATTACTTTGAAAAACTGCTAAACGAAACAAGCAGTGATGACAGTACAGTGGTAAAAAAACACTGACCAGGCATGCAGTCAGGAATACATATCCATACTTGAAGTAGAAAAAGCCATCAAATGCTTGAAATGTGGAAAGGCAGCAGGAGTAGATGATATTCGACCAGAAATGCTGAAGTATGGTGGTATAAGAGTCTTACAGTGGCTGCACTGCATAGTTCAGAAAGACTGGACAGAGGGACGAATTCCCGATGATTGGAGTAGAGCTCTCATAGTACCCATATATAAAAAGGGAAATAAAATTGCATGTGAGAATTACAGAGGTATTTCCCTACTGAGTGTTCCTGGCAAGATCTATGCAAGTATACTTGAGAAACGGTTGAGAAGAATTGTGGAAGGAAAGCTGGGTGAAGAACAAGCTGGATTCAGACCAAATAGAGGCTGTCAGGATCAGATCTTCACTTTACGACAAATAGTAGAGAAAGCATGGGAATATAACAGAGATCTGTATTTAAGTTTTGTCGATTTGGAAAAGGCATATGACAAGGTGCCAAGAGAGAAGCTATTCAATACGCTACAGTTATATGGTGTTAATGGGGCATTATATCAAGCAATACTTAGTCTTTATTTGAGTTGTAAGTCAGCAGTAGGAATTGAAGTACAGGAAGATATTTTAATGTTAAATCTGGTGTGAGACAAGGATGTACATTATCCCCACTGTTATTCATTATCTATATGGATCACATTATGAAGGAAAGTGGTATTAAACCTGATATCAAAATTGGAGATGTTAATGTCAGCTCTTTGCTTTATGCGGATGATGTTATACTTCTAAATAAATCCACTACAAGTCTGCAAGATTCTCTGACTAAATTAAATAGCTGTTGTAATAGGTATGAAGGTCAGCAATAAAAAGACAAAGACAATGAAAATAGGCAGAATCATTGAAAATGTCAACTGTGTTGTGAATGGAGAACCTGTGGAACAAGTAAAACATTTCAGCTACTTAGGCACAATTTTTACTGAAGAGGGTAAATTAAATATAGAAATAGACAACAGAATCAGCAAAGCTGGTATGGCGGGAAGTCAATTGAATAAATTCATATGGAATAAGAGAGAAATTAGTCGGAACACTAAATTAGCTGTATACAAGACAGTGTTCAAACCAGTTTTAACTTATGGATCTGAGAGCTGGGTCAGAAGTAAAACACTTGACCACAGACTAGAGACCGCAGATATGAGAGTCCTGAGAAAGATTAGAGGCGTGAACAGATGGCATCAATGGCAATATCATATTAAAAACGAGGATATTAGGAAAGAACTTGACATTGTCAGCATCCAGGAATGCGTTAGCAGAGCTAATCTCAGGTGGTATGGTCACTTAAATAGAATGGGAGAGGAGAGATTAGCAAAACAAGTGTTCTCTGACAGGTTGGCAGGAAAACGACCCAGGGGAAGACCGAGATATAGGTGGATTGATACGGTACAAAGTGCCTTAGACGATAGAAATATAAGACCTGATAATGTTGGAGTCCTGATAAGTAACAGACTGATTTGGAGGAAAATTGTAGATAGGAAGTTAGTAATGGTGTAATTTTTTCATGTAGTACTTTCATATCCTGTACACCCCTTGAGGGTACATGGCAGGAATTTGATGATGATGACCAAAGCTGTTTTATTTTTAACTCAGCTTTCACATCCATAAGTTCAAATTAGTTTGAACATTATTTTATACTACTATTCAGTCATGTGGCTAATTTCTCTCATAATTCATATAAATTTATTCAACTGGCTCCCAACCATATAATCTTTGCTTATTATCTTATCCATTTCCAAATTATGTTTGTCATTTCACCTAACACTTCTGCCTAAATACCTGAAATTTTTTGTTCCCCATCAAATTTTATATATTTGGTTTCTGTAGATTCCTTATTGTTTTTTGCCTAGTGGTGAAGTCCATTGTGATCTGAAAGACAGCTTGTAACAGGAAGCTTATTCAGGTTTTTTTTTACAACTTGTTATATCAAAATAACAATGAAAATTATTTAGTTACATAATTACTGAAAGAGCATGTGTAATACAAAAGTGGTTACAGTATGCTACAACAGGCTTATGGTTTCAATTTTTCACCAATTGTGATACATGTAGTTTAATTTTTTTTAAAAATTTATTTTGTCTTTTTATTTATTTATTTTTAAAGCAATATATTTACTTTCGGTTATTATTTGAATAGAGTAATATCCTGACTTACTATGCTTTGCAATGATCTGCTCATATGACACTTTGCAATTATGACCAGTGCCTATTTATATGGCACTTCATTCGTTCATACAATGATTTTAGTAGCATGACACTCCTGTGAATCAACTGATGCGTAGTTTTCATGAACTGTTTGTGACATCTTTGCTTGTTGCATTTCCCTGTGTTTTGCTGTGAATTATAAACCATTTATAACTGATGCTTTATTTTACTGGTGTTAATAATGGTAGATAAAAACCAAAGTAAGGGTGTTTTCTCCACAGAAAAGAAGAAGATGCATAAACCTATTATATTAGATACCAAGATTAAAATTATCAGATTTAGTGATGGTGTATGGAACACTGTGATAAGCCTAAAGCTAAACTTACCTCCTCCTAGTGTTGTTGCAGCTGTTAAAAACAAATATAAGGTGAAAAGTGCTACACTAGTTAATACTACAGTTACCACAAATGCGACAGGCTTATTGCTGAAATTGAAAAACATTTAATGGTGTAGATTGATGACTAAACTGGTTGACGTGTTCCCTTATTCTAGTGGATTTCAAACTAAGTGATACTGCCCTCTTTTGTAAAAGAAATTCTCACTCCCCCTCCCACATACTTTTCATAAAAACAATAATGACCTAGTTTTTTTAGCCTGTATTTATACAGTACTTGTAAAACTTAGATGTTCTTGCAGCTTTCTGATAGTACACATTTATACTTCAAACCAAACTAAAAGTAAAATAGCAAACAGATATTTATTTTAAAAATTAGAACTTTTAAATTTCTAAGCTATATTAATGACAGTAAAAAAAAAAAAAATAAATAGCATTGATCATTGCTTTGTGTCTCATCATCCCCAGAAAGGGTCTCACTTTCCCCTGGTGGAGAATGCTTGATAGTTTTTGAAAGCCACTGCTTTGAGCCAAGTTATTCAGAATAACTTAATTTCCAAAAATTGTTCTAAATTTTTCATTTGTGTAAGTGACATAAATGAATCCTTTATTTGCATCATATACACATATATTATTGCTGAAAAATTTTATTAAACCATTATTATTAAATAAGAGGAAAAATAACAATCGGTTCGGTATCTAAAATCATTGGTTTCTTTGGTGAAGGATATACTACAGCTAATTATACCATCATTCCCTGAGTTCTGATGGGTTCGAGGTTATATTGCAAGTGGTTGTGTAATTTTGTTTTTCATCAGAAAATTATAGCATGCAGTTCGTCCCTTGACTTACGTCCGGGTTCCGTTCCATCCGGCAAGACGTAAGTCGATACATTAAATCAACAGAGTTATAGGGGTTAGGGAATTAATAGTAATAAGTATACTGTCATTTAATTTTTAAACCTTATTATAAAACTGTACTGTGTGTTACTGCCATTATAAAACAGGAGAATAAGCATCCAAATCTTCCTCCACAATCACATCTTCATTACCTTCCCTGTGGGAACGATCAGGCTGTCGTTCTTCTGGTGTTTTTATGATGAAAATGTCCAATGTGTTTTGCTTATTCCTCTTCTTCTTTTCATCATAAATTTGTTCGTAGCAAGCAAAAGCATCATGTACTTTCCTTCCTACTAATAACTAGCGTTCCACATTGAGGTCCATGTCTTCAGCCATTTTGAGAATCTTTTTGAACAATAAATACAAAATGTTATATTCAGGCAATGACAATCAAGGAAAAGAAGGAGTAGCCATAGTATTCAACACAAAATACGAGGCTAATCTTCTTGAATGGCAGGCAGTCTCAAGTACAGTGATGTGGGCAAATATGAGAATGGACAATGAGACTTATTTGTGCCTATGGTCCCACAAAAGCTTCTACTAAAGTAGAAGTGGAGGAATTTTTTGAGGCTTTAGAAAAAGCAACTGATACAATGAAAAAGGAAGAGTTGGTCCTCGTTGGGGATCTATCTAAATAGCAGAGTAGGAAATGATTGTGAGACATACAAAAATATTTTGGGAAAATTTGAATAAAAGACCAAGCTAATAATAATGGCAAATACCTGTTGGATTTCTGCTCAGGACATGGACTGGTTATTACTAACACCATGTTCCAACATAAAAATGTGCACAAATTCACATGGAGAGAAGATGCAAGGAATAAGAAAAGTCTCATTGATTATGTTATTGTTGATAGTGATGTTTTCTCCCTGGTGCAGGACACCAGAGTGTACAGAGGATTTGAAATTGGAAGTGATCACTATTTAGTCTTGAGCAGGATGAAATTGAATTTCATATTGAAAAGAATAACATGTCAGAAAGTTTCATCGTCATCATCATCAAATTCCTACCATGTACCCTAAAGGGGTGTACAGGATATGATAGTACTCCATGAAAAAATATTACATCATTACTAACTTCCTATCTACAATTTTCCTCCAAATCAGTCTGTTACTTGTCCAGACTCTAACATTATCAGATCTTATATTTCTATCGTGTATCAATCCACCTATATCTTGGTCTTCCTCTGGGTAGTTTTGATGCCAACCTGGCAGAGAACACTTGTTTTGCTATTCTTTCTTCACCCATTCTGTTTAAGTGACCATACCACCTGAGATTAGCTCTGCTAACGCATTCCGGGATGCTGACAATGTCAAGTTCTTACCTTATATTCGCGTTTTTAATATGATATTGCCATTGATGCCATCTGTTCATGCCTATAATTTTTCTCAGGACTCTCATATCTGCGGTCGCTAGTCTTTGGTCAAGTGTTTTACTTCTGGCCCAGCTCTCAGTTCGTAAGTTAAAACTGGTTTGAACACTGTCTTGTATACAGCTAATTTAATGTTCCGACTAATTTCTCTCTTATTCCATATGAATTTATTCAATTGACTTTCCACTATACCAGCTTTGCTGATTCTGTTGTCTATTTCTATATTCAATTTACCATCTTCACTAAAAATCGTACCTAAGTAGCTGAAATGTTTTACTTGTTCCACAGGTTCTCCATTCACAACACAGTTGACAATTTCAATGAATCTGCCTATTTTCATTGTCTTTGTCTTTTTATTGCTGACCTTCATACCATATCTATTACAACAGTTATTCAATTTAGTCAGAGAATCTTGCAGACTTGTAGCAGATTTATTTAGAAGTATAACATCATCCACATAAAGCAGAGAGCTGACATTAACATCTCCAAATTTTGATATCATGTTTAATACCACTTTTATTTATAATGTGATCCATATAGATAATGAATAACAGAGGGGTTAATGTACATCCTTGTCTCACCTCAGATTTAACATTAAACCATCTTCCTGTACTTCTTTCAATTCTAAATGCTGACTTACAACTTAAGTAAAGACTAAGTATCGCTTGATATAATGGCTCTTTGACACCATATAACTGTAGCGTATTGAATAGCTTCTCTCTTGGCACCTTGTCATATGCCTTTTCCAAATCGACAAAACTTAAATACAGATCTTTATCTTCCCATGCTTTCTCGACTATTTGTTGTAAAGTGAAGATCTGATCCTGACAGCCTCTATTTGGCCTGAATCCAGCTTTGTTCTTCACCAAGCTTTTCTTCCACAATTCTTTTCAACCATTTCTCAAGTATACTTGCATATATCTTGCCAGGAAAACTCAGTAGGGAAATATCACTGTAATTCTCACATTCAGTTTTATTTCTCTTTTTATATATGGGTACTATGAGCGCTCTACTCCAATCATCGGGAATTCGTTCCTCTGTCCAGGCTTACTGAACTATGCAGTGCAGCCACTGTAAGACTCTTATACCACCATACTTCAGCATTTCTGGTCGAATATCATCTACTCCTGCTGCCTTTCCACATTTCAAGCCTTTGATGGCTTTTTCTACTTCAAGTATGGATATGTATTCCTGACTGCATGCCTGGTCAGTGTTTTTTATCACTGTGCTGTCATCACTGCTTGTTTCGTTTAGCAGTTTTTCAAAGTAATTACTCCATACTTTAATGATAACTTTTTCTCCCGTTTTCATGTCACCTTTATCATCTCTAACTCCTTTTACAGCACTCTTTCCTCCATTCCTAAGTTTCTTCAACAACCTCCAGAATATTTTGCCACCTTCTTGATATTATTTTCTATATTCTTGCCAAAGTCCTCCCATGACTTTTGTTTAGCTAGTATACACAGTGTTTAGCATTCTTACATTTGTCTCTGTATTCTCTAAGAGCACAAGCTGACTTATTTGACAGGAACTTTTGATATGCTTTCTTCTTTTCCATAACTGGCTCTTTGACTTCCTGTGTCCACCAGGGAGTTCTGATTTTTCTATCCTTGCAAACAACCTCACCATATGCCTCTCTGGCAGAATCAATCAATGTTTTCTTCAGAGTTTGCCACTGAATCTCCAAGGTTTGATTCCTATTCTCAAATTCTTTCATTTTTTTTTCAATCATCTTTGTGTATTTTAGTCTACAGTTCACATCTGGGAGCTGCTCAACTTTTATTCACTTTAAAACTTTCTTACATGTTATTCTTTTCAATATGAAATTCAATTTTTACCTGCTAAAGATTAAATAGTGATCACTTCCAATTTCAAATCCTCCATACACTCTGGTGTCCTGCACCAGGGAGAAAACATCACTATCAACAATAACATAGTCAATGAGACTTTTCTTATTCCTTGCCTCTTCTCTCCATGTGAAATTGTGCACATTTTTATTTTGGAACATGGTGTTAGTAATAAGCAGTCCATGTCCTGAGCAGAAATCCAACAGGTATTTGCCATTATTATTAGCTTTGCTCTTTTATCCAAATTTTCCCAAAATATTTTTGTATGTCTCACAATCATTTCCTACTCTACTATTTAGATCCCCAACAAGGACCTACTTCTTCTTTTTTCATTGTATCAGTTGCTTTTTCTAAAGCCTCAAAAAATTCCTCCACTTCTACCTTAGTAGAACCTTCTGTGGGACCATATTCACAAATAAGTCTCATTGTCCAGTTCCCCATTCTCATATTTGCCCACATTACTCTACTTGAGACTGACTGCCATTCAAGAAGATTAGCTTCGTATTTTGTGTTGAATACTATGGCTACTCTCTTCTTTTTCTTAATTGTCATTGCTGAATATAAAATTTTTTATTTATTGCTCAGAAAGATCTCGCCAGTTTTTGTCTTTTTTGTTTCAGTTACCCCTATTATGTCGATCTGGTACTTATCTAATTCCTCAGCTAGCTCCATTTCTTTGCCATTCAGGCTTCTTATGTTGGTAGTACCGATCTTTAACTCTGTTGATGTTGAGTTGGAGTGTGTTTTCAGATTTGTTCCAGTAGCTGACTTTTCGCTGTTCACCCTGGTTCCCTGGCGAAAACAACGGGGGGCCTTGTTTAACCGGGCGATGCCCCAGCCGTCATGAAATTTTGTCATGTTGTACCATCATTTTTTATTTTGGTTTAACCATTAAGAATACAATTTGGTCGGCTAAATCCCAAATTGCCAGACCATCCTTGTTCGTTCAGTATCCAGTTAGTTACCCAACAGGGTGCACTACGAGAAGGTGAGGATTGGACATTAGATCAGAAGTCCTGGTCGGTTCTCCGTATTCCTTTAAAGGCTATGTAAGCGAATAAAAGTTGAGCAGCTATCAGATGTGAACTGTAGACTAAAGTACGCAAAGATTATTGAAGAAAAAATGAAAGAGTTTGAGAACAGGAATCTAACCTTGGAGATTTATTTATTGGCAAGCCTTGAAGAAAGCCCTGATTGATTCAGCTAGAGAGGCATATGGTGAAGTTGTCTGCAAGGATAGAAAAATTAGAACTCCATGGTGGACACAGAAAGTTAAAGAGGCAGTAAAGGAAAAGAAGAAAGCATATCAAAAGTTCGTGTCGAATAAGTCAGCTTGTGCTCTTAGAGAATACAGAGACAAATGCAAGAATGCTAAAGACTGAGTAAAACTAGCTAAACATAAGTCATGGGAGGACTTCGGCAAGAATATAGAAAATAAATATCAATAAGGTTGCAAAATATTCTGGAGGTTGTTGATAAAGCTTAGGAATGGAGGAAAGAGTGCTGTAAAAGGAGTTAGAGATGATAAAGGCGAAATGAAAACGGGAGAAAAAGATATCCTTGAAGTATGGAGTAATTACTTTGAAAAACTGCTAAATGAAACGAGCAGTGATGACAGCATAGTGGTAAAAAACACTGACCAGGTGCTGCAGTCAGAATACATATCCATACTTGAATTAGAAAAAGCCATCAAAGGCTTGAAATATGGTAAGGCAGCAGGAGTAGATGATATTCGACCAGAAATGCTGAAGTATGGTGGTATAAAAGTCTTACAGGGACTGCATTGCATAGTTCAGAAAGCCTGGACAGAGGGACGAATTACAGATGATTGAAACAGAGCTCTCATATTACCCATATATAAGAAGGGAAATGAAACCGAATGTGAGAATTATAGAGGTATTTCCCTACTGAGTGTTCCTGTCAAGATGTATGCAAGTATACTTGAGAAACGGTTGAGAAGAATTGTTGAAGAAAAGCTGGGCGAAGAACAAGCTGGATTCAGGCCAAATAGAGGCTGTCAGGATCAGATCTTCACTTTACGACAAATAGTTGAGAAAGCATGGGAATATAACAAAGATCTGTATTTAAGTTTTATCGATTTGGAAAAGGCATATGACAAGGTGCCAAGAGAGCAGCTATTCAATACGCTACAGTTATATGGTGTCAATGGGGTATTATATGAAGCAATTCTTAGTCTTTATTTGAGTTGTAAGTCAGCAGTTGGAAATGAAGGAAGTACAGGAAGATGGTTTTATGTTAAATCTGGTGTGAGACAAGGATGTACATTATCTATATGGATCACATCATGAAGGAAAGTGGTATTAAACATGATATCAAAATTGGAGATGTTATTGTCAGCTCTTAGCTTTATGAGGACAATGTTATACTTCTAAATAAATTTGCTACAAGTCTGCAAGATTCTCTGACTAAATTGAATAACTGTTGTAATAGATATGTTATGAAGGTCAGCAATAAAAAGACAAAGACAATGAAAATAGGCAGATTCATTGAAATTGTCAACTGTGTTGTGAATGGAGAACCTGTGGAACAAGTAAAACATTTCAACTACTTAGGTACGATTTTTAGTTAAGATGGGAAATTAAATTTAGAAATAGACAACAGAATCAGCAAAGCTGATATGGTGAATAGTCAGCTGAGTAAATTCATATGTAATAAGAGAGAAATTAGTCAGAATACTAAATTTGCTGTATACAAGATAGTGTTCAAATCCAGTTTTAACTTATGGATCTGAGAGCTGAGTCAGAAGTAAAACACTTGACCAAAGACTAGAGACCGCAGATATGAGAGTTTTGAGAAAGATTAGAGGTGTGAACAGATGGCATCAATGGCAATATCATATTAAAAATGAGGATATTAGGAAAGAACTTGACATTGTCAGCATCCAGGAATGCGTTAGCAGAGCTAATTGCAGATGGTATGGTCACTTAAACAGAATGGGCGAAGAAAGATTAGCAAAACAAGTGTTCTCTGCCAGGTTTGCAGCAAAACAACTGAGAGGAAGACCAAGATATAGGTGGATTGACAAAGTGCCTTAGACGATAGAAATATAAGATCTGATAATGTTGGATCTTGACGAGTAAGACTGATTTGGAGGAAAATTGTAGATAGGAAGTTAGTATTGATGTAATTTTTTTCATGTAGTACTATCACATCCTGTACACTCCTTTAGGGTACATGGCAGGAATTTGATGATGCTTACTGCAAAGAACATTTCTGCAAGTCCCTTCACTGTGAATTGTTTAACTACCTCTTCCTGTTTCTCTTTTCCCTCTTCCTTTTCTCATTTTTCCTCTTCTGCAACAGTTGTTCCTCCAGTTCGACCAATCCTTCTTTGGTCAACTCTTTGGGGGGGGGGGGGACTTCCTATATGTTGAATTATGTCATCATTCACTTCGAGATTCAGATTGTTTGCTAGGCTCAATAGGTATTTATTACGAACTTCCAGAATCATGCAGAAACGTTTTTAATGTCTTTTTCCATATCTCACTCATACATTGAGAGGTCACTTCGTCCCAAGCCACAGCAGTATTGTTACTAGCATGATAAATATTGAATGTTTTCCAGAATTACATGAGTGTCTGGTCATTTCCTGCAGAAGCAGAAATGGCTGGTGGAAAATTTCTCCTTGGATAATAAGCTTTAAATAAGAACTCCCTGATCCATCGGTGGATCAATGAAGTAATGTTTGGAGGGAGAAACTTGAACTTGGTGAAGATCACCGCTGTAAGACGGATGACATTATCTAGAATTAATAAAATTTAAATTCTACATTTTCTTTCACTCAATAGGTATTTATTTCGCTCGCATTAAGACATCCTCAAACAATATTTGAGTCATCCATGACTTGTTATTGCTCCGATAATGAACTGGAGGCATGCTTCCTAATGTTTTTGAAGATTCATGGATTCTTACTGTGCCATATTACAAATGGTTTCAGATTATATCCAGCCACATTGCCTATTACAGAATCGTAATACGATCATTACGATTTGTGGATGAATGTCCGCTCTGGCATTTTTCCCCCAAAAGTTGGACGTTTCATCCATATTAAATAATTTTATCCAATTTTTCCACAAACTACTTGGCAGCCTTCTAAGCACTTGCAGATTCCCATACATTTTCACATTATGCAGCGCAAAACGCTGCTTGAATCTCATGAACCAACCAGTAGAAGAAGGAGCGTTAAATTCGTAGTAATAATCAGGTTCTGCTTTCTCCTTCAACATGTTGAATGGAAGCAGATCCTTTCCCAGCCTCTATGATTTTATCCTTATTTTTCAAAATGGTCGGCACTGTAGAATGAGACCATCCGAAGTCATGTGCGATCACATTGACGGGCTTACCAGCTTCATGTTGCTTTATAACTTTAGAGCAATTGATCTTAAAACTTCGTTTCAAGATCAATTGCTCGCCTATTTTTCTGTGATTCTTCACTAGGTTTTTTGATTGGGTGTGTAGGGGCCATGTTGCACAAAATATATTGCGCAATATTTAACGATAAATACACAAATAAACCATTTCTCAAACACAAAATCAACAGAGGAACTGTTGAAGACATGTGCCGACTGCCGAGGGAGGTTGTGGCTGAAAACGCTGTTGCCACTGTGCATGCTTTACCTTATGCTCGCTTGCATCTTCTTCGAAAGTATTGCCGAAAATGTTAATTATTCCCTTATGGGATCATGGACGTATCTTCGAAAGTCGAGGATGACTGTATCAGAAATTTAAGGTATACATTAGTAAAGTATATATAAATTAAAGTAAAATTTAGTATATTTTGATAATAGTATATTTATAACATTTTTATTGTGATATTGTTGGCATGGTACTGAATGTTTTCCAGAATTACATGAGAGTCTGGTCATTTCCTTCAGAAGCAGAAATGGCTAGTGAAAAAGTTCTCCTCGATGCGATGAACAATGGTGGCAATGACCACGTTGTCCAGCGATTTGTATTTGCAGGATATTATTCAGTGCAGTGTATGTGAAATGTATGCATCAAGAAAATTAAAGAATATGTGGAAGGAAATTGAAACAAGAGAGAATATGTATTAAGTGTTTTAAAAGTGAGTGTCTGTTAGGTGACGAGAACGCAACAAATACCGACGATAAGATGGAAAATGATGTTAATAATGTGGAACATGTGGCCTTGGAAATAGAGGAGAATGAAATGGATATCAATAAAGAAATAGCACGCTTAAATGTTATCCTTCATAGGACAAAGTGCGAAATTGAAAAACTGCAGAAGCAGCACGAGTTAAGCACTGAAAAAAGGAAAGAAGCAGCTGATACGAAAGAATAATAAAGACCGATCAAACAAACAAGAAAAACATGTTAAGCAGAAAATTATGTATGGAGACTCAATAATCGGGGAGTGCTTAATGAAAGTATGACAAAATTGTGTTTTCCGAGAGCAAAAATTCATGATATTAGATGCCATTCAGATGCAAAAAGGTAAGTCGAAGGAAATGGTTATCCTGGTTGGTACCAATGATTTGAGATGTGAGAGGTATTCTATGAGGGAGGATGTAAAGGAGTTGTTAGAAGAAGCAAAACTAGAGAGAGGTAGGTGAAGATTGTGCGATTATGGAAACATAAACTTGGTTATGTTTCCATAACCAAGGTGCAGATTGTAAGTCTCCTACCAAGCTATGATAGAGGCAAACCGAGGAGGGGACATTGATAGCTAATGAGTCTATATGTAGATTGTGCAAAGGAATGATGTGGAATTTGTGGATACAGAAAGAAGGAATTGTACAATGCAGATGAACTGCATCTGAATGGTTTTGGTGTTAGTGTCTGGAGAGAGCTTTGTTCACCGAGCATACCGACATGCAAATTTAGGGAAATTTAAGCAATTAGGGTGGAAGCAAGTGAGTTTGTGAAGGCACCCATGAAGCAAGTGTTGACCAAGTGAGGAATGTAGTATCTCAAGCCAAAATGTTGAATAGGGTAGTCAATTCAGAAAGTAAAGGTGAGTGTAGAAATAAAGGGATGTTGCCATTTCTATATACTAATGCTAGAAGTATCAGGAACAAGAGGGAGGAGTTTTTAGCATTAGAAAAATTTTAAAACACATTCTATCACTGTAACTACATCATCTGCTGTTAGCCAAGTCTCACTAATGCCTATAACTTTTGGTGAGGTTGCACTAATCAATGAGACTTGGCTAACAGCAGGTGATGTAGTTACAGTGATAGAATGTGAAGGGTTTAGTATTTTCAGGGAAGACAAAGACGATAGAATGGGGGTGGGTAGTCCTGCTGATGATAACAGATTAATTACAACCAAAAAGAATAGGAAACAGGTAGGAGGGTGGCTGTTTATTTGAAGCAATCTGGTGTGAGATTAAGACCAATAAGACAAAACATACAGTTAGTTGTTGCTATAGGCCAGGGAGTTCCACAGATGATCTGGAAGACATGCATGATCAAATTATTACAAGAGTACAGGTTGAGTGATTATTATGGGGGACTTCAACTAGAGATATAGACTGGAAGGAAGAAAGATCACATGGCAAGAAGGAAATGGATTTATACACCTGCTTAGAGATAACTGCTTGAGGCAGCATGTGATGGAGGGGACTAGGGGTGGGAGAGCATTGGATCTGGTCATAGGATCAGAAGAGCTATCCATAACCAAGTTGACAACATTGCCTCCAATTGATGAAAGTGACCATGTGGTCTTGACTTGGGAAATTGATGAGGAATATTCTGTCAAGAAGGGATATTTGTGGAAGTACAAGGCAGGTAATTATGACATGCTTGGGAAGAGGCTTGAATCTCTGCCATGGCATAAAACACTGCAAAATAAAAGGATCATCTAGAGCAGGCATGGCTAACATCATTCTATACGAGGGCCAATATATGATGAGTGGTAGCGTCACTGGCCACACACTTTTTAGACAGAACTTAAATAAAAATAAACTCTGCATTTTTTCAAGGCAATAGTTATGTATTGACTTACTATATTTGCTAAATCATTTTACTACTTGGAGAACAATATAAACTACTTGAAACTGAGTCTCTGAAACTGATCACTGTAACCAGATCAGAGCAAGTGACTTTCAGTGAATGCGTTACTCTGAAGTGCATAGAAATCTACCACTCCCACTACTACAACTCGCACAGAGAAGCAGTAGATTTTATAAATTGAGTAATCTTTTTAAAGCAATTTTGAGTCCGTGTTGAGAATATAAAGTGTTTCCATCATCAGAAATAATGAATATAACTATTATATCAAGCAGAAAATCTGCAGTTGAAATTAATAGCTAAATTTATAATATATATAATTTAATATAGTTTTTACCCTGCTGCAGGCCGCACAAAATCACGTTCTGGGCCGCCTGCTGTTGGCCACCTATGATCTAGAGGAAGCACTATGAAATTGTATACGTAGGGTAAGGAGGGTTAATCGGGAGGAGTTAGATGGATGAGTAATATCATTAAGCATGAGATACAGAAGAAAATGCTGTGGAGGATATATTAAAGAGATAGGTGACCAGCAAACTCATGAACAGTACAAGGCTCAGGCAAGAAAGGTGACAAACATGGCAAGGAAAGCCAAATCAGATTATTAGAAATATTTAGCCGAGCAGGCCAAAGAAAATCCCAAAGTTCTTTCATTATGTGGCAAGTAAGAGGAAGAATGACTATGGAAGATTAACCTTCATGAGTGATGATGGTCACGAGGAGACGGAAGCGGATAAAATAGTTGGGTTACTGAGTGACCACTTTGCAAGCCTATATCTTCCTAGTGAGGTTACTGCTTTAACCTATGTGACAGACAGTAATGGGAATAGAGGTGGATGAATTGTGAAGGTTCTTAGGATATTGCAGAATCTCAACGTAAATACAGCTGAATAATTAGATGGAAATATCAGCTCAGGTTTTTGCAAGAATGTGCAAGAGAACTTGCAGTGACTCTGACTAGACTCTTTTTTAAGTCTCTCAGCTCTGTAGAGTTCGAAGGGAGTGAGAAGAGGGCAAAATTATTCCTTTGCATAAGAGAGGTTTTGAGACTACAGTAGAAAATTATAGACCAATCAATATCTGAGGCATGGTGGTAAAAAAGAGAATTCAAGAATGGGTAGATAAAAATATGACACTGTATGAAGGTCAGCATGGCTTTATGATGGGTCAGTCATGGCTTAGTAATTTTCTAAGTTTTTATAATAGAGTTACAACTGAGTTAGATAAAGGAAATGGCTATGCGATGATTTTGCAGAGGCATTTGACAGAATACCACATGGAACACTTACACAAATTGGAACAAATGGGGATGGATATGACACTGGTTAAGTGAATAAGAGGGTGGCTGCTGGGCAGATATCAAAAAGTGGCACATGGAGATGCAGAATCGAATCGAAAATAGGTGACTAGTTTTGTACTGTAAGATTCGGTGTTGGGACCATTGCTGTTTAATTCCTAAATAAATGATATAGGAAATAACCTGAAACGAAATAGTTGTTTGCTGATGATGATGCAAAATTAGGTAGAGTAATAGTTAATCAAGCTGACATGGAGAGCATGCGGGACGATTTAAATATGCTGTCAGTATGGGAAAAAGTTAATGAGTATCAGTTTAATGTAGAGAAATGTTAAGTTATGCACTTTGGAATAAATAGATTACAAGCCACTTATCACATCGATTGCACTGTACTCCAGGAATAAAGAAGTTGAATAAAGGTGTGGTCAGTAGGGGTGTGAGGACTAGTTTTTTTGCTTGGAGAGTGATGAATGAGTGGAATTTATTGACGCAGTCAGTTGTGAGTGCTTTGTCTGTTAATGGGTTCAAGGAAAGGTACGATAGATTGGGTCTCCTGCAATGAGTCCTTGGACTCCATGGAAGTGCCCGTATAATAATTATTATATCTATCTACAAGTGAAAGAGAGAGAGAGAAAAAAAGACAACTATTTACTATATGACAGTGGTCTGGAACTTAACATGTCAATATGACTAGGATATGCCTGTATAACATTTTATATTGTTTCAGTTAAATGTTGACTTTATTCTTTTGCTACTGTTAGAGCTAGAATTCCTACTACAAATAGATTTAATACTATGATCTTTTACCAGTATTTGTACTATTTTCACTGAATGCACAAATGAATCTTGTAATTCTAAAATTGTAGGATGATTCAGTAGAATACAAAATAAAAAAAATGACTGACTTATCATTAATTTTTGGAATGTACCATCAAGGATTATAAGGATTCTAGGATAGTCCAGTGTAAAATTTCATTAATAATTCCTTATCTGTAGTTTTGGTCTAAAATTGATCCATATGATCAGTTGTAATATTTTTGTTTTTTCATCCTTATCTTTGCTAAGAAATTTTTTATTTCAGACTGTTATTCCATTGTTTTAATCCTTACCTATTTGTTAATGACTTGCTCCTCTGTTTACATATTCCTTAATAATAATGTTAAGTTCCTATCTAATATCTTCATTTTTCAATGAGGCTAACTGAGCACTCCCTCCTTTAAGTTTCCTATATCTTTAATATAATCTTCCTATAGTCTTTAATCAGTCTCTGCCCTCCCCCCCTTCTTTCTAAGATAACAGTTGTCATTTTCTGCTACTTTGAAACCTCATATAATTACAGTTCACACTTGTATAATGAATAAATTGCATGAAAACTTTCTCGACTTTAAAAAAAATGTACATTAATTTGGGAAATGTATGTCTTAAATCCTAATTTTTTGAAGACCATTATGAGTTAACTTTCTCTAACCTTAAAAACATACATTTAAATTATATATTTGAAACATTTAAAAATTTTAATTTAACAAATTTAAACAACCAACTTTAAATAGATTTAAGACAAAATATATTTAAAACATAATTTATATTTAAAAGTGCTTATTTTTGACAAAAATGAGCATTAACAGAATGTGATCAAAATCAAAATGAATAGAAATATGGTAATTAAGAATGAATGAAAATATAATTGGGATCTGTAGGAGACACTGTATTAAGCAAAAATTTGTTTACCATTAACTTGAGTATCTTGAGGCCAAAGTGTGATAAATACACTGATATGGATTTATTATTATAGAATCCACACCTGCTGTTGTAATCTTTGTTACAATTAATTCTCACTAAAGCAAATTTGTAGGGATCAAAGGAATAATTTATTATAGTGGAGTATTTCTTATATAGTCATTGCATTTGGTTAGGTTTATTATGGTTTTGTTATAAAGAGTGTTCACTATTGTTATCATTAATTTATTGCACTTGCTATAGTGAGCATCATTGCCTATGGTACCTTCATAAATATCAATTGAGCAATCAACTTAGTTGAACAAATTGTATTCTGTATTATTTCTTTCCTAAACATGTATTATGATATTATTATTATTATTATGTGACACCTCCAGGGAGTCCAAGACTCATCGAGAGAGAGTTTACTCCACAACTCTGTCTCTACCACTCAATCCACCAACTACAACGAACTGGAACTACACCAACGCCATCTACTGCCCACCACCACTAGTATTTCTACAGACGATCACAAACATCCATGTCCATGGTGGGATTCAAACTCTCAGCCTTTTGGCTGGAGAGCAGATATGCTAACCACTTGGCCAGTTAGGCTGGTGGTTATCGTATAGCATAATTAAAAATTATGTTGACCAAGGTATCTCTGGTTGAAAAAAGGCTGTCCATTTTTGATGATAATCAGGACAGAAGACAAACAGTGCATTATCAATTACTGAAACAACTAGAACTGAAAATATGCATTGTGTCCATGTGCTTGTTGGTGCTGGTACTATCCTGTCTTTTGAATGGTAGCTAGCCACTGACCTGTTTTCAATGGTATTAAAACAAAAAAATTGAATGGTGGAGATGGAATGAAAAACAGCTGGTGTCTGTAGAGATTTCAAAGTCTTAGTACATTGCCTGTCTATATCTATGGAAAATTAGAGCATTTTCCATATGATGTTTCTCATACCAGAAGAAGTTGATGTCAGAACTGTGCCTGACATTTTCTATTAGCATCAAGTAAGTGGAGAAAGATGACCTGCTGTATTTCCACAGCTTTTGGCATAAAAAATGAACAAAGTTTGGTAAAGCATTTAAACATACATACATTTAAATTTTGATTTAAATGTATGTATGTTTAAATAATGTATGTAATATCATGCATATCTTAGATACAGCTACAATTGCTTGTGTATATGTGAGGGGGAAGATAATAATTGAGTTATTTGATTATTAACATGCCATGCTCCAAGTTTTCCGATAAAACAATTCTATTACTACTATAGTCATCATCAAATTCCTCACATGTACCCGCAAGGGTTGTACAGGATACGATAGCATACTACATAAAAAACTTATATCATTAATAACTTCCTATCTAGAATTTTCCTCCAAATCAATCTGTTACCTGTGAAGACTCCAACATTATTAAATCTTATTTTTCTACCTTCTAAGGCACTTTACTGTTTCAGTCCACCTACATCTTGGTCTTTTGCCTGTCGTGTTTTGCTAATCTTTCCTCTCCCATTCTGTTTAAGTGACCATACCTTCTAGATTAACTGTGCTATCACATTTCTGGATGCTAACAGTGTGAAGTTCTTTCCTAATATCCTCGTTTTTAATATGATATTGCCATGATGCCATCTGGTCACACCCCTAATCTTTCTCAGGACTCTCATATCTGTGGTCTCTAGTCTTTAGTTAAGTGTTTTATTTCTAACCCAGCTCTCAGATCCATAAGTTAAAATTGGTTTGAACACTGTCTTGTATACAACTAATTTAGTGCTTTAACACAATTCCCTCTCATTCCATATAAATATGTTTGGTTGACTTCCTACTGCACCAGCTTTGTTGATTCTGTTGTCTACTTCCATATTTCATTTACCATCTTCACTGGTACATTCATAAACTAGCTAATTCCTGATTTTGAATATCTCATGATGCACAATGTACATGAAGATCATAAAGTGATCAGTGAATACAGAAACTAGGACTGACAACAGTCACATCATAGCAGTGATCAGTTGATAGTGTATAAAGAGCCGTTGCACAAACTGAATAAGAATTCAGCCACATGGGATGTCAGTGCAGGTGATAAAGGAGTGTTCAGCTGAACTGGCTATTCCCTTGGTCAGGCTATATAATTTGAGTCTCAGAACAGGGAATATTCCACAGGAGTAGAAAGAATGTATGGTAATTCCATTGCACAAAGCTGGTACAAAGACCGAAGTATTTGACTATCAATTAATCAGAATCTCAGGAGTGGTGGTGACGATTTTGGAAAACTTGGTTAGGGCTCTCATTCAGAAATGGGTAGACAGTGAATCCCTAATTTACAATGAACAGCATGGATTTACTAAGGAAAGGTTATGTTTTAGCAACTTACTCGCATTCTATAATAATGTTATTACTTTGTCAGACAAGGGGAATGGATACATCATGATACCGTTGGATTATTGGTTTAAACCACAATATAAATGATGATACAACATGACAGAATTTCATGCCGGGTGGGATGTCACCTTTTAAACAAATCCCCCCCCCCCCCCGTTGCTTTCGCCTGGGAACCAGGACGAACAGCGAAAAGTCAACTACTGGAACAAATCCTAAAACACACCCCAACTCAACATCACCAGAGTTAAAGATCGATACTATCAACATAAGAAGCCTGAATGGCAAAGAAATGGAGCTAGCTGAGGAATTGGATAAGTACCAGATCGACATAATAGGGGTGACTGAAACAAAAAAGACAAAAACTGGTGAGATCTTTCTGAGCAGTAAATACAAAATGTTATATTCAGGCAATGGCAATCAAGGAAAAGGAGTAGCCATGACTAAACATACACACATAACCACAGTAATAAGATTTTTTTTAATAAGTAAATATTTCGTCTCCTAAGTATCATAAGACATCAGTACAGTTAATTCAAACAATACTAGAAATCATATACAATTAGGGTGCATACTTACAATGGAATCCCTCTATGCATGCAGTAGCATGCTAAAGAATTAAATTATGTATGCAAAAAAAAATTTACATTAAAATGAGATAACATATATAAAAATTATTTTACACAATTTAGGATGACAATTTCCCAGACTTTAAGGATAGTAAGAACGTCATTACAGTTCAAATTAGGTCTGTGACATAGGGCTTCAGCACTTTCCTTATATAAATGTTCATGTTTATATGAAGATCTATGTAGAAGTTTGGTCTACTTCCGATGGATCCCATGGTTAGGGTTTTTAATTTTGTGTTGTGTGAGGCCAGATTTCTGCGGTTTAATAAGACAGATATGGTCTTGATGTTCCAAAATGTGTGTGCTAATGGATCTACCTGTCGGTCCATAGTAGAACAATTTACAGTAGCATGGGACCATGTACACGCCAGGTAGCATCAGAGGTAAGAGTTTGTCTTTGGGAGAAGTAACTAATTGTAGATTTGGTTGATTGGTTTGTAGTAATAGCCAATTTATATTTCTTCATAATTTTTCTCATACATTTGGCAATGCTTTTGACATATGGTATGGAGATCCTATGGGTTTATTCTTGTCGATGTGTGGGGAAGTGACTGATGATTTTTTTAGTTTTTGGATTGTATCCATTTTGTATGGTTGTATTTTTGATTATTTCCTATTTGGTTTAAAGATTCTTCGGAGGAGCAGAATCTGTGCGCTCTGGTTACTAATGATTTAATGATTCCAAATTTCTGAGATAGATGAAGAGAGGAAGAATCGTGAATCCGATATTGTTGAATTATTCAAATTTGTTATTACTTCTGGATACTTCACTTGGAAAGAGAAAATTTACAAGCAAGAGGAAGGAACAGCAATGGGGATCACCCTTATCACCAAACTTAGCCATCCTTTTTCTAGAACACCTTGAAGAAAAAATTTTCATGTTTAATCCTAAACCAAAAATCTGGCTATGATACATTGATGACATGTTTGCTGTCTGGGGTCATTCTGAACAAGAACTACACTTGTTAAGAATGAAAATACCTTCTTCATCCTCGCATAAAATTCACGCTAGAAAAAGAATCTTAACATGATATCTCCTTCCTGGATGTACACATCTGAAGAAAAGAAGATGGTTCCATCTCAGCTTCTGTCTATCGTAAGCAAACTTTTTCAGGACGCTACATTCACAATTCTTCAGCTCATCATCCATCTCAAAAATCTGGAATCATTAAATTTTTATCCAATATTAATTTATTCAGTTGACTTCCTACCATACTAGTTTTGTTGATTCTGTTGTCTATTTCCACATTTAATTTACCATCCTCACTAAAAATCATGCTTAAGTAGCTGAAATGTTTTACTTGTTCAATAGGTTCTCCATTTCAATGTTTCTGCCTATTTTCATTGTCTTTGTCTTTTTAATGCTGACCTTCATACCATATCTATAACAACAGTTATTCAATTTAGTCAGGGAATCTTGCAGACTTGTAGCGGATTTATTTAGAAGTATAATATCATAATGCGATCCATTATGGATCGCATTATGAAGGAAAGTGGTATTGAACATGATATCAAAATCGGAGATGTTAATGTCAGCTCTTTGCTTTATGTGGCTGATGTTATACTTCTAAATAAATACGCTAAAAGGCTGCAAGATTCCCTGACTAAATTGAATATTTGTTGTAGCTTCTCTCCTGGCACTTTGTAATATGCTTCTTCCAGATTTACAAAACTTAAATACAGATCTTTGTTATATTCCCATGACTGCTCAATTATTTGTTGTAAAGTGAAAATCTGATCCTGCAGCCTCTATTTGGCCTGAATCGAGTTTGTTCTTCACCAAGCTTCCATGATCCTTCTCAACCATTTTTCAATTATACGGGCATAAATCTTCCTAGGAACACTCAGTAGAGAAATACCCCTGAAATTGCACATACAGTTTTATTTCCCTTTTTATACGAGTACTATGACAGCTCTATTCTAATCATCTGGAATTCGTCCCTCTCTCCAGGCCTTCTGAACTATGCAGTGCAGCCACTGTAAGACTTTCATACCTCCACACTTGAGCATTTCTGGTTTCGGATATCATCTACTCCAGCTGCCTTTCTACATTTCAGGCTTTTGATGAATTTTTCTGCTTAAAGTATGGATATATATTCCTGATTGATGCCTGGTCAGTGTTTTCTACCACTGTGCTGTCCATGATTGTTTCATTTAGCAATTTTTCGAAGTAACTACTCCATATTTCAAGGATACCTTTTTAACTATATCTTTTTCCTCTTTCCTGCATTTCTGAGCTTCTTCAAAAACCTCCAGAATATCTAGCCACCTAATTTGATATTTATTTTCTATGTTCTTGCCAAAGTCCTCCCATGACTTTTGTTTAGCCAGTTTTACAGTGTTTAGCTTTCTTACATTTGTCTGTGTATTCTCTAAGAGTACAAGATAACTTACTTGCCGGGAACTTTTGATATGTTTTCTTCTTTTCCTTCACTGCCTCTTTAACTTTCTGTATCCACCATGGAGTTCTGATTTTTCTATCCTTGCAGACAATCTCACTACATGCTTCTCTGGCTGAATCAGTCAATGTTTTCTTCAGAGTTTGCAACCGAATCTCTAGGGTTTTTGGTTCCTGTTTCAAACTCATTTTTCTTGAATAAGGTTTGTCTATTTTAGTCTACAGTTCATATCTGAGAGCTGCTCAACTTTTCGTCGTTTTAAAACATTCTTACATGTTCTTTTTTTTTCAACATGAAATTCAGTTTTTTTTTGCTCAAGACTAAATGGCGATCACTTCCCATTTCAAATCCTCTGTACACTCTAGTGTCCTGCACACAGAGAAAACATCACTATCAACAATAACATAGTCAATGAAACTTTTCTTATTCCTTGCCTCTTCTCTCTATGTGATTTTGTGCACATTTTTATGTTGGAACATAGTGTTAGTAATAATCATTCCATGTCCTGAGCAGAAATCCAACAGGTATTTGCCATTGTTACATCCTGAATGAAGAACTTAGAAACAATTCATTCAGGATTTAACAAGTCAGAAAAATCAGCTGAGAGAAAAAACTTGTACTCGAGCAGAAGAAATAAAGTACTGGCTGTAAATAGAAATAGAATTACCTCCTTTTAGTAGAATTGTAATACCATGTAAAGAACTTTGTGTATAAATTAGTATTATATGAATGCATCATGTATACAATGAATGGGTAAATTGGATGTAAACAATAGTCCAAAGGGTCATGAGCAGGTCTGAGGCATTGTCAATCTCGGAAAACGACGCACATTCGTTTCCCGGAAGGGGCTGCCAGAGATCTCGCGATGTGCCGAAATTCCCGCGGTCGAAGAAAGTAACGGGGGGGAAAAAGATCACAGAAAGAAGAGGGCGCTGTCACAGCTAATAACAGGGTGCTAAAAAGGATTTGCACCCCTTTATCAAGGCTTTTTTCGCATATTTTGCTGGATGATGATTCGACTTCTCCCGTGGACCGGAAGTTCCTGATGGCGTTTCTTGGCGATGGTACAATACAGGACAGTGCGCCTTTCCCTTTGATGTTGGAATTTCTGCCGGTACGAAAGCGTGAGATGTTGGCGTATGCTGTCTTCGCTCCTTCACTGAAAGTTCCGACAGAATAATATCGCGGACATATACCAGAACCGGCAGCAGAAACGATGATGGCCCGAAACAGATCGAGAATAGACGAGGGAAAAACGCCAGGTGCAGAGCATAGCTTAATCTGATGACCATAGTGACCCACCACGTGGATGCAGGCTTATGGAAGTATCGAGAGGTAATTCAAACAAAGAAGGACAGTTCAGGTGGACCTGGAGATCCTGCCCCAAGAAATGGTAAAGTACAGATTTTGTTGTATGATAACCCAGTCGCTAAAAGGGAAAGATCATTGTAATGTAATAATCGAGTATGGACAGTATTTAAGAACTTGAAGTGATTATTTAGCAGTGGCTAATGTCCATAAGACAAATTATCTAGGATTATAGATGATTGTGACTAGTTTAAATATGCAAGACGAACATAGTAGGTAGAATATTGATTAGAAGTGTATAATGTGTATATTATGTGTGTTTAATCTCTAACTTAAAAGAAGGATTTATTGTTCATGCATTAGAGTATTAATCAGTTTGATACAGTTTGATTTAGCATGTCATTGAACTAATTGAAAGTGAGATTGGTCTAAGTGTATATTATGTCTTTAGATTCCAATAAATGTTTTTTCTTCTATACCTGAGTTTTGCCTGTGATATGAACCAAAAACTACCACTCATTAATCTGAACCATAGCGGGGGGGGGGGGGGGGGGAGAATTGAAAGAAATGTATAACATGTTATTATAGAGGTTACGACTGCAAACCAGAATTTACTTAGCCACAGTAAAGCGTTTGATTTATGAATATAAGCACTAAATTTATTCACCTATGTGCACCAAGAGTCTGGAAAAGTCTCCCTGAATAAGAGTCCCATCTATTCTAAGATATTTGGCGCAGCTTTAAAAAATAAATTTGTCAATACTGAAGTGGAGATGGCCCCAGAAAGAAATTAGAGGATTCGTTTCTTTTAGCACGGAATGATCTTTAACAGTCAGGGTAAGCACGTGAGTAAAATTAAGAATGGCTAGAGATATAGAATTTACTTTCCTTATAGAATGAACACGTAAGAAGTGATACAGATATTAGAGCAGGGAAATATTGTAAGTCTTAATAACTAATATTTAAGGAATTGACAGCGTATACTAGAAATATAGATTAAATAAACTTTAATATATACTTTCCGATATTTCGGCGAACGTCACGTTGCCATCTTCTTGGGAACTTACTAAAAAGACACGTGCACACAAGTACTAATAACAGCAAATGAGACTGAATCTAGTGTTTTCCTAAAGTCCTGATGGTGCCCCCTGGCAGGCTATATTGGTAGTTCTTGGCCTTTGGGCTGAAGTTCTTCTGATAAAAGTTTCCCAAATTTGGGGCAGTCTCATGCATCCAAATTTGTTGAGGTTTGGCATGTTCCTAAGGGCCGAGGCTGATTCCATGAATAGTCTTTCATACTTGAACTTGCTGCAGTGTATTACTGTGGCTTTCTTCCATCTTATTCTGTGGCGAGTATCCAGAGCGTGGTCTGCAAGCCCAGAGTGGCTGTACTGGTGAAATCGGATGTAATCCTTGTGTTCTGAGATTCTGATATTTGCTGTCCTGCCTGTTTGGCCAAAGTAGGACAGTTTACAGCTGCAAGGGACCTGGTATACACCAGGTAGGTCTAGGGGAAGTGGTTGGTCTTTGGTGGAGCGGATAAGGGATGCCAGTTTTCTATGTGGTCTGTAACAAGTGGTCAAGTCATGTTTTTTTAAGATTTTATTGATTTTTTTCGAGGTGCCTCGGATGTAGGGAATGGTGATAGATTTAGAGTAATCTTTTTTGTGAAGGGGAGGGGGTGGTGGGTTGTGGATAACTGGGTTAAGTATTTTTTGGAGGGGGTAGCCGTTGGTTGAGAAAGTGTCACGGATGTGATTTAGTTTAGTGGTTAGGGCTTGATCATTAGAACAGATTATTTTTGCCCTGTTGAATAATGTCTTAATAACTCCATATTGTTGTGAAGGGGGGTGATGGGATTGTTGGTGAATGTATCTGCCTGTATGGGTGGGTTTTCTATAAACTGAGAAAACCAAGATTCCATCAGGTTGGCGGATGACTTGTGTGTCTAGGAAGGGGAGGTTATTGTTTTCCTCTTTTTCCAGGGACGTTCGCCGAACTATCGGAAAGTATATATTTTAAAGTTTATTTAATCTATATTTCTAGTATACGCTGTCAATTCCTTAAATATTAATTATCATGTTTAACCAGCGTATAAGCCTCTCAACAAGAATAATTGTAAGTCTTGTAGTTATTGTAGAGAGGAAAATTCATAAAGGAAGTAAATTATTTTAGGAAGAGTAATGACATAACACTATTATTATTAGCTTTACTCTTTTCTCCAAATTTTCCCGAAATATTTTTGTATGTCTTATAATCATTTCCTACTCTGCTATTTAGAACCCCAACAAGGACCAGTTTTTCATTGTGTCAGTTGTTTTCTGTAATGCCTCAAAAAGTTCCTCCACTTTTAACTTAGTAGAACCTTCTCTTGGACCATAGGCACAAATAAGTCTCATTCTCCAGTTCCCACATCACTATCTAATATTGCCTGCCATTTCAAGATTAGCCTCATATTTAGCGTTGAATACTATGGCTACTACTTTGTATAATGAACCCTGTGGAGCATTCATGACTAAACATGCATAACCACAGTAATAAGATTTTTTTTTAATAAATAAATAATTTCATAAGTATCATAGGACATTTACTTCGAAAAATTGCTAAATGAAACAATCAGTGATAGCACAGTGGTAAAAAACTTTGACCAGGCATCAATCAGGAATATTGATGTATGAGGATATAAAAGTCTTACAATTGCTTCACTGCATAGTTTAGAAGACCTCGAGAGAGAGAGGGGAAGGGGGGAGCAAATTCCAGATGATTAGAATAGAACTCTCATAGTACCCATATATAAAAAGGGAAATAAAACTGAATGTGCAAATTACAGAGGTATTTCTCTATTGAGTGTTCCTGGTAAGATTTATGCCTGTATAATTGAAAAACGGTTGAGAAGCTTTGTGAAGAACAAATTGGATTCAGGCCAAATAGAGGCTGTCTTGGTCAGATTTTCACTTTACAACAAATAATTGAGAAGTCATGGGAATATAACAAAGATCTAATAACTAATATTTAAGGAATTGACAGCGTATACTGGAAATATAGATTAAATAAACTTTAATATACACTTTCCGATATTTCGGCGAACGTTACGTTGCCATCTTCTTGGGAACTTACTAAAAAGACACGTGCACACAAGTACTAATAACAGCAAATGAGACTGAAGCTAGTGTTTTCCTAAAGTCCTGATGGTGCCCCCTGGCAGGCTATATTGGTAGTTCTTGGCCTTTGGGCTGAAGTTCTTCTGATAAAAGTTTCCCAAATTTGGGGCAGTTTCATGCATCCAAATTTGTTGAGGTTTGGCATGTTCCTAAGGGCCGAGGCTGATTCCATGAATAGTCTTTCATACTTGAACTTGCTGCGGTGTATTACTGTGGCTTTCTTCCATCTTATTCTGTGGCGGGTATCCAGAGCGTGGTCTGCAAGCCCAGAGTGGCTGTACTGGTGAAATCGGATGTAATCCTTGTGTTCTGAGATTCTGATATTTGCTGTCCTGCCTGTTTGGCCAAAGTAGGACAGTTTACAGCTGCAAGGGACCTGGTATACACCAGGTAGGTCTAGGGGAAGTGGTTGGTCTTTGGTGGAGCGGATAAGGGATGCCAGTTTTCTATGTGGTCTGTAACATTGTTACAGACCACATAGAAAACTGGCATCCCTTATCCGCTCCACCAAAGACCAACCACTTCCCCTAGACCTACCTGGTGTATACCAGGTCCCTTGCAGCTGTAAACTGTCCTACTTTGGCCAAACAGGCAGGACAGCAAATATCAGAATCTCAGAACACAAGGATTACATCCGATTTCACCAGTACAGCCACTCTGGGCTTGCAGACCACGCTCTGGATACCCGCCACAGAATAAGATGGAAGAAAGCCACAGTAATACACCGCAGCAAGTTCAAGTATGAAAGACTATTCATGGAATCAGCCTCGGCCCTTAGGAACATGCCAAACCTCAACAAATTTGGATGCATGAAACTGCCCCAAATTTGGGAAACTTTTATCAGAAGAACTTCAGCCCAAAGGCCAAGAACTACCAATATAGCCTGCCAGGGGGCACCATCAGGACTTTAGGAAAACGCTAGCGTCCTAGCCTCAGTCTCATTTGTTGTATTAGTACTTGTGTGCACGTGTCTTTTTAGTAAGTTCCCAAGAAGATGGCAACGTAACGTTCGCCGAAATATCGGAAAGTGCATATTAAAGTTTATTTAATCTATATTTCCAGTATACGCTGTCAATTCCTTAAATATTAGTTATTATGTCTAACCAGCGTATAAGCCTCTCAACAAGAATAACAAAGATCTGTATTTAAGTTTTGTAGATCTGGAAAAGGCATATGACAAGGTGCTAAGAGAGAAGCTATTCAATATGCTACAGTTATATGGTGTCAATGGGGCATTATATTAAACAATAATTAGTCATTATTTGAGTTGTAAGTCAGCAGTGAGAATTGAAGAAAGTACAGGAAGATGGTTTAATGTTAAATTTAATGTCAGACAAGGGTGTACGTCATCTACCTGTATGTTAGGAAATCAACTGAATAAATTTATATGGAACAAGAGAGAAATTAGCCAAAATACTAAATTATCTGTATACAAGACAGTATTCAAGCCAATTTTAACTTATGTATCTGAGAGCTGGGTCAGAAGTAAAACACTTGACCAAAGACTAGAGACTGCAGATATGAGAGTCTTGAGAAAGATCAGGGGCATGAACAAGTGACATCAGTGGTAATATAATTAAAAACGAGGATATTAGGAAAGAACCTGACATGGTTAGCATCCAGAATGTGTTAGCAGAGCTAATCTCAGGTGGTTTTGAACACTTAACAGAATGGGAGTGGAAAGATTAGCAAAACAAGTGTTCTCTGCTAGGTTTGCAGGAAAAAGACCCAGAGGAAGACCAAGATATAGGTGGATTGATACAGTAAAAAGTACCTTAATAGACAGAAATATAAGATCTGATAATGTTGGAGTCTTGACAATTAATAGATTAATTTGGAGGAAAATTGTTTGTTGATAGGAAGTTAGTGGCGATGTGTCAGCACAGTTAGCCTAGTGGCTATGCGCTTCTCAACCAAGTGCCTGGGGGAGTGTCCTAAGTTCTATTCCCATTGACAATGTGAGGAGCTTAAGGATCTTTCTCAGCCATAACCAAGTTAGCCAGTTTGTGCGTGGACAGCAGAGTTTTTCATCTCACAAGCAGGCAAATCAGCTCCATGAACACACACACAGGCTACAATCATAGGATATAGTACTTAATCTCTCATTAGGAGGACTCAACTAAACCTAACGGTGGTCAAGGAAGATGGGGGGGGGGAACCCCACACGAATAAAAAAATGTGGTGATGTAAGTACTATAATATCCTGTAAACCCCTTGAGGGTACATGTCAGGAATTTGATGATGAATATTAGCATGGTTAAGAGGATGGCTAACTGACATCAAAAAGTGGTATACAGTGGATGTGAGTGCAAGATTTAAGGTAACTAGTGTTGTACCACAAGGATCGCTCCTTGGTCCACTGTTATTCAGTCTGTACATTAATCCCATTTGGAAGGATTTGACAGGCGACATGCAAATATAGGTAGCATAATCAGGAATGCTACCGATATGAGTACTTGCAGAATGATTTGAATTGGCTGAAATTGTGGGCATGAGGGAAAAAAGGGTCAGTAAATGCAAAGTCATGCACTTTGGCATGATTACATATCCAGTGTGGTATTATATTGATGGGTTTATGCTAGAAGAAACTGATCAGGCTAGGGATCTTGGAGTTTTAGTAGACACGAAGTTCAAGGGTCATGTAGCAAAATTTGTAAACACAACTCGGAATATAATGGCAATGCTGAAACGAACCGTGACATATAAAGATAAGAAAGTCATTTTGTCTCTTTACAAGGACTTGATAAGACTTCACTTGGACTGTTGTTGTAGTTTTGGTCTTCTCTTCTGGTTTCCATGGTGATTCTGATACAATGGAGAGAGAGAGAGATAGTGCAAAGGAGAGTGTTAGAAACGATATCATGATTGTGGAATTCTAATTATGAAGTTAAATTTAGAATTTGTAGACTGCAGATGCCAGCAAACAGGAGAAAGAGGGGTGACATGATTGAGACATACAGACTTCTGAAAAAGTCATACATGATATCAGTTGATGTAATTTTTCATTTTATGAAGGGTGGGGAAAGGACAAGGGCATCCTTGGAAGCTAGAATGAATTCTGTTAAGATGGGGTAAGGACTAGATTTTTCTCTCATATAGTGGTGTGTGATTGGAATGGATTGCCATTGGATGTTATGTGTACAAGCTGTGTGAATGAATTCAAGAACACATATGAAAGCTGGTGCATGTAGTATCTAGCCTTCCTCGATGAGTCGCTGACTCCCTGGAGGTCTCTCTAATAATAATAGAGAACATTACAATCAGTCACATAATGATGACCATTGATTGGTAATCTATAGAAGTATTATACCATGACCTTGAAACCAGAAAACAGCACCATCCATGTCTCCATTAATTATATATATATATATATATATACTGTATATCAACACACAAAAACATGCACATGCGAATTAGTTGAATCTCTAATACATCTGGAAGTTATAGTTCTTGGGGAAAATTGCATACGGAAGCTGATCCAAAAAATGCTGGTAGGTGGCAAGAGGTACATTACTCACTTCTGGACACATGAAAAAGTTGTTGAAACATGCTTAACATTATTATTATTAAGAGATCTCCAGGGAGTCAGGAAGTCACTGAGGGAGGCCATACTATTCGCACCATTTGTCATAGCTGTTCTTGAATTCAATCACTTACTTGCACACACAACATCCAACAGTAATCCATTCCATTCACGCACTATTCTGAGAGAAAAATGTAGCCCTAACCCCCCCCCCCTCTTGACAGCATTCATTCTCCATTTCCATGGATGCCCTCGCATCTTTTCCCCACCCTCCATAAAATGAATAATTCCATCTATTGAAATTCTGTATAACCCTTTCAAAGTTTGTAAGCCTCAATCATGTCATCCCTCTTTCTCCTGTTTGCTAGTGTCTGTAGCCTCCAATTTCTCAGTCTTCATAATCTGTATCCAACAATCCTGGTAATTTTTGACACTCCACTGTATGAGAATCACCATGGAAACCAGGAGACCAAGCCTGCATGCAATAGTCCAAGTGGGGTCTTATCAAGTCCTTGTAAAGAGGCAAAATGACTTCCTTATCTTTACATGTCAAGGTTCGTTTCAGCATTGCCATTTTTCTCTTGTGTTTACAGTTTTTGCTATATGACCCTTGAACTTTAACTTCCTGTCTGCTAAAACTCCAAGATCCCTAGCCTTATCAGTTTCTTCAAACATAATCCATGAATATAATACGACATTTGATATCTAATTACACCAAAGTGCATGACTTTACATTTACTGCATATCAGCAACACTCCTGATTATGCTACCTATCTTTGCATCATCAACAAATAGTTGTATGTCATATATCAAATCCTTCCCTATGTCATTAATGTATGGATTGAATAACAATACACCAAGGACTGATTCTTGAGGCACATCACCAATTAGCTTGAATCTTGCAGATTCACATCCCCCACATATCACTTTTTGATATCTCTCAGTCAGCTATCCTCTTATCCATGCCAGTAGTTTATAATCCAATCCCATATTCTCCAATTTATGCAACAGTATTCCATGCTGTATTTTGTCAGTAGCCTTAGCAAAATCCAACAGTATCATACTGTATCCATTTCCCTTGTCTAACTCAGTGTGAGAGAATGTGAGCAAGTTGCTAAAACATGACCTTCCCATAAACCCATGCTGTTCATTGCAAAGTAGAGATTCTCTGTCAACTCACTTCTGAATGCATGTCCTAACCATCTTTTCTAAAATCTTTGCCACTACTCCTGAGATACTGATTGGTCGATAGTTGGATACATCGGTCTTTGCACCACCCTTGTACAATGGGATTACCATATATTCTTTCCATTCCTGCAGAATCTTCTCTGTTCTGAGACTCAAATTATATAGCCAGTTCAATTGAACATCTTTTAGCATCCGTGCTGATATTACATTAGTTCCTATTGCATTCTTATTCAGTTTATACATTAGTACTTTCCCCTCATCCATATGAGTTTCCTCATATGGTGAAGAGGTAGTGGTGAGTTCAATATTGCATATACCAGGTTGATAGTTTTTAGCAAAATGGTTTTTATCTTCCTTTTTGAATGGGAATTTTGAATAAATGGATGAGTATGGAAGTACCTACCTGTAGAACCACTTCACTTCTCTACCCTAAAATGGGACAGCTTTAGGATCTCTACAATTTGTTTGGTATGTACTGGAGCCTTTCACTACATGCATGCAAAATGGATTTCTGTCCCCATCTCCATTGCACTGTATATTAATTGAAACAGAAACCAGAAACTGCATTTGGGCATCAAAGTTTGCAATAGCCTGGTCAAAGGCACCCTGATGAGTACTCTGCAGTACTCATCAGGGTGCCTGTTTCCACAAATAGGTTTTTGTATGTCGAAACACCATGTGGGAAATTGAGATTGGTTTGGTGAGAGAGAGGTTGTGGGTTGCTCAGCAAAAATCTATTAGTTTCCTATCTGTGATCATTTAGTTAAATGTTAATTTTAGCATTACTCTCACTTTTATGTAGTTATGCATTTATCTTTGTTTTTTAGAAGCAAGTAAAGAAAGACAAAAGTAACCATATTTCATCTTTGGCTATTATTTCATTTTTAAGTTTGATGCAAAGGAGGATGGATCCTATCTGTTTTATTTGCATTTTTCTTAACAAATTAGTAATTATTGATATGCATGAACCATTATTTAAAATGTCTAAATATAAAAGTTTGTGGTATATTATAAAATTTTGGGTTTTATTTTATTTAATTTATTAAACTGTGTCTGGATTGCTGTATGGATTGTCTGTTATTCATAAGTTTTGATTGTTGAAATTAATATTAAGACTAACTGAAATTTGCATTTTGATATTCAAACAGTACTAGTTCTGCCCTTGCCTATTCCAATTCAACAGGCAGTGGAGCCGGTGATAACAGGCCGTACAGCAATCAGACCAGCTCAGTGTGAGTAGTAGATTTATATATGCGTGTGTTTGTGCATGTGTATATTTTAATTAAGAATTATGAATTTTAACTTCATGTATTGAATTTGATATTTTCATAATTTTTTGTGTTATTTTCACTGATTTTGAATTGCAAGACATCATACTATCAATGGCATTTTGCAGTAGAATAAATGCAATACCCATTCCTCTTTATCACGGTCCATTTGGATTAATTCACTATCTGTTGCACAGCACTTGATTTCAGTGCTGTGCAATAGAAAGGATTCAATTTAAATTTTGAATAATCTTATATTTCTCCCATGATTTTCAGTATTACTGAGGAATTTAGGGTGAACTGCTCATTATTTGCCTCCTCTGGAGTTCCATCAGAAAGAAAATAGAAGAATTCTGAAAGATTAGATACCAGGTCTTGATGGTATGTCTTCTATCCTATTAAAGTATCCTACTAATTTTCAGAATCGTCACCTACGGGGGTGGTCTGTAAGGTCTTTGGCCTCGACCATGGATGGCAACACTATCGGCACAATTTTTTTTTTCAAGTTGGTACATCTGTTATAAGCATCCATGTGAAATTGTAAGTCATTCTATTTTAAGTCAAGTAGTTTGTTTTAAACAGCTGTCTGAAACAAAACTGTTGTCTGTATCCCTTGAAATGGATAAAATTGAGTATTGTGTGGCTATATAATTCTTTGTAAAAGAAGGTTAACACCAAAAGAAATTCATTCGAAGTTTATAAAAGTTTATGGGCACTCTTCTCCTTCGTTTTTGACAATTAAGAAATGGGCTGCTGAGTTTAAATGTGGCCTTACCAGCTTTGAAGATGATCCACGTGAAGGACGTCCAAAAAGTGTAACAACACCGGAAAGCATTGATCAAGTGCATGATATGGTATTGGATGACTGACGAGTCAAAGTGTGTGAAATTGCTGAGACTATTCAGATGTTTTGCATGAAGAATTGCAAATTCTTCATACAAAATCTCTGAATAGTGCTCGGAGCATTTTAACAAGAATAAAACTGATTTTGTGCATCGATTTATTACTATGGATGAGACTAGGATTCACCATTACACACCAGAATCCAAACAGCAGTCACAACAGTGGACAGAAGCCGGTTGTTCAGCACCAAAGAAGACAGTCGGTTCCATCAGCAGGAAAGGTTTTTTGGGATGCTAAAGGCATTTTGTTTATTAATTATCTTGAAAAGGGTAAAACAATAACTTTTAACCGATCTTTTAACCAGACTAGATGAAAAAATTCATGAGAAAAGACCTGGTTTGTAGAAAAAAAAATCATCTTTCATCAGGTGATGCAACTTCCCACAAAGGTGTTTTGGCAATGGAAAAATTAAGGGATCTGCACTATGAATTGTTGGAACATCCACCCACCCCCCAGATTTGGCTCTCTCTGACTTCTATCTCTTCCCAGAACTAAAACTCTTCCTCGCTGGTCAGTGTTTTTCTTCGAATCAAGAGATGATTGCAGCTGTAGAGGAGTATTTTGCAGATCTTACTGAGAACCACTACAGTGGTGACGGGATAATGGTGCTGGCTTTATTCCAACATCTCTGGAATAAATGTATTAGTCTTAAGGGAGATTATGTTGTTTTTCATTGTTAGGGGCCGAGAACTTTTCAGACCACCCTCTTATTTTATATACCTTTTCAATATTTCCTGCTTGACTGGCATTTTACCTTACAGCATGGAAATAAACCTATATTCAAGCTCATTCCAAAAAAAGTGATAAAAGACAACCAACCAATTATCATTCTTATTTTAGGTCTCTTTTTAAAATTAATATTAAGACTGTTTAACTGAAATGTGCTTTTTGATATTCAAACAGTACTTTAAACATTTTTCATGAAGGCTTCCTATCGTGAAGCCTTCATGAAAAATCATGAAGATCAAGCAACTTCAACACTTGGAGGGTTTCCAGATAATCAATCACCAGCACTATGGATTTTGCCATTTTGATTAACAGCTAGCCTCCAAACCAACAATTTTCGAACAACTTATCTTTTGGACACAAGCTATGGAGAAATTTGCACGGTCAGTTCTAGGGTATTTGATTGGTCTACCTTCTGTCCTCTGCAACTTAGTTACCAATTTCCTTTCTCACTGTTCTCTGCGTGTATAGCTTCCTGTCTTCAGATATCTCCCATCCAATATAGGAGTATCCCCCCCCCCCCCCCAGGGCTGTGTACTTTCACCCATCTTCAAATTCTAAAAACCTCAAATTCTAACCATAGTTATAAACTAAACATGTCAAGAAATTATATTCTTGGTTTAATAGCTTGGTTTACTAAGACAACTGATGTATATACAAGTATCCCAGTCATGAAGATACTTCATGTGCAAACTTTGTTTGCTTACACTTGGCATCTTTAATTTATAGTATAACCAAGTGAAAAAAACTTTCAACTAACCATAGCTCTATGTTGATGACAGTAAACTTCATTCCTTTTCATTTGATATAAACCTAGTAGCACACAATCACTTGAAGCTTCAAGATCTTTCATAACCAATGCCTTCAACTCTGATTCTTGTGCTATTCTTCTGAATAGGGTATTTGCTTGGTTTTGGAACTGCCTTATGGTCTGCCCTCTGCAACTGAAATCACCAGATTCCTTTCTGATTGGTCAGTGAGTTTCTCTATATCATTCGATAACTTGTGTCCTAAGATAACTTGTTGGAAAATTGTTGGCTTGGAGACTGGCTGTGAATCAAAAATGGCAAAATCCACAGTGCTGGTGGTTGATTATCTGAAAGCTCTCCAAGTGTTGAAGTTACTTGATCTTCATGATTTTTGAGAAAACTGAAAGAACAATTTGTTTGTTGTCTTTTATGACTTTTGGAATGGGCTTGAATTTAGGTTTGTTTCCATGCTATAAGGTAGATGCCAGTCAAGCAGGAAAGATAAAAAGTGCATATAAAGTAGGTGATGGTTCTGAACTGGACTTTAGTAGAATAGAAGGCATATCATCAAGACCACATGACTAGGTATTTAAGCCCTTTAGAATTCTTCTGTTTTCTTTCTGATGAAACACTACATACAATAAGCAGCAGTTCTGAGTAAATTGAGGAATAGTCTGCTTTGGTCATTATCAATGTTCTGTCTGAAGTATATATGTGAATTTTTTTTCTTTTAGAATTTCTAATTTGCAGTGTTCTTTGAGTTTTTTGAATAATTTTTGAATGTAATATAAAAATGAATTATACGATAAATCCTACTTATCACTTATTTTATTTAGTAATTTCTTCATTTTCTCCACTCTAATTATCTAGTTACTTTTAGCCTGCATCATGTGGGCAACTAATACTGATGTCAGCAAGTTGCAGAGGCATGTTTGTACAATCACTTGAACTCAATGCAAACAGTGATGAATTTTTATAGCTATGAATAGAATTCTATGATTATAGAATATTTAATTTAGTGTTCACAATTTTACGGTTTCTAGCTAGATTAAATAAAGAGCAACATTAATATGAGAAATGTTACATTAACACTTGTAGTGCATTAAACCCTCAAAATGTCACTGTCAAAGTTAAAGCTGAAAAGAACTGAAAATTTGTTTAAATTTGAATGGCTAGACAAATGTGTTGAAACCCAACATCAAGGAACAGTAGGTGAGTTCTACTTAAATTTAGATGTGACGAGGATGACAGTTTTATGCTTGTATTTTCAAGCTGCTAAAGCACCAGGAAACTTTTCAAAAAGCAAAGTGTGGGATGATGTGTGGAATCTTTATTTTTAGAAGCATCACTTATCAAGTAAGTCGCATTTGGACAGTGTAGCAACACTTAGAAACAAAAAACCTATCATTTTTGGAGGTGAACTTATCAGCATGGTTTTCAAAAGTCTGTTGAAAGGGAAGAGAGGCTCATTAGTCTTGAACAAAAAATGGTCTGATCCATAACAAATCAATATACTTATTGCTAGTTCTATTGGTGATCAGAATGAAAATAGCTCTTGTTTTTCATTGAAAGTATAAATGATCACATGGCTAACTATGTGAACATATCCAATAACTAGAGAAACAAAAATTATTCTTTCAAGTTTGGTATTAGCCCAGTTTGTTCTTCTTCAAGCTTTCTCTTCCACAATTTTTCTTAGCTGTTTCTCAAGAATACTTGCATAAATCTTATCTGGAACACTCAGTAGAGAAATTCCTCTGTAATTCTCACTTTCAGCTTTATTCCCTTTTTCATAGATGGGTACTATGAGCACTCTGCTCCAGTCATTTGGAACTCGACCTACTGAGCAGGCTTTCTGAATTATGCAGTGTAGCCAATCATAAAACTTTTATACCCTACATTTTAACATTTTTGGTCGAATATCATCTTTTCCAGCTGCCTTTCTGCATTTCAGGTTTGTGATGTTAAGTGTTTTCTACCACTGCTGTCACTTCTTATTTCATTTAGCATTCTTTCAAAGTAATTACTTCATACATCAAGAATATCTTTATCCTCAGTTATCATGTCTCCTTTATCATCTGAAGATAAAGATATTCTTGTGTGAAGTTTCATATTATGTGAAATTTCATATTCAAATCCATAAATTTTTATCTGCACTAGTTATATTTACTTTTCATTTTTGTGGATGTGTCATAATTCATAATACTGTAGTGAGTCACTTTAAAGTTTGCTTTTAATGATAGAAATTATTCTAATATTCTGAAATCTCAAAATATGGACATTGTACATACTCTGAGCACAACTGCTTGTCATGTGATCATATTATTTTTTTGCATGTCTTTCACATTGCCTGCAAATGTATCTGACTCTCTGGCATAAGATGAAGAGAAAACTTGAAGATTTGTTCTTTCTCTTTGACTAATTGAAAACAGAAACAAATCTAATACATAAATATTAAAAAAATTAGATTAAACTTTGGCAGACTATTAAGAATGCATGGCGTGCACATCCTGTTTAATATTTATTCTGTCATGGGTCCCACAAAACACTGTAGCTTAAAGCCTTTTCCCCCCCTTCCTCCTCCAAAAAAAAAAAATTGCACGAGTTATCTCATTAGTTTAGAATGGGATCAGATATATTAATTTGTGCAGGTGGTAGTTATGTAGGTCAGCTCTCTACATTGCTCATATTAAGAAATAAAAGTTTTGTAAACTATTGCTATAGAGAACAGCCAGTGACACTTACTCACTGTTAGATAGACTCAGCCTATGTTGAGTCAGTTGCGTACAAATTTTTTTTTTTTTTAAATTTGGCTCATTTTATCTTAAGCTTAAAAATTGTCAAGGAATAAAATTTATTTCTTACATGTATATGCACAGTTTATTCCTTTGGTTCTTTATGTCCTTTACATTGTCATGAATTCTAAATTGCACCCTCAGAGAAAAATATTGCTAATCTCTTTGCCATTTTATTTCATATCATCACACCATTTTGAATTTAATTTTTTGCACCTGAGTTTATTAGATTCTTTTTATTATCACATCTGCAGGGTGACAGTTTTCCCAAAATATCAAAGATTTTATTTCATATCAAAGACACTTTTCATACCATGGTTTTATACCTGATATGTTAAGATATCAACCACTTTCTAGCAGTAATAATGAGGAAGTGGTTGATATCTTAACATATCAGGTATAAAACTTCACATACATCAAGAATAACTGGTTGAGCAGCTTCCACAAAATTAAGTTTTAATAATCTTACTCTCTTCACATAGTGAATAATTAGTAGTTGACTGAAAGTAGCCATATCATTCTCTGTCAATTACTGGAATGTTTATGAAAAAAAAAAAAATAACCTGAATTATCCATATGTATTCCATTTAGTAAGTTGCTTGTGCAAAATGCTCTTGTATTTAATATATTGCTGAAGTATGATGAGGTCTACAACTGATTATAAGTAACCATTCTGAGTATTAAGAGACATGTAATACTTGAAATATTTTAATTTGCATCATATACATCATAAACTGTAGTAAAGCCAGTTAAATATAGCATATCTACAAAATTAAATGGAAAACAGCTTGGTTTTATAGCACCATGGCACAAATGATTCATTCTTAATATTCATGTACTTAAAATTGTCTTTTAGTTTAATCAAGTTATAATTGGATCCCACATTTTGCAGTGCACCACTTTTGGTAGTTCTACTAATATGAATTTTAAATATATCTGATAAATGACTGAATTTTTTTTTTGAAGTTACTGTCAGCATTCCATTTTTCCCCTTATAAATGATTCTCTCTCTCTCTCTCTCTCTCTCTCTCTCTCTCACTCACACACACACACACACACACACACACACACACACACACACACACACACACACACACACACACACACACACACACACACACACACACACACAGAATCTAGCATATGTTTTTAATATAATTAATTTTATTATCATGTTCTCCTTATGTTTGGCTCATTGGCCTTTCATGGCTCAAAGTAATATAATACTTCGTAAATTGTGTTTATTTCCCAGCCAGTTTGTTTGTCTAGTTGGTTGGCTATATGAAAAATCAAAGTTTCCAGGGGGCAAATCTATAATTTTCATTTGTGACAGGCTAACTCACCTTTTAAGTTAAAAAGCCTTATCCTTCACGTACTAGACAGAATTCAAATCCAGCCAAGGGTATTATTGTTAGTGACCATTATTAATGCTACCTTTACTACTGTTAATTTTATCTGTTTATTAATGTGTATTCACAATCTATGAGTGTGATTGTGAGGAGATGCACCTTAAATATTTTGATATTTTTTATTTTATTTATAGATCAACCCGAAGCTATGGTACAGTTGGTGGTTATAGTAATAGTTCAAGTTACAATTATGATTATCACACTGGAGGAGCACCTCATATTCAGCCGGGATTATGTGGTCTTAGTAATCTTGGTAATACTTGCTTTATGAATTCTGCAATTCAGGTAATCATTGTAGCATCTGTTGTTAAAAATACTAATACTAATTTTTTTAAGAAAGTACTAATAGTACTTTCTTAAAATTGATTCTTCTCGGAAAAATAATTGTTTGTGTTCACGCACATGCACATGTGTGTGTGTGTACTGCATATACATGCACTTGTGCACACATACACACTTAATAGGTATTTTTAATACATTGATGTATTAAAATTTGCCTTCTTGTTTCCGATCAGGTGTAATTGTGCCAAAAACTAGGGGGGGGGGGGCACTGTTAATTTAAAATAATAGAACCAGTATAGAATACAAAATAAAGCAGAATGGTTGATTAAAATTGGTGAACATAGAACATTGAGTTTTAGACAAGGTTGTCCTTTTTCCACCAGTACCAGTATATTTTCTCAATTTATCTAATCTGAGTAGGACTCATGAGAAGGAAAAGAAATAATTGGATCCCATTACGAAAAATTATGGATACAACTACCATGTTAGAGTAAAACTTTAGTTTAATATAAACCAAAATAAATACACTTGATGTTTCGACCTTCACATTAAGGTCATCGTCGTATACATATACAAAGAAACAAGCTGCACTGAAGTTACTGATCAACCCATTAAAACTATTTACCTGACATCTGGTGTTAAAAAAAAAAAAAAAAACCTCCCTACACCAAAACTCGAGTCTTGTTATTATTATATTATTATTAGGTTACAAAGTTAATTAAGCTGGAGAGTAACATGTTCATGCATAAAATAATAGATAAATAAACAGAAAATAAAATAAGTATACATATAAATTGCAACTGGCATGGATAGTGGCCAATGAAAAATTTTCATTTTTCATTGGCCACTATCCATGGTCTACTTCAGCGCTTCCCAAACTGTGGGCCGTGGCCCCCTTGGGGCCATAGGTTTTGTTGAGGGGGGCCGTGAAATAATGAAAACAAATTTAAAATGTTTTAAGACTAAGTAGATTTTTTTTATTTTAAAAGAAACGTATTTAACTTTTATTATTTATTTATTTCTTTTTTGTTATTTTTTATATTTTAATGCAAAAATTCCCACCTTGGTGTTGGTTCATGAACTTTGCTTCCTGCGTATTTCAGTGCTTAATGAATATTAGTAAATATTGTTTATTCATATGTTTCATTTCAATGCAGTGGTTAATTATATTTACTTCGAATGCTCTCCAGGGAAGCTCCAAATCTTCCTGTCCCTTTCATCACGTGTTCGTAATCAGGGACTGTTGATATTGACTTTATATACATATCAAAACTCGTTTTATATTATCACTGTCATCCGAGCTAGTTTTCTGTTACCAATAAAAGTTTTGCATATACTTCACACATGAAAAAAAAGCTTAAACAAGTTCATGTGGGGAGATAGTAACTCGCTTGCAGTGGTAAACAACACCCCTCCCTAACAACCACTATACTGCAGAGGCAATAAAAACAAGTACTTTTATTATGCCAGTGAATAAGGTATGAGGAGTCTGTGTAATATATTTCTCAACAAATAGTGCAATTAGAGACAACTGTGATAAAAACGCACTAATTAATGAATCACATGTCCTCTCATACAGAAACTATGCTGTATAGACTGAAACAAAACCATATGTTGCATGGGCAAACACAGTAACTAAAAACTATTGTTATTAATTAGATGTGTGCGAGTTCGATTTCCCAAGGCAGCAATAAAATTCAACCGAACGTGTTAAAATTCGTAAAAGTGTTAAAACTAAGTAATATATATATATATATATAATGAATGTTATGGCAGTTTCACATATGGAATTCGGTTGAAGAGAGTTAGCATTTCAACTCAATTGTCAGCTATGCTTTTATCTTTCGGTTGCGCGATCTTTTGTTAATACCTAACCAATCATATGCACGTTTTAATAACCTGCCTTTGCTGTCTGTTTCGCGTTAGGATTAATTACCTTAAAGGGAGAAAAGTCACAAAAGAGAAAAATGTTCCTGGTCCGGGGATTTCCTTATTCAGGTAATATTCACTAATTTCATGTTATCAGTCTGTGGTGTGCCAGTATCGGTAAGTGGTGATATTATTTGATCTATTCTACGTTAAAAAATTTAATCCTGACATGGATAAGTGGCTGATAAAAAATAAAAAAAAAAATCCTGCGAACAATCAGAAGAAGCAGAAACAGATTAAAAAAAAAAAAAAAAAGGACAGTATTTCATATTTTACCAGAACAGCCCGCATCGTCTTCAGAACCAAACGGTAAGAGGCAAAAAAATGTAATATGTGCATTTGATTTTTGCAATATTCGCTGTGTATGTTTTGTATTGAATATAAATATAATAAATATTATAATAATAATATATCTCTATTACGATTTTTTTCGAGGGGGGCCGTGAAATATTTTAATTTTTGCAAAGGGGGCCCTGACATCCAGAAGTTTGGGAAGCACTGGTCTACTTCACCAAAATTATTATATTTAATTTGTCGTTTATGTTCTTTTTTAAGGATAGGGATTGTATACATCCAGTTTCTTTCCCCAATATAAGGTAAGTTCCAGGTGCAATAGATGCAGTAAACTTCAGGGTGTGTCAGTGGGGGGGGGAGGATCCTTAGAGATTCTCTCCCCCCTATTGATACACCCTGGAGAGTAACATGTTCATGCATAAAATAATAGATAAATAAATAAACAGAAAATAAAATTACTCATATAAGTATACATATAAATTGCAACTGGTATGGATAGTGGCCAATGAAAAAATTGCTTAGAGTCCTAAAGTCAAGGTTTTGTGGAAACTAAGTGGACTGAATCCTTAGAGATCCCCCCCCCCCCAATTGGCACATCCTGGAGTTTATTGCATCTATTGCACCTGTAACTTACCTTATATTGGGGAAACTGGACGTATGATCGCTAACCGTGAAAAAGAACACAAACGATACATTAAATATAATAATTTTGGTGAAGCAGGCCTCTCAGATCACGCTCTTAACACCCTACATCGAATCGATTGGAAAAGCACTTGTTCTTTGCATCATACAAAAACTTGGTAGGAAATTTAAAGAAGCCTGTGAAATTTTGATTAACCAGCCTAATCTTAATAGTAACGGGAGCTTAAAAATCCCAAGAATTTGGAATTTCACCCATTCGGCCCACTTAGTTTCCAGCAAACCCTGACTTTAGGACTCTAAGCAATTTTTCATTGGCCACTGTCCATGCCAGTTGCAATTTATATGTATACTTATATAAGTAATTTTATTTTATATTTATTTATTTATCTATTATTTTATGCATGAACATGTTACTCTCCAGCTTAATTAACATTGTAACCTAATAATAACAGGACTCTAGCTTTGATGTAATGAGGTTTTTTTTTAACACCAGATGTCTGATAAATAGTTTTAATGGTTGATCAGTAACTTTAGCATGCTATGTTGATTGTAATGCAGCTTGTTTCTTTGTATATATACATATATTCCAGAAGATGACCTTAATGTGAAGGTCGAAACATCAAGTGTATATATTTTGGTTTATATTAAACTAAAGTTTTACTCTAACACAGTAGTTGTATCCATAATTTTTTGTAATGTAATCTGATCACTATGTAAGCATGAAAGAAAGGATAGAAATTCCTCCTCTTCTCTTGCTAATTTAGTTCTTTTTATGCATCCACACAGCACTGATACTTTTTTTTTGGGGTAGCCTGATGTTTATTGCATTATTATATGCCAGATGGATTCCATTACTTTTTAAGTTTTTTAATATCAAAATCTAAGTTAATTGTATATCAGAAGAGTTTACATGATTTTCTTTGATTACACGTGTTAACAAATAGTTAATTCATAATTGTTTTTTCTTATTATGCAAATAGATATGTAATCAGCCTTTATTACATCAAACAACAATTATGAACATACATATGTGGTATAACAAAGTACTGAAAAATTCCAACCAAAGTCCCATAATTATAATGTTGCGCTAATAGAAATTCACTATAGTTAACTGTCCATTATAACTATTCCTGTGGTCCCTTTGAGCCTGCTGTAGAGTCAGTCATGTGTTCTTATCTGTTATTAAAAATATGAAGTATGTATCTGATGTATATTATTTCACTTTCGTCTTGGAAATGAGTCATTCAAATAATGTAGTCTATGGTTTCATGGAGGATCCATAAGTAGATTCATATTACGGATTATTTTTTTGGTTTGACCTAACAACAAGAGAAATTTTTAAACATGTTAATAAATAGTTAACAAAAAATTACGTGTAATCATGTAAAGTTAGATTTATTTATTTAATTTTTTTTATCCATTTGTTCTCTTGAATTTTTTTTTAGTATTTCTGCTCTGCTGTACTCACTCAATGTTGTTGTTTGTTCTTGTTGTGAAAGTCCACCCTGCACATTGCTCATCTTCCATTTCTCTCTCTCCTCCAAAAACATCTTGTGTCATTTAAACACTTGAGCATATCATAAATAATCATTGTCATACACCCACTTAATTTTATCAAATATTTTGGTAGCACTATTGTTCAGTTTAACACAAAATTTAATCACACAATGTTGTTCAAGATTTCACTTCTTCATTTTCATGACAAACACTCCAGGCATGCACTTACTGAAAGCACAGTAACTTGACAGTTGTTTGCCCTACTGACGAGCAATGGGTACGGATGGAAAGAGCTGGAATCATTCAAACATGCTGCATCATCATTGGTTCAACAGTGCTGTCAGTTGTCATGATTTAAAAAAAAAATTCTGCTAGACCTCTCATACCTCCATATTTGAGCATTTCTGGTCAAACATCATCTACTCCAACTGCCTTTTCACATTTCAAGTTTTTGATGGTTTTTTCCTACTTTAAGTATTTGGTATGCATCCCTGATTACATTACTCTTGAATGTTTTCTACTACCATGCTGTCACTATGTTCGTTTCATTTAGTAATCTTGCAAAGTAATTACCTGAAACGTCTAGACTATCTTTCAGTTTATCAATTTATCTAGATTATCTATCAGTTTTCATGTCATATTATCATCCTTGATTTCTTTTACAGTACTCTTTCCTCCATTTCTAAGTTTTTTTAGTAGCTTTCAGAATATTTTGTTACCTTCTTGATATTTATTTCAAAGCCTTCCCATGACTTCTGTTTAAGCAGTTTTACAGAGTGCTTAGTTTTCTTACATCTTTCTCTATATTCTCCCAGAGCACAAGCTTTAATTTCTTGCCAGGAACTTCTGATAAGCTTTATTGACTACCGTTTTAACTTCCTTAGCACACCATGGAGTTCTTATTTTTCTGGTTATCTGCAAGAGGACCCTACTGCATATCTCTCTAGCTGAAACAGGCAATGTTTTCTTTGTTTTTCCATCTCATTTATTTTCTCTTGAATAATATTTATGTATTTGAGTTGGCTGTTCACCTCTGAAAGCTGCTTAAATTTCATTCTTTTTAAAACTTTCGTACACACTTTTCTTTTCAGTATGATATTCAATTCTATCCTGCTCAAAACTAAATAGTGATCACTTTCTATTTAAAATCCTCTATATACTCTTATATCCTGGACAAGCATAAAGATATTATTATCAACAATAACATAATTAATGGACTTTTAGTAGCTACTAGTCCATGGCCTGAAACAAAATCTATAGTTGTTTACAATTATCATTAGTTTTGCACTTTTCTCAATCTTTTTCCCAAACATTTCTGTATGCGTGATAGTCATTTCCTGTCCAGTTTAGATATTTTATATCAGCTACCTTCTCTATTACATCAAAAAATTCTTCCACTTCTTTTTAAATAAAACAGTCTCTGACACCATATGCAGAAATAAATCTTATTGTCCAATTCTCTATTCTGACATTTGTCCACCACATCAGTACTTTATATTGCTTACCATTTAAGATTATCTTCATATTTAGTGTTGATACTATAGCTACTCCTTCTTTTCACTGATCATAATTGTCTGAATATAACATCTTGTATTTGTTGCTCAAAAGAATCTTGCCTGTTTTTGTCTAACACCTATTTATGTCAAACTGGTAATTATCCAATTCTTCAGCTATTTCCATTTCTTTTGATGCTTATGTTGTTGATGTCAATCTTGAACTTTGCTGATGCTGAATTGGCATTCGTTTGAGTACCTACATTTTCATTGTTTGTCCTCATTTCCTCTTTCCCCTTGTGGGGCACCAACTCATGGTGGAGTGGATCTGGTGATGGTACATTGGATGGTCCACTTTTGATCCATCCAGTGTACCATCTTTTCATTCTTCCCTCTTTTTCTTTGCTTTTCTCTCTGTATTCTGTTCTACTTCTCAGTTTTTTTTTTACTATCCTTTCTTGCAGGCCACCATCACTGGGATCCAACACCCTGCTGCTATATTTGTTGTGCAGTATGATCCATGGACATCCAGAAAGGGGAATTCTGGTAGTCTTGCACTACTCTGTCCTCTGCTTTGGCAAAGCACATGTGATCCTCGATGGCCCAGCCAGGATCATGGCTTGTGTGTGCTTGCTTGCAAGTAATTGTTGACCATGACTCACTTCCATAGGTAAACACTGGAAAAATAGCTTTCTATTTAATATGCTTTTAATATTATTTTTTTTAATATTGAAAGCTATTTAATATTTTTTAATATTAAATAGCTTTCAATTTCAATAGGATTGTTTACTAATTTTAGTTCAATTTGATTTGAATTTTTCATCACTTTTGTTTTAATTAGGTTAATCTTTAAACTTTTTTCTTGCTTTCTCTGTTAATGTTCGTTTAGCATTTCCTAAGCTTTTTTATTTTTTTGCTAAAAGAAAAATGTCATCTGCAAAACCGAAGTGATTGAGATTTTTTCTCCCCATTAATTTTAATTCCATAGTTTTTCCATGAGACATTTTAAAAGACTTCTAGTGCAGCAGAAAACAGTTTGGGTGATATAGGATCTCCTTTCCTAACTCCTTTCCCTGATGTTCTAACTTTATACTGACTGTTGAGTTTTGATGGACAGTTTTTAATAATCTGATATACTTTGTTGGAATAGTTTGAAGTTTTAAACTTATGATGAATAACAGGAGAGACAGCATTGCATTCTTGTCTATACTTGATGTACAAATTATTTTTCAATACCTCATTCAGTAATACTTGATGTAACGTGAGCTATATATTTCTCTGTAGTAGTATTGGCACCTTATATATCTAATGCATTTTTTTCCAGATCTATAAAACTTAAACATGGATCCTTGTTTATTAGGATTTTAAAACTTCTCTTCAGTGGTTATAAATTTTCATCATTTCAAAATGTGATTGACAGGAATTAATTTTTTTTGCTTATCTAAAAGATATTATTATTATTATTATCATCTGAGACCTCCAGAGAGTCAAGGACTCATCGAGGGAGGCTGTAAATTACCCAACCGCAGCTATCATACCTTCCCTTAAATTCATTTAAACTAGATGCACTCACTCACTGCTCTCTGAGAGAAAAACCTAGCTCTTACCCCTTTCTTGACTGACAACAACCTTAACTTCCTTGGATGCCCCCCATGTTCTCTCCCTGCCTTTTATATAACAAAAAATTTCATCATTTGAATTGCTATAACACCCATTCAAAAGTTTATAGACCTCTATCATATCACCCCTCTTTCTCCTGTTAACCAGAATCTGTAATCCACATACTCGCAATCTGTCCTCATAATCTAAATCCCATAATCTGGATATAATCTTTGTAACTCTTCTTCTTTGCACCTTTTTCACAGCTTCTTTATCCCCTTGGAACCCAGGAGACCAAATCTGCGCACAGTAATCCAAGTGTGGTCTTATCAAAGCATTATAAAGAGGCAAAATTACTTCCTTATCCTTACATGTCAAAGTTTGCTTCAGCATAGAAATTATAGTCTGAGTTGTATTTGCAACTTTTGCTATGTGACCTTTGAACTTTAAATTCTTATCCACCAATACACCAAGACCCCTTGCCTCTTCAGTTTCTTGTAGCATAACCCCCGCTAATATAATATGCCACTGGATCTCTAATCATGCCAAAGTGCATAACTTTACACTTACTAACATTAAACTGACAGCCATTTTCGTTTGCCCAGATTTCCAGTCTATTCAAACCATTTTGTAATTGCTGAATATCAGTAGCATCTCTGATTGCCCTGCCTTTCTTCGCATTATCAGCAAACAACTGCAAATCTGATGATAGACCCTGCTTGAAGTCATTAATGTATAGATTGAACAATAATGGCCCAAGAACTGAACTTCGAGGTACATCACTTCTTCTGCAGCTTCTCCCACTTAAGTGGGGTCACTGTTTCTTATGAGTCTCCTCCACACCTTCCTGTCTTGGGCTGTCACCACATCCAAGTTCTTCATCTTCAAATCCTCTTCTACCAGCTCCCTCCATCTCTTCTTTGGCCGCCCACGCTTCCGCCTTCCTTGCACATCCATCTGCATGACCCTTCTTCCCACATATTCGTCCTCCCTCCTCATCACATGACCAAACCATCTCAACCTTGCCTCCTGTATTTTCGCTCCTAAGTTCGTAACTTTCACTGTTCCCCTGACATAGTCATTTCTCAGATGATCCTTTCTGGTCACACCGCACATCCACCTAAGCATTCTCATCTCTGCTACTTCCATCCTGCTAATGTTATTTTTCCTCAGGGCCACAGTTTCTATAGCATATGTCATAGCCGGCCTCACTACTGTCCTATAAATTTTGCCTTTCAGATTGATCGGCACCCTCTTATCACATAACACTCCAGCCATCTCCCTCCAGTTCCTCCAACCTGCTTGTATCCTGCATCCCACTTCCTTCTCACCTCCTCCATCTTCTTCCACTGTCGAACCTAAGTATCTAAAGTCTCTCACCTTCCTGATGACATTTCCTTCCAGCTCCAGGTCTGTCTCCTGGCCACCGCCCACTGCGCAACACATATACTCTGTCTTACTTCTGCTCAGTCTCATACCTCTCTCTTCCAGTACTTTTCTCCATCTTTCCAGTTTAGTTTCCGCTTCTTCTCTTGAATCTACACAGAGCAAGATGTCATCTGCATACAACATTGTCCAAGGTGCATCTTCTCTCACCTCCTCTGTTACCACCTCCATCACAATATTAAACAGAAACGGACTTAATGCTGACCCTTGATGCAAGCCAACTGTTACTTGAAAACTTTCTGTCTGTCCCAAACAGGTCCGAACACTTGTCTTCACATTTCTGTACATTTCCTGCACCAACCTGACATATTTCTCCGGCACCTTCTTCTCCCTCAGACACCTCCAGACTTCTTGCCTTGGCACTCTATCGTATGCTTTCTCCAGATCAATAAATACCAGATGTAGCTCCCTTTGTTTCTCTCGATATTTTTCCATCATCTGTCGTAACCCAAAGATAGCATCTGTTGTTGATCTACCAGGCATGAAGCCAAATTGTTCCTTTGCAATCTCCACCTCCTCCCTCAATCTACCATCAAGAACCCTTTCTAGGATCTTCATTGTGTGGGACATCAACTTTATTCCTCTGTAATTTTTACAGTCTTGTGCATCCCCTTTACCCTTGTAGATGGGAACAAGAGTACTCTCCCTCCAGGCCCACCGCTTTTCCATTCTTCATCCTCTTCATGGCCTCCGTCACTTCCATTCTACTGATGTTCTGCACCATCCCCTCAGAAGGCTGCCCATCTCCTCTGTGAGTCCTTGCATTTTCCTCATTCAGAAGTCCCTCAAAGTATATTTTCCATCTGTTTCTTATGTCCACATCCCTCCATAATACTCTTCCTTCAGCATCTTTGATCTGCCTCACATGTAAGATGTCCTTAGCTGCTTTATTTCTACATTTCGCTAGTTGGTAAATTTTTCTCTGTCCTTCCTTTGTTTCTAATTGATCATACAGATCTTGATATGCCATGGTCTTCGCCTGTGCCACAACTCTCTTGGCTTCTTGCTTTCTCTGTTTGTACACCTCTCTGTCCTCTTCCACTTTTGACTCATCCCACTTCTGCTTTGCCTTCCTCTTAGCTGTCACTGCCACTTGTACATCATTATTCCACCACCAACCCTCCTTCTGCTCTCTAATCTTTCCAGATGTCTCACCAAGCACCTCGATTGCACAGCTCAGGATTACTTTTGAATTATGTTTCCACCAATCTTGTACACTTTCCAGTCCATCCGAAATCCTCTCTAACATCACTGGTTACCTTAAATCTTGCAGATTCACACCCACTGTATATCACTTTTTGATATCTGTCTGTTAACCATCTCCTGATCCAAGTCACTAGATTATGTTCCAATCCCATATTCTCCAGTTTATGCAACAGCCTATCGTGGTATCCTATCAAATGCCTTAGATAAATCCAACATTATCATAGTGTATCCATTTTCTTTATTCAACTTGGCCGTAACATTGTTATAAAATATGAGCTAATTGCTAAAACATGACCTTCCTTTAGTAAACCCGTGCTGTTCCCTGCAGAGTATAGAATGATTGTCTACCCATTTCTGTATGCGAGTTTTTACTAACTTCTCTAAAATCTTCACTACCACACCAGAAATACTAATAGGTCGGTAGTTAGACACATCAGTTTTTGCACCATGCTTGTGCAATGGAACTATATTACATTCCTTCCATTCCTGTGGTATCATTCCTGAGCTGAGACTCAAGTTATACAAATGTGTGAAAGGCCTAGCCAATTCAGCTGAACATTCCTTTAACAAACGGGCAGATATTCCATCTGTCCCTATTGACAAATTCTTATCCAGGTTATGCAAAAGCTCTTCAACCTGTAGTTCTTCATCCAACGTAGCAGTAGCACTGTGCACCATACTACATACACCTAGTTGATATATCTTAGCAAAGTGAGCACTCGTTAACCGAATGATCTCCTTAGCTTCCAACACTCGTGTACCATCTGCATTCAATAAAGTTATTCTTCCACATTCATTCTTTCTTTTGCTTGTGGCATAACGATAAAATTCTTTTGGATTGCCTTTAGCTTGCATGGCCAATTTCTTTTCAATCTCCGTTTTAGCTTTTCTTACAATACTTGTTACTTTTCTGGCCTGAGCTTTATATATTTCATAACTCCTCTCACTCTCATTCTCACGATACTCTTTCCACATCATCTTCTTTTTGTGGATTTCTAGCTTAATAAGGCTGCACATCCATTTCACACCCAACCTATTTACTCTTCGAACACTAGGGATACATTCGGATACCGCCGCATTCAAGCACTTTTTCAAAGAGTGCCATGCATTGCTGACAATTTTTCCATTAAGTAACTGATACCATGGGACCAAAGATAATATTCTTCTAAGTTGATCATAATTTCCAGCTTTGTAATTCAGCATGTAGCCTGTTTTAATCAGAGTTTCAATACAAGTAGATACTTCCCAAGAAAGAACAGCATGATCACTGTTACCAATTGGTGGTAAAATTGTTATATTCTTGACAGAGATCCCTTCTAATGCTATGAGCAAATCCAACACTCTTTTACCTCGAGTTCCTTCTTTCACACTGCTTGAGAAAGTTATCCCACAACAATTCAATAAATTCCTGTTCTTTCTATTCATGAGATTTCTCTTCTACCCAATCAATGTTTGGAAAATTAAAGTCACCCATAATGATCATTCGCTTAGTACCCATAAGGTTAAATTGGCGATGCATTTCTTTGTCCCCTACAACTGAGCTACCAGGTCTATAGCAACACCTCCACCATATATTTTATTCTGTTAACCTCCACTTCACACCAAATAGACTCAAACTCATCGCTACATGGGATATTGTTACCATCATTGTTTTCTTATATTTCTATCCTAACTGGACTTAAGTCATCTGATATCATTAGTAGCACTCATCCTCCTCTCCTATCTCATCTGTCATTCCTAAAAATAGTATCCGTTACACTCAATCCCACTTACCATATCTTATTCTGATAGCCAGGTTTCACTAATGCCAACAATCTTAGGCCACATCATATTCAATAAAGCAACAAACTCAACCCCTTTGTTTCTAATGCTCCTGGCATTTGTATATAGACATAATAAATTACGACCTAGCCTATTCTTATAATTAGATATGCAATATATTTGGTCTTGTTCTAGAATTATCTCTTTTCCCTCCCCAGACATACTTAAAAGGTCTGAACCCAAAGCATATTTTCCCACTCCTACGCCACATACATAACCATGTTCAAAGGCATTTATATCTTTATCACGTTTGTACCATAGTTGAACTTTCACACACATTTTTCCCATTCCTCCCTTGATGATCTAGTTTCCATGACTGTCTGCATTAAATCTCATACCAAGAAGTAATTTCTCCAGGCTTCTGATGCCAAATGAATTCAAGTGCAGGCCATCATTCTTATACAAATCTTTTCTGCCATCAAACACACCCCACATATCTTCTACATAACCTGCATGTAAAATAATTGCTATCATAGGCTTTTATACCTCCATACTTCAGCATTTCTGGTCGAATATCATCTACTCCGGCTGCATTTCCACATTTCAGGCTTTGTTGGCTTTTTCTACTTCAAGTATGGATGTGTATTCCTGACTGTATGCCTGGTCAGTGATTATTTCATTTAGCAATTTTTCAAAGTAATTACTCCATACATCAAAGATATGTTTTTCTCCAGTTTTATGTTGCCTTTATCATCTCTAATTCCTTTTACAGTATGCTTTCCTCCATTTCTGAGCTTTTTCATCAACCTCTTATAATATCTTGCCACCTTCCTGATATTTATTTTTTATGTTCTTACCAAAGTCTTCCTGTGACTTTAGTTTAGCTAATTTTACAGCGTTTAGCTTTCCTACATTTGTCTCTGTATTCTCTAAGAGCACAAGCTGACTTATTTGCCAGGAACTTTTGATATGCTTTCTTCTTTTCCTTCACTGCTTCTTTAACTTCCTGTGTCCACCTTGGAGTTCTAATTTTTCTATCCTTGCATACAATCTCACCACATGCCTTTCTGGCTGAATCACTGTTTTCTTCAGGGCTTGGCAATGAATCTCCAAGGTTTGGTTTCTGTTCTCAAACGCTTTCATTTTTTCTTGAATAATGTTTGTGTATGTCAGTCTACAGTTCACATCTGAGAGCTGCTCAATTTTTATTTGCTTTAAAACTTTCTTACATGTTCTTCTTTTCAATATGAAATTCAATTTTATCCTGCTCAAGACTAAATGGTGATCACTTCCAATTTCAAATCATCTGTACACTAGTGTCCTGCACCAGGGAGAAAACATCACTTTCAATAATAGCATAGTTAATGAGACTTTTCTTATTCCTTGCATCTTCTCTCCATGTGAATTTGTGCACATCTTTATGTTAGAACATTGTGTTAGTAATAACCAGCCCATGTCCCGAGCAGAAATCTGACAAGTGTTTGCCATTATTCTTAGCTTTGCTCTTTTCTCCAAATTTTCCCAAAATATTTTTGTGTCTTACAATCATTTGCTACTCTGCTATTTAGATCCCCAACAAAGACCTACTTTTCATTTTTCATTGTGTCAGTTGCTTTCTCTAAATCCTCAAAAAATTCCCCCACTTCTACTTTAGGTAGAACCTTCTGTGGGACCATAGGCACAAATAAGTCTCATTGTCCAGTTCCCCATTCTGATATTTGCCCACATCACTCTGCTTGAAATTGCCTGCCATTCAAGCAATTACATATTTAGTGTTGAATACTATGATGACTACTTCTTTTCCTTGATTGTCATTCCCTGAATGTAACATTTTGTATTTATTGCTCAGAAAGATCTCACCTGAGAGTGGCTGTCTTATGTTGATAGTACTGATTTTGAATTCTGGTATTATTGAGTTGGGGTGTGTTTTAGGATTTGTTCTAGTAACTGTCTTTTCACTATTTGCCTTGGTTGCCTGGTGAAGACAATGGGGGGCCTTGTTTAACTGGGCAACCCCCCCCTAGCAGGCATGAAATTCTGTCATGTTGTACCATCATTTATATTGTGGTTTAAGACAGTAAGAATACAATTTGGTCGGCTAAATCTTTAATTGTCTACCCATCCTTGTTCGTTCAGTATCCAGGTAGATACCTAACAGGGTACACCATGAGAAGGTGAGGATCGGACATTAGGTCAGAATCCTTGATCGGTTCTTCGCTTTCCTTTAAAGGCTATGTGGAGGTCTCCTCTCAGTTATACAGCTTTGACCCTTAAGCACTATTATAGATTGTTATGAAAATTACTGACAATATTTAGACATTCCTATTGTATAAATAAATAAATTACGTTGTATACAGAATTTTTTTTTAACACACTCAAGCTGTTCAACTAATATTTTTCTGATATACATGATCTTGTATGATAAAGGCTGTACTTATTTAACATTTATCATACAGACAGGTACTACTTTGACCCATCATTTTATAAAGAAATATTCTTCAATCACTTTTTTGGCAGCAAACCACATAAGCATTTCATGCAAGATAGTGAAACTAAGATTAGTTTGAATTATTCAAATTTCCAGTACATGCTGGTTATTTTTCATGGAAGGGGAAGATATACAAGCAACTAGATGGGACAGCTATGACCCCTCTCCTATGGTAAGTTTCTACATAGAACACTTAAAAAAACCAAGCAATGAATACTACCACTCTCAGACCATTGGTTTGGCTGTGGTATGGTAATGTGTTTGCTTTGACCCACACACACTAGATACATTTTTAGTGCATTTAAATAGTTTAATACTCTAAAATCCACCACTACATGATGGAACAGGAAACTAATGACTGTCTCTCCTTCCTAGATATGCTAGTCACATGCCTTTCTGATTGTTCATTGTCTTTTTCTGTTTATAGAAAACCTACACATACTGGGAGATATTTGCACAAACAATCAAGCAATCACCCAGCTCAACAATATTTTATCCTAAAAACACTAACTCACAATGAACAGATAGTTCTGATTCTCATCAGAACTATCTGTTCTGATGAGAATGCTTTTACTGCTGAACTCACTTGCATCACAGTTGTTTTTAGCCAATGGCTATAATCCCCGTAAAATAGACACAATACTAAATGCTCCCGACTAATCCCCTTCAACACATAAGACTACAGTAAAACTGTTACTATCCCATATATTCAGAGCAATTCAAAAAGATATTTAGTGTGCTTGATAAATATCAGCTCCTCACGACATTTAAATCTTATGTCAAATTGGCAACTCTCATCTGTTCTCCTAAGAAAAACTCTATCCTTTATCACATCCAGGAATGTATGAAGTGTCCTGTAATTGGGACCTGGCTTACTATGGACAGACAGGAAGCATCGTTGACATCTGCCTTGGAGAACATAAAAAATATGTTCAGCACTATTGTTATGATGACAAGTCGGGACTCACAGACCATGCTTTGGATACCCATTTATAAAGGGTCAAATGGAAGAACATAAAAATATTACACAGAAGTCATAAGACATGGAGATTGTATATGGAATCATCAGCAGCTTTAAAACATTCCCCCAACCTCAACAAGTATGGCTGTATTAATTTACCAAAATCTGGGAGACATCATTTTAAGGTCAAATTAAGGTCCTCTTTATCCAACAATGGAAACCACCAACTAGGAATTTAGTTCCTTGTGTTGTCCATTGCAATTTGTAAACTGGTCCCCCTCTTAACTAAATTTTTGATATTCATGTACTGTGACAAAATGTCATAAGATGCTGAAGATGTAATATTAGTAAATATGTTAAATAGATATTAATTATTTTCATATTATTCTTTGTGTTGTGAATTAATACTGTTAAATAAATTAACATAGTCAAGCTGATGTCTGATTTTAGACAATTTGTGAACTTTTTTTTTTTTTTTTAACTTTTCTGAGCTGTAGTTTGAAAGTTCTTTACTTGTCAGATTTAATGTTTATTTTCCCTTTGAAAGCAAAATGTACCATAGAATCAGTTTTGTGGCTAAAGGTATGGATCAGTTGGATATAGCACACTGTTGAATATGTATTATTTGTGTATTGCATGCTTTTTAAGTATCACTTTTTTAAAAGTACATTTTAAAAAATGTCACATCGGTTTACATTTTGTTTCAGTGTATGAGTAATACGCCTCCATTAACAGAGTACTTTTTGGAAGATAGGTATTGGAGTGAATTAAATTCTGAAAATCCTTTAGGAATGCAAGGTGAAATTGCTAAGTCATATGGTGATCTCATAAAAACCATGTGGTCTGGACGCTATTCTTACACTGTTCCACGAAATTTTAAGGTGAGTCGTCTAATCATTGAACTTGTTACTTATATTTAAGTGTCAGTAAATTAAAATAAGAGTTTTACTGAATATGGTATTTTGTAAAGACATAAACTTGAAAATGTATATTGCTTGGCACTAGATTGGTTTATTATTGTTTTTGATGTTGATAGCATACCTCTTTGAGGAAACAAATACACTAAACTGGTGGAATGGACTTCACAAAATTACCTGATTTATGCTCTCTTCCCAGCTTACTTACATTTACTGTTACTATCAAAATGTACTTAAGATGTATTGTGTTTTTGAATTGAACTGATGTACCATGAGAAAGGCAATCCAACAGTCGAAGTTGATTAACTTATTGTAGTATAAAAACTAACATGTTAGCAGATAAGTATATATTGACTAATTACCACTGTAATCAAACCAACATACATGCTACCAGATTCTTCCAATTCCAGTATAGGTTGGTTTAAGGACATTCATAGCTTAACTTCTCTCTTGACTCCACTCTCTAACACTCCTTTAATGTGTGTGTGTGCACACTCACTCACTCAGACTTTTTTTATTTTACATATAGATATATTTATTCATACTTATCATAAACAGTATTGGCATTTCTGACAGTGTCAGTTAAAGTGCTAATTATATATAATTTTATGTAATTTAACTTACCCTTTGATTATAATAATTGCTATATTCTTATGCTAACAGTAAAACACAGCCTTATTTGTACTCGCTCTCTTCTTTAAATTTTTTTTGCTTCCTTTCTAAATTTATTCTGTTACCACGGTAAATTATAGATCTCGGCAGAAATCTTTTTTTTTCTGTTATTAGATTATAAACGGAAGCTATTTATTGCTATTTAAAAGCCACCGTAATTGTTAATTTTATATTTTATTCCTTTCTTATTCTTACTATTCCTTCTCACTATTGCATACTTAGTTTATCTACCTTTCTCACTACGAGTTTTATGCCTATGGATATTAGAAAATTAATTTGATAAGACTGCACCACCAGTATCTTTTAATTAACATAAAACTCAGTAATACTGCCGGTTGACTTCTTTCTCTCTTTCTCTAACACAAATTCCTTCAATAAAACTTTATATGAACAGTTGTGGTCTATTTGGACTTAACTATACGCTTCGGCTATCTTCTTACTTGATTTCCCGCTCTTAAGTTCGCGGTATTTAGGAACAGTGCATTGTAAAATAGGAGTGCTTAAGGGTCAAAGCTGTATAACTGAGAGGAGACCTCCACATAGCCTTTAAAGGAATGCAGAGAACTGACCAGAGTTTCTGATCTAATGTCTAATCCTCACCTTCTTGCAGTGCACCCTGTTGGGTATCTACCTGGATACTGAACGAACAAGGATGGGCTGGCAATTTGGGATTTAGCCGACCAAATTGTATTCTTATTGGTTAAACCAAAATAAAAAATGATGATACAACATGACAAAATTTCATGCCGGCTGGGGCGTCGCCCAGTTAAACAAGGCCCCGTTGTTTTCCCCAGGGAACCAGGGCGAACAGCGAAAAGTCAGCTACTGGAACAAATCTGAAAACAAACCCCAACTCAACATCACCAGAGTTAAAGATCGATACTATCATCATAAGAAGCCTGAATGGCAAAGAAATGGAGCTAGCTGAGGAATTAGATAAGTACCAGATCGACATTATACGGGTGACTGAAACAAAAAAGACAAAAAAATGGTGAGATCTTTCTGAGCAATAAATTCAAAATATTATATTCAGGCAATGACAATCAAGGAAAAGGAGTAACCATAGTATTCAACACAAAATACGAGGCTAATCTTCTTGAATGGCAGTCAGTCTCAAGTAGAATAATGTTGGGCAAATATGAGAATGTGGAACTGGAGACAATGAGACTTATTTGTGCCTATGGTCCCACAGAAGGTTCTACTAAGGTAGAAGTGGAGGAATTTTTTGAGGCTTTAGAGAAAGCAACTGACACAATGAAAAAGGAAAAGTTGGTCCTTGTTGGGGATCTAAATAGCAGAGTAGGAAATGATTGTGAGACATACAAAAATATTTTGGGAAAATTTGGAGAAAAGAGCAAAGCTAATAATAATGGCAAATATCTGTTGGATTTCTGCTCAGGACATGTACTGGTTATTACTAACACCATGTTTCAACATAAAAATGTGCACAAATTCACATGGAGAGAAGAGGCAAGGAATAAGAAAAGTCTCATTGACTATGTTATTGTTTATAGTGACGTTTTCTCCCTAGTGCAGGACACCAGAGTGTACAGAGGATTTGAAATTGGAAGTGATCACTATTTAGTCTTGAGCAGGATAAAATTGAATTTCATATTGAAAAGAATAACATGTAAGAAAGTTTTAAAGCGAATAAAAGTTGAGCAGCTCTCAGATGTGAACTGTAGACTAAAATACACAAAGATTATTCAAGAAAAAATGAAAGAGTTTGAGAAAAGGAATCGAACCTTGGAGATTCAGTGGCAAGCCTTGAAGAAAACCTTAATTGATTCAGCTAGAGAGGTTGTGGTGAAGTTGTCTGCAAGGATAGAAAAATTAGAACTCCATTGTGGACACCGGAAATTAAAGAGGCAGTGAAGGAAAAGAAGAAAGCATATCAAAAGTTCCTGGCAAATAAGTCAGCTTGTGCTCTTAGAGAATACTGAGACAAATGTAAGAAAGCTAAACACTGTGTAAAACTAGCTAAACAAAAGTCATGGGAGGACTTTGGCAAGAATATAGAAAATAAATATCAAGAAGGTGGTAAGATATTCTGGAGGTTGTTGAAGAAGCTTAAAAATGGAGGAAAGAGTGCTGTCAAAGGAATTAGAGATGATTAAGATTACATGAAAACAAGAGAAAAAGATATCCTTGAAGTATGGATTAATTACTTCGAAAAATTGCTAAACGAAACAAGCAGTGATGACAGCACAGTGGTAAAAAACACTGACCAGGCATGCAATCAGGAATACATATCCATACTTGAAGTACAAAAAGCCATCAAATGCTTGAAATGTGGAAAGGCAGCAGGAGTAGATGATATTCGACCAGAAATGCTGAAGTATGGTGGTATAAAAGTCTTACAGTGGCTGCACTGCATAGTTCAGAAAGCCTGGACAGAGGGACGAATTCCCGATGATTGGAGTAGAGCTCTCATAGTATCCATATATAAAAAGGGAAATAAAACTGAATATGAGAATTACAGAGGTATTTCCCTACTAAGTGTTCCTGGCAAGTTCTATGCAAGTATACTTGAGAAATGATTGAGAAGAATTGTGGCAGAAAAGCTGGGTGAAGAACAAGCTGGATTCAGGCCAAATAGAGGCTGTCAGGATCAGATCTTAACTTTACAACAAATAGTTGAGAAAGCATGGGAATATAACAAAGATCTGTATTTAAGTTTTGTCGATTTGGAAAAGGCATATGACAAGGTGCCAAGAGAGAAGCTATTCAATACGCTACAGTTATATGGTGTCAAAGGGGCATTATATCAAGCAATGCTTAGTCTTTATTTGGGTTATAAGTCAGCAGTTAGAATTGAAGGAAGTACAGGAAGATGGTTTAATGTTAAATCTGGTGTGAGACGAGGATGTACATTATCCCCTCTGTTATTCGTTATCTATATGGATCACGTTATGAAGGAAAGTGGTATTAAACATGATATCAAAATTGGAGATGTTAATGTCGCTCTTTGCTTTATGCGGATGATGTTATACTTCTAAATAAATCTGCTACAAGTCTGCAAGATTCTCTGACTAAATTGAATAACTGTTGTAATAGATATGGTATGAAGGTCAGCAATAAAAAGACAAAGACAATGAAAATAGGCAGAGTCATTGAAAATGTCAACTGTGTTGTGAATGGAGAACCTGTGGAACAAGTAAAACATTTCGGCTACTTAGGCACGATTTTTAGTGAAGATGGTAAATTGAACATAGAAATAGACAACAGAATCAGCAAAGCTGGTATGGTGGGAAGTCAATTGAATAAATTCATATGGAATAAGAGAGAAATTAGTCAGAACACTAAATTATCTGTATACAAGACAGTGTTCAAACCAATTTTAACTTATGGATCTGAGAGCTGGGTCAGAAGTAAAACACTTGACCAAAGACTAGAGACTACAGATATGAGAGTCCTGAGAATGATTATAGGCGTGAACAGATGGCATCAATGGCAATATCATATTAAAAACGAGGAAATTAGGAAAGAACTTGACATTGTCAGCATCCAGGAATGCGTTAGCAGAGCTAATCTCAGGTGGTATGGTGACTTAAACAGAATGGGCAAAGAAAGATTAGCAAAACAAGTGTTCTCTGCCAGGTTGGCAGTAAAACGACCCAGAGGAACACCAAGATATATGTGGATTGATATGGTACAAAGTGCCTTAAACGATAGAAATATAAGATCTGATAATGTTGGAGTCTTGACAAGTAACAGACTGATTTGGAGGAAAATTGTAGATAGGAAGTTAGTAATGATGTAATTTTTTTCATGTAGTACTATCATATCCTGTACACCCCTTGAGGGTACATGGCAGGAATTTGATGATGATTCATTGTAAAATAAACAGTCAGGTGTCTCTCTCTATTGACATACAATTAAAACTCATTTATTTAGAATAAAAAAAATGAAATACATTAAATAAGTGATAGGGAGGTTACTCCTTTCCTTATATACTTTTGGTATAAAGAAAGAAACTTTCCCTTTTCAATATTAAATGACTATACAATGTAATTATTTTGTTACTTCTCTGCTTAAGAAAATCAAATTGCCGAGACTAATTTACTCATAAAGAGATTAGCTAGCTATGGCAAGTTATCTTACAATTTATATTCCAGTTAACAATAAATCTGAGGACTCTCTTATAGATATTTCTTATCAGTCCATATATGACATATTTCTTAGATTACAAAAAGAATGTACATAAGGTATGTAATACACTTACAGAGGCTCTTTGTAAGTGTATTACATACTTACATGACACCTTCCGAAGGTTCTGCATCAAAGTCACTATGGTTTTTCTTTCATCACTGGCCTTAGGATTTCATCCGGAGAGTCTTGTTTCAAGGGGCTTTTCGTCGAAAAAATTAGCAGGTCTTGGACTGCAATCTTCCAGGTACTCAAAAGCTCAGTCAAGAAGTTTCAGCATACAGGCTTGAAGATCATTCTCTGGCTTTTGGCTTCAATTGACTTCCCGCAACACTAGGACATCCGACCGGCACTTGGCATTGGCTGTTCTCCCAATATTTTTCTATGGGTTCAACTGCTTCTGGTTCTCCGCCGTCTGCCTCTGGCTCTCTTCGGTAACAGCGCTTCGCCTCTGCTCTCTCAGCAACTGGATCTTGGCTCTCCTCTGTCAGCAGCTGGACCTCGCTTCTTCTCTCTCGGCAACTGGACTTGCACTCTCCTCTCGATGTTTGGCTCGGTCCTCTTTTATTTTCCTCTTCTCGGGACCTTGCGCCAAGAGTTGTAAACTCCAAAGAAATCGGCAGTTCTCCTTGATCTCTTTGTTAAGGCTAGCCCGTTTTTTCATCTCCTCCACACTCTTTTTTCCTTGTCTTGTCAGGCAGCGGAAACTTCTCAGAAACTAGTGGATCTCTTTGATACTAACTTTGAAAGTGTTCATGTGCAGAGCTTCGCAAACAACTTTCTCACACACTTAATCATAAACAATTTTCTTGTGCTCTTATACATAGCTACTATACAAAGCTTCTGATGAAAGTTTTAAGTTGTATTTACTGTTGTATTACTGAAAGTTGTATTTACTGTTTTAACTAAAGTTTCTTCTAGAAACTTTAGTTAAAACAGTAAATACAATCAATTCCCATAGGGTTATTTACATTTAATATTTAATATAAAATACATAGAGACATACGAGGTTATTTTTGTACAGTTCTCATGGGACTTGACCTTAGTAAAAATTGATGTAAAGTGCTTTGGTATTTTTAAGTTATATCGAATTTTACAAGATAAAACAAATTATATCTAATCAGCCAGTTCTTGAACTTATCAAGGTCAAAGGCCCTTCATGATTCTTTGAATACTTTGATCATCCTGTCATCCATTAAGTATTTGAGTAGTTGAAATTGTGAGCCATATTTGGATATTCACCTATCCAAAGAATTGTACAGCAGACATTCATGTTATTGAACAAAAAATCAGAGCTAAAAGCCTCTAGCATGCAGTGCAGTTTTATGATCAGAATAACAAGTTTATGTTGATCTTCATATACTAGCATATAATGTTTCCCAATGAAAACTTCCTTGTTCATCGAATGCTCGTTACTATAGAAGAAAATTGTTGATAGAAAGTCGGTAATGGTGTATTACTATCATACTAGTGCTTGCATACAGAAATGGGTTTACTAAGGGAAGATCATGTTTGAGCAACTTGCTTATGTTCTATAATAAATGTTACCATTGAGTTGGACAAGGGGAATGGATACACCATGATACTTCTGGATTTTGTTAAGGTTTTTTACAGAATATAGCATGGAAGGCTGCATGAATTGGAGAATATAGGATTGAATTATAAAATATTAGCATGAAAAGGATGATGGCTGACTGATAGATATCAAAGAGTAATATATGGAGGATAAGGATGGGAGTCTGAAAGATTTAAGGTAACTTAAATTGTGTGACACAAGGATCAGTCCTTGGTACCCTGTTATTCAGTCTTTACATTAATGACATTTGGTTGATATGCTTGCAGAATTATTTGAATATGCGTGAATTGTGGATGTATTAAAATGGCTATCAGTTCAGTGCTAGTAAATGTAAAGTCATGCAGTTTGGTGTGATCCGATGTGATGTCAGTAGTATTATGCCAGAAGAAACTGATCAGGTTAGGGATCTTGTAGTTTTAGTAGATAGCAAGTTGAAGTTCAAGAGCCATATAGCAAAGATTGCAAATACAACTAAAAAGATATTGCAATGCTGAAACAAACTTTGACACATAGAGCTAAGAACATCATTTTGCCTCTTTACAAGGCCTTCATAGATTTACTTGGACTATTGTGTGTAGCTCTGGTCTCCTGGTTTCCATGGTGAGTTTCATACAGTGGAGAGAGTGCAAAGGATAGTGTTCAAAATGATATCAGGACTATGAAGTACAGATTATGAAGACAAATTGAGTATTTGTGGACTCTGACATTAGCAAAAAAGGAGACAGATGTGATATGATTGAGATTTACAAACTTCTGAAAGGGTCATATAGATTATCAGTCAATGGAATTTTTAGTGTTTGGAGGGTGGAAAAAGTATGAGATGTCATTCTTGGAAGTTAAAATGAATACCATCAGGAAGGGGGAGTAAGAGCTAGATTTTTCTCTCATAGAGTGGCGCATCATTGGAATAGATTGCTGTTGGAGTTGGTGAGTGCATGTAATGTCAATGAATTCAACAATACGAGGGTGGTCTGAAAAAGTTCTCGGCCTCATCCATAGATGGCAACACTATTGGCGAGATTTTTTTTTTTTATTTTTTTATAAGTTGGTACATTTGTTATAAGCATCCATGTGAAATTGCAAGTCATTCTATCAAGTAGTTTGTTTTAAACAGCTGTCTGAAGCAAAAATATTATCTGTAACCCTTGAAATGGATAAAATTGAGTATCATGCAGTTCTAACATTCTTTGCAAAAGAAGGTTTAATGGCAAAAGAAATTCATTCGAAGTTCATAAAAGTTTATGGGCATTCTTCTCCTTCATTTTCGACAATTAACCCTTTCTGACCTGAATTTTTTTTTTTTTTTTCAAGTGAAAAAAATTCTTCTTTCTATTTATTTTGTCCTTAGGTCTAAAAAAGCAAGGGTATCAAGTATTTTTCTCAATGATTCATGGAAATTTCATTTTCAATTAATTATTTCAGAATTGGAATCATTCACCACGTAATATGGGCTATGAAGGCCAAGAAAGTTAGTGATTCCAATTGGAATCACTATGTCAGAAAGGGTTAAGAAATGTGCCGCCAAGCTTAAACGTGGCTATACAAGCTTTGAAGATGATCCACGTGAAGGACGTCCAAAAAGTGCAACAACACCAGAAATCATTTATTAAGTTCATGATATGGTATTGCATAACCGGCAAGTCAGTGTGTGAAATTGCTGAGACTATGGGCATTTCAAAAGAACTTGTAGGATATATTTTGCATGAAGAATTGCAAATGAAAAAGCTTTGCACAAGATGGGTGCCACGCTTGCTCATGCAGATCAAAAACTCACTCGCATGAAAATCCCTGAACAGTGCTTGGAGCGTTTTAACAAGAATAAAACTGATCACCAGAATCCAAACAGCAGTCAAAACAGTGGACAGAAGCCGGTTGTTCAGCACCAAAGAAGAAGACAAAGTCAGTTCCATCAGCAAGAAAGGGTTTTGGGTTGCTAAAGGCATTTTGTTTATTAATTATCTTGAAAAGGGTAAAACAATAACTGAGGAATATTATTCCAATCTTTTAACCAGACTAGACGAAAAAATTCATGAGAAAAGACCCGGTTTGCAGAAGAAAAGAAATCATCTTTCATCAGGACAATGCACCTTCCCACAAAGGTGTTTTGGCAATGGAAAAATTAAGGGATCTGCACCCTATTCCCCAGATTTGGCTCCCTCTGACTTCTATCTCTCGGGGTGTTTAAGGGTCAAAGCTATGTAACTGAGAAGAGACCTTCTACATAGCCTTTAAAGGAATGCGGAGAACCGACCAGGGCTTCTGACCTAATGTCCAATCCTTACCTTCTCGTGGTGCACCCTGTTGGGTATCTACTTGGATATTGAACGAACGAGGATGGGCTGGCAATTTGGGATTTACCGACCAAATTGTATTCTTATTGGTTAAACCAAAATAAAAAATGATGGTACAACATGACAAAATTCATGCCGGCTGGGACGTAGTCCGGTTAAACAAGGCCCCTGTTGTTTTCGCCAGGGAACCAGGGCAAACAGCGAAAAGTCAGCTACTGGAACAAATCTGAAAACAAACCCCAACTCAACATCACCAGAGTTAAAGATCGGTACTATCAATGTAAGAAGCCTGAATGGCAAAGAAATGGAGCTAGCTGAGGAATTAGATAAGTACCAGATCGACATAATAGGGGTGACTGAAACAAAAATGACCAAAACTGGTGAGATCTTTCTGAGCAATAAATACAAAATGTTATATTCAGGCAATGACAATCAAGGAAAAGGAGTAGCCATAGTATTCAACACAAAATACGAGGCTAATCTCCTTGAATGGCAGTCAGTCTCAAGTAGAGTAATGTGGGCAAATATGAGAATGGGGAACTGGACAATGAGACTTATTTGTGCCTATGGTCCCACAGAAGGTTCTACTAAGGTAGAAGTGGAGGAATTTTTTGAGGCTTTAGAAAAAGCAACTGACACAATGAAAAAGGAAAAGTTGGTCCTTGTTGGGGATCTAAATAGCAGAGTAGGAAATGATTGTGAGACATACAAAAATATTTTGGGAAAATTTGGAGAAAAGAGCAAAGCTAATAATAATGGCAAATATCGGTTGGATTTCTACTCAGGTCATGGACTGGTTATTACTAACACCATGTTCCAACATAAAAATGTGCACAAATTCACATGGAGAGAAGAGGCTAGGAATAAGAAAAGTCTCATTGATTATGTTATTGTTGATAGTGATGTTTTCTCCCTGGTGCAAAACACCAGAGTGTACAGAGGATTTGAAATTGGAAGTGATCACTATTTAGTCTTGAGCAGGATAAAATTGAATTTCATATTGAAAAGAATAACATGTAAGAATGTTTTAAAGCGAATAAAAGTTGAGCAGCTCTCAGATGTAATACACAAAGATTATTGAAGAAAAAATGAAAGAGTTTGAGAAGAGGAATCAAACCTTGGAGATTCAGTGGCAAGCATTGAAAAAAGTTCTGATTGATTCAGCTAGACAGGCATGTGGTGAAGTTGTCTGCAAGGATAGAAAAATTAGAACTCCATGGTGGACACAGGAAGTTAAAGAGGCAGTGAAGGAAAAGAAGAAAGCATATCAAAAGTTCCCTGCAAATAAGTCAGCTTGTGCTCTTAGAGAATACAGAGACAAATGCAAGAATGCTAAACACTGTGTAAAACTAGCTAAACAAAAGTCATGGGAGGACTTTGGCAAGAATATAGAAAATAAATATCAAGAAGGTGGCAAAATATTCTGGAGGTTGTTGAAGAAGCTTAGGAATGGAGGAAAGAGTGCTGTAAAAGGAGTTAGAGATGATAAAGGTGACATGAAAACGGGAGAAAAAGTTATCCTTGAAGTATGGAGTAATTACTTTGAAAAACTGCTAAACGAAACAAGCAGTGATGACAGTACAGTGGTAAAAAAACACTGACCAGGCATGCAGTCAGGAATACATATCCATACTTGAAGTAGAAAAAGCCATCAAATGCTTGAAATGTGGAAAGGCAGCAGGAGTAGATGATATTCGACCAGAAATGCTGAAGTATGGTGGTATAAGAGTCTTACAGTGGCTGCACTGCATAGTTCAGAAAGACTGGACAGAGGGACGAATTCCCGATGATTGGAGTAGAGCTCTCATAGTACCCATATATAAAAAGGGAAATAAAATTGCATGTGAGAATTACAGAGGTATTTCCCTACTGAGTGTTCCTGGCAAGATCTATGCAAGTATACTTGAGAAACGGTTGAGAAGAATTGTGGAAGGAAAGCTGGGTGAAGAACAAGCTGGATTCAGACCAAACAGAGGCTGTCAGGATCAGATCTTCACTTTACGACAAATAGTAGAGAAAGCATGGGAATATAACAGAGATCTGTATTTAAGTTTTGTCGATTTGGAAAAGGCATATGACAAGGTGCCAAGAGAGAAGCTATTCAATACGCTACAGTTATATGGTGTTAATGGGGCATTATATCAAGCAATACTTAGTCTTTATTTGAGTTGTAAGTCAGCAGTAGGAATTGAAGTACAGGAAGATATTTTAATGTTAAATCTGGTGTGAGACAAGGATGTACATTATCCCCACTGTTATTCATTATCTATATGGATCACATTATGAAGGAAAGTGGTATTAAACCTGATATCAAAATTGGAGATGTTAATGTTAGCTCTTTGCTTTATGCGGATGATGTTATACTTCTAAATAAATCCACTACAAGTTTGCAAGATTCTCTGACCAAATTGAATAGCTGTTGTAATAGATATGGTATGAAGGTCAGCAATAAAAAGACAAAGACAATGAAAATAGGCAGAATCATTGAAAATGTCAACTGTGTTGTGAATGGAGAACCTGTGGAACAAGTAAAATATTTCAGCTACTTAGGCACCATTTTTACTGAAGATGGTAAATTAAATATAGAAATAAACAACAGAATCAGCAAAGCTGGTATGGTGGGAAGTCAATTGAATAAATTCATATGGAATAAGAGAGAAATTAGTCGGAACACTAAATTAGCTGTATACAAGACAGTGTTCAAACCAATTTTAACTTATGGATCTGAGAGCTGGGTCAGAAGTAAAACACTTGACCAAAGACTAGAGACTACAGATATGAGAGTCCTGAGAAAGATTATAGGCGTGAACAGATGGCATCAATGGCAATATCATATTAAAAACGAGGAAATTAGGAAAGAACTTGACATTGTCAGCATCCAGGAATGCGTTAGCAGAGCTAATCTCAGGTGGTATGGTCACTTAAACAGAATGGGTGAGGAGAGATTAGCAAAACAAGTGTTCTCTGCCAGGTTGGCAGCAAAACGACCCAGAGGAAGACCAAGATATAGGTGGTTTGATACGATACAAAGTGCCTTAGATGATTGAAATATAAGATCTGATAATGTTGGAGCCTTGACAAGTAACAGACTGATTGGGTGGAAAATTGTAAATAGGAAGTTAGTAATGATGTAATTTTTTTCTTGTAGTACTATCATATCCTGTACACCCCTTGTGGGTACATGGCAGAAATTTGATGATGATGATGACTTCTATCCCTTCCCAAAACTAAAATTCTTCCTCGCTGGTCAATGTTGTCAAAAACAGTGGACAGAATTGCAGCTGTAGTGCAATGTTTTGCAGATCTTACTAAGAACCACTACAGGGATGGGATAATGGCATGAATAAATGTATTAGTCTTAAGTGAGATTATGTTGTAAAATAAAAATAATTTTGGAATTATAAATTCGTGTTTTCATTGTTAGGCCGAGAACTTTTCAGTCCATCCTCATAACTACTATGACAGCTGGTGCAGGTATCATGTGGCCTCTCTTGATAAGTCCTTTAGTTCCCCTGAAGGTCTCTTAATAATAATACCCTCCCCTCCTTCCCAATATACTACTTAATATGTTTAAGTGGCAGTTACTACTACACTTGGACATTCATAAACATTTGCTTTTGTTCCTTGCTAGAGACCTGACATGGAAAATAGTTTCCCAACCCCGATTGAGAATTTTTTTGAAAATAATTTCCACACTTTAGATGTATTCATAGCACTGTTACTGCATGTAGAGAAGATATATTGATATTTTCCTTGAACAGTTGGAGGCTGTAATTGTGAGAGATTACTTTGTGAGGAAGGCTGTTCCCAATAATGGAGACGTTTAGTGAAAGAGGAGGATCAGCAGATTCATTGAGTTTGCAGTTGGAACTGAGAAACAATAATGGACATCTACTGCTCATTTTTAACAGTTTAATTTTTGTAGGCTGGATTTCACACAAATGGTATGGTCTTTGATGTTATACATTAGATAATTATGAAAATTCTATTATAAGAGCCTCTGTAGCTCACTTGGTTTAGACGAAGTCCTTTGGTTGGAAAGACCTGGGTTTGATTTCCGTCCATGATGCGAGGAACCTTTATCTGGTCTCTTTTCGACTAAAGGTGAGTTAGCCGGTCTCATATGGAGTTGACGAGTTTTTCTTCCAGAAACTCTGGTTTTTCGTCCCTCAGAACAGGCAATCCAGTCCCACAAACACTCACTTTTACAGACAAAAATAGCCCCCAACGTGAGAATTTGAGACGAGGTGGTTGTGATCGTGTGTGTAAGGTTGCATCATGTAAAAAAAAAAAAAAAAAAAAAAAAAAAAAAAAAAAAAAAAAAAATCCGACCCCCATATAGCACAAGAGAAAGAACAATCATCTTTTATTGTGAATACCATTATAACAAACATGCTCACTAATCTACTGACATGTCCTAACCAACATATCCTTAGGCATGTAGATATCCATGTGCTTATAGATAGTTTAATTGAATGGATATGGATTCATGTTGAACTTGAATGGAATAATTTGCACTATAAAGAGAAATTATACTATTATTATTACCTTTCAGAAGTTTGTAAGTGTCAATCATATCATCCCTCTTTCTCAGTTTGTTAATGTCTGCATTCTACAAATTCTCAATCTGTCTTCATAATCAGTATTCCACAATCCTGGTATAATTTTTAATATTTTCCTTTGCACTTTCTCCACTGAATCTGAATACTGTGGAAAACAGGAGACCAGACCTGCACACAATAGTACTAGTGAGGTTTCATCAAGGCCTTGTAAAGAGACAAAATGATTTCCTTATCTTATCAAGCTTTGTTTCAGCATTACATTATTCTCTGAGTTGTATTTGCAATCTTTGTTATATTGCTCTTGAACTTCAGCTTCCTATCTACCAAGAAAAATCGGTTTCTTTTAGCATAATACCACCAGTATAATACGATATTGGATATCTCATCACACCAAAGTGCATGACTTTACATGTACTGAAATTGAACTAACAGCCTTCACATGCCCACAGTTTCAGCATATTCAAATCATTCTGCAAGTACTGCACATCATCTGCACTCCTGGGTACCCTTCCTATCTTTGCATCATCAGCAAATAGCTGTATGTTACAGGTCAAATACTTCCCAATGTCATTAATGAACAGATTGAATAACAATAGACCAAGGACTGATCCTTGTGGCATACCACTGGTTACCTTAAATTTTGCAGACTCGCATCCCTGTATACCACTTTTTGATATCTGTCAGTAAGCCATCCTCTTATCCATGCCAATATTTTCTAATCCAGTCCCATATTCTTCAATTTACATGATAGTCTTTCATGCTGTATTCTGTCAAACCTTAGCAAAATCCAAAAGTATCATGGTGTATCCATTCCTCATGTCTAACTCAATGTTGGCATTATTATAGAATGTTAGCAAGTTGCTCAAACATGTCCTCCCCTTAGTGAACCTGGGCTGTTCATGTAGTTTAGTTTCTCTGTCAACCCACTTCTGTGTGCAAACCATAACCAACTTTTCTAAAATCTTATTCACTACTCCAGAGATACCGATGGTGGATATTTTGTTCAATCTTTGCACAACCTTTGGGATTAACATACATTCTTTCCTCTCCTGTGGAATCTTTCATGTTCTGAGACTCAAAATATCCTGGTCAAAGGGATAGCTGGTGCAGATGAACACTTTATTAGTATCTGTGCTGATATCCCATCAGTCTCTATTGCACAACTCTTATTGCTTTGTACAACAGCTCTAATACCGCCTCTTTATCTCCCCCCCCCCCCCCCCCCCGAGTTTCTTCATGCAGTGTAGCAGTGAGTTCAATATTTCATACACCAGGTTGATAGCTTTTAGCAAACTTTACACTCATTAGTTGAACTTCTGCATCACTCAACTGCATACCATCTGCAATCAGTAGAATTATTCTTTCAGATTCATTCTTTCTTTTACTTACTAGAATTCTTTTGGGTTGTCTTTAGCTTGCAGAGGCAGTTTCTTTTCATATTCAGATTTAGCTTTCCATACTGCAGTCGTGAATCTTCTAACCTTATAATTTTCAGAACTGACATCAGTATTCCTTCTAGATCATGCTTTTCTTACTAATCTCTTGCTTAATTAGATTACACATCCATTTCACTCTTTTTATTTTTCTAACTTTAGGAACTCATTCTGATATTGCATCATTTAAGTATTTTTTAAATGCTTTACATGCACTGTCAATATCTTTCCCATCCAACAACTGATACCATGGCACAAAATCCAGCATACTCCTCAGATGTTCATATTTTTCTGCTTTGTAGTTCAGCAGCAACCATTTTCTAAATAGAACATTCATTAGCTGCTTCCCAAGTGAGTACTGCATCATCATCACTGTGACCAAAGACAAAATATTATGTCTGTAATTGAAGCTTCCTTCTGTCACAATGCTGATTGAGGAAGTTGTCTGGAAATAGCTCACTGAATTCAGTTTCATTTTTCTCATGAGATTTCACAACTACCCAGTCATCATTAATTTCCTGATATGTACCCCAAAGGGATGTTCAGGTTACTTTGACAGTATTACATGATTAAGTTTACATTATTATTTATCTCCTATCAACAATTTTCTTTCAAATCGGTCTATTACTTGTGAGCATTCCAATATTGTCATATCTAATATTTTTCCAATTTGACTTCATAGATGGCTATGGGAGCTCTACTCCAGTCATCTGGAATTCAGCCTTCTGACCAAGTCCTCTGAATTATGCAGTGTAGCCATTGCAAAAGTGTTTTATACTCTTCTATACTTAAGCATTTCTGGTCGAATATCATCTACTTCAACTGCCTTTTCACATTTCAAGTTTTTCATGGCTTTTCTACCTCAAGTACTGATATGTACTCCTCTTTGCATTCCTCTTAAAAATTTTGTGGTATGGTTCTGCCACTGTTTGATTCGTTTAACAGTCATTCCAAGTAATTTCTCCAAACATGTAGGAAATCCTTATCTTCAGTTTTCAATTCACCTTTATCATCTTTTATTCCTTTTACAGTACTCTTTCCTCCATTTCTAAGCTTCTTCAATAGCCTTTAGAACATTTTGACACCTTCCTGATATTTTCCATACTCTTACCAGTCTTCCAATGACTTGTTTAGCTACTTTTACATATAGCTTTCTTACAATTTTCTCTGTATTCTTTTAGGACATCTACCAAGTTGTTTGCTAGGAACTTTTGGTATACTTTCTTCTTTTTGAGGACTGCTTCTTTAACTTCTTGTGTCCACCATGGTGTTCTTATTTTCTATCCTTGCAGACAACTTCATCACATACCTCCCAGCTGAATTGATCATTGTCTTCTTTAGAGTTTGCCACTGTGACTCCAAGGTTTTGTTCTTGTTTTCAATTTGTTTCTTTTTTCTTCAGTGATGTTTGCATAGTTGAGGTCTACAAATTATCTGTTAAAGCTGCTCAACTTCAATTCTCTTTAAAACTTTCTTACATACTGTTCTTTTCCATTTGATATCCATTTTTATCTTGCATAGTAATGGTCACTAAGTAACAGTCACTTCCAATTTCAAATCCTTTGTATATTCTCATATCCTGAACCAGCATGATATCACTATCAACAATGACATAGTCAGTGAGGCTTTTCTTATTTCTCATGTCTTCTCTCTAGGTGAATTTTTGCACATCTCTATGTTAAATAAATTCCGTGTGATGATACAGCATTCCCCCTTTATACGGGAGTTCACGTACCATCTAGTCCCGCCAAATTTTATCCAGGCTCCGGAACCGGCATAGGCTGACGAATCAGACCTATGGCTGGGTCAGTATTCCTGACTGTAATCCGCGTGTGTCCTCGGACCAGTTTGCCTGCTTGTGGGATGAAAAACACCAGATAAACTGGTGGAAAAAACCCTGCTGTCCACGCCCAAGACCGGCTAACTTGGCTATGGCTGTGGAAGATCCTTGAGCTCCTCACGTCGTTGACAGGAATCGAACCTAGGACACTCCTTCCCCAGGCATATGGTTGCGAAGCGCAAAGCCACTAGGCTAACCACATGTTGAAAATGGTGTTAGTAACGACTAGTCTGTGTCTTGAGCCAAAGTCCAGTAAATACTTACTGTTATGATTAGCTTTTCCCTTTGCCTAAGAGTTTTAAAACAAGAATTGAACCTTGGAGACTCACTGGCAAACTCTGGAAAAAAGAAAAAAAAATTGATTAATTCAGATATGGAGGTATGTGGTGAAGTTGTTTGCAGTGATAAAAAATCAGAGGTTCATGTTTGTTTAGAGACAGTTCTGGAAAAGAAAAGAACATATTGAAAGTTCCTGACAAGTAAGTTTAGTATATGCCTTTAGAGCATACAAAAAAAAAAAAGAAAAAAAGAAAAAAAAAAAAGTCATCTGATGCTGGTAAGAATGTAGAAGACAAATATCAATAAGGTAGCAAAATGTTCTGGAGGCTGTTTAGAAATGGAGAAAAAAGAAGTACTGTAAAAGCATTTGGAGCTGATGCAGTTGACTTTAAAACTGAAGAAAATGATATTCTAGATGGAGTCATTATTTGGAAAGATTGTTAACTGAAACAGCAAATGACAGAATGGTGTTAGAAAATATTAAAGAGGAATGCATTCAAGTAGTACATATCAGTTCAATACTTCAGATAGGAAAAGCCATGAAAAACTTGAAATATGGAGAGTTAAGTAGATGATATTTGACCCAAAATGGTTCAGATATGGAGGTATAAAATTTTTACAGTGGCTGCATGCTTAATTTAGATGGCACAATCAGAAGGTCAAATTTTGATTAATTGCAGTAAATCTCTCATGTAAAGGTTGTCCAGAGCAGATTTTCATTTTAAGATGAATAGTTGAGAAATCACAGGAATATAACAAGGATCTATATTTAAGTTATGTAGATTTGGAAAAGTCATATGACAAGGTGTCAAAGAAAAGCTGTTTAAAATGTTACAACTGTGTAATATAAATTAGACATTATATAGAGCTTAATTCATGTGGTGTAAACAGGACATTGTAAGTCAGCAGTTTTGAAGTGAAAGAAGTTCAGGAAGGTGGTGATATTAAATTGGGCATATGACAACAACGTATGATATTTGCTATTCATCTTCTGCATGGATTGCATTATGAAGGAAAGTAGCATTCAACCTTATATCCATATCACAGCTATTAAATTTTGCATCTATAATGATGCAGGTGATGTAATACACGATGAGTCAAAATGATGCGAGTGATTAGAAGCATTTATTGAACACAACAATATGAAACTTGCATTAGTTGAAATGGTAACTGAAATAGTTTTTGTATCTGATTTATAAAAGTTAAATGTGTTCACCATGTGTCGCACAGCACACATCTAAACAATATGTGACTTGTCACACAGAAACCAGCATCTGGTGATCAATTGTTTCTAAAGCTCTGCATATGCAATCCTTCAGATCAACCAAGTTTTGGGGCAAAGGCAGCACATAAACTTTGTTCTTTACATATTCCCAAAACAAATCTAGGGGTGTAAGGTCGGTGACCATGCAGACTAGGCTGTAGGACCCATTCAGCCCGTATCCATTTGTCAGGAAGTTGGATGTTCAAAAGGGACATGACTTCGTGATGGATGTGCAGAGGTATTGGGTCTGTCATTCAGAAGTTGTGGCAATAGCCATATTTCCAACATATCACTGTCCACAATTAGTTACATTTTTTTCAGCAAATATGAACAGTCCATAAACTTCTGTCAGGGCACAAAACACATTTACCTTTGGACTGTCCCAACAGTTGCATGTGGGGTTTCAGAACCCCATATATGAATGTTGTGTCGGTTCACTTTTCCTGACAAATGAAATTTGGCTTTGTTGCTGAAACACATTCTTGACATGAACGTTTCATCCTCTTTGATGTGTGCCATAATGTCTGAGCAAAAAAAAAAAAAGAGGAGCAGGCCAGCTTATCATTTGGCATAATAGCCTGCAGTAAAAGAAACGGCCTACATAAATAGCATAATATTATAGTGAAAAAGAAACTCTTTTGGTTTCTTTTTTAATTACTACATGTTGCATTCTTATTGTTAATCATCTCTTCGTAAAAATAGGCAGAAATAGCTCACATTGTTTTGACTCATCCTGTACTTCTAAATAAATCCAGCACAAATCTTGAGGATGCACCCTCTGCCCAAAATGAATAATTGCTGTTATAAATTTCGTATTAAAACCAGCAATAACAAAATCCGTGAAAATAGGCAGAACTGTATTCTCAGTGGAGAACCTATTTTACTTGTTCTATAGGTTTGAGTAATTTTTAGCTAAGATGACAAATTAAATATAGAAGCAGACGATAGAATAAGCAAAGAAGGTATGATGGAGAGCTAGCTGAATAATTTTATATCAAATAAGAAATTAGTCAGAGCACTAACTATATACAAAATGATCGATTTAACTGTGGGTTAAAAATAAAACATCAGAGACTATAGATAACAGATATGACAGTTCTGAGAAAAATAAGGGAAGTGTACAGATGTTCATATTAAAAATGAAGGTATTCTTAAGAGGGTACCTGACACTGTTGGCATAGCAATGCCTGAGCAAAGCAAACATCTAGTCTGATGCTAATTTACTATCAGGATGGTTGGAAAAAGATCCAAAGGAAGACCCAATATCTTCATAGAGTGGTATAGGTAGAATATTCCTGAAAAGCAGCCTAATTTAGAGGAAAATTGTTGATAGTATTTGTGTAGGGAATATAGGACACTATTGTAGTATTCTGTGCACCTATTGAAGATATATACAGGAATTCAATGATGAAATTTGATGTTTGAGATAGCCTCAAATATAATCAAAACAAGATAACATATTTTTATTTCTTTTTTCTTTTTGTTCCCTAGAGGGTGCAAGCAGTACTGGAGGAAATTGTTGATAGTATTTAAACTGTTTCAACCACGACCTTTAGGAAATTGTTAGCGTTAGATTCTCTCTCTCTATATTATTGCAGACTGAGCTGCTAGGATTGCACTCATGCATTCTGTGAAGTTATATTTATTATGCACTTGTGCTTACACACACACACATACACACACTGAATTAACATGCATTGAAATCTGCATTACAACAACCGTTCATATTATCTGTTTTAAAATTGAAATATTTTAAACCAAGGAAATAAAGAAACTAAGAATGGTCAAAGAAAATCAAAGAATAAATGATGTTTAAAAAAAAAAAAGGGTGTGTGTGTGTGTGTGGAATGAATATGAAATGAGACAAGTGAGCTAACTTAAAAACTCAAATTTTTTTAGTAAAATGAAATTATTATTGATAATTCTATTTTATAGGTCATATTTATAAATTATTTTCTTGTGTTCATCTGTATTCTATCAAATACATGAAATTATTTCATTATTATTATAGCATAAACAGTACATTATATAGTAACTGCCATAGTATTATAGTTATATACTATATCAGTTAACTTCACAAATTATTGTATCTACTAAGTTAAAACAGAATGCTGTTCAACAGAAGGTTGGATAATCATAATCCTGTTGCCATATTTCTATGCTTAATACATTATCTTTGCTAAAATGTTGTTACTTGTTTTATTTGTTCACTTTTATTGTGAGGATGCTTCAGTTTTGTTTAATCTGTTTAATCACGACTTATATTTTTCTTGTTTATTTTTATATTGTGGTATTAATTTCTTTAATTTGCATTGGGCTGTTGAAGATGTAATTAAGTACAGAACTGAGTACTACGTATAGTACAGAACTGAGAAATCAACCATCATATTACACAAATCCTATTATAATACCTCTCCTTGAATCCATTCACCGTCAGGGAACTCGCAACCAATTCTGAAAATACAATCCACTCATCACCACTCCATGCAAAAAATCTGGACTGCACACCCCCTACTAACCATACTCATACACAACTACTTCCACGGATGGCTCCTAGTTCTCCATTTGTAGAACCCCTTTGATATCTTAAAAGTTTTATTGTGTCCCCTCTTTTCTGCTTATCATCTAAACTTTGTAACCCGCAAGCCTTCAACCTATCCTTGTAAGGAGTATTTCACAGACATGTCACCTTGGTCACTTGTCTCTGAATCTTTTCGACCACCTCTTGGTCCTCAAGAAACCCAGGTGACCAAATCTGTGCACAGTAGTCAAGATGTGGCCGAATCATAGCTTACAATGAGGGATTATAACTTATCTTTACTTATTAGTATATATTTCAGCATCCAAGTAATTCGGTGAGCTATTTTACCAACTTTTGCAATATGTTCTCTGAACTTTAACACTTTGTCCACCATTATCTCCAAGTCCCTAGCCTCATCAATTTCCTGCAAACCAATACCATCAGTTTGATCCACCATATGCAACCTTTTCAACCCGAAGTGCATAATGTTACATTTTGCAACATTAAATTGACAATTATTATCCTTTACCCACAATGCCAATTTATTTAAATCCTTCTGGAGGATATCTACATCACCTTTATCAACTATTGCTCTTCCCAGTTTTGCATCATTAGCAAACAACTGAATATCTCCTCTTTAATCTTTTCCTATGACATTGATATACAAATTAAAGAGTAGTGACCCTAGTACCAAACTCTGAGGTACTCCACTAGTCACCATCATTCTCCTAGACCCCACTCCACCATATTTTACTTCTGGTGTCTGTCCGTCAGCCATCCCCCCCCCCCCCTACATACTGCTAGCCTCATATCCATTCACATTCTCTCCAGTTTTTGTAATTTTTCGATGTGGTATTCTGTCAGATGCCTTGGCAAAGTCGAGCAGTATCATGGTGTAGCCATTACCTTTATCCAATTCTGCTGTCACTTTATTATAAAATGTGAATAAATTACTAAGACAGGACCTACCCTTTACAATACCATATTTCCCACTATAGAGTATTACATCCCTATCCACCCACTGTTGTATTTTACCTTTCACCAACTTTTGCAATACTTTAACAACCACTCCCGATACATTAATTGGTCTATAGTTTGTTACCTCCTGACGAAATTTGCTAACTTCGTCAGAGGCAATGCCAATTCTATTGCACACTCAAATAGTACACGGGCTGATATGCCATCCAGTCCCACTGCTGTGTTCACATTCATATTTTTTAATATGCTGAACACACCTCCTGTTCATCTACCTCAGTATTGATATGCATCTCTGTAAAATCATCACCTGGGTGAGTGACACACCATTGCAAAATGATCACTCAGCAACTCAGCTATTTCTTTTGGTTCAGTCACCTTCCTACCATGAGCATTGTTGAAAGTTATTCTATCATAGTCATTTTTCCTCTTACTTGCTTGCACTTTGTACTGCTCATGAGTATGCCGATCACTTTTTTCTTTATGTTTCCTCCACAGTGTTTTCTTTTTTTTGCAACTCTTGCTTTATATCCCTACTCATCCACTTAATTCCAACTTGATTTATCCTCTTGACCTTGGGTATGCAGTATGATACCACTACTCTCAAGCAATCTCTGACCACTTGCCATGCACTACTGACATTCTTTCCTTGTAGCTTCTCAATTGCCATGGCACTGTTCCCAGAAGACTCCTGAGTCTCTCATAATTACCAACCTTGTAGTTGAACATCATCCCTTCTTGACAGAGAACTCCACGTGTTTGGCAACTTCCCAGAAAAAGACTGCATGGCCACTCTCCCTAATTGGAGGCAGTGTTTACCTTGGTTATTGATACATCTTCTGATATTACTATCAGATCCAACACCTTCAAGGTCCTTGTCCTCCTCTATAACATGTAATTATCCCCTAGCAACTGCATAATCCCACTTCCATCTTGCTGTGCCCCCTTTCCTTCATCCACTAGATGTCCCCTATAGTTAAAGTCTCCCATAATAATTGTTCGGCTACACCCATTGTGCTTATTTTCATCTACATCTTCCTGTGGAATCCCCTGGTCTTATAGCAGTACCCAACAACCAAATGTTTTGTCCTATTTGTCTCTATCTCACACCAGACAGCCTCAAATGAACCATCTCCTTCAGACCTAATATCTTCTTTAATTTCTAATTTTCTTGGTTGTAATTCTGCAGCTATCGTCAGCTGTACCCCCACCTCCTGACCCATTCCTTCTGTTCTCCCTGAAACAATACCCTTTACATTCTATCCCTGTAACTGTATCATTTTCAGTCAACCAGGTCTCATTGATGCCTATAATTATTAGCCAAGTTCAGCTTACCAATGCCAAAAACTCCTCACTCTTATTCATGATACTTCTTTATTTGTGTACATGAGCATTATTTGTGTACATGCATTTCAACATTCCTTTGTACCAATAGTTACCCTTGTGTAATGTTATTACCAACCCATTTAAATTAGAGACCTGCGAAATCCCATTCGGCATTGCATAATCATTATTGTAGTCATGATCACCATCACTTAATAATGTATGTTCTGATTATAAATAACACTATAGATGGTGCGTATAACTGCCTTACATTGGATTTAATGTCAACCCGTCTTCTCATCCTCCAGTTGTTACTGCTTACTTACAATTGAAAGTACATATATATATATATATCAGTACATATATATATATATATATATATATATCAGTACATATATATATATATATCAGTCTTTGGAAGGTTCAGGTTATAGCTTATAGGTTTAAGTTTTTTCCTTAATACGTGATCACATGCCTTTTTAAGATGTGTTAAACCTAGAGATCCTTGCTGTATTATCTTTATTTTATTTTATTTTATTTTTTATCATAAGTTAATATCTGATGTTGACAACCTCTGTTTGACCTGAACCCAGCTTGTTTCATCACCAGACTTAAATTCTGCAGTTTTTCTTAGTCTCTTTTCAAGTATGCTTGCTTAAATCTTGCCTGGGACACTCGACAGGGAAATTCCTCTGTCATTCTCTCATTCAATTTTATTTTCCTTTTTTTTTATAGATTGGTACAAATGAGATCTACTCCAATCATCTGGGATTTGACCTTCTGACCAAGTCTTCTGAATTATGCAGTGTAGCCACTGTATAATTTTTATACTTCCATATTTAAGAATTTCAGATTGAATATCGTCTACTCAAGCTGCCTTTTCCTATTTCAGGTTTGTAATGGCTTTTTTTTTTTTCATACTTCCAGTATTGAAATGTACTCAATATTATATTCCTCCTGGATATTTTCTATAGCTGTTTTATTGTTGGTTTCCCCACTTAATAATTTTCTGTAGTTTCTCCAGAAAATACTCTAAATATTTTATTTTTGTATATCATTTCTGTTAAATTTTTTTTTCCCCTCAGTCTCCAAAAATGTTATTACCTTCATATAAATTATTTCTATAATTCCTGAAGTCTATCCATGATTTTTGTATTTGCATTTTCTCTGTTTTCTGAATGCAAATGCTGGTTTATTTTGCAGCACCTTTCAGTGAGATTTTCTCTTTTTTTTCCCTAGATACATTTTTTAACTTCTTGTATCCACAATTCCTTTTATCTCATTTAATGTCTTATTCTTCTATCCTTCAATAGTTTTACCATATACTACCTTGGCTTAGTTTGAACACAATTTCCTTCATAATTTTTCATTCAAATTTTTAGAGTTTATTCCATGTTTTCAAACATCTTCTCCTCACTTTCCAATAAATCTTGTAAATATATAATCTGTTCTGGAGTATTCAGTTTACATTTGGGAGTAGCTAAGTTTCCATTCTTTTTAAAGCTTTCTTACACATCTATAGATACAACAATAGTGCAATCATATAAAACTTTTTTGTTTATTGGGTATTCTCTTCATAAATTTAAGTGTGTGCACACACACACACATAGACTCTGGAGCATGGTGTTATAATGTCTTCCTCTCTGAACAGATTAAAATGAACTATTGGACTGAGTATGTAGATAAGTATTTTTAATGATAATTTGCTACAAGTGGCCAATGAAGGTAGATAGCTGGAAGTGATAACAGAGTTCCAAGTTATAGGAATAAATAAGTTGCTCTTCTCCTGTACAAGGCTTTAATAAGACCATATTGACAGTCTTGTGCCCAGATATGGTCATCTGGGTTCAAAGATGAAGACACATTTGAAAAGATCGAGCAGAGGATACTCAGGATGGTTGCCCATGGAATTGTGCATATGAAAGACATACTGAGGGAATGTGGTTCTTCAGGGGTTACAATCAAGGACAGACGAGAGGAAATGTTAGAAACATATTGGTTCAATCTAGCAGATTTAATACAGGGGTGAGATTTTACATTGCAGATGCAAGAACTCATGGTTAGTCCTGGAAAAAAGTAAGAGTTTGTGGTTAGGAAGCACACAAGGTTCAAGTTCTTCTCATTGCACGTGTTCAGTATATTGAAGGAACTACCCATGGGTGTTGTGAGTGCATCTGGTTGTGATTTCCAGCCTGGTTAGTCACGTGATTAGTGCACCTGCTTTCCAACAACAGGTCATGGATTCAAATCCCACTGTGGGCTTAATGTTTGTGATTGTCTTTAGGTGGGAGATGAATTTCATTGCCTGGTGTGAGACCACCACCTTGCTTATTGGAGGCGCCTGAAATGGCTTGAAAAAGTTCATGTTTGGTCTCTAGAGCAGGGTTTCTGAACTACGGAATATATATATATATATATAATTGATAAAAAATGGGGAAAAAATCCTTAGCCTACTCAATGTACAAATGTACTAATAGGTTTGCTAATAACTTTTTGTGGATGAGAACCACATAAAAAATCTTCATTGAATGTTTTTTAAAAATTATGTTAGATCTTTAGGTGTTATTTGTTATTGCCCCCCCCCGTTCAGTGCATGGACGAGGGGGGGGCATCTCTTGATGACTTGACTCCCTGCATAATAATGTCTTATCTGTGTTTAGATTATAAATCCAACTGGTATTTGTCATTAGTGTGAGCCCCCCCCCCCCCATTTTTAGCAAACATTTCTGGAAGGTCTTCTGCTGTTGATCTCCATGAAAAGCAGTTTGTCATTTGTCCTTTTTTACACTAAAGAATTTATTTCCTTCATTAATTGTACAGATTTAAATAATAGGCATTATAATACCATTGTCCAGATTCACAGTTTGAAATTTGTTCAAATTGCTACTTACTCTACTTGAGAACTTCTCCTATTCAGCTAATTCATTTTCATATTGGCTGTTAAACCTTAGTAATCAGTTCCATTCTGTGATCTGTTCTGATAAGGGATGGAATATTGTCTAAATGTAAACTATTTTATTGTTTTAAAAGGATCACTCTTAACCATTTTTCTCTCAGAAATATAAATAAGTTCAGCACCATATTTTTGTAATTTCTATGCTAGTTGCATGTCGATGCATAGTAAGTCAGTGTTTATCATCAGTTCTGTTTCATTTGTTCTGGTAGTTGTCTTTTCAAAGTGACACTCCAGCCTACTTAATTTATCATATTGTCATAGTGCATATTTTGTTTTTTTCTAAATAGAAAAGAGTATGATCAGAAGGATTTCAAACTCCCAGATTACCCTCTTCCTTTCATGATTACCCTCTGATGTTCCCTCTACTACTGTCTACACAGTAGACACTCTGAACAAATATGCCTCTGCAACTTGCTAACATTATTAGTTTGTCCACACAGCACAGACTGAAAGTTACTAATTAAGAGTGTATTAAGTTTGAATTGGTTAGAGTAATATTGGAGTAGAGACATTGGAGAAATTACTAAATAAAATAAGCAACAAGTGTGATTTATTTATCATGTAGTTTGTTTTTATAGCACATTCATAAATTGACTGTAAATTAGAAATTCTGAAAGCAAAAATTTTGTACTTGTAGTTACTAGGTGTGTGCACTACCTTTTTGACCAGTGTACATGTGAGTGCCAACTTTGCAGCTGAGCTATAAGTGATAGATCTTGCACTAAAATATATTAGATTGCATTGCTACCTAAGGTGCATAATATATATATTTAGACTCGCAAAATTCTCTTTAGGCAATAAAAATTCTAGAGCTACAAAAACATCCATACTTTGTGCAAGCATACAACAAGGTATATACTTGTTTTTTACACCTTTCTTTTGTGAAATGCTTTTTTATCTATATCCGTTTTAATATTTTGCTGTTTATTTGTACTACTATGATCATTTACTGGCACATTATGACCACAGTTATCCCCTTGTTGCTCCATAAATCACCAAACCAACCAACTGGCTGTACCCTTTCTTGAATTCTTTCACGCTACCTATACCTCACTGCCTCCAAAGGCAACCATTCCATCTATATAACTATATCAAGTTGTTTGCTGATATCTTTGTTTTTGATATGATTCTAATTGTGCCCTTCTCATTCTGCTCCACTGTATATTAGAATGTATGAACCTATTTTAACTGTTTCCTTGTTTTAGAGATGCAGCATGTTTTTGTTATGTTTTTCCTTTATGTTTCTAATTCTTTGTTATCAAGCTATATTGCATTCCAGATGTTCATTTTTAAAATATATTTTTCTTCTTCTTCTGCACATGCATGTTTATGTTTTAATCTGCTTTTGCTTTCTTATGTCTATTCTGTAATGAATTTTTCTGAATATAAGCTCTATATAAAAATGCTCCCAATTGCATGAAGTTTGCTGGGAAGCATTTTCTTGCATGTTTTCCCCTGAATATTAATTTACAATATGCATAATAAATAAATCAGTATTGTGATACTGATTCACTCTTCATTAAGATATGGGCATTCAGTTTTGAAAAAAATGCAAGTGTGTGTGTGTGTGTGTGTGTGTGTGTGTGTGTGTGTGTGTATATGAGCTATGCATAATTTTTTTTTTTTCACTCCCATGCTAAAGTCTTCAGGACTTACATGACAGTGCCTTATATAAGCAAGTGATATGAGAGAAGTGAAGAATCTCTTAATGAGTTCTTGAAGAGCTAGGAATCATGTTCTCATATTCCTTGAGGAAAATGGTATGAGGAAGATTGTTCCCAAGGACAGGTGTGTGTGTGTGTGTGTGTGTGTGTGTGGAATGAAGCAAGAGGATGAAAGTTGGTTTCCTGAACTTGGAGCTGAATAAGAGCATGTGCTCCAGCCATCTGGAGCACATGTCAGGAAGTCTTTTTCTGATATCCTTCTGGTGGAAGATCAGAGGGTAGTTTGTGGAATAGTAGAAGGAGATTTGGCTTGTTTATCTAAACAAGAGTTGGAGGTTCCAAGGTCTGCCTTATGTTTAGGAAATATTACCACTTCCATCAGGAGGAGGAAGAGAAGAAGAAAGGGGGGGGGATAGAAACAAAGGGAATGAATGTAGTTTACAAGTTTTGCCATAGCTTTGACAAGTCCAGGAGGCAAGTTTAGCGCAATTTGGCCCTTACAAAGTTTACTTTCAATTTTTTTTTTGCAGTTGTTACTGGATATAGTATAAACTGAGTAAGAAGCTTTGTTATTTGGCACATTTGGTGGAAAACCAAGGCTTAGGTAATGGTTGGGGATAAGGAGTGGAGTGTGTAATAAAGAAACTCATCCTAGCTAGAATAATTTCATTTATTAGATTAGAGCAAGTGCTTGAATCAGGAGAGCAGAAGCAATAATGAGACCATAGAAATCTCAAGGGTCGTCCCAGTAGACACCATTGTAAGGCCATGGGAATATAAGGCAGATTGACTGGGAGGAAGACAATCTCCAGAAAAAGAAACATGAACAAGATTATAGTCAGAATTGCCAAGAAGAGAGCTAACATAAATGATGTATTTGAAATCACAGTTAAGAAAAAAGGTCCAGGGTATTGGGAAAATATTTTAATTTCAAATAAAACAAATAATTGCTTGTGGTGGTTAATGCTAGTTACCATTTTACCTCTTTTAGAACTAGTAAACTGAGATTCCATTTGGTGGGTAGGTTGTAAACATGTTTACAGATGTGAACAATTCACATTAGGAGAAAGGGAAATTTTTGTATGTATACGTGCATACATTCACACGAGAGAGGAGAGGAAGGGAGTGAAACAAGACTAGTCTTGCTAAGTAATTTTCTTAATGTTTTCTTCAGTTTTATTGAGTACTTAAAATGATTGATATTTGAGAAAATGACTGGTGTATACATTTTCAAATATTATACAAAAGATGTGTTAAAAGGAATTCAGCTGGGAGTTAAGCAAAACATTTCAAATAATTACTGCATTTTACTTATAGAACATTTTAATGAAAGCAAACTTTAACTGAATCATAGTTATTCTGAATGTTAATTTGTAATTTTTTTTTTCTTGGTATTATTTTCAGATGATTGTTGGTAGGTTTGCACCTCAGTTTTCAGGATACCAGCAACAGGACTGTCAAGAACTAATGGCATTCCTCTTAGATGGCCTTCATGAAGATTTGAATAGGGTTAAAAGAAAACCATACATTGAACTGAGAGATGCAGATGGAAGACCCGATGAGGTACTGTTATATAGTTTTCAGGTTGTTTTTATTGTTACAAGATTATGATAGTTGTTGTGGGCATGGGTATTTCTGAATGTCATTAGGTGGTAGATGACTTTCATTACTTAATATGAATCCATCACTATTCTGATTGAAGTCCTGAATTGATTTCAAAAAATTCCACATTTGGTCTCAAGAGTAGATGTATATTATTGGAATCATTAACTTCACTCAGAATACTCATGTGCTGTTCATTTGAAACCTTTCATAGATGAAATTTCCATTAAAAATAACTTTCTAATTGAAATTATGAAAATTCTTTTGTTGTAAAGTTAATGATTCCACTAAATAATCGTGTAAATAATATAGACTCCTATAAATATTCTGTTTTCACATTTTAATTGAATTTAATTGAATTTAAATAGGAATATGCAGAAAAGAACAGTTTTCATAGGCAACTTTTAGACTGAAATTATTAAATGTAATAAGCAGTGACAAAGTGGCAGAAAATATTAAGATGGAATGAGCATGTTCACTTTTGAAGATAGAGAAAATGTCAGAAATTTGAAATGTAGAAACAGAATAGATACTACTTGACATGAATTGCTCACAAAGTGCATAATTTAGACCTAGTTATAGAAATTCAAATTTGGTTATCCCCACCTCCCAGCAGTATAGCCTGTTTCCACAAACTGGGCTCTGGCAAACCTGGCAAACATTGCTGCTGTAGAAGTATATCTTTCATCACCTGGTGAAATACCACCACCTGAGGTGGCTGCAGCCATGTTTGGTCACTAGAAAGAAGAATTCGGTTTCTTCCCCTCCCCCCCCTCTACCACTCGTCCCACGTGTAATGAGTGACATCCTCGATGACATACCAATCTCTCTGTAAGGGGGGGGGGGGTAGAGCAGTAAAACCGTTCTGCAGGCTTGGCTGCTGGGTAGTACATGGGACAGACCAGTATAGTAAAGAATCTAGAGGCTTCCTGATCAGCTAGCATCAAATCCATCCTACAACCACGTATTTTGGCAGCTCATGATGACTAGAGGGAGACCAAATACTGTGGCTGCAGGAGAAACTGTCAAGGACAGGAGACTGAGTTTCCTCTGCTTGGGTGGTATGTTTGCAAGTCTGTCACCACTCACTGCATGCCCCACTTTCTCTTTATCTCTTCGTCACTAAATACAATGAACCACAGCCCAAAGAAATGCAATTTTATTACAGAATTTTCCCACAAAAAATAGTTTAAAACACCCATAAAAAACAACAGAAATCCAACAAAACAACCCTAATTTTTACCAAAGTTTTCACATCCACTTTACCAGAGTCCATGGCCTAAACAGCAATATAAACAATGTGCACCACCCCCACCAACAGTCATCTAAACCAGAATACCATTCCTATCAGAATCCCAACTAGCAACTTCCACTGTCCACCTCAACTGCCCAAACTACACATTACACAGCCCTTTCTGCCACAAGGGCGGCACTTGTGCATTCATCAGAATCAACATACCATGCCAGAGACTGCAAATCCTTGAATTCCCACTTTTTGATCTGCTTTGGCTCAAAAAAAATTGTGCCTCAGAACTAACAACTATCCTTTATCGTCTCTTCAATCTATCCTATTCAACTACCATCTACCTTCCATCATGGAAACAGATCCACATCCAGTCCATCCCAAAGAAAGGTGTTAAAAGTCAACCAACAAACTACCATCCAATTGCTCTCACTTTTGTTCTCTCTAAAATTATGGAGGTCATCAGCAACCAACTCTTGAACCACCTAGAAACATACCAACTAATTTTTACCAAAAAAAAAAAGTTTCCACATCCACTTTAACACAATTCATGGCCTAAACAGCAATATAAACAATATGCACCACCCCCACCTACAGTCATCTAAAGTCAGTAACCAGCAGCATGGATTCTGCCACTCACGATCTGCAACTGGTCTTGCTTTCACCACTCACCTCTGGACTCAAGCTATGGAAAAATTTGGAGAAACTCACTTGGTTGCACTTGACATTTCAAAGGCATTGGATCGGGTTTGGCACAGGGCCTAACTTAAACTGTCATGATTTGCCTTCCTAACTTTGCAACTGGATTGCGAACTTTCCCACTGGTTGCTCACTACATGTCATGGTGGACAGTTTACTCTCCTGAGGTTTCCCCACCAATGCAAGGGTATCCTCCAGGTTTTTGTTCTTTCACTTACTCTCTTGTATATAAATGACCTGCTTTCACAGACCAGTCCTATCCATAGTTTTGCTGATGACAGTACACTCCATTCCTCCTTTTCATCCAGCAAGCCTTGTGGTGTTCAGGCATTAGAATCCTCAAGATCTACCATGATCAGTGACTTGAACTCAGATCTACTAACTATATTCCAGTGGGGCAAGGACAACTTTGTAAACTTAAATGCCACCAAAACTCAATTTTGTCTGATCTCTCACAAGAAAGAGCCCCCCCCCCCTTCAGTAATACTGAGATATCCGAACATGATCAGATTTCTCTTCTTGGCTGACCTGCACTTCCAATCTTTCCTAGCACAACTATATTTCAACTATAGCTTCTGCAGCTGCCAAAAGACTTAGTGTACCTTTTTTTGCACAAGACACTACTTCACAACTGCTAACCTTATACGAAGCCCAAATTTGCTCAGCCATGGAATATTGTTCTCATTTGGATTAGCACCAAAATTCTCTAAGATTACCTGATTCTATTCAAAAGAGGGCAATCTGGCTAATTAATGATCCCTCTCTCATGTACCCACTTCATTCTCCCTCTCACACACAGACGTTCAGTTTCTGCTTTGAGCCTCTTCTACTGATACTTTCATGGATAGTGCTCTACTATTATTCCTTCAAAATCATTAAAACAAGAGCTGCTTGTAACTAACACCCTTTTACAATCCATCTTGAAACTCACCCAATCAACTTCACTGCCTCCTCCTTCATCCCATCTACTTCTGTCCTTTGGAACAGATTCCTCCTTCTATTCCTCTTGCCCACACATGGAACTATGGTGTTGTAAGTCTTGTGGCCTTTCGTCTGCGTATCATATTTAAAAAATAAAATAAAAACATACACCATCCTCTGATATCCATCTATCAGCCATCCCCTTATCCATTCCACCAGCCTCATATTCATACTGATTTTGTTCAACTCATGTAATAGTTTTTCAAGTGGTATTCTGTCAGATGCCTTTGCAAAGTCCAGCAGTTTCATGGTGTTAACCATTTCCTTTATCCAATTCTGCTGTCACCTTATTATAAAATGTGAATAAATTACTGAGGCAGAACCTACCTTTTACAAAGCTTTGTGCTGCCCCTTATAAAATGTCATATCCACATCCACCCATCCCTGAATTTTACTTTTAACCCACTTTTCCAATACTTGAACCACCACTGTAGAGATACTAATTGGTCTGTAATTTGTTACTTCTGTCTTGGAGACACCCTTATGTAATGGAACTATCTTATCCTCTTTCTGCTCCCTTGGAACCTTGCCAGAGCTGAAACTTGATTTGAAACTTGAAACAACTTTGATAGAGAGAGACACTGCCAGTTCATTTGCACGTTTTTGTAGCACAAGAGCAGACATAGTTCAGGCCCACTGCTATATTCACACTAATATTTTTCAATATACTGAGTACCTCCAGTTCATCTACCTCAATGCTCATAGCAATCTGTCACTTCAGTAACTGCAAAGTCACCACCTGGATGATATACTCTTGCAACGTGATCACTTATTATCTGGACTATTTCTTCTACTTCTGTCACTTACCTGCCATCAGCGCTGAGTAAAGTTATCTTTCCATAACCCTTTCTCTTACTTGTTATGTAGCAAAAAAACTTTTGGATTTACTTTGGCCTGCTTAGCTAATTTTGTCTTGAAATCTGATTTAGCCTTCCTTACCATACTGGTTACCTTTCTTGCTTGTACATTATATTCATGGGCATACTGATCACCTTGTTGTTAATATTCCTTCCACAATGCTTTTTTGCAGCTCCTGCTTTATATTGCTAGTTATCCACTTAATCCCTACTCAGTTTATCCTCCCGACCTTGGGTATGCAGTCTGATACCACCTTGCTCAAACAATCCCTGACTGCTTTTCATGCGCTAATGACATTCATTCCATGTAGCTTATGTCAGGGCACTGCTCCAAGTCAGTTCCTAAGTTTGTCATAATTGCCAGCTTTGTAGTTCTGCATTAAACCCTTTCTTGACTGAAATTTCCACATGTTGAGCAACCTCCCAGAACTAGACTGCGTGGTCACTTTCCATGGTCAGAAGTAGAGTTCTTGCTGCACTTATAGATGGATCTTCTGATGCTATCACCAGATGCAACACTCTCAAACCCTTTTCCATTTTGCCATGTTCCCTTTCTTCCTTCCAATCTATATCACCATAGTTGAAGTCTCTCATGATAATTGCTTGGCCTGCACTCATTGTGCTAATCTTCTGATGCATGCTATCCACATTTTCTTCTGGACCCCAGGTCTATAGCAGCAACCAACAGTATATTTTGACCTATTGGCCTCTGTCTCACAAAGAACAGCCTCAAATGAACCATTTTGATTAGATCTACAATATTCCTTCTATTTCTGTTGGTTGAAGTTCTTCAGCTATCATTAATAATATCCCTCCTCCTGTCCTATTTCTTCTATCCTCTCTCTGTAAATGCAATATCCATTCTATCTCTGATAACCAGATCTTGCTGATGCCGATAAATTTTGGCCAAGTTGTGCTGACCAATGCTAAAAACTCCTCTCCTCTATTTCTGATACTTCACACATTCATGTACATGCATTTCAGTATCCCCTTGGACCCACAGTTATCCTTACATAATGTCATTACATGTCCATTCAGATTTGAAACCTGGGAAACTGCACCCAGCTCTTCGCAATCCTTCTTGCACTCATACTTATCTATCCCAGGGGTGGCTAAACACATGCTTGATTGCTTCCCCCCTAATATCTCTAGTTTCCTTGGTTTTGCACTTCCAACATCTCAATGAACAACTTGCTCTCCAAGCACCTAACTCCAAACCATTTTAGTGCAGTTATCAGGCAAATAAAGATCCTTTCATCCATTAAATTCACTCCACACATCTATAAACTGCACACCATTCCTCCTGCAATCTTCTCATTTGACTCATTGGTAATCATGGCCTTTCTCAATTCTATCCTATCATACTGAGGCAGCAGACTCACAATCTTTACTTTTTACTCTTCATTTTTGCTTCTTCTCACAACTCTTTCATTTCTTCTCTCATAGGTATTTCTTGCCTTTCAAATCATTTCTGCGTGTAAAAACAATTAGTATGTTTGCTTCTTTCTTTTGCAAACTTAAAATTTGACTAACATCCTTATCTTCACACCTGGAAAACATGTTTTCATCACTTTCTCATTAAGTATACCTTTTATCATTGAAAATGCAATAAATTCAAAATGCAGGTAACCCTCATATAACGCGGATGTTAGGTTCCATAGAAATGCTGCGTTATATAAATCGCGTTATGCGAGACTCAGATCACTTACAAAAAGTAGTGTTAGGTTCCGAAATCTTTTTTTTTTCTCTTTAATTATATAAACAACAATGATATACCCAATAAAAAAAAATATTTTTATTTAATTCTTGTAATTCGTGTAAGTTAAGAAAACATATGAACTATGAAACAAATATATAGTATAAACTTATAAAATTACAAATTGTACGTAAACATCATTGCACATAATAAAGTGCATATTTTAATCGTCATCACTGTCTTCAAAACGAACATTTTGTAGATGTTACAAGTAATCAGAATTTCTTTAAGTGTGGCCCGAAGTCATTGTCACTTGAAATTTCTTGGACATCATTTGTATAATTCTCATTACATACTTCAGCTGGTTTAGTTATCAAAAAGTCAGTAATAAGATCTTGCTTACCACTATGCTGCCATTTATTAAGTTCATAATACAGAGCTAAACAAATATCCATTTGTCTCGTGAATTTTCCGGAGCCCTCTGTTGAGGGATCTTTATCCGTAAAATAGCTTCCTAACTTTCTTGCCAAGCCCAATCCTTCTGCTAATTTCTTTAAACTGAATTTTTTAACGGATTCATCACAATCAGAATCTTCGGCAGAACTTTCCCCTCCATTTGGTTCGGCATCATCTATTAATTGTATACCAGTTCCTCCTAATTTAAATTCATTTCCTCATCAATTAATTCACTAATTTTGTTTTCAACCATATCGCAAAAGCCCTTTAAGCAGCCATTACTATAGAAATAATTTTTTTACATTAAAAAAAAATTACACATTGTATGTTCTGAGCAATAAATACAAAATGTTATATTCAGGCAATAACAATCAAGGAAAAGAAGGAGTAGCCATAGTATTCAACACAAAATACGAGGCTAATCTTCTTGAATGGCAGTCAGTCTCAAGTAGAGTAATGTGGGCAAATATGAGAATGGGGAACTGGACAATGAGACTTATTTGTGCCTATGGTCCCACAGAAGGTTCTACTAAGGTAGAAGTGGAGGAATTTTTTGAGGCTTTAGAAAAAGCAACTGACACAATGAAAAAGGAAAAGTTGGTCCTTGTTGGGGATCTAAATAGTAGAGTAGGAAATGATTGTGAGACATACAAAAATATTTTGGGAAAATTTGGAGAAAAGAGCAAAGCTAATAATAATGGCAAATATCTGTTGGATTTCTGCTCAGGACATGGACTGGTTATTACTAACACCATGTTCCAACATAAAAATGTGCACAAATTCACATGGAGAGAAGAGGCTAGGAATAAGAAAAGTCTCATTGACTATGTTATTGTTGATAGTGATGTTTTCTCCCTGGTGCAGGACACCAGAGTGTACAGAGGATTTGAAATTGGAAGTGATCACTATTTAGTCTTGAGCAGGATAAAATTGAGTTTCATATTGAAAAGAATAACATGTAAGAAAGTTTTAAAGCGAGTAAAAGTTGAGCAGCTCTCAGATGTAAACTGTAGACTAAAATACAGAAATATTATTGAAAAGAAAATGAAAGAGTTTGAGAACAGGAATCAAACCTTGGAGATTCAGTGGCAAACTCTAAAGGAAACATTGATTGATTCTGCCAGAGAGGCATGTGGTGAGGTTGTGTGCAAAGATAAAAAAATCAGAACTCCCTGGTGGACACAGGAAGTTAAAGAGGCAGTGAAGGAAAAGAAGAAAGCATATCAAAAGTTCCTGGCAAATAAGTCAGCTTTTACTCTTACAGAATACAGAGACAAATGTAAGAAAGCTAAACAGTGTGTAAAACTAGCTAAACAAAAGTCATGGGAGGACTTTGGCAAGAATATAGAAAATAAATATCAAGAAGGTGGCAAAATATTCTGGAGGTTGTTGAAGAAGCTTAGGAATGGAGGAAAGAGTGCTGTAAAAGGAATTAGAGATGATAAAGGTGAAATGAAAACAGGAGAAAAAGATATCCTTGAAGTATGGGGTAATTACTTTGAAAAACTGCTAAATGAAACAAGCAGTGATGACAGCACAGTGATAAAAAACACTGACCAGGCATGCAGTCAGGAATACATATCCATACTTGAAGTAGAAAAAGCCATCAAAGGCTTGAAATGTGGAAAGGCAGCAGGAGTAGATGATATTCGACCAGAAATGCTGAAGTATGGTGGTATAAGAGTCTTACAGTGGCTGCACTGCATAGTTCAGAAAGCCTGGACAGAGGGACGAATTCCCGATGATTGGAGTAGAGCTCTCATAGTACCCATATATAAAAAGGGAAATAAAACTGAATGTGAGAATTACAGAGGTATTTCCCTACTGAGTGTTCCTGGCAAGATCTATGCAAGTATACTTGAGAAACGGTTGAGAAGAATTGTGGAAGAAAAGCTTGGTGAAGAACAAGCTGGATTCAGGCCAAATAGAGGCTGTCAGGATCAGATCTTCACTTTACGACAAATAGTCGAGAAAGCATGGGAATATAACAAAGATCTGTATTTAAGTTTTGTCGATTTGGAAAAGGCATATGACAAGGTGCCAAGAGAGAAGCTATTCAATACGCTGCAGTTATATGGTGTCAATGGGGCATTATATCAAGCAATACTTAGTCTTTATTTGAGTTGTGAGTCTGCAGTTAGAATTGAAGGAAGTACAGGAAGATGGTTTAATGTTAAATCTGGTGTGAGACAAGGATGTACGTTATCCCCTCTGTTATTCATTATCTATATGGATCACATTATGAAGGAATGTGGTATTAAACCTGATATCAAAATTGGAGATGTTAATGTCAGCTCTTTGCTTTATGCGGATGATGTTATACTTCTAAATAAATCCGCTACAAGTCTGCAAGATTCTCTGACTAAATTGAATAGCTGTTGTAATAGATATGGTATGAAGGTCAGCAATAAAAAGACAAAGACAATGAAAATAGGCAGAATCATTGAAAATGTCAACTGTGTTGTGAATGGAAAACCTGTGGAACAAGTAAAACATTTCAGCTACTTAGGCACAATTTTTAGTGAAGATGGTAAATTAAATATAGAAATAGACAACAGAATCAGCAAAGCTGGTATCGTGGGAAGTCAATTGAATAAATTCATATGGAATAAGAAAGAAATTAGTCGGAACACTAAATTAGCTGTATACAAGACTGTGTTCAAACCAATTTTAACTTATGGATCTGAGAGCTGGGTCAGAAGTAAAACACTTGACCAAAGACTAGAGACCGCAGATATGAGAGTCCTGAGAAAGATTAGAGGCGTGAACAGATGGCATCAATGGCAATATCATATTAAAAATGAGGATATTAGGAAAGAACTTGACATTGTCAGCATCCAGGAATGCGTTAGCAGAGCTAATCTCAGATGGTATGGTCACTTAAATAGAATGGGAGAGGAAAGATTAGCAAAACAAGTGTTCTCTGCCAGGTTGGCAGGAAAACGACCCAGAGGAAGACCAAGATATAGGTGGATTGATACGGTACAAAGTGCCTTAGACGATAGAAATATAAGATATGATAATGTTGGAGTCTTGACAAGTAACAGACTGATTTGGAGGAAAATTGTAGATAGGAAGTTAGTAATGATGTAATTTTTTCATGTAGTACTGTCATATCCTGTACACCCCTTGAGGGTACATGGCAGGAATTTGATGATGATGATGATGATGATGATGATGATTTTTAATGCGTTTTCTGGCAGAAACGAAGACAACTTTCAACAATAATTAACACTTTATGAGGTAAACAGTTGATGTACATGCATGCTAAAGGGTATTTCCCCTAAAATTCGCTACTTATAACTACATGCACGATACGGGCAGACACAAATTTAACGAAGAAATTTGATTTTTAAGTCACGATATAAAAAATATATAAAAATATATACCGCATTGAACAAGGGTTGCTACAGTTTGAAGACCGCGTTATAGCGAAACCGCGATGTATAAGTACCGCGTTATACGAGGGTTACCTGTACATTGTAATAAAATAAATATGTATCATACTAGGAGTAACTTGTAAATTAAGCATCTTAACTGAAGAAGGTACATAAAAAACTAAGTTGAATTGGATAGAAATCAATCTTACTGTCTGGACACACACAAAAAATAAATAAAAAATACTCCAATGGCCATAACATAGAGTACAATGTATTTCAATTAAGCTACATCAACATATTACAGATGCATAGCAAAACATTCTTTCCATCAAAATTAAAAATCATTTATTTTTCTGCCTAAAAGGGGGAGGGGGAGTTTCTTTTCTATGCTCAACACACTTAAGAAAGAGCAGTGACATCCTAATTTATTACAGAACTGCCTATTCAACTTTGTCCTTGCTGTTATCTTTAATAATCATTTTTACTACATCCATTATGTCAATTAAGACCAAAGAGTCAGAATAATGTCAAAAAGTAAGTTAAATGATACAGAAATTGCTATAAAAAACTTTGAATAAAAATGCCAGCAAAAACTGCATGTTTTTATGAGATAATTGAATCTTCAAATTTGAAAATAAAATTGTAAAGAACCAAGGAGATAATCATATATTTTCCAACCTTGACCATACTTATCAATTACTTCTTCATGCATCAAAACAATGGAATTATGAAAAAGTTATTTTTCTTCCAAAATTGAAAGGATCAAACTTCTGTTTGAATTAGTCTCTACAAATTCCAATAACAGATTTCTCTCCACGTCTCTCCTTTTTTTTAAATAAATTAAGCATTCCTTTAGACAAATCACAAAAACCTGAAACTACTTAATAATTTCTATTAATAGTTGTAACATTACAAAATTCTTAATTCCTCAGCTGTTTGTTTGTTTGTTTTTTAATTCCATTACATTAAAACTCAACCTTAAACTTTCTTTTTTTTTTCTATGTTGAAAGGCACCAAAGAAAAACAAGTATCTACCTCACTTTAAATAAAGCATCCTTTATTGGTCTGTAATTTGTTACTTCTGTCTTGGAGACACCCTTATGTAATGGAACTATCTTATCCTCTTTCTGCTCCCTTGGAACCTTGTCAGAGCTAAAACTTGATTTGAAACTTGAAACAACCATGATGGTCTAGTAAGTGAACATCCTTTATGAGGACTTTTCCATTAAATGCGAGTTAGCCAGTCTTATACAAAGGTGGCTGGGTTTTTCCCCTCCTGGTAACTTGGAGTTTTCCATCTTGCAACAGACAAGCATAGATGAAGAAACGCTCAGTTAATAGGCATATCCCCACAGCCTTTGTTGCTTTGGCCATAACTCCACGTAGTCAATCGCATTATATTTTCTGCTAGAAAGACTGTATAGAGCAAGCTATGATGTAAACTGAACCTAAACAGGAATGGCTAAACCAGTTCTCAGAGTTACATAATGCTTATGCATGTAAGACTAGTAGTTCTAACTAAATTCTCCTTCTGCACTGAAATCATATAATCATTAGTGTTGTAATTTTGATTTTTTTTTTTTTTTTTCTAATTACTTGAAATCATACTACTTTAATGTGACCATTTTTCTTGTAAATAAAATAATTTTTGAACCAATTTAATCGTTTGTTATGAACAGGTGTATTGGCAGAAATCTAACACTGACAGTGTGATAAAATATGCATGAAAAACTAGCACAAGAAACTTCACACACAAATAATATCAATCTGCATTTATACTGACTCCAAATCATACAAACATATTGCTATTCCATGCAGTCTACACTACTCTATTGAAAGATATGGCAGTAATCTTGACTGTGTTTAATTTTGCTCTTCCATCTCAAAACATTGAAGCAAAAAGAATGTAAAAATGGCCAACTTCATACAACTTCTGGGTAATAGGAGATAGTAATATGATTGGCATTAAGTAAAAGAGGCATAGTAAATTAATGCATATACTTTTTTTTTTGTTTATATTTATCAGTCCTATACATGAGTAGTTTCAGAATAAAACACATTATTGCTGTGTATGAAAGTACATGAAATTAACTATGGCTAGATTTAACATTAGAAAATATCCTAAGGTGTGCTTTATCATGTATGGATGTACATGACAAATCACAGCTTTGAATGATTTGTGTCTTCCACTCATATTGCATCATTCTCTAATGAATGAAAATACTTTCTAAAACTATCATCATCATCATCATCATCATCAAATTCCTGCCATGTACCCTCAAGGGGTGTACAGGATATGACAGTACTACATGAAAAAATTACATCATTACTAACTTCCTATCTACAATTTTCCTCCAAATCAGTCTGTTACTTGTCAAGACTCCAACATTATCAGATCTTATATTTCTATCGTCTAAGGCACTTTGTACCGTATCAATCCACCTATATCTTGGTCTTCCTCTGGGTCGTTTTCCTGCCAACCTGGCAGAGAACACTTGTTTTGCTAATCTTTCCTCTCCCATTCTATTTAAGTGACCATACCATCTGAGATTAGCTCTGCTAACGCATTCCTGGATGCTGACAATGTCAAGTTCTTTCCTAATATCCTCATTTTTAATATGATATTGCCATTGATGCCATCTGTTCACGCCTCTAATCTTTCTCAGGACTCTCATATCTGCGGTCTCTAGTCTTTGGTCAAGTGTTTTTCTTCTGACCCAGCTCTCAGATCCATAAGTTAAAATTGGTTTGAACACAGTCTTGTATACAGCTAATTTAGTGTTCCGACTAATTTCTTTCTTATTCCATATGAATTTATTCAATTGACTTCCCACGATACCAGCTTTGCTGATTCTGTTGTCTATTTCTATATTTAGTTTACCATCTTCAGTAAAAATTGTGCCTAAGTAGCTGAAATGTTTTACTTGTTCCACAGGTTCTCCATTCACAACACAGTTGACATTTTCAATGATTCTGCCTATTTTCATTGTCTTTGTCTTTTTATTGCTGACCTTCATACCATATCTATTACAACAGCTATTCAATTTAGTCAGAGAATCTTGCAGACTTGTAGCGGATTTATTTAGAAGTATAACATCATCCGCATAAAGCAAAGAGCTGACATTAACATCTCCAATTTTGATATCAGGTTTAATACCACATTCCTTCATAATGTGATCCATATAGATAATGAATAACAGAGGGGATAATGTACATCCTTGTCTCACACCAGATTTAACATTAAACCATCTTCCTGTACTTCCTTCAATTCTAACTGCTGACTCACAACTCAAATAAAGACTAAGTATGGCTTGATATAATGCCCCATTGACACCATATAACTGCAGCGTATTGAATAGATTCTCTCTTGGCACCTTGTCATATGCCTTTTCCAAATCGACAAAACTTAAATACAGATCTTTGTTATATTCCCATGCTTTCTCGACTATTTGTCGTAAAGTGAAGATCTGATCCTGACAGCCTCTATTTGGCCTGAATCCAGCTTGTTCTTCACCAAGCTTTTCTTCCACAATTCTTCTCAACCATTTTTCAACCACAATTTTCTAAAACTAATAAAAACTAAATATCAAAAACACGATATTAGTTTTCAGACATTCTTGAAGTATTGCAAGTGGAAGCATTATTTGTACCAATTATATATTGTGTAAATGTGTATGAGCCGTCTTATGTAAAATTTTGTTTTTACTGTTTCTTTAATAGATGGTGGCCAAGGAGGCATGGGAAAACTACATTAAAAGAAACAACTCTGTTATAGTGGACACGTTTCATGGCCTACTGAAATCTACTCTTGTTTGTCCAGAATGTTCAAAAATTTCTGTTACGTTTGACCCTTTCTGCTATCTTTCCTTACCTCTTCCTATTAAAAAAGAAAGACAGATTGAAATATATCTAGTTCCTATAGAACCAGAGAAAAGGCTTTTACAGGTAATTTTTATGGCTATGTGTTAAATTCACTGTTAATATTTTCACAACTCTGCATTTGATGTGTAATATTTAATATTGCTATACCTTGGATCATGCACTTAATGTATTCAGAGTTGAAAACAGCTGCATTACTCACATTTCTATTAAAAATAATGTATAAGGTTAACTCTGAATTGGATGTTCCATTTTTCCTTGCAGATATACTTTGTATATTATATTTTATAGGCATTTTTATTATAGCATGGCTAATAATATATGTACAAAGTGATATATGTGTATATGATATTTCCATTTGACTTGAAGAGAGGATCTGAAAATCATTATATCACTCACTAATAATGATGTGTGCACATTTGACATGGATATACTTACTAATTGTCGAAATACTAGATACTATTAATAATCAGTTGTTCATATTTTAAATATATATGGTTGCTGTATATACTTAGCAAACATGTATTTACTGGCAGCATTGACCGTGTGTGTGTGTGTGTGTGTGTGTGTGTGTGTGTGTGTGTGTGTGTGTGTGTGTGTGTGTGTGTGTGTGTGAGAGAGAGAGAGAGAGAGAGAAATTAGCAGGTTGAAAATTTATAGACAAGATAGTTATTAATAGAGTAGAAAGTATGGAAGTGGGAAGAAAAATTCTGTTAGTAAAATTCTTATTATTGAAATCTTACAGAATTCAAAGTTTGCCCCTTTTCATTGTATTCCCTAGTGCTGTAATACACCTCTATTCTCTTCTTCTGTGCTTTAAAACAACTCTGGGGTATCTCTTTGGGAATTCTTTTGAGGTGTCCTGTATGTGATCCACTTAATCAAAATGGATTCTTTTCATGAAACTTTTTATATTTTGAAACAAAGTCACAAAAAATGAGATAGCTGTTCCATAGTTATGATTTGACTAAAAATTACTCCATAGGATAATACTGAATAAGGAGATGATGATGATTTATAATTTTAATGGCAAAGAGCAGCAAAAGATCATACATCATTATATCAAAGATTATAGCAGTACCCAAGGTTGGACAGTCACAAACTTCCATGCCCCTAATGGGATTCGAATCCGTGACCTGTTGGAGAGCGAATACATAACCACTTCACCAGCAAGGCTGGCAAATAAGGAGAAACATTGCTGTGGTGAAGAACCCACTAATGGTCCACAGCTTTGGTCTTTCTTTTAAACTAAACATTTTTGTGGATGTTCCATAGTTGTTGTATTGATTAATGTTGAAGTTTCTGGAAGAAAAACTACATGAAACTGTAATGAAAAAATATTTTTCACTGACTAATTATTTACATGATATTTCATGTCGACATTGCAGAAAGGAAACTCTCTGACAAGGAAACCAAGATTTTAAATAAAGGCTTCAATTTCACAATTGCTCTTAAACATTCCCATTCATTCAGATCATGATAATGATGAACAGCCTGTTTTCTACCCACTATAGGGTAAAGGTCTCTCCCATTGTGGGAGGGTTGGGTCTACTACTCCAATGGTGATCCAGTCCATCTTGGGAGAGTGTTTTCATACCTGGATGAATGAACGTATGAAGATGAAAGAAAATCACAAACAATCATGCCCTTGGCGGGATTTGATCCTGCTTCTTCTTCACTGGAGACCAGATATACTAACAACTTGGCCAACCAAGACTGGCTCATTCAGATCATAACAGATACCAAATTTGCTATGAAATGACTACCACAACATGAAGCAGATCATTAGGCTAGAAACATCTGCCATGCTTAAAAATGCAAGCCCTCCAAGAAGCAATATATCTAAAGGTGAAAAAGCTGACCTGAAAAACCTAAAATCAAACCAAAACATATTAATATTAAAAAGAGAGAAAAGAAATGCCATGGACATCCTAAATACAGATGGCTGTAATAATGAATTAAAATCATTGGTATCTAATATGTCAACATATTATGATGATAGTGAAGAACATCTAGAGTGTCAATAAAAAAAAAAAAAAAATGTAAGTAGAGTTCGCTGTTCCAGATACAGTGCTAGTCCTGGGAGTGAAATTTGTGCTCTGTATGCTAAAATTTTTAAAATTCTAAGTTTCTGAGCAGGATGCTGATGTGAATGCACACTTCTGGTAAAATGAATACAAGAGTTACCATCTGATTGCTTTGTAATGACAGTATCCAAAATTGCTAGAACTTCCTTCATTTTTCATCTTCAACAGTAAACTAATTTGGAGATGAATATAGCTGAGCAATGTAAAAAGTTGAAAAAAGAGCCTATGTGCCATACAGCCCAGTGGCAAAGACATTGTCTATACATCTCTGTCATAATTAGGTCTTGTTAGATGGGGTTGGGAAGGATTTACTGCATGTTTCAAAAGAATCCATATATACGTTAGCATGGTGTGTGTGTGTGTGTGTGTGTGTGTGTGTGTGTGTGTGTGTGTGTGTGTGTGTGTGTGTGTGTGTGTGTGTGTGTGTGTGTGTGTGTGTGTGTGAAAATCTTTCAATTGGATGTAGTGTTAGTTGGTCTACTTATAATATTACAATATTTTCTATCAAAAAGTTTTTTTATAACACTGTAAAGCTCTTCACTATTATCATACATTGACATATCAGAAACCAGTTATTTTAATTTATTATTACAGCCATGTGTATTTAGGGTATCCATGGCATTTCCTTTTTCTAATTTTGCTATTACTATGTTTTGATTTAATTTTAGGTTTTTCTGGACAGCTTTTCCACCTTTATTTATATATATATATTTCATGCATTTTTATGCATGGCAGATGTTTCTAGTCTAATGATCTATTTCATCTTGTGGTAGTCTTTTGATGTCTGCTATGTTCTGAATGCATAAATTTTTTTTAGAGCAATTGCAAAATTTGAAACCTTGATTTAAAATTTTGGTGTTCCTTTCAGAGATTTTCCTCTGCAATGTCAACTTGAGACTTTAGTCATTAAATTTAATTAAATAAAAATTTAATGACTAAAATTTAGTCATTAAATTTTTATTTTCATTCCAGTTTCATGTAGTTTTTCTTTCATAAACTTTAACATTAATTACTGCAACAGCTATGGAAATTTTAACATGGATATAGTACATCTGTTTGTTCAAAAATGTTTTAGACTGTTTGACAGAAAGACTATCTTAAAAGACCAGAGCTGTGATGCATTGATGGGTTCTTCACCACAACAAAGTGGTTAGTGTATTCACCCAATAGGTCACGGATTCAAATCGTCCTGCAGGCATGGATGTTTGTGATTGCCTTACCTTGCACTGCTATAACCTTTGATATGGTGCAGTATGACCTTTGCTGTCGTTATGCCATTTAAACCATAAATCATCTCCTTATTCAGTATTTTCACATGAAGCATTTTTTTAGCTTGATCAAAATTGTCGAACAGCTTTCTCACTTTTTGTGACTGTTTCAAAGTCTAAAAAGTTTCATGAAAAGAATCCATTCATTTTGATGAAGTGGAGCACATACAGAGCACTTCAAAAAAAAAAAAAAATGCACAAAAGAAGAGAATGGAGGTGCATTGCAGATATCAGAGAATACAATGAAGGCAGTAAACTTTGAATTCTGTAAGTTTTCAATAGTAAGAATTTTGCTGACGTTATATTTCCCCCCCCCCCCCATACTTCCTACTTTACTAATAATTATCTTGCCTATATTTTCAAATATAGGCAAGATAATCTCACACACACACACTGTAGTCTACTCTGGCAGTAAATGTCATCTAAGTAAATGCAGCAATGTATATATTTAAAACATGAACAACTGATTAATAATGGCTTCTAGTATTTCAGCAATTAGCATATTCATGTCATACTTGCACACATCATTATTAGTCAGATTGACTAATAATGATGTTAATATCTGAATGAAATGATTCATTTCATTCAGGTGTTAAATCACTTTGTACACATATTATTTACCAGTGTAGGTGTGCTCTTAATAATGCTAAATTGAAAAATTTAATGAAACTTCGAATTCTGTACATTTTGGTTTAATCATTGCTAAATTAATTTTTTTCAAACTACAGATAACAATAATCTCTACAGCAAACTTTTTGTGTTGACTTTTGTTTGTATTGAAAATGTTGGCAGTCTTTCTCGGAAATCCTATATTTAAATCGTAGATACTTGCAGCCAGTCATCTTTTGAATTACACTTTCAAATTCTTCATTCTATTTGTATTTTAGGAGTAAGCTCTAGATTTTAAAAACTAAATCAGGAATCCTTTCATGTAAAGCAGGGGGTGGGGAAACCCTCGCCCGCAGGCGAAATTTCGCCCGCGAGTCTATTTCACTTCGCCCCTTTGCTGATGTACTCGTATGTACATGTAAATAAAATTTTATAATAATTTAAATTTATTATAATTAAATTTATTTAAATTTAAATAATTAAATATACAAAACCCAAAATAGCTATCTTACATATAATATGATTGTCATACGTCTGGTAAGATATATATTGTACACTACATACACTATATATAAGAGTTACAATTTACCAGTCGCCCGCTGAAGTTTTTAAATTAGCAATTTTCGCCCTTGATACTAAAAAGGTTCCCCACCCCTGATGTAAAGGATAACTGCTGTTTTGTGAAGTCAGATACAACAAAGTCTTCCCACTATTGCATCTCAAAAAATAGTTGTATTAAAGTAGCAGAATAATATTTACTCTTGATATGAAGAAATGTATCAGTTTAAATTTGAAAATACATGGTGATGGTCAGTTTATTAGGCATAGATGATTAATATGTGAATCTACTAGTGCTTTATCAGAGAGAGGATTGCATCAATTTTGGACATAATGCTTGATATGTATGAAGACAAATATCAAGGGTGTGTGTGTGCGTGAGAGAGAGAGAGAGTTAATACACGTGCCATAATATGATAATCGACTATCAAATATATCCTGATCGTCAGTGTGGTATGATCATAGATTCCAGAAGGTCAACAATATAATATGAAGTGCATCCAGAAAGTAAGGCCTGTTCAGAATTTACTGCCTAATAAAAGATGGGGGAGGTGGTTGTGCATGCATGATAGCATAGAATGACTCATTAGCTAGCTGTTGACCATTCATCATATTATTTTTTGTTGTCTTCTATGAAGAATTTATAGTGCTGTGATAAAAAATCCCACCAGTTGAGAAGTTTGTGGTTGAAACAGTTTTTGCTGACTAGAAACAGTAGTGCTGCAGAAATTCACTGACAACTGTGTAAGGTCTGTGGGCCTGACATAATGAGTGAGTGACAATAAGGTTAGGCTGTGGTGTCGTTTGTTTAAAGAAGGGTGCAGCAGCAGCATTCACGATAAGAGCGCAGTGGCTGGCCAAGTTTGGTGATAGACACTTTTTAGTGAAAAGAGTGAACACAAAAATTCGTGAGAATCATTGTTTCACGATTACGAGACTTTTTGAATTCCCAGAGGCTTCATGCTCAGTCATTCATGAAATTGTGACAGGAAAGCTGGGGTATAAGAAATTGTATGCCAGATGAGTCCTAAAAATGCTGACCAGTGTGCATAGACAGCAACGAGTGGAATCAGCACAAAAATTTTTTGGAACATTATGAAAATAAAGAGGAACTTTTTTCTCATGTTGTGACTTTTTTTTTATTTTTTTTTTTAAATGTTGAGCCTATACACGAGAGGTTGACTGATTAACCTATAGTACATTAGTACCATTCATGAGTAGTGGGTTGAGAAAAGAGAAACTTTTCAGATTTGAATTTTAAAAGCCTGTGTATTGTATTCCTTGGGAAATACAGCAGGGGAGACTGTTCCACAGTACAGCAGTAGCAGGGATGAAGGAGGAAGAAAAGAAACTTGTTCTTTGGGTTTCAAGGTATACTGTGAAAGGATTTTGGGCAGCCGCTGTACGTGTTCCAACAGGCTTAGTATTGAGTGGGGGAAATTATCGATGATATTTCAGATGAACATTTGCTGTGGAAATATTTATAGAATACACACAGTGCAGACCAATCGTCTCTGTGAAAGTGGAGGGAGTGAGTTGGTAAGAGATGGGTCATTAATAAGTCTGATTGCTCTCCCCTGTATTGAGTCAAGCATTTCAAGGGAGCTTTTGGGGGCCTCCACCCTATATGTGAGAACAGTGTTCAATGGCTGGGTGGATTTGTGATTTGTATAAGGTTAAGAGCTGTTCAGGGGTGAAGTAACATCTTGAGTGAAAGAGAAATCCTAGTTTTTTTAGAAGCTGAGAATGCAACGGTTGTGATGTGTTCATGCCAGGAGAGGCTTGATGTCAGGGTAATTCCAAGAAGAGAAATCTCAAATTGTCTGGAAATTTGGGTGTTGGCAAAAATAATACTGGGAGAAAATGGTTCTTTTTTTATGAGAAATAAGACAGTACTGGGTTTTATTAGCATTGAAATTGACTAGGTTATCTGAATCCTATTGGAGGATGACTTGGAGATCAGAATTGAGGGCAGTGATGGTTGATGTTCTGTAGTCTGAGGTGAGTTGTGTAGAGTGAGGTTTATCAAAAGAAAGGGAGGAGTGCAGTGTGCTGTCGTATGCAAAACTGTGTATTTGGTTGGAGGTCAGCTGAAGTAGGTCATTGATATATAGTAGCAAGAGAGTTGGTGAGAGGACAGAACCTTGGAACCCTGGCATTGAATGGTGAGAGAGAGAATAAGGAACCATCCACCACCACTACACATAGTGCGCATTCAGACAGAAAGCTGGCAATCCAACTACAGAAGTCTTGAGACAGACCAAATGATGGCAGCTTGCTTAGTAAGCCCTTGTGCCAGACCTGGTCAAACGCTTTGGATATATCAAGTGTAACCGCTTGGGATTCACAAACTTCTCCATAGCATTTGTCCAGAGATGGGTGACATGTGAGCCGATCTCCTGTTGATTGGCTGCGACAGAATCCATACTGGCAGTCGTTTATTTGGCGGGTATCTCCAAGGTAGTGTAGGAATTGGGAATTGATGATTTTTTCCATTACTTTAGACAGGACTGAGGTGAGCAAGATGAGAGCGGTAGTTGGATGGCAGTGACTTGTTGCCCTTCTTGGGAATGAGTTGTATACAGGTGACATAGGATAGGAGTCAGTTCTGGTGCACAAACCTTCAGGACAATTGGAGGAATACCATCAGGGCCAGGAGACTGTTTTGTGTCTAATTTGGAAAGTATTTTACTGATCTCTTTCTGGCAAAAGGATATAGTGGGCATTGTACGTTGGGCATCTGGAATGGTTGGGAGATATTTATCATTGTCAATTATGCATGCATTGGAAGCAAGGTGCGAGGCCAGGAGATTGGCCTTTTCTGTAAGTGAACCAATTGCTTTGGTAAGAGACCAAAACGCTCGGCTGCTGTTTAGACAAGCTGCTAATTTCCTGCTTTCTGCTCTTTCGAACTGTTTTGGAAGCATTGGTTTTTTTTTTTTTTTTTTTTTTTTTTTTTTTTTTTTTTTTTTTTTTTTTTTAGCTCAGGTATAAGCTCTAAAGGAGGATGGAGTTCTTGAGTTGAGCCAGTTATGGTAGTTTGGTTTTTCATTTGAACAGCCTTGGCGCATCTTTTGGAAAACCAGGGTTTAGTTAGGGAATGAGAAGTCAGAGTATTGTGGGGAATGTATGTTTCCATACCAGTGAGGATTACTTTGGTTATAAGTTTGGTGTATGTGTTGGGTTGGAAGGCCAGAAGCAATAGTCCAGCCATGAGAATGAGGCATAGAAGTTGCAGAGGCTGTCCCACTTGGCACTGTTATAATGCCAAACCACTCTTGTATGGGAGTGACTGTGTTAGTGTTGCTGCATGGAGGAGATGAGCACTAGATTGTGGTCAGAATTGCCTGGGTGGGGGCAAATTCACTGTGTATTTGGAAGGGCATTGATGAGGAAGAGCTCTAGGGTGTTTGGAGAGTGGTTTGGGTTATCAGGTATTCTGGTTGGCATCCGAACAAGTTGTGCAAGGTCATTAGTAATGGCAAATGTTTTGGCATTGCCTGCAAGATCTGTACAGTTGGAGGAGGAAGGGCATTGATGAGGTTGGTGTTGTGGACATTAAAATCTCCTAGGAGGATAATTTCTCTTTTGTGACTGGAGAAAATCGATTTTTAAGGAGAGGAAATTGAAGAGCTCAGAGTGGTTGGTTGCATTAGGGGAGCGATAGAAACAGCATATGAATTCGACTGAGTTGGGAAGGGATATTTTCAACCAAAGTTGGGCAATTCTAGGTCAGGTGCTCTCTGGCAAGGTATGTTGGAGTGGATGTATGCACAGATGCCACTCTTGCGTCAAAAGGAGTTAGAGTGTGTAGTTTTGGAAGGTTGAGATGAATAGTGTTTGGGGGGGGGGGGGAGTAAGATTTGAGTTTCTGCCAGAAAGAGTAGGTGGGGTTGGTAGACTGAAGATGGTAGTGGACACTATTAAGGTTAGACTTAAGGTAAGATTAAAGTGTAACTGGTGACAAAATGTGGATTTCATATACAAACGTCAAATCAAAACAACAATCACTGCAGTGGTGTCATTCATCATCTCTGAAAGCTAAAAACAAATAGGTACTATTGGTGAAAAAAATTATGGCTACTGTTTTCTGGGAGTGAAAAGGGATCTTGCTTGTCGATTTTCTTCAGCGAGAGGACCACAATTAATGCTGATGTGTATTGTGAAACACTGAAGAAACTCAGAACAAAAGATGAGAAATGCTGTTGTCAGGAATCGTGCTTTTGCATGACAGTAGTTCACACTGTAGCTTGAACTGTCCAGAAAATTCAGAAGTTTGGAAGGGAACTTTTCGACCACCCACTCTATAAGCACCCAGTGACTACCTCTTGTTCTTGCATATGGACTCCCTGGAGGTGTCAAATAATAATAATATGAATTAGTGGCTTTCATCTCAGCAGTTTGATGATGAGGAGGAACTGATGAATGGTGTGACTCAGTGGAAACACACTGGCAGCAGACTTTTTTTTTTATGCCAGATATGAAGAAGCTGGTGCAATGATACTAAAAATGATACTGAAAGTCAGTAGCGACTATTTGGAAAAATAAAGTATGTATGTAGGTATTTTAGCATATAATAAATCATTTTTTTCTTCTTTACCAGTTTTATTTTAATTCTTATCCGGACCTTACTTTTTGGATGTGCCTTGTATTTCACTTGATTCAAATAAATGCAACATTCCCATCTAAAGCATAGTAAAATTATTCTTTAACCTCTCTTTAAACAAAAGCTTCTGAAATAATACCATTTCTCTTGATAAACAATTTTTTTTTTTAAACCTTACTTTTGTTGAAAATGGAATGACAACTTATAAAAGATGTGCATAAAAACACTTATTTTATATAAGCTGTCATTCCATGTGTTCATGAATCTGAAAATTATTTTAGGTCAGCATTTTATTTATTTGTTTATTTATTTTTAAATTTAAGATGAAAGTAACAGTTCCTAAAATGGGAACAGTACAAGATCTCTGTGAAGCAGTCAGTAAATTAACCAACATTCTGCCTGATCACGTAAGTTAATTCCTTTGATAGCTTTGTTTTTTTTATATTTTGCACTTATATTGATTCTAAATGATTTGTGAATCATTTCTTGTTTCAAGAGGAATGCATAACCTTAAGTTATTGAAGATTGCTACAACTGAAGCATTTTTGTTTCATGAGCATTATTATTATTATACATTAAAAAAAGGTTTATTTAAATACCAGCCTCTCAACAATACAAAGTACTAAAAAAATAAATATATGAAAAGTACTTTGTCACTTATTGAGGTAAAACTACCTGAGATAATTTTAAGTTTCAAATATGAAAGTTTCACATTAATATTAGCATATGGAAATGTGTATTTTTTTTTGACACACACAATTGAATACAAAAAATTGTGATTTGCATGGTATAAACTGTAGGCGTTTCAACATGAGTTTTTCCTCCTGTATTTTCTTTGACTTTTTACTTTTCCAGTGAAACTACCTTGTGGAATCATGTTACACAGCTAATCCCAACATTGATCACCCTTATTTCTTTCAGTATGCAGTTCTTCCTTTAGTAGTAGATATCTGCTGCGATTGCAGCATGAATTCATTAATCTAAATTGATTATTTGATAAAAATAAAAAAAGCTCCGTTAGCTTATCTGGTAATGATGTGATGCTCTTAGGTTGGAATGACTGTTTTTTCAACTGAAGATAAGAGCTTTTCAACTAAAGGTGAGTTAGCTGATCTCATACAGAGGTAGCTGAGATTTTTTCTTCTCAGAAACTGTGGATTTTTATCCTGCAGTATACAGACAGATTGGCTAGAGAATACATGCAGTTTGACAGACCTGCAGACAGAAAATTGCCCTGTTTAAACATCAGTGACTTGGCTTCAGAGAAGTCTTATTTATTTATTTATTCAGAGAAGTATTATTTAGGAAAAACTTCTTATCAGTCTGTTGCTGCTACTGAGGGCAAGAAAATCCTCAATGCTTTTTGGAAGGAATGCAGCATGGAGTGAGGTGACAGTAGAGTGTATGGGTGTTTTTATGCTGCTCCCCCCCACAAAAGGTTATTTGCAAACCTGCAGTATGTTTTATACCATGGGTGGGCAAAGAATATTTTCCCCCCTATTTTTTTATCAATTTTATATATATTTTTGTAGTTTTAATTTATTTTTTACATAGTCTGGATACCCTGCTCTAGAGTCCAAATATGGAACATTTTCAAGCCTCCAATAAGCAGGTTGCTTGTCTTACACCAGGCAATGAAATTCATCCCCCACCTAAAGATAATCACAAACATCCATGCCCATGGTGGGATTTGAACCCTCAGCCTGTTGGTTGGAGAGAGTGGGTACACTAATCACTCAGCCAACTACGTCAGTGTTGGGAAGAAGCTGCTGAAAATATATGTCCATGTATTCACAGGATTTGATAGAGACAAAACTTTGCTTGAGGTTGGTGGCAAGATAAAGCTAGAAGCATGGAAAGTTGCAGAAGAGAGAGAGAAAAAGAGAAAAGTGCTGAAGAGCATGAAGAAGCCGATCCCTAAAAAAAAATTTATGGTGGCAGAGGCATTTGTTAATAAGGTACTTTGACTGTTAGAGGAAATAGCATAAAGAGATTTAGCAAAGTAGATATAATAATGCAAGTTGCAGCTGCTTGCTACATAGAAATGTATGTAGAAAAGAAAAGGCAAACTGTGCAGACTAAGCTGGATGCACAAATTTTTAAAGAAGTACACTCCAAAGATGAGCCTAGGCATTCCATAAGTTATCTGAACCATCACCAGAATGGTTGATTCCCTTTCAAATCCCCTTTTAAAAAATTATATTCTAATTGCACATTTGCATCTTATATGATGTCCATAGGATCCATGACTGATCAACACTTAGACTGCAGTTCTCAAAGTGTGATATCTTTACAAAACATGCCAAGCACCAAAAAATTTTTGTGTTACTTTCATAGTCCATTAGGAAGGGATTGCTTGTTATGAAAATTTTTAAAATTTTTAGGAGAATCAGGTATTCTGCACTCTAGTGGTAATTGAAACCTCCTCATCATCACTTTAAAAGAATTACAGTTGTTTGATTTAAAAAAAAATGATGCACTCACATTGAAAAGCATTACGAGGACTTTCAAGAATGCTCTAACAAGCATTTTGGAATAGTTGCCCTCTAAACAAAAAGAAAAGAAAGAAATTTAATATGATGACTCCAACATTAGTAGGATTGTTGAGAATATGGAGGCTTTCTCTGACCTCACATTGGAGGTTAGGCTACTCCCCCCCCCCCCATGGAAAACAGTACAGCCCATGCTCTGAAAGCACAAAAAGTTTGTTTGTACGAGTTATATCACTATTCCAGTGCTATTTAAAAGCACATTAACTATTTAAAAACGCTTCGTTTCTGTTATGAAATACAATATTCTTTATTTAACTGTGATTGATCTAATAATATCAATAACTGGAATTTTGCAATTTCTTCAGACTTATTAGGTGTATTGATTTTTATTATTTAATTGAAATGGCTATATCTAGCATGTAATTTTGCTCTTATTTTTGAGCTGAAGTTATTTAACTGTAACTAAGTGCAAGTATGTGAGTGAGTTTAAAGCATAATTAATTATATGCAACTATCAAAATTATTTCATATTTTGATTTAATTTTAATAATCATATCTTATTTTGATTTTCTTTAAATATTTCTTTCTATGATTTATCTATGTACGTAAGTTTTAGATAATTTGAGATCCATTCAGTTATGCACTCTTAATCTGGTCATACTAATTTTTTTTTACATTAATATATTTTAAATTAATATAGTATATCAATTACATTAATTTACATTAGCACATTATATCAATGGACCAGGGAGTCATTTCTGCATTTAAGGCTTGTTACTGACAGTGTACATTCCCGCAAGCAGTCAGGGCTATGGAAGATGATGTGATGACCTTGGGAGAGTTCTGAAAGAATTATAACATCCATGATGCCATCAAAAACATCGCTAATTCTTGGAAGGAATTGAAGCAATCAACAATTAAAGGGATGTGGAAGAAACTGTGCCCTCAATTCTGCGATGATTTTCATGACTTCACAGAAGACATCGCCGAAGCCAGAAAAAGCTGTGGTGGATAATGGCAATGCACTGCAATTGGACATCAATGAAAATGATATCATTGACTTACTGGAGTTCCGTTCATAAGAATTAACCAATGAAGACATTATGGAGATAGAGAAGCAGCTGATGGAAACACAAGAAAGTTTACGACAAGAGAATTAGCTGAAGCCTTTCATCTCATTGAAGCAGGATTTGCTAAGCTTGAGGAGCAAGATCCTAACTTTCAGCGGTTTACAAAGGTTTACCATGCAATTAGTGAGAACATCAGCTGCTACAAGGCCATTTACGATGAAAAAAAAAAAAAAAAGAAAAATGCTGTGCAAACAACCCTAGATACCTTTTCAAGAAACTGACTTCAGTGGTAAGCTCCCCTCCTACAGAAACAGAATCAAATCCCAATTCTTCGGCACCAGGTCCATCCTCTCTATCACTGTCTCCATTATCATCTTCTGATTAATGTTAGCCTACTGTCTTGTCTCAGAAATTCCCCTTCCAGTAAGCAAGACCATTGATGCAACCTTTAATATTCTTTTTTGAATTTCTCTTATCTAAATGTTTGTTTTTATGTTCTGTTTGTTTCAATTAAAAGAAAGAGCACAATAGTTTCTGTAACTTATTATTATAGTACAGGGGTATTATTATTACATTATTACACTGTAATATTATTGCAACATATGAGCTATTATAGTATTAGTATTATTATTACCGCATATCTTGTTCATAACCCGAGGACTGCCTGTATTCATCTTATTATTTTTTTCATTGGGAAACCCTTTTCTAGAGGCCAAACAGGGAATTTTTTCAAGCCAATTCAGGCTTTCAGTAAGCAGAATGGTAGTGCTATTCCAGGCAGTGAAGTTCATCTCTCACTTGATGATATTCATAAACATACATGTCTACAGCAAGATTCAGACCTACAGCCTGTTGGAGAAGAGGTGAGCTATTCACTTAGCTGACCAGGCCAGCAGTGTACTGACATAACACTCTAGGTTCTGTGACATTTCATGCTAGGATTTTATGTTGCCCTGATTTGTGGCTGTTTTTGATTATTAATTTTGCTTGTAATTTTTTTTATCACAATGTAAAAAAAAAGTTTATAATGAGATAGGTCAGAAAGTTATAATCTAGTTTTTAAATGGTATTTTAGCAACTGCTGCTGTATTTCATAAATTAACAGCACTGGTAGTTTCTTTTGTTATTAGACCATGACTAAGTCTCAGAGTGCAGGCATATAATGCAAATAGAGTGCTGATTATTTGCAAAAGGTACTGTCTGATTGCAACAATAGAAAATTAGAAATCAGCATTCTTGGTGGAAGTAAGCTTTCACATTCCTCATAATCCAGTGTTGGTAGTTCGAGCAAAGTCTAATAAATCAAGATGTATCCTGGTCTAAATCCTATCCTTAATAGCAAAAAACAAGAAGAAAGTAATGGTTATAGGAGCACATATTTAATGGATGGTCACTTTCTATTTAAATTTGTGATAAATCATATTAGTCACTTATTCAAACTTGTCAAATGCACTACTGGGAAAATTAGCTACACGAATTTAGAAATGTAAAAAATCAAACATTGATCATTGATAAATGTGCTCTTAAAAATATTGACCATCTTGATTGCAGGAAGTACATGTATCTCTTAGAAAGTGTCATAGCTGACATTTCAAAATATGTCGTATAATCCAAAAATAAAAAATTCAGAATTAGATATCACCTGGTATTGCTTTTGATGTAACAGATGAAGTACTGGATACTGGATATGATGTTCGCAACATGCGCATTACCATTATTGTGCATATTATGACACTAAAACTGAATTTTTTGCATGTGTGTGTGTTTACAGTGCCTCTGGATTTAGGTAAAAAGTTTAATTTTTTCAAATAATAAACTTTGTTAATATTATTGAATCTTCCCTCCCCTCTCCCCTAAATACTTGTTAGCAGCAAAGTTGCCTGCTAGTTAACAGTATTTGCTTTTTTAATCTCTCTCTCTCTCTGTGTTGGGGGGGGGCAGAGAATATGAAGTTTTTTTGTATTTTTATTTTTTACATAATTTAGAAATCCTGCTCTAGCTTCAGGCTTCTTCCAGTAAGTTGGGCAGTTGTTTCCCAAATTCATCTTTCACTTAAAAACATATACCCACATTGTGATTCAAACCTGCAGCCTATTGGTTAAGATACTATCTAACTAATAGGCTGCAGGTTTATAGCCAAAGTGAGTTTTAGGAAGATGCACCCAACCAGTTAGATGCATTTTTCTTATTTTGTTATCACTACAAAAAATGTTGTACCATCATTTTGTATAATTGGTTTAAGCCAAAAGAATACAATTTGGTTGGCTAAATCCCAAATTGCCAGCCCATCCTCATCCGTTCAGTATCCAGGTAGATACCCAACAGGGTGCACCACGAGAAGGTGTGGATTGGACATTAGGTCAGAAGCCCTAGTCGGATTTCCACATTCCTTTAAAGGCTATGCGGAGGTCTCCTCTCAGTTGTACAGCTTTGACCCTTATTGTAATTCATTAATCAGTGTGTGTGTGTGAGGTTTACTATTTTCAAGTAAGGTGCCCTAACTATAACATGTAATGGTAGCTCATTTTTCTTGCTTCACGACTGAAAAGAACACTGTAATACTGCTGTGAGAGAAATGAGTAATTTTTGGAACTCAGTAGCAGATATTATGAAGTCTTTCATATAGAAAGAAAAGTGCTGGACATTTTAAAATGAAAAAAAAAAAAAAGTAAATTATATGAAGAACATAATATATTTTTAATGCAATTAGGAGACTAATAATTCACCTGTCAATTATCTCTGATCACTCGCCTCTGGTGAGTGGGCAAGCAGATTTCTAGACCACTGTTCACAGTGTACATAAAACTACCTTACAAATTACTAATGATGTCCCTCCCCCATGAATGCTCTTCAATAGCTGTCTTGCAGGTGATCTGTGAGATAACGGATGAAGACTGCCTGAATAGTATGACTGTTTTAAAAGATAATCATAAATTATGATTCAATTATCTCTGATCACTCGCCTCTGGTGAGTGGGCAAGCAGATTTCTGGACCACTGTTCACAGTGTACATAAAACTACCTTACAAATTACTGATGATGTCCCTCCCCCATGAATGCTCTTCAATAGCTGTCTTGCAGGTGATCTGTGAGATAACGGATGAAGACTGCCTGAACAGTATGACTGTTTTAAAAGATAATCATAAATTATCATTCAATTATCTCTGATCACTTGCCTCTGGTGAGTGGGCAAGCAGATTTCTGGACCACTGTTCACAGTGTACATAAAACTACCTTACAAATTACTGATGATGTCCCTCCCCCATGAATGCTCTTCAATAGCTGTCTTGCAGGTGATCTGTGAGATAAAGGATGAAGACTGCCTGAATAATATGACTGTTTTAAAAGATAATCATAAATTATGATTCGTCATAATGTCGGAGTCTTGACAAGTAACAGACTGATTTGGAGGAAAATTATAGATAGGAAGTTAGTAATGATGTAAATTTTTCATGTAGTACTATCATATCCTGTACACCCCTTGAGGGTACATGTCAGGAATTTGATGATAATGATGATACAAAAAATGTATCCAGATAAATTTTTAGTTAAAAATTACCACAGAATAACAATAAATGAAAGAAAATTAACAATAATTAACTAAAGAAACTTTATGTAAACTATAACACATTGATAATTTGCTAATAACTTCAATGAAAATGAACTTGTCCATATGGAAAATTTATACACTATGAACATTTAAGCTTAAAAAACTTTGCTCATCGACACATCAAATTTCATAACTTGTGATTTTTATTCACAAACTCGTATGCTAATTCTGAGGTCTTCACTTTCATTTCTGAGATGATCAGCTGATAAGTAACAAATATGTGTTAACTAAGACTGGTAACTTTCATATATTGCAGCTTTTGTTGCCTTTACTCCACTGAATTTCCCACTTTCTTACATAAACACTTGCTCTCATGGCTAATACTAGTGAAAATTTTCCCTAAATTACAATACAATTACAATACATTTACTGATGTAAAATTTACTTTACAAATATTATGTCATCAGCTCCCTTGAAGTATTTAAATTAAGATGTGAAATTGCAGATTATTGCACTGAGAAAAAACAAATCACACAATGTCCAGAGTATCTGTACTTTTAAGCAATCTTTAAAACTACAATTCCATCATCACTCTTATCACACAGCTACCTCATTATTGTTTGGCGTCCAGTTTCTTTCCAAGATAACAATGCTTATTCAGAAGTCGAGATTTTTCTCCCTTTAACTCATTCATTGTGTCCTGTTGATTGTCTTTTCTACGATATACATGCATGCATTCCCGAACTAAAACTGCCAGTCTTTATCTCTCTAAAATGCATGAACACTACATTATATACTTCTACCTTTGGAAAAGTATTCAGTTAATCCAGGATCAGCTTTAGGCACCAGCAAAGAATGTCTTAGTGTGTCACATTTACGAGTGCAGCATTCCATCAATATATAAAATTTTTTTCCCCCTGAAATTTTCAGTATTGTAATTTTGATTAAAATGACTGCATTATTTTTATTTCATTAAAAATACACATTTTATTTTCATCTTTTTTTAAATATTTAAAAGTCAAGAAAAAAAAGGGGAGGCTAAAATTTTTGCTTGAGACAGCAGGAGAATAAAAGAAAGAAAAAAAACTTTTAATCATCATCCTTCCACACAAATGCCAGCTGCATCAGACATGTAGGTATGGGAATTCATATCTCTCTCTCTCTCTCTCTCTCTCGAGAGAGAGAGAGAGAGAGAGAGATGAATTTTTTTAAATACCTCACAAATGTATATTATCTTGTAAGTGATAACATAAAACAAATAGAGATTCCAAGACCAATAACTTGGCAGTGCCATGTGTGGTGGGCAAGTGCTTAGAAAGAAGAAAGAAATTTGATATAATTCTTGAAGAGCTGGGGATTATAATCAAGAAAAACAACATGGGTAACACTGTTCCAAAAAAGAAAAGCATATGGAATGAAAGAGGATGATAAACTGTATATGGATGTTGTTTACCAGCAACTGGTCATGTTTGCCCCTGATAAGAGGAAAGGGGAAATTAGTAGTAGCCAATATTTCCTCTAATTTTTGCTCATGCATGGGAAAAACATTTTGTGCCTAAGTTTCCAGCCTCAGACTCAATATGGGTGTGGGGTAGCCTGTGCTCACGATCAACTCTTAATTTGATAGGCCTAAAATTGGTGAACAACGTCTTTGTTAAAAGATCTTTTATGTTGTATAATCTTATAATATAAGATTATGCAACATACTTGTTTATACTGCATATACATGCAGTTTATAAACAAATTATGTCTACTTCTAGAATAGGAAATATTTAGGAAAAATGTTATATCGACCCTGGGGGGTCGATATAACATTGTTAGAGGTCGATTGGGGGTCGATAGAAAAATATAAGACATCATTGTACGGGTAATATTTAATTCGATTAACTTGGATTACCTCCATCCTGAATGACAACGCAATTAAGAGTGAATCATGGGAACAGTGACATGAATAGGACCTATAAGATGGAGCAAGGTCATGAAAATAGTTATGGAATCCAGTCAAGCAGGCCAAAATGACGTATTTACCAATAAATGGATGGTGGTGGTTCCCACCTGGTCGGCGCAGTGGGAGCGAGATTGCAACACGTGCGCAGTTGCTTATTTACTTATACTTACACATATTCGATCCCAGTCTCATTTTTGCGCATCGACATACAAGTGAGTGTTAATGTTCTAAAATTCATCAACGTACATGTTACGTAATATTAAAATAATGTAATAGTAAAATAGAAGGGGGGCAATAAAAAGTCAAGAAAGAAACTCTTGAAGGGGTTGATGGTCAAAAAAGTTTGGCGACCCCTGATCTAGACAATAGATACTAAATAAATATGGATCGGCAACTTGCTGATAGTGCTGGCTACAAGTAACTGATTAGTGTATCAAGTTGGATTGAGTTAGAGTAATATTGGTATGGAAGGCATGGTGTGTAAGAGGAAGACCATAAGATAGTTTGGTAAGAATGCTACGATGCCAGACTTATTCATATAATTTAGAAATATCAAGAGCAACCACTTGAATTTCTCTAAACTTTTCCATATAGATTGTGTCCAAAGGTGGTAAGGTTAGCTGGAGATCTGTTGTATAGCAAGAGAATGCAGAATCCTTTGTGTAACTGAGTAATTGGTGAGTGCAGCAGTAGTTGCTATTGATGACCTTTTCCATTACTTTTGAGAGTCTTGAAATCAGAACAGTAAGGTTATAGTTTGATGGCTGACATTTATCTCCCTTTCTGGAAACATTGGATAAAAGCTTGCTTGGAAGCTGTTGGAATAATGCCATATGAATGACAGCTTGAGCAGATAATACAAGATTGGTGTTAGTTCTAGAGCAACATGAGGAATACCATTAAGATCAGGGAACTTATTAGTATATCAAGGCTGTTGACTATTTTTATATCTTTTCTGGCAAAATTTCAGAGGAGGCATACTGTGTATAGTTTGCAGAATAATGGAAGGAGATTTGCCTTGGTGTCTTGGAGAGAAAAAGAAAGGTCTGGCTTTTATCTTTAGGAAATGTAACACCAGGGTCTAATTTTTGCTGGCCCATGTGCATAGGAAAAACATTTTGTGCCTAAGTTTCCAGCCTCAGACTCAAAATGTCTGTGGGGGGGGGGGGGTAGCCTGTGCTCATGATCAACTCTTCATTTGATAGGCCTAAAATTGGTGAGCATCTTTGTTAAAAGATCTTGTATGTTATATAATCTTATAATATAAGATTATGCAACATACACGTTTATGCTGCATATACATTCAGTTCGAGAGGTGGAAACATGGAAGGGCAGAAGTTGCATTGGACAGCCTTGGAGAGGGATTAGAAAGCCCGGTTTTTCATTTGAATAAGATACAAGTTTTTTTGCATCTGGCCTTTACAAAGTCAGCTTTGGACATTTAATGATTTTTGCAGTTATGAGCCGTAGTGTGAGTTGACTGAGAAGCTGGATTTTACTTGAGTCATTCGGAAGTACTGAATTTTTGGCTTGGACTACATTGCCACAATTCTTATTCAATCAGTGTTTGGATAAAGGGTGAAAATTTTGAGTGGAGTGGAAATAAAGGCACTCAATGAAAATAATTTTGGTTATTAGATCAGAGCAAGTGCTAGGATTAGAAGAGTGGAAGCATTAATTAGACCATGGAAATTAGGCATAGAAATCGCAAAGGGTTTAGGATGCCTTAGGATATGAGACTGAGATTGACTGGAAGTGGGATGAGCCATAGAAAAAGGAAGTATGGACAAACTTATAGTCAGACTTGCCAAGAGAAGTTCTAATATCAGTCTTGTAATTGTGGACCTGGTTAAGAAAGGGTCCAGAATGGTGGGATTATTTATAATTCTGGTGAGTTGGTGAACAATTTGTGTTAAATCATTACCAACAACAAACAGTCTAGCTTTTTTTCCAGTTTGATTCATGAAACTGAAGAAAAGAAGCCAGTCTGAATTATGGATATTGAAATCTTTAAGGAAGATTTTCTCACTGTTTAAGATTAAACTATGTGATCAACATTCAAACATAAATATCCTACGTCAGTAAAGTTATCAGGAGAGTAGTAGAGGTAGCCAATGAAGGCAGTAAAATGAAACAAGGAAATCTTCAGCCAAAGTGGAGATTCTTCCTCTCATATAACCTTGGGCGTGGACAGCATCAGGAATCAGATCTGACAAATGTATAGGGCCTGACTTTCTTGCAAAGGGCATCATGCATGATATAATATGGAAAGTTATGTGTGAATAGTTGCAGAGGATGCTAGTTTAGCTTCACCTATGAATAACATAACAGGTTAGGGGATGCCTGTAAGTGGTAGTGCATATAGTTGATGTTAGAATTAAGTTCCATGGATTCTGGTAAAGTCAGTTAGGAAGGGTTCTTTTTTTTCATGGAATTTTATTTTATTGGATTTTTTTGTGTGTGTGTGTGTGTGTGTGTGTGTGTGTGCGCGTGTGTGCGCGCACAATTTTTACGATACATTTGTGATTTTTGTGGGAGATTCTTTACCAAAGTGTAAGGAAACAGTTTGCATGTGAAGTATCTTCACAACTAGTGTACCTCATGTTAGACATGTATATCGCTATACATTATGGGGAGGGTCACTTCCCATAATAAGCAAATTCTGGTGGTGTTCTTGAATATGCAACCTGTGTCCTGGCACAGTATGATCTTTGTTGTCCTTGCCCTCATAACACCACAAATCAATTAAATTTTGTGAATATTTTGTACCACTGTTCTGCCACTGCTTGTTTCATTTGTTAAATGCAGTGTTTCTAAGTAATTGCAATAGACAATTCAAGAATATCTTTAATTTTGGTTTTCATTTCACTGTTTTCATTTCTGATTACTTTTAGAGTACTCTCCATTTTGATTATGGTAGATCTTGAAGCTCAAATGATTTGAGTATTACAAGGTTTTTCTAACATGAGGAAGAGGAATAGAGTATACATGTCATCAGCAGAACTATGGAGAGGATTTTAAAGTTAGTGAGCCCTGGGACACCCTACCATTGATTTTTTTTTAAAAAAAAAATATTAGTGGAACTTGGTAAAAAGGCCCTAATGCCAGACTCAATCAAATTCCTCAGAGATATAACCACATGAGTTTCTCCTTATCTTTCCATTGCTTATGTCCAGTGAGATGGGATAAGGTTAGCATGGTGATTTGCTGTGAAACAAGAATGGTAAAATTCATATCGATGGATTATCTGATGAGGCTTCAGGTAGTGAAGGACCTGTCTGTTAAAATCTCCATTCCTTTGAGAGTAGCGAGGACAACAGACTGTGGTTTGATGGCTAACTTTTATAACAGACCAGCTGGATAAATGGTTGCGTCTGCTGTTTGGTGGATGCCAGATTGAGCATGGCAAATTGTATAAACAGTGTAAGATAAGTGTTAATTCTGGATCACAAGTTTTTAGCATAGTTAGATATCATCTAGACCAGGAGATTTATTAGTAGCAAGGCTATTTAGGATTTTTCTGGTGTCCTGTAGCAAAAAATCTGGGGAGTCATGCTGTGAACAGCCTGCAGTATAGTATGAGATTTGCCTTCATTTACTTCCAACTCTAAACCAGAGTTGGAGGTAAATCCTGATGCCAGGAGGTCTTCCTTTGATATCACCATAGTGCCATCATGATGAAAGAGAAGTGAAAATGAAGTGCAGTAGCCCAACAGTCTTTGCTAGGAATCAGACACTTGGCTGCCATTTGAGCAGGAAACAAGCCTTGATTTGTTGATGATTTTCTTTACAGTTCTATCAGGATGTATTATAGGCTAAGTGAGAAACTGGGGTTTTTAACTTGAGCCATTGAATGTTTGCTGAATTTTTATCATGGACAGACTGCATTGGCACCTCTTGAAAGAACCAGAGCTTTGATAGTTGTGGGTTTTGAGTGGGATAGGAAATAAAGACTCCCTTTCCAGATGGCCTTTATTCCTCTGTTTGGTTAGAGCAGGCATTTGGATCAGGAGATAGGAACAGTGATCAGACCATGGAGTGAATTACAGAAATCCCAGAAGTCATCCCATTGGTAGTTGGACCAAAGAACATTGATCCAACTGCCAATGGGTGGGAGAAGATCAGTGTGTAGAAAAGGAAATATGGACGAGCTTATGATGAGAGTTGACATAAAGAAAGCAATCATACAATTTACATGGAGGGAGAGAGAGTGCCGAATAAGAAAGATCCAAGTATTATGAGAATGATGAGGGTTATCTTGTATTCTGATGTGTAGGTGAAACAATTTATTCCTATTAGATCATGACTGATGGCAAAAAGTTCAGTTTTCCTTCATGCTTGATCTGTGAAGTTAAAGAAAGGAGGCTGGTTTGAATTATGTACATTAAAGTCTCTAAGGAAGGTATTCTCACAATTTGGATAATTAGATTGTATGAACTCAACTTTCAAAGATAAATAATCCAAATTTGGTATAAAATCCTTATAACTTAAAACACAGATTTTATGTGAACTACATAAAGTCATCAGCCTTACAATGCTTTACATTATAAGAGGAAGCTGTATAATAGATTTGGTCATCATAGCTCATTTTTGTGTAGATAAAATCAGTAAGACTTTATTATGGTGTTAGTTTAGTCAAGATTTGGTACTCATCTCCTCTTTATTATTACTTAGACATAATTTTCTCTCTCTCTCTCTCTCACACACACACACACACAGCAGTTCTTGCATATTTTATCTAAACAGAAAACTATGATTAAATTTGGCAATCAGCTTCGTTTATAACATAAAGCAATATAGAGTTTTTATTTCTCCTTTCCTGTGCAGATGTTGCATAAAGCAGACTTGCAAATTTTATCTTAACAAGGACATTAACCAGCTATTTTGCATATAGCTTCTTATTCTGAGGAAGAAAAATCTGCTACAGTGTCCAAATTTAATATCCTGCTTATTCTTATTGTAATTTAAAAGCAACATAAAAGTTTAGCCATCCTTACTACATCCATGACACTAAAATTTTGTGGATGTTATCTAAACAGAAACAAGTATAATAGCTGTTTGGTGCAGAGCTGCCTTTTATTGTAACTTGGACTTTTAAGGCTTTTATTCCACCCTCTGATGAAATGCTGGCAGGTTTAATCTCAGCAAAGAAGATTTTTGTTATTTTTTATCATCTTTTTGATATGCTTTTTTCCAGTTTTAAGTTTTCATAGTAGTCATCATGACATTTATCTTCTTTCCACTGTTTTTTTAAAGTCACTTATATACAAAATTTTGTCTGTGTTTGAGGACATTCTGATTTGCTACCTTACCGTATGATTTCTTTTTCTACTTTTGCTTCTCGAACTCCTGGTATCCAATGTTGTTTTTTCTCCTTTTAAACTACCTCATGATGTGCTTCCCTGTTTTAGCCTTTTTGAGAACTTTTACTTTTCATCAGTAATTTATATTTGTGTTAAAAAGTTGTGTGACTTTCATTCTTTTAAAATTTTCATAAATATACTTATTTTCAGTAATATATAATTTTAATTCTTTTGAAAATTAGATCTGTTGTCATCCCCCCCCCCCTTGTGTCCTGGCCCTATCAGGCAATAACATATTCATTTCTACATGCTTTAAGTGAATTCATGCAATTTATGTTGGAGCATAATGACTTGTCTATATCCCGAGCAGAATTCTAACAGTACTTACTATTATTATTAGCCCTGTCCTTTTTCCTGTATTTTCCCAATACATTTTTATAAGTCTGAGATTCATTTTACATTCTGCTTTAATTTTCTATCAAAAACTAGTTTGTCATGCTTACCCTTCTATTGTTTTGTAAAATTCTTCTATTTCTTAATGAATTGTTTCATATATTTTTAAATCTGTTTTATTAATTTAGCACTAATGGCCAGCCACCTTGACTTATATCTTATATCTGTAAATTTATTACTACTAACCATTATATTCATGCTGAACTAATCTCTTAAATGAATTTTTTTTCTTTTTATATATATAGCTTCTTGTTACAGATGTGTACAACCACAGACTTCATAAAGTGTTTCAGTCAGAAGAAAGTCTTAGCAATATATTAGATAGGGATGAAATTTTTGTGTAAGTTTGGGTATTTTTAAATGTGATTATGAGTTAAAAATAACTATGTAACAAATCTCTTGGTAACATAACCTTATAAAACATATTTTCAAGTGTTTCAAGAGGAAGAATGAACTGGAAATTTTTGATAAAAGATTAGTACTGTATTTACTCGAATATAATTCGCCTGTGCATATATCTTGTACTACTGATTTTACTTTACGAAAAAGGAAATGAAAAAGGTTCCCATATACCTTGCACACGAAAAGAGTTTAAAATTTTAAGAAATACATAGTAAATGTTGTAAAGGAGTGTCCTAGGTTCGATTCCCGTCGGTGACGTGAGGAACTGAAGGATCGGTCTTGTTAGTCGGGCGTGGGCAGTAGGGTTTTTTCCCCCAGTTTATCGTGGGGTTTTTCATCCCGCAAAGCAGGTAAACCGGCCTTGAGAACCCAACACTATGGACATGGGATACACTGGGGGCGTAGGGCTGACCACCTTATCCTGTGAACGGTTTGAGGTCCGATGATTAATAAACCCTCAACACCGCAAGGTAAAAAGAGGGTAAAAGGAAGATGCGATAGTAACTGTTGTTATGGCAGTTTCAGATATTTTGGAATTCGGTTGAAGAGAATTGGCATTTCAACTCAACAATCGTCGGTTTGTCTTTGAGTTGGGTGATTTTTTGTTAATACCATTGCTGTCCATTTCATGCTATGTTTTCACTTCTAATTAGTCATTCATGAAGGATTGTTCATGACGTTTTATCTCAAGTCTTGTAAATTACTGGTAATTTTTGCTTGAAATATGGAGAAACGTTAAAGTTACAGTGCTGGTTTTAAACTCAAAGATCTTATGATTCCGAAATCATAAAAGGACAAGCAATAATGAAACTGTGTGTTTTAATTTAATTACAGAAACATTATCGGTAAAGATTCAAATATATTGCATGATGAAGGTGAGCGGCTGATTGCGTAAATAATGTTGATAATTAAAGTGTGCAATTATAAATTATAATGAATACTGAGGATGATTAATTATAAATGTCACTTTAGTTTTTTCCTGAAAAACTAGTTTCCGAAAATCTCTGCATATATCTTGCACCACGATTTTTTTTAAAATTTAATTGTGGGTGGAAAAGTGCGAGTTATATTCGAGTAAATATGGTTTATGTGTGAAAACACAAATTGGAATTTCTTTCTTTATTTTCCATACATTTCAGTATGCATCTATATGGGGAATATACTGTTAAAGGAACACATGTGCATCTCTGAAATCATTTCTAATTTGGGTTTAGAAGTGATATCTCTAAAATCACTTCTAAACCCAAATTTGAAATATAGGCTATTCTTGGATATCGTTTGCATATAACATTAACATCCTTTTAACAAATGCGATTTTTCTAATATTTGACACTAGTCAATGATTAATATTCCATTTCCAATTAATATAAGAACTGAAATGCATCTCTACTACAATGAATACAAAATATAGCAAATTAATGAAACCTCTTGCTTTTAATACATTTATCAATTCTGCAAAACAAAAAAAAAACAGTGCTCATTGCAGTCCATTTTTTTCACTGTTTTCTTGATCTTTCAACTAGTCTTTTAGAGCCTTTATATTTTTCTAGTTGTCTCTTTGTATTTTTTGAACACGTTTATGCCATTCCTTGTATGTTGTCCATTTATTTGCTGGTTGTAAGACACTTTTTTTTTTCTCTTTTCGTACATCTCTTAATTTCTGATCTTATTGATTTTTTTTCTCCCACAATTTTTGTAAGTACTTTCATTTCAGATGCATAAATTAAAGCTGGTCTTATTGTATTTTTATATACAACATTTAAAGTTATATATATACATATAAAGTTATATAATATAAACATATGAAGTTATATAAATTTATATACATTTAAATTTTTATTTTTCTTTTCTTCATAAATAGTCTGCAGTTTTGTTTGTCTTAAGTGACTGCTTTTTACTTCATTTTCTGTTAATTTCTGTTTACATCTGATTGGATGTCTACTAATCACGTTTTATTTTTTCCATATATTTCCATATGATATTTTTTGGCAAATCTGTTGGAAATAAAATACTTCTCTTTTTAAACTATGTTCTCTGTTTATCACCATCACTATGTAACTGGACTTTCTGTATTATTACTTAAAAGTTAAGAAGTTAAATGGAATTTTTATTCAATTTAACTTCTCTTTAATTCAGTTATTATTTCTTCCATTAAAATGGCATTATAGAATACTAGCAGACTTAATAAATCACCATAATTTTTTTCTTCACTGTTAATGCATTTTATTATGTGTATAAATAACTTAGATAAGCTCCGTTATCTGCTTTATTACATATAACACAGAGGCAATGCTTTATGTAAATCTGTGAAACATGAACTGTATTTTTCTGTTAGTTGTTTTACTGGAAATATTGCCTCTATGAACAATTTTCCAGATCTCAAATCTTGTTGATCATCACTTAATATTAAGTATTCATGTATAAATATTTTTGAATAAGTTTTGTACAGATTTTCAAGATAGTTGATAATAGATTAATCTTTTATTATTTTAGTATTTTAACTCCTGTTTTAAAAATTGATATCATAATATTTTGCTTCATTTATCTGGTATTTGATCACCATCAAATTCCTTACATGTACTATCAAGAAGTGTATAGGATATCACAATAGTACTACATGTAAAAAGTTACATCATTGCTAACTTCTTGTTAACAGTTTTCCTCCAAATCACCATATTTTTTGCCTTATAAGACGTGCTTTTTTGCACCTAAAATTTATCTGAAAATTAGGATGCATCCTATAAGCCGAATGCATCTTATGGTGCGTTTTATACCCTGATGTGTTTTTTATGTATGTGCAGTTTGGTGTGTAATTGCTGATTGGTAATCCAATCAGCAACTAATCAGTTTGAATAGTTGCACAGTTGTTAACAGTCACACATTTAAACTAGTAATCAATAAATCATTATATTTATTTATTTATTTTTATAACTTGTGGGTTCTACGAAGCACAGTCATAGCAATACAATTAAGTTTAAGCGTAGTGTGACTGATTATGCAAAAAAGAGTGGCAATAGGGCAGCAGACTGGCACTTGGGGCCTCTGCCTACAGAAAAAATGGTACGAACTTGGAGGAAACAAGAGCAGTAGTTAATAGGAGCAAATTCTAAAAAAACACAATCTCCAGTAAAATGGCCAGAAATCGAAAATAAATTAAAAACTTGGATAATGGATCAAAGATGATTGAGTTGCTGTGCATCTACAAAAATGATTATTCAATGAGCAAAATTATTGGCAACAGAAAGAAATGCCATCGATTTTACAGAATCACCATCGTCATGCTTTAGATTTAGGAAGAGAAATGCTTTATCCGTGCAAAAATGAAAATATCACAAAAAATGCCAGACAAAAATTCAAAAATAAAATTTTAAGCTTCACAGATTCATTATAAATGCTAGAAAACAAGACAGTTTTGAACTTTCACAGACAGCTAATATGGATGATGCGCCCTTGAACAAGACTTACTCCAAAGGTAAAAAAAAAAAAAATATTGTTAAAACTTCTGGTCACAAAAAAACTGACTATACTGTTGTTTTGTTGTGCTGTGCTGATGGAATAAAATTGCCACCTTTTTTTTTAATTTTTTAAAAGAAAAACTTCCCAAAGGAGTTTAAATTCATATTCATCTAAAAGGATGGATAGATGGATGAGGAAGGGACGAAGTTATGGATCAAGAAAGTGCGGTCGGTCAGACATAAACAGGAAGTTTATGTCAGAAATCTGCTTTGTTAGTATGGGATCAGTTAAGATGCTATAAAACTGAAGTTGTTAAGAGTGAACACAAAAATTGCTGTAATTAATCCTAGGAGGAGGATTTATGAGGGGAAAATGGTCAACTGAATGCAATCTCCAAATTTTGAGGAAACATCTACATGTAGGAGAAAGAAGGTCACAATTTCTTCAGGTGTGTGAATGGGTAAAGAATTCATGGAATGAAGTGAAAACTGAAATTATAAAATCTTTTCAAAAGTGTGGCATTAGTAATTCTCTTGACGATACAGAGGATGACTTTTTATTTCAAGATAATGATGACTTGGTTTATGAAAAAGAATCAAGTTAAGAAAATTTCGAGAGTGAAGATGAATAAAGATTTTAAAAGATTAATGAATTTATAAAAATTAATATTATAATTTTTATAAATTATAGATTATAAAATCTTTTCAAATGTGTAGCATTAGTAATTCTCTTGATAGTATGGAGGATGACTTTTTATTTCAAGACTGCAATGACTTGGTTTCTGATGAAGAATCAAGTTCAGAAAATTGTTAGAGTGAAGATGAATAAAGATTTGAAAAGAAGATTAACGAAATTTATAAAAATTGTTTTCTTTATATTGTATATAATATATATTAGATTTTTTAATGATAAGGCAAAAAAATATGGCAATCTCTTATCTGTCAAGACTCCAGTATTATCAGATCTTATATTTCTGTCTTCTAAGATATTTTTACTGTCTTCTTCTTTTGGTTCTGTCCACTGCTGGATGAAGGTCTCCCCCATGATTTTCCAGGCCACTCGGTTTTCTGCCTCTCCCATCCATCTCACGCCTGCAATTTGTTCCAGTTCATCCCTCCACCTTCTTCTCAGTCTTCCTCTTTGTCTTACTCCATCCATTGGTCTCCACTTTGTTGTTTTTCTAGTCCATATCCCATCACTGCATCTGGCAATATGGCCAGCCCATCTCCACTTACCTTGTTTAATGTATTTTACAATATCCATGACACCTGTTTGAGATCTTATCCAGGTATTTGTCTTCCTATCTCTTAACCACCTTACCGGCCGTTATGGATCAAATACGCATCCGCATATGCTTCGTATCCATAATATATTTCATTGTTATAACAATGGAATTACAATTTTAATAAGCACTTCGCTTCCATGATAAAGTGAACGTCTATAGACGTCTTGGCCGGTAGCGTGGTTAATGTTATTTTTAGCGTATTTCTCTCCATGCGATGTTGTGTTGTTCTCAGCTTTTTGTTTAGGGCTTCTGTATGTTAGGACAGGAAGTATGCACTGGTTGAAAGCTTTCCTTTTTAGACTCATAGGGATGTCACTTCCGAATATGTCTCTCATTTTCACATAAGCTATCCATCCAAGGTGAATTCTTCGTTCAATCTCCTTTCTTTGGCAATCCTCAAAGGATAACAATTGGCCCAAATATACATATGAAGTAACTTGTTCTATTTCATGGTTTTCAACTTTGACAGTTCTATGGTTTATGTATTTATTCATCATTATTTTTGTTTTTTCTCTATTTATTTTTAATCCAATTACTTTGGAGGCTTCATTTAGCTGATTTAGCCTTTCTTCCGGATCTTCAAGATTATCTGCTATTAGGACAATATCATCTGCAAATTTCAGATGATGCAGCCTTTCTCCATTTATGTTTATTCCTTTTGTTTCCCAATCAAGGCTTCTAAAGACTTCCTCTATTGCAGCTGTAAATAATTTGGGAGATATGGTGTCCCCTTGCCAGATACCTTTTTTGTATTGGGAACTTTTCACTGTTTTTATATAATATTTTATTACAGAAGTCTCATTATTATAAATATGTTTTAGTGTTTCAATATATGGTTTTTCAGTTCTCTGGGTTTCAGTGTTGCAAATGTTTTAACTGAATCAAATGCTTTTTCGTAGTCTATATAAGCCAGACATAAGGGTTTATTGTATTCAATTGATTTTTCAATGAGCTGTTTTAATGTGTGAATATGGTCCAAAGTATTGTAATTCTTTCTAAATCCAGCTTGTTCACAGGATTGCATTCCCTCTAGTTTAGATTTTATTCTATTTATAATTTTTGTGAAGACTATATGATGAGAAGTAGGCTTATAGGTCTGTAGTTTTTTAATTTCTTCCCTATTGCCTTTTTTAAAAATTAATGTTAGAAGTGAATTGTTCCAATTTTTTTTTTGAATTTTTCTCTGTTTTAGACATTCATTAAAGAGTTCAGTCAGCTATTTGATGACAAGGCTTTCTACCAGTTTTAAGAAGTCTACCATAATTCCATCTTCTCCTGGGGGCCTTTCCTTTCTTCATTTCCCACAGTGCCATTTCCACTTCACCTTGTAAGATCTCAGGGGCATCGTGTTCTTCTTCACTCGAGTTATCCACAGATGATTCTTGGATGTCTCAGTCTTTGTCTTCATAGAGTTCAGTATAAAATTCCTGAATTCTTTTGATTATTGCATCTCTATTTTTTATAAATTCTCCATTTTTTCCTCTTACAGCTGCCATTTCCTTTTTCCTACTGATAATGTTCATCTTAGGACCTTCGTATTCTTATTGTTTTCTATTGTTTCTCTAATTTTCCAAGTATTATATGATCTAATTTCATGTTTCATCCTTTTACTTGGGGTGCTTAAGGGTCAAAGTTGTATAACTGAGAGGAGACCTCCACATAGCCTTTAAAGGAATGCAGAGAAACGACCAGGGCTTCTGACCTAATGTCCAATCCTTACCTTCTCGTGGTACACCCTGTTGGTATCTACTTGGATACTGAACGAACAAGGATGGGCTGGCAATTTGGGATTTAGCCGACCAAATTGTATTCTTATTGGTTAAACCAAAATAAAAAATGATGGCACGACATGACAAAATTTCATTCCGGCTGGGGCGTCGCCTGGTTAAACAAGGCCCCCGTTGTTTTCGCCAGGGAACCAGGGCGAACAGCGAAAAGTCAGCTACTGGAACAAATCTGAAAACAAACCCCAACTCAACATCACCAGAGTTAAAGATCGATACTATCAACGTAAGAAGCCTGAATGGCAAAGAAATGGAGCTAGCTGAGGAATTAGATAAGTACCAGATCGACATAATAGGGGTGACTGAAACAAAAAAGACAAAAACTGGTGAGCTCTTTCTGAGCAATAAATACAAAATGTTATATTCAGGCAATGACAATCAAGAAAAAGGAGTAGCCATAGTATTCAACACAAAATACGAGGCTAATCTTCTTGAATGGCAGTCAGTCTCAAGTAGAGTAATGTGGGCAAATATGAGAATGGGGAACTGGACAATGAGACAGACTTATTTGTGCCTATGGTCCCACAGAAGGTTCTACTAAAGTAGAAGTGGAAGAATTTTTTGAGGCTTTAGAAAAAGCAACTGACACAATGAAAAAAGGAGAAGTTGGTCCTTGTTGGGGATCTAAATAGCAGAGTAGGAAATTGTGAGACATACAAAAATATTTTGGGAAAATTTGGAGAAAAGAGCAAAAATAATAATGGCAAATATCTTTTGGATTTCTGCTCAGGACATGGACTGGTTATTACTAACACCATGTTCCAACATAAAAATCTGCACAAATTCACACGGAGAGAAGAGGCAAGGAATAAGAAAAGTCTCATTGACGATTTGATGTTTTCTCCCTGGTGCAAGACACCAGAGTGTACAGAGGATTTGAAATTGGAAGTGATCGCTATTTAGTCTTGAGCAGGATAAAATTGAATTTCATATTGAAAAGAATAACATGTAAGAAAGTTTTAAAGCGAATAAAAGTTGAGCAGCTCTCAGATGTCAACTGTAGACTAAAATACACAAAGATTATTGAAGAAAAAATGAAAGAGTTTGAGAAGAGGAATCGAACCTTGGAGATTCAGTGGCAAGCCTTGAAGAAAGCCCTAATTGATTCAGCTAGAGAGGCATGTGGTGAAGTTGTCTGCAAGGATAGAAAAATTAGAACTCCATTGTGGACACAGGAAGTTAAAGAGGCAGTGAAGGAAAAGAAGAAAGCATATCAAAAGTTCCTGTCAAATAAGTCAGCTCGTGCCCTTAGAGAATACAGAGACAAATGCAAGAAAGCTAAACACTGTGTAAAACTAGTTAAACAAAAGTCATGGGAGGACTTTGGCAAGAATATAGAAAATAAATATCAAGAAGGTGGCAAAATATTCTGAAGGTTGTTGAAGAAGCTTAGGAATGGAGGAAAGAGTGCTGTAAAAGGAGTTAGAGATGATAAACGTGACATGAAAACAGGAGAAAAAGATATCCTTGAAGTATGGAGTAATTACTTTGTAAAAAACTGCTAAATGAAACAAGCAGTGATGATAGCACAGTGGTAAATAACACTGACCAGGCATGCAGTCAGGAATACATATCCATACTTGAAGTAGAAAAAGCCATGAAACGCTTGAAATGTGGAAAGGCAGCAGGAGTAGATGATATTCGACCAGAAATGCTAAAGTATGGTGGTATAAAAGTCTTGTAGTGGCTGCACTGCATAATTCAGAAGGCCTGGGCAGAGGGACGAATTCCTGATGATTGGAGTAGAGCTCTCATAGTATCCATATATAAAAAAGGGAAATAAACCTGAATGTGAGAATTACAGAGGTATTTCCTTACTGAGTGTTCATGGCAAGATCTATGCAAGTATACTTGAGAAACGGTTGAGAAGAATTGTGGAAGAAAAGCTTGGTGAAGAACAAGCTGGATTCAGGCCAAATAGAGGCTGTCAGGATCAGATCTTCACTGTACGACAAATAGTAGAGAAAGCATGGGAATATTACAGAGATCTGTATTTAAGTTTTGTCGATTTGGAAAAGGCATATGACAAGGTGCCAAGAGAGAAGCTTTTCAATACGCTACAGTTATATGGTGTCAAAGGGGCATTATATCAAGCAATACTTAGTCTTTATTTGAGTTGTAAGTCAGCAGTTAGAATTGAAGGAAGTACAGGAAGATGGTTTAATGTCAAATCTGGTGTGAGACAAGGATGTACATTATCCCCTCTGTTATTCATTATCTATATGGATCATATTATGAAGGAAAGTGGTATTAAACATGATATCAAAATTGGAGATGTTAATGTCAGCTCTTTGCTTTATGCGGATGATGTTATACTTCTAAATAAATCCGCTACAAGTCTGCAAGATTCTCTGACTAAATTGAATAGCTGTTGTAATAGATATGGTATGAAGGTCAGCAATAAAAAGACAAAGGCAATGAAAATGGGCAGAATCATTGAAAATGTCAACTGTGTTGTGAATGGAGAACCTGTGGAACAAGTGAAACATTTCAGCTGCTTAGGCACGATTTTTACTGAAGATGGTAAATTAAATATAGAAATAGACAACAGAATCAGCAAAGCTGGTATGGTAGGAAGTCATCATCATCATCAAATTCCTGCCATGTACCCTCAAGGGGTGTACAGGATATGATAGTACTACATGAAAAAAATTACATCATTTTTAATTTCCAATCTACAATTTTCCTCCAAATCAGTCTATTACTTGTCAAGACTCCAACATTATCAGATCTTATATTTCTATCGTCTAAAGCATTTTGTACCGTATCTATCCACCTATATCTTGGTCTTCCTCTGGGTCGTTTTGCTGCCAACCTGGCAGAGAACACTTGTTTTGCTAATCTTTCCTCGCCCATTCTGTTTAAGTGACCATACCACCTGAGATTAGCTCTGCTAACGCATTCCTGGATGCTGACAATGTCAAATTCTTTCCTAATATCCTCGTTTTTAATATGATATTGCCATTGATGCCATCTGTTCATGCCTATAATCTTTCTCAGGACTCTCATATCCATGGTCTCTAGTCTTTGGTCAAGTGTTTTACTTCTGACCCAGCTCTCAGATCCATAAGTTAAAACTGGTTTGAACACTGTCTTGTACACAGCTAATTTAGTGTTCCGACTGATTTCTCTCTTATTCCATATGAATTTATTCAATTGACTTCCCACCATACCAGCTTTGCTGATTCTGTTGTCTATTTCTATATTTAATTTACCATCTTCAGTAAAAATCGTGCCTAAATAGCTGAAATGTTTTACTTGTTCCACAGGTTCTCCATTCACAACACAGTTGACATTTTCAATGATTCTGCCTATTTTCATTGTCTTTGTCTTTTTATTGCTGACCTTCATACCATATCTATTACAACAGCTATTCAATTTAGTCAGAGAATCTTGCAGACTTGTAGCAGATTTATTTAGAAGTATAACATCATCTGCATAAAGCAAAGAGCTGACATTAACATCTCCAATTTTGATATCAGGTTTAATACCACTTTCCTTCATAATGTGATCCATATAGATAATGAATAACAGAGGGGATAATGTACATCCTTGTCTCACACCAGATTTAACATTAAACCATCTTCCTGTACTTCCTTCAATTCTAACTGCTGACTCACAACTCAAATAAAGACTAAGTATTGCTTGATATAATGCCCCATTGACACCATATAACTGAAGCGTATTGAATAGCTTCTCTCTTGGCACCTTGTCATATGCCTTTTCCAGATCGACAAAACTTAAATACAGATCTTTGTTATATTCCCATGCTTTCTCGACTATTTGTCGTACAGTGAAGATCTGATCCTGACAGCCTCTATTTGGCCTGAATCCAGCTTGTTCTTCACCAAGCTTTTCTTCCACAATTCTTCTCAATCGTTTCTCAAGTATACTTGCATAGATCTTGCCAGGAACACTCAGTAGGGAAATACCTCTGTAATTCTCACATGCAGTTTTATTTCCCTTTTTATATATGGGTACTATGAGAGCTCTACTCCAATCATCGGGAATTCGTCCCTCTGTCCAGTCTTTCTGAACTATGCAGTGCAGCCACTGTAAGACTCTTATACCACCATACTTCAGCATTTCTGGTCGAATATCATCTACTCCTGCTACCTTTCCACATTTCAAGCCTTTGATGGCTTTTTCTACTTCTAGTATGGATATGTATTCCTGACTGCATGGCTGGTCAGTGTTTTTTACCACTGTGCTGTCATCACTGCTCGTTTCATTTAGCAGTTTTTCAAAGTAATTACTCCATACTTCAAGGATATCTTTTCTTCCGTTTTCATGTCACCTTTATCATCTCTAATTCCTTTTACAGCACTCTTTCCTCCATTCTTAAGCTTCTTCAACAACCTCCAGAATATTTTGCCACCTTCTTGATATTTATTTTCTATATTCTTGCCAAAGTCCTCCCATGACTTTTGTTAAGCTAGTTTTACACAGTGCTTAGCATTCTTGCATTTGTCTCTATATTCTCTAACAGCACAAGCTGACTTATTTGACAGGAACTTTTGGTATGCTTTCTTCTTTTCCTTCACTGCCTCTTTGACTTCCTGTGTCCACCAGGGAGTTCTGATTTTTTTATCCTTACAGATAACCTCACCACATGCCTCTCTGGCAGAATCAATCAATGTTTTCTTCAGAGTTTGCCACTGAATCTCCAAGGTTTGATTCCTGTTCTCAAACTCTTTCTTTCATTTTTTCTTCAATAATCTTTGTGTATTTTAGTCTACAGTTCACATCTGAGAGCTGCTCAACTTTTATTCGCTTTAAAACTTTCTTACATGTTATTCTCTTCAATTTTCAATTTCAATATGGTAGGAAGTCAATTGAATAAATTCATATGGAATAAGAGAGAAATTAGTCTGAACACTAAATTAGCTGTATACAAGACAGTGTTCAAACCAATTTTAACTTATCGATCTGAGAGCTGGGCCAGAAGTAAAACACTTGACCAAAGACTAGACACCGCAGATATGAGAGTTCTGAGAAAGATTATAGGCGTGAACAGATGGCATCAATGGCAATGTTGTATTAAAAACGCGAATATAAGGTAAGAACTTGACATTGTCAGCATCCAGGAATGCGTTAGCAGAACTAATCTCAGGTGGTATGGTCACTTAAACAGAATGGGTGAAGAAAGATTAGCAAAACAAGTGTTCTCTGCCAGGTTAGCAGCAAAACGACCCAGAGGAAGACTGAGATATAGGTGGATTGAAACGGTACAAAGTGTCTTAGACAATAGAAATATAAGATCTGATATAGGAAAATTGTAGATAGGAAGTTAGTAATGATGTAATTTTTTTCATGTAGTACTGTCATATCCTGTACACCAGCGCTTCCCAAACTGTGGGCCGCGGCCCCCTTGGGGGCTGTAGGTTTTGTTGAGGGGGGACCGTGAAATAATGAAAACAAATTTTTAATGTTTTAAGACTAAGTAGATTTTTTTTTATTTTAAAAGAAACGTATTTAACTTTTATTTCATATGTTTTATTTCAAAGCAGTGGTTAATTTTTAAACATTCTTTGTCGACTGATTTAATCAAAGGCTTTTTGAGAAATCTTTTTAGTGTTTAAGATGAAAATGTTTTTATCTCTTGCTCTTAGCAACCTTCTAAGGCAGTGGATGTGTTCAACAGTTCTTCTGTTTTTCAAGAAACTTACTTGATTTTTGAGTAGAAGAAGTGTTATATATGGTTCAGTTGAGTTTAGAAGCATCCTGTTATAGATTTTCAGTGTGGCAGGAAGTAGTGCAATTCCTCTGTAATTTTATGGACTGTTTAGATCCCTTTTTTAGGTATTGGTATTATAAGGCCTTCTGTCTGTTGTAATGGAGAGAAGGCCTTATAATACCAATACAATTGTTCCCAAGGCTCTTTTCTTACATGCTTAATAGCATCTGCTGTTATACCATCCAGTTCAGGATGGTATAACAGCAGATGGGAATTTTTTGGGAATTTTATTGCAGTTTCAAATTCTTGTATTATAAAATTGTTGCACATAATGGGAAGTTCTTTTTGAATTATTATTTCTGGCAAAGCATCTGTAGTAAAGTTCATTACATATGTGTAATTGATCTTCCATTAACTTTTACTCCTTTTGTTGAAGTGCGTCTTGAATAAGTTTTTGGATGGAAATGTTAAAAAGGCATACGTACAAGTTATTGTTGCTTTTGGGTTTGAGTTCAGAGTTATGACTATTTGCTTTTCGATATGACATTCAATTTTATCCTGTGCAAAACTACATGGTGATCACTACCAATTTCAAATCCTCTATATACTTGTCCTGAACCAGTGGGAAAACATAACTATCAACAATAACATAGTCAATTACTTTTCTAATTTCTTGTATCTTCTCTCTATGTGAATATGTGTGTATTTTTATGTTGACCATGTTGTTAGTAATAACTAGTCCATGTCCTGAAGCGAAATTCAACAGGTATTTACTATTATTATTATTATTATTAGCTTTGCTCTTTGTTCCAAATTTTCCCAAAACATTTCTATGTCTAATAATAATTTCTTACTCAATGTTTCTTACTTAATGTTTAGATCTCCAATAAGGACCAACTTTCCCCTTTTTGATGTGTCAACTGCCTTCTCTAATGTCTCAAAAACTTCCCCTGTTTCTTCCTTAATAGAAGAACCATCTGTGGGACCATAGTCACAAATAATCCCATGTGTTCAGTTCCCCATTCTGATATTTGCCCACATCACTGCCTCCCCCCCTCCCTCCATATGCTGCTTGTTTAATATTGTTTTAATGTATGTTTGATTTAAATTTGTACATTTTCGATCTTCAGATTAATAGCTCTAATACAAGAATGACAGAAAATTTTTTAAAATTTATTTTTTATTCTATTTTAATTTTTTATTACAATGTACTTATTACTATAATTATACATTGAGCTTTATGACATCTAGTCCCCTCTCTTTTCAGAGAGGGACTGGGCATCATGTAGGCTTAGAAATTCAATGTTCATATAAATTACTAAAACTGTAAATAATAGGCAGTAGAGAAATGAATTTTGGCCGTTTAGAATAGGTAAGGAATTCCATATTGATATAATTGATAAATCTACAAATATATACATATAACAATAGCTTACTGTATTCTTAGATTAATATCTATACATCTAGAGCTTCATTAAATAAGTAACTTTACAAATAGCATACATTAAAAGTCTTTGTTTTTTTTTAAATACTGTTTGGTAAGATGAAATACCCAAGTTTTGGGGAAAATCCTACTTACTCTGTATGAAATATATCCAAAGTTACTAACAGACCGACAAGCATGATGCTATAGGTAGAGAATGTGTTGCTGCAGACTAGTCAGACTTTGCTAGTTTATTATTATTCTACATTCTTATGGTCTGAATACCAGTTCCATTTTTTTTACATTTTATTTTAATTTTTTATTACAATGTAACTTATTACTATAATTATACATTGAGTTTTATGTATACTTTGAGGTTTTATCCCTAGAAATAGAAATCATGCATTCTGTGTTGGTAATTTCAACAATGTCTTCAACTCCCTTTTCAGTCTATTGACAAATTTGAACTAACAAATTTGCATACACAATTTTCATAATGAATTTAAATGAATGTCAGTATTTTAAATGCAAATATATCTTGTAAGAATTAAAAATGAAATATTAACACATTGTGAATGATCAAGTGTAAAGTTTTTGTTTTTATTTGGGGTTGTACAAGTTCAGTATGTGTTCCATGTATGTCTTGACACATGACCAACCTGTAAGTATGGCATCCTTAATAATTTGATGTGATATGTGCACTTTATCCTCACATAATCCTGGGGGGGGGGGGGTAGTGTGCACATAAAATGTGCACACTATATAACATGAAACATAACATTAACTAATTACCACCTAAGCAAAACCTGTTATTTCTATGAAAGCATTATGCTTGACTTAACTCTTTAAAGTAATTTATTTGGGGGGTGGGGAGAGTGAATAAAAACAAGTTTAAAATATTTAGAAACTTCTTAAAAATATTTGAAGAGCATTCTGCACTGATAAAGTAAACTTAACATAATTATTATATTTAATATTTTTTTTTTTTTTTTTTTTAACAGATATGAAATTCCTGTGTCATCAAGTGATGATGTAAACACTCTTGTTTTACCAGTTTATATGAGAGAAAAAAGGTAAATTCTTGGTTTGTTGTTTTTAGATGGACATTTCTGTGATTTTATGATTTCCAGCAAGTTTAATTTTGAAGACATTAGCAATATAGGTTGATCTTTCATAAAGAAAATAGTCATTAAAAAAACATTATCACTGTTCTTGAAGTTTCAATAAACAGATGCTCTAAAATATATGTTGAAAGTGATTATTTTGCAGATTACAAATTCAGGATATTTTATTTGCATGTATTTCGTATTCCATATGTAGGCCACTAACATGCTGGTAATATGTAGAATATAATTTTTCCTGTCTAGCCACCTGTTAGTGTGGCCTGTTTATGCAAATGAGTCTGGTAACTATGGTGAATACTGCCACCACATATCAGCTGCCATCATCTCTTATGAAGACAACTCAATATGATGTTACTCTGCATGCTAAAATATTCCTGGAACTAAATGCTTATCTGTAATTCATTATTATGAGCTACTCCCTGGAGTTCTTAAACTCATCAAAGGAGACCCTAAACATATGTCAAGCACTATCCAATTTAATTAGTAATAATAATAATGATTTTTAAGTGTGTGGGCTCTTGTGTGTACATCCTTCTCAGAACTAAAGATTAGTTGGTAACCTGTAATGCATTATTAACACTATTGAGTGAGTAAGAATTAGATAATATTTGCTAGGAACTTTGTCTGCTTTCTTCTTTTCCTTCACTGCCTCTTTAACTTAAGTCCACCATGGAGTTCTGATTTTTCTATCAGAAACTGTTGTAAAATATATGAAAGGTTTATTATTAATAATATTGTACATGCCTCAATGCAGTCCAGAGACTAATTGCAGGAGATACAAACTATCCACACAATCATGTTGTTTATTTTTATTCATATCTGTAATCGTTTTTTTTTTTTTTTTTTTTTTTTTTTTTTTTTTTTTTTTTAAATCTCTGTAAATTGGTTTTTATACTCTGAGTGTTTAGTAAATACATAAGGGTTCATTTCCGATTGGTGCAATGACTTTTAACTATTTCTTTTTAGATCCTCAAGATTAGTGATTTGAGACTAAATAAAAAATACATTTAATTAAACTAAAGGGGTGCTTAAGAGTCAAAGCTGTATAACTGAGAGGAGACCTCCACATAGCCTTTAAAGGAATGCAGAGAACAGACCAAAGCTTCTGTCCTAATGTCCAATCCTCACCTTCTCGTGTGCACCCTGTTGAGTATCTACTGGAAACTGAACGAACGAGGATGGGCTGGCAATTTGGGATTTAGCCGACCAAATTGTATTCTTATTGGCTTAAACCAATATATAAAATGATGGTACAATATGACAAAATTTCATGCCGGCTAGGGCATAGCCCGGTTAAACAAGGGCCCCTGCTGTTTTCTCCAGGGAACCAGGGCGAACAGCGAAAATTCAGCTGCTGGAACAAATCTGAAAGCACACCCCATCTGGGGTGTGCTTTCAGATTTGTTCCAGTAGCTGAATTTTCGGGAAAGAAACAGAGCTAGCTGAGGAATTAGATAAGTACCAGATCGACATAATAGGGGTGACTAAAGCAAAAAATACAACACTGGTGAGATCTTTCTGAACATTAAATACAAAATGTTATATTCGGGCAATGACAATCAAGAAAAGGAAGGAGTAGCCATAGTATTCAACACAAAATACGAGGCTAATATTGTGGAATGGCAGGCAGTCTCAAGTAGAGTGATGTGGGCTAATGTCAGAATGGGGAATTGGACAATGAGACTTATTTGTGCCTATAGTCCCACAGAAGGTTCTACTAAGGTAGAAGTGGAGGAATTTTTTGAGGCTTTAGAAAAAGCAACTGACACAATGAAAAAGGAAAAGTTGGTCCTTGTTGGGGATCTAAATAGCAGAGTTGGAAATGATTGTCAGGCATACAAAAATATTTTGGGAAAATTTGGAGAAAAGAGCAAAGCTAATAATAATGGCAAATACCTGTTGGATTTCTGCTCAGGACATGGACTGGTTATTACTAACACCATGTTCCAACATAAAAATGTGCACAAATTCACATGGAGAGAAGAAGCAAGGAATTAGAAAAGTCTCATTGACGATGTTATTGTTCATAGTGATGTCTTCTCTCTGTTGCAGGACACCAGAGTGTACAGAGGATTTGAAATTGGAAGTGATCGCTATTTATTCTTGAGCAGGATAAAATTGAATTTCATATTGAAAAGAATAACATGTAAGAAAGTTTTAAAGCGAATAAAAGATGAGCATCTCTCAGATGTGAGCTGTAGACTAAAATACGCAAAAAAAATGAAAGAATTTGAGAACAGGAACCGTTTGGTTCCTGTTCTCAAAACTTGCCACTGAATCTCCAATAAACATTGGAGATTCAGTGGCAAGCCTTGAAGAAAACCCTGATTGATTCAGCCAGAGAGGCATGTGGTGAGGTTGTCTGCAAGGCTAGAAAAATCAGAACTCCACGGTGGACACAGAAAGTTAAAGCAGTAGTGAAGGAAAAGAAGAAAGCATATCAAAAGTTCCTGGCAAATAAGTCAGCTTTTGCTCTTCGAGAATACAGAAACAAATGTAAGAAAGCTAAACACTGTGTAAAACTAGCTAAACAAAAGTCATGGGAAGACTTTGGCAAGAACATAGAAAATAGATATCAAGAACGTGGTAAGATATTCTGGAAGTTGTTGAATAAGCTTAGAAATGGAGGAAAGTGCTGTAAAAGGAGTTAGATATGATAAAGGTGATATGAAAACGGGAGAAAAAGATATCTTTGAAGTATGGAGTAATTACTTCGAGAAATTGCTAAGTGAAACAAGCTGTGATAGCACAGTGGTAAAACACACTCAACATGCATACAGTCAGGAATGAATACATATCCATACTTGAAGTAGAAAAAGCTATCAACGGCTTGAAACGTGGAAAGGCAGCATGAGTAGATGATATTCGACCAGAAATGCTGAAGTATGGTGATATAAAAGTCTTATAGTGGCTGCACTGCATAGTTCAGAAAGCCTGGACAGACGGACGAATTCCCGATGATTGGAGTAGAGCTCTAATAGTACCCATATATAAAAAGGGAAATAAAACTAAATGTCAGAATTAAGACGTATTTACATATTGAGTGTTCCTGGCAAGATCTATGCAAGTATACTTGAGAAACTCTTGAGAAGAAAAGATTGGTGAAGAAAAGAATAAGCAGGTTTCAGGCCAAATAGAGGCTGTCAGGATCAGATCTTCACTTTACGACTTATAGTTGAGAAAGCATGGGAATATAACAAAGATCTCTATTTAAGTTTTGTCGATCTGGAATAGTCGTATGACAAGGTTACAAGAGAGAAGCTATTCAATATGCTACAGTTATATGGTGTCAATGGGGCATTATATCAAGCAGTACTTAGTCTTTATTTGAGTTGTAAGTCAGCAGTTAGAATTGAAGGAAGAACAGGAAGATGGTTTAATGTTAAATCTGGTGTGAGACAAGGATGTACATTATACCCTCTGTTATTCATTATTTATATGGATCTCATTATGAAGGAAAGTAGTATTAAACATGATATCAGGATTGAAGATGTTAATGTCAGCTCTTTGCTTTATGCGGACGATGTTATACTTCTAAATAAATCCACTACAGATTTGCAAGATTTCCTGACTAAATTGAATAACTGTTGTAATAGATATGGTATGAAGGTTAGCATTAAAAAGACAAAGATAATGAAAATAAGCAGAAGCATTGAAAATATCAGCTGCATTGTGAATGGGGAACCTATAGAACGAGTAAAACATTTCAGCTACTTAGGCATGATTTTCAGTGAAGATGGTAAATTAAATATGGAAATAGACAACAGAATCAATAAAGCTGGTACAGTAGGAAGTCAATTGAATAAATTCATATGGAATAAGAGAGAAGTTAGTCAGAACACTAAATTAGTTGTATACAAGACAGTGTTCAAATCAGTTTTAACTTATGGATCTGAGAGCTGGGTCAGAAGTAAAACACTTGATCAAAGACTAGAGACCGCAGATATGAGAGTCCTGAGAAAGATTAGAGGCATGAACAGATGGCATCAATGGCAATATATTAAAAACGAGGATATTAGGAAAGAACTTGACATTGTCAGCATCCAGGGATGCGTTAGCAGAGCTAATCTCAAGTGGCATGGTTACTTAAACAGAATGGGCGAGGAAAGATTAGCAAAACAAGTGTTCTCTGCCAGGTTGGCAGCAAAACAACCCAGAGGAAGACCAAGATATAGGTGGATTGATACGGCACAAAGTGCCTTAGATGATAGAAATATATGATCTGATAATGTTGGAGTCTTGACAAGTAACAGACTGATTTGGAGGAAATTTGTAGATAAGAAGTTAGTAATGATGTAAATTTTTCATGTAGTACCATCATATCCTCTGCACCCTTTGAGGATACATGTCAAGAATTTGATGAATTAAACTAAAAACAATATATACATTTTAAATAAAATTACATAAATAACTACTAAATTAATTATATCCATCTACTTTAGAGATTTTCTTATCCAAAAAAATAAAAATCATTCATTCTCTGACTTATTCTATTACTGGATTGTTTAATATATACTTAATCACTGCTACCAGACTAAATTTTTTGCCTTGTTTTCACAATTACAAAATGTTCATCAGAGTCAATTTCTTTGTTAGGTCCTTTCCAAAAATATAAAATTTTCTTCTTCTTTTCCATGGGATCCTTTTTTATTTGTAGCATAGAATATTATTCCTCCTGTCTCACTGAAGTATAATATTCTTACTTCATGCAGTTCAATTTGATGCACAAATTACCAATTTTTGTACCAGAGAAAGAAGTTTCTTATACTCCTTCATAAACAACATATCTAAATAGAGCTCTTTGTATTAAGCCACTTTACAGGTTCAGATTTTATTAATTCCATCACCTTTTCCAGTAGAATAACAAATAGATCCAGCATCCTTAAAACAGTAGACAAAACTTTTCATTTGCCATTTCCTCGAACATTCAATTAGAATATCAACTCCAAATATCTTCTTTTATTTATAAACATTTACTAAATAGCCTTCAGAATATTCATATGTTCTCACCAAAGTCTTCCATGACTTGTTTAGCTACTTTTACACAGTGCTTTCTTACATTTTTCAGTGTTTTTTAAGAGCACAAGCTTACTTATTTGCTAGAAACTTTCTATATACTTTCTTCTTTTCCTTCACTGCCTCTTTAACTTAAGTCCACCATGGAGTTTTGATTTTTCTATCCTTGAAGACAACTTCATCACATATCTGTTTGATTGAATCAATCAGTGTTTTCTTGAGGATTTGCCATTGAGTCTCAATTATTTAGTTCTTGTTTTCAAATTCTTTAATTTTTCCTTCAATGATGTTTGTGTATTTGAATCTACAGCTCACCTTTGAAAGCCTTGATTCGTTTCAAAACTTTCTTACACTTTTCTTTTCAATGTGAAATTCAATTTTATCCTACTCAGAACTAAATAGTAATCACTTCCTGTTTCAAATCCTCTGAATACTCTTGTCCTTAACCAGTGGGATAACATCGCCATCAACTATAACATAGTCAATGAGATTTTGCTGATTTGTAGAATTTTTTATATTCTCCTATAATGCACAGATTTACACTGTTAGGAGATGCATATAAACACAACAAACCTCCAGATATGAACTCTGGATAATTCATGTGTTTTTTATACTAAAAAACACATGAATTATTTATTTACAAATAAAAACATAAACTAGTTATAAATTATAAAACCTTCTTTGTGAACTCATTCATTCAAGCATGTATAAGACTACAATTCTAGCTCAAAAGTTGATAAATTAACAATATGCATTACAATCAAGTTACACTTCTCCAAACATCGTAAGATACAAATGCAATTTCCTTAAGAACCACTAAATATTTTTTGCTTATGCGTCAAAAGAATATTCTCTTAGTCATATAATTTCATGCTGTTTATTAAGTAGGGAAAGAATGAATGGTCTTATCTTCAATTAGAGAAACATCACAGTTCTATATAATACTTCTCTTCTGAGCATGTGTAACATATATATAAGCTTGCCTTGAAACTATATTAGCTTTTGAATTCTTTTATCTTGATGTCATCTATAATGTGCTGCAAACATTACACTGGATAATCATCTTATAGAATAATCTAATCCAAGTCCAACTCTGTATAAATCCAGGAATAAAATGTAATCACTTCTAAAGACAGAATATCTCTATTAGAATGCAATGTTAACATTCTGGGGAAAATTGCTTCTAAAGACCAGGTTTTGTGAGAATAAAAAATGTTCCACTGAACTAATTCTTTTTCCTTATATCTACATATAACTGCTTCAAGGAAAAATTTGGATTATCTCAATATTACATGTGACATATACTAAATAACAGCTGAAGGCAGCAAACTGTTTCCTTTAAACATTCATTCCAGTTACTTCACTAGAATCACACATTCTCATGGATTCCTTAATTAGAAGAAAACCTTTGTAAACTTCATTTTAACCTATAGTGAATAAGTATCTGCCAATTAGGATACACCTAATTTGAAAAAACTATTTTATTCATCCAAGCAAATAAAATCCTCACTGAGAGTTTGCTTGAAGAGTTCTTTCATTCTGCTTCATACATCTCTCTTTAGTATCTAAACTTCAAATGGTTGTTCTTACTTTACATCATGAAAGTAGCTTCTCTCTAACACACACATGCAGCGCACACACACATACCTCTGGTCACATGACTCCTGGCAAATCAGATTGGCTGATAATGTAAACAAGTTCCAAATGAAATGCTTGATTGTGATTATTGCTTGATAAATTACTTTCATAAGATAGCAAATGAATTTGTTTATTTAAAAAAAATTAAACAGATTATTTCAGTTACAGAATATCTATAAAATTTAAATTTCCATTACTGGAGTGATTACTTTGAAACATTGCTAAATGAAACATGATGTGACAGTATGGCAGTAGACAACACTCAGTAAAAATGCAATAAAGAATATATGTGAGTACATGAAATAGAAAAAGTCATCAAAAACCTGAAATGTGGAAAGGCAGCTGGGGTAGATGATATGCAACCATAAATGCTTAAATATGGAGGTATAAAAGTTATCGAGGCTGCATTGTATAATTCAGAAGGCTTGGTCAGAGGTTCAAATTCCAGATGATTGAAGTAGAGTTCACATAGTATCCATCTATAAAAAGTTGATAAATTAACAAAAAGGGAAGTAAAATTGAATGTGAGTAAAACTGAAAGAGAAATTACAGAAGGATTTCTCTACTGAGTGTCACTGGTTAAGATTTATGCAAATGTATTTGAGTTAAGAAAAAGGTTAAGAAAATTGTGGAGGGAAGCTTGGAGAAGAACAGGCTGGGTTCAGGCTAAATAGAGTCAGGATCAGATTTTCACTTTAAGACAAATAGTTGGGAAATCAGGGGACTATAACATGAGATTAAATCTGTATTTAAGTTTGATAGATCGAGAAAAAGCATATGAGAAAGTGTAAAGAGAAAAGCTGTTCAAAACGCTACGTGGGACATTATATTGGGAAATACGTAGTCTCTATTTAAGTTGTAAGTCAGCAGCAGTTAGAATCGAAAGAGATACAGGAAGATCATTTGATGTTAAATCAGATGTTAGACAATGGTGTAGTGTACATTATCTCCACTGTTATTCATCTACATGGATTACATTATAAAGGAAAGTGCTATTAAAACTGATAATTGGAGATATTAATCTCAGTTCTCTACTTTATGCAGATGATGTTATACTCCTAAATAAATCCAGTGCAAGTGTGTGGGATTTCCTGACTAAATTGAATAACTGTTGTACTAAATTTGGTATGAAAGTTAAGAAATAAAAAGACAAAGACAGTGAAAATAGGCAGGAACATTGAAATTATCAACTGCATCCTGAATGGAGAACCTATTGAACATGTAAAACATTTCAGCTATTTAGGCACAATTCTTAGTGAAAACCAAATTAAATTTGGAAATAGATGGTGGAATTTACAGCAGAGTTCTGATTCTGAGAAAGATTGGTTGAATAAACAGGTAGCATTACTTGTAGTGTTGAATTCTGATTATGTAGAGATTAAAGTAATTATTATTTGCTTCAGAATTCAACATGATCTTCCATCACAAAGGCTACAATTGTAAATATTATTTAATGTAAACAACTTATTTTACAATTTAATATTCATATAACTATTTTAATTTTGTCTAATATCTAATTATTTAATCAAAGATATATGTATTAATAGTGATAAGACTGTATTAAATATTAATAAGTTATTTTATTGTTGTCAGTATTATAGGAATTTGTATCTGATAAATTAACTGCGCATTAATTGAAATATAAATATTCTTTATTTATTCATGTTTGTGAAAGTTTCATGTTTATTCATGTTTGTGTGTGTGGGGGGGGGGGGGCAGGAGTAGAGTAATCTGTTGATATTCTTGAAGCAGCAGGCTAAGAATAGTCACAACTGTTGTACGGAAAGCAAAGTCTGAGTATGAAAAGAAACTAGCTCTGCATGCTAAAGACAATCCACAAGAATTCTATCAATATGCTGCAAGTAAAAGAAAGAATGAATATGAAAGAATAACTATTCTAAATCAAACGGCGTGAGGGTTACAGATGCAGAAGAGATTGTTAACTATTGAGTGCCCATTTTCTTAAAAGCTATCAACCTGATGTACGCAACATTGAGCTCACTGCTACCTCTTAACTTGATCAAGAAACGCAGGTGTATGATGACGAGGTATTAGAGCTGTTGCACAAATTGAATAAGAATTCAGCAGTAGGGAATGATGGGTAATCAGCATGTGTGCTAAAAGAGTGTTCAGCCGAACTGGCTATTTTTTTTGACCAGGCTGTTTAATGTGTCTCTCAGAACAGCAAAGATTCTGCAGGAATGGAAGGAATGTATGGTAATTCCATTGCATAAGAGTGGTGCCAAGACTGATGTATTCAACTGTTGACCAATTAGTATCTCAGGAGTGGCAGCGAAGTTTTTGGAAAAATTGGTTAGGACTGGCATTCAGAAGTGAGTTGACAGTGAATCTACTTTGCAATGAACAATATGGTTTACTAAGGGAAGGTCATGTTTTACAACTTGCTCACATTTTATAACAATGTTACGATTGAACTAGACAAGGGGAATGGATACACCATGATACTTTTGGATTTTGCTAAGGCTTTTGACAGAATACAGCATGGTAGGTTGTTGCTTAAATTGGACCAAATGGGTTTGGTTTATAGAATATTAGCATGGATAAGAAGGATGGCTGACAATCAAAATAAGAAGGCTGACAATCAAAAACTGGTATATGTAGGATGTGAGTTTGCAAGATTTAAGGTAACCAGTGGTGTACCAGAAGGATCGGTTCTTGGTCCACTGTTATTCAATCTGTACACTAATGATATTGGGAAGGATTTGACAAGCGACATACAGCTATTTGCTGATGTTGCAAACATAGGTAGGGTAAACAGGAATGCTGCTGATATGCAGTACTTGCAGCATGATTTGAATATCACCTGCACTTAATGATCGGGAAAGGAGAACGTAAACTGAGCCCAAAATGGCAACATCCACTTCATTTCCTAGGTTAGCAAGGTAGTTGTGTTTAATCTTGAGCTGAAAATCATCTACCACCTAGAATAAATGTGGAATAATCACTTTAAAAAAAATTATAAAATGAGGTAATCCTCTAGTTGGCAACTAGAGGAACATTTTCTAAACCTTTTCTTGACCAGTTCCTGAGTTAGTCGATCTCTGGCACGGGGAAGCAGGTTTTTTCTCCCAGAAACTCTGGTTTTTCATCCCGTAAACTCGACAATCGACCTAAGAGCCCACACCTTTTTCAGACATTAAAAACATCGTGTTAGGGTTATGGACCATGAAATGGCAGCACTTGTTGAGCCGTCTCTCTTCAATGTGTGCCACTTAATTAGTGATAGCCTTGGGCCAGCTATCTCTGATTGGCTACCAGTGGAGATTGAACTGCCCACTCAGTCTCTAAAAGTTAGATACGGCTAAAACTACCTCACCTATTCCCTATACGGGAACAAAAAGGCTTTAGCTGATTAGCTGCAATTTGGAATAGAAATATGCTCAAATATGTGGAATTATCAAAGTCTCTATAGTGAAGTTTTAGAAATCCATAAAAAGTAGAATTTCCATATCCTATGGAAGATTTCTGTAAGTACAGTTACACTCCGAGTTATGTAAGTAATGCATTCCGTAAACCTTTACATTAGTCTAATTTGTAAATTACATACATACAATAAAATGTTCAATGGCTACTCATACCTCTGTCTTACATTAATTTTTTTGCCATTAATCATATATTTTCCATTGTTAATATTTTTCATTTTTCGGGTGATTAAAAAAATTCAATTATAAATAAATTTATCAATTGTATTTGAATAATATACATACTGTAAATCAGGACCGGCCTTCTCTATAAAGGGGCCAGGGTGCAAGAAACCTTTTGGGGCCCTAAAATATTTTTCAAAGGTAAAAATTAAAGGATTCGAAATAAACATATTGTAAAACCTCTTACCTGCAAATGATTTTGGCACAGGAAAACAAAAAAAAACCACATTCGAAATATAATACGTTTCCGCAAATGTGTATCGACTGTGCCCATTTGATCGTGGTGCCTGGGTACATTGCACCCCCAAGATGGCTGGCCCTGCTTTAAATATGAAAGTATGAAAAATACATAATATAAAAGAATATAAAAACAAACTGAAATATTCACTTTTCAAGTAAAAAATGTCTTGTGATGGCTAAGTTGGCTTTTCTAAGGAATGCTGTTCTGTGAAAAATTTTACCCTTTCGATGTTGAAGGCTGAGGGTTAGTCAGGGTTGTCTGAGTTGTCATCTTGACTTTGTTGTGAATGGCATCTCACAGACATGTCTAGAGTAGATTGTGTGGTCACACGCTTCTTGTCCTTAGATGGCCTTGCAGCTAGACAGAAATAGATATGGCAGCTAATATTTTCGAACCGCTCAATGTTTGGATCCATCGATTCTAATTTTGCTAATGCATGTTTTTCAAGTTAAAAACCTCAGCTAGTCCCTTCACTGTAAATTTCTTTGTCTGGCGGTTCAATCGGCTTAGTATTTTGTTCAGAATTGTGGAATCTTCCAACTGAATAAGGTCATCATTAGATCACCATTATCCACTTCCAGCTCTAATTGCTGTGCCAGTTCCACACACGTGTGTGTGCAACTGGCACAGCAATTAGAGCTGGAATTTTTGTGTCAACTCAGCACCCGTATCAGTCATGTTTGCTCTCCTTCCCAGAAACACTTAAAATTATGGACCATTTCTGGGAAGAGTTTCTTCCACACAGTGTTCATTGTTGTCTGCTTGATTTCATCCCACACCACCCTGTTGTTTTTGATAGCTTTAAGGATATTATATTGTAGTTCTTAAAGAAATCACATAGAGCAGGGGTCTTCAACGCATGGCCTGCGGAGCTCTTTGCCATGGGCCGCCAGCCATTTTTTTAAAATGGCCGGCTGGCCACGGCACTTCCACGGGCTACTTAACATTAAAATGCAATTAAATGAAAAATAATATCAATGAAGCCAGCGGGCCACTAAGCTATACTGCGGTATTTAGAATTGTAAGATGCTTTCCAGATTCACAAGGAATGTTGTGCATTTGATACTTTACATAAAATCCTATAAAAATGAATATTAAATAGATATGCTTATTCAGCCATCTACCAGCGCCAAGCAGTACTTAAGTACTAGTACTAATGTCACAGGTAGATGGCTAAAGCAATAGTTAGAGTGCGCTGTCTAGTGCCTTCCAGATATATCTCTAAGGTTCTCGATACTTCGTTATTTTCATACAAATACAAGAGGATCTCATCCACGGTCAGTCAGTCGTGAACAGTGTGATATTTGTGTATAAGTGCACACAGTTTCGTCATGTCAGCCATAGCCTATTGTGGTTTTATATTGCCAAACTTTTTTTCATTAGTGTGAGACATATTCAGTGGATAATAACCATTATATGGCCATTTTGGATCATTTTTTGGGTTCACCTTCCATCACTGTGGCGTCTCCAAGTAAAAAGCGTAAATCAAGTGATTCTTGTCGGGTTTTTAATGAAAAGGGAACCGATTTGTACTTTTTTGTGCCGATCAACGATAAGCCAGTGTGTTTAATTTGTCATGAGTCAGTGTCAGTATCAAAAGAATACAATATAAAACGACGCTATGAGATAAAGCATGCATCCAATTTCTATCACCTTCAAGGGCGTCTTCGTGTGGACAAAGTGAACTGTCTCCAAATTGATTTAAAATGCAAGCAGGGTATGTTTAAAAGGCAGAGGGAAGAGAGCGAAGCTTATGTCAAAGTAAGTTATGTAATAGCTGAAAAAATTGCTAAAAAATCAAAAGTCGCCTTGGACGGTGAGTTTGAGAAAGAGTGTCTCATCACAGCTGGGGATGTTCTGTGCCCAAATAATAAGGAAGCGTTTAAAAAACTGAGTTTGTCTGGGGTAACTGTAGCATGACGTATCGAAGAACTTGCCAATGACATTGAACGAACTTTAAAAAAAATGGTCGTCCGGATTTATGTCATATTCACTTGCTTTAGATGAGACCACAGATGTGAAGGACACAGCACAACTGGCTATCTTTGTCTGTGGCATTGATCAACAATTCAATGTGACAGAAGAACTGCTAGCGTTCTTACCTATGAAGGGAACGGTGAAAGGCACTGATATTCTTGAAGCCACCAAGAAAACGCTCCAGTGTTTTTACCTCAGCTTAACCAACCTCGAGGGTGCAGTAACTGATGGTGCCCCTGCTATGGTGGGAAAGAATAAAGTGTTTGTTGCACTGCTATGGAAAGAATCGGAACTAGATGGAAAAGATTTCGTCCATTACCACTGTTTAATCCACCAGGAGAATTTGTGCGTGAAAACTATTGGATTTGAGAATGTCATGAAAGTTATTGTGACTGTCGTCAACATTATTAGGGCAAGAGGATTGAATCATCATCAATTTCAAGAGCGTGAAGCAGATCACGACGATGTGCGTTGGTTGAGCAGAGAGAAGGTTCTTAAAAGAGTCTTTGACTTAAAGAGCGAAATACAGCAGTTCATGCAAACCAAGGGAAATCTGATTGCGGAATTTAACGATCCAAAGTGGATGACAGACTTAGCCTTTGTGACCGACATCTCATTGCATATGAATGACCTAAACGTGGCTACAATCCAAAGATCGACTAGTGCACACTCTGTTTGAACACATTAAGCTTTTGTGGCCAAGCTCAAACTTTGGGAGGCACATCTTGCAAAAAAAGACTTAACTCATTTTCAGCTTCTCGCTGAGTCCAACTGTTCGTCTCTCGATGAATATGCTACAAAATTAGCCGTGTTGCGAAGTGAGCTCAAAGAGAGATTTAGTGATTTTCATAACCAACAGTCTTCTTTAGATGCTGCCGAAATGTTAGGCTCAGTACATATGGAGCTGCTTGAACTCTAAAACAACTCTTCTTCGAGAGAAAAATTATTTAACGTGCCCTTGCTTACATTTTACAAAGACTATATTTCTGAGGGCACATTCCCTAATCTTCTCTGGCATGCTTTGATGATGTGCACTTTGTTAGGAAGCACATACTTATGTGAGCAGTTCTCCAGAATGAAGCATGTGAAGTTCGAGACAAGAACTCAGATTACAGACCAACATCTCGAAAATACTCTGCGCATAGCGACTTCCAACATTATGCCAACATCGACAAGCTGGTCAAGGAAAAACATTTCCAAGTTGCCCATTGACATTGTAAAAGGATGAAAGGTTTCTTCATTAAATTATCTTTTTTCAAGAATTGATTGCATTTACTTATCATGGACCTGACTCCTACCTATGCTCTTAAAGCTGAGTTTATTTTTATAGGATTGTATGTAAAGTATCAAATGCACAGCGTTCCTTGTGAATGTGGAAAGCATCTTACAATTCTAAACACCACAGTATAGCTTAGTGACCCGTGGGCTTCATTGAAATTTTTAATGCGGCCCGCACTGTCTGAATGGTTGAAGATCCTTGCCGTAGAGTAATCCCTCTTACCACTATCAATGGCCTTGATTGCTTGGCCACAGATAGTAGGCTTTACAGGTTGCAATAACGCCTTGATCCATAGGTTGCAATAGTGAGGTAGTTCTAGGAGGAAAGTAAACAACTTTTACCTTAGGATGAAAGTCATGCAACTCTTCTGGGTGACCGGGGACATTGTCCAGGAGGGATTCCTTTCTTGGCACAATATTCCTTCGCCTGATGAATGAAGTGGTTATTGAATCAGTCTCAGAACAGTGCATGTGTAATCCAAGCCTTGGTGTTCTATTTCCAGATTATGGGCAGCATACTCATGTCAATGTTCTTAAAGGCACACGTTCTCTGGGAATGGTACACTGTAAGCGGTTTAAGTTTAAGTCCCCTGAAATGTTGCCACCGATCATAACAGGGATCCGATCTTTTGCGACCTTCCACACATAGATTTTTCCTCTTTTGCAATAAATGCCCGTGTTGGCATCCTCTTCCAAAACAGAGCCATTTCATCGACATTAAATATTTGCTCAGGCAAATATTCCCCCCCCCCCCTCCTCAATTATTTCTGCCAGAAGTTCGGGAAATAGACTTGCCACATCTGTATCTGCACTTGCTGCCTTACCCGTGATTTTGATGCTGTGCAGATTTGTACATTTCTTGAATCGTTTGAACCATCCAGCAATAGCTTTAAATGTACTATTTGTATCCATGATTCTGACCTGCTCTTTTAAATCCTTATATAAGGATTTAAAAGAGCCTTCTTCTGGATACTTAGTAAACTTAATGGTATCTGCTTCTATGTCAGATCATTGATCCAGTGAGAAACAATTTTTCCATCTCTGATATTGGGCCCAGCCTCTTCTTAGTAATAATTATGGCTTTCAACAATGCGAATTTTATCCTTCACTATTGTATTCACTGTCGAAATAGATAGATTTATTTCCTGAATTGTTGTTGATAGAATTTTCTCACCTTCATACATATGAATTATTTTCAACTTTTCTTCTAAAGTAATTGCAGAAGTTTGTTTTTTAGATTTATTACCAGTGCATTCGGTTTGTATTTGCATTCCATTTTAAGGGTAAAAAACAACAGCGGTGATAACAAGTGACTGAGCTAACCATGCGAGGCATCTACTACTGTACTGCAATAAGGCTGTCAAAGATGCACCTGCGCAAAGCAGCAAACGTATTCATATGCGCTAGTAGATTTATTACATAACTGCAAATTTACATAAGTTGCATGTTACTTAACTCGGGGTGTAACTGTATATCCTAAGAAAGTTATTCATTTGGGAATGAACAACTATATATTTAGCTATATAATTTCGAGGACCAAATTGTATTTTAAGCTAAATAACAGAAAATAGACATAAGTTTTAAGTCTTGAAAAGATATGGTGTGGTTTAAAAGAAAAGTTACTTAGAGGATTATAATTTATCCTATACTCAAGTTGTAGAAAGGAATTAGAGTTGAAGGATGTACAGGAAGATGCTTCCAACATTCAATTATATGTAAGACAAGGTAACATACTATCTCTTGTTTGTTAGCTACACCGATTATCAAGGCAAGTAACATTAAATCGGATGTGAGCTTGGAAATATTATTGTCAGTCTTTACTCTATCTACATAATATTATTATCCTCTTAAATAAATCCCTTGCAGACGTTTCTCTATAACCATATTAAATAATTTCTGTAATAATTTTTCTTTGAAAATTGACTTTAAAAACAGAAACATGAATGGCATTCTTAACCTATCAAAGTAAAACATTTCACCTGGTTGGATACAGTATTTTATGAAGATAAAAATAAATGAGCAATACGGTGGAAGCTAATTTTATGCAGCTGGAAAGAAATCGCCCAAAACACTGACCTAGCACTGCACAATGCTGAAACAAAACCATAGATCAAAGAGACTACAGATATTCAAGCATAGGAAAGTCAGGAAACTAACCATCTGGGTAGTGGCCCTTCCCATAATGCATAGCTTTGCGTACACAGGCAAGGATGTGTGCTTTGCTTTATGGGATACTAAGGCAATTAATGTCAGATTGTTGGCCTCAATATACATAGCCTAGTCGTGGAGATACTTCACATGCAAACTAGGATAAAGAATTAAACAAGAATATAATTTCTTGGCAAGTTTAATGAAATCTTTATTGCATTGGATTGTGACTTACATATCTTTGATGACAGAAAATTGTGATAAATAATTCTTTCATTTATTTTTTAGTATATCTAGTTTGTTATTTATATAATATAAAAGAATGTATGTTCTATGAATTCAGGTTGTATTGAAATTTCATTATGACTGATATGATTTCACATTCTTGAATGGTTAAGTTAGCTTGTTAATCTTAATCATTGTATAACCAAATAAGCAGTAGAATTAATTTCACATATAATTAAGATTTCTGTGTTTGGTTTGTTCATGTAGGCTAAGATCAGGAGTCAATAATTACAGCATTGCCTCATACCAGCTTTTTGGCCATCCCCTTTTGGTTGCAGTACCAAGGAAAGGTTGTACTTATGAAAACTTGTATAGAATTATTCTTCAGAACATGTCGTAAGTATTTCAATGACATGATGTTTCTATATACAGAAATTACTGTTAGCAGGTTTCTGATAATCTAACCTAATTGCTCAGATTCCATAACTCACAGCGTATGTTATTAATAATAACATGGGTGTGCATTATGGAATTTGAAAAAGAATCAGCTGTCATTTAGTAATTCAAGTGTACTTAACATAAAAATGAAAACTGTTTTCCCTCTCATATGTATATTCTTCACAAAATATCAGACTTTTATATATTCAAATTTTATTTGTATGGGGTTTCCCCTTTTCCCCCCCATCCCTTTGGGTGGGCAGGTTGAAACCTCCTAATGAGGGATTAGGTATATATATTTTATGACTGTAAATTCATGTGTTTTGCAAAGTTATGCAGGGAAAAATCCAGTGTTTCATCTAAGGGAAACATTAGTGAATAAAGGCATTATCTATAAGCTGAATAAGAGATCATCAGGATAAAGACAAAGCACAGATATCTTTTCTATCAATGAGGAGGAAATGTTCTTAATAAATGAAGCCTAAAAGTAATTTAGAAAGGTGATTTGCAATTTTATAGCAAAGAAAGCCCATGCTGTCTATGAGAAGTTATAACAGAGTATTTACTTTTGTCCTGTCAACAAAATTTCTGTTTTTTTTTTTTTTTTTAAGGTTCTACAAAGGATAAACTTCTGCCTTTAGCTCATTTATTAGATTTTGGTCAAATTGTTAGATCAGTGGCTGTTCATTGTGACAGACATCTTGATTACATTAAATACTATGATCTGGAATAGTAGAGACTTGCAGAACAACATGCTATATCCACCAAATAACGAGTCCTTTAGAAAAAGTCAAGGTTCTTCACAAAAGTAGTTATCTTATGCAATGTTTATTCGTCTTTCTTTCTCCTTGTTTACTGCTTCAAGAGCAGTTCAAACAATGCCTAGTGAACAATACCTCCCCACAACCCCCCTCCCCCCCATGGGAAAAATATTTGGATGATATCCTTGCAGTTTGGGACAGTCAGTTTTCTTACAGCACTTCAAGATTTCATCTCAACAATCACCAGTCATCCATCATCATATCCACTTCACTCTTGAGATAGAAAAAGATTATCAGATTATCTTAGAACTCCTTCTTCTTTGTTACTCAAATGGCTGACTTCACTTCTTTGTTTTTAGAACGATAACCTATACCAGGCTCTACATTTATTCTCTTTCACATAATTTTAAGATTAGTATAGTGAGCTTACTCTTTGTGCTCTACTGAACTGCTGCTATCTCAAGAAATATATTTTATCAGGTCTACCTTTCTCACTAATGTCTTCAACAAGTCTTATGCCAACAAAGTCATTAATAGCTATAGGATTTCCTTGTTGCCTTCCTCCCAAGAAGTATCCATTATGTTACCATTCCTTATGTTTAAACAGTGTCTGAAAAAATAGCCACACTTCTTAAATCAGTTGGCCTACAGATGTCCTTTCAACCTGTTAACAAGATTTCTGCTGTTTTAGGCTCTGCAAAGAATAAACTTCTGCTTTTAGTCCATCCTGGAGTCTTCTGGATTCCATGCCAATGGATTATATTTAGGTCAGACTGATAGATTGGTGGCTCTTCGTTGTGACGATCACCTCAATTACATTAAATTCTGAGCCAGAATAGTAAGGACTTGCAGAATGTGTCATCTCCACGACACATTGAGTCCTCTGGAAGAAGGTCAAGGTCTGTCACAAAAGTAGATATTGTTTATGCAAAAGTTGTGAAATCTTGCTTCAGTGTCCAAATTTGAACAGAAATGATGGTGCAAAATTATCCCTATTATGGGAAATAGTGTTTTTCTAGACATTCCATAGTCATTAGTTTTTTGTTTATTTTTGTTTTCTTTAAATTAATGCATATGTTGTCTCTTTTTATTTGTGCAGTTAGGACCTTAACGTATTTTAGACCATACTAATCTATATCATATGAGTAGCTCACACATTTTCATTGTTGAGTCTTCTAGTTTTCTTTTCTGTTTAATTTGAAAGTCATACTAAAAAGGCTTGGAACACTAGGGTAAAATTTCTATGCTATAGAAAGTGTCATATAAAAAATAAATCCATGCTTAGTCATTTATTTTATTATGAAAGTATCATTATGCGTGTGTGGCACACAGGTGTGCATGCATGCATGCACATGATAGTCACAAAACCTATAGCACAAGGATACTGTGTGAGAGCGAATGGTTAAGAAGAAAGAAGAAACTTGTTTATGTGTTCAGTAGCTGGAAATTGTAATCCTAGAGAGTGAAGTGGAAAAAGAAGTAAATGAGATGGTTTTAGAGAACGGTAGGTGGGATGAAAGAAAAAGTGAAAAGTTGGTTTGATAAATATCTAATTTGATAGCATCATACATGGATGTTAATTAACAGCAGCAGCTTCTGTTTCTAAATTCTTAGGAGAAACCACAAAAATTATGGTTGCCAATTAGATGGAGAAGCATCCATAGAAATACCTACAGAAATGTCTTGGAGCAAGCGATTGAGTGAGCCTGTAAGAGAAGGTCGTTTATTAAGCAGACCTTCTTGTTCTATACATTTCAGGGAAGTTTTTGGTAATATCAGAGGTATTCAACAATATTTAAAGCTTGTGCATATTTGTATTCTGATTGGAGACATAAAAGCCATGGAGTACATTGTTATTTTTGCTTTAACAAAATATACAAGTTAGTTAATATAATATGAAGAGAAAGGATATTTCTCCTTCAAATTTTTCTTTGGCCATAAAGCTTGTGATTCATGTGTACCTTCGTCACTACCAGAATTACTTAATACAATTGTTTACTCTTCCTCTTATTTGGAATGCATTGTCTGATAAGCAATGAAAATGATTCTTACCAACCTGAAACAGAGTGAGCTACAACAGCTCACATAAGGGGGAATTTTAAATGACATCATGTAGTAGATTTAAGTATACTAAATGATTCTGCACAGATCTTGGAATCTATGCCCACAGCTATAACTTGGTATATATATTTAAATTAAGGGGATATTAAATCCCACATTGTTTCAAAACCGAATAAGAAACTCAAAGATCGGAATCAAAGAGTTTCATGCCGAACATAGTAAACTATAATGGCGGATACTAGCGTAAGCCAAAGTATGTAGTACAAACTACATCTCCTAGGAGATGTGCTTTTACATTATGGGAAATACTAAGAATAGTGATCAGAGCTTTACTCACCTTTGCTACAAGTTGCCCTAGTTTGTACTACATGCTTTGGCTTACGCTAGTATCTGCCGATACTTTTATAGTTTACTATATTCAGCATGAAACTCTTTGATTCCGATCTTTGAGTTTCTTATTCGGTTTTGAAACAATGTGGGATTTAATATCCCCTTAATTTAAATAATGTTACATCGCCAAAATGAAGCCTATTGGCTCTTTATTTAAGTAATTTAATGGGTGCACCTGTTTGACAACTCATATAGCAGAGTATATAAGTTATTTTCGCTATACCCTCAGTATCATTTGGTCTATCTATTCACTGATGAGACACCTCAATAAAGGTCGAAACTGGTCTGGGTAGTGACCTTCCACCATAATGTATAACATCATACATCTCCTAGGAGATGTGTTTTTACATTATGGGAAATACTAAGAATAGTGATCAGAACTTTACTCACCTTTGCTACAAGTTGCCCTAGTTTGTACTACATGCTTTGGCTTATGCTAGTATCTGCCGATACTTTTATAGTTTACTATATTCAGCATGAAACTCTTTGATTCCGATCTTTGAGTTTCTTATTCGGTTTTGAAACAATGTGGGATTTAATATCCCCTTAATTTAAATAATGTTACATCGCCAAAATGAAGCCTATTGGCTCTTTATTTAAGTAATTTAATGGGTGCACCTGTTTGACAACTCATATAGCAGAGTATATAAGTTATTTTCGCTATACCCTCAGTATTATTTGGTCTATCTATTCACTGATGAGACACCTCAATAAAGGTCGAAACTGGTCTGGGTAGTGACCTTCCACCATAATGTATAACATCATACATCTCCTAGGAGATGTGTTTTTACATTATGGGAAATACTAAGAGTAGTGATCAGAGCTTTACCTGCCTTTGCTACAAGTTCCCCTAGTTTGTACTACGTGCTTTGGCTTACGCTAGTATCTGCCGATACTTTTATAGTTTACTATTTCGGCATGAAACTCTTTGATTCCAGTCTTTGAGTTTCTTATTCGGTTTTGAAACAATGTGGGATTTAATATTCCTTTAATTTAAATAATGTTACATCGCCAAAATGAAGCCTATTGGCTCTTTAAGTAATTTAATTGGTATATATATTTTCTTAGTATACAAACCATAAATATAAAAAAAAAGTTTGGATGCTTACTGCTGCAAAATATTAATACAGTTACTCTGCCTAGTCAATTGGTTCGATAAAAAGAGACTTGATATTTGGGCTTGCTTGAAAAAATTATATATTAAGAAATAAGTGGTTAATTTTGGATATTTGAAAGTTTCCTGTTTAGTTCTGGTACACCAGTCACATGCTTTTTTTTTTGTGGATGGATCAGCAAAACCTGCAATCAGCACTAAACAAATAAAGAAACAATTGCAGCCAATTATAAAAAAAAAGGAGTTTGCAGTGGTATTCATTTATAATAACACCATTCATTATCACAACAATTGAAGAGCTGTTTTAGCATATGTACTTAAATATAAATTTTGTTTTGTATAATTTTGCTTTTAAAATGGTCTAGCTGAATAGCAATGTTGAAAGTGATTCTGAATACTAAATTTGAAATCTATAAAAGTTTTGCCAATAAAAAGATCCATTTGGAGTATGTGGGATGTAAGAATCTTATTATTGTCATGATGATTATTTCATGTTGTTTTTAAAAATGGGGTAACACATTCTTTAACCCAGGCCTTGATTAAAAATAAAATTCATTGCACAGCATTGTACCAATATAACCAGGCACATTATATTGGCAAGCTCTTTTAACCCTTTACAATACAGTTTTAAATTGTTGAGTGATTTTCAATAGTTAGTATTTGTGTTGTTTCTGCAGCAACTGTCATGACGTTTGAACAAATTTTATTTATTTATAGTGAAGTCACAGTTATGCGACGCTTTGATATTTTTTTTTTTTGACATAATTTCATTTTGACTAATGTTGTCACTACAGATTGATTAAAACCAAACTTTGAAACAGTTTGAAAAATTATAATTAAGATCATAAATACCAAGTTTCATTAAATTCCATCCAGTCAGGAAAAAAAGGCTAATTCAGCTTCTTTGTGCCATGCAAATAGTTCATTGGGAAAAAAAATTGTATATTTGGTAAGGATTCCAAATATGAATTAAAAAATCCATCCATACAGTTCTCGAATAACTTGCCAGTGGACAAATAAAACAGATCTCAAAAGTGCTTACCCATTTTGTCAAATACATTTTTAAAAAAAATTGTCACAAAAGGAGAGGAATGTTCATTTCTAGGTTCAAAAATTGTTCTCAGAAGATTAGTGTACCTGACTAAAGCTAACTTTTATTGCATATTAACTTTTATTAACAGTGAATGTATTAAGACTGTCTTGAATGTATTTGCTAAAATTTCCTTATTTCAGATGCAGAGCCTAAATTAAAATTAAGGATCAAAATGAAAGAATCCAGAGGAGACAGCACATAGCCAGCCAAATGGAGGTTGTCAGAATATTTTCTTTAAGGCAGATAGTTGAGAAAACATGAGAATATAATAACAATCTGTATATAAGCTTTATAGATCTGGAAAGAGTCGTGACAAGATGGCAAGAGAAAAGCTATTCAAAATGCTAGTTATATTAAATGGGACATTATATGGTCAATACATAGTCTATATTTGAGTTGTCACTTAGCAATTAGAATTAAAGAAGGTACAGAAAGATGATTTAATGTTGAATCAGGTGTGAGACAAGACTGCATATTATCTTCACAGTTTTCATCTATATGGATCACATTATGAAGAAAAGTGGCATTAAAGCTGATAATCAAAATTGAAGATGTTAATCTTTATGCAAATGATATTATACTCCTAAATGAATCTAGTACGAGTCTGCAGAATTCCCTGACTAAACAGAATAACTGCTGTAATGAATTTGGTTTTAAAGTCCGCAATAAAAATTCTAAGACAATGAAAATAAGTAGAAACATCAACTGCATCCTAAATGGAGAACTTATAGAAGTAAAACATTTCTGCTATTTAGACGTAGTGTATTATTACATAATACAACATAATTATGTATTATTGTATGACCAATACTTTCATTGTTTGTTCAAATATAAATAATATAAAATATGGTTTATATGTCGGATTTATGTAACTAGGAGGAAAAAGTTGACTAATACAACTAGAATAATGGATGGAGGCCTGATTGGATAAGATTGTCTTTGTTGGAAAGAATGATTTGAAAAAAAGATAAGTATGCAAGAAGATAGTGGGTAGATGATAGAAGTGGTGTGAAAGATATTGGTATATTAAGTGATTTTAATGGTCAGAGATGAATTTGTACTCACAGGATGGATAACATTTAAATTGGTTTGTTTTTAGCTGTTTGGAGAAATTTTTCAGTGGAATAGTGAATGCAAATAGTCAGAGGAAATAGATTTGTAATGGTATTTGCATGAAAGCATGGAATACCTTCATTAAATTAAGAGGTCATAATTATGATTTTAATAACATACAGAATGGGGAGGGACAGATAGTAATTTAGGGATACCCCAAGGAGGTGGGATTAGTTTGCTCAGGAAAGAAAAACAAAAACTGTTGAAATGTAGGATTTGGTTCAATGAACTCAAGCTCCATATTTCAACTTGTCATGTTTTTAGAGTTACCAGAATACTTATCATCCTATTGGTTTGCTATCATGCATATACACTAATAAAAGAAGAAATCAGAAGCATCAGAAATAAAGGCCAAAAGATTTTTTGCATTGGTATGTGTATTGAGATCAAAAAATTAATGGCATTAGTGAAACCTGATTGACAGCAGAGGACATCATTACAGGATGCAGAATAATTAAATCTAACCAGAAGAGAGAGATGTCTAGTGGTGGCAGCAGTATGAGTAATACAGGTGATGGGTTTTGCGCTGGTTGGTGTGAGACAGAGGTTAACATTACTGATGGTTAACTCTTTAAGTAGTTTGCGATGGAAGAGACTGCAGTACAAGAACATGTAGCAAGATTATCTGTGAATCTGTCTCAATAGGATGGTTGTTATAATACCTCCAATTTATGAAAGAGTTGTATATAATATGATATTCTTTTGTTGGAAAAACCTGGGTTTTGAATCCTGCCTAGGATGTGAAGAACTTTTATGAGTTTTTTTTTTTTTTTTTTTTTTTTTTTTTTTTCCATCTCTGAAAGTAGCTAGTCTCATACAGGATGTGTTTTCTCCTGGAAACCCAAGTTTTTCATTGCACAAAACAAACAAACTAGCTATTAAAAAAAAATACATGCAATTTATACACAGAATATGCTGGCCTCTTAGCCCTAACTGCTTCTGCTGTAATTCCAGAACACCAGCTACCACATGCAGTTTTGACTTGGGAAGTGGTCAAAGGGTGTCTGAGGGAAGCTAAATATGACTGCATCCTCAAAGTTGGAGAATAAATTTCATGGGAGTTAAATGGAAGAATAAAACTTTAAAGCTGTCCTCATTGGCTGGGCAGTTAGCATACTGCCCTCCAGCAAATAGGCTGCAGGTTCAAATCCTGCTGTGGACATGTATATTTGCACGTGTCTTTGAGTGGGAGATGAATTTCATTACCTGGTGTGAGACTGCTGCCCCACTTATTGGAGGCCCAAAATTGCTTGAAAAAGTTCCACATTTGGCCTCTTTCCAGACTATCGGTGAAAATTAAAAAAATATATATATATATAAAATTAATAATAAAAAAATTTCTACCCTACTCATGGTACCAACATGCTATAGGTTCATAATAACCTTTCTTGAGAGTGGAAGTCACATTTAAAAAAAAAAAAAAAAAAAATGCAGGAAATGCATAAGAATGGTGTGGAACCGATAACATGAGAAGTGATGATATGCCTCAAGAGCAGTATAAATAGATCTGGGAGAATGGTGGCCATGGTGAGATAAGCAAAATCTGATTATGAAAAAAAAAAGTTTCCATAACAGAGAAATCCAAAAGGATTTGGTTGCTGTGTAGAAAATAAAGAATGACTATGGATGAATAACATTAGTGAATTTGGATGGTAGGAATGTATCAGAAGCAAAAGTTACAACTGAGCTATAATGTGTTCATTTTAGTAAGGTAAATTTTCCAAGTGTAGTCATTTATGTCAGGGGATAAGTAGTTGAAAAACCAGAGGTGGATGAATTTGGAGGTATTGAAGCTAGTTCTTGTTTCAAACATTGCAATGGAATATTGGATAAGATATTGGCACAAGTTCTGAAGGAATGTTATTCTGTATTTGATCTTCACAAACCATTTACTTATGCCTATGATTTGATATCTGTAACCTCCAACTTAGTGGAAGTCACAGATAATTTATTCTGAATTTTAGCCACATGTATTGTTCTTTAAAATCTTCTGTTCTCTGCAAAACAAAATTTGTGCATGTAAAGCACAATCTTATTCGATGAGTTATTATAATTTATGCATGCTAGAGCTGTACACTTGACAGTACACGAATCAGGAAGCTGTTATTCTGCCATCTTCTAACACTGAAAACAGCTGTCTGCATCAATCTAGAAACTTTTTTGATTTGCATATAATATTTCTCTAAACATACATACATAAAAAAGATTGTTTGAGATGGATGTGTTCCATCCAGTTGTGTAAAGGCGTAGGCTATCTATTTGAATACTGCTTTGTACTGCACTGATGGGACTTGTCCAGTAACCTTTAACAGATATGGCATGCTTCTGTGACATCACATATATTCAGTCTTGATGAATTGGAATGCTGCCTTCTGTTGTAATAGCATATAGTGTATTTTTATCTCTGTCTTTTTGAACATTATAGGAATATTCTGTTTTTGTGCAAATAATGCAGTGATTATTTGTTATCAGGGGTATAAATTTATTACAAAGATACATGCATTTTGCACTTTCACTTTCTTGGTTTCCCTGTATAATTAGTCATTGCAAAATCAAATTAACAGTTATGATTTAAATTTTATATGTATATATTTGTTGCATAATTCAGATATTATGCTCTAATTTTTAAAGTAAGCAATACTTTGCTTATATTCTATAGTTCAAAATATGTATATGCAAATGCATCAAATGTGAAATTTCATTTCCATATTTTTACCATAGAATCGAACTTTATTTCACCTTTGATAGTTTAACTGCCCCCCCCCCCCCCCCCCGCTAAAGGTATTAAGTAATGCATATATACACTGTACATGTGTGCACACAAACATTGAAGGATGTAATTTAATTATAAAATACAAAACTTACTTCATATAGCCATTATCTAAATTGGAGTTATTCTTTTTACATCATATTCTTGTAAGAAAAAAATAATATATTCATTCAAATTTTGTTTACTAATAGGAGATATGTTCAAGAACCAGATCCAGATGATGAATGGTGGATAGATAGTGGTGAGTCAGATAAAATGAATGGAGGTAAGATAAATTCGTTGATTAACTTTCATTTTATGTATACTGCAAATAAATTTCAGTTCTGCATGAGTTGCTTATATTGATCATTTCATAGTACAATAAGACATATCTACTTAACTTATTTAGCTTGTCTGTATCAAAAACATTTTATTAGCTGATAAACACCACTCAGACTCCAAAAATAAGAATATTTTTCATTGTAAAATTTCTGTTATATCAATATAATTTTATTCAAGTTTATCTCTTTTTATTGAAAGAAATGACAACCTTGAATCAACTGTCAGTAGTTTTTCAACTTGGCCATACCTCTTATTAATATCATTAGCCAATACTTACAGAAAAATACAAATGCATAGATTTGTTCAAATTTTGGGAAGAAGTTTGTCTTTCCCATTCAAAATAATTCCTAATTTGTTAGCTAATTTTTTAAAGGGATACTGCTTACTATAGTGCCCAAGTAAATTGGCTTACATACAAATTCAGACCTACATGAAATATATACAAATTTCATGACCTACAGGAACCTGTAAATTTAAAATAACCTGCAAACACAAAAATATATGTTATAATTCACAAATAATTTATAATGATTATTTTCATGTTTGGTAGTGTATCAGCAGATTATTATTTTACCACCATGTGCAATTAACTAACTGTAGAAAATTTAGAAAATCACTACAGACAAGAATAGTATGTTTTAGTGAATGTTTGCTCTAGTGAATTTCCTGTTAGCATAGCAATGTGCCTATAGAGTTGTTGGGATCTTTCAATAGTTTGCTGTGTTTTGACTGTAACAGTGTTTGGTATTATTTTATGTCCATTCAAAATGATGGTTGTTCATTGTGAAAATGATTGAATGATGAAAATATATATTATTGTTTGTGTGTATTGTGTTTGGTTTTCCCCAGACATATAAAAGGGTTAGGTTTATACTGCACGTATGATTTAAGTAATTCTTTTCCAATTTTAAGTAACTGCTTTTTAAGTAAACACCACTTAACCCCCCCCCCCTCCCCCACACTCCCATTTTTGTCAGTTGTATATATTTTTTTGTAATTTTTTTATTTTATTTTTACATGGTCCAGAAACCCTGCTCTAGACACTAAACATGGAACTTTTTCAGCCACTTCAGGCCTCCAACAAGTAGGATGGTAGTCTCACACCAGGTGATGAAATTCATCCTCCACCTAAAGACAATCACAAACATCCATGCCTATGGAGGGATTCGAACCTGCAGCCTATTGGTTGGATAGAGGGTCACTAAGTACTCAGCCAACCAGTGATTATAACAAAATTTTTTTTTTTACATATTTACCTGTATACAAACATTTCACCTTTTGACAACTCATACAAAATTACAGCCACTCTCTGATTATCAATTTTTGATATGTACTCTCAATGGATGTTCAGGCTACTATGACAGCACTACATTGTTATTAACTTCCTATCCACAATTACACTCCAATATTATCATATTTAACATTTCTTGTTTCTAAGGCACTTCTGACAATAAATCCACCTGGACCTTGGTTTTTCCTCTGGGTCTCTTTCCTGCCAAATTAGCATCAAACACCTGTTTTGCTAACCTTTCCTCACCCATTCCATTAAGTGGCCATACCACCTTAGATTAGCCCTGCTCACACATTCTTGAATGCAAACAAAAAACTAAAATATGAAGTTCCTTCCTTCCTAATGTCTTCCTTTTAAGGTTACATGGTAGTTAGCATTCATTATGAAGAATTTATGGAGACAAAAATACTTTGGAGTAATTATAATTATGAAAACAACACTCACCATTTTAACCTCTGTATTGAGGTCATCATTAGGAAAACATGCATACGTACAGTATACAAATTACATGACACTACACAAGAGTAAGATAAAAATAAACGCCTTGTTAATCATTTACCTTAGCCTTGACCTCTGGTGAAAAAATTTTTTTAAATTTATTATTAAAAATTTTTAATAATAAATAAAAATTATACACAAATATCAGTTAACAAAATAAAATAATTTTTATACATATAACGTACAGACGATTAAATATAATAAATAAGTTTTATAGTGGAACTATGTTAAACACATCTCTATAGATTCTCTTGTATTAAGGTTTTCTTTGTTTTTTAGGGTTCTGCCATCATTTTCTGGATGCTATGAAGGTTGTAGATGGTTCTCCAGGCTCTTGGAATTACTAATCCATCATTCTTGTTGAGGTTCGGATGATGCTCACAATCTTCCTTGAACTTTCTTTCAAACCAGATTTTGGTGCGGTGTAGGGACTTAGTGCCCTTCCAGTTGATTCTGTGACATTTTTGAAGTGCATAGTCTGACAGGCCTATTTTACCATAGTGGAGGAATTTAATGTGACATTTGTGTTCATCTTTTCATATTGGGATGGTTCACCCTGTTTCCCCTATATAGGGTAGTCAGGTGCACTGAATTTTGTAAACCCCTGGGTGACAAGCTAGGGAAGGGGATCTTTGGATGAGCTGAGTATACTTTTTAATTTTGCAAGGGGTTTGAAGGTTGCCTTACATGTTGTATTTATGTATTTTTCTAATATTCTCCTAATGTATGGTATGGATATAGCATTCTTGCTTTTAACGGTATTATTGGGAAAGATCTTGTGAACTTTGCTGTAGCCATTTTTCATAAGGAGTTGGTAGGTCATTCCAGTACACAACACTTCATCAACCTTTTCACTAATGTTCTGATCAGTGATGCATTTCTTCTCATACAGAACATATTTCAGCTTGATATCATGACCTTCTTTGCCCACATCTTTGCTCCTGGTATTTCATATGGCAAAATAAATTCTACCTGCAGAAAGAAGGTGTGGCCATGAGCTCACCACTTTCCCCCCCGATAGCTAACTTCTACATGGAAAATTTTGAACCACAAGTTCTAGATGCAGCAAGCCTAAAGCCCAAAGTCTGGCTCAGATATGTTTATGACATTTTCGGCATACGGTTCAATGGCTATGAAACATTACATTTCTAAGCCACCTGAATGAGCAACACAAATGTATCCAATTTACCATCGAGATTGAAAACGATAACGCTCTTCCTTTTCTAGATACACTTGTCACACATCTTCCCTTAGGCTGTCTTGCATTCATGGTCTACCACAATCACAGGCCAATGCATACACAAAAATTCATACCACCATCCAGCTCAAATACTAGGGGTCATCACCACCCTCAAACATCATAATTTGTTCCATTGAACAGGTGCTGAAGAGGGAATATGAAATTATTAGTCAAATATTTATAAAAAAAAAAAAAAAAAAATGGCTACACCAAAAAAAAAAAAAAAAAAAAAGTTCATAAGATCATCCACAATAATATCATTAAAAGCAAAAAACAATTACAGGAATGCCATAGAAATATCATACATTAGGGGAATATCAGAAAAATAGATAGAACACTACATTAAGGCAGCCTTCAAACCTTCTTCTTGCAAAATTAAAAAGTATATTCGCCCAAAGATCTCTTCTCCCTACCTTGCTCATCCAGGGGTTTACAAAATTCAGTGCACCTGCAACCTACCCAACATAGGAGAAACAGGGCACACCATCCCAATAACAAAAGACTAAACCAAATGCCATATTAAATTCCTCCACTATGGTAAAACCGGCTTGTCTGACCATGCACTTCAAACATGTCACAGAATTAGCTGGAAAGGCACCAAAATCTGGTTTGAAAGAAAGTTCAAGAAAGATTGTGAGATGCTGAAACATCATCTGAATCTCAACAAGAATGATGGATTAGTAATTCCAAGTATCTGGAGGACCCATCTACAACCTTTATAGTATCCAGAATATGATGGCAGAACCCTAACATGAACACCTTGAATAAGAGGACTGTAGAGATGTGTTTAATGTAGTTCCATTGTAAAAAAAACTTTTATTTTTATTTATTTTTTATCATCTGATATTATATGTATAAAAAATTTTTTGTTAATTTATATTTGCATATAATTATTATTATTATTATTTTTTTTTTGGTTTCTAGTCTGATCAATTCCTTTATTTCTAACCCAACTTTCAGATCCATTACTTAAAACTAGTTTCAACACTGTCTTGTATACTGCTAGTTTGGTGTTTTGACTGATTTCTCTCTTATTCCATATAAATTTTGGAATAAGATGCAGGCTTATTGAATGTTGTCTATTTCCAGATTTAATCTGGCAGATGAAGTCTGGAATCTTCTCCTGAATGTTAACTCTTGAAAGTTTCACAGATAATGTTTCTCTACTGTTGTGTTGTATTTTTTATAAAGAAAATTCTTACATTAAAACCATTCTGTGTTAATCAAATAGACATATTATTCTCTCTCTCTCTCTCTCTCTCTCTCACACACAGACACTAAAGAATTTTTTTGTTTTCTTTTAATATGCATTAAGATGATGAGCATGGATGTTCATATTACTGTAAGTACTCAGCTAGACAAATTCAAACAAACAAAAGTAATTTAAAATGTGTGCATTAATAAAGATCTGTTTGCTATTTTAGTATAGTATAGTATCTTTTTATTTTTTTATATATTTTTTATATTTTTAGTATAGTATCTTTTTATGAATCTAGACTAAATGGCCTGTTTTGGTTTCAACCCATCTTCATTGGTCTATTTGTTCTACATTTACTTTTATTTACTTCTTTATTTTTCTGTCATCTCCATCATTGGTATTTCAATTAGTTCTTTCAGTGTCTTCATTTTGCTTTTAATCCAGTGTTGTATGACCTGCTGTTCTCATCTATTTCGTTTTGACTGCATTGATTCTTATCTCCTTCTCTTATTTTCCATGCTTCTCTTTCATATGATGTTGGCTTTGATAAAATAGTACACGACTATTTTTGTAGTCTACTTTTTCAGCAGTGAGAGACTATTTGTGGTCTTAATGTTTTTTATCAATTTACTTTGGGGAATTTATTTTGTTAAAAATGTTTAAATCTTCAAATTCTTAGAAATGTCTGTATCATATTTTATAGTTTGATTGACTGGTTTGTTTATAAGTATTTGTTTATATTTGTATGATATTATCAAGTTAAGAATGTAATCCAGATTTTATGGGGAAAACAGTGAACTTCCGTTTCCAATATGTGCTTATTGTGTGCTGCTAAATTTGACAGATGGCATAGCAACTCAGTTGCAACCATTTCTTTTAAGCTTACACGGTGATCCGAATACATTTTGGAAAATTATGGAGACAACTACCATGTTTGAATAAAAACTGTAGTTTAATATAACTAAAATCATCATCATTGTCAATCATGCTGATGAGAGAAAGCTTGGGGGGGGGGTATGGGGGGGAAGCTCTTAAAAAAAAGTTGCACGATTTTTAACAGGAATCTACATAGATATGTAGGAAACTATTAAATAGCAGTAAAGCATAGAATAAGCATGAATCGGCATGAAACTCTCTGATTCCAATCTTTGAGTTTCTTATTCGGTTTTAAAACAATGTGGGATTTAATATCCCCTTAATTTAAATAATAGAATAAGCATCAAAAGGAAAGAATTTTGTTTCTAAGGCCTTACACGAAAAAGGACATGCTTGAAGCAAAGAGTATAAAGGAGTATCATTTTACAATTTGGTTAGAAAAAACCAATAATTGAGCAGTGTGTTGATCTTAATTTCAAACATAGTCCATTAGATGGATTATTAAAAAAAAACCTTTGTTTCTTAAGTCATTAGAATATTTTAATTAACTATACATACATTTGGATTAAAAATATTAGCAATGTTTTGTATTCATGTTATTGCAACATGTCTGAATGTTATTTCGATATCATCGAGGACTTCACATCCATGTTCTCGTTGACATGTACATACATTATGGCTACAAGGGTGGTTAAATAAATAAAAGTTATTATTATCCAGTTAAATAAATATATATGAAAGTAGAGAAAGTAGCTAAAATGCTAAATTAACAGTACATAGGACATTGTTCCAACCAAATTTAATTCATGTATCTCAGAGTTAGAAATCGTTGGTCAAAAAATAGACCACAGATAAAGGAAGAGAGAGATGGCAGAATCATATAAAAATTGAAGCCATTAAGGAGGAATGTGACATTTTTAGCATTCAAAAATGTTGGAGAAGAGCAAATTCAATGTGGTATGGTCACTTAAACAGCATGAGAGATGAAAGCTTAGCAAACAGTGTTTGAGATAATAGAATGACAGGAAAAAAGACTCAGAGGAAGAGCAAGAACTAAATGGATTCATGCAGTTAAAGTGCATTAAAAGAGCAAACATGGAATCAGATCATCGCTTTGTGATTGCCAATATCAACTTGAAACACAAGTGAAGGCAGAGATAGAGAGACACTGAGTGAGGAAATTACGGGGAAAGTGTATTAAAAAGCTCGAGGAAGAACCTAAATCCATGTAATCAAAAAAAAGCAGTGAAGAACAAATGGTCCCAGAGAAAGACAGAAAAGCCAAAAGAAGAGGTGGCTTTCACAGAAGACATCAAAGATAATTCAAAGAAAAAGAACATTAAAGATTGGGGGGAGTATATATTTGTGGAAATGGAAGAACAGTATAGAGCAAAATGCAATGAAGTGAAAAAGGTGGTTAGGAGAGACGAATAAGAATGGTTAGAGGAACAGTGTGATGATACCAATAAATACTATGGTGAATACAGAACAAGAAAAGTATATAAGATGATCAGAAACATCAATAAGAAACGGAGTCCAAAGCAGAGAACCATAAAAAATGAAAATGTGAAATCTTGATGAACATAGAAGAAATAGGAAAGAGATGGACAAGATACTGCTGAGTTATATATAAAACAGGGAGATGTTGAGGTCCAAAAGCAGTTAATTGAGGGAAATATCACCACCAAGCATAGAGGGAAAAAACAGATGTGCTGAGAGATGAAATTATAAAGGCAATAAAGCATCTGAAAAACCATAAAGGTCCTGGGAATGACAATCACTCTAGAGATGTTGAAATGTGGCAAGGTGATCATAGATGAACGATACCAGTTGTGTAACATAGCATAGGATGAAGGCAAAACACCAGAAGAATGGACAAGATTGGTCCTAATACCCATTCACAAAAAAAAAAAAAAAAAAAAAAGTAAAATGGATTGCAAAAATTACAGAACAATAGCTGTAATAAGTTTTGAAAATTATGGAGACTACTACCGTGTTTGAATAAAAACTTTAGTTTAATATAACTAAAATCTACATTCGGCATTTCGACCTTTATGTCAAGGTCATCTTCTGGAGCGTACAAATATACACAGGAAACAAGCTATACTACAATCACACTGGTTCGTTAAAGACACTGACCAACTGCTACCACAATTGTTGGCCTGACCTCTGGTGAAAAAAAAAAAAAAATTAAATTAAATTAAATTAAAAAATTATACATCAACACTAGAGTCCTGTTATTAGTGTTGTCTAATATATATATACATATATATATATATATTAACATCATTCCAGCCAGTTGGTATGGAATGGTTTCTAATACTAGTTACGGATTGGCTAGAGTCCTGCCTTATGCTGGATCTTTCATGTTAGGTAGGCTGAATGTGTGCCATCCAGATCCTTGGAATTTTCATGCCATCTTTGTTATTGATATTTGGGTGGTTTATCAGGATTTCGTAGGATTCCTTAAATTTCCCAAATATCAATAACAAAGATGGCATGAAAATTCCAAGGATCTGGATGGCACACATTCAGCCTACCTAATATGAAAGATCCAGCATAAGTCAGGACTCTAGCCAATTTGTAACTAGTATTAGAAACCATTCCATACCAACTGGCTGGAATGATGTTAATATATATATATATATTAGACAACACTAATAATAAGACTCTAGCGTTGATGTATAATTTTTTAATTTTATTTTATTTTTATTTTTTATTTATTTATTATTTTTTTATTTTATTTTATTTTTTATTTTTTTCACCAGAGGTCAGGCCAACAATTGTGGTAGCAGTTGGTTAGTGTCTTTAATGAACCAGTGTGATTGTAGTATAGCTTGTTTCCTGTGTATATTTGTACGCTCCAGAAGATGACCTTGACATAAAGATCGAAACGTCGAATGTAGATTTTAGTTAAATTCAAACACAGTAGTTGTCTCCATAATTTTCAAAAATGCATTCGGATCACCGTGTAAGCCTAAAAGAAAAGCTGTAATAAGTCATGTGGGAAAAGTACTTATGATATGAATGGAAAGAATAAAAAAAAACTAATGGCAAAAAATCTGGAAGATGAGTAAGCAGAATTTAGAAGAGATGGTAGTACTGTGCATGAAATATTAATGTTAAGATTAATTGTGGAGAAAGCATTTAACAGTATACATCAGAAAGTGGTGTGGGCTATACTCGAAACTTATGGAGTGAACAGGACTCCGATATGTCTGTAGAACTTCAATGACAGGGCAGAGGCTTCTGTGAGAAACTGTAGAGAAATAGGAAAATTGTTCCAGACAACAAGAAGCATGAGACAAGGACACTCAATATCCCCAAGCATCTTTATCTTGCTTTGGAAAGAACAGTAGATGTCATAAAGGATAATATAAGGAGAATTTCAATTCAAGGTACAAAAAGAAACAGTTTACTATTTACAGATGATGTAGTCACTATTGAAGAAGATGAAGAGGAACTAGAAAGACCAGTGCTGAAGTTAAGTGAAGAAGAACAAAGAGATGGGCTGATAATGAACATTGATGAAACAATAACGATGATATTTGGAAGGTAGAGGATGAAAAGCCAAATAAAGATCAACAGATAATAACTGGAAGAGGTTAGGAACTTCACATACCTAGGGAGCAACACGATGCACAATTTAGACTAAAAAGAGATAAGAACTCTAATAACAAAAGTGAAAGCAAGCCTACAAGCAGTAGACAACATATGGAAAAGTAAATCAGTGAGCCTTTCCATAAAAGATTCTACAAAGTAGATGGTTGCAAAAGCTGTCTGTATATTTCAAAGTAAACTACAAAGAGAATATACTAGGGGGGGGGCACCCCCAGTATACACACACGCACACTCTCCACAACTAACTTAACAGAAGGGTAGATATAGAGAAAGGGAAGAGGGTAACATTTTTTTACTGTACAATTTGTGCCTTCCTGCACTTCATCAATCAGTATACTAGTTTATTTGCTACAAACCTCAGCACAGTTTAAATATGGTCTGTATGTTATTCTATCCTCTTGTGTGTGTATACACACATACTCTCTCTCTCTCTCTCCCCACAACCAACTTAACAGAAGGTTGGATATAGAGAAAGGGAAAAGGGTAACATTTTTTACTGTATAATTGGTGCCTTCCTGCTCGTCATCAATCAGTATACTAGTTTATTTGCTATAAACTCAGCACAGTTTAAATATGATCTGTATGTTATTCTATCCTCTTGTGTGTGTTTAAGGTCTCAAAAAAAAAAATCATATAACCATCATGATTGTTCGCCTGTCAGTTTGATCATGATTTCAGCTTGTTCTTAGATATTTTGAATTCAGCAATTTTTCTTAATAGTTTGCCAAGTATATCTGCATAAATCAAATTGCCCTGTTATGCCCATATTAATTTGTTTACATTTATTGTAAATTCGTGCAATAAAAGCTCCCCTTCAATCATGCAGGATTTGGCTTGCTTATCATCCATCTAAATTATGTGGTATAGCCATGTAAATTCGTGTTTTAGCAGTCTCCATAGCTCATTTCAGTACGCATTGACTGAAAAAATATTGGTTCATATCCCATATAGGAAAACAAAAAACCTTTATAAGGGCTTTTCAATGGTTAGGTAAGTGCTTGTCCTCCCAGAAACTCAGGTTTACAAGACATACATTGACCAGAAGAAACATGTTAACAGACATAATAGAATATGTAAATAGGATTAAGATGTGAGACCCTTCGACACTTATGCGCATATCAGAAGAAGGCGAATCCATTCCAATGATAGGGTAATCAATGCATTTCCGTGGGATGAGTTTCTTATGTTCATCAGAAAATTAGCCTTTCTTTTATGAAAATTCTGGTTTTTAAAGTGGTTGAACTATTTTGCTTGTACAACAGTTGGAAAATTTTACATATAAAGCACGATTTCGCGTGTTGGAAACGAATTCATTCATCACCTTATTCCTTTTTCCTCTTCAACATGAATTGACTCTTCTTGGCACATTGCCAGCCGAGGGTCTTGGAGCTGTGGATGGACAGTACTTGTTGTGATAGGCCATTGAACCATCTATATGAGGAAGGTGAGATGATATTTAAGAAATTAATGCTGAATATCGTCTTCTTTAACAGGTTCCAAAATATTCATATCATCATCCTATCTTATTGTTGGGAAACTCACTTTCAACAGCATCAAGTTAACCTGAAATAAGTCATTACAACCTCATTGCTTTGAAATTTGTACTAGAATTATTTTCAAGAGTATATGTTTACAAGTAGTTAAATTGCTGTATGAGGATAAAAATAAGCAAAGTAATTTAAAGACAGGTTTTTAATTTTGGGGAACAAGTAAAATCTTTAAGCTATTTGGGTACACTTCTTAGCAAAGATAGCAAATTAAATATGGAAATTGACAACAGAATAAGCAAAGCTGATATGATAGGAAGCCATTTGAATAAAAATTTACCTAGAAAAAGAGAGAAATTGGCCAAAACCCTAAACTAGCACTATACAAGACAACATTGGATCTGAGAGTTCTGTTAGAAATAAAACACTTGATCAAAGGGTAGAGACAACTGATATGAGAATTCTGAAAAGAATTAGGAGATTGAAAAGGTGAAATCAATGTCTGAATCTTATTAAAAATAAAGATATTAGGACAGAACTTAGCATTGTTAGCATTTAGGAATGTGTGAGAAGAGTTAATCTAAATTGGTATGGTTACTTAAATGCAACAAGAGTAAAGGTTCACAAAATTGCAAAACAGGAGTTTGATGCAAAGATGGCATGAAAAAGATCCACAGGAAGACCAGGATTTGGGCGGAAGTTCCCTGGAACAGTGCTTCCCAAACTTATGGATATCAAAATCCCCCCCCCCCCCCCTTGGAAAAATTAAGATTTCACACACACCCCATCTGAAAAAAAATCCTAATACAGACGTATATTATAATATTTATTGTATTTATATTCAATACAAAACATACACACCAAGCGTATTTCTTTCCCATGCATCACCTGCACCTGTGTACACTAGCAATGAAACATTAATTTAAAGTGCGAAAAACTTGGCCGTTTTAAATGAGCACAAGATTTTGCGTTTGCAAGCTTTTTTGTGCTTCTTATCAATACCTTTGAAATGAAACTTATATGAATAAGCATATATATACTAATATTCATTAAGCACCGAAATATGCAGGAAGCAAAATTTGTGAACCAACACCAATGTGTGAATTTTTCCATTAAAATATAAAAAAAAACAAAAAAGAAATAATAAATAATAAAAATTAAATAAGATTCTTTTAAGATAAAAAAAAAAAATCTACTTAGTCTTAAAACATTTTAAATCTGTTTTCATTATTTCACGGCCCCCAGTTTGGTAAGCACTGCCCTAGAACGGTGCTTCCCAAACTTCAGGATGTCAGGGCCCCCTTTGCAAAAATTAAAATATTTCACGCCCCCCCCCCCCTAGAAAAAAAATCGTGATAGAGAGATATATTATTATAATATTTATTGTATTTATATTCAATACAAAACATACACAGCGAATATTGCAAAAACCAAATGCATATATTACATTTTTTGCCTCTTACCGTATGGTTCTGAAGACGATGCGAGCTGTCCTGGTAAAATATGAAATACTGTCCTTTTTTTTTTTTTTTGTCTGTTTCTGCTTCTTCTGATTGTTCACGGGATTTTTTTTTTATTTTTTATCAGCCACTTATCCATCTCAGGGTTAAATTTTTTAATGTAAAATAGATCAAATAATATCACCAGTTACCGATACTGGCACACCACAGACTAACATGAAATTAGTGAATATTACCTGAATAAGGGAATCCCCAGACCAGGAACATTTTTCTCTTTTGTGACTTTTCTCCCTTTACGGTAATTAAGCCTAACACGAAACAGACAGCAAAGGCAGGTTATTAAAACATGCATATGATTGGTGCGGTAATAACAAAAGATCGCGCACTGAAAGATAAAAGCATAGCTGACAGATTTGAAATGCTAACTCTCTTCAACTGAATTCCATATGTGAAACTGCCATAACATTCATTATATATATATATTACTTAGTTTTAACACTTTTACGAATTTTAACACGTTCGGTTGAATTTTATTGCTGCCTTGGGAAATCGAACTCACACACATCTAATTAATAACAATAGTTTTTATTTAGATACTGTGTTTGCCCATACAACATATGGTTTTGTTTCAGTCTATACAGCATAATTTCTGTATGAGGGGACATGTGATTCATTAATTAGTGTTTTTATCCCAGTTGTCTCTAATTGCACTATTTGTTGAGAAATATATTACACAGACTCCTCATACCTTATTCACTGGCATAATAAAACTACTTGTTTTTATTGCCTCTGCAGTATAGTGGCTGTTAGGGAGGGCATGTTGTTTACCATTGCAAGGGAGTTACTATCTCCCCACATTAACTTGTTTAAGATTTTTTTCATGTGTGAAGTATATGCAAAACTTTTATTGGTAACAGAAAACTAGCTCGGATGACAGTGATAATATAAAACGAGTTTTGGTATGTATATAAAGTCAATATCAACAGTCCCTGATTACGAACGCCGTGTGATGAAAGGGACAGGAAGATTTGGAGCTTCCCTGGAGAGCATTCGTAGTAAATACAATTAACCACTACTTTGAAATGAAACATATGAATATGCAATATTTACTAATATTCATTAAGCGCCGAAATATGCAGGAAGCAAAGTTTGTGAATCAACACCAATGTGTGAATTTTTCCATTAAAATATAAAAAATAACAAAAAATAAATAATAAATAATAAAAGTTAAATACGTTTCTTTTAAAATAAAAAAAAATCTACTTACTCTTAAAATATATTAAATTTGTTTTCATTATTTCACGGCCCCCCTCAACAAAACCTACCCCCAAGGGAGCCGCGGCCCACAGTTTGGGAAGCGCTGCCCTAGAAGACCAAAATGGTAGATATGAATTGGAGTTCTTAAAAGTAATAGACTAATTTAGAGGGAAATTGTTGATAGTAGATTAGTAATAACGTAAACTTCATCATTTGGTAGTCAGAGTGTATCCTCTACATCCCTTGAGGGTACATATTGGGAAATTGATGATGAATTTTGGGAGGTAAGTTTGGCATACATTCTGTTCATGCTTTTATACATTTTGCTTTTCCTTTTTCCAGATTGGTGAGAATGACTAAATTATACAATTTTAATAGCATGCATTATGTGAATTGCTGTATATATATTTTTTTTTTAAACAGAAGTGATGATGATGACCAATGGTGATGATTATGATAGTGACCAACTTGATGAAGATAAAGGTGATATAGAAAATACAGATGATATAGAAGATAACAACCAACCACATCATCTTTTTTCTATGCAGAGTGTTAATGCATCAGGCAATTTAGAAGTGGAAAAATTTAAAGATGATGGTCAACTTTTGAAATTTAATAGTATGTACTCTATTATTCTTGCTAAGTAATATATTATAACTAAAAAAAAAATTATATTCATTTACTTTTCCTTATTGTTCTTGTATTTATAATTTTGTTTCATTTTAACAGACCGAACATATCTTGCGATAGACTGGCATCCAAAGGCTAAAGAAAAGTTTTTTGATGAAAAAGAAGCACAGGTGAGAATTTTTTTGATAAGTGCTGTTGTTTGAATTGCATTAATTTTATGTTGTCATATAAAATATTAACTTATTAGTATTCATTTCCTATAATCAGTAACTCAAGACTTGGATGTTTTTCCCATGTTTTCAATTCAGTTTTAAGATACATATCAATTGTTATATCTATCTCTCTATCCTGCTTACCTGAATGGAAATGAAATGGGATATGAAAATGTTTTCTTTCTTTACTTTGTTCATCCATTGGGCTTAATAGCACTAATCATTTTTCAGAAGTGGATACTATAAAGGTAAATGAATGTATTTATTATTTTTTTATTTTTTTGATAATTAGCTTATTAATATTCACTTTCTGCAATCTTATCAGAACTTATAAATGTCATTTGCACTGCTATTTTTTGCTTCTATCAGTGTATTACAGCAGTTCACATAACACATTACTTACATTAGCATATCCCAGAGATGGTGAGCATTTTCTGACTACTATACAAAAAATAAAAATATTTTTATAGAAGATAAAACAGCCAGTCTGATATACAGAAGATTTTTTTTATCCAAAAAAAAAAAAAAAACTGGAAAACACATACAATTTACAGATTATTGTGGAAAATAATCTGTAAATTTACACGTTCTCTCTCTCTCTCTCTCTCTCTGATTGGTATGTTTTTTGGTGTGCAAACCCTTCTGTACTGGTGTGCAAAAACCCTTCATTAGACTTGAGACGTCCATTATAGAGTCTTTTTTTATGTGCCATAGGGTTTATAAACCTATGGTACATTCATACTGTGGGAGGGGGGCCTAAGTAGTTTATTTTCCTGTTTTTTTATGAATTTTACATGTTTTTATTTTTTGTATTTTGGTTGATTTTTACATAGACCAGAAACTTGCTCTAGAGATCAAACATGGAACTTTCTCAAGCCATTTCAGGTCTCCATTAAGTAGGACAGTGGCCTCACACTGTGTGATTAAATTCATCTTCCCCTAAAGACAATCAATTAAAATTTCCTTTTTAATTGTGGGAGTGTATTTTTGGCTGCTTCATTGATGCTATTCTTTAATGTTTGCCAGTTCATGTTAATTTCATCAATTGGTGTTCTATTTTCTGTGTGAGTTGTGGTGTCAGACTTGTTAAGGGATTTTGTGAATTCTTTTATAAAGCAGTCTTTAACTTCTTGGTTGTTAAGTGAGTTTGAATTATAAGTTTCTCTTATGAATAGTTGGCTTGGTATTTTAAGTTTTATTTTGATTTTTGCAATCACTGGGTTGTGGTCCGATCCTATGTCTGCTCCAGGATATGTTTTTGTTTGTTATTGCATTTTGGAATCTTTTGCTTATTATTATATAGTCAATTTGGTTTTTATAGATGTCCCTAGGGATTTTCCAGGTATATAGTCTTCTGGGAGGATGTTTAAACAGTGTGTTGGCAATTATTAGGTCATTGGTTTCACAGAATTGAATTAATCTTTCACCTCTTTCATTTCTGATTCCAAGCCCTTGGTTTCCCATGCAAAATGAGATTTTTTTCTGAGCCCACTTTTGCATTCAGGTCGCCCATCATTATAATAACATCATCTGACTTAGCACTGGAGATTACAGTTTGGATGTCTTCATAAAATTGTTCCAACTCTTCATCTGGGTGGTCTTGGGTTGGCGCATATGCTTGGATAATATACAGGTTGAATGGCTGTACAGTTATTTTGGCTGTTATGATTCTGTCATTTATAGGCCAATACTGTAGAGATTTTGCAATTCCATTACTTAGGACAAGTGCTACTCCATTAAGGTGCAAGTCACTGCCAGAGTAGATTATAGTGTGATTTTTTCTTCTTATTATGCCTGTATCTGTCCACCTCACTTCACTGATACCTGCAATCGCAGTATGGTGGCTGCTCTTCTAAGCACGACACCCAGACCAGTACCTAGGTCGTCTGCGGACGATTTGGTGCCCGCACGTCACACCTGAATGGTGCGGCGTAGGAAGCAGCTGCCGCATAGTCTCAACGGCTGCCTTGATGCTTCCGTTCTAGTGGCCTCATCGCCAGAGCGATCGCACCGTGACGGTACGAAAGCAACTCCGGCTAGCGCTGCCTTTTAACGCGCGAGGCACGAATGGTATCGTTGCAGTGGCTAGACGGGATTCTGACTTAGAGGCGTTCAGTCATAATCCCACGGATGGTAGCTTCGCACCACTGGTCACTCGACCAAGCACATGTACCAAGTGTCCGAACCTGCGGTTCCTCTCGTACTGAGCAGGATTACTATCGCAACGACTAGTCATCAGTAGGGTAAACCTCACCTGTAATCTTTATCATCAGGTTATGCTCTCCTACTGTATACAATTGCATTAACCTTGAGGTTCATACCCCTGACTAGTACTCCTCTTACAAACCACTACTGTATCAATACTGATTTCCACTAGTGCTCATTCTAGTGTTCTCTTACAGTATACAGTTGCATCAACCTTGAGGGTCATGACCCTTCATAATACTGTCTTTCATTATACTATTTCATATCACTAGTGCACACTCTAGTGTTCTCTTATAGTATACATTTGCAACAACCTTGAGGTTCATCACCCCAACTTCACCTATTACAATATTAGTTCAGACACTCTTGCTTTAATGACCTAAAGGCCATATTACTTGCCACTATTAATAATTCTACAGACCTGTATAGTTCATGCTCTCACTCTCGTCAAAAGATGCACCTGCCTGTGCTGGGCCACTAGAACTTATCCTGAAAGGCTCTAAATTACTCCTGTTTTCACCAATCCTTTATATGTTCATTTCCTTAACCTAGCTTAGAATTAACTTAAATACTAACTTACATACTAACTTAAATCTATTAACTAGATTCCCCGTAATCCTATCAATGAACAAATATGCTTATTTATTCAAATACATCACCATTCCATTAACTTCGCTCTTTATCCTTTTAGAGCCTTTCTACTTATTTATCTAGAGTAATTCATATTTGGATGTGTCAACTCAGAGAGCTCCACAATCCGCAATCGCATGAGAGGCCCAGTGCCAATGAGTCGGGATAAAAGACAGATTCCCTACGTTATATGCTCATAGGGGAGCAGCGAGAGCCTTTAGGGCACTCTCACCTCTTCCCAACCACAGACAATGGTAGTCACTTCATCACTTCTAATTCCTGGAGTAGGTTATCTAATTTGCCTGCCTCGTAGAGTGTTCTGACGTTCCATGTTACTATTTTCAAGAGATTGCTCCTGGTTTTCAGACAAGGGACATCTGAGAATATCCTCCCTGGAGGGTTTGGGATATTATCTTCATACACTCTCTTAGTAGTTCTTGTCTTACAATTCCCGGTTTCAAGCTCTTCTTCCCTCTAGCTATAAGAACTGATGGTTGCAGGGGTCTTAACCACATCTCTAACTTCATATTGTGACACGGTGTGTGTTTCATGGTTGACAAAGGATAAATACGTGGTGGCTCCAATCTCTTCCACGACCCACGGTGGCTGGCCACAATTCCCTTGGATGTCAGGAGTGTGCCCTCGATGTGCCGCACATCTTGCTGTCATGCCCTTGATCAGCCAGTGTTGATTCTTCTGCCATCTTGGCCATTCCAGACTTCATGCACATAAAGGTTGACATTCCCTATTTACAGCATTCTATATTGCTGATACCCTCACTTAGTTTAGTCTGCCAGCCAAGGCAGTTTACCGGGGTGTGGCTGCTGATGTGTACTACCAACTTCTTGGAGCCATAAGTGAGAGTTGAGTGTATGTGAGGACCAGAGCCCAACATCCTGAACCTGAGATCAGCGGCTGACATCGACACTAAGGTGCTACCTCTCCATACACTCTATACCCCCCCCTCCCCCCTTTGAACATAGCTCTTCATAAAAGAAGAAATGAAAGCAAAGCAGCTTTCATTTCTTCTTTTGGAAAGAAATGTTGCCCAAACTGCTGTGGATCAACTGTTGCACCTTTACAGCAAAATGTTCTCTGAGAGTATATTTCCAGCTACCTGGCAAAAAAAGCAATTATTATTGCCTTTTCTAAGCGAGGAAAGGATTCAAAATCCCACATAACTACATCTAATTTCTCTGACCAAAATGCTGTCAAGATTTTGGGAAAATGGGTTGACTTTTATGATTTCTGGAGAAAAACAACTTTTTTTCAGATCTGACTTCAGAAAATAACATTCTTCTACTGATATAGTCTGGCTGGAGGTATCCATTAGAGAGGCCTTCCTAAAAGGTGTGCATCTTTTCTTTGATATGAAAAACACATGATGTTACTTAGAGATTTATATACTGAAAGGCCTATACAATTTTGTTTTGAGAGGGAAGCTCCATCTTTTTTATAAAGTACTTTCTATCCAATTGTATCTTTCATTTCCAAGTGGAAACCACTATCTGTACACTATATGCCCAAGAGTTGGGCATATGGAGTAGCACAAGGTTTGATTATAAGTTATGCTTTTTGCAATCAGTGTCAACTCAGTAACAGAACAACTTCCTCCAACAGTAGGTAGACTTGTAATGTGAGTAATGTGGACAAGTGGAGTGTGCTATCATCAGCAAAACTATGAATAGAATTTGCAGTCAATGGGAGCAGTTTGTTTATATAAAATGTGGGACACCAGCATAAACAGGAAAGTGTGAAGAGAGAACATTACGTGTGTGGATCGATCTGAGAGGAAAGTGGCAATCCATTTAAACAAGGGCAAAGGCAGTCCTTATGATGGTAATTTGTTGAGTAGACTTTGATCTTATCAAAAGCCTTCGAGATGTCAACAGCAATCGGTCCAGAGTTGAGTGATATAGGTCAGGGGATCTCCTGTGGATCTAGATTGGCAAAATCCATACTGGTAGTGTTATGTACCAACTCCTTATATGGTTTGCATATTCTATAACTATATTACCATTATATCTTTATCTAATCTTGTTAGTTGCATATACCCTACTCACTCATACAAATTGCCCTTTCTTTAAACAAGCTAAATTTAGGCCGTTCTTAAGTTTAGTCACGTGTAATTTTATTTATGATTAGGGCTTTATCCAAGTAAGGGATGCTGCTCTTAAACATATCCTCTGAGACAGTTCACCTGATAAATATTGACAAATTTATATTTTTACTGTGCCAGCCAATACTGAGGATAGATGAGGCTCTTATCCAAGGTGGCTCTCAAAGTGATACACAGTAATAAACTTCCAACAATAAATAAACTAATTCCTGTTCTCTTTATCTTAGCATGCAGTCGTGGCTCTAAATATCAAATTATACTCGTGGGTCCCTCCCGCTAGGTTCGATGGAAATTTTATGAGTGGCTATTTGAATTCATATAACAAGCTGGACACAGGCAAATGCTATGAAACATGTTTATTAAATCAAGAAATTATACATGAGAAAACATAAATGCATGGTTAACTATATTATGTTGCTAGCAAGACCTCAATTTCAATATTAACATTACAGTACATGAACAAATTACTTGGACCACTTCTCTGTATAAATTAACAAACTTCTAGCCTATCCTTTATCACTCATGTGGTCACTTGTTATAATTCTCAACATATCACAATCATCTCTTATACAAATCCCTTCTAGGGAAACATTTCTCTAACAGGGATAGGTCAATGCTAAATTAGGGATGGTTCCTAAAGTTCCTTACAATAAGTCCATTACACAAAATATCCTACAGATTTCGCACATAAATCTTCAACTGGAAAACAGAATATGACAATCTACATTACCGTTCCTAGAATGACTTTCAGTTCTTTCTTCAGCCTTGTTTGGACATCAAGGCTCCTTTAAGGTCTACAATTCTCCAGGTCACATACGATAGCTGCACGGCCAGATTCTCTGAATTGGAAAGGCTATGTGCCGCTCAGGACTTTCACTAGTATCGCAGGCACACATCTGGATTACCATTGCACGACATAGCATAGCTATCCTGGTCTGAGGAAATTGCTAGCCCTAACTCATATGCTACAGCAGACGACTCATAACTTCCACGGCCAGCCTAGAATCTTCTCCTCTGGCGGAGACCGAGAGCCAACGTCCACGAGGTCAGGAAACAGGAACCAAAAAAGGCTCGCATGGGGGGGGGGGATTGGTGTTTATATTGCCCGTTTCAATCTCGGAGATTCACGCGCTTCGCCACGTTGTTTATCGCACCCCACACACCTCCGCGTGCCGTGTTTTCTTAGAAAGCGTTCCAGCTTCCTTTTCGTATAACTTCACTTTCCCTCCGCCATACGTTATTCTGGATGGCTAAAATGTGACCCTTGGACCCTAGCTTATACACTTTGCTTTCTTATAATACATGAACAAATTGCTTTAAATAAATTAATACCCTAAATAGATTTCTCTATTAGACTTCCTGCAAAACAGGTTAAGTCTCACATATTAAATATTTCTTCACTTCTATCTTAGTGTTACTTATACATATATACACGGCATTCATTGTCAAAACACCACATTCTCTACCTATAATCATTACATATTCTTGCAATCTGTGTGGTCATGATTGCCTTGTCCCTTTTTTGTCTCATGCCTGACACCCCTTTTTCGCTTGAAGGAATTAGTTGGGGTGCATTCTTTATCCTTGAGGTTATTTGCCCTAGTCTCTATGCTTCTCTCATTTCTCATATCCACAAGTGACCTTTTTATCAGTGAGTGTCACTTCGTCTATCTGATCAATAGTGTCAGGATCCTTTGAACAGGGAGAATTTCATCGTAATACCAGGAATTGATGCCAAGCATACATACATACCAAACTCAGCTAATCTGGCTTTTATTCTTACAGATTATTTTACGTGAACAACCACGGGGGGATATTCCAACTAGATTTATGGGTCTCTTTAGATATTTTACTTTGTCCTGTGCATGTGGTTCCAGTTTCCTCAGGAGGCTCTCTGAGATGAAAGAGACTTGGGAACCGGTATCCACCAAAACTCTAAATCTCCTATTGCAAACTCTTCCTTCTACATAGATTCCAGGGAATTGTTCCTGATTTTTCTGATTTCCTTTCCCTATATCTCTGGTGCAGATGTGAGATCTATACTCTTTCTGGTAGTCTCCTTTCAGATTCCCTTGTCTGACATAGCATTTTCGTGCAATATGCCCAGTTTGTTACACTTGTAGCACCTAAAGATTTCTCTTTGATTACCCCTGTCATATTCTCTGTCCAAGGACAAAGGAGCATATATGGTGGTTTCTCGAGTGGATAACTCAGTCAATTTTTGCATTATAGAGTCCATCTTGTCCAGTACAGGCTTTTGTAACTTTTCTACCTTTCTGTGAATTAGTTCATTTGTTCTCTCATCCTTAGTGATACTATTTTCCTGGGATTTTGCATCCTGGGATTAATGATTGTCATCATCAAATTCCTGCCATGTACCCTCAAGGGGTGTACAGGATATGATAGTACTACATTGAAAAAAATTACATCATTATTAATTTCCTATCTACAATTTTCCTCCAAATCAGTCTGTTACTCGTCAAGACTCCAACATTATCAGATCTTATATTTCTATCGTCTACAGCACTTTGTACTGTATCAATCCACCTATATCTAGGTCTTCCTCTGGGCCGTTTTGCTGCCAACCTGGCAGAGAACACTTGTTTTGCTAATCTTTCCTCGCCCATTCTGTTTAAGTGACCATACCACCTGAGATTAGCTCTGCTAACGCATTCCTGGATGCTGACAAAAGTTCTTTCCTAATATCCTTGTTTTTAATATGATATTGCCTTTGATGCCATCTGTTCACGCCTCTAATCTTTCTCAGGACTCTCATATCTGCGGTCTCTAGTCTTTGGTCAAGTGTTTTACTTCTGACCCAGCTCTCAGATCCATAAGTTAAAACTGGTTTGAACACTGTCTTGTATACACTAATTTAGTGTTCCGACTAATTTCTCTCTTATTCCATATGAATTTATTCAATTGACTTCCCACCATACCAGCTTTGCTGATTTTGTTGTCTATTTCTATATTTAATTTACCATCTTCAGTAAAAATCGTGCCTAAATAGCTGAAATGTTTTACTTGTTCCACAGGTTCTCCATTCACAACACAGTTGACATTTTCAATGATTCTGCCTATTTTCATTGTCTTTGTCTTTTTATTGCTGACCTTCATACCTATTACAACAGCTATTCAATTTAGTCAGAGAATCTTGCAGACTTGTAGCAGATTTATTTAGAAGTATAACATCATCTGCATAAAGCAAAGAGCTGACATTAACATCTCCAATTTTGATATCATGTTTAATACCACTTTCCTTCATAATATGATCCATATAGATAATGAATAACAGAGGGGATAATGTACATCCTTGTCTCACACCAGATTTGACATTAAACCATCTTCCTGTACTTACTTCAATTCTAACTGCTGACTTACAACTCAAATAAAGACTAAGTATTGCTTGATATAATGCCCCATTCACACCATATAACTGCAGCGTATTGAATAGCTTCTCTCTTGGCACCTTGTCATATGCCTTTTCCAGATCAACAAAACTTAAATACAGATCTTTGTTATATTCCCATGCTTTCTCTACTATTTGTCGTAAAGTGAAGATCTGATCCTGACAGCCTCTATTTGGCCTGAATCCAGCTTGTTCTTCACCAAGCTTTTCTTCCACAATTCTTCTCAACCGTTTCTCAAGTATACTTGCATAGATCTTACCAGGAACACTCAGTAGGGAAATACCTCTGTAATTCTCACATGCAATTTTATTTCCCTTTTTATATATGGGTACTATGAGAGCTCTACTCCAATCATCGGGAATTCGTCCCTCTGCCCAGGCTTTCTGAACTATGCAGTGCAGCCACTGTAAGACTCTTATACCACCATACTTCAGCATTTCTGGTCGAATATCATCTACTCCTGCTGCCTTTCCACATTTCAAGCCTTTGATGGCTTTTTCTACTTCAAGTATGGATATGTATTCCTGACTGCATGCCTGGTCAGTGTTTTTTACCACTGTCCTGTCATCACTGCTTGTTTCATTTAGCAGTTTTTCAAAGTAATTACTCCATACTTGAAGGATATCTTTTTCTCCTGTTTTCATGTCACCTTTATCATCTCTAACTCCTTTTACAGCACTCTTTCCTCCATTCCTAAGCTTCTTCAACAACCTCCAGAATATTTTGCCACCTTCTTGATATTTATTTTCTATATTCTTGCCAAAGTCCTCCCATGACTTTTGTTTAGCTAGTTTTACACAGTGTTTAGCATTCTTGCATTTGTCTCTATATTCTTTAAGAGCACAAGCTGACTTATTTGACAGGAACTTTTGGTATGCTTTCTTCTTTTCCTTCACTGCCTCTTTAACTTCCTGTGTCCACCAGGGAGTTCTGATTTTTTTTATCCTTACAAACAACCTCACCACATGCCTCTCTGGCAGAATCAATCAATGTTTTCTTCAGAGTTTGCCAATGAATCTCCAAGGTTTGATTCCTGTTCTCAAACTCTTTCATTTTTTCTTCAATAATCTTTGTGTATTTTAGTCTGCAGTTCACATCTGAGAGCTGCTCGACTTTTATTCGCTTTAAAACTTTCTTACATGTTATTCTTTTCAATATGAAATTCAATTTTATCCTGCTCAAGACTAGATAGTGATCACTTCCAATTTCAAATCCTCTGTACACTCTGGTGTCCTGCACCAGGGAGAAAACATCACTATCAACAATAACATAGTCAATGAGACTTTTCTTATTCCCAGCCTCTTCTCTCCATGTGAATTTGTGCACATTTTTATGTTGGAACATGGTGTTAGTAATAACCAGTCCATGTCCTGAGCAGAAATCCAACAGATATTTGCCATTATTATTAGCTTTGCTCTTTTCTCCAAATTTTCCCAAAATATTTTTGTATGTCTCACAATCATTTCCTACTCTGCTATTTAGTTCCCCAACAAGGACCAACTTTTCATTTTTCATTGTGTCAGTTGCTTTTTCTAAAGCCTCAAAAAATTCCTCCACTTCTACCTTAGTAGAACCTTCTGTGGGACCATAGGCACAAATAAGTCTCAATGTCCAGTTCCCCATTCTCATATTTGCCCACATTACTCTACTTGAGACTGCCTGCCATTCAAGAAGATTAGCCTCGTATTTTGTGTTGAATACTATGGCTACTCCTTCTTTTCCTTGATTGTCATTGCCTGAATATAACATTTTGTATTTATTGCTCAGAAAGATCTCACTAGTTTTGGTCTTTTTTGTTTCAGTCACCCCTATTATGTCGATCTGGTACTTATCTAATTCCTCAGCTAGCTCCGTTTCTTTGCCATTCAGGCTTCTTACATTGATAGTACTGATCTTTAACTCTGGTGATGTTGAGTTGGGGTTTATTTTCAGATTTGTTCCAGTAGCTGACTTTTCGCTGTTTGCCCTGGTTCCTTGACGAAAACAATGGGGGCCTTGTTTAACTGGGCGACGCCCCATCCGGCATGAAATTTTGTCATGTTGTACCATCATTCTATATTTTGGTTTAACCAATAAGAATACAATTTGGTCGGCTAAATCCCAAATTGCCAGTCCATCCTCGTCCGTTCAGTATCCAAGTAGATACCCAACAGGGTGCACCACGAGAAGGTGAGGATTGGACATTAGGTCAGAAGCCCTGGTCGGTTGTCCGCATTACTTTAAAGGCTATGTGGAGGTCTCCTCTCAGTTATACAGCTTTGACCCTTAAGCACCCCTCAATGATTGTCTTCTGGAATAATTTGACAATTGTTATCTCAGTCCTTATTTTAAATATTGTAATGGTAGACCACCATTAATGCTGCCAGTGTATTCCAGTAGTTTTAAAGTTATAATATAACTAAAATTGATCTCTAGCTTTGTAGTGTTTTCTCTCACTACTTTCATATCAGTAAAGTTAATGGTTGATTATTAGTAATACTTTGCATACTATAGGATAGCTTGTTTCCTTGTGCATATGTACATGTGCACTCCAGATGTTGATAATTATTTTGTTTATATTAAATAAATTACTTTAACATGGTAATAGTATCCATAATTTTAGCATAATGAATACTGATCACCATATAACAATGAAAGACAGGAGATAATTCTTCAGAGGCTGCTAAGAAATAGTAGTGTACTACAAAAAGGAACTAGCAAATCATAAATGAGATATACTGAAAATAAAATTTTCTAGATGCAGTTATTAAATGAAGTCAGTAACAGCTTTGATGAAAATATCTAAGAGAAATATAGTCATGAGTATATTTCAGTGCTGGAAGTAAAAAAAAACTATTAGAAAGGTGTAATATGGAAGGGCAGTTGGAATAGATGATATTCCAATGTTTTGTGCAGTCTCTTAGAAGGCATTTGCAGTGAATTCTGTATGATTAGAGTTTTTCATACCAGTTTCTTGAGCATGCTTTGAGAAAGGCTTAAAACAATTTTGAAGGGAACATTGGTGGAAACCAATGTTCCCTTCAAAATTGCAGTTATGACAAACATTTTGTCATAACTTATGACAAACAGTCCAGACATCATGAAAATATAATATATCCTAATTCCCATGGTAGAAACTATTCAATGGATATTGAATAGTTTCTACCATGGAAACTATTATGGATACTATTACCATGTTAAAGTAATTTATTTAATATAAACCAAATAATTATCAACATCTGGAGTGCACATGTACATATGCACAAGGAAACAAGCTATCCTATAGTATGCAGAGTATTACTAATAATCAACCATTAACTCTACTGATATGATCGTAGTGGGAGAAAACACTACAAAGTTAGAGATCAATTTTAGTCATATTATGTTGCACTGTATAAATTTAACATTATACAGTGCAACATATAGGTTATACATAAGTTATAAATTGCAGTTGCAACAAAGGAAGTGGAATCTGATTTGAGGTAGGATGGAATGCTATCACCAATTACATATGTCTTGGGGGAAAACAGTGTAATGAAGACATTTCAAAGAATAGAAGTAGATGGAATGGAAGATGAGGAGGAAATGTTGGTTTGGTAGGATTGAAGCTGGACAAGACATGGCTGCCGACTAGCAGCTGCTTAGAAGAAAGCAGCAAAGTAGTCCATGAAAAGGTCTATGAAAGAGGTACATAAAGCTGAAAAGAATGATCGAAGTTAATTTATGAAAAGATAATTATTTAACTGGATTGGCCACTTCTGGATAGCATTGAGTATTTTTTGGAAAATTTTTCTTGCACCAAATGATGTATGAATAGTACTCCAATATTGGGAGGTTTGGGGATTTACATATGTTGGCACTTTGAACAGGTGAAAAGTAGTGTCTTGAGTAGAAAACACAGCTTTTTGGAAGGTTGTGGAGGCTATGGCTGTAATATGTTTGTATTTGGAAACGATACTGTTATAAGTTATCCCAATAAGAGAAATCTGATCTTTGGAGATCTATAATTTACCAGAGGTAAGGTGAGAGCAAGTCCATGCGGTTAGCCTAGTGGCTGTGCGCTTCGCAACCATATGCCTGGGGAATGAGTGTCCTAGGTTCGATTCCCGTCAGTGACATGAGGAGCTAAAGGATCTTCCTCAACCATAGCCAAGTTAGCCGGTCTTGGGCATGGACAGTAGGGTTTTTCATCCCACAAAGCAGGCAAACCGGCCTTGAGAACTCAACACTACAGACATAGGATACACCAGGGCGTAGAGGTGACCACCTTATCCTGTGAATAGTTTGAGGTCCGATGATTAACAACCCCTCGACATCGCGAGGTAAAAGAGGTTAAAAGGAAGATGAGATGAGAGGGAGAGCAAAGTGAGAGTTTCTAACCAGAAATAAGACAAGATGGCATTTTGATAACATTGAAGTTTTCACTGGGTTACGAAGTATTTGGCCTTTCTTCTTTTGATAGTCTAAAAGAAGACTTCTGTTTTTATCCCATCATTTGTAGAACTTCTGCATTCATTTTCTTCTGAGTCTGATACCTTCATAATTCCTCTTAAAATTCACATCTCAAAAGCTTTGATTTTATCTTCTGCTTCCTTTAATATTGTCCATGTCTTTTCACCGAGGAATAGCAAAGAAATCACAGTTGAGACATTGTTATGGAAGATATCGTGAAACTTTGAATGATTGTACACTATGAAGTTTCTTAAATTAAGAAGAGGAATTGAGTTTTCTGTCATCAGTAAATTCTAGTGGCATTTACTGTAATATGGATAAGATTGGAGATCAAGAAGAGGTCATTTATATACAGGAGTATGAAATGGATGGAGTTACAGAGCCCTCAAGTACTTATGGCATTCATGTGAAATTCTGAGGAAAGTTTTGCAGATTGTGATGGGGAGAAAAAACTGCCTATTGTGACATAGTGAATGCCAAAAGAGAGAGAATCATCTGGCAACCCTAATTGCAAAGCGTAAAGAACAGATCGTACGATAATAGTTTGGCAAACAGGCATCTGCACCAGACCTAATCGTCTTGGAAATGCCAAGTGTGATCATATAGTTTCTCTAAGCCTTTCCATGACTTGTATCCAAAATTGTGTAAAATTGGATAGGAGACTAAATCCATAGTCCATGGAATCAGTCCATTATGGGAACATTTTGATTTGTACCTTTCATTGAATGTTTCTTTACTCTCCTGTGTTCACCATGAATTTCTTTCTTTGCACTCAACTTTTCCACATTCTGGCTTAGTCAAAGCACACTTTCTTCAGATTTTGTATTTTAACATTTCAGTTATTGACATTACTAATTTCATGCTGATAATTTTCCTCCAATTAATCTGTTATCTGTCAAGACTCCAATATTATCAGATCTTATACTTCTGTCTTCCAAATCACTTTTTACCATATCAATCCATGTAAATCTTAGTCTTCCTCTGTCTTTTTCCTGCCCTCCTGGCAAAGAAGTTTTGTTTTGCTAACCTTTCTCTTCTTCCATTATGTTTAAGTGACCATACCACCTGAGTTAGTTCTGCTAACATATTCCTGAATGCTTACAATGCTAAGTTCTTTCCTGATATTCTCATTTTTAATATGATACTGCCATTGATGAGATCTGTTCATTCCCCTAACTTTCTCAGAAATCTCATATCTGTGACATCCAATCTTTGATTAAGTGTTTTATTTCTGAACACTATCTTATGTATTGCTAGTGGCTTGGTGTTCTCTTGAATTCATTTGCTCTTTCTGCACACACTATCTCCAAAAGCAAGCTATTTCAATCATGCTCTGCTTTATGAGAGGAAAATCTTGCTCTGCCCGTTCGTGACTGCATTCAGTTCGTTCTCAGCTTCTGTGGATACTCTAGTCTTTTCCCCACCCTCCATGAAATGAAAAATTCATCTACTGGTATCCTCTATGACCCTTTTGGCAGTTTGTAGGTCCTATCAAAATGTATCTCTTTCTCCTGTTTGTTAGTTTCTGCAGTCAACAGATTCTCAGTCTGTCCTTGTAGCCTGTGTTACACATTTCTGATGATCTTGTTTGCACACTGTCCATTGTATTTGCATTAGCTGATTATTATAATATGAAACAGAAGATACCAGACCTGCTTACCGTAGTCTAGGTGAGGTCATATCAAGGCCTCGCAAAGATGTAAAACAACTTCCTTTTCCTTACATGTCAATCTTTGTTTTAGCATTGCAATTATCCTTGAATGGCCCTTGAACTTCTTCCAGTGAACTAAACCTTCAAGATTCCTAGCCTGATCAGTTTCTGATTGATATCTCATCACACCAAAGCACATAACTACATTTACTAACATTTGTTGAGCTGACATCTATTTTCCCCATGCCTACAATTCCAGCCTGTTCAGATCATTCTGCAAATGCTGCATGTCATTTGCATTCCTGATTACCTCCTCTCTTTGCATCATCAGTAAACGGTTGTATGAGGGTGATCTGAAAAGTTCTTGGCCTAACAATGAAAAAACGAATTTATAATTTCAAAATTATTTTTATTTTTCAACATAATCTCCTTTAAGACATACATTTATTCCAGCAATGCTCCAGCACCATTATCCTGTCCCTGTAGTGGTTCTCAGTAAGATCTGCAAAATACCCCTCTACAGCTGCAATCAATTCGAAGAAAAGCGAGGAAGAGTTTTAGTTTGAAGGAGCCAAATCTGGGGAATGGGGTGGATGTTCCAACAATCCATAGTGCAGATCCCTTAATTTTCCCATTGCCAAAACACCTTTGTGGTGCATTGTCCTGATGAAAGATGATTTTTTTCTTCAACAAGGTCTTTTCTCACAAATTTTTTCATTTAGTCTGGTTAAAAGATCGGAATAATATTCCCCAGTTATTGTTTTACCCTTTTCAAGATAATTAATAAACAAAATGCCTTTAGCATCCCAAAACACTGATGCCATAACCTTTCCTACTGATGGAACCGACTTTGTCTTTGGTGCTGAACAACTGGCTTCACTTCTGTTTGGATTCTGGTGTATAATGGTGAATCTAAATCTCATTCATAGTAATAAATTGATGCACAAAATCAGTTTTATTCTTGTTAAAACGCTCCAAGCACTGTTCAGATATTTTCATGCGAGTGCATTTTTGATGGGCTGTGAGCAAGCGCGGCACCCATCTTGCGTAAAGCTTTTTCACATGCAATTCTTCATGCAAAATATATCCTACACATTCTTTTGAAATGCCTATAGTCTCAGCAAATTTAACGCACTTTGACTCGCCAGTCATCCAATACCATATTGTGCACTTGATCAATGCTTTCTGTTGTTGTTACACTTTTTGGACGTCCTTCACTTGGATCATCTTCAAAGCTGGTATGGCCACGTTTAAACTCGGTAGCCCATTTCTTAATTGTCGAAAACGAAGGAGAAGAGTGCCCATAAACTTTTATGAACTTCGAATGAATTTCTTTTGGCATTAAACCTTCTTTTACAAAGAATTTTATAACCTCACGAGACTCAATTTTATCCATTTCAAAAGATACAAATAACACTTTTGCTTCAGACAGCTGTATAAAACAAACTACTTGATAGAATGACTTGCAATTTCACATGGATGCTTATGAAAGATGTATAAACTTGGGGGGGGGGGGGAATCATGCCGATAGTGTTGCTATCTATGATCGAGGCTGAGAACTTTTCAGCCACCCTCGTATGTCTCCTGTAAAATCCTTCTTGGTCATTAATGTAAAGTTTTGAATAACCAAGAATTAATTTTTAGGATATGCTTGCTCATTACCTTAAGTCTTGCACCCTCCATACATCACTTTTTGATATGTCAGTCAGCAGTTCTCTTATCTGCTATCTAATAGCCATATAAACCAATCATATATATTCTCCAAGTTATGTAGCAGCTTTTCATGTTATATCCATTCACCTTGCCTAACTTAGCTGTAACATTATTATAAAATGAGCAAGTTGCTCAAACATGACCTTCCCTTGATAAACCTATATTGCCCTATACAAAGTATAGATTCTCTGTCAACCCATTTATGTATGCAAGCTCTTACCAACTTTTCCAAAATCTTCATACAATCCCTTATGCAATGGAATTGTCATAGTCTTTCAGCACCAGTGGAATCTTTCCTGTTCTTAGACTCAAATTGTACAGTCTGGTAAAAGGCACAGCCATTTAAGCTGAACATTCTTTTAAATCTGTATTTATATCCCATCAGTATGGCAATAGTACTAAATTCTTATTCAATTTATGCAGCATCACCAGTATCCTCACCTCCTCTTCATGTTCTTGAGTTTCTTCTTCCACTGAAGAAGTTGCACTGAGCTCCATGTTTCATTTACCATGTTGACAGCTCTTAGCAAAATGGGTGCTCATTAATATAGCATCTTCTGCATCTGCAGCCACATACCATCTGCATTTATGAGGTTATTCTTTCACATTTATTGTTTCTTTTACTTGCAACATAGCAATAGAATTCTTTTGGGTTGTTGTTAGCTTGCAGAGCCAGTTTCTTTACATACACAGACTTAGCTTTTCATACAATACTTGTAACTCTTAATGGTCTGTGCCTTATAATTTTCATGACTGACTCATCGTTATGCACACAGTATTCCTTCCACATCCCCTTTATCTTAAATAATATAAATAAAGGTTGTGAGGTTCAGATTTTAAGATAAATGGTTGAGAAACCATAGGAATATAAGAAGGTTCTGTAAATTTTATAGATCTGAATTTATTTTATTTTAACATATGCTGATACAACAGCTGTGACCTTTTTTTACAGGGAAGTATGGCACCATCTCAATCCCCCCCCCCATTTTTATCTGGGCTCAGGAAAGCATATCTGACGAATCAGGCCTATGACTGGGTCTTAAGTATTCCTGACTGTAATCCGTGTGTGTTCACGGGGCCGGTTAGTCTGTTCTGGGAGACGAAAAACCCGAGTTTCCAGGTGAAACCCCTGCCCCTTACCTCTGTATGAGACTGGCTAACTTGAAAGAGACCAGATAAAGGTTCCTCTTGTCTTGGGTGGGAATCGAACCCTGGTCTTTCCGACCAAAGGGCTTCGTCTGTACCGACTGAGCTACGGAGGCTCTATAGATCTTGCATATGACAAGGTGTTTAACACACTGAATTATATGGTGTAAACAGGACATTATGATAGGTTTGATGTAACATCAGGTGTCAGACAAGAGTACACACTATCTCCACTGTTATTCATAATCTATATGGTCACCTTATGAAGGAAAGTGGCATTAAACTTGATACCAAAATTCCATGACATCCATGGATGTTAGGTTTGTGTGCAGTTAAGAAAGGGACGAGCTAAATTTTTCTCTCTCAGAGCAGGTGAGTGAAACACTTTGCCTTTTGAAGTGGTGATGCATCTAATGTGAATGAGCTTAAGAAAAGGTATGAAAGCTAGTGTGGGTGATATGCCTCCCTTGAATAGTCCTTGACTCACTGGAGTTGCCTGAAATTTAATGCAGACAAAACTAGTAGAGATCATAAATAATAAATTTGCAATCTATACTTCATATAATTTAGAAATAATAAATTTAAAAAATAATTTTTTTTTTTAATTTCTTAAACAATTCAGTTTCACCTACCTTGAAAATTTTAATCCTTATAACTGCCTTCTTTACCAACTTTCTTAAATTCATTGAAAAATCTTATAGACTATGAAATTCTTCATGCTTTTAAAACAAAAGAACCAACCATAGCTTGCTGGGAATGTTTCATTAGTTCTCCTTCTCATTTTTTTTTCTCCTTTATCTTTTAATGCATCATAAAAATGCATTGCTTTGGTTTGAATGCTCATTTGATTTAACAAAATTCTCTTCTGGTTGCAGTCCTCAGTCCATATTGTTAAAAGATATTCCATGTTACACATTAAAGCTTCCGAGTCTTGTGATCATTTTTAACATATAAGATGCTGTGGTCATTCCGTGGCCTGTACTGATCCTTCTTCTTACCAGTGGCCTATACCGATGATTCAGTAATTCCTTTGTCACATGCAGTTTTAGCCAATGCACAATCTTCGTAATACCTTATAAGTTTTTGTTCTGTTGTTAACCATTTATGTTTCTTAAGTCCTTCACATTTCCTTTTCTTTCTCAAAATAAGTTACACATAGAAAATTTCTAAAGCAGCCATACAGAATTGCTGCCGCAATACTGTACTGTTGGCTATGTATTCTGGTGCAGTAAATGTGAACCAGAATGTTTGAGAACATTTTGAATTGCTCGCAAAGCATTCTGCTTAAATTTTGTAATACATTGCCGCTTTGCTGAAATGATAACTGTTAATGTAAAATGTAATCAGTGTAATTGCCTTTCTGTAAAATCACAATGTAAATTCTGCATATCACACTGATTCCAAGTCATGTTTTAGTGAATCACCTGCTGTTTTAAAGTGCATTATGCAAGATATTGCTGTATTTAACAAATTATGTTCTCGTTTTCATCCATGTTATTCTTCTTTCATAAAAAGAAGAATAACATGGATGAAAAGAAGAATTGCTACCTCCGAAAACTGGCGGTAGCAATCTCGATTTATTTTTTTATCATCATATTCTAGATATTTTCTCTCTAAGGGGCATGCAGGACATTGTATTAGTACATCGTTAAGAGTTAGCATTATTAATAACTGCCTATTGACATTTTTCCTCCAAATTAGTCTATTATTTGTCAGGATGTTTTATTTTTAATTCTCAGCCTTTCACCTTTCTGAAAAACTAGGCTAATATTCTTGAAATCTGCATTCAGCTTTTGTTATTTCAAACAGTTTTTTTAATATTAGTTTACAGTGTAGTTTTTGTTATTATCCTTTAAATTTGGAACATTAAACATTGTAAGAATTTTTTGCAGATTGCTCAATTGTCTCAGCATGGCAGTCCATTTTGAGTCTTTTGAACTCTAAAGCAAAATATTGATTAATGTTTATTCAACATTTTCTTTGGTAAAGATATATATACATTATTATTATATTTATTTTTTATATTTTAATTTATTTTTTTGTTTATAATGGGGCCCCACACATGAAAGGTCCAAAAACCTATAACACTACAGTGCCATGTGTGGACATGTAATAATTTTAGGATGTTAATTATTATTTTATTTACTTTTATATTAATTTTGTGTTGAACTGTCGTAAATTTATAATATCTTGATATTCAATTATTTTCTTTCTCTTTCCTATGTGTACTTTACTTCTATTCTGTTAAATCTTCTTTACCTTGTTTTATCTTAAGCCGATTGATTAGGTCCTCACTTGTAATCCTTTATACTACCTACAAGTGTTAGCACTGTTGGTGAAAAGACCTCTAGAATAGGCAATTCACGGATACAGTGTTAACTATTTCCCACACGATATAATTCAGGGAAAAAAAATTTTTTTTTTTCCCCGACTGCACTACCCTGAATTAAAGTTATGGCACAGGAAGAATAGTTATAACACCTATAAAATGATAAAAATAATACCTTAAATAGTCAGTCGTGGCAATTTCTCTGATTTAAGCACACGTTTGGTTATTTTTGTGAGACAGTGCATTGGTCAAAAATTAGGCGATAGTTTTAAACAAAACATGTTTATTTTACTTTAAGCACAATACAATATTAAACAAATTCTCTCTAATTCCTGCTTTAAACTTAAAAATCGTAACCTTACAGTATAGACCAGCAATTCACAATGCTAGAATAACTTGCTTTACGAACTCTAGATAATTACTAGCTGTTACAATCAATATCATTGACTAATACTCTTCTCAATAATTATACTAGCTAACTTTCAGCCTCAATTACTTCTTATAGTAATTAACAAGGCTACGTTCAACGGACATACAATTCTTGTTCACAATATCAGCGTTAACCTATTAAAATCTACTCACAAATTCAGCCCTACCAGTCTGGATGACTTTTGGTAGTCCTGCTGACTACTTTTCTTCGGTCCTATATCCTAGCATTTGCTTTTGGCAGTTATCCTAGGGTAGTCCTCATCTGGGATCTGTAGCATAGCTCACCGTCAGATTTTGGATCTACTGTCGACGCTGCATATCTGGTCGCACATGGCACATTCTACTACTTTAAATACATCTCCATAGAACGACCTTCCTCTCCTGGGGGTTTCTACTTCCGCAAGATGAACAAACTCGAACTCCTAGAACAGCCTTTAGCCTAAACTTCCGAACAGCCAGCTGCCCCCCTCTAGGTTCTCAAGGCCTCTTTTATGTGATTCAGAAAGCTCCTTGTTTTTTTTAGTGTCGGAGATCCCCGAATCTTCCATAAATAACTTACGTGACTGTTGTTTTGACCTTCAGAGTTGGCGGCAACAATCTCTATATCTGAATGACCTTCAATACTTTTGTTTACTTTTAAGTCGCCAACATAATCCGGTCTAATCTCCTTAACTTAAAGAATTATTTTTAACATTCTGTTACATCAAACCAACATAATGCACAATTTTAACCTTTACAATATTTTTTTATAATTTGTGAACAATTTCTATATCATTCTTTTTGTTAGTTAGCTTAACAAGTTTACAACCAGCACTTCTCCTTTAAAATACAGTAATTTATAATTTTGTTCTTTCCACATGATTTATGACCTCTGTAAAAATCGATGTCGGAAAACTTTTTATAAAATTTCACCACATCGAATTTTACAGGCATGCAATTAAGGAAAAAAATTTAGCCTGTTGATATGTTTCTTAAAGAGTGGAAGGTTATACTCAGTGGGAAAAACAAAATGGGAGAAATCGTTCCAAAGAATAGAGGTGGATGGAATGAAGGAAGCTGATTGGAAGTTAGTTTGGTGTGATGGTATATGGGCATTGGCCAGTGGCTGCTCTAGTTCTTACATGGTTAATAGAAAGTGGAGGAACTGTAGCAGCCAATTCAGAGGAGCAATGCCCATGAAAGATGTATAGAAAAGGCATATCACTGAAACAGAGCACCTATGATAGAGTGACTGAATGGAGTTCTGTAAGGGAAGGTTCATATTAAGTGGATCATCCTCTTCTGAATATCAAGAATTCTCAGGGAGATCTTGAGTGCTCCATCCCAAATATGAAACAGTACTCCAAAGTTGGTCAGATCTGGGACTTAATAAAAGTGTTAGGAGTTGAGACGAAGAGAAGTAATGTTTAGAATGGAAAAAAGAACACCGAGCTTTTTTAGAGGCTAAGAAGGCTATGTAATATGTTTGTGCAAGGATAAACTGGATGTGACATTCAACCCAAGAAGATAAAGCTGATCTTGAAAGAAAATTGGAAGATTGTCAAAAGTGAGAGGGAATGAGGTAGGATTTTTCTTGTGGATAATAAGGTAGACGAGTTATTTTGGCATTGCAATTAACTAAGTTGTCTTCAGCTCATTTTAGGATTTTGAGGAGGCCAGCGTTCAAGGTTATGGTTCATTGGTTATAGAAGAACTTGAAGCGTCTGACATTAGAGTACCGCAGGATTTATCGAATGAGGAAGAGGAATGAAGAGTACTGTCATCGATGAAGCTGTAAATAGGATTCAAAGTCAGAGAAAGGAGGTCATTGATGTAAAGGAGGAAGAGCGTTGGTGAGAGCACAGATCCCTGGAGCACTCCAGCATTGGAGAAATCTGATGACAGGAAGCCGTCCATCATGACACAATGAATGACCAGTGAGGAAGCTGGCAATCCTATCACAGAGTGTGGGAGGGAAGGCATAAAATGGCAGCTTGTTCAGGTGGCCTCGGTGCCAGACACAATCATATGTCTTTGAAATATTGAGAATGATAACACGAGTTTCTCAATATATGGCAAGGTTAATCATTCATCTTTAACACGTTCAGGTCAGTGTAGTAGTAGTAGTAGCAGCTTGCTCTTCATGAACCTATCTGGCAAAGTGAGAGAAATTACTGTCAATTTCGTTCCTGCATGTCTTTGAATGCACTGCTTTTCATAACAGTTTCATCAAATGTAACTAATCGTGCATTGAGAAGTGGGGATAGATGAAAAGGAATGGTCTTTTCAGAATATATTAAAAAACATTAATTAAAGAGAACGATATATTTGATTATTATGTTACACCTCCGAGGAGTCCAATTACTCATCGAGGGAGGGCACCTACACTACAACTCTGTCTTCACCAACTACAGCGAACCACATCATCTTCACCAATGCCATCCACTGCCCACTACCACTAGTGTTTTCACAGACAATCACAAACATCCATGTCAACGGCAGGATTCGAACCCGCAGCCTTTTGGCTGGAGAGCCAATATCCAACAATTCAGCCAACCAGACTGGCAGTTATAACCAGATATAAGGAAGAGAAAGAATTGATGTGAATAAAAAGACTTTCAGTATGGTAAAATGGGTTATGAATAACTTAAATCTGTGATATTATATGTGCACTTGTGTTATAAGTATCTGGGGGTGAAATGAAGATACGTGATCCTATAAACTCTAGACTTTCATATTTGTACTAGGGGGGAGTCCCCCCCCCCCGACACCTACAGCACCCAATCCCCCAAGTTCCAGACTGGTAGGCTGCTTCTCCTCGAATTTTGACAATCTTCCAATTTTCTTTCAAGATCAACTTTATCTTCTTTACATACATATATTATAGAGTAGATTTATGATGGACATAATTTAAAAAAAAAAAAAAAAAACTTATGATTAGATGGAAAGGGATTTGGTTGCAAAATATAAATCACTTATACTGCAGATGCAAGAAAAACAAGTTGTTTTATTGTATCACTGAATATGGTACAGAGACATTTGCAGTCTGTGTAATATATTTGTCAACAAATAGTGCAATTAGAGACAACTGGGATAAAAATGGCAGTACCTGATGAGTTGCAACAAATATGCTGCATAAACTTTGTGTCAGTGAGGCTGCCCACCAGTCCAACATGCGAGTGGCACACAAACAAGCAGCAATAAAATTCTACTGAAAGGATTGCAACTAACATGGTATGTAAACTTCGCATCAGTTCAAGCCAATCCATACAACACGGAAGCGGCACACAAACGATAATGAGAAGTCCTGTCAGCACAATAAACATGCAAAAAACTTCCTGACTTCAACATATTGAAGGAGATAAATTTCAAACGAACAAACAAAATAAAAAGTCTAGTTTCGCTGAGCAATCATATACGAATGAACGTTAGTTGATTTGTTGTCTTATTAAGGATATCTCTTACTATTCTGATGGATGTTCTCTAATTGTTATATTTTTTCTAACAAGTATTTTTCTGTTTGAAAAAATTTACTTTGTTAAACTAATTTTTAATTTTTTATTATCTTCTTTTAGGAGCATGATGTTCATGAATCTGTCAGTATGCGTCTGTCTCAGAAGAAACAAGTTATACAACTCAGTGAATGCTTAGAACTATTCACAACAACAGAAAAATTAGGGGTTGATGATCCGTGGTACTGTCCTGCTTGTGAAAAACACCAACAAGCTACAAAAAAATTTGATCTTTGGTCTTTGTCTCAAATTCTCATTATCCACCTAAAACGCTTTTCATATAATCGATACTGGAGAGACAAACTAGATACTCTAGTAGATTTCCCTGCATAGTAAGTAATCATGTTTTTGCTGTTTTTATTTTAATTTTTTTTTTTTAAACAATTATGTCCGTTATCCCTGACATAGAAGTTTAATATTTAAATTAAAATAAATGTTTAACAAAAAAATAATAATAAAATAAATTAGCATTTTTTTGTTTTAATTACATACAATATTGGAATTTTCTGTTTGAAGAGATTGCATTCCTGAAAATGCTATCCAAATTCAATGCACAAATATGAAAACAAGTATTGAAATCTTCCAGGACAATCATAACAAGATGTTTTGCAAAGCATTCTTATATTTAAATCCATGTTAGCTTGGGTGTACTATTGTCGTGACGTTCTATTTTCATGTAATGTTCTAAATCCGCCATCTTGGTTCAAGTCACTCTTATCAATATAACACTTAATCGCAATTGATCACCGATCCAAAAGTAGAGAAATTTATAATTATACTGCGCCACCCTATTTTTAGATTAGTCTATATAAAATAGTAGGATCAATTCTTAATTAAGTTAGCAGTCTTCTCATTAGTTTAGGCCGAATTATTTACTATTCCACTTGGGGTTTCCGCAAGATTCAAATATTTATGAACGGTGCAATAAAAAGGAATTCAGGCAAACACAATATTTAGATTAACAAAATAAAACATTTAATATATAATATATATAACAAATACAAGAATACTGCTTTAAAATGAAACAATACAATTAACTTAATACATCTTGCTAAGTCACTCATGCCAATTCAATGTTCTAAACTTTCACATACAATTCACAGCTTTAAAATCACAAGCTTTCTTAACTCAAGTTAATAAAACGAAACTTCTTATTTGATCAGTCTCCACATATCTATCAGTTGTACTTAATGTTTAAATTCACAGCAGGCACTAATCAAGGTAGACAATATTCCAAGCAATCTTATTTCGGACCTTGAACTTCGAAGATACGTTATAGTTAATGTTAGAATAAACAAACATGTATGACTACTCTTACCAGATACAATCTTCAATACATCAATTTATTGCGAGCACACTTATGGATTAACTCATTTGAGCTAGCGGAACACATTAAATAAAATTCTCCAACGCTTTAACTGAACTATTGTTAATCGCGCTTCACTACTCTAAACAACAGCAATATGGTACTGATATCCTTCCTTGTTTACTTTTCTGCAACTAGATAAATTCATTATATTCTTCTCAGGGCAACACAGAATTAAGACGTAATCCAAGATTAACTGGAACTAATCAGAATTTCCCATTGAATGTCCAGTTCTTTATTTATCCGATTACGACATCAATTTTCCTCTATAACCACAGCTGATTTCACTTGCAGCTAAGTATATGATTCACTATGTTTTGGCTCACTTCTAAACACTATTCTCATGAATTTCTGCCCTAGAGAACTTATAATTTTCTTCCACTTCTTTTGCTTGTATCCTACCTTCCTTTCCGCTCCGCAAAAACTTCCTCTCTTCTCTCTAATTAATAATCTTATCTTATTTCTTTTCCAACCCTTTCAGTCCGAAGGTCACGCTGTATTCGACTCGTGTTTGTTTATTTCATGCATCTCCATGACAACGCATGAACGTAAACATTTCGCTAATGTAACACAACGCTCTACTCTTACATACCTGATTACATAACATTAAAATTTCGCAAATAAGAATAAACAGAATATTTGAGCTACTTAATCAACTCTTTCATTACGTATACAATTATTTATAATACACTTTTCGTTACTTTACATATATATTTAGTTATCATAAATTTCTACACATATTATTATTTAATAAATTAATAGTAGGTTAAGTTTAGAATAAATAATTAAATAGTAATCCTTAATTAAGGAATAATAAGTAATTTTTATACAAATCATGATTAATATATAATAAGCAATGTTAAATGTGAATGAAAAAAAATAAATTACACAACATAGTTTCATTCACAATTTAACACTATTAGCATTTTATTTATTTTTGTTCATAACATATAATTTGTATGTATTTGGTTCTAAGTAAAATCATTTTGCTATTTATTTTATTTAGCGTATGACATAATAGACACGTGACATCAGAATATATAAATACATATTTGTGCAGACAATAAAAATGATACAAGTAATGCACATATACAAATATCAGATTAAAAAAAAAAAAATTAAATTAAAGTCTAAAATTTTAAATGAAGTTCAGATAGCCAATCAAGAGCTGAAGGATCAGCCTCGAAAAAGTCTCTCAGGTTGCTGGGGTAGGCTCTTATCCTGCAGTCCTCCGCAACGTGCCGAATGGTTTGGTTTATGGCCCCACAGTCGTACTGGGGTTAGGTGATCTTCCCCACTTGTGTAAGCTGTCTGTGCAGATATCATGTCCAGTGCGTATCCTGTTTAGGCTTTTCCATAGATGACATGGAAGCTCAATCCCTTTTGGATTTTGGTTGGGAAGGATATAATTGTTTAAGTCTGGTGGCGATTTTTCTTTCCAAGTTTCTAGCCATTTCGAATTAACATTGAAATTACTATTTACTAGTTCTTCAGCCAGTATTAGTGGAGGCCGTCGGGATTTAAGGTGATTCATATTTATATATGGGAGGTCTTCATGTATCGGCAACAGGGGGATTGCTGTTTATTTTTTTGTATTTTACCAGAGCATTTTGTCTGTGCAGGTTCGGTGGTGCAATATTGCTCAAAGTTGGAAGCTAGTAGAGGGTAAGTGGATTTGACAACCTGTTATTGTCCTCATCGCGGTATTTATTTGCGTGTCGATTTTCTTGATTATGAGGACTGTTTAGCCATACTGGTGAACAATATTCTGCCAGAGTAGAGTAAGGCCAACATGGAGTATCGCAGTGTAATGGCAGAAGAACCCCATATAGAACCACACAGTTTTTGTATGATGTTATTACGGGTTCTGATCTTTAAAGAGAGATTCTCCAGATGTCTTTTGAAAGATAGTATTCTATCCAGGGTAACCCAGATAATTAGGGAAATCTTGGTGCTGCAGCATTGGGTTGTTAAAGCTGACTTGAAGTTTCCTATTTGTCAATTTGGTATTTAGGTGAAAAGAGCTAACCTCGGTCTTATTGAGGTTTGGTGTTAGTATTGTGAGAATATCTTCAGTTACTTCAATGCTCTTGTGTTGGATAGCGAGGGCTATGTCATCAGCATAAGTAAATTATTTTGACCTGGTTGTTGGTAGATCAGATGTATATAAGTTGAACAAGATTGGTGCTAATACTGAACCCTGTGGGAGCCCATTGTTCAGCTTTCTTAGTTTGCTCATTTTGTTTCTCAGTACCACATGGAAGAACCTGTCAGAAAGCATGTTACCAATAAGTCTTATGATGGATTGGCATGGTATGACGTATCAGCTTGTATAGCATCCCCGCTTTCCATACCGTGTCATATACAACAGTAAGGTCAACAAACACAACAGAGGTTTTCAAACATCTCTGGAAACCTGCTTCGATATGGGTAGTAAGGCTTAGTACTTGGTCCGTACAACTACTTTGAGTCCTAAAGCCTGCTTGCCCAACAGGGATAACTTCAGATATTTTTGGCCCAGTTCTGTTAAGGAGGAGTCTCTCGAGGAGCTTATAACAGCAACTGAGGAGTGCAATTAGGCGATAGCTCTCTGCTTGATCTTGAGGCTTGTTGGGTTTTAATATGGCTATTATTTTGGTTCTCTTCAAAGCTGTTGGAAGATTTCCTCTCCTTAAAATGTGAGAAAAGAATCTTGTTAGCCATTGAAGAGCATTTTTTCTGCAGTTTACCAAGAATTCCGGGTGAACACCATCAAAGCCTGATGCTTTGCCAGTTTTCATCTCCTTTAAGGCCTCAGTTATTTCGTCTGTGGTAAATTCTCTTGAAAATTGGGAACTGCCATCTGCACTTTGTCGTAAGTTTCTGAGTGTTCATTTAACTTCCCGTGTGTGTTGATGATCTCGAGGGGGCTCTACACAGCAAGGTTATTCGACAGGTAATTTGATTTGGAGTAACCAAAGGATCTTTACAGGTGATTGGGTTACTTCCACCTAACTTCTTTAATAGGCTCCATGCTTTTCTACTTGATTTTTTAAAATCTAAGCCCTCTGTAGTTTTTGTCCATTTTTCTCTATGCTCATTATCAAGCTTCTGGAGTAATTCGTCAGCTATGTCACAGTCACCAGATTCTAAATAGACTTGGTATAGCTCTTCACAGTCTTTATTCCAGCCAGGTATGTATACCTTTCGGAAACCCCTTGAAATATACTTTTTCGCTGTTGATATGACTGCTCCAATAAATATGTTGTAGTTTTCACTCACAGGAGGTATCGATCTTACTATTTTATCCAGTTCTTGTGAAAAATCCTGCCAGTTCGCTTTTCTAAAATTCCATCTTGGTCGTGAAATAGACCGTATTATTGGTATTTGTATTCCTACTTCTACCAATACTGGGCGATGTTAGCTGTGTGGAAAATCTTCAACGACTTGTCTTGTTGTGTCTGGGTTGTAGTCCCTCTTCTGTGCTGTAGCCTTAAAGGTGCCTTTGTCCCTTGCATCAAATATTAAGCTAAGATTGTTTTGCTCAGCCCAGTTTGTTAATGCTTCACCATTTCCATCATTATTATTGTAATTCCACATGGTGTGATGGCTGTTAAAATCTCCTATGTAAATAGTAGGATGTGGAAATATGGCAATTACTTCAGGTGGCCCTTTTTACCAGGGGAGGCTTATAGATGTTAACCACTGTGTGTATCTTCAATTTTGGCTATGATAGTGTGTATATTCTGATTAATATGTGCTGATATTAAATGGGCATTCTCTATATTTTTGCGTATGTAAGTTGCACAGCCATGAGCTTGGTGATGTGTAGCTCCTAGTATATCGTACCCTGCAATTTTTCCTCTAGATTTCAATTGTTGTTGATTATCTGTGTGCATCTCTTGAATGACAGCTATGCCTATATCATTTTCCCAAAGGATTTTTGAGATATTGACTTTTAGCAAAGCTGATTCCTTCAATGTTGAGTTGGCAAATCTGGAAATTAGCACCTAGTTTTCTTTTCTTGTGGTCCTGAAAAGGACCGTTTGGTGATTGTATAGTTTGTATTTCATGTGTCTATAGCCAGGAGATCGTTAAGATGGGTCTTAACTCTCTGGCTCATTTAGCATTACCCAGGGTGCACCACGTGGAAGCGAGCTAGGAATACAACCCTCATTTTGCCTAATTTCATCCCTTCAAATGGTTAGATTTCAATGTAACTGAAATCACAGGCACATTTTAATAGAGATCATCAGACCCATATTTTGTTAATTTTTATCCAACCAGAACAGTTATATGATACAATTGTACAAATGAATCATCATCATACTCCTGATATGTGCTCCTGATAGGTGGGTGTACAGGATGTTACAATAGTACTACATGATAAAGTTAGATCATTACTAACTTCTTATCAACAATTTCCTTCTAAAATAATCTGTTAGCTGTCAAGACTCCAATATTATTAGTCTTACTGTATCAATCCACATAGATCTTCATCCAGGCCTTTTTCATGCCATCCTGACAAAGAACACTTTGTTTGCTAATCTTTGTTCTCCCATTCTGTATAAGTGACTATACCGAGATTAGCTATGCTAACACCATCAGGTTGTTTCCTAATGTCCTCGTTTTTAATATGATATTGCCATCTGTTCATTCCCTAATCTTCCTTAGAATTCTCATATCTGTTGTCTCCAGTCTTTGATCAAGTGTTTTATTTCTAACCCAACTCAAATCTGTAACTTAAAATCAGTTTGAACACTGTTTTGTATACAGCATATCAATTTATTCATTTGACTTTCTTTCTGTACTAGCTTTGCTAATTCTGTTGTCCATTTCCATAATTAATTTGCCATCTTTACTAAAAATTATGCCTAAATAGCTGAAATGCTTTACTTGTTCTATAGGTTTTCTATTCAGAATGCAGTTAATGTTTTCAGTGTTTCTGCCTATTTTCATTGTCTTTGTCTTTTTATGGGTGATTTTCTTACCAAATTACTACAGCAATTTAGTCAGGAAATTCTGCAGACTTGTGCTAGATTCATTTAGGAGTATAATATCATCTGCATAAAGGTAAGACCTGAGATCTCCCCACCGGCTATGACGTCTATAGCCATCAAGTTCTGGATATATGTAACATCCATTGAATAACATGGATAAGAAGTGCAATTTTGTCTCACTATTTCATCCACTTGCCGATAAGGAGGTTAACATCTTCAATTTTGATATCAGCTTTAACCTCCTTACCGGCCATTATGGATCAAATACGCATCCTTATATGCTTCGTATCCATCATATATTTCAATGTAAAATCAATGGTATTACGATTTTAATATTCACTTCGCATCCATGATAACCTTGACGTCTATAGACGTCTTGGCCTGTAGCATGGTTAATGCTACTTTCCTTCATAATGTGATCCATATAGATGATAAATAGCAGTGGAAATAACATGCATCCTTGTCTCACACTTGATTTATCAAACCCTCTTTTTGTACATCCTTCAGTTCTTACTGCTGGCTTGAAACTGAAATATAGACTACATATTGCTTGATATAATGTCTCATTTACCTGTCATATGCCTTTTATATCTGCTAAACTTAATTACAGATCCTTGTTATGTTCCAATGTTTTCTCAAAACTATTTGTTTTAAAGTGAAAATCTCTTTGTTAGTGAAGTCAATAAAGAAATCAGACATCTGTGTATCTTTTTCTCCACTATAAGAAAACTTGTTATGTAGTAGAGGAAAAAATATTTAAATGGAGGGAAATTATGCTGAGAAATACTATACCTAAAGGTAGTAGAGTTCAAACAATGGTAGCATTACTTTTGAAACATTCATCTCACAATGTTGACATTCGATGTTAGTGAAGTGAAGAAGGAAGTCGCCGTAGCTGTTTACAAGGTGACTAACTTTAATCAGGTCTTTTCAATCAACTAGTGAGTTAGTCAGTCTCATACAGAGATAGATGGTTTCCTCATGGAAACTCATGGTTTTTTTTTTTTTTTTTGGTCCCTTAGAATAGGCAAACCAGTCCCATGAACACACACTTCTATAGACATAAACTACTTACCCCTAGAAGAATGGCAAGCTGACTGCATTAAAATTGCCTAAGCCCCTAATCAGGGGACTCAAAACTCATCTTGGGTGGATGAGAATATGAATGGAGGTAGAAAAGACTAAAACAAGTTTCTAAGAAGTTCATGTAGATTTGAACACCTTAAATATTAGGCAATTCAAAGTACACTGGGATGAACAAATTCAGAATAGAAAATTGGGCAGTGAGAGTTATTTATGCATATTATCCTCAGAAGGGAAGAAGTAGAGGAAGTTTGTTTGAGTCATTAGATAAGACAGTGGACATAATGAAAGAAAAAACTAGTTCTGTTTGATCTAAACAGAAGAGTAGAAAATGAATCCCAGAAATATAAAAATGTTTTGGAGAAATTTGTATTTATGACATGGACTATTCATCACTATATTCTAAAATAAAAATGTGCATAAATTCACATGGAAAGAACACACATGAAATATGAAAAATCTTATCGATAGGATAAGACAGTGGACATAATGAAAAAAAAAACTAGTTCTATTTGATCTAAACAGAAGAGTAGAAAATGAATCCCAGAAAGATAAAAATGTTTTGGAGAAATTTGTATTTATGACATGGACTATTCATCACTATATTCTAAAATAAAAATGTGCATAAATTCACATGGAAAGAAAACACACATGAAATATGAAAAATCTTATTGACTATGTTACTGTTTCACACTGATACAATGGGATTTGAAATAGGAAGTGATCACCATTTAGTTTTGAGCAGAATAAAAATCAATATTATGCTAAAAAGAAAAATATATATGCAGGAAAGTTTTAAAAAGAATCAAACTCAGAAACTTTTAAATATACATACTCTGTATGTGGGGGTGCTTAATGATCAAAGGTGTATAACTGAGAGGAGACCTCCACATCGCCTTTAAAGGAATGTGGAGAACCGACCAGGGCTTCTGACCTAATGTCCAATCCTCACCTTCTCATGGTGCACCCTGTTGGGTATCTACCTGGATACTGAATGAACGAGGGTGAGCTGGCAATTTGGGATTTATCCGACCAAATTGTAATTCTTATTGGCTTAAACCAAATTATAAAATGATGATAAAGCATGACAAAATTTCAAGCCGGCTAGGACGCCGCCCAGTTAAACAAGGCTCCAGTTGTTTTCACCAGGGAACCAGGGTGAATAGCAAAAAGTCAGCTACTGGAACAAATCTGAAAAAACACCCCAACTCACATCACCAGAGTTAAAGATCGGTACTATCAACATAAGAAGACTGAATGGCAAAGAAATGGAGCTAGCTTAGGAATAAGATAAGTACCAGATCGACATAATAAGGGTGACTGAAACAAAAAAGAAAAAACTGGTGAGATCTTTCTGATCAGGTGACTAAAACAAAAACTGGTGAGATCTTTCTGAGCAATAAATACAAAATGTTATATTCAGGCAATGACAATCAAGGAAAAGAAGGAGTAACCATTGTATTCAACACTAAATGCGAGGCTAATCTTCTTGAATGCCAGGCAGCCTCAAGTAGAGTGATGTGGGTAAATATCAGAATGGGGAACTGGACAATGAGATTTATTTGTGCCTATGGTCCCATAGAAGGTTCTACTAAGGTAGAAGTGGAGGAATTTTTTAATGAGCAACTGACACAATGAAAAAGGAAAATTTGGTCCTTCTTGGGGATCTAAATAGCAGAGTAGGAAATGATTGTCAGAAATACAAAAATATTTTGGGAAAATTTGGAGAAAAGAGCAAAGCTAATAATAATGGCAAATACCTGTTGGATTTCTGCTCAGGACATGGACAGGTTATTACTAATACCATGTTCCAACATAAAAATGTGCACAAATTCACATGGAGAGAAGAGGCAAGGAAAAAGAAAAGTCTCATTGACTATGTTATTGGTGATAGTGATGTTTTCTCCCTTGTGCAGGACACCAGAGTATACAGGGGGATGTGAAATTGGAAGTGATCACTATTTAGTCTTGAGCAGGATAAAATTGAATTTCATATTGAAAAGAATAACATGTAGGAAAGTTTTAAAGCAAATAAAAGTTGAGCAGCTCTCAGATATGAACTGCAGACTAAAATACACAAAGATTATTGAAGAAAAAATGAAAGAGTTTGAGAACAGGAACCAAACTTTAGAGATTCAGTGGCAATCCTTGCAGAAAACCTTAATAGATTCAGCCAGAAAGGCATGTGTTGAGTGTGTCTGCACGGATAAAAAAATCAGAACTCCATGGTGGACACAGGAAGTTAAAGAGGCAGTGAAGGAAAAGAAGAAAGCATATCAAAAGTTCCAGGCAAATAAGTCAGCTTGTATTCTTAGAGAATACAGAGGACAAATGTAAGAAAGCTAAACGAAAGTCATTGGAGGACGTCGGCAAGAACATAGAAAATAAATATCAAGAAGGTGGCAAAATATTTTGGAGGTTATTGAAGAAGCTTAGAAATGGAGAAAAGAGTACTGTAAAAGGAGTTAGAGATGATAAAGGTGACATGAAAATGGGAGAAAAAGATATCTTTGAAGTATGGAGTAATTACTTCAAGAAATTGCTCAATGAAACAAGCAGTGATGACACAGTGGTAAAAAAACACTCAACAGTCATACAGTGAGGAATACATATCCATACTTGAAGTAGAAAAAGCCATGAAAGGCTTGAAATGTGGAAAGGCAGCAGGAGTAGATGATATTCGACCAGAAATGCTAAAGTATTGTGGTATAAAAGTCTTGTAGTGGCTGCACTGCATAATTCAGAAGGCCTGGGCAGAGGCACGAATTCCTTATGATTGGAGTAGAGTTCTCATAGTACTCATATATAAAAACGGAAATAAAACTGAATGTGAGAATTACAGAGGTATTTCCTTACTGAGTGTTCCTGGCAAGATCTATGCAAGTATACTTGAGAAACGGTTGAGAAGAATTGTGGAAGAAAAGCTTGGTGAAGGACAAGCTGGATTCCAGCCAAATAGAGGCTGTCAGGATCAGATCTTCACTTTACGACAAATAGTGGAGAAATCATGGGAATATAACAAAGATCTCTATTTGAGTTTTGTAGATCTGGAAAAGGCATATGATAAGGTGCCAAGAGAGAAGCTATTCAATACGCTAGAGTTATCTGGTGTCAATGGAGCATTGTATCAAGCAATACTTAGTCTTTATTTGAGTTGTAAGCAAGCAGTTAGAATTGAAGGAAGTACAGGAAGATGGTTTAATGTTAAATCTGGTGTGAGACAAGGATGTACATTATCCCCTCTGTTATTCATTATCTATATAGATCACATTATGAAGGAAAGTGATATTAAACATGATATCAAAATTGGAGATGTTAATGTCAGCTCTTTGCTTTATGCGGACGATGTTATACTTATCAATAAATCCACTACAAGTTTGCAAGATTCTCTGACTAAATTGAATAGCTGTTGTAATAGATATGGTATGAAGGTCAGCAATAAAAAGACAAAGACAATGAAATTAGGCAGAATCATTGAAAATGTCAACTGCATTGTGAACGGAGAATCTATTGAACAAGTAAAACATTTCACCTACTTAGGCACGATTTTTAGTGAAGATGGTAAATTAAATATGGAAATAGACAACAGAATCAATAAAGCTGGTACAGTAGGAAGTCAATTGAATAAATTCATATGGAATAAGAGAGAAATTAGTCAGAACACTAAATTAGTTGTATACAAGACAGTGTTCAGACCAGTTTTAACTTATGGATCTGAGAGCTGGGTCAGAAGTAAAACACTTGACCAAAGACTAGAGACTGCAGATACGAGAGTCCTGAGAAAGATTAGAGGCATGAACAGATGGCATCAATGGCAAATCATATTAAAAATGAGGATATTAGGAAAGAACTTGACATTGTCAGCATCCAGGAATGCGTTAGCAGAGCTAATCTCAGGTGGTATGGTCATTTAAACAAAACGGGCAAGGAAAGATTGGCAAAACAAGTGTTCTCTGCCAGGTTGGCAGGAAAACGACGCAGAGGCAGACCAAGATATAGGTGGTTTGATAGGGTACAAAGTGCCTTAGATGACAGAAATATAAGATCTGATAATATTGGAGTCTTGACAAGTAACAGACTGATCTGGAGGAAAATTGTAGATAGGAAGTTAGTAATGATGTAAATTTTTCATGTAGCACTATCATATCCTGTACACCTCTTAAGGGATTTGGCAGGAATTTGATGGTGATGATGATACTCTGTGTGTGTGTGGGGGGGGTTTGAAACCACGAGCAGAACTGTAATAACCCAGGGCAATAACTGAAGAAAACAGTGATTCTGATTTTGAAGACTTCTCTGGTAAGAGGATATTGCATTATTTAAGAACATAATTAGTAGAAAAATATTTTGACTACCAGTTTCATGAACAACTATGGTTCACTTCGAATGGACTAAATAGTAAATAAATCAACAGTAAACTTACAAGCAGATACCTATAACCATATTAGATCTTTGAAAAAGACTAACAGTTGAATGTGTGCATGTACTGTGTGTGTGTAGAAAAATAAAGATATTTTTTCTACCAATTAGTTCTACATGTATGAATACCAGCTATAATAAAAGCTGGTTCATTCATCCAGGAAGTATCTGGCAAGGAAGTTGTTTGCAAGGATAGCAAAATCAGAAACTTCATGGTAGAATCAAGAAGCTAGAGAGAAGTGAAGATTTCTTCCTTTGCCTCTAACTAAAAATATTAGGACTCATCCTAATGTAATCATTAAGAGATATCATTAGTTGAAAAATGTGAAAAGGCAGTTAGAGCATAGATGTTTGCCAGAAATGCTAATGGAAGAATAAAAATTTTACAGTGGTTATTGCATAATTCACAAGGCTGTGTGATTGGAGTACATTGGAACCAATCTAGAAAAATTAATAATAATAATGATGAAACAATAAATGCACTATAGAGGAATTTCCTTAATTTTTAAAATTAATAATAAATTAATAATTAATAAATAAATAAATAATAATAAAAATAAATAATAATAATAATGAAACAATAAATACACTATGGAGGAATTTCCTTACTGAGTCTTCTGGGTAAGATTTACAAGCTTACTTGAGAAAAGACTAAAAAAGATGAAGGATTAAATTCAAATAGGGGTTGAGAATATAGCAATGATCTGTAAATCGTTGCTATATTTTGTTGAGTCGTGACTTCTGACTCAACAAAATTTTCTTTGTTTTTTTAGCAACATCCATTAAGAAAGCTGTTCAAAATGCTACAGTTATATCCCTCAATGTGAGGCACCTGTTCAGGGTGAAGTGGTGTGCCCCCCCCCCCCCCCCCCATCGATGGTACTGGCCCTTTTCATCCTTCCATTTTTCTTTGCTTTTCTTCCATATTCTTCATTCTACTTCTTTTTTACTGAGTTTTTTTTACTATCTTATCTTCTAAACTACCATCACTAGGATTCAACACCTTATCATCACGTTTGCCATGCAGTGCGACCTGTAGACATCTGTAAAGAGGGATCCTGTAGTCTTGCATTACTTTGGCTTCTGCCTCTGCAAGATGGGCAGTTATTCACCATCAATGCTATTCACGATTACTGACCAGCAGCATTCTTAAATAGTTGCCTAGAACACATGGTGATGAACATAACCAAGTATTTTGCATATACGTTTATGTACATCTGCATAAAGGTTTCTAATTCAGTGGCCAGTGTGTTCAAAATCAATTCTTTATCATTTGACCTCATCCTCATATCTGGCTCCATTTTGTTGATATCTTTACACTTTAGACAGGATTACTACAATTATTAAACTCCTTGTACTCTCCTGTATCATATTCACTATTGAATGTGAATCCAAAACAGTCTAAGGTACCCTTTTCAGATACCTTAATAATCCTTAATCCTTCATCTAGTAATGAATTTTCTGTTTATAGAACATCTTTCTTTCGTAATCTTTCCCTCCTTTACCTTTACGGTGTCGAAGGTTTCTATTCCTTATAATTTCAACCGTTATACAAGGATAAGGTGGTTGACCCTATGCCTCCTGGTGTATCCTATGTCTGTAGAAGCATTGAGTTCTCAAGGTTGGTTTGCCTGCTTGCAGGAGGAAATACTGCAGATAAACTGAGGAGAAAGACCCTGCAGTCCACACCCAAGACTGGCTAATTTGGCAATGTCTGAGAAAGATCGTAAGCTCCACACGTCAGTGATGGGAATTGAGCCCAGGACACTCCTTTCCCAGGCATATGGTTGCGAAGCACATAGCCACTAGGCTAACTGCACAGACTCTTTAATCATGGATACATCTATTCGTCCTCAAACCATCATCCATCATAGAAGACAGGTCTTATCAAAAGTCTTGTACACAGTGCCTGTGCAATCTGTCCTATATAATAATTACTCTGGTGACTACTGATTACAGCAAAACTACCATCCAGAAAATTATTGACATTTATCATCCCTCAGCCAGACTACAATCTGATGTGAAAAGATACTCTACTTTAAAGGAATGTCTGAACAAATAACATGAATTCTTCACTAGTACAATTTATATGCTTCCTTCAAACCAGCTCAGAAGTTGTATTCTTTGCTACCATCTGCCAAGGAAAAATTACCACCTGTCTCCTTGTCAGGTGTATCTCAAGTGCCTTCTTCATGTCAGCTTTGTGACTTTGGACAGACTGGCCATTCTGCTAAGATTAGAATCCAGGAACATCAGGAACTGCATTGCATTTTTAGAATCTGACAAATCTGGCCTTGCTTCCCATGATGTAAACACAGATTTCTTTAGAACTAGATCAAGATTATTCATCCAGCAGATTCAAATTTGATCATCTGTTAATTGAAATGTGAAACCTTGACCTCTTTGATTGAATGGCAGTTTCAAAGTTCTGGGAAGTAGTTGCCATTAATATTTTTTTTTTTTAAATACTGATTAGTTATTTAAATTTTAGTTACAGAAACTATCCAACTCATTCCCTTTAAAACTGCATCTAACAAGGGGGTTCATACCACACGTTTTTGGTTACCTTCTGTTATCTAAAGTTTATTTATCTGGAAAGAATAACAGTTTTCCCAATTATTAAACCTATTCTGATTATTTCACTTATTTTAGTCTCATAAGTGTGATAAAATAATTATATTAAAAAAATTAAGTAATATAAAAACTTTACAAATATAATTATTTTCATAAAATTTGATTTAAAAAACTTTATAAGTGATACCCCCCCAACCCGAATTAAGTTAGCTTTAGAATTAAAAAAAAACAAAAAAACTTCGAGATTTGACAAACAAACTAAGCAAAACCCATTGTTAATCCATTTGAGGTTTACAAAATTCAGATCTCCACTTCAAAGAAGAATCACTTTTTCTTAACCTAAAACAAAAAAGGATAAACATGGTCCTATCTCAGCCTCTTTATAAAAGTCGCACCATGGGTTTATTTTGTTTTTGAAAACAGCCTTGGCATAGAATTCCAACTTGGCAGTTCATATAAAACATTCATTGTTCCTAAGTTCTGGAGACAGTGGAGTAACTGGACTACTGTTGTTGTCCATACTAATGGAAAATAACATTCTTTAAACTATACAGCAATCCCTCGATTAATTTGTTCTTTAAAACAGGCGCATTAATCAAAAATGCACTAATCGAATATAGTAACCTATGGGAAAATGTATAATTCGTTCTTCGGGTTTCTTTTTTGACCCTTAAGTTTTTTTATAAAAGAATTGGGGTATGTCTCAGGGCCTAGTTAAAGGAAAACCATGAAGCTGAAAAACAATAAAACATATTCAGAATATAAATTTATTATTCTGCTTCTTAATAGAGAATTGAGCTAACATAGTTTGGCATGCATGGCTCTATTGCCTCTTCTGCAAATTTTAATTCTCTTCACCAGGATCGGTCTCTAAGCATTGCTGCTTAAAAACTTCGATTGTACGAAAACTATTTTCAAATTGTTTCTGTGAAACCTCTTTGGGCTTGTCAGTGATTAAATTTTCTTCAGGATCTTCCCACTGTGCATCTAAATTTAGCAGGTCGGAATCACTCAACTTCTCAGAATGAGATTTAATTAACTTAGATTCATTTGAAAAGCCTCTAAAATCATTTGCACAATGGGGAAGAATGTGCTTCCCCATTTCTCTGATTTGGCTAGAAAAGTCTTGGAAGGCATTCGCTTCCAAAAAAAAAGGCAGTTTCATCGACATTAAATATTTGTTAATCATAATAGTCCCCCTTCTTACACAATTTTCTTCAAAATCTTTGGATATCTCCTTATCTGCACTTGCAACTTCGCCTGTGATTAGAACATTATGTAGGCTATTTCTCTTTTTGAAACGCTCAAATCACCCAGCACTAGCATGGAATTCTTTTTCTTTTCCATCATTGATAGCTCTTTCTTTCAGGGTTGCAAAGAGGTTTAATGCTTTTGATTCAATAAGGCCAGTGTTTAGCGGAATCTGTTTTTGGTTACAATCTTCGATCCATGTAAAAAGAAGTCTCTAATTCAGTCATTATAATACTTTGATTTCGAGTGCATGCATGATGAACTTGAAGCAGCCTTTCCTTTCTCTTTGTATTCAGCAGTTGATTCACCCATTTTTTGTGTTCTTGCCCTATCTTTGCTCTGGACTCACCTTGTTCATTTTTCTTTATTATTTCAATTTTTCTTCCAATTAGATTACTTTTTGAATCATTTTCACACTTCTATTTTTTGCTTACTAATTCTTTTATTCATGATTAAAGGTTAGGAAAATAATTTAAAATAAATAAAGTAAGGAAAACAATTGTAAAATGTTATGTATTGTCATTTATTCAATTTATAATTTATATTGTGTTCTTCTTATATCACTTATCTTATTCACAGTTAAACCTATCCACACAATTTGGCTGATTCTTAGAATGATTATATATTAAATAAATTGACAAAGGATTGATTTCTGAATAGTCCAATCCTCAGCAATAACAGTTACTTCCTATTCAGGTTCTGGCAATATTTATTTGATCAAGCTGCACCAGCCAGATCCTTAGGTTTGAAATTCCTTTCAACCAAGAAGTAACCCTCAGAAAACATACTAAGTAAATCAATCTATTAATTACTCCTCATATCAAATTTTATCTATCTCTCTTAAAACACTTTAGATTGCAGTCATGGTCTCTGTCATATATTTCTCTCCCACTCAGATTCAAATATTAGCAAGCGGTGCATTGGATTCAAATCAAGGCACAAAGCAGGTTAAGATAATCAATATACATTTATTAGATTCCAAAGATTACACATTTACAATAAAAAACACTAGTAGGAATAGAGTTATCCCAAAAAACATAACAACTGTAATTCACTTATCACATCTAAGAATAGGCTCATTTTACTACATGAAATTCTAGCTAGCATCCTTTAAATATCTTTACTATCTTACACATATTCTTAAAACATTCACATCGATAATTCTATAGATCATTACTTATAGCAAATTAACTACTACTCATTCACACAAATACTAAGGAAACAGCTATTAGATTCTAAACACTGGTAACTAAATCTCATTATAGTCCTTCCTACATGTTTAGAGTTATATAACCTAACATCTTGTGTCTTCCATAACACGTTATTCCGTTCTTTCTTAATAAAGGAATTATAAAGGGTTTTACATTACCACATTCCTGTAACTTATTCCATCTATCCTTTCATTATAATTTCCCTCTGAATGTTCGATCTTGTCCTTGGCGATTAATTCACGGGCTAGGTTTAGCCTTCGTTGTTCTGTCCTTTCATCGCATTCTCGACTGGAAACAGCATGGATTGAATCGATCCACGTGGATGTATGTGGTGGCCAGTTTCTTCAGGCTTACTCGGAAAAGTAGCTGATATTTCTTCGTCTATTCCTTCCGCCTGACATCGCAAGCTGACAGCAGAGAATAGCTGCCCACTATTGACTAGATCTCGAACTGGAACTCTTCCCGACTCCATCAAAAACTCTCCAGCAACTCCAGATGAAAAAAACCTAAAAAACCCTGAATGGGGGGGACAAACCCCTTTTATACCTCGTATCTCTAGCGCCCTCTTTCACCCAAAACTTTCTGCCAGACACTTTTTTTTTTGCGCCCGGCACCTATTTCATTCCTATCTTCCTGGAATACTCTGTGCGATTGCCGCGTCTTCTCGGAAAAACACTGTGTGCATGCCGTTCGCACGTAAGCAATTTGCCGTCGGCTATACAATTTATCCAAAGTTGTCGTTAATGGACTTTGATCCTTCGTTATTATGCTCTAACATATATCTTATAGAGAAACTTCTTACATTATAATCTTTTTACAAAAAAATGACATCTTTCACCTTTAATTAATATTACAAAGTTTGTATTAGTATAATTCTTTAAACAAAAATTGGTATCTTCACTTATTTACAAGCATTTCCCTTTTTAGTTTTTTTTTCCTTAGTTTTTTAATTTCTGAATGAGATATTTCTTAGTAAAAATATTTTCATTCAAAATTCAACAACAAGATATGATCAACAAAATGCTATGTAAAGTAGACGACATAAATTTTGGCCATAAATTTGGAACATAGTGTAGTATGCCATTAAAAAATAACTTTGTAAAATGTTTCAAATTGGTAACTAAATTATTTCATCCTGGTGGGTGATTTTTTTAAAATAGTTAGCCATAAAAAATGTATAGATCGAAAATTTTTAAATCTGTAACATTTATTTTTAAGATGTATATCTAATCTAATCCTGTGGCCTCTTTAAGAGGGTTGCAGCTGATGAACAGTCTGCTTCCATGCCTCTCTATCTCTTGCTTCTATAAGATTCTTGCCCATCCAATCTTTGATGTTGTCTTTCCATTGCAGTCGTGGTCTTCTTCTCACGAATCGGGGGGGGGGGGTATTAATCGAGGGATTACTGTATTATAGTCTCTCCTTTAAAAATAAAATTTCGGAGGCCCTTTTAAGATTTATATCTTATGGTGGTTGTTTAACATTTGAAAAACTTTTTCAGGTAAATCTGTTGGTCTCTGATTCTATTCTTTTAACTTCTTACTGTCTCCTCAACTATATTTTCTCTCAACAACAACAAAAAAAGGTTCACAGCTGTTATGAGTTGCACTGTTTCCTTATGTCTGACACTGTGTACACTCACTTCAAACTGCTGGTTGAGCATAATGTCACTTCCCTTGTGCAAATAGGACGAGCAACATAAAATAAATTTTCAGGTAAGAAAAACAGTCTTATTATACACTTTGTCTGTTAAAATAAAAGGTGAAATTTTCTTGATATTCGCTGGCAAAAATATTTGTAGTTTTAAAATTTGAAAACTGTCAACTTTTTGCATTGTGTTTCTCCATTGCCATTATAAAACATTGCTAAAGTTTTAACTTACAAACTTTTAATAAATTTAAATCTTTTGTATATTGACATAGATTTTTTATATTTTCTTTTTGGAGATGAAGGCAGGTGAATTTGATTATAATGATAAATAAATAAAAATTATTATTTTTAATATGAAATTGCTTAAATACATTTGTCATTTAATTTATTAAATCATAAAATGTGATATATCTGAATGAAGTTCAGATATTCTACAGTACTCGTTAACATTTTTCTGCCAAATGATAGTACCTTCTGATATTTTAGTGATTGTCAGTCTTGGTTGATTTAGCAGATAGTATTTTGTCTACACTCTCTGCTCATTAGATTATGGGTTTGATTCCTACTGTTGACATGGATGTTTGTGAATGTCTGGGTGGAAGATGAATTTCATTATCTGGTGTGAGACCATCACCCTGCTTCTTTCAGATCTGGAGGGACCGGAAAATTTTGGTGATTGGTTTGATCTCTAGGTAGGGCTTCTGGCATATCTAACCCTTAACCCACTAACAGTACTAATATAAAGTGCTTCAGATTAAGTCTTTCACTGATGTCATTCATGTAAACTTTTTTCAAACTATTTACTTTTTAATTTTATTATATAATTGGTAATTCTTTCCGAATTAGGCACAATCTGTTTATTACTCTGTTATTTCTGTACATAGAAAAAGTTATTTATGCTTTAAAAGACTGCACATAAAATGCTTATGAAATAGGTTTTGTTTTTATAAAACTGACAAATAAAATAAAAAATAAATAAAAAGAAGGAAAGAAACAAGGAACTTTGTCTGAACAAGACTGTCTTGTTCTTGAGGTGTTTGTACTACAAGTACAAAGTTCCAAAATCAGAAATGTTTTTAGACTACTTTTCAGATTTTTCCTGTTTGTATGTAGCAGGGTGATAAAAAAAAATCAATGAAATTGAATATATTCAGATATTCTCATAATGTAACATTAAAAGTAAAAACCTAAAGATCATTACTAATGTAAAATAAATATGAATTCTGTTACATTTAAGACAATTTAAGAGCAGCAAGGATGCCCTGATTCTTCAAATCAGAAAATTGTTTGGTGGTGTCGCAACTAATACTATGAAAAGCATTGCCAGATTTTGGGTGTCCTATTTTATAATAGTGTGGAAAATAAGTGCAATCTCTTCTGTTACAATGCATCTGTAATGTGGAAATTTGTTCATATGTAGTAGATAAATGCAAAATTATATTAGCTCTACAGTTTTTCATGAGATGACTATGCTTTGCAATGTTGAGTGAGACCAAGTGAATACAAAAAACACCACCCAGAGAGGTATACACAAAACACACACACACACTATCTTTCTCTCTCTCTCTCTCATCCCAGTTTACCCATTTGCATTGCCACGTGTGAACATGTATCCTGCTGTTCTCTCAAGTTTGTATACTTTTCTTGATAAAAGTAGTTAACATAGCATCCTGGTTATGTGAATTCAAGTGGTGAATGAAAAAGGAAAGCCTTAAGCATTGAAGAGAAGCTTGAAATAATAAAACATTTTGAAAGAAATGAGAGAGCACATGACACCACCACAATAGCAACACGCCTGAAGGGATGGTGTTATAAATATATATTAAAAAAATTGCTTAGAAAGAACAACTTAGAGCACTGCAAAGTTGGTTGGAACAATGCCTAAAGAAATATAATAAATAGAAAGACTGTGGTGCGTGTATAGATGAAGACCAAACAAAAAGTGTCTGGTGCAAGGTTTCTCACAATTAAAGCATTAACTATGTGAAGATCTTAAAGAAAGATCTTCAAATCTTGCAGTATTACTGCTTTATTTAAGATGTTTAAAACTGTGATAGTTTTTTAGTGGATTACTTGCAAGACTATAATTTTTGGGTGTTCTGCCCCCAACCCTCCTTTTCTTATAAGCCTTGTTATTTTGTTGGAAGTTTTTTCCCACTTGGATAGACTATAATAAATTTAGTTTAATCCTTTATCCAAGTGTAAACAAACAAAGTTTGCACCTGAAGTATCTTCAGGACTAAGGCAGCCCTTCCCTTAATGCATAGCCTTATACATGTCCTCAAGGCGATGTGCTTTGCATTATGGGAGATATTAAGACAAGGAGTGATGAGCGCTTGGTCCACCTTTACCACGAGTTGCCTCAGTCCTGAAAATACTTCAGTGCAAACTTTGTTTGCTTACTCCTGTTATTTTGTGTTGCACAAAATTGCATAATGTGATGCTCTTTAGGGACACATATACTACTTAATAGGAGAAATGCCTGTACTACCATTTTGTATGTAGTTGCCTGTGGCAATTGCAAAAAAGAATTGCATCTCTTCACGTTTTAAATTTTTCTCCAGAAAAACTGCCCCAGTATTCAGATTTTTTATATGTATGCTAAATTGTTATTGTAGGTTCTCTGTTATTATATTGCGGTTAATACATTTAGACTTTTGATACTAATATTAATTAAAATAGTATATCATTGAAAATTTTTGTAAAGCTACAGAAATTTGAAAATTCTAATAATAGGTGTCATTGCAAGTCCCTTATCTGGAAACAAGACAATCTATCAGTTCTGGAAAAGAGCCATAAAATTGGCATCTAGTTTGGCTTCATTGTAGTGCTATATTGAATATGAGACTGGAAGCCTAACCTTTAAACCTTCCCCCTGTGCCTTTAATGATATCTAAAGTACTTTAGAGTAAATTACTTCTATATAACTGAACTGTGATGCAATTCTGCATACATGAAGCTTATATTGCATCATAAATGAAAATCAACATTGATGCATCAAAAAAAACGGTAACAAAATTAGTTTGTGACTGATATGAGCTACAGTTATTTACATGTAAATGACAGCCTAAAAAGCAGGCATAATTCCAGTCTATGGTAGTACATTATTTCAAGTGAGATATAAATATAAAATTATCTAAATAGGATATATAATATTAAAAAAAAAAAAAAAAAAGTTAAATTTTGTGAATCTAATATTACTAAATGACTTTTTTGATGATGACTATAATACAAAATTATATATTTTAACCTTTATATTATATAATTCTTTATTTTTAGTGGTTTGAATATGACTAAATATATAATAAATCCTTGCCATGGACCAGCTATATATGATCTAATTGCTGTGGCTAATCACTATGGAGGAATGGGAGGTGGCCACTGTATGTATTCCATTTAATACATAATATTAATTTCATGTTACTCTTAATATGATCATAATTATGTATTCATTTTTTTAATGTTTTCTTGTCAGCATTAATTATCCATTCGGAACCATTAACTATAATTTATTACTATCTTGACAAAAGTCATAACCAATTAATCCCATATCCCCACTAAGTGAATTTACTCATATTAGTGCTTCACAATATAAACAATACCAAGAGATGAAAAAATAAATTCATTTATTGAACTTACTAATATTTCACTGGTTTTCTACCAAATCATCAGAATACAAATTATAACTGAAGCACTACACTAAAACATTAGAAACAATTCAATTTGTAACCAGAACTAATGTCCTAACAAGGCACCCTCTGTGAGCCAGTTAACCATCAAGATAATTTGGAAGTCAGGCTATCTGGTCTCATAATGACTGTCTCCTAGATCTTTGGCAAATTAATGCAACCATACTTGTTGAGATTGGAGGAGAAATACGTCATAGCAGATGCTGATAGTCTTTTGGACTATAGCAACTTCTGTATAAAACTGATGTCTTTTCTCAGTTTAATCCTGTGTGAAGGAGTATCCAGAGCATAGTTTGCTAGTCCTGACTTGCCATAAACATAGTCAGTGATGCATTTTTTTGTGTTCTTCATGGTGAATGTTAACTGATCTACCAGTCTGTCCAGAGTAGGCCAAACTGCTGGCACAGTGAACTTAATATTTTTCCAGGATGTACAAGAGGATGCAGTTGGTCTTTAGGAAAGCAAATGAACACAGCTAGCTGCTTGAGTAATTTAAAAGTGGCATGAAGGTCATAATTGTAGAGAACTTGAGTTATCTTTTCAGATGTGCCCTTAATATATTGGATCATAATAGTTTTACTGTCATCCTGTTTGTTAGTTATAGGAGGGATGGGATGCATGATAAGGGGGACATAACAGGCCCATTTAGTTTTGTATATTTTTCCTTTCTATTTAAAATAACCTGAATAAATCACAATTTGAATAATTCATAAAACATGAAAGAGTTACTGAAAGTAACAAAATAAAAGAGTTAAGATAGTGGGTCCTCTGCCGCACTATGACAGAGTTGAGCTGAGAAGGAATCCTAATAGTGAATGAGTCAATGCACGGGCTATGCAGAAGAATGATGCATAGTTTGTGGACTTGACATGTGGAGTGAGTTTGATGGATGAAAGGACTTACACAAGAATGATGATGTGTATCTAAATGGATTTGGTATTCATAGTCTGGAAAAAGTTGAATGAAGTGAAAATGGATGTGCAAAATCAGGGAAACTAGAGCTTTTTTGGGGAGAGGGGAAAGCTGTTGAGCAAGTGCATAGATACCAGTGAGGCAGTCGAGTATAAGAATGTACAGTTGGTTTCTGCTATAGACCAGGTGATGTAAAGGATGATGGGAGATAGGGGTAGTGTGCAATGGCAAATAAGCTCAGTGAGTGGAGGGTAGGTAATTATTATGGGGGACTTCAACTATGTGAACATAGATTGGAAGAAGAAAAGGACACATGGAAGGAAGAAAATGGAATTTATGCAATTACTAAGGAATGATTACCTGAGGCAGTATGTAATGGAATGTAGTAGGAGTTTGAATGCTAAATCTAGTAATTGCATGATAATTTGTCTATAACCAACATGACCACATTGCCAACATTTGGTGAGAGTGATTATATGGCCTTGACCTATGAAGTGGCTAAATATGTGCAATTTTCAGTTAAGATGGCGGGGGGGGGGGGTATATGTGGAATTACAGGGCTGGTAAGTATGACAAACTTAGGCCATTGCTTGGATCAGTGCCATGGCATGCAAAACTGCAAGGGCTGAATGTTGATAGTGTGAGAAGTGTTAAAGGAGTATCTGAGGAAAATAATAATACACTGCATTCCTAAAATGCAGTGTATTATTATTACACTGCAGGAGTCACAAAAAGAAGGAAAATTTGCGGAGAGAATTTAAGGAAGAAAATGACCAGCGGGCACACGAGCAGTATAATGCACAAGTCCAGAACGGTAGCCCATGTAGTAATATAGGCAAAAAAAAAAAAAAAAAAAAAGAATACGAAAGGAAATTAGCAGCATTGGTCAAAGAGTTCTTTCAGTATGTTGCTAGTAAAAGGAAGAATGATTATGGAAGAATAATTTTAATGAATGCTGATGGTAGGGAGGTAGCTAAATCAGACAAAATAGTAGAATTACTTAGGTGAACACTTTGCAAGAGTATATCATCCAGGCAGAGGTATTGCAGTAACAAAAGGCACAAATGCTTATATGGAAACTGAGGTAAAAGAGCTGGAGGTGCATGGTATATTACAGAACCTTGATTTGAATACAGCAGTGGAATTAGATGGTATATACCAGCTTGAGGTTTATGAGAAGGTGCTAGGAAATCGGTAGTGCCACATTGTGTAATCTAAGTCTCAGCTCTGGGTTAGTCCCTGGGTGGGGGGGGGGTGTCAAAAGAGGGGAAAATAGTTCCATTGCATAAATGAGGCTCCATGATTGATATTAACGAATTACCAACCAATCAGCATATCAGGAGTCATAGTCAAGGTATTGAAGAAGGTCAAAAACAAAATACAGGAATGGATAGACAGAAATGGGATACTATATGTGGGGCAACATGGTTTTGTGAAGGGTAGGTTGTGCCTAAGTAACTTGCTTGTGTTTTATAATACAGTGACAGTTGAGTTGGATAATAATAATTGGTTTACAGTGATTCTGCTGGACTTTGCAAAGGCTTTTGACAGGACACCTCGTGGAATTCTAATTAATAAATTGCAGCACATGGGGAAGGGGATAAGAGAATGGTTGATGGAACAATACCAATCCATAGTTTATTCAGGAATAGAGGGCCTATGATCAGTGGCATGCCATAGGACACTGTTCTTGAACTGCTAACTACGGTTAGCCTAGTGGCTGTGCACTTCGCAACCACATGCCTGTGGAAGGATTGTCCTAGGTTTGATTCCCGTTGGTGACGTGAGGAGCTGAAGGATCTTCCTCAGCCATAGCCAACTCAGCCAGTCTTGGGCGTAGAGAGTAGGGTTTTTTTCCCCAGTTTATCCTGGGGTTTTTCATCCCACAAAGCAGGCAAACCGGCCTTGAGAACTCAACACTACAGATATAGGATACACCGGGGAGTAAGGCTGACCACCTTATTCTGTGAACGGTTTGAGATCCGATGATTAATAAAACCCTCAACACTGCAAGGTAAAAGAGGGTAAAAGGAAGATGATGATGAGCAATACTGGAAAGCATTTGAGAGGAACTATTCAGTTGTTTTCCAGTCGTGCAAAATTGGGTAGAGCAATTGTTAATAAAGATGCTAAAATTTTGCAGGATGATTTAGATAAACTGGCAGTATGGGTAAAGGAGAATGGATGTTAGTTTAATGTGGCAAAGTGTATTGTTATTGTATTTTTGGGGTAAAAAGATTATCTTCTTCTTGTGTTGTTTATAGCATGAAGCACCATTATGAATAACCACCAGCACCTAAGGCTTTCTATGCTCAAGTGTGCTGAACCAGCATGAAGTATCTTCCTTCCATAGTAAATCTGTGTGGATCTTTGTTCTGATTAGAATTCTATCAGGTACTTATCATTATTATTAGCTTTATTCTTTTCTCAGATTTTCTCAAGACATTTCGGTATGTCTGGTATTCATTTCCTACTCTGCTGTTAAACTCTCCAACAAGGACCAACTTTTTTTTTTCTTTGTATCAGCTGTCTTCTCTTAGGACTCAAATTCCTCCACTTCTTCTTTAGTAGAACCTTCCATGGAACTGTAGGCACACGTCTATATGGTACTTCTCTAATTCTTCTGCCAGTTCCACTGATGATGTTGATGGTGGTGATTTGGAGTTTGTGGAGTTTTTCCTGTAGCTGACTTTTCACGGTTTGCTCTGGTTCTCTGATGAAAACACAGAGGCTTTGTTTAACTAGGTGATGTCCTAGCTGGTATGAAATTCCATCATGTTACACTAAAATTTTCTATTTTGGCTTAAGCCAATTGAAAATACAATTTAGTTGGCTAAATCCCAGGTCAGCCTGTCTTCCTTTATTCACTATCCAAGTAGATATTTACTAACAGGCTACACCACATGATGGTAAAGACTGGATATCAGGTCAGGAGCCTTGGTCAGTTTTCCACATTCCTTGAAAACTGTGGAGGTCTCCCCCAGTTATCTAGCTTTGACCCTTAAGCAACCTCTGTTTATTTAAAATAAAATTAAAACACTACTGCCTTTTTATTCCCCAAAGGAAGCAGGCAGAACTCTTTTATCCCTAAAATAATTTTAATGATTTTGAAAGCAGATGAATGTAATTTTATCATAAACCCTACCTTGTTTGAAACAGCTTCTGTGATCAGTTTTCCTGGGTTGTGGGATTAAAAACCAAGGTTTTGGGATGTCAGATTGCTTTCCCAAAGGTTATTTAACTCAGGAATTGACTAATAAAATCTAAGAAAAAATTCATCTAATTGATGACTAGAACATTTCCTGCAATAGTCTCTCCCCTCGCCGGCTGTCTAGCATCACGGAACTAGAAATGCTGCTACAAAGCTATGTAGGCACCTCTATTTTCAGTTTGTTTATTTGAACTTCTAATACTGCCTTCCCAGTAACCATTTTTTATACAATATACATTACATAGGCTACACTAAAATAATTATTTCAGTGAAGTCTAAACCTGGAATAATTATTAGTGTAATAATTAATAAACTAATTAGTGTTACATGCTGTAAATCATCTTCAATATAGATAAGGACAATAATAGAAATTTGAATACAAACGAACAAAGAAATGCATTATGATGCAGTCCTTATACATATAGTCATGTAAAATAATATTGGGATGTGTGTTTATGTTTAAAAGAAACTATTTAAAACAATTGAGGATAACAATTTCCGAAAGTTTTGGAATAGAAAGGCAATCGTTATAATTTAATTTAAGCCAGTGAAGTAACTGTTTCATCATTTTCTTTGAATAAATATTCAAATATAACCCAAGAAATGCACTGCCACCATCAAAACCATCAGCCAAATCTGAAATCTCTTACCTTCTCCAAAAAGACACACTTTCACCATTGCTACTGATGGTTACTAAGTTCTATGTTTCTTTACCTCGTCTTATTTTGGTCAAATGAGAAAATAAGTTAAGCATAGCCATGCCTCCCACCTTAATGAGATGTAGGAGCTCTTTTTGCTGATTGCAGCAAATATGATCACTATCATATGCTTGTGGGGCATACTTTCCACAAGCATATGATAGTGATCAATAGGAATTTTGGACCATTCTTTCTGTAGACATGTAATGAGGTCCTGGACTTTTGTGGGGCAGACGTCCCTTGACCTCACCTAATGCTCCAGTTCATCTCATAGATGTTCAGTAGGGTTGAGATCAGGGCTCTGTGTTATAAGGCTGCTGCTGCTGTAACTGCGTGGTTTGTGTTATCATGAAAGTCACCACATTTGATTAGCTTCCATTGTCTTACTGAAAGAGACGTTACATGGCACAATGCCCCTTGCCCATGGGGGTGTATGTTGACTTCTTTCCAAGTAATGAATATACAGTGTCTGTCTGTCTTCATATTTTCTCAGAATGATTTTATTGAGTCTGATATGTATTAATTTCTTTTCTTTCTGTGACTGTATAAAGGAATTCCCAGCTAACATTTAAAGCTTGGTGTGTTATTTTTTTTTTGTTTTGAAATAGTTGCAGTTGAAAGTAGTTGAGCAGCCACAACTTTCCACAGAAACAGACTAAGTATAGCATGTAATAACAGGCAATTTTATTATTGCTTTTTTTCCTGCTTCTGAAAAAGCTGTGGTACAAATGCCAAGATATTCAGATATCTAAGGGGCATTATTCTTAATATTGCACTTCTAGAAGATGATACAGTTTTGAAAAAGTAAGGGGAAATTTGTCTACAATGATGTCACATTGTGATGTTTAAATATTTTCATAGAAAATACTGAATTTATTTTTTAAAAAGAAGAAACATCAGTTTAACAATTTAAAAAAATATATATATTAAAAAGTTATGTATAGGAAGGCTTAGATGTTGTTGGTTATGCATAATAGTGCTTTATGGTATAATCAACACATAAGACAATAATTAATTTATTAAACTTAATAATATGTCACTGGGTTTCTAGCCACAATGGTAAGTTAGCACTGGCAGTCGATGCTCTGCATACTCCGTGCAGGAATAAATGGAAGAAAACATCAGTGTTACAAAGAAATTGTTATAGGTCTGAGAGACTATTTTTGTAATCAGCTATAAAGCACTCCTACAACCTTAAATATGGCTGCATCGATTTGCTGAAGATCTGAGAGGCAGTCATTTTGAGACCAAATGGCCTGACCTCTCCAAATTAAGTTTATGGTTATCTGGTCCCTAGAGGGCACCTTGTTAGGACATTAGTTCTTCAGTTACAATTTGAATTGTTTTTACAATGATCTAATAGAGCATTCTGCGCTCTGAAGATGCCAAGTAGAAAACAATGAAATATTAATAAGTCCAATATTTGTGTGTGTTTTGTGTTGTTTATACTATGAAGCACTATTGTGAATATTAAAGTTGTTGGAGCCAAAAAGAAAGAAACTAGTTAATAACTTCAGTAATTATAATTATTAAAGTTACTGAGTTACCGAGCGATCACTTTGTAAGGTCTATCATCCAAGTAAGGATGTTGCTATGACAGGAACTGATATGTGAATAGAGGTTGAAGAATTGGAAGTGTTAGGATATTGCGAATACATTGTGGTTGGATGGGATATCGGCTGGTGTGTTACAAGAATCTACAAAGGAATTAATATTGCCTCTAACTAAGCCACTAGGTTTCTGGTTAATTTCCAAGGGAGCAAAAAGTAAACAAAATAATTCCTTTGTATAAAGGCAGTTCAATGAATGTGGTAACAATAGGCCACCCAGTATCTTAGGAGTAGTAGTAAATTTATCAGTAAAGTTGGTCAAAAAGATAGAATTCAGAAATGGGTGGATAAAACTATGATAATACTCTTCATAAAGTATGGCTTTATGAAAGGTAGGCCATGCCTTGGTAATTGACTAACTTTCCGATTCCAAATTGGAATTTTCCTGGTGAGAGGGCTCACTCCAGATTTTCTTTATCCACTCTGTTGTACAGTTCCTCATAGTATTCTTTCCATCATTTCCATTGATTTTTCATTTTTTATAAGCTATATAAATGTTTGAAATTCTTTGGTAAAAGGTACACTAGCCATGATGTGATTGAGTCATAAATCATAGTCATAAAATCACTCAAAATGGGTGTTTTCCTGTGTTACTCTGATGCTGATAAAGCATTGTTGGCAGATATTGGTAGCGTCTGCAACTTGATTTATTGTGGGAACCCTCAGTTGCATAAGTAAAGGGATTTGGGAAATGGAGGATAAGCCAGACAAGGCAGTTTTTTAAACACAGCATAAGCTTAAAAAAAAAAAATCATGTTTATGTGACTTGATATTTAACTGTAAATACTTCTTTATTGAGAAAAATCTGAGTTTCCATGATGAGCAACTCTCACTCCCTATGAGACTAGCTAACTTACCTTTATGAGATTCAAACTCAGGTCTTTCCAACCAAAAGGCATTTGTCATTAACACCTGAGCTAAGGAGGTTGGAAAAGATAACTGAACAGGTGTAAATAAACTTTATGAAAATATAGTGACATTGTTAACAGCTGTGGTATGAAGACTGTTAAAGAAGGGAGTTAAAATGGACAGGCATAAACTTTATGACAGTATGAATTATAGGGATCCCAGATACATTGGAAAAAAATACGGGACACTTATGACTGAGGGTGAAAGTTTAGTATGCACATCCATCACATATGCCAGTCTTACAAAATGATTCTAACTTTCAAGAAGTACCATATGTGTGCTTTTCCAGGCTTCTTTGTGTTTGTCTCTCAGCATTTTTTTTTTTTGAGATCAACCCTGTGCAGATATTGCTGTGGCTGAGGTTGTTAATAATGGTCACTACTGTTGCTGGCTAGCTGCTTCAAGGATTGTCTCTGACCCAGTATCTAACTGTGTTTGTCTCAACAGTATTGTTATATGTCCATACACATTTTTTAGATTAAGGTGGATATCCACTGGACTTGCATCTTTCATGGTAAGGAATTCAGCCACCACTGAATTCCTTGCATTGTTATGTGTGTATCTATAATACCACCATTACATTTTGAACTTGTGTGCCATACTCATGGGACCAGTTTCAGTGCCACTCACTTTTGATGGAACTAGAATTACTGCTAGTAGTTGACTCAGTTATATGTAAAGTTCACCATGCTCAAATGAAAATGGGAGGGGGGGGGGATCATCATTACTTCCTTACCTTCTCTCATATTACTGCTATAAGAGAAGACCTACTTCATTATCCTCTCTGTAATAACAGGAATTTAGACTACATAATGATTTCACCATAGGCGAAGCAATAGAATTTTTCTCTCTAAAATTTGTGAAAGAGGAAAGCATCAGTTTTCTCTTAGTTATCCAGCTTTGACCCATAGATAATCCCCCCCCCATATATATATATATATATATATATATATATATTGAGAGAAGTATAGTATATGCAGAATCCATTGATAATTTAAGACTATGTTAGATGTACTAAAGTAAATTTTTTATGTATCTCTGATTTTTTCACTTTCATGTAATGGAGAGAGCCTGTGTAGCACAGTGGAAGTGCCGTTTGCATTCTACGACGCTTGACCACATGAAGGAAGACTTGGGTTCAAATCTAGTAGCCAGCTAGAGGAATATTTTCTAAGCCTTTATCGGCCTGGTTGGCTGAGCGGTTAACGTATCCGCTCTCCAGCCAAAAGGCTACAGGTTCAAATCCCACCGTAAGGATGGATGTTGTGATTATGAGTGGAAATACCAGTGGTGGTAGCGGGCAGTAGATGGAGTTGGTGGATGAAGTAGGTGTCCTCCCTTGATGAGTCTTTGGACTCCCTGGAAGTGTCACGTAATAATAATAATAATGTAATGCACCTGATAAAGTCTTCCAAAAAGCGAAACTAATAGTGCCTTTAAAAGAAAATTAGTTATTCTGTTTTATCATTTGGCTATATAGTCATTTAAGTTATTGTTTTAAATACATACACTCACACATGACTAAGCATATTCATTAATGCTTATTATTTATTAATAGTCATTGTTTATTACATTATATATATATATATTTCTTTTATTATTCAGATACAGCATATGGTAAGAATAAAGATACAGGCCAGTGGTATTACTTTGATGATAGCAGTGTAGCTTCTAGCAGTGAAGATAGTGTTGTTGTAAGTTTGATATGTGTCATCTATTTAAATAAAGTTCTTTGTAATATTTAAGTAGAATATCCAGTTTTTCAGTAAAGGTTATTGAGTGACTATCTTATTAGCTGCATGTGTATGGAAATTAAAACGCACAATTGATTGATTCTCACTGTGGCACTCACCATTAAAATTATAACAAATTTGCTCACTGTAACTACTAAAAAATCCTAACTAGTCCCATAAGCACAAAACTATTCAAAAGAGAAAATTCACTGTAGCAAACTCACCATTCTAATGATACATTTCATGCTTTTTCCTGTGGTCATTGCAAATTGTCTCTAGAACAAGAGTCCTTCAAGAAGTCATTTTAATGTTATGAATTGTCTTAATTCTAATCGAGACTCGTGTATATGAGTCTAGATTAGTACTATATTTAGTAACACCAGATTTTTTTTTCCCTAACCTCTCTCTCTCTCAGCACTGCTTCATTTATTCAAGTTTGCAGAACAGAGTAAAGTGAACATTAAACTTCAGAAAGGGTTTAGATTTGTTTTATATTATAGAAAACGCTTTTTTTTAAAGCCTGTAAGCCTGTTGTAACATGAACTTGAAAGTCATATTCTCTCCAAAGAAAACATAACTGTAGTGATAGAAACAACTGAATGACCTGGCTCTGACTTTCTTCTTTAATAGGGCACAAACAGAATGGAGACAAATCACTGCTGATTTGGAATTGTTCTTTTAGCAAGCTGATTATTGATTGCATGAAATGAGCTGTACTGTAAAGTGGATTAAGAGAGTCCTAACATCATCATCGAATTCCTGATGTGTACAGCATATTATGATAGTACTTCATAAAAAGTTTAATCATTATTAACTTCCTATCAGAAATTATCCTCCGTATTAATATTTTATCTAGCATGACTCCAATATTGTCAGATCTTGTATTTTGATCTTCTGGGTACTTTCCTGTCGCCATCCTAAAAACAGTTGTTTTGCTTACTTTCTTTTCCCATTCTATTTAAGTGGCCAGCCATAATATCTGAGATTACCTGGTAATCTTAGGTAATCTCTGCTAAAACATTCCTGAATGCTGACTGCCAGATTCTTTCCTAATATCCTCATTTTTAATAGGATACTTCCATCAATGCTATCTGTTCACTCCCCTAATCTTTCTCAAAACTGATATCTATGTTCTCCAGTCTTTGAAGTGTTTTATTTCTAACCCAACTCTCAGATCTACAAGTTAAAAATTTTTGAACACTGTCTTGTATACAGTTAGTTTAGCATTTTTAGTAATTCATCATCAAATTCCTGCCATGTACCCTCAAGCGGCGTACAGGATATGACAGTACTACATGAAAAATTTACATCATTACTAACTTCCTATCTACAATTTTCCTCCAAATCAGTCTGTTACTTGTCAAGACTCCAACATTATCAGATCTTATATTTCTATCGTCTAAGGCACTTTGTACCGTATCAATCCACCTATATCTTGGTCTTCCTCTGGGTCGTTTTCCTGCCAACCTGGCAGAGAACACTTGTTTTGCTAATCTTTCCTCTCCCATTCTATTTAAGTGACCATACCACCTGAGATTAGCTCTGCTAACGCATTCCTGGATGCTGACAATGTCAAGTTCTTTCCTAATATCCTCATTTTTAATATGATATCGCCATTGATGCCATCTGTTCACGCCTCTAATCTTTCTCAGGACTGTCATATCTGCGGTCTCTAGTCTTTGGTCAAGTGTTTTACTTCTAACCCAGCTCTCAGATCCATAAGTTAAAACTGGTTCGAACACTGTCTTGTATACAGCTAATTTAGTGTTCCGACTAATTTCTCTCTTATTCCATATGAATTTATTCAATTGACTTCCCACCATACCAGCTTTGCTGATTCTGTTGCCTATTTCTTTATTTAATTTACCATCTTCAGTAAAAATCGTGCCTAAGTAGCTGAAATGTTTTACTTGTTCCACAGGTTCTCCATTCACAACACAGTTGACATTTTCAATGATTCTGCCTATTTTCATTGTCTTTGTCTTTTTATTGCTGACCTTCATACCATATCTATTACAACAGCTATTCAATTTAGTCAGAGAATCTTGCAGACTTGTAGCAGATTTATTTAGAAGTATAACATTACAGAGGAAAATACCTCTGTAATTCTCGCATTCAGTTTTATTTCCCTTTTTATATATGGGTACTATGAGAGCTCTACTCCAATCATCGGGAATTCGTCCCTCTGTCCAGTCTTTCTGAACTATGCAGTGCAGCCACTGTAAGACTTTTATACCACCATACTTCAGCATTTCTTGTCGAATATCATCTACTCCTGCTGCCTTTCCACATTTCAAGCCTTTGATGGCTTTTTCTACTTCAAGTATGGATATGTATTCCTGACTGCATGCCTGGTCAGCGTTTTTTATCACTATGCTGTCATCATTGCTTGTTTCATTTAGCAGTTTTTCAAAGTAATTACTCCATACTTCAAGGATATCTTTTCTCCCGTTTTCATGTCACGTTTATCATCTCTAATTATAATTAGAGAATATAATTATACTTAATAAATATTTATTAAGTATAATTTAATTTATATTCGTATCTACGTTGTTCAATTCCCTAAGTGATTTAGAAAATCATGACATCAGGATAAAATGTCTTTAACTGAAATACCCCCCCCCCCCCCGATACTATAATCACAACCAGTGCTCTTTGACCTTGATTTTTTTCTGTAATGACATGCTGCTTTGAAAGTTGTCTTGCATCAACTTGTTAAATTGAACTTCATTCTCATGAGATTTCATTGCTACTCAATCTATGTTGGGATAAATAAAGTCACCCATGGTGATTAATTAATCATTTATTAATCATTAGATTTATTTGGCAATGCATTTCATCGTCACTAGCAGTGGATCTACCATGTGTTGGATCTTGCTAATTGTTACCAATGACTAATGACAAAAATTGTACTAATATTTTAGTCAGAGCTTTCTATCCTAACCAGTCTCAAATCACCAATATTATTTGCATCACTCCTTCCTTTCCTGTTTTGTCCTTCCTTCCTAAAGATACTGTACCCTTTACACATGATAACAGTTATTATATTCATTTCTCAGAGTCAGATCTCACTAATGCCAATAATCTAAGGCCACTTGTGTTCACCAAGGCAACAATCTCTACTGGTTTGTTCCTGATACTCCCTAGCACTTGTGTATGGACATAAGTTGTCTCATGCTTTTTTTTTTTTTTACTCACTCCTGTAGTCTGCATGATTCAGTTTTACACCTTTCAGATCCTTGTTCATATCTGCTGCTTCATTTCATACTGTATACAGAGATCCTTCCACTTAATTAGTCATCTGAACTAGAAAACACAGAATCATCCTTTCATCATAATCACCTCCATGAATAAGCATCATCAAATTCCTGCCATGTACCCTCAAGGGGCGTACAGGATATGATAGTACTACATGAAAAATTTACATCATTACTAACTTCCTATCTACAATTTTCCTCCAAATCAGTCTGTTACTTGTCAAGACTCCAATATTATCAGATCTTATAATTCTGTCATTTAAGACACTTTGTACCCTATCAAACCACCTATATCTTGGTCTTCCTCTGGGTCATATTCCTTCCAACCTGGCAGAGAACACTTGTTTTGGTAATCTTTCCTTCCCCATTCTATTTAAGTGACCATACCACCTGAGATTAGCTCTGCTAACACATTCCTGGATGCTGACAAGGTCAAGTTCTTTCCTAATATCCTCGTTTTTAATATGATATTGCCATTGATGCCATCTGTTCATGCCTCTAATCTTTCTCAGGACTCTCATATCTGCAGTCTCTAGTCTTTGGTCAAGTGTTTTTCTTCTGACCCAGCTCTCAGATCCATAAGCTAAAACTGGTTTCAACACTGTCCTGTATACAGCTAATTTAGTGTATGGACTAATTTCTCTCTTATTCCATATGAATTTATTAAATTGACTTCCTACTGTACCAGCTTTATTGATTCTGTTGTCTATTTCTTTATTTAATTTACCATCTTCACTAAAAATCATGCCTAAGTAGGTGAAATGTTTTACTTGTTCCACAGGTTCTCCGTTCACAATGCAGTTGACATTTTCAACGATTCTGCCTATTTTCATTGTCGTTGTCTTTTTATTGCTGACTTTCATACCATATCTATTACAACAGTTATTCAATTTAGTCAAGGAATCATGCAGACTCATAGTGGATTTATTGATAAATATAACAGAGGGGATAATGTACATCCTTGTCTCACACCAGATTTAACATTAAACCATTTCCTGTACTTCCTTCAATTCTAACTGCTTGCTTAAAACTCAAATAAAGACCATGTATTGCTTGATATAATGCTCCATTGACCAGATAACTCTAGCGTATTGAATAGCTTCTCTCTTGGCACCTTATCATATGCCTTTTCCAGATCTACAAAATTCAAATAGAGATCTTCGTTATATTCTCATGATTTCTCCACTATTTGTCGTAAAGTGAAGATCTGATCCTGACAGCCTCTATTTGGCTGGAATCCAGCTTGTTCTTCAAGCTTTTCTTCCACAATTCTTCTCAACCGTTTCTCAAGTATACTTGCATAGATCTTGCCAGGAACACTCAGTAAGGAAATATCTCTGTAATTCTCACATTCAGTTTTATTTCCCTTTTTATATATGGGTACTATGAGAGCTCCACTCCAATCATCGGGAATTCGTCCCTCTGTACAGACTTTCTGAACTATGCAGTGCAGCCACTGTAAGACTCTTATACCACCATACTTCAGCATTTCTGGTCGAATATCATCTACTCCTGCTGCCTTTCACATTTCAAGTCTTTCTTGGCTTTTTCTACTTCAAGTATGGATATATATTCCTGACTGCATACCTGGTCAGTGTTTTTCACCACTGTGCTGTCATCGCTGCTTGTTTCATTTAGCAGTTTTTCAAAGTAATTACTCCATACTTCAAGGATATCTTTTCTCCCGTTTTCATGTCACGTTTATCATCTCTAACTCCTTTAATGTAATTACTCTTTCCTCCATTTCTAAGCTTCTTCAACAACCTCCAAAATAACTTGCCACCTTCTTGATATTTATTTTCTATATTCTTACCAGTCTTCCCACGACTTTTGTTTAGCTAGTTTTACACAGTGCTTAGCTTTCTTACATTTGTCTCTGTAGTCTTCTAAGGTCACTAGCTGACTTATTGCCAGGAACTTTTGATATGCTTTCTTCTTTTCCTTCACTGCCTCTTTAACTTCCTGTGTCCACCATGGAGTTCTAATTTTTCTATCCTTGCAGACAACCTCACCATATGCCTCAAATCAATCAGGGTTTTCTTCAAGGTTTTTGGTTCCTCTTCTCAAACTCTTTTATTTTTTCTTCAATAATCTTGTGTATTTTAGTCTACAGTTCACATCTGAGAGCTGCTCAACTTTTATTCGCTTTAAAACTTTCTTACATGTTCTTCTTTTCAAATTGTATAATCTAATGAATAAGCATATTCATATAATTTCTCCAGACTCCTGATGACAAATGCACTCAAGTGCAGGCCTTCCTTCTTATGTGGGTCTTCTTCTTTCCACAGCCTATGCCTTGTTTGCTATCATATCTTGGTAATATACTAACAATTCCCACTTTCTCACTCTTACTTCTTTCAGCAATTATTTTGTATCCTCTTCACTAATCAAATTATTCTTGCGAGAACTACCCATCTCTTTTAGTTTTTTTTTCCCCTCAATTACATTTGTTAAATTTTTGATTTTAGTACCTGGAAAACTTGAAATATTAGCATGGTCATCAATTTTGTTTTCTAATTGAATTTCCATACCATATAATATCCTTCTTTTTATAATTGACCTTACTTACTGTTGGTGTGCCACAGGGTTCTGTTCTTGGACCACTACTATTTAATTTGTTCATTAACGATATAGGAAAGGATCTGAGAGGAACTGTTCATTTGTTTGCTGATGATGCAAAGTTGGGTAGAGCAATAGAGAATGCACATGATGTCAAAATTTTGCAGGATGATTTGGATAGATTGGGGGGGGGGGGACTGAGCTGAGGAGAATGGATGTCAATTTAATGTGGCAAAATGTGAGGTTATGCATTTTGGGGTGAAAAGATTAGCAGTAGTATACCACATTAGTGGAACTGTACTCCAGGAGATTGACGAGGCCAGGGATTTCAGAGTGTTGGTGGATAGGGAGTTGAAGTTTAGGGGGCACATTGCAAAAGTGGCTAAATCAGCTCATCAAATCACCTGGTTACTGAAGAATATTTTGACAAGCAAGTTATTGTTCCTCTGTATCGAGCCTTGATAAGACCTCATCTTGATTACTGTGCCCAGATTTGGGCACCAGGGTTTCTTCTTGATGGGGAGGAGGTGGAGAGGATCCAGAGGCAAGTGACCAAGATGATAGCAGGTGTATGGAATGAACCTTATGAGAACAGGTTGAAGAAATTTGTTGATAGGCGGAAAAGGGGTGATATGATTGAGACATTCAAATTACTGAAGGGTTTCTATAAGATTAATTCAGAGGATATTTTTGAGAACTGGACTGGTTGTGGGAGGACTAGGGGCCATCCATGGAAACTGGGTAAGATTGTGGTTAGCATGGGTGTTAGAGCTAGGTTTTTTACTTGGAGAGTGGTAAATGAGTGGAATAAGCTGCCAGAGTCTGTTGTGGGTGCCATGACTGTGAATGAGTTCAAGGCAAGGTATGATAGATGCTGTGTGAATGTTGAATAGTTGTTCTTGATATGATGTTAGGGCCTCCCTCTATGAGTCTAAGGACTGCTTGCAATTGCCCGTAATAATATTGTTATGCAGTGTCTTACCTGATTCACTCCTTTATTGCTCCTTTTACTGGTTACCTTTCTTGTCCTTCTTATGCCTCTCTAATCACTTCTTGACTTTTTCCAGTTCCTTCATATTCTATCCAATAATGTGTTCTAGTACTGATATTTCCAAAAATTCATTTTCTATATCCTTGTTGGTTTTCAAAATGGCATGATCCTGATCATTGGAAAAAGTCTTCTTCCTCATAATTTCACTGTTCAGACTAGCATTCCCATTTGTTGCTGCTCTCTTATTCTTGTGTGTTTTTGGCACCATTTTGCAGTACAACACTAATATTGCAGTATTCCAACAAAATATCAGGAAAATATACCAAATACAATAAATATATGAAAATCGACAATGACATTAAAAAAAAAAAAAAAAACTAATCGCTCTAAGAATAATAAACTCAGTGAAAAATAAAAATTGCCAATTTCACAGAACATTGAATAAACCATCCTTTCACTATATAGCCTTGAACCCAAAAAAAACATTTAAAATAGTATTAAGTCCACCTTCAATGCAATGGCTACAGATTACTTTAAATGGTTTTTCAGGTTTGAGGCTATATAGTGAAAAGGATGGTTTATTTAGTGCTCATATGAAATTGATGATTTTTATCTCTTTCATTGAGTTTATTATTTTTAGCGATTAGTTTTTTAATACTATTCCACTGCTGATTTTCGTATATTTACTGTATTTGGTATATTTCCTGATATTTTGTTTGAATACTGTAATATTAAAGTAGTACTGTAAAATGGTGCCAAAAGCTCACAAGAACAATATAACAGCAACAAACGGGAATGCTACCCTGAATAGTGAAATTCAAAGAAGGAAGCTTTTTTCAATAAACAGGATCATGCCATTTTGGAAACTAACAAGGAAGTCAATGTTCATACTTTTTAATATTTGAGAAAGGCAGTTTGTGGTTAATGCTGACTCCAAAACAGGGTTTAAGATATAGATTCTATTTAGTACTGCAGTTTTCTTCCATTTAACTCTGTATAAAGGGATATCCTGTGTGGTCTGCTATATTGAGAGTAGTAATTTGGTGTCAATGGTAGTGTAGATATTTCTTGTATTCTTCAACTAGTGTTAATAGATTTTCCTGTCTATTCATGGTATGCAGTTGCTGGAACAAGGCACTGTATGCATTAGCAGATGTGTTGAAGGGCAGCATTGGTCCTTAAAGAATAAATAAGAGCAGCCCTTTGATGTGTGGTTTAAAAGTGGGGCAAAGGTTATATTTATTTAGCAACAACTTTGGTTATCATTCCAAATGCACCTTAGATATAGGAGTTAGGAATATTTTTGCTTAGATCTCGTATGTTATAAGAGGAGGGCTAAGAATACAGCATCTATCTATTTTACAAGAATCATGGTTGATTAAAAAGTGTGGTATAGCATGGATAATTGAATTCCATAGTGAGAGCTGTCACAGGAATAAATATTCCTTGTCCTGAGTGTTAGTGTTAGGATACTGCAAAACAACAAAAATTACATGATAACTACAGTACTCGACTTTAACGAAAAGTACAAATATTTTGAGAATAACAGGATAAGAGATATTCTGAAAATAACAGTACAACATCAGTGTGTGTGTGTGTGTGTGTGTGTGTGTGTGTGTGTGTGTGTGTGTGTGGAAACAACAAACAAATCAAAAAACAAGAATACAAGGTACATACAACAATTGGTTAACCAATTTAAAGCAGTTGCCACATGCTAGAAAGTAATAAAAATAAATAATATTAACTATTTTTGATCTTTAAATAAAATGAGAATCTCCCAAAATTTTGGGGGAGAGAGGAGCAATCATCCTATTCAGGTTAGGCCAATGTAAAAGGGCTTCACAGCTTTTTTTTTTGAGAAACATATTTAAAACCGCTTCTGTGGAGAAGATGAACTTCATCCTATAATCCATTCAGTACTATACTGTGCCAGACCAGACTTTTGAAGTTTCATATATTCAATGTAGTATTGATGTTCTTTAATTCTTTTTTTTTCCACAGAACAACCTGTCTGCCCAAAGTATATACATTCACGAGGAATCTGGTAAATGCCAACTAAAGATAGAGGCGAATTTGTCTTTTGCAAATCTTCATTGGATTGGATTTGCCAAGGTTATAACCATTTAATTTCATTAAAGTTTCAATATGAGAAGTTGTCTTTTGCAAATCTTCATTGGATTGGATTTGCTGAAGGTTATAACCATTTAATTCCATTAAAGTTTCAATATGAGAAGTTCTTGCTGTCTGCTGGAAAGAGAGGAGTACAGATTATGTGATCTATTAACTAATGACTTGATAACACCAATTTTTTTGGGAGGTATGGTGGGCAAACTTTTGATGAGTGTGTCTGCCAGTAAAAGCAAGTTTCCAATAAACACTGGTTGACAAAGTAATGGAGGCTGTGTCAGTTTCTTCTTTTCAGCCATTTTCTGTCCACTGCTGGACGAAGGCCTCCTTCGGTTCTTTCCACCTTTCTCTGTTCTTGGCAATGGTTGACCTGTTTTTCCTAACAAATTTTGACAGTTCATGACTCCACCTTCTTTTAGGACGTCCTCAGCCTCGTTTCCCTTCTTTCAGAATCCAGTTAGTTACTATAGTGGTCCATTGCGCATCTTCTCTCCTGGATAGATGCCTGGCCCATTTCCAGTTTAGTCACTTATGGTGAAGAATGATGTCAGTGATGTGAGTCTGGCTTCTTATCCAAGTGTTTCACTTCTTATCTTTTAATGTGATGCCTAGCATCAATGTCTCCATTTTTCTTAGTATTAGTAAGACTTGAATATTCCTAGATTTTCTTTGATACAGAATCAACTTTGAGCAACTAAAAAAAGATTTAGCATCTAATATTCAGTCTATTTCAGATCTTGAAAGAAGGATTTCAGCTGCTCTGGATGATAAATTACCAGATATCATTCTACATGTTTCAAAACAAACATTAACCCTCTTAATGAAAGACATTCATAGAGAAATTAATGCAGAAATATGAATTGTTATATTGTAAGCAAAAATTCTACTACTGGAAACACTCCTACTAATAAATGATTTTTTCACATTTCTGGATGCCTGTTGTCTAATGATGAAATTAGTGTGTTAGCTAAAAGTCACAATTTTGCTGTCATACCTAAATCCATTCTGTATCTTGATTTTTTGCATAATACTGAATTCATTCTCTCTAGTCTTTCAAGCAAAGATACTAACAAACTACTCTTTGAAGTTGCTGCTTCACTCTTTAGAAGCCAGTTACCTCTATGTAATTTACCTTCTACTGAATTCCATGTGCTGCTTTCATTAAAACGAAAGAACCATATATCTATCTCAAAAGCAAATAAAGAAAAATCCGTAGCAGTGATGGATAAGGCTATGAGAGGAAGATTGCCTTTTACAGGATACTTCCACCTATCAAGAAATTAGTTATGACCCTCGAAAAAACAGATTAAACAATTAAATAAGCTCCTTGATGTTTTTAGCTGGGATCAAAATACTTGGTATAAGTTGTATTCATTTTGGGAGGACCTCTCATTTATATGGTCTACCAAAAATTCATAATGAAGGTTGTCCAATTGTATTGACTCTCCAACATGTAGAATTGCTAAGTTTCTTTCACATTGATTGCCCATATTGAATAATCCAGATCATTCATCAAAAGTTCCACATATTTTCTTGAAAAAAAATCAAGAATATTCAAATATGAGAGTCAGAATATGTTAGTCGGTTTTGACATTGTTTCTCTATTTACTAACATTCCGTTATCTGATGCTATTAATTTATTATATGATGATTTCCCTCCATATGTTGTGAATATTTTTCAATTTGTAATACAATCAGGATATTTCAGCTAGAAAAAGAATATCTATAAACAGATTGAAGACACAGTTATGGGTAGCTTTCTCATCCATTCATCCCTGATCCTCGTTTTTGGTTTTGCTACATTGATTACATATTTTTGCTGTTTAACCTCATTCTGAAAATGAACATAGGACCTTCCTACAATTAGATTAGCAGCCTTCATCCACACATTCAATTCAGCATAAACAAAGAAAATACTAGTAGTTTACCATTCTTACTCGCACAGCCTACAGTACTTTATCAACCAGTGTTTATCGGAAACTTACCTTTACTTGCAAATGCATTCATCATAAGTCTGCTCATCACAACTTCCAAAAAATTAGTGTTTTCAAGTCATTAATTAATAGAGTGCATAATGTGTACTCCTCTCCCTCAAGCTTACAACAAGAGCTTCTCACTATCAAAACTTTAATTAAATGGCTACAACCTTTTTCAAATCCAACAGATAATTGAATCATATGCTCCCTCAAGCTTACAACAAGAGTTTCTCACTGTCAAAACTTTAAAGGAATTAAATGGCTACAACTTATTTCAAATCCAGCAGATAATTGAATCCTACGCTCCAACAACTAAGAATTCTTCGATGAACCACAGGGTTCTAATCCTTTATGTTTCTGGTATTTCTGAACCTATTGGTAGAATTCTGAGGAAGTTTCACCTTAATCCCATATATTTTACTATCAACTGTGAGCTTGCCACTTGGTTTTATGAAATGACACTATCCTCAACAACTAATAGATTATACTCGTCAATCAGTCCAAAATCATGTACCTCACATTAGTAGTGAGGACAATTATAAAATTGTCCTCACCACCAGCAACAAACTGAAACTTACTAACATGCAACACACAGTAGCTGAGACCAACATGTTACTATGACATGATGTTTACAAGTCCAGCAGCCAGTCAGGATACGATACTCTTATGTTGATTCACTATTCTATCCTTGCATTTAAGGGAACATAATTGAGATTGCAATATTCCCATACCAGACTATTTATATTCTACTACTAAGAAAAAGCACACCAGCAACAGAAAAATTTCAACTACCATATCTTTACATTCTATACAATCAAAACACACCTCTGAAATTGAGGTCATTGTTATCGATTTCTAGAAGAATGAAACCAAATTACATTGTTCCGGATCTCTAGTGATGTGAGTCACCCAAGTCACAGCTTTCCAAAAAAAAAGACCCTATCTAATCTCACCCTCTTGGCAATTAAACAAATTATTCCCTGTTACTCTCAAACCACCCAAACTTCCTGGTACTCTCAAACCAACCTAACTCCTCTTGTACATCATTTCATAAAGCCATGCAGCTAGTACTCAGTTTTCTCTGTCCTACATCTAATGACAATTTAAACAAAATGGCCAACACATTGTCATGTTTCTGGCATGCCATGTATCTATAACTGGTGTTTTTGTTCCTTTTTGTTATTTTATTTTCATTTCTTTAAAATTTTTAATTCACAGTTTGCTAAATTCAAAATTTTTTTGCTTGTTTTGTTTTGGCTATTTGATAAATATTTCTGTGCTTGGTTATTGGTTATTCATCTTCGGCACTTCTCCGAATTATATACTATTGTTGGATCCTACTTCTTATCAATCTATACTTTGGATCCGACATGATTACTATTACGATGTTCTTAACTAGTTGATAGGTTGCAAGTTGATTTCTAATTCAAATATAAAGAAAATGTATATTTAAAGACTGCGCCACTTTATATCTAAATTAGTTCAAGAATTGAAGATAAACCAGCTCTCAACTACCCTTCCTTTATATGTTGTTATTATATATACTGGCCGAGTATATTTAACTTACTTAATTTACCCACTTTAGTTAGAATATTTTATGAACGGTGCAGTAAAAGAGATTCAGGCAAAATACAACTTTGATTAACATAAACATTTAATTTTAGAATCACAAATTTTACACTTAAGTTCAAATCAGTAATTAAGATATCACAAACATTTTAGCTTCTCTGATAAGCTCAATCATACAGACTCAGACAAAGGTAAATCTGTTATCTCTATAATACAGTCTTCTCACAGTTCCTTAAGTTCCAAAATACAATAAAAATTGCAGTAACACCTCTTCACAAACAAACATCTTTAATTTTACACTTCAGCTAATTCTCCGCTATAGTTACTGTTAGTATAGGGAAATTCTAGGATGAAACTCGCACACTTCTCTATATAGGAATATTAATTGTTGGAATAATCTTACCGATAATCTTCTATCTTCATCAACTTACACACAAACACTTTTAACAATAAACGGCACTCATTAAAATAAATCTTCTAAGCATTAACTGAATTAATTCACGGTCACAATACACATAATCAGACGTTCTTGCATGAAGCACTACTGATCACTCATGAATTAAGGTAACACGATAATTCCTTAACTTTAGGTTTTATATGCACGATTATTCATTCCTCCAGCATTCGATTAATTCTTTAGGCACTATAATTCTAAACACAGCTATCGTTAAACTTCAACTTTACAGCCTCTACTATTCTCTAGTTACTCCGTGCTTTGCTTCGAGGTTCCGTATGTCCTTGAAAGGTCGGCGCTGAAATTATATCTCAACGCAAGTATCGCTAGTCTATTTAATAGTCTCTCAACTGTTTTCCGTAGCTATAATTGTTATTCTACAACTTATTAGCTAACTGCTTCGCAACTAGTAGACTTAAATTAGCTGCTTGAGTGACTTGCTGGCTCTCTAATATCGCACACTCTGATTCCCCGAATGCCGAATTAGAATATCCTCTGATTCCAACTGAATGCCAATCCTCTCTTTTTTTTTTCTCTAATTTCAGCGTTCTTTCTTATATATCTATTCTTCCCTCCTAAATTGTTCTCGTGCTCTCTTTAACTAAAATTCTTTCCAGTCTTTCAGCTTTCTCCCTCACGCACTGTTCCAAACTTGCGCTCGCTTACTTACTTATATACGTCTGCATGACAACCAAACAAAATATAATAAAATTGAGCTATTACATAACGTTAAACTTCTACAAACAGGAATAAATAGAGAATATTTACATTTCAATTAATACGCAGTAAAAAATGTTAAATACAAATTCTTATAATATTAACATAGCAATAAATAAAATAAACTTAATAATATTTAAACAAGTCTTGCTTGGTATATGGTAGATTATGTTAAATGTGAATGAAGAACAAAAACATACAAAATAATTTCATTCACAGTTTAACAAAGGCTTATCCTTTCACTGAAAAAAATTTTTTTTTAAGAAAAATTTTTCATACAAGTTCCTTTCAATGGAGGATTTAAATTTTACATTTCTTTTTAGGTCTTAAATAATTCTTAGTTTGAATAGAACTTGACTTGTTATCACAGTTTACAGTTCTATTTCTCTCTGCATCTCTTTTTGGGTTCTGGCTAATTTTAGTACAAGGAAAGACTTGTTTCCTATTCCTATAGTGAGATAGCGTTCTTTCAGAGCAGAAATCATGTTCTCTATCACTAGAATTGAGTCTTAGTTGTCTCACAACTTGGTGATTTGTTCCATGATGTAGTTTGATTACTTTGGCAAAATTAACTTCAACTGTTAATTTATTTTTAGTGGCAACTTCTGATTCAGGTTTGGGTACAACTTGTTGTGACGATTCATCAGCGATAAGTTGTGTTTCAGGCTGATTGTGCACATCAGAATTAGTATCACTATGCTTCACAGTTGGTTCAGTCATAGACAGCTCTACCTTATCTGGAGCAATTTTTTTATTAGGTACACAAAAACCTTTCCCTTTGTGTCCATGTTCTATCATACATATAATTGCCAGCTCTTCTGATACTTCTTTTCCTGTTCATTAGGGATATTTCTTTTCTAAAAAAATCACAGGAGAACTGATACTTTTCCAAGAAATTTGTCCCTAGTATAATGTGGGAGCTTATGTTAGAGGTTGAGGGTATAACAAGCAAATCTTGCCAGACATTTAGTTTAAATTCAGGTAGGTGGATTCTAGCACGAACCTTTTCATATGCTATGAAGTTTGAGTCTGAAAGAGTAGTAATTCTTACAGGTTCTCTTAGTTTGGCAATGCTATTCCATAATTTGTGTTTTATACCTTGGAGATAGTCCTTTCTAATAGTTGAAACATTACATCCTGTATCTAATAAAATATTACACTTAGAACCTAGGATTTCTCCTCTAATTCTCATCAATTGTTCATTAGATCCTTGGTGTTTCTGCATTCTATTATATCCTCTGTGGGGTATGTGTCCATACTTTGAATCCCAGCTTTTGTTAGAGTAATTTCTTTTGTTAAGAAAACAGTTTCTAGCAAGGTGTCCAACTTTATTGCAACTGTAGCATTTAGGGGAATCTCTATGTTCTCTCTCCATCTGAGGTTGAGATACAAATGATATCTGTTGTTTAATATTTTGTAGTCCTAGTAACAACTCACTTATATTTGCCAAAATAGGTTGATTTTGCCTTTCTACTTCCAATTTAATTCTTTTATCAACTTTATCTGTTGTGGGGTTTTGGTTTTCTTTAGATTGTAGAGTGAATGTTGTCAATTGCTTCATCACCTTATTAAGACTATCCATAATAGGTTCATTCAATTTCTCAATTTCCTGGTGAATTAAGCTCTGTACATCTGCCATCAACTTCTTGTTGGTTTGATCTTAATTCACAGTCATGTGACTAACACTAATAGGACTTGCTCCAGTATCTTTTCTTTTCTCCTCTTCCTTATTATTCTTCTCTCAAACTTTAGGCTGGTCCAAGGGATAATTAATTTTATCCACAACATTGACAAAAGTTGCATTGGATGAGGGACAAATGTCACCAATCATCTGCTCTTTTTCTTTGACAGCTTTCAGGCATTCTTCTAGTGTGGTGATCTTTTTATAAGCTGTTTCTCTCAGTTCTGGCTTAACACCTTGACGAAATTGCTGATAAACTGCCCAATCCAAATGTGGTTTATCTGCATTGGATACATTCAGACTGTTAGAAAGAGTTATCAGGCGATTGTAGAAATCAGTAACACTCTCTTTATCTTTCTGTGTGATCCTTTGTAACTTCCATAGATTAGGTCCTACACTTCGCAGTTTACAGAATTGAGATGATAAAGTTTCCTTAAATTTTGAATATTCAAATGTTTCTCTAAGTATTGGAGATGAATATAAGAATGTCTTTGCTTTACCTATTAGTTTATTTCTGAGTAATATTAATAACTGAAAGTCAGTCAAATTTGCTTTTTCTCTGAGCTTCTCAATATAGGTAAAATATGACAATATATCATCTTATTCCTCTCCTGAAAATTGAGGAAATAGCTGTTGGGGGGTTCACCATTCTGAAGAATTCATCTTCCATTTTTGAGCTAGATTTATTAATCTATTAACAACAACTTTAAAAAAAAAATCAGGATTCTAAAATAACTTCTCTGTTTTCCTGATTCTAGTTTACAACCAATTCACTTGATTCACTTAATTTATCTTTAAATTCTTTTTACTATTACAAAATCTAATACTTAATTTCACAACCTATGACAGTGAATTCAAATCCTGTCGACTGCTGCGCCATTTTGTTGGATCCTACTTCTTCTCAATCTATACTTTGGATCTGACATGATTACTATTACGATGTTCTTAACTAATTGATAAGTTGTAAGTTGATTTCTAATTCAAATATAAAGAAAATTTATATTTAAAGACTGCGCCACTTTATATCTAAATTAGTTCAAGAATTGAAGATAAACCAACTCTCAACTACCCTTCCTTTATATGTTGTTATTATATATACTGGCCGAGAATATTTAACTTACTTAATTTACCCACTTTAGTTCAAATATTTTATGAACGGTGCAGTAAAAGAGATTCAGGCAAAATACAACTTTGATTAACATAAACAAACATTTAATTTTAGAATCACAAATTTTACACTTAAGTTCAAATCAGTAATTAAGATATCACAAACATTTTAGCTTCTCTGATAAGCTCAATCATACAGACTCAGACAAAGGTAAATCTGTTATCTCTATAATACAATCTTCTCATAGTTCCTTAAGTTCCAAAATACAATAAAAATTGCAGTAACACCTCCTCTTCACAAACAAACATCTTTAATTTTACTTCAGCTAATTCTCCGCAATAGTTACTGTTAGTATAGGGAAATTCTAGGATGAAACTCGCACACTTCTCTATATAGGAATATTAATGGTTGGAATAATCTTACCGATAATCTTCTATCTTCATCAACTTACACACAAACACTTTTTAAAACCATAAACACTTTTAACAATAAACGACACTGATTAAAATAAATCTTCTAAGCATTAACTGAATTAATTCACGGTCACAATACACATAATCAGACGTTCTTGCATGAAGCACTACTGATCACTCATGAATTAAGGTAACACAATAATTCCTTAACTTTAGGTTTTATATGCACGATTATTCATTCCTCCGGCATTCAATTAATTCTTTAGGCACTATAATTCTAAACACAGCTATCGTTAAACTTCAACTTTACAGCCTCTACTATTCTCTAGTTACTCCGTGCTTTGCTTCGAGGTTCCGTATGTCCTTGAAAGGTCGGCGCTGAAATTATATCTCAACTCAAGTATCGCTAGTCTATTTAATAGTCTCTCAGCTGTTTTCCGTAGCTATAATTGTTATTCTACAATTTATTAGCTAACTGCTTCTCGACTAGTAGACTTAAATTAGCTGCTTGAGTGACTTGCCGACTCTCTAATATCGCACACTCTGATTCCCCGAATGCCGAATTAGAATATCCTCTGATTCCAACTGAATGCCAATCCTCTCTTTTTCCCCTCTAATTTCAGCATTCTTCCTTATATATCTATTCTTCCCTCCTAAATTGTTCTCGTGCTCTCTTTAACTAAAATTCTTTCCAGTCTTTCAGCTTTCTCCCTCACACGCTGTTCCAAACTCGCGCTCACTTACTTATATACGTCTCCATGACAATCAAACAAAATATAATAAAATTGAGTTATTACATAACGTTAAACTTCTACAAACAGGAATAAATAGAGAATATTTACATTTCAATTAATAAGCAGTAAAAAAATGTTAAATACAAATTCTTATATTAACATAGCAATAAATAAAATAAACTTAATAATATTTAAACAAGTCTTGCTTGGTATATGGTAGATTATGTTAAATGTGAATGAAGAACAAAAACATACAAAATAATTTCATTCGCAGTTTAACACCATCAAGTCCTATGTCATCCTTACCTTCAAAAAAATACATACTCTGGCATGTCAAATTAATAATGCTTTTTTAATATAATAAATCTCTTTTAATATCAGTCTTATTTTGTAGCCTAGATTAGACAGAGGGGACAGCTCCGTTACCAAAATAGCTTTGTGTTTTCCGGTTAAAATCAAAGTAATCAGTAATCTAAAAACTTGCTGTGTTAAACCTATCTTGTATATATAGGACTGCCAACCCCATCCCAAACAGTAGGAAATCATTCCTCTCCATAAAAACAAATAAATTGTGAATTGGATTTGCATTCATTTGACTGTATATTCTAATATTATTTCTCCTTCTTTTTCTCTTACTGTATTAATTAGAATTAATAGAGTAGGAGAAAAACAGAACCATGTAGAATCCTAGCATTAGTCGCAGAGTTTTAGGATGGCAATTCATTCACCATTACACATAATGTAACCAAGAGAAAGCTGGAAATCCAGTTTCAGGGGTCTGAGACTTAATCATTTGTGCCAAACAGTGATCAACATCCATGATTGTATATTAGTTAAGAGGTTTCCATTAGCATTAAAATTGAATATTAATGGTTTTTTCCTCTTTCGAAAGAATTGAATTTTTTTGCAAAGTAATCTTTATCATCTAAATACTATCTGAAAAGACAGTAATTCGATGATTTGTTATTCTTTTTAATCAACATTATCAGCAAGGCTGATAATGTTGATTAATTTTCATGCTGCAAGATAGATATTAGTGGTATAGAAGAGAATAAAAAAGTTAACATACAGCAGTAGTCAACTCTGGAGCACAAACTTTCAGAAGATTTTTTGACATTGAGTTTGGACAAGGTTCTTCTGATATGTTTCTTGTGAAAAAGCATGGAACATTGAAGGCAGCACATTGGACATGATAAAAGGATGTTTACTAAGATCATCAATAAAAGAACTAGAGAAGAAGTAAGAAGCCGAAAATTGGCTGCTGCTTCTAGCACAAAAGCGGTGGAAGTAGATTGAACAAAAATTATGGCCAAGTAGCTTTGACAATGAGATCACAAAACAGCTGCTATTTGTGTAGATTAGATTTTCACTTGGAGACGAATTCCTGTCTAGAGTCAATTACTTTGAAAGAATGTTAAATGAACCAAGCAGTGACAGAACCATACTAGAAAATTTTCAGGAGGAATGCAAAGAGGAGTACATATCAATTGAGGTAGATAAAGCTGTCAAAAACTTGAAATGTGGAAAGGCAGCTGGTGTAGATGATATTTGATCAGAAATGCTTATGTATGGAAGTATAAAACCTTCGCAGTGGCTACACTACATAATACAGAGGGCCAGAGCGACGTATTCCAGATGATTAGAGCAGAGCTCTCATAGTATCCATATATAAAAAGGGAAATAAAACTGAGAATTACAGAGGTATTTCTCTACTGGGTGTTCCTGGTAAGATTTATGCAAGTATACTTGAGAAATGGTTGAGAAGAATTGTGAAAGAAAAGCTTGGTGAAGAACAAGCTGAATTCAGGCCAAATAGAGGCTGTCACGATCAGATTCTTGTTATTGCTGACATTCAGCAATAACAAGGCAAAGACAATGAAAATAGGCAGAAGCATTGAAGATATCAACTGCATTGTGAATGGAGAACCTATAGAACAAGTAAAACATTTCAGCTGCTTAGGCACGATTTTTAGTGAAGATGGGAAATAAACATATGGAAATAGACAACAGAATCAACAAAACTGGTATGGAAGGAAGTCAATTGAATAAATTTATATGGAATAAGAGATATTAGTCAAAACACTAAATTAGCTGTATACAAGACAGTGTTCAAACCAATTTTAACGTATGAATGAGAGCTGGGTCAGAAGTAAAACACTTGACCAAAGATTAGGAGCATGAACAGATGGCATCATGGCAATATCATATTAAGAACGTGGATATTAGGAAAGAACTTGACATTGTCAGCATTCAGGAAAGATTAGCAAAACAGATGTTCTCTGCCAGGTTGGCTGGAAAAAGACCCAGAGGAAAACCAAGATATAGATGGATTGATATGGTAAAAAGTGCCTTAGAAGATAGAAATATAAGATCTGATAATGTTGGAGTCTTGACTGGTAACAGACTGGTTTGGAAGAAAATTATAGATAGGAAGTTAGTAATGATGTAAATTTTTCCTGTAGTATTATCATATCCTGTACTCTTTGAGGGTACATGACAGGAATTTGATTATGATGATGAGAAATTATATTCTTGGTATCTTTAATTAGTATAACCAAGTGAAAAAAATTTCAACAGTGGCAGAATCATATTAAAAATGAAGATATTAGAAAGGAACTTGACATTTGTGAGCATTCAAGAATGTGTAAGTAAACTAATCCAACATAGTATGAGTACTTAAATAGAATGGGTGAAGAAAGGTTAGTAAAACAGGTGTTTGATGGCAAGATGGCAGGAAAGAAACCCAGGGGAAGGCCAAGGTCTAGGTGGATTGATTCACTCAGAAGTGTCTTAGAAGTACAGAATGTTCATCATCATCATCATCATCAAATTCCTGCCATGTACCCTCAAGGGGTGTACAGGATATGACAGTACTACATGAAAAAATTACATCATTACTAACTTCCTATCTACAATTTTCCTCCAAATCAGTCTGTTACTTGTCAAGACTCCAACATTATCAGATCTTATATTTCTATCGTCTAAGGCACTTTGTACCGTATCAATCCACCTATATCTTCCTCTGGGTCGTTTTCCTGCCAACCTGGCAGAGAACACTTGTTTTGCTAATCTTTCCTCTCCCATTCTATTTAAGTGACCATACCATCTGAGATTAGCTCTGCTAACGCATTCCTGGATGCTGACAATGTCAAGTTCTTTCCTAATATCCTCATTTTTAATATGATATTGCCATTGATGCCATCTGTTCACGCCTCTAATCTTTCTCAGGACTCTCATATCTGCAGTCTCTAGTCTTTGGTCAAGTGTTTTACTTCTGACCCAGCTCTCAGATCCATAAGTTAAAATTGGTTTGAACACAGTCTTGTATACAGCTAATTTAGTGTTCCGACTAATTTCTTTCTTATTCCATATGAATTTATTCAATTGACTTCCCACGATACCAGCTTTGCTGATTCTGTTGTCTATTTCTATATTTAGTTTACCATCTTCAGTAAAAATTGTGCCTAAGTAGCTGAAATGTTTTACTTGTTCCACAGGTTCTCCATTCACAACACAGTTGACATTTTCAATGATTCTGCCTATTTTCATTGTCTTTGTCTTTTTATTGCTGACCTTCATACCATATCTATTACAACAGCTATTCAAGTTAGTCAGAGAATCTTGCAGACTTGTAGCAGATTTATTTACAAGTATAACATCATCCGCATAAAGCAAAGAGCTGACATTAACATCTCCAATTTTGATATCATGTTTAATACCACTTTCCTTCATAATGTGATCCATATAGATAATGAATAACAGAGGGGATAATGTACATCCTTGTCTCACACCAGATTTAACATTAAACCATCTTCCTGTACTTCCTTCAATTCTAACTGCTGACTCACAACTCAAATAAAGACTAAGTATTGCTTGATATAATGCCCCATTGACACCATATAACTGCAGCGTATTGTATAGCTTCTCTCTTGGCACCTTGTCATATGCCTTTTCCAAATCGACAAAACTTAAATACAGATCTTTGTTATATTCCCATGCCTTCTCGACTATTTGTCGTAAAGTGAAGATCTGATCCTGACAACCTCTATTTGGCCTGAATCCAGCTTGTTCTTCACCAAGCTTTTCTTCCACAATTCTTCTCAACCGTTTCTCAAGTATACTTGCATAGATCTTGCCAGGAACACTAAGTAGGGAAATACCTCTGTAATTCTCACATGCAGTTTTATTTCCCTTTTTATATATGGGTACTATGAGAGCTCTACTCCAATCATCGGGAATTCGTCCCTCTGTCCAGGCTTTCTGAACTATGCAGTGCAGCCACTGTAAGACTCTTATACCACCATACTTCAACATTTCTGGTCGAATATCATCTACTCCTGCTGCCTTTCCACATTTCAAGCCTTTGATGGCTTTTTCTACTTCAAGTATGGATATGTATTCCTGACTGTATGCCTGGTCAGTGTTTTTTATCACTGTGCTGTCATCACTGCTTGTTTCATTTAGCAGTTTTTCAAAGTAATTACTCCATACTTCAAGGATATCTTTTTCTCCTGTTTTCATGTAACCTTTATCATCTCTAACTCCTTTTACAGCACTCTTTGCTCCATTCCTAAGCTTCTTCAACAATCTCCAGAATATTTTGCCACCTTCTTGATATTTATTTTCTATATTCTTGCCAGTCCTCCCATGACTTTTGTTTAGCTAGTTTTACACACTGTTTAGCTTTCTTACATTTGTCTCTGTATTCTGTAAGAGTAAAAGCTGACTTATTTGCCAGGAACTTTTGATATGCTTTCTTCTTTTCCTTCACTGCCTCTTTAACTTCCTGTGTCCACCAGGGAGTTCTGATTTTTTTATCTTTGCACACAACCTCACCACATGCCTCTCTGGCAGAATCAGTCAATGTTTCCTTCAGAGTTTGCCACTGAATCTCCAAGGTTTGATTCCTGTTCTCAAACTCTTTCATTTTCTTTTCAATAATATTTCTATATTTTAGTCTACAGTTTACATCTGAGAGCTGCTCAACTTTTATTCGCTTTAAAACTTTCTTACATGTTATTCTTTTCAATATGAAATTCAATTTTATCCTGCTCAAGACTAAATAGTGATCACTTCCAATTTCAAATCCTCTGTACACTCTGGTGTCCTGCACCAGGGAGAAAACATCACTATCAACAATAACATAGTCAATGAGACTTTTCTTATTCCTAGCCTCTTCTCTCCATGTGAATTTGTGCACATTTTTATGTTGGAACATGGTGTTAGTAATAACCAGTCCATGTCCTGAGCAGAAATCCAACAGATATTTGCCATTATTATTAGCTTTGCTCTTTTCTCCAAATTTTCCCAAAATATTTTTGTATGTCTCACAATCATTTCCTACTCTACTATTTAGATCCCCAACAAGGACCAACTTTTCATTTTTCATTGTGTCAGTTGCTTTTTCTAAAGCCTCAAAAAATTCCTCCACTTCTACCTTAGTAGAACCTTCTGTGGGACCATAGGCACAAATAAGTCTCATTGTCCAGTTCCCCATTCTCATATTTGCCCACATTACTCTACTTGAGACTGACTGCCATTCAAGAAGATTAGCCTCGTATTTTGTGTTGAATACTATGGCTACTCCTTCTTTTCCTTGATTGTTATTGCCTGAATATAACATTTTGTATTTATTGCTCAGAAAGATCTCACCAGTTTTGGTCTTTTTTGTTTCAGTCACCCCTATTATGTCGATCTGGTACTTATCTAATTCCTCAGCTAGCTCCATTTCTTTGCCATTCAGGCTTCTTACGTTGATAGTACCGATCTTTAACTCTGGTGATGTTGAGTTGGGGTTTGTTTTCAGATTTGTTCCAGTAGCTGACTTTTCGCTGTTCGCCCTGGTTCCCTGGCGAAAACAACGGGGGCCTTGTTTAACCGGGCGACGCCCCAGCCGGCATGAAATTTTGTCATGTTGTACCATCATTTTTTATTTTGGTTTAACCAATAAGAATACAATTTGGTCGGCTAAATCCCAAATTGCCAGCCCATCCTCTTTCGTTCAGTATCAAAGTAGATACCCAACAGGGTGCACCACGAGAAGGTGAGGATTGGACATTAGGTCAGAAGCCCTGGTCGGTTCTCCGCATTCCTTTAAAGGCTATGTGGAGGTCTCCTCTCAGTTATACAGCTTTGACCCTTAAGCACCCCGTACAGAATGTTAGATATGACAATGTTGAAGTGCTCACAAGTAATAGATTTGGAGGAAACTGATGATAATGATTATTCTTTCGTATTTGACTTTTCAAAATAAGTTTTGAATATGTTTAATTTGGCACTATTTCAAGCTTTAGTATATGCAACAGGAAGATAAAATTTTAATGAAAGCCAATTACAATATTCTAGTTACTTCTCTTATATCTCCTTGGGAGGCTTACTTCTTTGAATTATATTTTGACATTCAAGCTTAGTAAGATATGTGAATTAAAGTGGAATGGAGAGATTTAATGTTTCATACTAAAATTTCAATGATATGTTTGATGCAGATATTGGATTAGAAGACTGAGAATAATCTGTTTCACTAAATGAGGCATAGAAATAACAAAGATCATTCCATATGTCTTATAATGCCAGACATCTTGATAAGAGTGGCTGTGTGAGTGCTGCTCCATAGGATAAGAAAGGAATGCTAGATTGTTGTCTGAATTGCCTAAAGGACAAACTGCAGTATACTTAGAAGGATCATAGTGAGGAAAAGATCTAGAGCAGGGCTGTCCAAAGCACTGCCTGTGGGCCAGATGTGGCCTGCGGTGTGATTTTATGCAGCCTGTCTGTGGGTTTTGATTTTCACGAGCGAAAAAATAAAATAATCTGAATCAAATGCGTATTAGATATTTTAATTCTATCACTAATCGACAATCTCGATGTTGGTAATTTTATTTGGTGTTTTTACATCACTATATACCCACTTGTTTTTCAATTATTAGATGTGTTAAAGAAGAGTTCTTGCACTGTTTTGTTCCAACGTGCATGCTCCGAGCACTCACGGGGAATGTGAGCACACGATTACTGTTGTTCGTTTGTTCAGCTATCGAGGTTTGTCGCTGCTGCTCACCAAATTACTAGATACGCATTGTGATGCAGCCCTCGGATAAATATTTTTTTTAATTCGGCTCTCGGATTACCTAAGGTTGGACAACCCTGATCTAGAGTGTTTGAGGAAGTTCCTTGGATTAGTATTGAAGTGAACAATTTGTAAAATCATTGATGATAGGAAATGTCTCAGCATCTGTGCTTGTTGGATCAGTGCACCAAGAAAGTACAAAATGATTCAGTACATTAAAAGAGAGTTATGAAGATAGCATATGAGTGTAGAATGAGGCAAAGAAATTTTTTGCTAATGGAGATTTTTTAAAAAAAGGGAGATTGTAGTTTAGAAACATTCTTTATGCATTCTGTCTTGGTTGTCACTTACTTGGTATATCAAAGCAAACATGTCTATAAATGTCCAACTTTGAAAATAATAGATTCATATGAGTACAATAGGAAACTTTAGATTAATAGTACTTGAAGAAACTGAAATTTATAAAAGTAGGTGTGGTTGATTGGAGAAGGAAATGAACATCATGAAAGATTGTGTATATTTGTAAAGCAAACCTTGAAAGTTTTGCCTTTTTTCTGCTTCTCATCTGTTTCTCTTTGCTTAACCACCCAACTGGCCATTATGTGTATACATCAAAGTTACCATGGATGCAGTGTGCACCATTGATATTACACTGAAATATATGATGGATACAAAGTGCATGAGTAGTAATGTATTTTATCCATATTGTGGTTATTGCTTAATGTGAGTTGACATTTGGAAGGACATAGCATATACAGTAATGCATTCTTTATTATGGCATATGGAGTATTTTACCTAACTTCTCTGCAAATAACAGCATCAATAATGCTCCTCCCATTCTACTCTGTGGTGTCCTCAGACAAATTTGACAGAATAGTGGCAGCAAGATCATTCATTAGCTGACCTAGAAGCCTCCTAAAGTTTTATCAAAGAATTCAGTCCAGTAATCTGTCTTGCGTCCACTCTGCAGAATAACTGTTTGAAGTGTACCCTGAAAGAGAAGAATTATTACTGCTATTATGTGACTTACCTCTGAAAACATCACTCATATTATGTTGGAGGAAATGGAGAAATAGTGAATTGGGTCTTGGCCCTCTTCTCTGAATGTGGATGCCACACCTCAATGCTTGCCTACTTCACTTCTATATAATTTCATTCTGGTGGTTTAATGCTTATTGGCTGTATAGACAATTTAATGCCTGTATGGACAAATAGGAAAAGCTGTTTAACACCACTCTGGAAGAACATGAGAAATGCATATGCTGCCATCATTATGGTATATGAGGACCAGCAGACCATGCACTAGACATTCCTTTACATATAGAGATAAGCAGAAAAAAATTTATTGATGACTCCAAAAATAATCTGATGTATAATAGGTTCTACTACATAGAACCTATTATACATCAAATTATTTTTGGAGTCGGCATCAGCAGTGAATCACACCCCCAAACACCAATAAGTATGGCTGCATTAAATTACCAAAAATTTGCAGATCAGTAACAGCTGTAGACCAGCTACTTACACTTTCTAAAGTGTCATAGGATATTAGTTCTTTTTTCTGGTATAATCTGAATTGTTTCCACAACAGCAGCTTAACTTATCATGTTTAATTTTAGTTGTGGTGATGGTGTGGGCCTTTCTCACCTGTCTGTTAAGTGTTTCTCTATGTGTGTTGCGAAATACAGTGATCTCTCAGTTATTCAACCCTTGAAACCTTATTAGTGGAAGAAAATTATTCTACATAGGACTATTGTCTCCATTTATCTAACTTGCAAATTGATTTCCTAATACATGGATAATTAAGAGATTGCTGTATGTGAAATCCATAGTTTTTAATCTGCTAGTATAGAATTTGTTTGAAAGTGAAAAGAAAACTTTGATAGGAAATGTTTTTCATCATTGCCTTGTAATGAAGTCCAAGCAAAATTCAATATTTTGTGATGGTTGTGTGTGTGGGGGGGGTTAGGATATATAACCTTAAATTGTGTGTGCACTTGCATGCATTGCATCTGTTAAGTGTTTCTCTATGTGTGTTGCGAAATACAGTGATCTCTCAGTTATTCAACCCTTGAAACCTTATTAGTGGAAGAAAATTATTCTACATAGGACTATTGTCTCCATTTATCTAACTTGCAAATTGATTTCCTAATACATGGATAATTAAGAGATTGCTGTATGTGAAATCCATAGTTTTTAATCTGCTAGTATAGAATTTGTTTGAAAGTGAAAAGAAAACTTTGATAGGAAATGTTTTTCATCATTGCCTTGTAATGAAGTCCAAGCAAAATTCAATATTTTGTGATGGTTGTGTGTGTGGGGGGGGTTAGGATATATAACCTTAAATTGTGTGTGCACTTGCATGCATTGCATCAGCTGGCCTGGTTGAGTAAATGTGTACCTGCTCTCCCAGTAGACTGCAGGGTTCATGTCCCACTATGATCTAGGATATTTTCAAATGCCTGAGGTGACTGGTTAATTTTATTATCTGGTGCCAGACTGCTGCCCTTGCTTTTACTAGAGACAATGAAGTGGCTTGGGAAGGGAAAAAGCTTCTGTTTGGTCTCTTAATGCACATTTCTCAGATTATGTAATCCTTAGCCTGCGCATACTGATGTACTGTAGGTTTACAACTTTCTGTGGGTGAGATTCACATTAAAAAAAAAATAACAATAATATAATAAAATGCATGCTCACAGCTCTAAAAACTCACAACACATGCAACCACCCATACTTATGATGACTGTCCCATTAACATGTTCACTGAATATCACTTTACTCTTGCATCCCATGGATCATGATGGTGTTGTTGCTACTGTGAAGGTGAGAAAACCCTCTAAGGCTTTTAGAAGGAATATAATATCTTGCATTGAACAAGGACTGTAGGAGCTGTGTGGAGTGAGATCCCAGCAAAGTGCAAGAATGATGTTTAGAAGCAGCAGCTGAAAATATATGATCATACATTCACAGGATTCAATAAAGACAAGGAACACTTATAAAATATTGGTGCAAGATAATAGTACTGCTAACTAAAGAGTTGTAGGTTGCAAATGAAGATGTTGAGCAGCTTGTGAAAGTTGAGTAAGAAGAGCTCTCAGATGATCTTGTAGAGCTAGAAGTACAGAAAGTTGCAAAAGAAAAAAATAACAGAAAAACAAGAAGTTGATTCCCCCCCCCAAAAAAAAAATGTAATAAAAATATTGGCAGACATATTTGGCTCTGTTAATAAGGCAGTTTAGCTATTTATGTAGAAAAGAAAGAAACAAACTAAATAGTAGGACATAATGTGAAAATTTTTAAAGAAGTCCACTCCTGCTCTCATTTCTTCCCCCTCCTCCTCCCCCCACCCAGAGATTAGCCTAGACCTTTCATCACAAGTTATGCATCCAGTGAAACATCCCCAGAAAGTTGCAGAAGTGAGAATACTTGTTACACTTCCTGAACTTGCTCCATGTATTTCAAGCTAAATCCATACTGTATACAGTAATTTTAGGTTATAATTTGTACATTGTATTACAGTAGCAAACAAATCTGAAAACAAGCCAAATTTTTGTGAAGTTTTTGGTTTCAGTTTACTATTTTCAGTTTTGGTTTTAGTTCACTATTTTGGTTGAGTGTTGTGTGTTTTAACTGCTTTACAATGTTTTTTTAAATAGTGTAAACAAAATTGATATTCATTGTGTTTTATTCATTTTGTGTAGCTATAAAATGGATACATCTAGAAAGTGTTCAGAAATGTGTATTCTTTCTCAGCACACATCCATGACTTGCACTCATTGGTATACAAATTGCCATTGAGTGTGGTGTTGGTTTGGGTACTGTTAACGTGATTTCAAAGAGGTTTAAGGGGAGGTACCTTTTCTCCTGACAGAAAAGGAAAATCTGGGCAAAAGAAAAGAAAAACTGCACTTATGATTGTTTACTAGTTAGCAAAACCAAAATGAGTCCAAGATTCTGCTGTAGACTTAAACAGAGACTTGGCAGCTAGTGTGATTAATGTTTCTGAAATGGCAGTCCATTGAAGATTGTTCGAAGCAGAGAGAACTGTTCACAGAACAAAAAAGAAACAACCATTGATGAAGGCTATGCAGAAAAAGAGGTGCCAGTGGACAGTGAGAAGTCTTCTCAGTGGCTGAGAAGACTTCTCCCAGCCACCTTCAATAAGTTTCTTTTTAGCTGTGTGTTTACCCAGCTAAAAACATGTTCTGGGGTCCAGGATCATTTGTGCCTGTTGATGGTATGATGAAAAGTGACCAATACATAAAAATATTGAAGAAAAAAGTGGTCCCACAGATCCAGAAAAACGAAGAACTCATCTTCTAACAGGATCTCGCTCCATGCCACACTTCAAAAAAAGTGAGAGTTCCTCAAAAATCACAATTGCTTCAGTGACCAAGTAGCTCTCCTGACATTTAATCCAGTAGAAAATTTGCCGGCCATAGTGAAAAAGAGACTTCGAAAATTAAATTCTGATATAAAGGATAACTTAACAATCCATTATAAAAGTATGGTTTTGAGGTGCAGAAATAAGAAAAATGTGGTCTAGAGTGGTAGAGTTCATGCCTAAGCAAATTAATGAACTTAGTAGGAACAGAGGAGCACATAATAATTATTAGGTAAAGTTGGAGTTTAATTTTTGTACTTATTTTTTTACAAAATTAAAATTTTTCTTTAAAAAGTGAGTGTTGGGATTAATTTGTTTGCTACTGTATTTCACTATAAACAAAGAGCAAAATTAGTTTAAAAACATAACAAAACAGTCTTACACATTTTAGCTTTCAGGCATGCTAACATGTATACGAAGGTGTGCAGGGAAGTTGTGATAATCACCATGAAGGAATTGAGGTAGTCAGTTGAAGTGTTTATCAGAAATTTTCAGTCTCCACCACACGCAAGGAAATAATATGTATCCTTATGGTTCGTGTAGTGATTTTTGACTAACAACCGGATTATCAGAGAAGAATCCCATAAGTCAAGCACTGACTATATATATGCAGTAATCCCTGAATTATCCAACCACAGTAGGAGAATGATTTGCTGATCAGATAATTGAAAGGTATGATAACTGAATGTACAGTAACCATGGTGCTATACCAGAAGTTGGTACACTAATCCATTCATGGGTTGGCTAATAGAAGGTTCATTACTTTGAAATAATGAACTTTGTATATGCTGGTAATCAAAATGTTTTGATTACCAGCATATACTAAGTTTCCAAGGAAGTTTTTATTCAACGTCCTTGTTCATTTCGGAACAAGTGTTTCCAATCATTACAGGTTGAATAGACTTTGAATTATTCATTCTAGCATATAAATTGAAGAGACGAAATATAGACATCTTTAGACAGACTGTCATTTGTAAGTTACCAGCATGTAAATTCCTTCTCTATTCTATCTTGAAGAGGTAATTTCTGTAATACTTTTCAGCCATTCTTTTGTCTTTTACTGTGAATACTGCCTTTTATTTTTGGTGGAATATCAAAGAAATTTGTGTAGGTTTTATAGTTTTCCCATTTGCTAGTAGTTTTACTTTTCTTGCTTTTAGTTTTAAATATTAATGTCATACAAAATCTGTACTTCATGGTACACTTGTATTTCATGAAAAACAATTGAATATTCATCTACTGTTTATATATGGCAGTAACTCAGCTGCAAAGCCTAATCTCAGATTGCCAAATCCAAACCATATTCTTCTTAGACAAGCAGGTAAATTTTGTATATGTTGCTATGCCTTGACTGCCATGTGGGTATTCAGATTTTTCCTCAAATTTGTTTGAATCTTGAATTTGTTGATTGCTAGAGTGAAAATCTAATTTTGAAAGATTTTGAATAATTTTTTGATTTCTTCTTCTTTTACCTTCCTTTTTCGTATTAGGCCTATTGGCCTGTTATGGAGCTATCCTAAGCCCTTTTAAGCCGCACCCGTCCCGAGGATAAGATGGCTAGCAATATGCCTCCTGAAATTATGAAAAAATTATGAAAAAAGAAATTATGAAAGAACTGAACCAGGAATCAGTAACTGTAGATGTGTACGTTCATGGGGCCAGTTTGCCTGCTTGCAGGAGGATAAACCCCAGGTAAACTGGAGAGAAAAACCCTGCAGTCCACACTCAAGACCGGCTAACTTAGCTATGTCTGAGAAAGATTCTAAGCTCCTCACGTCAACGACTGGAATCGAACCCAGGACACTCCTTTCTCAGGCATATGGTTGTGAAGTGCATAGCCACTCAGCTAACTGCGTGGACTAATTTTTTTATTTATATTTTGAAATAAAAAAAAAACAAACATGGTAATGATGTACATGTGTTTGGGAGATTCTGTGCATTTACATGCACAGAATCTCCCAAACGTATGCATAAATTTAATTTCTGGAATTAGTTAGATTAATTAGTCAGGAATTAGTAAGAATTAGTTAGCTTTGTTCAGAAAAATATAGATATGGTTATTTAAATTAAATTTTAATTATTTGTTATGATCCAGTAATTTTTGAGATGTTCATATAATTATATCTCTTAACTCTGTCAAATTATGTAAATTCATCATGATCACATTAAGTAGAATCTGCTATATCACAAATTGATACATTCCTTGAGTTTTTACTTAGTTTTATTTATTTAATTTTTTTGTTGCAGTCAAAAGCAGCATACGTCCTGTTTTATATGCGCCGAGACTCCAATTCTGCTAATCGGAACACCTCAAGGCACATTTCTGCAGCATTAGGTGCACCACCCACCAGTCCAGATGATGATGCACTCTCAGCCTCTAGTGAAGATGACTGCAGTATGGACGTTAATTAAGAAATATACAAAGTAATAATGTGCAAGCCCAGAGTACTGTTTGTTCTCCTCTGTAGGTGGACAAGGGCTGTTTGCCCCTGTGAAGTGTTCCAGATGTGTCAGTTGTCTGAATTTGTGGAGAATCGTTGTAATTCAGAAGTGAGAAGAGATAAACCATCCCTTGATTCTGTTGAACTAGCACTGCCACATAGTGCTATTCTCAGGAGCCTCAGAACAGCTTTGCATGTAACTAGTTGTAGATAATTTGCACCTGTGAGGAAGTGTGCAGCTACTCCAGTTTACTGTAACTTAATTCGTGGCCTGACAAGAGTTTCAAGTTGGCCTGGACATTTTGTGGCCTAATTTCACCTTGTTTCTCTGTATTTATTTGGAGGTCTTGTAATTTGCATTATGTAAAAATCAACTTCTTCATAGAACTGTGTAGTGTTCAATTGTTACATAGCAGTATCATATGCTCAATTATATTGACAGACATTATTAAATTAAAAATTTTATGCGAATCAAATTAAAAGAACACTAATTCAAAACATTTTGGCCCAGTTTGGAAAGGAGGGGGGAATGAAATTATTTTATTAAAAGTTGCAAAGGTAGAAATTTTGCATTCCTGTACTTGAATTGGATGACATGCAAAATGTTCAGTGTGCCTTGACTAATTCAATAAAGGAGTTCTGTAAAATTTATTTATTTGAAATTAAAGTATTTGTTAATATATTCAACACATCTTCTGGAAGTTTTATTGAAGGTTATTCATTCAGCAAATATTTCTACCTTTTCAGCATGTGGTGTGTTCTGCGTGGTTACTCTGCACATACATTTTACGTATGTGTATAAACTATCCATTTTCCTAATAAATGCCTAAAAGGAATGTATAATTCAGTAAGAATAAAATGCTAAAATCTGTATTATTTTTCTCTCATTTGACTCTTTCACATACTGTAATTTAATATTAGTTCTTTAAAAATTTGTTTTTTATTTATGAAGTTTGAGATTAATTTTTCTGAAATATCTTTTGATCATGTTAAAAAGATTTTGAGAGATCATTTTAAAAATCTTTCAGTGAAGTGGATTGAGACATGCTCAATTATGCAGATGACCATTAGGAATGTAAAGGTGGATGAAACAATTTATAAAATGTTCATCAGCAGTCTTCCATCCCTCCCCTGTGATTATCACACTTGTGACCTTCCAGTTAAGTCAGAGTTAGAATTGGAGCAAAGTGGAGATGAGGCCAGTGAATGCATTGAGAACATTTATAATGATTCACCATTTAGTATTAATAAGCCACAAGACTGATTTGATTTTAGAATATTTAATCACACCACTAGATTGATATATGTTCTGGAATTTTCATGAACAGTAAACTAGTTTTGATAGAGGAATCGTGAATGGCAGTGCAGTTTATTTTTATACCTTGTATGACCTTTATTGCTTGCATTAAATGCTGCAGAAGGGTGAACATTTTAAATATTTTTAAACATTTTTATTTTGAATATTTTAAAACAAAGTAATTGTAAACTAAGCACAAATTTATATTCTTTAACCACTCTACCAACTATGATATACCAATTAAAACATGGATATAAGCCAGATGGTTGATATATTTCATCAGTCATAACTAGCTAATAACCAAAATATTTAAATAGTAGGTTCTGCTTTTTATGATCTAATTGACTCCTAGAAACTGTCATCAAGCAATCCATTGGAAATTGAATCTTAATTTTCCATAGGTTCTGTGTCATAAAATAGTTACTTTGTTGGAAATATAGTTTCAACTATAATAACATAAATTTTGTTTATTCTCCAAGACAGGTGCTTATTGTGATATGAGTTCACTTTCATTCTGGATCGGTGAAGTCTTAACATGCTTTTGTTTCTTTAAAGATTTTGTATTCTCAGATGTTTCCTCTTTCCATGCATTTTTGAGGGCACGTACATTAGACATACAAGTCCCATTGTAATGGAAGTAAAATCTGGACAATAAAACAAAAAGACTAATAACATCTGAAAGGAAGTTTATGAGAACAACTGCAAAAGTATATTTGATCAGAAAAATTAAGAAATTATGAAAGAACTGAACCAGGAATCAGTAACAGAAAAAATAAAGAAATATAAACATAAATGGTAGAACACACTGAAAGAATGAAAACAAAGATTACTAAAACAATTACAAACCATAAGGAAAAAGAAAACCAGAATGTCCTCTAAAGATTCAATGACTTCTGAGGCTGGAACTAGGCCTAAATTCATGAAAAGTATGATGACATGTTCTATGCTATAAACATAAATAATTTTAAATTAAACACGGTAAATGAGGAGCAGGACAAAAACTACGATGGCCTGAAGTCTACAGAATTAGTCTGGAAACTAATTACTGTATTTAATTCCCTCTGTACTTATGAATAGATGGACTGCAGCAAAAGTTTTTAAAACACATATGCATAATATTTCGAATATTTTTTTATGTAAAACTTAGTTATTAAATAAAAAATAAAAATAAAAAAAATGCTGATTCAGTTATTAGAAATCACTCACTGCTTAGTGTTTTATTTGTGATTGCATGCAATAGCCTTAGTCAGGAAACAGCCTTCCATTTAAACTTGTATATATATTCTAAAAACTAAGTTGAACTCCATGCGGTTAGCCTAATGGCTGTGCGCTTCACAACCATATGCATGGGGAAGGAGTGTCCTAGGTTCGATTCCCGTCAGAGACTTGGGGAGCTGAAGGATCTTTCTCAGCCATAGCCAAGTTAGCAGGTCTTGGGTGTGGACAGTAGGATTTTTTCCCAGTTTATCTTGGAGTTTTTCATCTCACAAAGCAGACAAACCGGCCTTGAGAACTCAACATTACAGGACATAGGACTGACCCCCTTATTTTGTGAATGGTTTGAAGTCCGATAATTAATAAACCTTCGACACTGCAAGATAAAAGAGGTATAAAAAGATGAGAGCTAAGTTGAATTGATGCATAAGTAGGGATCCTAGACTTCCTGTAAAATACAGGATCGTCCTGTTTTTGGCTAATGCGTCCCGTTGTTCAGTGAAAAACTCTTCAGGACACCTTTTTTGTCCTGCATTTTAGAGTTCAAGACAATAACAAAATCGATGAGTTACAATTTCTATTCGTTACAAACATTGCTCTTCATTACAGGGAACTAGACGCATTATTTTCTCAAGGTGAGTGATGGCAACACTGCAACAATGATAAGTTTGTTAGAACAGCGGTTTGTTAGATCATGGGTGGATCTCTTTAAAAATGTTCAACGAGAACTATCAAATTTAAAGAAAGAGTTATGTGTATCCCTGGAACAAATGCATGTGTCAAAAGAGCAATTTCTTGCATGAACGCACTGTGGACTGATGAGAAAAACAAATTGTCTGTAAAAACTAAAATCATTCTTCAGAGGACTGTGTAGCTTTTCATGATGACATGATTCTTAAAAACACAATTAAGTGAAATTCATTCTTCAGAAAAAGTTTTGCAAGAGTGAGCAAGACCGATTGATTAATAAGAATATTGTCAGGTGAGAACAGCATTATATTAACAATCTGTTTTGTAATCTATAATAGTAAAAAACCATTTGAAGGTAACTTAAAAGTGGCTAACAATTGGATTTACTATTTGTTTACTTATATTTAGTAAAGTGTGCATAGTAAACCTTACCACGCACACATTTGAAAAGTTGGAATAATTTTGTAAGACTGGAATATGTGATGGATGCACATACTAAACTTGCACCCTCAGTCATAAGTGTCCCGTATTTTTTTTCCAATGTATCTGGGATCCCTATGCATAAGTTACAAAAAGATATTAATGGGAATAAAAACATTATATATGGACATGACGAATAGAAGAAGTAGTGAGGAATCAATTTCCTGTGTACCCTGGGATGAGGGAGGTACAGGCTACTATGACAGTACTACATGATGCAAGGCTACATCAATACTGTCTCCTATCAATAATCTTCCAAGTTACTCTGTTACTTGACACCACTCCAATATTGTTGCATTGAACATTTCCTTCTTTTAAAGGCACCTATAAGTCAATCCATAGATCAATTTGCTATCTTTACAGAGAATTTGAAATTGGAAGTGATCACCATTTAGTCTTGAGCAGGATAAAATTGAATTTCATGTTGAAAATAGGAACGTGTAAAAGTTTTAATGAAAAAATGAAAGAGTTTGAGAACAGAAATAAAACTTTGGAGATTCGGTAGCAAACTGAAGAAAACATTCACTGATTCAGCCATAGAGGCATGTGGTGAGATTGTCTGCAAGGATAGAAAAATAGAAAAATCAGAACTCCATGGTGGAAAGGAAGTTAAACAGGCTGGGAAGGAAAAGAAGAAAGCACATCAAAGTTCCTGGCAAATAAGTCAGCTTGTGCTCTTAGAGAATATAGAGACTAACGTAAGAAAGCTAAACACTGTAAAACTAGCTAAACAAACATTATGGAAAGACTGGTAAGAATATGGAAAATAAATATCAAGAAGGTGGCAAGATATTTTGGAGGTTGTTGAAGTTCAGAAATGGAGGAAAAAGTGCTATAAAAGGAATTAGAGATGATAAAGGTGACATGAAAACTGGAGAAAAAGATATCCTTGAAGTATGGAGTAATTACTTTGAAAAATTGCTAAACGAAACAAGTAGTGATAGCACAATGATAAAAAAACACTGACTGAGCATGCAATCAGGAATATATATCCATACTTGAAGTAGAAAAAAGCCATCAAAAGTCTGAAATGTGGAAAGGCAGTTGGAACAGATGACATTCGACCAGAAATGCCCAAGTATGGATACTATATATATATATATATATAGGGAAATAAAACTGAATGTGAGAATTAGAGAGGTATTTCTCTACTGGGTGTGCCTGGTAAGATTTATTCAAGTTTACTTGAGAAACGATTGAGATGGATTTTGGAATAGAAGCTTGGTGAAGAACAAGCCAAATACAGGTTATCAGATTTTCACTTTATGACAGACAGTTGAGAATTCATGAGATCTGTATTTAGGTTTTGTAGATCTGGAAAAAACATATGACAAATTACCAAGAGAAAAGCTATTCAAAACGCTACAGTTGTAGCGTTTTGAATAGCTTTTGAGTTGTAAGTTAGCAGTTAGAATTGAAGGAAGTACAGGAAGATGGTTTAATGTTAAATAAATCCGCTACAAGTATGGAAGATTCCCTGACTAAATTGAATAACTGTTGTAATATATATGGTACGAAGGGCAGCAATAACAAGACAAAGACATTGAAAATATTAACTGCATTGTGAATGGAGAACCTATAGAACAAGTAAAACATTTCAGCTTAGGCACGATTTTCAGTGAAGATGGTAAATTAAATATGGAAATAGACAACAGGATCAACAAAGCTGCTACAGTAGGAAGTCAACTGAATAAATTTATATGGAATAAGAGAGAAATTAGTCAACACTAAATTATATCTATACAAGACAGTGTTCAAACCAGTTTTAACTTAGAAATCTGAGACCTGGGTTAGTGGTAAAACACTAAACCAAAGACTAGAGACCGCAGATATGAGAGTCCTGAGAAAGATTAGGGGCGTAAACAGATGTATCAATGGCAACATCATATTAAAAACGAGGATATTAGAAAAGAACGTGACATTGTTCACATCCAGGAGTATGTTAGCAGAGCTAATCTCGGGTGGTATGGTCACTTAAACAGAATGGGGATGGAAAGATTAGCAAATCAAGTGTTCTCTACCAAGTTGGCAGGAAAAAGACCCAGAGGAAGACCAAGATGTAGGTGGATTGATATGGTAAAGAGTGCCTTGGAGGATAGAAATATAACATCTGACAGTGTTGGAGCCTTGACAGGTAACAGATTGATTTAGAGGTAAATTGTAAATAGAAATTTAATAATGATGTAAATTTTGCATGTAGTACTATTATATCCTGTAGACCCCTTGAGGGCAAATGTCAGGAATTCGATGATGATGAGGACTAAAAACAGTGCCTGAATATCTCAAATATTTTACTTGTTCTGTAATTCTTCATTGAAAATGCAACTGGATTTTTCTATATATGTATTCCTGCTTATATCCATAGTTTTTGTTCTTTTTATTGCTGATTTTGATGCAAAATTTTTTACAGCTGCTATTCAGTTTAGCCAGAGAATCCTGCTTGTACTGGGTCTGGTTAGGAGTATGTCATCTGCATAAATCAAGTTTAATATCTCCATTTCTAATAAATTTTAATGCCGTTTACTTTCATAATGCAATTCATATACGAGGGTGGTTCCATAAGTTTCCAGCCTAACTTTGGAGGATATGGGAAACACTCTCACTTTTCGACATAATCTGACTTGACTTTATATGTGAACATGATGACTCAGCATTCCTCGTCTCTTTATGGTGTCGCGAGTTTGTGCAGGAGTGAAACATAATCTGCATGCACAGTAGTATTCCTTTCCTTAAAGTCAATCAAGAGAATTTCCTTGGCAATCCCAAAAGATTGTTGCCACGATCCTGGTGGATTGAGTGATCACTCCATGGATTCCCTTTTGGAAAGTGGATCATAATAAAGGACCATGGTTGAAAAGGGAAGTTAGGGCACTGACCCTCATCGTGTGAAGCTTCTCGTGAATGATGCGAAAGACGGTTTTTATAGGAAGCGCCAACCTTGCTCAGATTTCTTTGAGCTTCCGATGTCTGTCAAGCAGTTCCTCCTCAAAAAGGGACATTTTCCCTCAGTCATCACTTCCACAAGCCGCCCATAATGATCATCTTCGTTACTCTCTCTCCCTAGGCGAAACTATTTAGTCCATTCCTTCACGGTGAATATGAATTAGAAGCTTCCCCATAAACACCATCCAGTCACTGTTTGATAGCACTTGGAGAAAGTGCTTTGGTGAAAAATTTTATCACAGCACAGTAATCAATTTTTAACATTACAGCCACTTAACGTGCTATGTGTTAGTCAAACGAGTGACTCCAACTAAATGACGCAGGTATAGAGTTGAAACTGATACACTAACTTCCCAATAGATGGTACTATCTGGCACGCACAAAGTTTTAAAATTGGTGTGAATTTTGTATGACAGGTCCGAAACTTTTGGAATCTACATTGTAGATGATTAATAAGAGTACAGATAGTATTCACTGTTGTCTTACACTGGACTTTACATCAAACCATCTTCCTGTGTTTCCTTCAGTTCTAACTGATGACTTACAACCTTAATGCGGATCATGTAATAAACCCATATAACTATTGTTTTGAAGCCTTCAAAACTTTTTTTTCTGAGCACTTTGTCATGTGCGTTTAGCAGATCTTAAAAATGGAAGTACAGATCCTTGTCATATTACCATGATTTCTCAACTATTTCTTGTAAATTTCATGAGTAATTGAAAGACTTAAATGAAAGTGTTCAGACATCTAAATAACCTTATCTTCTGTTTTCATGTCACCGTTATCTTTGATTACTTTTACAGTACTGTTGCCTCATATTCCGAGCTCCTTCAGTAGCCTCCAGAACATTTTCCCACCACCTGATATTTATCTAATATCCGGTTAAGTTTTCTGTTGGCTTGAAGTTTCCATGCTTATGTGTCTGATGAATACCAAATACAACTTTTTTAAAAAATTATTTAATTACTTGTTTCGTACACCATTTTCGTGTATGTTCTCAGATTAAAAAGAAATTCAAAAATACGGTATACACAGATTTCTGAATTACCTGTTCGGCCCTGCCTAGTCCCTATACGGGAACAACATAGGCGTTAGCTGATTTTTTTTTTTTTTTATCTGTTATTATTCAAATTAAACTTTGAACTATATGTTGAAAATCGTAGAGAGATGTCAGACGCATGGCTCGTTGCAGTGTACTGTACAAGTTCGCTCGTAGCCCAATTCGTTAATATGTATATACATGTACACTACCCATAGTTCATTTCAGATGAGATCTTGGTTTTTATTACATTCAGTAGGACATCGTATAATTTCGCTCACTTCTTTAAATCTACGTACATTCTTTAAATCTACGTACATAACTTGAATTCTACGTACGACAGCTTAATGAGGTTGCCAATTTATGCGATGTTTTTCTTTCGTTGTGTGAAATGCCAAGTTTGATTTATGTGACCATTTTTTTCTCCATCCTTGACATGTTCTTTTTGAAAGCTCCTTGAGATTATCGTTTATCTTTGAATTTCACCAGATAGACCCGTCTGTTTCCAACGCTGCAAATGCCGCCAGTGTAGATTTTGTACGCTCCTGGTTGTTTCATCTATCTTAAATCACAGATATTTCTTATAGTAGTCGAAAGGAAACTTAAGTTGTATTCTTTTAAAAGTTTGGCTGTTTTATTTGTAACACTTTTAATGTAATGCACTACCTTTATATATGCGATAGCCTATTTAAGATGCTGCTCATAGTTTCGAGATTGTATCCATTTTTTTCTCACTATGATTCTCATCATCTATTTCACCGACTTATATTTCGCTAGATTTCAAATCGGGATCAGAACAAAACAAGTACAGTTTCATGCGATAATGAGTAAAAAAAATCAACTAACGCCTTTTTATTCCCGTATATAGAGAGTAGGCGAGGCCTTTTTTAGCCCTATCTAACTTTTGGAGACTGAGTGGGCAGTTTAATCTCCACTGGTACCCAATCAGAGATAGCTGTCCCAAAGCTATCACTAATTAAGCGGCACGCAGTGAAGACGGACGGCTCAACAAGTGCCGCCATCTCGTGGTCCCTAACCCTCACACTCGTATTTAATGTCTGAAATAACGTGGGTTCTACGTTCGATATTTCTTGAGGTTACGGACGAAAAACCCGAGTTTCCGGGAGAAAAAACCCGCTTGCCCATGCCAGAGATCGACTAACTCGGGAACCGGTCGAAAAATGGCTTAGAAAAATTTCCTCTAGTTGCCGACTAGACTCGAAATCAAGTCTTCCTTTCTTGCGGCCAAGCGCCGTGGTGTGCAAATGCCACATCCACTGAGCAACAAATGAAACAATTCAAATTGTAATAGAATGATTGGAATTCATGATCTGAAGACCTAATTGGTCACCCTCTAATGTTGAATAAAAGAAGTGTTACAGTTAAGTAGGAGTAGAACTTAAAATGACAGTCTCCAAAATGTTTAGCAGATTAGTGCATTATACTTGTTAAGGTTGGGTTAGGATAATGCTTCATAGTCATTGCTAACTCAACAATATTCTTTCTGACCTGTAACGACCTCTATATAGCATGTTGGTTTTCTTCCATCTAATCCTGTATGCAGTGAGTGTCCAAAGCATGGTTTGCTCGTCCTGACTCGCCATAATGTGATAGCGAATGTACTTCTTTTCTTCTCCATGGCGGATGTTAACAGATCTTCCTATCTGTCCATAGTAGGCTGTCACAAGGAACTTCATATAGTCCAGGATATGCTAACGGATGAAGTTGGTCAAAGGTGCTAATATGACATGTGTTGAAGGTTATATTTCATTAGTACCTCTGTACCTCGGATATATGGAATAGGAATAGTGGTGTTTAGTTGATGTGTATTTTGGAAGGGAAGGATGTGGGAAGTCCTTAGCGTTAAAGCAAATAACCCTAGCTCATATTTGAGTGTTTGTCGAATTCCAGGCTGGATGATGATGCGATTGTTTATGTAGATATCTTGTGTGTTGGCTTTCTATAAAATGAAAAAAGATAGTGAACTATCTGAAAGGCGAGTGACTAATGTATCAAGAAAAGTAAACAATAATTTGATTATTTTCTACAGTGAAGGGAATTTTGGGGTGGTGCTGAATGTTGTGGTAAGTTACAACGAATCCAAAGTATCTTGCTCTTGGGACTAAATAGCAAACACGTCATCAACGAAGCATAACTACAGGGTGGCCATAAAATAACTTTCCCTCTTTGGAGGCATCTCTAGCTAAAACCAATAAACGGAATGAGACCAAATTTTATATTGAGACTTTTGATGGCATGGGGAGATGATTTTCCCGAAAAAAAAGATTTAGTACCAAAAGTAGCCTACAGGGGAAATTACATTAAAGACAGATAAAATGGAATAATAACATTTCGACTAAGGCTCTAAATAGAAGGTACACCTACACGCGCCATTCTTCTTCTAGTTTTGTAGGTTAAACTCGTATCATTTATTAGTAAAACGAATTAGCTGAATAACGTTCATAAGCATTCATTTTTCGTGGAATTCGTAAAGAAAAGACTTCCCATGTCCTTTATTATTGGTTGCATTGTTTTATATGTATATTTGTTCATTACATACATAAATATTAGAGATTTTGATAAAATATTGTTATTAATTTTAGAAATTTGTTATTAATTTTAAAATACGGAACTGACATTAGACGATGGATACTTGAGCAATTTAAAACAACCTCTAAGAAGAAAATACAGTATATATATGAAACATACGAATAATTTATGAGATGTAAACCGTTATTTGACACGTTCGCTGACACGCTCCTCGGCCATAATTTGTTACCGCACGCCAAGCACTTTTATTTCTTCGAGGTCAGTACGAGTAATCTCGTAACCGCTGATAATCGACAGTTGGCAGCGAGCGTGTTAAACAATTCTTGGCAAAATTGAAGTTATTTTTTATTTAACAGTGTTAATAATTCCCTATTGCTGGCTTACTTTTCATCGATAGAGACTGGATCCTGTAGAATGTCTGTTTGTACAATTTGGAGCAGAACAACCTCCCATTTCCCTATAAAGTCGAAAAAATCAAGAACTCGAATGAGATGCCACTCTGGGGCCAATATGGCGGAAAGTTGACGTACCTCCTTTTTAGAGCCTTAATTTCGACGGTGTAAGCGACAGCTGCGTCACTCATTCCACCTGGATATGTGGCTCGTTACAATGATAATAATAATTAAACTAAAACAACAGCTTGCGAGAGACACAGAAATTAATGTATTGATTGAACACACAGGAAATGATGTTTTATTCATCAGAATCAGAGATCCGTGGACCACATACACGGTTTTCAATGTGCTGACCTTTCTTGTGTAGAAAAAATTTCATCGGGTGTGCGACATGCTCTACAGCTGAGCATAAGGAGTCGGATTGGATGTTCATAAAAACCCGTTTTATGTTCTCTTTCAAGACATGCAAGTTGGGAACGCCACCAACATACACAACGGATTTCAAATACCCCCACAGCCAAAAGTCACATAGAGAGATGTCCGGGGATCGAGGCGGTCATGCTGTTGGAAAGAACTGACTGATAACCCTTTCTTACCGAAATGCTGGCGTAAAAGGCGCTGTACTGAACGTTCAATATGTGTGTGTGTGGCCGTGCTTCATCCTGCATAAAAATTATGGAGTCCAAACACTGTCTTTGCTGCAATGCAGGAATGACAAAATTTTCCAGCATTCGTCGATAAATCTCTCCAGTAATAGAGCAGGTTACAGGACCTGTAGGGGTAATATGCGCAAAAAAGTATCGTCCTATTATGAAATCGGGCTGTGAAGCCACACCACACGGTTACTTTTGGAGAATGCAGTGGTACTTGCTTGATCTTGGGGATGTTCAGATGCCCAAATTCTGAAGTTGTGAGCGCTGACTGACCTATTCATATAAAAAATGAGCCTCACACCCCACAATATTCTTCAAGGCCAGTCATTATCGATCTACTTTCGGGCAAGGAACGTTAGCGCGAAGGTCATGCGCTTATCATAATCTGCGGTAGTTAGTGCTTGCACACAACTGAACTTATACGGATAGAAGTGAAGCATTTTCTGTAAGATTTTCCAGACTGTACCATAAGCCATATCAAGCTTGCCAGTTATGGCACGAGCGCTTGGACCAGTACTGGTCCCTGTGTCGTCGAACACCACAGTAGCAACATCTGTTACTGTCTCTTCTTGCACTGCTTTCCATGCTCTGCCAGGTCTAACTTCTAGTGATCCAGTTTCTTCGAACTTCTTAATCATAGCTCTCAGTGTTACAACTGACATAAGACCTGTACGCAGGTTATGAAGCCTTCTAAATTCCCGAAGGGCCGCAATAGCATTGCACTGTTTAAGGTAAAACAACTTAGCAAGTAAAGCACACTGAGGTAAGGTAGGATGCATATTGAGATGCACAATTCATCAGTCATTCGAATAACTGCCTGAACGTTCCCAATCCCTTTTAAGTGGAATTTGTGGCGCTATTTTCATATGTACAGTAAAATTTGCATAATCCTTTTAACCTGCGTTTACTGCAAATATTTGACTGCTTTCGGCTCCGTCAGCGCCAAGATTTCCCCTATCGGCGACTTTTGGTACTAAATCTTTTTTCGCGGAATTCATCTCCCCATGCCTTCGAAAGTCTCAATATAAAATGTGGTCTCATTCAGTGCATTAGTTTAAGCTACAGATACCTCCAAAGGGGGAAAGTTAATTTATGGCCATCCTGTATATTAATCGTTTGAAAGTAGCTGTGATGAGAAACGTGTTCTCGGAGTGTTTCATGTTAAAGTACAGCTATACTTTCAAACCAAAAATAGGGAAGGAGTGTTGTAATACCGTTAAAATAGGTCATGAATAACATCCAGCTTCCAAGCCTGTCAACTAGGCTCATACTTGAAAAATGATTGATAAAATTATAGAGAGATGATAAAAAAATTATAAGATAAAAAATATATAAATACGTGCAGGCGCAAACTTGACTTACTTGTCTGTTTGCTCACTTGGGAAATAGGATTAAAAACCAAGTTTATATAAAATTACTTGGTATCTTGAATATATATTTATATATAATATAAATATATAATATAATATAAATATATAATATAATATAAAATATATATATTATATATAAAAATGTAAACATGTATAAATGATAAGATAAAAACATGATAAAAAGGTCATGCCTGAATTTTTAATTTTATTTAAAATGACATTTGCAGCATTTTTTCCCAGTGTAGGATAATACAAATAATGTTTGCAATATTAAACGAAATACTGTACTGTTGGATCCTATTTCTTCTCAATCTATACCTTGGATCCGATATTTAGTTATTACGATGTTCTTAACCTAAAAAAAATAGTTGGTAGTTGATTTCTAATGCAAATATAGAGAAAATTTATATTTATAGACTGCGCCACTCTATATCTGAATTAGTTCAAGAATTGAAGATAAATCAACCCTCAACTATTTCTCCTTAATATGTACACTGGCCAGGTATATTTAACTAATTTAATTCACCCGCTTTGGTTCGAATATTTTATGAATGGTGCAGTAAAAGAGATTCAGGCAAAACACAACTTTAGATAAATAAAAACAAACATTTAATTTTAAAATCACAAATTTTACACTTAAGTTTAAATCAGTAATTAAGATATCACAAACATTTTAATTCCTCAGGTAAATTCAATCATCAACTCATACAATGGTAAATCTGTTGTCTCTATAATACAGTCTTCTCACAGTTCCTTTTAGCTATTTAATAAAGTTCCTTAATGATCATTCACATCAATATCTCATAGTTCTTTAAGTTTTAAATACAATAAAATTGCAGTAATATCTCTTCACAAACAAACACTTTTAAATTTATACTTTAGCTAACTTCTTCAATAGTTACTGTTAGTATAAGGAAATTCTAGGATGAAACTCTCACACTTCTCTGTACAGGAATATTAAAGGTTGAAATAATCTTCATCAACTTACACGCAAACACTTTTATAATTGTAAACACTTGGAACAGTATACAGCACTTATTAAATAAATCTTCTAAGTAATAACTGAAATAATCGTCGGTCACTATACACATAAACAAACGTTCTTGCATGAAGTACTACTAATCACTCATGAAATAAGGCAACACACAATAATTCCTTAACTTGAGATTTTATAGGCACAGCCGTTCATTCTTCCTGCATTCATTTAATTCTTTAGGCAATATATTTCTAAGCACAGATAACGGTAAACTTCAATTTTACAGCCTCTACTATTCTAGTAACTCCGTGCTTTATTTCAAGATTCTGTGTGTCCTTAACAGGTCGGCCCTGAAATTAAATCTCAACTCAAATATCGCTAGTCTATTTAGTAGTCACTCAGCTGTCTTCCGTAGCTATAATTGTTATTCTACAGTTTATTCGCTAACTGCATCTCGACTAGTAGACTTTATTGGCTGCTTGAGTGACTTGCCGACTCGCTATTATCGCACTGTGATTCCCGAATGCTCCGATTCCAACCTAATGCCAATCCTCTCCTTTCTCTCTCTCTCTTAGTAATCTAATCTCCCCTATTTTCAGCGTTCTTCCCTTTTTATATCCGTTGTTCCTGCCTAAATTGTTCTCGTGATCTAAAACTCTTTTTTTATAAACCTCTTCTTCTCACGTGGTGTTCCAAAACTCGTGTTTGCTTACTTACATGCGTCTTCATGACAACAAAACAAAATATAATAAAATAAGACTATTACACTTTTTTATAAAATCTTTATCAAGTAGCTTTATTTTTATCCTCCTACATGTTTCGCCAATCTGTTTCTATTGGCATCCTCAGGGAATACAAATCAGTAAGCACAAAATGAAGGTTACAGACTAGGTTATAACCGATGGTTCTAAATCATACAAAAATTGGTATTGTGCGTGACAATGTGCGTGTCTCGTTAACGTGATTTATTCGTGATGACTCATGATGTAATTGTTATGAAAGTTCATTTCTTTGATGTTTAATGATCTGACAAAAGTTTTTCAAATTTCTGGTAAAATTAGACCTTGATTCTTGTTTAGGTTTTCAGTTTTACGGGCGACTGTAGCTGCTTCTTTAAAGGTTCTTGAATGGTAGTTATCTTCTATGTATGGCATAAGGCTCTTATCCCACTCAATGTGATGGTTAGTAGAGGCAAAGTGGCATGAAAGGCCTGAAATGTCTTGTCTGTTATTTCTGACATATCCTATGTGTTCTTTCTTTCTCGTTTCGAAGCTTCTAGATGTCTGACCTACGTAACTAATACCACATGAGCAAGGAATATTATATACTCCAGAGTATTTGTAGAATGGGTGAGGATCTTTCGGTGATCTTAAAAATTTCCGAATAGTATTGATTGGTTTGAATGCCACTCTGATCTTGTATGGTTTTAAAAGGTTAGCTAATTTTTTGGAAAGGTTGTTGACAAAAGGAATTGTAATTGTACTGATGTATTGGACGTCATCACGTTGTCGATGTGGTATATCAGTAAATAGAATCTTGTTATAGAGTCTTTTAGGGTAACCATTTAAAGAAAGTTCTCTGGATATTGTGGTTAATTCTGTTAGTAGGTCATCCTAATCCTTTTGTCAGATCATTAAACATCAAAGAAATGAACTTTCATAACAATTACGTCATGAGTCATCACGAATAAATCACGTTAACGAGACACGCACATTGTCACGCACAATATCAATTTTTGCATGATTTAGAACCATCGGTTATAACCTAGTCTGTAACCTTCATTTTGTGCTTACTGATTTGTATTCCCTGAGGATGCCAATAGAAACAGATTGGCGAAACATGTAGGAGGATAAAAATAAAGCTACTTGATAAAGATTTTATAAAAAAGTGTAATAGTCTTATGAATAATTGTCAAGAAAAAATTCAACAAAATATAATAAAATTGAGCTATTGTAACGTTAAACTTCTACAAGTAGGAATAAATAGAAAATATTAACATTTCAATTAATGCGCAGTTAAAATATTGAATACAAATTCTTATAACATTATCATAGTAATAATTAAAATAGCTTAATAATATTTAATACAGTCTTTTCATTATTAACACATATATCTTTGATTAAATAAGTAAATGTTAGATAAAATTAAAGTAGTTATATGAATATTAAATTGTAAAATAAGTTGTTAACATTAAATAATATTTACAAGTCTAGTCTTTGTGATGGAAGATCATGTTGGATTCTGAAGCAAATAATAATTACTCTAATCTCTACATAATCAGAATCCAACAATAGTTTCTAACTAATATTACTAACACAACATTACTAACGAAAAGAACACACAGGAATGACATGTTTGATATTGGAACCAAGCTTCAACCAGAAAAATCGACAGTGAACTGTTTGAAGCTTTCCAAATGCAAAAACGTGTTAGGCAGGCATATGCTCTTTATCCTCTTTTGTTTAATCTTTACAGTTTAATCAAAAAAAATTGAAAGTTGAAAGTATGGAAGAACTGGAGGAAGTAAAAATAGGAAGAAGAAGTATAATTAATCGTTGTTATGCAGATTGTACTGTATTGATTTCTCAGAAAGTGGTAGCCTTGCAGAAGTTAATAGAGCAAATATTCGTACACTGCTTGGCCAGTTTATTAGGAAAAGCATTTAATAACGAACGAGACCTTCCCTTTTGCCTTAAGAAACGCCTGTATTCTCTGCAGTAATGATTCAAATCAATGTCTAAACATTCCTCTTGGATGTCTATTTTCACTCATCCCAGAGATGCTCTATTGGGTTGAGGTCTTGAGATTGAGCTTTCCACTGAAATAATGGAAATGATACTTTGTTCCTCGCACCACTTGAACTCGCTACGCGGCATGGCGCATGACAGTACCCATTTGACAATGAGTAAATTGCAGCCATGAATGGTTGAACATGATAAGCACAATATTAGATAGACTGTGGCATTCAGGCGGTGCTCAACTGGTATCAGGAACCTAATGTTTGCCTGGAAAATATTCCTCATATCGTTATACTCCCGCCATCAACCTGAGCTGTTGCTGCTTGCAGGAAGGTCTCATGTTGTTGCCGCAATATGTTCTGGTTCTGCCATAAACATGATACTATACAAACAGAGACTTGTCAGACTAGTTTTTAAAGTTGTCGGCTGTCCAGTTTTTGTGATCACTTGCCCAATGAAGCTGCATCTTCGTGTTCCTAGCTGAAATCATTGGGCTCTTATGATGGTTGTCTGCTCCTTCACTGTAAGACGAACCGTGCGCTCCAGGATGATGTTCTGACGACCACTGTTGTAATGAACTGTGATTTGACTTGTTGTAGTTCTCCTGTCATTTTTCACAATCCTTGCTATTATTCTCTCAACTCGTGTAGCGATGAGCTGTTTCCTTTATAAGACTGCCGTAGGCATGAGGTTGTCTGGTTATTACACCACTTCTGGTATACCCCAAAACACTATCGTATGAGAAAAGCGCAGAAGATTAAACGTTTGTGAGATACAGGCACCAGCATGTTTGGCACCAATAATTATACCACGCTCTAAGTCCCTTAAGCTACCCATTCTGATTTATCAAACACAAAAAATAGCACCGTCGGATGTCTGTCTGCCTTGTGCAAATAGCAAACCACAGTCCCCTGACTCACCGTCTTCAGGAACAGTTTTCCTAAATGGTTTCCTATAAAGCGGCCACTCAGTATATAAAATACACTTTCTGTCATTCCATATCTGTCTTTTTCCAAATCCTTACTCTGGACAAAACTATCGATCCCTTCATATTTTTTAATTCATTCAAAATATCTTGTTTCTTCACATATGCTTGAAATCTCAGTAGCTCAGTCAGCAAAGAATATTTTTGTTGGAAATGCCTGAGTTTGAATCCCGTCTGGATCGCAAAGAACAACTGTGCAGGACTTTTTTTTCAACTGAAGGTCATTTAACTAGTAATATAGGCAGGTTGGTATAGATTTTCTTTTTGAAACTTGAAGGTTTCTGGTCATGTAAAACAGGATATCTGACAGAAGGACATGCAGTTTGCAGATATGAAATACGGACTTCTCTCGAATGGAGCCTCTGGGATAAAGCCCATTGGGCTAAATGGGGTTTATCTCAGAGGCTCCATTGATCCATATATGTATTAAATAATACATATAATTAATTATGTTTATTATTTAGTTATTGCTCAATTCAATGAGATTAAGGTGACAATTTTTTTTAACCCACGAGCGCTCAAACTTGTTACTACGCCACTGCTTCTATCATAATTCAATACCAAGACAACACGTTCTCGCATTGTCCTTATTTCTTTCACCTTCATACTTGTATTTTTCTTTATTTTACAATACTGATAATCACTCACTCTACGATCAATCCGGTTCACCCTCATTCTGCTTTATTCTTTCCTGCACCATCCCTCGATATATTCACACTTCATATTCATTCATATCCTCTTTAATTTCATGCTACATACTTATATTCTGAAGCTAGAGGTTAACATAGAAGAACAATCAACATAATTTATAAATATCGTGCCAGAAGTGGTAGGTTGATGTGAATGCCTTGAACTACCTACATGTTCTTTTATACTATTTAATAATCTTGGTGATACTGCTAAAACCAAACACCAACAGCACGATACACATGGGAAAGTCAGGATGGAAGATACAAAAATCAATTAGACTATATTGTCGTCAGTAAACGTTACTTCAATGGAATACGGAACTCAAAGGTGATGTCAAATTCTGACTGTGGATCTGATCATAGACTGGTCTTAATGAATATGAATATTCACCTGAAAACAATAAAAATTAAAAGAAGTCAACCTCTAAAATGGGATCTGTAAATGGTACAAAATCCAATAGTAAAATCAAAATTTAAAGAAAATGTTTCAGAACTGCTGTTTGCACTGTTGCAAAACGAAACTGAACATTCTCAGTGGAATAGACTACAAGCATCTATCATAACATCTGCTAAAAACTACGTCAATAAGCAAGAAAAAAGAAAGAAAAAACCATGGATAATACAAGAAGTGATCAGCCTTATAGATGAAAGAAGAACATGGAAAAGTGGAGAAAATGAATTCTTTTATCCAATCTTTTATATCTTAATCTTTTTCTTCATTTGCTCCTCTTTCCCATGTTAAGAAAGATTGAGACATAAACGATTGGATAAAAGAATCAAACAGTTACGCAGAAAATTGAAAGAAAACTGGATAAATAGGAAGTGCACTGAGATAGAAGAATTACAAAATATGAAAAAAAAAACAGAGAAGTATTCCTGAAAGCGAAAGAACTTAATGGAAAAGCAAAACGCACACAGTCTAATAACACCAAGGACAAAGATGGATACATAATCATGATAAGGAAAAGATAAATGGAAGATGGGTGGAGTACTTATCAGATTTCTCTGATGATAATGGTAATATGTTAGATGATTCACGACACCTTAAGTTAAACGTGACAACAGATACCACTCTTCCGACAAGAAAGGAAATAGAACACGTAATTAAGAATCTTCCTAATAATATATCCCCTGGGTGTGATAATATCCCGGCTGAGTTGCTGAAAGCTTTGACTGGCAATAATAACAACTATTTAGTGGAATCCATTCAGGACATCTATAAAACAATAGAATTACCTGAAGTTTTTACAACATCTATCTGCATTCCAATTCCAAAGAAACATAATGCACAAAATTGCGAGGATTACAGAACTGTGAGCCTAATATCCCATGCATCTAATATTATTTTAACCATTGTTAACAAACTACTGAAAAAGCCTTAAGCGGTGAATTCAGTGAACAACAGAAAGGCATCAGAAGAGGAATGGGAACCACTCCTCTATCCTGCTGTCCTGGACAGGGGCGGCTCGTGCATAGGCACTGCAGAACTGCAGCATCCCCAATTTTTCTCGTTACATAAATATAGTTATTCATTTATTTATATTTGCTTTTAACATTTAATTTTATCACCAACAATCCTATACAATTCTCTTATTTTGTATAAAAAATAATAAAAATCCATCTTGTAGCACTTAGGAGGGCGAAGGATGCAAGCAGCACTGTGTTTACCACAGTGTCATATTGCTACGCGCGCAAGCATATGCATGTCATAGTGAGATGCACGCTATTAGCGTAATGCGGCACTGTCCGTCGCGCAGGTCCACTGTTGTTTATATGCAGTTTGCGCGAGTAGTAGAGTGTTCGTAGTGCTTATCGTGTTTACTCCGTCTCTTTAAATTTTTGGACATTACAATTAAAGACATAACATTTTTTATAGCTTTTATTTTAGAACATTATTGGGGTTATGATAATGGATTTTATTTTTAAGTAATTTTGAATTATACTAAACTGTATAATTTTATCGATAATAAACAATATTTTTAATGAAACAAAACAAAAAGAATATATTTTATTTTTAAGTAATTTTGAATTATACCAATGGTGTATAATTTTATCGATAATAAACAATATTTCTTCATGTTTAATTTTTTTAAAAAATTTTTACCATAATTTTGATATTTTATCCAAACACGTGCGCACTGTACTTACAGTATGTATGTATATTTCGAAAGTTGCGGCACCCCCACGAATTCAAGCCACGAGCCGCCACTGATCCTGAAACTAAAAATACTAATAGAAAGATCACTTTAAAGAAATAGGAACATTTACATATGTTTCATAAACATTCAGAAGGCTTTTGACCGGGTAAAACAAAAAAAAAAGTTCAATATATTAGATAAATTAGACATAGAAGATCATGTACTTAAGATTATAAAAATGATTTACACCAAACAGAAAATGCAGCTGTTTCACTCTGAGACTTCTGTAGTGAAAATAAAAAGAGGAGTTAGACAAGGTTGTGTCCTTTCACCAAATCTATTTAATATCTATAATGAGACAGCGATGAAAAAGATTGAAAAACAAAAAATAGGAATTAGTATCAATGGTATAAAATACAATAATCTTAAATATGATGATGATGCCATTCTAATAGCAGAAAACAGAAACAAATTAATCAAATTACTGCAGCTACTAATTGAAGAAGGTAAAGAATTTGGATTTAGATATAAATGCAAAAAAGACCAAATTTATGAAAATCTCAAAAGAAGACAGATCCGAGCCAGAAATATTCATAAACAATATGAAAATTGAACATACAACAGAATACAAATATTAAGGTACCTACTTTATTGCAGATGGAAAGCAAGATAAAGAAATAAAAATAAGAACAGCCATAGCTAAAGATGCATTCTGGGAAAATAAAGATCTGCTCAGAATTTCTGTGAGTATCGAGACAAAGAAAAGAATGATAAGAACATTAGTGTGACCAATTTTCACATATGGAAGTGAGACCTGGATATTCAAGAAGAGAGTAAGGCAATAGATAATGGGCTTTGAAATGTGGTGCTATAGGAGAACTCTGAAAATCTCATGGACAGAACATGTGACAAATACAGATGTCCTATAGAGAATGAGAACACAGAGATCTTTATTACAGGAAATGATCCAGAAAAAGATGAGATTGGTGGGACATATATACTGAGAGGTTCAGCAAGACAGAGGATACTAACAGTTTTAGAAAGAAAAATTATGGGAAAAGATCAAGAGGCAAAAAACGAAGGACATAGCTTGAAGATGTAAGATCATGGACAGGATCACATGGCTATGCAGAAACAAAAAAGGAAACCACCAACAGAGAGAACTGGAAAGACATGGTCCTGCGCCCTCTCGCTGATGAAGCTACATGAAGAAGAAGAAGATACTGTTATCCAGCGCTGGCCCAAGCAAAATTTTGAGTGTGTGCAAGATTTTTTTTTCCCGCCCTTCGGTTTGATATTTATATTATTTATTAATATATCGCATTTTTATATTAAAATATTAAATTACTAAATAAAAATTTCCGATGAATTTTGTTTCTTAAATAAAAATATTCTATTTATAAGAGAATCAAATTTTCTCAATGTAATTGGATCTAAATGTTTCTGTCCCAGAGATTATCGAAATAAAAATAATTATTTGGAGCTTATATAATTAGAATAAAAAACAATTATCTATATAAATATGTATATATAAATTTAATATTTTTTAAATATGTGATATATCCAATTTTATTATTATTATTATTTTTTTTTAATTTTTTCTGCCTCCAGTATAATTGTAACATAAACTCTTCGTAAGTTTTTCCCCTTTTACTTTTCCGCCTGCGACATTCGCCCATTTCGCCCCTCCCTCGCGCCGGGCCTGCGGCTATCATTAGTGGGTTTTGCTGAAAGTTTGTGGGATGCAAAGTTTGCTGATATTCAGAAAAGAAGGAGATATGCTAAATAAATAAAAGGAGCGGTGCTTGGAGAGTGGCGCATGAGTAGCACAGATTGTGTGATTGAATGAGCGCAAGAACCTGAATGACAGATGTGGATAACTGTTAGGTGGGCAGTATCCGATTGGTCATCATGATCGCGGACCTCTACAAATAATTTAAAATAGTCATAAATAATTCCGCTGTAGGGTTACCTATTTTGTGTTTATGCATACAGATGGTAGTAAGTATCGGATATTCCTAAAAGAAGTTAGTATTTGAGTATTCTAATAAGAAAAGGATGGGTGTAGTGAGGTAAGATTTAGTCGATTTTTTTATCCGCTAATTTCTTAATATTACATTTGCTATGTCGGCGTTAAGGGGGGGGGGGCGTTAAATTAATGAAAAGCTTGGAAAGTGATGTTATTTTCATGTATGAAATTTTGAAGACTAATGAAGGGATGTATCATTAAACTGCTTCATCGACGTTCGTTTGCGACAAAAATTTCGATTTTTTTTAAAAATATTTTTTAACACCAAATCACACCTGGTAGAAAGCAGGTGATTCTACTAATGAATCGATACAGATATTTCCCATTGCTCTGTTGGAATGGAAAAGTAAAAAATCATGCTGAGGGGACATGATTTTCTTTCTGGAAATTTTTTAAATCCGTTAAACGAGAAACGTCAGAAAATCACACAGTAGTAATTTGATGCTATACTGGTATCCATCCAAAACCTAAGGATAAACACCAATTCTGAATATTAAACTGAATATTAAAATATAATTCTGACGAATCAGCTTGTGGCAATTTGTATAACAATTTTGATTAGAAAGCGGGTACAAATGACAATTTTCGAATCGCGCGCAAAGGGGTCACTTGGTAGCACTCATAAGGATAAAAGGCTGTGCTAACTGAATTGTTTGAAATAAGCTTTTCTTGTGAAGGAATAAACTTGCAAACTTGGACATCTTGTAATGTTTCAAAGACATCACTAGATTTCAACGCGAGGAAGAATTATTGGAGAGCTTGGAGAAGACCAGAGAATTACTGTTATTGCAAAGTTTGGAATCTACTTAGTGATGTATGAAGGCTCCAGGCAGCATTTTTTCAAACCAATAGAATGTGTTCCAGACATCTGCTAAGAGGTCGCTTTGCTCCACCATGGAGCATGAAGAATGTTTTCAGTTATAACAGCAAAACATAATCGACACACCATGGCAGGCCAGCTTGAAAGGTGGCTTCATTCAAGCACAAGTATTTAGATATCTCGACAAACTGTGGCAAGATGTCTGCAACAATAGGCCTATATGTCCAGAGGTCTGTAGTCTGCACCCCATTTATGCACAGCTCATCATAAAGCATCTTTTTATTGGTGTTGTATCCATAAAAATTGCACAAGACACCAATGGGTTAATGTATTCTTTATAGATGAGTGGTTTTAGTCTTTTCTCCAATTCTTGACAACACTTGATCTGGCGTGAAAGTGGTACTGCTTACTATTGCAAGAATGTTCTTGAAAGGAACATATGATGGTGTGGGGAGGCATTATGTTTAATGGATGCATCGAGATACAAGTGCTGGAAAAAGGGACTATGGGTAATGAATGATATTGCAATGAAGTTCTTCAGTGTCATGTTTGATTGTTCTGTGGTGCTGTAGGCAAAGAACTCAATTTTTTGAATGACAATGCCCCACCACATTATACACAAGCAGTGGAGATACTACTGGTTGATGGAAGTTTATCTACTTGGTTATACTATAAATTAAAGATACCAAGAAATTATATTGGAATTAATTGGAAAAAATTATTGAAACACAAAAATTAATAATAATATAGGAATACATGGAGAACATACTCTAAACAGGAATGGTAAAAAAATTTATTGACTTTGTAGTTTATAATAACCTAAAAATAATGAATTCCTTCTATAAACATAAAGACATACATAAATATACTTGGGCAGCAAGAGGATGGAAATCAATATTAGATTATTTTATATTAAATGAAAAGACATCAAAATTTTCATTAGATGTTAGAGTTCATAGAGGATATGAAATAAGCAGCGACCACTTCCTTGTTAAAATAAAATTAAGATTACCACCTAAATGGCTACAAGTAACAAGAACAGAAAGAAAATTTGAAACATTTGTTTATAAAACTAGCCTATTGAATGGCACAAATGTACAATGGCTATATGAACAAAGAATTAACCAATATCTAGATAAAATAAAACAAAATGAAGAAATAGAAATAGAATGGCTTAATATAAAAACGATACTAAATGCAGCAGCAAATGAAAGCTTAGGAAAGACCAAAAAATTCAATAAAAGGGGAGAAAAAAAACTGAAGATCTGGGATGATACAATCAAAGAAATAATCAAAAAGAAAAAAGAAGCCTATCACAAGTGGTTAAGCTGTAAAAGATTAGAAGATGAAATAGGATATAAAAGAATAAGAGCCATAGCTAAAAGTGAAGTCAGAAAAAGACATAGAGAATGGAACAAATTTGTTTCTAATTTAGAACATGATTTATATAAAATAAGACCCAATGTATATAAGATTTTGAAACACTTAAAGGCAGATACCAAAGAAAACATAAAATTAAACACTGAATTGAAATTAGATGAATTTCTAAATTACTACACAGAATTGTGGACAGACAAATATTTTTAAAAAGACAACTGGCAAACAATTAACGAAAAGGAAATAACTAAAGAAGAATTAGAAATCAGCCTGAAAGAAACAAGAAACGGAAAATCACATGGAGAAGATAAGTTAGGTTCAGAACTATATAAATACGGATGAACAAGACTCGAAGAAAGACTTATTATTTTTAAATAAAATTTATTCAACTGGTAACCCCCCCCCCCCCCCCCCCCCAAATAGAACGGAAAAAAGCAATTGTGATTCCTATCTTTAAAAAAGGTAATAGAGATGACCCTAAAAACTATAGAGGTATAAGTATACTAAATTCCTGTTACAAAATATATAGCAGAATCTTAAATAGCAAACTAATGAAATATTCCAAAAACTTTATTTTAGAAGTACAGAATGGATTTAGAACAGGACAATCATGTATAGACCTTTTGCTTAAAATTAATAATAAAGAAAAGAAGAGAATACAATTTAGAAACACATATTGCATTTATTGACCTTGAAAAAGCATTTGACAAAGTTAAAAGAAACCTATTATTAAAAGAAAGACAAATACCAAATAATATCCTAAAAGCTATCACAAGTATATGTGAAAATAATCAAATACAAATAAGATTAAATCATGAGCTGTCATATACGAGAGAGATAAACCAAGGGGTCCGACAAGGATGTCCCCTCTTAGCAACTCTTTTTAATATTTACTTAAATGAAATAATAATAAAATGGAATAAAAATTTACATCAGGGTATTAAACTTTCTCCTACAGTGAACTTAAACACACTCCTTTTTGCCGACTACCAAATAATAATTACAAATTCTGAAGATAACTTAACAGCTTTCTGTAAGTTATCTTCTTTTCTCATTTAGATCTATTTTAGATCTAAATGAGATAGCCAAAGATTATGGCATGATAATATCAACAGAAAAATCAAAAACTATGGCCTTTAAAGGACAAGATCCAGCAAGAACTAAAATAGTAATAGATAACAGGACCTTAGAACAGGTGAATTCATTTAACTACCTAGGATGTATGATCACATATGAAAAAGATATAAACTAAAAAATTGCAAAATATCTAAAAATAACAGGTGCAATTAATTCTATGTTTAAACCAAACCTAGTTCAAAAACAAACCTGACTAAAAGTATACAATACATTAGCCCTACCAGTCTTAATGTATGGAAGAGAAATCTGGACAATAAAACAAAAAGACAAAGATTAAGAACAGCAGAAATTAAGTTTATGAGAAAAACTGCAAAGTATACCCTATTTGATCACAAAAGAAATGAAGAAATTATGAAAGAATTAAACCAAGAACCAGTAATAGAAAAAATTAAAAAATATATTCAAAGAATGAAAACAGAAAGACCAAAACAAGCCATTAGGAAAAAGAACGTCCTCTTAAATGATTCATTAGGACGTCCTCTTAAATGATTCAACGATGACTTCTAAGGCTGGAACAGGCCATGCTAGGCCTAAATCCTTGATACGTATGATGATTATATTCTTGGTTTAATCCTTTACCCAAGTGTAAGCAAACAAAGTTTGCACCTGAAGTATTTTCAGGACTAGGGTGTTATATCCTGGTTGCTTTTGCGTTATTGGCATCTTATCTCTTATTTGTCCTATCTTAAACTTTATCTTTTGTTATCATTAAATTTTAATACTTTACTTATTGTCAGTTAATTCGTTTGCCAACAAATTTATATTATTTAATGACTGCGCCAGCTGGCAACTAAATTCTGATACACTAACCAAGATTACTTAGAAAGAAAATGCAGGGATCATGAAGTATGCAGTTGTGGTCCCGTTTCTTATATTACTAGTGGGTTCCCCTTTTATGCATGGTTTGTAATTTTCCAAGCGGTAATTCAATCCACAGAAAGCATGACAAACTCATTTGATTACACATAAAGAAATACGTTTATTTAGCACAAAACATAATGATACAAGTTAGTTAATCCTTAAATTAAAAGAGTCTGGGTTCCCTCCCTTTTCTTAATTTAACACATCCAAAATTTCTACACTGTAATCCTCTATACTGACACAAATTCCTTCACTTATATATATTCATTTTTCTAAATTAACTGACTTAAAACCCGAGAATTATAACACAATGACATTTATTTGAAAAAAACGCAACATGTTTCGTCAAGAATGACTTCATCAGGCAATAAGAACATAGAAAGATATTAAAAGACACGAAATTAACATTGACACACTCTAAAGCTATACAATTATAAAGCCATAATATTCGACTGTAAATTACAGTTTCGAATTCGAAGGTAAACTATACAAACAGGTCAAAGGATTAGCTATGGGAAGTCCCCTCTCTCCTGTGTTAGCCAACATTTTTTTCGAGGAATTTGAACAAAAAGCAATCTCCTCTTTTACTTTAAAACCGAAAATATGGCTTAGATACGTGGATGATATATTCCTCATATGGGAGCATGGTACTGAAAATCTTCACAAGTTTCTCGACCACTTAAACAACCACCATCAAGATATAAAATTGACTATGGAGATTGAAGAAAATAGTTCCATCTGTTTCCTAGATGTTAAACTCACTAAGACGCCTGAATCGATTAAAATCTCTATATTTAGAAAGCCAACTCATACAGACAGATATTTGCATGCGTCATCCCATCACCATCCAGCGCAAAAGTTGGGTATTATATCAACTCTAGCGAATCGTGCAAGATCTGTACTCTCAGATGAAGAAGAACTGAAAAAGGAACTACAACATCTTAAATGGACCTTTAAAAACAATGGCTACTCTCTAAAAAATATTAACAACCAATTATCCCACCATCAACGTAGCAACGTAGAGACACAGGACGACTCCAAAGGTCATATCGTCTTGCCATATATCAGCACACTATCCAAAAAGCTGAGTAGAATTCTAAAGAAGTTTAACATAAAAACGTGCTTCTCGACTATGCCAAAAATAAGATCACGCTTCAACAACTATAAACAACCTCCCAACCTTCTACAATTCCCAGGTGTATACAAGGTAACTTGTGAATGCGGAAAGCCTTACTATGGGCAGACAGAGAAATCTATCTTACTACGTCTCGAAGAGCACCAGCGTGACATTGCTTATAAGAGAACCAGAGCAACTGCTCTGTCAAGCCATGTCCTGTTTTCAATAAACACGAACAACGAAAGCTACCAACATGAAATAAACTGGCCATCAACTTCAAACCTACACATCTCCCATGATGAAGTAGAGCGCCGCATTGTCGAGTCAAAAGAAATCACCTTGGACCCTTTTCACATGAATAACAATCTTAGCTATAATTTGGCTGACTCTTTCAACTCTACTATTAGATACTGGAGATCGCGTGATTCCACACACGCACAGGTGTACAACAATAGAACTTTAACTCGGACTGTAGTTGAAGCTCATAATAACTGTAATTTACAGTCGAATATTATGGCTTTATAATTGTATAGCTTTAGAGTGTGTCAATGTTAATTTCGTGTCTTTTAATATCTTTCTATGTTCTTATTGCCTGATGAAGTCATTCTTGACGAAACATGTTGCGTTTTTTTCAAATAAATGTCATTGTGTTATAATTCTCGGGTTTTAAGTCAGTTAATTTAGAAAAATGAACATATCCCAACCCCGAGTTAATAGTACTAATCATATATATATATATATAACTATCCTCAGACTCTGACAACATATACTAAATAACCAATCTACTATCACACATGCTAATTACATATATATATACAAGTCAATTCAGTAACTCTGACATAGATTTCTTGAGGCAATGCTCCTTCTTATATTTTAGACTTAATCCTCCCCCAAAATTTTAGTTAACATTCAATTAGATTTTAACAGTATAACATTATTATTCTTTAGACACAAACAGTTCGTAGCCTCGGTCTCCTTCTTGGCTCAAGCCTAAGATGCCTTTTCCTTAGATATAGACAAAATGTCCAAACTGCAGACAGTTCTTGTAACACTTCACGGAAATGGGCTGTGTTCTTAAAGATCAGTTCTCCTTACTCCACGGTTGCTCCGATATTAATATGAAAAGATTTCTGCTTACCGTTCTTGCTTTATCTGGATATTTGGATCTCTTTACTGTACTTTCTTTAATGGCGGCTTCACTATTCCTTTGTTCCACACGAAACGAAACACTCCTACACTGAATTATACACTGACGTTAACTCATCAGTGGCCCTTTCTTCTTAGGAATCTGGACGCACTATAGCTGCAGCTTTGATCCACGTAGCACACATAGCAAGGGGAAATTCTTGCTACGCATGGCGTCAAGCTTTTCACAGCTATACAGCCTTCTGCACAGGAAACCAGGTACCGACGAAACGAGAAGAAAAAAAAGAGCGATTCAAATCCCCGCCGAAACCTATATACTCCAAAACAGCGCCCTCACCTGGTGGTGTCGTCATACGTACGGCGGCTGCCGATTGGATACCGTGGCCACGAACTATCTTTGACATGGCCTAAAACTATTATTAGCTTGTACACATCTTTTTAGAATTTATACATGACTTTCTACTTTAATTAACTTAACAAACCTCCTCTTTTTGGTTTATGGGATACTTTAACACCGCTTAGAATTTACAAATCTGAATATATACATGTTCTTGGATCATTAATGAGCACTCTTTCTATTTGGAGGTATAAGTATGTCCTTATCCACTCCTTCTGAGCTAACTGTATGTTGGGTCGGAAAAAGGAGATGACTCATCACATTTTCCGACACAACAAGGGCAACTCGTATATAGAAGCTAATGACGTCACATCACTTGCCTTAGTACCCCATAATGCAAAGCACATATCCTTGCAGACATGTATAATGCTATGCATTGAGTCTTCAGGTGCAAACTTTGTTTGCTTACACTTGGATAAAGGATTAAACCAAGTATATAATTTCTTGGTATCTTTAATTTATAGTATAACCAAGTGGAAAAACTTCCAATAACTATTACCAACAATATTCCTCCTCTTCCTGTCTTATTTCCATTATTCTCCCTAAAAAAACAAAACAATACTTCTTGTATCTATCATCTTATGTTCAGCCAGGTCTCGATGATGCTAATAATTTTTAGCCAAGTTGAGCTGACAAAAGCTCAAAGCTCTTGTCCTTTATTTCTGCTATTTCTGGCATTTGAGTACATGCATTTCAACATCCCTCTTGGTTCTACAGTCAGTTACTTTTGCATAATGTTGTTACCAACCATTCAGATTTGAAATGTGTGAAACTGCATTTGGCATTGCATAATTTAATTTCTGGACACGCACTCTTTTGTTCCACTGGTGGCTGAATCCAAACTTGACAGCCCCCCCCCCTCCCTCCAGTACTTCTAATTTCCTTTATTTTGCACTTCCAGTCTCTCATTGAATAACATTCTCTCCAAATAAATCTCCAAAACCAATCAAATGCAGCCCATCAGGAATATACAATTCTTTTTTCCATCAGATTCGCTCTGTACATCTTTAAACTTCACATCATTTCTCCTATGGAATCATTTCATTAACTTATTAGCAATCATAACCCTTTTTCTCATTTCAACTCTATCATGCCAGGCAGCAAGTTTATATCTTTACTTTCTTGCCCCTTTTTCTTAATTCTTTCATATCTTCTCATTGCACATTTTCACCTATAAGTCATTCATGCCTACCAAAGCAATTCTTTCACTTCTCCCTTCTGCAAGAAAGTGGCTAAAGCATGTTTTTCCCAGGTGCAAAGATAATGGATGTTAGCACCTGGGAAAAACATGCTTTAGCCACTTTCTTATTAAGCATCTCTTATCATAGAACTGCATACAATACCTTCTCAGTTTCTTGCCCTGTGTTGAAAGTTTTTTCATATTGTTATAAAACAGTATTTTCAGGGAGGATAGAGAAGATAGAACAGGGGGGGGAGTACTGTTGATGATAGCTGATGTGTTGCAGCCAAAGAAAGTAGTATATCAAGATGATAGACATGTGAGAGTTCATTTGAGGCGGTCTGGTGCGAAATAGTGACCAATGCAACCAAATATACAAGGAAACGTGATATGAAGGAAACGTGATATGACTGGGATGTGTAAACTGGCAAGAGGAACCTAGATAGATATATACAAGGGAATTATTGCATAGGTGACAGAGAACAAGAGGTCATCCCTGAAAACTGTAAAATAGGCATGTGTATAAATAAGCGTAAAGGAGATTTTTTTTTTTTTGCATGGCAGATGATGAATGAGTGAGTGTAATGCGTTGCCAGAGTAGATAGTGAGTGCTTCAACACTGAATGTATTCCAGGCAAGGTATGATAGTTATTGTGGTATGCGAGTGTTCAACTTTTTTAATGAGGCTTGGAAGTAATGCTACAAATACTAATAATGTTAGGCTGCTGCTTCTGCAGGAAACTTGCTTCTGTGGAAGACATCAAGACCGCATATTCTTCACCTGTCATATTGGAGCTGGGAAGGAATAAATGCACTGGGATTAATTAGAGGTCCTTATTCTCTGTCGCACTTCACTAGGAACTATCCATAATATCCAACTGTCCATCACAATAGATTAGAAATACCAAGAGTGTTGTGCCCTGAATAATCAAAAATTGGGACAAAAGATTATTTTATTCAGGAACAACTATCTTTAATTGTAGGCAGAGAATGTTGTGCTTTGGCAAGGAAATAAAAATGTACATTATAACTTTAAGGCAAAACTGAAGAAATGTTTAGCATAAGAAATGTGAGACTTAACCCGTTTGTACAGAGTCAAATAGAGGAATTTATATAAGATTATAATTTAATTAGAGTATCCCATTCTATGTATTGCATGAAAGCAAGTTGAGTGTAAGCTAAAGTCCAAGGGTCACACTTTAGCCATCCAGTATAACATATAGCCTAAGGGAAAGTTATTGTATGATAGTTATTGTGGTATGCGAGTGTTCAACTTTTTTAATGAGGCTTGGAAGTAATGCTACAAATACTAATAATGTTAGGCTGCTGCTTCTGCAGGAAATTTGCTTCTGTGGAAGACATCAAGACCGCATATTCTTCACCTGTCATATTGGAGCTGGGATTGAATAAATCCACTGGGATTAATTAGAGGTCCTTATTCTCTGTCATTATGTCGGTAGCTAAGCGCGAGAATCTCAGAGAAAAAAGGGGAAAGAATATAAGGGTCAAGCTCCCCCCCCCACACACACACGGGGCTTTTTGGCAGTGACCTGTCCCTGTTTTTAAGAATGTCTCCCTAGAAGGGATCTGTATGTGAGATAACTGAGATATATTGTGAGATATGAGTAGTGATCAGAGAGTGATTGAAGATAATGTTAAATTAAGCCAGAAGTTTGTATGTTTATAGAAAAACTCTGTGGATCTAGTTATTATGATGTATTCTTGTGTTAGTAATGATATCAGAATTTTACTAGGAAAGTGATTAAGTTAACCATGTACTTTAATTTTCTCATGTATATATCTTTTAAACCTAAATAAACATGTTTTATAGCATTTGCCTGAATCTAGCCTGTCTTATGAATTCAAATAGCCACTCATAAAATTATTATCGAACCTAGCGGGAGGGATATATGAATATAGTTTGATTTTTCAGACCATGACTGCATGCAAAGACAAAGTGAATTGAGATTAGTTGAATTACTGTTAGAAAGTTCATCACTCTGTAATACTCCGAGAGAGCCACCTTGGATAAGAGTCTCATCTATCCTATGTATTGGCTGGCGCAGCAAAAATATAAATTCATCAATATTTAACAGGCAGACGGTCTCAGAGGTTATATTTTAAGGCCTTGTCCCATATTTAGACAAAGTCCTTATGAATGAAAGAATTACACTTGACTAAACTTAAGAGTGGCCTGAATTTTAGTTTGTTTAAGAATAGGAGGGTGATAGCTGATTTGCTAAATTTATCAGAAAACTATTACAGAAGCTAGAAGGGAAATAACTGTGTATGAGTGAGTAGTGAAACATACAAATATATAAATATAATAAAGAGGAAGTAAAGATATATAACAATGGCGCAGCCAGCAGGATGTGATTGGATCTTGTAAAATTAGTAAATTGATCAATCACAGTGAGTTGGTCTTTGAATTCATATCAGGTAGTCAGGAGATTGAGAAAAATAGAATATTTGAATATTTCTGTAACATATTATTGTAAGCCAAGATACGAACATGTCTCTACCTACAACCTGTAACATGGATAACGAAGAATTTTTTAGAACCATAAATCCACAGCAGGTATTCCCACAATTTTCTGGGGAACACGATGATGTGGTTGCCTTCTTCGAATACATTGAGGAACTAAGAAAGATTGGCTGCTGGAGTGATTTCCAGCTACTTGTATTGCTACGCAGCAAGTTAGTGGGGAAGGCCAAGACATATTTCTACTCGTCCCCCAACCCTGAAAGAAACCAAGGGATATTCAAAATTTAAAGAAGTACTGAGTTCAGAGTTTTCAAAAAAAGGGCTGGGTCAGCACTAAGGGGACTGTGCAGGTGCACACAGAAAGAAGGGGAAAGGGTTACTGATTATTTAAACAGATCACTGTCAATCACCCGATCTTCAAGGGCGTCGACAGAAGAGAGGGCCCACCTCGAGTGGGTGGCTTTTCGATGATTCAGATCAGGCCTGGTGGGTGAATTGCAAGAAGCTGTTTTTTCACAAAATACGAGAAATCTTGATGAATGCTATTGTCTGGCCAAGGAAAGAGAAGGGGGTACTAGAGGAAATATCCCAAGCTGATTCACTGAGAGCATTACTGTTGGGAGGTTCAGATGCGCACCTTCCCCCCCTACTCGGAGCATGAAGGCAGAACTAAGTTTAATGAGAGTTCAAGCCATGTGACATCCCCAGAATATAGGAGTAAAGAAAGGGCTGGAAAACAAGACCTAGATGGGCTAAAGGAAAGTGTGTTCTCACTCTACTGAATGGGTATGCAAGAATGAATTGAGTGAGATCAACACTTGTAGAATGCAAAGTGTAGCCATGGCAGAAGTGCAAGGAAGGTTGCCTCTAGTGGAGGGTTTTATTGAGAAAGTCCCTTGTAGTTTCCTATTCGAAACTGGAGCCCACGTTTCAGTAATTCCCATGTCGTTATTTAGGCTCATTACTCTGTCTCCTGACAGTCTGGTTGAATTACGACCTATTAAAATCATGGGAATTGCCAAAATTGGATTGTACTCAACAATCAAGGCTAGTGTAAATCTTTCCTTGCCCTGTTTTCCCATTAACCTCACTCATGAAGTGCTGATCCTTCCTTAGCTAGTTGACACAAGCAATCAGGTCATATTAGGACTTGACTTTCTAGAGAAGCATCACTTCATGTGTGATTTTAAGCACTAATCCATCTCTCTCTGTGGAAAGACATTCCAACCAAAATTTGAGACAGGTAATGAATGGGAAACACAGGAAGCCATATGTGTTGACTTGAAAAATTTTGGGGGAGATCCAGTTGAGTGGAAGAAGAAACTAATGCATGATGCTATGGGTTTGTCTAATACAGAGGGTGAAAAGGCAGAACTCAAAGCATTTTTTTCAGTTTATGTATCAAAAATACCCAAATGTATTTTCTGAGGAGATTAGTTCCCTGTCATGCACAAACAAGGTTGAACATGCAGTGCAGATTACATCGGAAACCCCCATTTATGTCAAGCAGTATCAGACCCCCCCGAAACATATGGACAAACTAGAGAGGCTGTTGCAAGAATATGAAAGGGCGGGGATCATTGAGAAGTCTAATTCCCAGTGGAACAGTCCATTCATCCTCGTAGAAAAATCAAACGGTGACCTGAGATTTGTACTCGATTTAAGAAAGCTCACTAAGGCCACCAAAGCCATTGATTTCCCTGTATGTAGGATTGAGGACTTGCTGATTGGCCTGGAAAGAGCTAGATACTTCTCCAAACTAGACCTGAACTCTGGCTATTTTCAGATCCCCCTCAGGAAGAATGATAGAAAATATTTTGCCTTTGCTACCAGGTGGCAGAAATATCAACTCTGCTGACTTCCCCAGGGGGCCAGAAATTCTGCCATGAGTTTCCAGTGTCTGATGAACTCTGTACTAAGTGATATGTTGGGAAAGGGAGTCATCTGCTTCCAGGACGATCTGCTGGCTTACTCTCCCACCATAAAGGAGCACCAGAAAATCTTGCTGGGGGTCCTAGATAGACTGAGCGAGGCCCATCTATCATTGAAAAGTTCAAAGTGTAAATTCTTCCTGAGAGAAGTGGAGTATTTAGGGCATGTGGTGAGTGAGACAGGGATAGTTCCCTCCAAAGGTAATGTGACAGCTGTATTAAAGGCTAGAATCCCCACTACGGTGAAACAGGTTCGGAGATATCTCAGCATGGTTAACTTTTATCGAAAGTTCATCCCAGAGTGTTCTAGGCTGATGGATCCCATAGTACGATTAACTAAGAAGGGAACGAAGTTCATATGGGGGAGAGCAACAACGTGCCCATCAAGCTCTAAATCTAGCATTGACCAAGTCACCTGTTCTCAACTATCCCAAGCTTGGGTAGACTTTCTTTCTGGCTGCTGATGCCTCCAATGACACAATTGCCTCGGTAATAGAGCAGAGAGAGGAAGAGGACTTCAGACCGATTGCCTTCATTAGCAGAAAGCTCTCCTCTTCGGAAAAGAACTACTCAGTTATTGAAAAGGAAGCCTTGGCAATCATCTATGCACTTAGGAAGTTTCGATACATGTTACTGGGCAACATGTCATACTAAGATCAGATCACAAGCCCCTGTCTTTCATCTCGTTCATAAGAGATAAAAACCAGAGAATCATACCATAGTTTCTCGAGATGCAGGAGTTCAATATTGAGGTGAACTACATTCCTGGAAAAGAGAATGTTGTAGCTGACTACCTGTCGAGGTCTTTGGATTCAGATCCTGTGGAGAGACCTTGCTCAAATGAGGAGATTGTCAGTTCTGTACTTACAGTAGACGAGAGGAAGAAGGAGCTTACTAATCCCCAGTTTCAAGTCTGGGAAAAGACTGACATAATTGAGGCTCAGAAAAGGGATCCAATGTGGGGGGAGTATACAAACGTTATTAGATGGTGAAAGGATCTGTGATGGGAAATTATTCTATGATACCTTGCACATAGACAAGAACGAACTTATGTTGTCTAAACAGGATGTGTCTGGAAGATGGAAAGAAAAAATCATAGTCCCGAAAGTTATGATCCCTTGGGTGCTTTTCACGTTTCATGACTCGGACCTAGCAGGACGCCAAGGGATTCATAGGACATGGAATAGAATAAAGGATAGATACTTATGGAAAGGGATGAGGGAGGACGTCGAAGCATATGTATATATGCTTCGACGTCCTCCCTCATATGTTGGAGGGGGGGGGCTTTTCCATCACCAGAAAAGCCCCCCCCCCCTCCAACCTTTCCCTATCCCCTCACGTCCTTTTCAGGCTGTGGCCTGAAACTTATGTTGTCTAAACAGGATGTGTCTGGAAGATGGAAAGAAAAAAAGAAAGAAAAACATTGTGGGCCCACTTCCTACCACCTCGAAGGAAAACAAGTATATTCTTGTAATAATTGACATGTTCTCGAGGTTTCCTGAAGCCACAGCCATGAAAGATCAAACAGCTAAGATGTGGCTAATAAGCTATTCAAACTAATCTTTTCCAGATATGGATCACCCCCAAACACTCCTGTCAGACCAAGGGTCTAATTTCACTGCAGAAGTTATATTGCATCTTTGTGGACTATTGGGAATTAAGAAGCTATTCACCACTCCTTATCATCCTCAAGGAAATGGGATGTGCGAGAGGATGAATAGGACGCTTGAGCACACTCTTTCCAAGCTAGCGCATAATAGAGTGTCAGACTGGGACAACCATTTAGCACACACTCTGTTTGCATGTAGAACTACTCTCCATGCTGCTACCAGAGAAGCTCCTGCTGTCTTACTCTATGGGTTTGAGCCTTTATTCCCAAGCGACTTTAAAGTTCCCATGTCAATACAGGTTTCCCTGATATAGACGACTATTTAAATAATTTTATCAGGGAAAACAGAGTGGCTTATGATATGGTGGCTGAGTCTAGCAACATATGCTCACAATGTGCAAGATCGTATGTAAACAGATTAAGAAAGTATAAGGATCTGAATCCTGGGAATCTAGTTCTCCTGGAACATGTCTCCACCATGAAGAAGGGAGGAAAGTTTGGAAGGAGTGCTGAGGGACCATTTGAGATTCTGGAAAAGTTGTCGCCTGTGACGTTCAAGATCAAAGAAAGGACACGCCGGGGAAACGCCGGTCTCAGAGGTTATATTTTAAGGCCTTGTTCCATACTTAGACAAAGCCCTTATGAATGAAAGAATTACACGTGACTAAACTTAAGAGCGGCCTGAATTTTAGTTTAAGGATAGGAGGGTGATAGCTGATTTGCTAAATTTATCGGAAAACTATTACAGAAGCTAGAAGGGAAATAACTGTGTATGAGTGAGTAGTGAAACATATATATATATATATATATATATATATATATATATATATATATATATATATATAATAAAGAGGAAGTAAAGATATATAACAAGAGTGTGTGCAACCAGATTTATAAATGTACACACTAGCAGATATGCAGCAGTTCTTTCAAGAAATGCAGCCATACTTGTTCAATGCCCATTACATTATCACAGTTGGAGACAGAATAGCACTGAGAACCCTGCATTAGATAAGAGATAAATTGCTCTTCTCTGTATTGAGTTAAGCATTTTGAGAGAGCTTTTTTTTTGTTGGGTCCCACCCTATATGTGAGAGCAGTATTCAATAGCATGGTGGATTTGTGATTTGTATAAGGTTAACAGCTGTTCAGGGATGAAGTAATGTCTTGAATGAAATAGAAATCCTAGTTTTTTTTTTAAGCTCAGGACGCAATAGTTGTGTTGTTTATGCCAGGAGAGGCTTGGCCAGCTTGCTAGCTGTTTTGACAATTTGTAGCATGGAGCATCAGTGGCATCTATTATAGATCTTAGATTGGAATTAGGTTTGTGAATTTTTGGTAAATCCTTACAACTGGGGTGGGGGGGATGAGAACCGAAGGATTTAATTTTTTTTTTTTTTTTGTAATGTCTATCCATGAAGATACTTTTTAACGTAAGTTTTTTATTTTTATTTTTTTTTAAAATGCCTTTTTGTTGGATCATGATCTTGGAGAATAATATCCATTTCCAGTCATATTCTATGACATTAAGGATGACTGGCAATACCCTTATCTGTTGTGATGATAACGCTTTTATCTTTCTGTAACTTTCTGAGAGCATCTCTTTTCCATAAGTTACAAGAACCCTTCAGTTCTCATCTCCCCCTGGATATACAGTTTACCAAAAAATCACAAACCTATTCTCTCCCCCCCCCAAGACCTATAGTAGATCCCACTGATGCTCCATGCAACAAATTGTCAAAACAGATGGCAAACTGTTACTCCCCCCCCTCACTGGACTTACCACATCCTACATAAAAAAACTACCTGTTTCAAAACCTTGATTGAGAATTTAAATAATACAGATATATTGGTAAGCTTTGACATCACCTCACTGTTTACCAGTATTCCCTTAAATGACACCTTAACACTCTTAAAAAAAAACTTTTTTTCCTTCAGATATCTTAGCTCTCTTTTCCTTGCTATCGATTCTAGTTATTTTTCTTGGAAGAACAAAATTTACCCATAAGAGGGAACCACTATGGATTCCTCTCTCTCTCACCCCCCTCTTGCCAATTTTTACATGAAAAATTTTGAAAAATGAGCCATAGACCCAGTTCTTCTCGAACCTTCTATTTGACTAAGATATGTATATAATGTATTCTCGATTTGGCCTCATGGCCCAGACATAATAGTCCTTCCCTTCCTCAGTCACTTTAATAGTCTCTTCTTTTTGGTATTTAGTTCCAGATGGTCCTGGGGTCTGCTGCTCGGACAATTTTCTTCCACTTATTTCTACTTTGGGCATCCCTCCTTTCCATATCCCTTTTGATGTTTTTCCCACCATCTTTTCTTTGGTCTTCCTTTTCTTCTCTTATTCTTCACTTCTTTTATGACTCTTTGAATTGGGTGGTCTCTCCATACATGGTTGATCCACCTCAGTGTACTTTCTATCACTTTGTCGCTAATTTTCTAACCTCCATCTCCTTCCTTATATCTCCTGTGCACTTTCCTTGATGTTCCATTTATCCATCTTAGCATCCTAATCTCAGCTCTTTCTAATTGTTACTCCTGAATTCTCTTTATTGCTCATGTCTCTGCTCTGTACAGCAAGGTCGGTCTAATGGCTGATTTATATACACTTGTTTTTACTTTTTTTCAGTGCATTTTTGTCGTATATCACTCCTGACATTTTCCATTTGATCCAACCTTTCTTAATTCTTTCTCTGACTGCCAAGTTACATGTGCCTTTTCTCTCGCTCACTCTATGGTATCCCAGGTAACTAAAATGGTCAATTTCTTTCAAGATACCACTCTCTCTATCCTTTATACTAATTTCTTCATGTCCTTCCTCTCATTAATCATTACTTCATTTTCCTTAGTATTTATCTTTAGACCCACATCCTCCGTTATTTTGTCACTATAAAACTCTTTTGGACCTCTTCTACAGTTTCACCTGTGATAGCCAAGTCATCTGCAAATATATTCCATGGTGTATTTTTGGCTACTCCTTCACCAAGTTTGTCTAAAATAATCACAAATAGAAATAGGCTCAGTGCTGACCCTTGATACAATTCCACTTTGATGTTGAAAAATTCGGTTATTCCAATGCTTGTGTTTATTGCAGTCTTGCTTTTTCCATACATTGCTTTTATAACCCTTACTAATTTTTCTGTTACACCCTTCCTTCTGAGGTCCCAGTAGATTAGGTCCCTTGGTATTCTGTCATATGCCTTTTCCAGGTCTACAAATATATGAATAAGCCTTTTATTTTTCTCAAGATGCTTTTCTTGTAGTTGTCTCATCATACAGATTGCATCTGTTGCTCTTTTCCCTTTCATGAAACCATATCGTATCTGGTTAATATCTACTATTCTTTCAAATGTCTTTAGTAGGTGTTCTGTATATTCTTTATTCCTCTGTAGTTTCCACAGTCTAGTAGCTTTTTGTTTGTAAATAGATACTACAAAGATCCTTTTCCAGTCCAGTATCTTTTCTTCTCTCCACACTTTATTAAATAGTTCACAGGTCCAGTCTACTCCTTTCACCTACTGCTTTTATCATTTTTATTATTACCTCTGATGGTCCTGGTGCTTTGTCGTTTTTCATTTTTCTCATTGCTTCTATTATCTCTTTCTTTATAATAACTTCTGTCTGTAGCCCCTGTATGCTTTCCTGCTCCTCCAGCATCTTCCTCTCATTTTCTGTTTAACAACTCTGCAAAATATTCCTTCTGTTCACTTTCTTTTCATCTGCTAATATGACTCCATTTCCATCTTTTATTATGTTTTTTTTTTTTTTTTTTCAAAGTCCTTTGTGCCATTTCTTTTATGCTTTGCTATTCTATATATTACTTTCTCTCCACTTTCCTTTTCTATCTCTGCATATATTTTCTTCCATTTTTTCTCTTTGGCTTTCCCTCTCTTCTCTTTATATTTCTCCCATTTTTCATTGTTTCTTATTTGCCAAGTCCGAAATGCTCCCTTTTTCTTTTTTGACTGCCTCTTGGACTTCTTCTTTCAATCACCAAGTTTTTCTATCCTTTCTCAGTCTGAATCCTCTCATTCTTCCACACAATTCCTTCACAACTTTACCCAAGATGTTCTTCATTTGATTCCAAGTGTTTTCCACATTGTCATTTCCTTGAGATGCTACCACTCTTCCATAACCCTTTCTTTGAATTTACTCCTATTTTCTTCAATTAGCTTCCAGATCTTCGGCCTCTTTTCTGTTTTGTTTGTTGTTTTCTTTTTCAATACTGGCACCATTATATTGCATACTAGAACTTTATGTGCCCATATGGGATTGTCTTGCAATTTTTTAACATATTTCTCTTTATTCCCTTTGTGAGAATAGAGAGTTGTTTTTTCCACTTTCATATGTTATCTGGTAGTCCTTCTTAAATAGGGTGTTTCCTACAGCAAAGCTCGAACTTTCTGCAAATTCCAGTTTTCTGTGACCTTCATTCCTTTCTCCAAAACCATGTTCTCCATGTGCACCTTCAAATCCTTTCCCTCTCGCTCCAACATGTCCATTGAGGTCTGCTCATATATTATTATTTCCTCCTTTCTGATATTATCCACTGCTGCTTCTAGTGCTTGCCAAAATTGGTCTTTTTCTCAGTCCTCACACTGTGTGTGTGTGTGTGGTGCACATCCTGAAATAATATTTAAGATTCTTCTTTCCCTAATGCCACTTTTAGTGTCATAAAGCAATCACTTATTCTTTTGATCTCTATTACCTTATATTTTAGACTTTTCTTCTACTATAATTCCAATTCAATTCTTTTTCCTCTCCTTTCCATAATAATATAGTTTATATCCTTCTTATATCCTTATAGAAGGATATAAACTATTTCTTGGATACATGCTATTTGTATCTTCCTCCTCCTCTTTAGAGCCACTAATTCTCTATTTTTTCCTGAAAGCACCTACATTCCAGGCTCCTAATCTTAAAATGTCCACTTTTTTTTTTAGTCCCAGTCGTGGATTGTTCTGAGATACCCCCTTGTCCATTTCTCACAGTAATAGGAGGAGCTTGTTGTGTATTGCCTGCAGGGAATGTCCTAGATTCATTTTTATTTCAACTGGTTTTTATGGCCAGATGTCTTTCCTGGTGCCAACCACAGAGGGATCGTTCTGTGGACCTTTATTCCTGGCTGCTCCACTGGAGTACTGATGCCATTTGCAGCTACTCCTCTGGAGATCAGAATACTGCTGAAGCTGGATTTTCTGACCTTCCAACTGTTGGGGTCATGCCTCATCTTCATCTTTTCCACTCGTTCAGCCATTGTCCATCTTCACCTGTTTCCTTAGGCAGGGGGCCATACCGGGTACTGTCAGCTGAGCCCAGTTTTTGGTGAAGTATGCTCCTCCTCCTTTCTCGTCTGGGCTTGGAACCAGCAGTGGTGGAGTTCTTTGTCAGTCAATAGTTTACATCCAACAGTGCAGTTTTCAATGGAAAAGGAAAATACAATGGTTTATCCTTCCTAGACACCTTAGTAACACACCTTCCGAATGGTAACCTTTCCTTCACTGTATATAGAAAATCTACTCGCACAGACAGATACATCTACAAACTTTCCCGCCCACCCCTTCTCAACAATATACCATCATTAAAATTCTAACCAATAATAGAGCCTATAATCTTTGTTCCAGTGGAACCTCTCAACTGAACTCAACTATATACACACCTGTGCAATGGCTACAGTGATTACAGAATTTAAAAAAAAAATCGGTTCCTCAACTATTTCTTCCCAAGGATTTCAGAAATGCCATCACCATCCTGTAGATCTGTGAAACATCAAAAAAAAAAAAATAGCCAGTTCATTAAAAAAAAGTACAACCTCTATACAGCTTTTAAGCCTCACTGGAAACTTGCTACTCTTATCCATTCAGCTCCCTCCTGTGTCAGTGCTTGGAGTATATAAAGTATCCTGTTTCTGCAAGTTAGCTTACTTTGGACAGGCAGGTAGATCAGCCGCTATCTGTTGAATACATCTTACATCTGCAATCATGACTATGGTCAATCTAGCCTTGCAGACCATGTATTAGTCACAACTCATAGGATCTTCTGGAAGAAAATCGCCATGCTCCACCACAGGAAATTTAAAATGGAAAGACTTTTTGGAATCTGCATCAGCACTCAGAAATCAACCCTAAACAAATATGGATGCATAAAACTTCCCAAAATTTGGGAAACAATAATTGTAAGAGGTCCTAGTTTACATCCTAGGTCACCTACAATGCTCATAGAGGGTGCACCACCTAGATAGGACTTTAGAATCCCATGTTTCATTAAGTATTGTGTTATCTTTGTGTGTGTGTTACAAATGTTATTTGTGCTCCCTGAAGATGTCTCAGTGACAGACGAAATATTGGAAGCATTAAAATTAGTTTTTAATCCTTTCCTAGTGCTGTCAATACTCCATTAAACCTCCAACATGGAGTGATATTTTGCGAATAATGGTTAATGTGCATGGTCCTATGATAAGGCTTCAGAATCAGTGGAGGTGCTCATAATAATGTTTTTTTAACAGTAATAAAATAGCTGATTACATAGTTTCTTCATCCAAAAGTTTCATATGAAAACTATTCAGCAAGTGCTTAAAGAATGATTTTTTTTTTCTTTTTGAGAATTTTAAACATTGGCATTAGAATTTCTTGAATATTATTGTTATTCAAACTTAAAACTTGCTTTCTTATAGTATTCATCCTTTCAACATTCCTGAAGGGAAAAGTGGTCAGCAGGCTGCTGAAATGCTTCAGAAAAGGCTAGAGACTTTGGGAGCTGTAAAAGCTGGAACATTTTGTGTGGATTGTGAAACATATTATTCTGCTCCTCATGTCAGTGAGTTGACTGAATTTTTTTCATTTTTATTTAATTGAAGGAAAAATAAAAGCAAGTCAGTCATTTGAATTCTTATTATAGACAAATGGATTTTTTTACTTTATGCAAAGACTCTGCAAACATAACTTTTTGCTTAATTATCTTAGAAATTATATGTATTCATGAGCATATGCATTTTTGTTGAGGATTGGATGTTCTGTTTTAGGTGAGTTTATTCGTGGGAAGAGTAAACGTGTGGATTTGCATGCTGGTTAAGATTGACAGCTGTTTTTGTCCGTAATGGATGTATATTTTGATTTCTGCCTTTTTTCTGAAGTATATTACATATATTCACAGTGGTATTTGCTTCTGTGTTTGTGCCAGTATAGTAAACCCAGTAGCAAATACCACTGTGTTTGCTACATTGGTATCAGCAAGTATATGGCTCACCTGTAGGTTGTTTCAAAATTATGTGTATAGACTTTAAAAATTTTATATTGAATGAATGTGAATAATTTTAATATTTATATTAATAGAACAGATTTTGTATTTTAAAGCTAAAACATTGGTAATAATTTTCTGCAATGAACCAAACTTAGTGGAAATGCTCATACTGTCTTCCTTCAGTATAAAAATGTGACGTCTTTCTTCCACAGTTATTAAACTAAGGCAGAAATTGTGTCAGGCAAAATGTTTTGTGTTTTTCTGTATTGCTTATCTACATTTTCTCTAATATTCCCAGTTTGCAATTGTAAATGTGATTTTAAGTCTCCTCATGCAAAAAAAAAAAAAAAAAAATCCAAAGACATCTAGACATTTATACTTCGGAGGATATTCAAAAGCACTCACTCTGTGACCTATTCATTGTTCAGAAAATCCAGGATGTAAAAATGAGGGTTTGCCATCCATTCTATTTATATCTGTTTAAAAACATGACAAACTTGCCGGTAAACAATGAAAATGCATTCATCTCAAGACTAGTTGTTTTCACATTCATTTTTGTCAGTATTTCCTGATAAGTGCCCTGAAGGGGTGCACAGCTATTTTGTATTAGATAGCAGGTTTGCTCTCCAACTAACAGGATATGTTAGAATTTTACTGTGAGCATAGATAATTGTGAATGTCTTGAGGGTAGATGAATTTTATTAACTAGTGTGAGATCACTGACCTGTTAAATGTTGGTTTGAAGTGGCTTGAAAAGTTAGCATACTAATGCTATTGTGCTCTAGGTTTATAACCTCCTGTTGTGGTTAGGATTAATGATACAAAAAAATTGCAACAATGTCCTCATTACTTTCCAGTGTAGTGCCACTTTAAACATTTCTCACATAGGAACTTTAATATTTCATTCTGTTAACATTCATTTTATCTCAATGTTGCAATGAGTGGATAGCATACCTGCTCTCCAACCAACATGTGATAGATTCAGTTTGCACCATGGATATGGATATTTGTAACAACCTGCTCAGGACAAGCTTTTATAGCTCTTTGAGTTTGTCTGTCTTTTAATTAAATAAAAAATTATGGATCCAAGCTTTGTTCCCATTCTATTTATGCATTATTTTCACTGAAACAGAAAGTGAAAGAAATTTAAATTCCCTTTAAAGTTGAAAAATTAAATAATGTTGATACAGATTTTTTTTTCCTTGACTAAAATTTTTAATTCACTGACTATTTAATAAAATATTGTAATGATCTATTTTATGTTGAATTACCCATTTGATTTTCACATGAATATTATGTACTTCTAGGCAGATGCCCTATATATATATGCATGTGTGTATATACAGGGTGTTCGGGATAAATTTGACATATTTATAATTAATTATATTTTTCCGTAAGTTACATGTATTAACACACACTTCTCTTCATTTAAAAGTTTGGACCCTTCTTCATTCATATACAAGATGTCAGAAAGGATGGATAGCTGGAACCCACCTGAATCATGGAAGAGAATAACTTGTATCATGATGATTCGTGCCCGCCATCAAAATAAGGATATTACGACTGCTGCCCAATGCTCCCTGAATACAGTAAAAACAATCAGGCATGAACTAGAGACTTGCAATGGTGACTACGAGGATGTAGCAAGAAGAAAGATCCCTAGCAGACGATCTGATTGCGTTCGTACAGCAGAATTCCTCGCAAATCTGCAGGAACAGGTGTTGAAGAACCCTGGCATTGGAATTCGGGCTTTGTTCGTGGAGTTGCTAACTGTAGTCAAGTCCTGGATAACAAGGGTAGCCAATGGTAGGCCGTATGTATGGCAGCAGGATTCGGCCCCTTGCCACACCTCTGGGAAAAGTCAAAAATGGTTGTCTGAAAATTTCTACGACTTCACCAGTCCAAATGTTTGGCCTCCAAACTCCCCAGACCTTAACCCCATGGATTATTTTGTATGGGGCGCAGTTGAAAAAGACACCAATCGCACTTCCAGTAATACAAAAGCCCAGTTAATGGATAAAATTAAAACAGTTTTTGCGGCCCTTCCCAGGGAGACTGTAGCATCAGCTTGTTCGAGGTTCCGAAGCAGAATTGAAGCTGTGATCGATGCTAATGGTGGTTATTTTGAGTAAATCTTGTTGATAGTATTGTAATTAACTCTGCCTGTAATGTTTTTTTGTCAATTCATTAAATTTAATAGATACAAAGAAGATTTTCTTTTTCCTTACGAAACTGTCAAATTTATCCCGAACACCCTGTATATGTATATATATGTGTATATATATAATGTTAAAGATACCAAGCAATTTTATAAGCTAGGTTTTAATCCTTTTTCCCAACTAAGCAAACAGACAAATAAGTCAAGTTGTCTTACTTGTGGTCTGACTTACTTGTCTGTTTGCTTTCTCTATTTGATGGCAATACTTTGCCATTTGAAGCTTTATATAGTGTTATGTATAAGAGCACAAGAAAGTTGTTTGCAATTAAGTGTGTGAGAAAGTTGTTTGCGAGCTCTATACATGAACACCTTCAAAGTTAGTATGAAAGAGATCCGCTAGTTTCAGATGGATTTCCGCTGCCCAACAACACAAGGAAAAAAGAGTGCATGGAGGAGATGAAAGAACGGGCCGGCCTTAGCAAAGAGATCAAGGAGAAGTGCCAATTTCTTCGGGGTTTACAACCCTTGGTGCAAGGTCCCGAGAAGGTGAAAATAAAAGAAGACTGAGCCGAACATTTAGAGGAGAGGCCAGGTCCAGTTGCTGACAGAGGAGAGCCAAAATCCGGTTTCCGAGAGAGCAGAGGTGAAGCACTGTTACCGAAGAGAGCCAGAGGAAAAATTGAGAATACAGCTGATGGCAAGTGCTGGTAGGATGTCATAGTGCTGTGGGAAGTCAACGGAAGCCAAAGGCCACAGAACGATCTTCAAGCCTGAAAGCTGAAACTTCTTGCCTGAACTTTTGAGCACTGGGAAGATTGCAGTCCAGACCCACCAAATATTTCGACGAAGCTCCTCCTGAAACAAGGCTTTTCGGACAGAAACCCAAGGCCTGAGATGAGAGAAAAACCATAGAGATTTTGATGCAGGACTTTTGGAAGGTGGTGTGACAAAGAGCCTCTGTAAGTGTATTATATCCTTTAATGTACATCTTTCTTGTAATTTAGGAGATATGTCTTAGATGGACTGATAAATAGTTATAAGAAATATCTATAAGCGAGTACTCTGATTTGTTGTTAACTGGAATATAAATTGTAAGATAACTTGCCATAGGTAGCTAATTTCTTTATGAGTAAATTAGTCTCGGCAATATGGTTTTCTTAAGCATAGAAGTAACAGAGTAATTATATTGTAAAGGGAAAGTTTTTGTTTCTTTATACCAAAAAGTACAAGGATAGGTAGAGAGAGAATAACCTTCCTATCACTTATTTAATGTACACTTGTTTTTTTTTGTAAATAAATGTGTTGTAATTATATGTCAGTAGAGTGCTGCCTGATTGTTTATTTTACAATGCACTGTTCCTAAATAATGTGAACTTAAGAGCGGGAAACCAAGTAAGATAGCCGAAGCATATAGTTAAGTGCAAATACGACTGTTTATGTAAAGTTTTACTGAAGGAATTTGTTTTAGAGAAAGAGAGAGAAAAGTCAACTGGCTATATTACTGAGTTTTATGACAATTAAAAGATACTGGTGGCGCAGTGTTATCAAATAAATTTTCTAATATCCATATGCATAAAACTCGTATTGTGAAAGGTAGATAAACTAAGTACGCAATAGTAAGAAGGAATATATATATATATATAGCCTCCGTTTACAATGGCACAGTCGGCAGGATAAAATCCACAGTAGTTAAAATAAAGAAATAGTGGAATGGAATAGTTTTGTAAATAAAGAATAGGCAAATAAATAGAAAGTGTGTATGTATGTGTGTATATATAGTGTAAGAAAATTTTTTTAAGAAACATGAATGTGAACAATGGTAACTCGGAAGCCACTAGTACTAACAAGATGAGGGATGTAGAATTCTTTAGAACAGTAAATCCTCGCCTCATAATCCCTCAATTCTCTGGAGAGGACCACGATGATGTGTTATCTTTCTTCAAGTTTGTAGAGGAGCTAAGGAACGTCGGAAACTGGTCGGACTTGCAGCTTCTAATAATCTTAAGGAATAAACTGATTGGAAGGGCCAAGAATTTTTTGTATTCCTCTCCCATACTGAGAGACACTTTGGAATACAATAAATTCAAGGATACCCTGATATCTCAGTTTTCCAAAATTAAAAGCGTGGGTCCGAACCTGTGGAGGCTGCAAAAACGTAGAGAAGAAAAAAAGAATCTATCACTAATTATTACAATAGGTTGCTCACCTGAGCATGTCCAGTGATGAAAAAAGCCATTTTGATTGGGCTGTCTTCAACCAATTCTGGTTAGGAGTAAGAGAAGAATATAAAAAGACAGCATACAAAAGGAAAATAAACACCTTAGAAGGTGTTTATTTTCATCCTGAATCTAGTGCCAGCCAGATACACAAAATTAGAGTTTTCAGAACCAAAGAGTGACATTAAGAAAGAGAAAAATCCAGGCAATCCTAAAGAAAAAAGTAAAGACAAACTGAAGGGAGAAAAAGAGGAAAATAAGGCCACAGAGGTAAATAACATAGACCACAACAGATTGAGTGTTGCAGCGTCTATTAACATAGAAGAACTACACTCTTATATCAAAAAAGAGGTAGGAAGACTACAGCAGCCCTTGATGGAGAAACTTGACTCCATTCTAAACCAATTAGAGGAGTTCAAGGCAAAAACCTCCAAGGAAAAGCTGAGCCCTGAACGAGAGTATTGAAAGGGAAAACAGGAGGAAAGTACTTCAGTGCTATAGATGCAATAAATTTGGGCACATTGCCAGATATTGCTATAGCTGTAGAAGAGATTCAAATAGAAAGATGTTTTGGGAATCTAATGAGGTAATGACTCGCCATCATCCCACATGGAGGACTAAGAAGTGAACAAGAAACTTTAGGAATCAGCATGAGAATTCCATGACAGTAATAAGGGGAAAAATAAGAGGGCTAAAGTGCAAAGTTTTGCTAGACACTGGTTCCCAAAAGTCAGTGATAACTGGATCTTTGTTCAGGAACTTGCGATCACGAGTATCCGACAATATCACTAAACTGAGAACACCTGTCATGTTGCAAGGAATAACAAACTGCACCATTTATGCCTCGGAGAAAGTGAAGGTGAACATGTGGCTGCTGGATTTTAAGTTAAATGTTTTACCAGAATTGTGGGATTTAAACAAGTTGCCAGGCAGAGAGATAGTCAAAGGTGTCGCGCTGGTGAAAATGTTGATGAGAACAGCACACGGAATGGCCATTCCCATTTAGGAAAAGGGGGGGGGGTAAGGAAAATTGCCTGATTCCCCAACTGTTAAAGATACTGAACAGGTAAAAGGGGGAGAGACCTTACACATCTTCAGTGTCAAGGTAGTGGCAAATGAGAAAGAAGAATTAGAGGCCACAGATAAAAATGCAAAGAACATGATAGAAGTAAACATATTAGAGAAAAGTAATAGAAATCACTGTCCAGGCAACAGGAGAATTAGGAGAGCAGGGTATCATAAGGGGGTAAAATGCCTGAGGGATAATGACAGACAATCACAACATTAGTCATGCCAAGAAGAGCCCACAGGTCAGGCTGATGACGGTCCCTGCTCAAAATTAAAAGACAAATCTGAGTATTGTCCAACCCAGAGAATATACGACCCACGACACAGAAACGCTGTATGGAAAAATTTTTCATGAAGGCCTTTGTAAAACTTGATGTTCAGGAATACCTCGATTATCGTGGTTATTGTTGCCACGAAAAATACCGCAATAATCGAATCTGCAATAACCAGGATAAATAATGCATGTAAAATGGGTGATCAGTGCCAAGGATTTTTCAAATCTATTAATTAAATTTTATATATCAAGTAAAAAAGAAATGTGTTAAACGTGTTAAGTAAAAAATGAAGGTTCATTAAGAAAAACAAGATTATTCTTTAATCTTTATTTTTATAGAAGAAGTACATACAATTATTCTTTCTTGGATAAAAATTGGTGTAGAATTGTCTGGTGGAATTTTTTCTTTCTTTTTTCTTCGTATAAAACTCGGTAGCAACGGATGGAATTTTCAATTTCCTGACGAACTTTCAGTGATCGCCCAAGATTAGGATCGCCATTCAAGATTTTTTCTTTAAAATTTTCAGCAATTCTAAACATTTTGTCCATTTCTTTGAGGGTAAATTCCTTCGGTGCCAAGTCAATTTGTTCGTCATTATCATTGATTTGAGCATCGTAAGCACGTTCTCTCTCTAAGTTAATTAGGTCTTCATCATCCAGCTCCTTATCATGTGATTGAAGCAGGGCCTGAACACCACCTTTTTTAATTTCTTTTAGTCCTAGATCGATGCCAAGCTCAGTTATGTCATTGATAACAGGGGTTACTTCATTTTCAAATCCTTTAAAATCATTTGCACAATGAGGAATAATCTTTTGCCACGCCGCTCTCAGGTTGCTAGACGTTACTTCACTCCATGCTTCCTTGACATTCTCATAGCCATTCCCATAGCTTCATCTTCTGTAGTCTTTTCTATTGCTTGTGAAAAAGTTCTTCGTAGGTAATATGCCTTAAGGATGTGATTACATCTTGATCCATTGACTGGATGATGTAAGTGGTATTAGGTGGTAAATAAATAACTTACATTTTTGCGCAAATCATTCAGTGCTGTTGGATGACTAGACGTATTATCTAATATCAACAAGATTTTAAAATCAAGATTTAATGACTTGCAGTACCTTTTCAGCTTCAGGACAAAAACAGTTTTATAAACCAATCCTCAAAAATAGTTTTTGTCATACAAGCTTTTCTATTGGATCTCCAATAAACAGGGAGAAAATTTTTATCTAAACTTCTAAACAGGCAAAGATTTTGTGAACGATAAATAAAGAGAGGCTTCATCTAGTAATCTCCAGAAGCATTGCCACATAGTAAAAGTGTTACACACTCCTTCGAAACCTTGTAGCCAGGGTGTGATTTTTCATTTTTTGCTAAAAATGTTTTAGTGGGCATTTTTTTCCATAATAATCCTTTCGTCAGCATTAAATATCTGATCATCGGTATAATTTCCTTCTTCAATGATCTGTTGCAATTCACCAGGAAAACTAGCTGCTGCTTTTTCATTGGCACTTGCAATTTCACCTTGTACATGAACACTATGAATGCTCGTTGCTTTTTGAACTGATCAAACCACCCTGAACTTGCAGAGAAAGTTTCTTCCACTACTGATGCCGAATCATTTTCGCTTTCTAATTGTTTTCTTTTTAAAGTTTCAAACAAATTCAATGCTTTTGTTTTTATAGTCATTTGACTAAGAGGAATTCTCTTTTGGTTATAATCTTCTATCCACACTGACAATAGCGTTTCTATTTCAATCATAAGATGGCTTCTGTTTCTCGTAGTTGGACCCAGACGAGGTCGATGCACTTTGTCCTAGTTGCTTGTAGTTTGCAGCATGGTCTAAAATATGGCGAACAGTTGATTCATTTAGACCGTACTCTCTTGCAATTTTGGCTTTGGTTATGTCTGCTTCATACTTATTTATCATATGCAACTTATCTCCTAAGCTGATCACTCTACGTTTCTTCTTGACTTGAAATCATTGACTTGAATGTAGACTTGAAATCATCCTTGTTTCTTTTAGCATTCATTGTAGGGGTAAATAAGAGAAATAAATATCCACATGTACTTCAGGCAAGGGTGGATAGTTACTGGTAAGTGGTGAGAAGGCGCTGTTGGATAAAAACGAAGCGTTACAAGAGAGCGATACCTGGAGAGTGGCGACTCGAACAGGTTGCATATGTAGTGGGCTACATCTCGCGGCCACAAGAATTCAAAATTCCACGATAATTGGAATTTTGGTATCAAATTATAAACCGTGATAATCGAGGTATTCCTGTAGCTTAAAAATACCATAGCACTTTACATTGATTTTTACAGAGGTCAAGTCCCATGAGAACTGTACAAAAATAACCTTGTTTGTCTTTATGTTAAATTTTAATGTACATTAAAATTTACATTTTTGTAAATTTTAATTGTAAATTCCCTATGGGAATTGATTGTATTTACTGTTTTTAACTAAAGTTTCTAGAATTTCAAAAACAATGGTTTGTTTTTGAAATTCAAAAATAATGCTTTGCCATCGGAAGCTTTATATAGTAGATATATATAAGAGCACAAGAAAGTTGTTTATGATTAAGTGTATAAGAAAGTTGTTTGCAAGCTCTGTGGAACACCTTCAAAGTTAGTATCAAAGAGATCCGCTAGTTTCAGAGAAGTTTCTGCTGCCTGACAAGACAAGGAAAAAAGATTGCACAGAGGAGATGAAAGAATGGGCCGCCCTTAACAAAGAGATCAAGATAACTGCTGATTTCTTTCGGGTTTACAACCCTTGGTGCAAGGTCCCGAGAAGGCGAAAATAAAAGGGGGACTGAGCCGAACATCGAGAGGAGAGTCCAGGTCCAGTTGCCGGAAGAGAGAAGAGGCGAGTTGCTGACAGAGGAGAGCCAAAATCCAGTTGCCGAGAGAGCAGAGGTGAAGTGCTGTTACCGAAGAGAAGCGGTCGGATGTCCTAGTGCTGCAGGAAGTCAACGGAAGCCAAAGGCCGCAGAACGATCTTCAAGCCTCAAATCTGAAACTTCTTGCCTGAACTTTTGAGCACTGGGAAGATTGCAGTCCAAGACTTGTTGAAATATTTCGACAAGACTCTCCGGACAGAAACCGAAGGCCTGAGATGAGAGAAAAACCATAGAGATTTTGATACAGGACTTTTGGAAGGTGTGGTGACAAAGAGCCTCTGTAAGTGTATTATATCCTTTAATGTACATTCTTCTTGTAATTTTGGAGATATGTCTTAGATGGACAGGTAAGAAATAGTAATAAGAAATATCTATAAGAGAGTACACTGATTTGTTGTTAACTGGAATATAAATTGTAAGATACCTTGCTATAGCTAGCTAATCTCTTTTATGAGTAAATTAGTCTTGGCAATATGATTTTCTTAAGCAGAGAAGTAACAGTAATTATATTGTATAGTCATTTAATATTGAAAAGGGAAAGTTTGTTTCTTTATACCAAAAGTATAAGGATAGGTAGAGAGAGAATAATCTTCCTATCATTTATTTAATGTACTTTTTTTTTTTTGTAAATAAACGTGTTTTAATTATGTCAATAGAATGCCACCATAAGATAGCCGAAGCGTATAGTTAAGTGCAAATAGACCATGACTGTTTGTGTAAAGTTTTACTGAAGGAATTTGTGTTAGAGAGAGAGAGAAGTCAACCAGCCGTATTACTGAGTTTTATGACAATTAAAAGATACTGGTGGCGCAGTCTTATCAAATAAATTTTCTAGTATCCATAGGCATAAAACTCATAGTGCGAAAGGTACTTAAACTAAGTACGCAATAGTAAGAAGGAATATATATATATATATATATATATATATATATATATATATATATATATAAAATAGTAATAATGGTAGCAGTAAATAGCCTCCGTTTACAGTGGCCCTTGCCTTTAATGCATAGCATCATACATCTCTGCAAGAGGATGTGCTTTGCATTAGGGTAAAATACTAAGGAAAGTGATCGGCACTTACTCCACCTTTACCACTAGTTGCCTCAGACTTGCACTACGTCCAAGCGCTAACTTGATTTACTTGTCTGTTTGCTTACTTGGGAAAAAGGATTAAAACCTAGCTTGTAAAATTGCTTGGTATCTTTAACATAGTAAATACCCAAGGTAAAAAATTTCTACATCTTACTCTCATCCTGAGATTTTTATTTAATAAGGTCAAAGCACCTCGTGGCAACTTGTTTAGATAAAATTTATAAGCTCTGCATTACTTCAACCTTGGCATTTTTAGGTCTGGCTCCCACTGACGAGACCTCAATGAAGGTCAAAACCGGTATGGGTAGTGGCCCTTGCCTTTAATGCATAGCATCATAGCTTTGCATTAGGGGCAAAATACTAAGGAAAGTGATCGGAGCTTACTCCACCTTTACTACTTGTTGCCTCAGACTTGCACTATGTACAGGTGTAAACTTGACTTACTTGTCTGTTCGCTTACTTGGAAACAAGGATTAAATCCTAGGCTTATAATAAAATGGCTTGGTATCTTTAACATAGTATATACCCAAGGTAAAAAACTTTCTATATATATATCTTCTTCTTCTGCAGCTTCTCCCACTTAAGTGGGGTCACTTGATGATGAGTCTCCTCCACATCCTTCTGTCTTGGGCTGTCACCACATCCAAGTTCTTCATCCTCAGGTCCTCTTCTACCAGCTTCCTCCATCTCTTCTTTGGCCACCCACACTTCCTCCTTCCTTGCACATCCATCTGCATGACCCTTCTTCCCACATATTCGTCCTCCCTCCTCATCACATGACCAAACCATCTCAACCTTGCCTCCTGTATCTTCGCTCCTAAGTTCGTAACTTTCACTGTTCCCCTCACATAATCATTTTTCAGCCAATCCTTTCTGGTCACACCACACATCCACCTAAGCATTCTCATCTCTGCTACTTCCATCCTGCTGATGTTATTTTTCCTCAGGGCCACAGTTTCTATAGCATACGTCATAGCTGGCCTCACTACTGTCATATAGTTTTGCCTTTCAGATTGATCGGCACCCTCTCATCGCATAACACTCCAGCCATCTCTCTCCAGTTCCTCCAACCCGCTTGTATCCTGCATCCCACTTCCTTCTCAGCTCCTCCATCTTCTTCCACTGTTGAACCTAAGTATCTAAAGTCCCTCACCTTCCTGATGACATTTCCTTCCAGCTCCAGATCTGTCTCCTGGCCGCCGCCCACTGTGCAACACATATACTCTGTCTTACTTCTGCTCAGTTTCATACCTCTCTCTTCCAGTACTTTTCTCCATGTTTCCAGTTTAGTTCCTGCTTCTTCTCTTGAATCTGCACACAGCAAGATGTCATCTGCATACAAATTGTCCAAGGCGCATCTTCTCTCACCTCCTCCGTCACCACCTCCATCACGATGTTAAACAGAAACAGACTTAATGCTGACCCTTGATGCAAGCCAACTGTTACTTGAAAACTTTTTGTCTGTCCCAGACAGGTCCGAACACTTGTCTTTACATTTCTCTACATCTCCCGCACCAACCTGACATATTTCTCCGAAACCTCCCTCAGACACCTCCAGACTTCTTGCCTTGGCGCTCTATCGTATGCTTTCTGCAGATCAATAAATGCCGGATGTAGCTCCCGTTGTTTCTCTCGAAAATTTTCCATCATCTGCCTTAGCCCAAAGATAGCATCTGTTGTTGTTGATCTACCAGGCATGAAGCCAAATTGTTCCTTTGCAATCTCCACCCCTTCCTCAATCTTCCATCAAGAATCCTTTCTAGGATTTTCATTGTGTGGGACATCAACTTTATTCCTCTGTAATTTTTAGTCTTGTGCATCCCCTTTACCCTTGTAGATGGGGACAAGAGTACTTTCCCTCCATTCCTCGGGTATATTTTCCTGTTTGCAAACTTTCACGAACAGATCCCATAGCAGGTCAATTCCCTCCTCCCCCAGTGCCTTCCATGCCTCCACTGGAATCCTGTCGGGGCCCACAGAGTTTCCATTCCTCATCCTCTTCATGGCCTCCGTCACTTCCACTCTAATGTTCTGCACCATCCCCTCAGAAGGCTGCTCATCTCTATGAGTCCTTGCATTTTCCTCATTCAAAAGTCCTTCAAAGTATATTCTCCATCTGTTTCTTATGTCCACATCCCTCTTTAATACTCTTTCTTCAGCGTCTTTGATCTGCCTCACATGTAAGATGTCCTTTGCTGCTTTATTTCTACATTTTGCTAGTTGGTAAATTTTTCTCTGTCCTTCCTTTTTGTTTCTAATTGATCACACAGATCTTGATATGCCTTCGCCTGTGCCGCAACTCTCTTGGCTTCTTGCTTTTTCTCTTCCACTCTTGACTCATTCCACTTTTGCTTTGCCTTCCTCTTAGCTGTCACTGCCACTTGTACATTATTATTCCACCACCAACCCTCCTCCTGCTCTCTAATCTTTCCAGTTGTCTCACTAAGCACCTCGATTGCACAGCTCAGGATTACTTTTGAATTATGTTTCCACCAATCTTGTATGCTTTCCAGTCCATCTGAAATCCTCTCTAACACCCTCTCCCTAAAACGATTCCTCACACTCTCTTCTTTTAAGCGAAACCACTTAATTGTCTTCATCCCATGGCTTCCAGAGGTTCTTATCTTCGATCTTATTTTAAAGTCTGCGCACAGGAGTCGGTTGGAATTACTTTACAATTTGTTGGAATTACTTTACAATTTGTCACAACCTTTAAGATTGTTTTCTTCTAGTCAAAATATAGTCAATTTGTGAACTGTTGTTACCACTCCTAAATGTTATCAAATGTTCTTCCCTCCTGTAGAAAAACGAGTTCACAATTGCCAGATCAAACGCTACTGCAAAGTCCACAACCCTCTCTCCTTCCTGGTTCATCATTCCCACTCCGTGGCTACCATGCACCCTATCACCATCTCGTTTTCTTCCAGTTCCCTCATTTCTTCATCTAACACGTTCCAGAACTCATCTTTCTCCTGTGCTGTACAGCCAACTTGTGGGGCATATACACATAATACGACCACCCGCTCTTCTCCAAGACCCAATTTCATTTGCATGATCCTTTCGTTCCTTCTGCCCACTTCCAGCACTTGGCTCTTCATTCAGCCACACACCACAATTCCTACACCATTTCTTCCCTCATTATTTGCTCCAGAGTAGAAAAATTTATATCCATCTCCCAGTTCCTTTGCCTTTCCCCCCCCCTTCCACCTTGTCTCCTGCACACACAAAATGTCCAACTTTCTCTTCCTCATCATGTCTGCCACCTCTCTTCCCCTTCCAGTCATGCTTCCAACATTCACTGTTCCCACTCGCAACATCCTCTCCACCTGCTGGGCTCGCTTCTTTAACCGCACCCGCCCTTGATGCGGTAGCCCTCGTCCACTTCTCGCAGCTGTAGGGCGATGTGGCTGCATGTCGCTTAAGGGGTATGCCCTAGCCCTTATATCATTTTCTCTTTGACTCATATCATAGCTAGAGCTAGCAGTGAAGTTTTAAGACCGGATGCCCTTCCTGGCATCAACCCTCGCCATTTATCTGGGCTTGGGACCGGCACCTATCGAGGCTAGCTTTCCTCCTTCGGGTTTGCCATGCCCGTACTCCCTAAAGTGAGCCCTTGAGGTGTTTCTATATATGTGTGTATATATATATATATATATATCGGGTGATCCAAAAGTAACGGAAAATGTAAAAATTCGTTAATTCGAAAAGTATAGACAGTAACACGATGCGGTTTTCACAGAAATGCACAGAAAGACATGGGGTTTTTTTAATAACGAAAAATTTTATTGCCAGAATAGTTACTTTTGTCACCGACAGGTGGCGCTGTAGCGGTCCCAGAGCTGCTGCCTGTCGCTATTTAAACCGTGAAGTATGTAAATTTCAGATGTAGTGAATACTGAAGTTAAACTTTCAGCATTTAACATTTATTACTGAAGTTAAACGTTCTGCCAAGGTGAGGCATGTTATTGTTATGAGATAAAGTACTTTTAGTTGAGCTGTATTATCAGAACTCCGAATGTGCAAGTGCAGCTTTGCGCACTTGCGCACCTATCAATCGATGTGGGGTATTAGAAGTGGAAAGGGACCAATGTCGTGTTCCTCACTGATAGTTATGATGAAAAGGTTTGAGGACACTGGCAGTTTGGAAGCACGTGCAAGAAGTGGGAGACCCAAAAAAACTATTGCAGTTGTGCACGAGATCGACGCACAATCGGCAGCATTCCGCACATGGGGAATGCAGTGCTCGTGAAATTTCAAGATGAACTGGCATTTCGTATGGGACTGTGTGGCGATCACTCAGGATCATCCTCAAGAGGTATCCTTACAAAATGCAACGTGTACAGGAACTGAAACCAACAGATTTCGAGAGACGTCATGACTTTGCAAATTTGGCTTTTCAATAGATGGAAAACAATGCAGACTGGCAGTCAAACGTCCTGTGAACTGACGAGGCACGCTTTTTGCTTAATGGAAGTGTAAATGCACACAACTGCCGCATCTGGGCGAGAGAGAACCCACATGCGATTGTGGACGCAGTGAACCAGCATGGTGCAGGTTCACTGCGTCATTCATTATAGGTCCCTTTTTCTTTGAGGAAGTCCACAGAGGTACATTTTGAACTGTTTCTGTCGCAGGCAAGCATTATGCAGTGCTTTTAAGAGACAGCATCATTCCCTCCTTGCAAGAGAGGCAAATGCTCCATAGTGTAACATTCATGCAGGATGGAGCACCTCCGCACATCACAGGTCCTGTCCAGCACCTGCTGCGATCGACATTTGGTGATGACCGTGTCCTCAGTCGCTCTTTCCCTCACGAATGGTCACCAAGGTCTCCAGACCTTGTAACTTTTGGTTATGGGGCTACTTGAAGTCACAGCTGTACAGAGGTGGGCCGACGTCATTGGCCATGTTGAAAGAAGCTATTCGCCATCATGTGACAGAATTACATCTGAAACCCTCTTCGATTCTTTGCAGAGTGTCGTGCCACATCTAACTGCCATTCTCATGATTGACGGCCATCACATTGAACATTTGTAATCCTAGCTGCATTGCAAACTGTGCTGTGCCACTGTACAAACTACTGACACAACTGACGCCCATCCGCCGAGTTCTAGACTGGTTAGGCCAGTTTTTGAATTTTGATGACTCAAATTTTGAAAACTCGAAGGGGCTGGTAGTCCGTCCTTCTGGCGCCTACGGCACCCAACTCCCCGAATTCTGGACTGGTAGGCCAGTTCTCCTTGAATTCTGATAACTCGAAAGGGGGGGGAGTCCATCCTCCTGGCGCCTACGTCGACCAACCCCTGAGTTCCGGACTGATAGGCCGGTTCTCTTTGAATTCTGATGACTCGAATTTTGAAGATAAAGGGCCCCCCATGGGGCCTACGGCGCCCAACTCCCTGAGTTCCAGACTGGTAGGCTGGTTCTCCTTGAACTCTAGTGTCGAGCTAGTCCCTGAGTTTCAAAACGTTTCAAATAACTTGACAAAAAAACGTGACACGTAAACGTTACTAAAAAAAAGCTTATCATTTTATATTATAGAGTACATATATATATATATATATATATAATAGCACTCTGAATCATTAGGCAGTTGAACCAGCAGAATTCACACCAGATAGTGACAAATTATCTTTCACTGAACTTGGACTTGAAGCAGAGCACACCACAAATCGTTTGTGTTTCAGTTGAAACCAAAACTGTGCCAGGGGATTGGGAGATGTTTGTTTCAGGGATATATTAGAAACCAATAATTATAGGGAATCCTATATTTGATTAGTATATTTAAATTGCAGTAAAACCCCAAAGTTACGCAGTAGGTGGGACCAACAAAAAGCGCGCAAGTCGAATTCGTGTAACTTGGGGTATAATTTTGCATGTAATTTATATATACAAACATACAATTGGGACCAAAGGTTTACAAAAACACCTATGTTTTTTAAGAAATATAATCATAATTGTAGTTTTTCGTACATAAAAAAAAGAGTTATTTTGATGTTGATGGTTTCATAAAATCTAATAGATTCCTCTGACGGCATAATGTCTTTTTCTTGTCATGCAAAATTTCTTCATAGCAAGCTGATGATTTTTTTTATTCCTTGCCTTGTGGCTACAATTTGTTCCTCGTTAGAATCTATGTCCTCCAAAATCTGTAAACCTTTTTTTTTATGATTGTTCTTACTATGGATTCCTGTAGATCGAACTTCTTTGCTAGCTCACAAATTTTCATTCCGCCTTCAAAATCCTTAATAATGTTCAGTTTTGTTTCCAAAGTCAATGTTTTTCTTTTCTTGCTAGCTGTAGAAGAATTGGACTTGCTTCTTTTGGATGACATTATTTTTTATGTGATAAAATGTTTATCAAGAACATAACATTAAACAGTCGCAAGGTTTGTAGACTATAAAAATCGTGTATGAATGGAGACCACGTGAAACACGGCAGTGCTTGTTCACAGCATGTGCAACACTGGCAAATGCGGCCGGCGCCTGAAAGATACGACTAGTGGTGAGGTGTGAAGCAGGACAGGAATATGTACGTATAAGAAACCGCATAACTCTGGATTCGCGTAAGTCGGGGTATGACTGTGCTAATATCAAATTCCCAATAGGTACCTTCATGGGATGTATAGGATATTGTGATAAGTACAACATGGAAAAGTTACAACATTACTAACTTCTGATCGATAATTTTTCCTCCAAATTAATCTGTTATCTGTCAAGCCTCGAACATTATCAGATCTTATATTTTTGTCTTCTATGGAACTTTTTTACTGTATTAATCCAATTTAAATTACCAAATTTGTACCAATAATGTACTAAAAGGTGTAAATAATATGTGAAACACCATTAATGAGATATTCACATAATGATTTGCACATAAGGGAGGAAAAGGTGTGAATAGAAATGTTTTCATTAGAGGCAAATGAATTACTAATAATTTACACCTGTGGTATTGTGTCTGTCTCTATCTGGTAAGTTGCTGTTAGGCAGAGCAAATTACATGAAATGGAGGGGGGGGGTATGCTTGATATGATAGTACTGATTGAGAAGTTTACATCATTACCAACTTCTTGTTGACAGTTTTCCTCTAAATTAAACTATTAATGTCAGATCTTATTTCAGTCTTCTAAAGCAAAGTGCTCAGTGCTTCCCAAACTTATGAATGTAAAGGCTCCCTTTGGAAAAATTAAAATATTTCATGGCCCCCATCGAAAAAAAAATCGTAACAGACATATATATTATTATAATATTTATTGTATTTATAGTCAATACAATTTATATTAAGGATTTTGCATTTGTAAGCTTGTTTGTGCTTACAAACAAAAAATAAAAAATAACAAAAAAGAAATAATAGAAATTAAATACATTTCTTTTAAGATTAAAAAAAAAACTGCTTAGTCTTAAAACATTTTAAATTTGTTTTCATTATTTCATGGCCCCCAAGGGGGCCACGGCCCACGGTTTGGGAAGCCCTGTTCTAAAGCACTTCTTACTGTATCAATCCATCTGTTTCTAACCACTCTGCCAACCAAGCCAGCAAATGCAGGTATATCTTATATAAAAGGTATATGTAATTTGGTTGTGCTAGAAATGTTTGAAATATTAAATGAAGTTTACATATATATGGTAGTACAAATGAATCAGTTTTTATTACATTTTAAGGGAATGTACTAAAGAATTAATGTGTGTGGGTAGAGGATAAGATAATGCCACTATACGAGGTTTTGCTACTATTAAAAGTACTCCTCTGCTATAGACAGTTTTATACATCTGGTGTTAGGATCCAGATGGATTGTAAACTCAGTGCATATTTGAGTAGTTTGGAAATAGATTTATGTTCTGATTATTAAGTACAAGGATTTCTCTTATTTTATAATGGATAGTGAGGTACTGTTTAGACTTTAGAAATGATACAAGCATAATCAACAATAACAGTTTAATAATAATGATTAAAAAAAAAACAAATATAGTACATGCATCAAACAAGTCAACTAATAAATGGAAACAAATTGATTTTGATAATATGTTTTGAAGAACTTCACTAGCATTAAATCTAACATTACAAGTAGAGAGTTTATACTTAAATGTGTTTAAAGTCTGAGCTTTTTTTTAAACGAGTTTAAAGTTTAAGCTTTGTTAATTCAGAGTTAAATCAGCACTGCTTAGGTTATTTGCATGAAGATGACATATTTTGACAGGTAAAGCATGTTCTCTAACTCATGCTCATCCTCCTTTTTCTTTGTTGTAAGAATTAAGGCATAGTATGACTCATGCACACAACTGAATTCTTACATATGGAATGACATTTGGAGATGTTGGTCAGATTAGAATACAAGATGATGATTTTTTAACATAGATATTATTTTTAGAGACCATAATATATTAAGGGGAAATCAGTTTAGTTGCATTTTATATGAGAAATGCACATGGTAGATAAACTATACTTTGGATTTTACAAATATATTTGTCAAATAACATGGTGAGTTGCTATTTAATTAAGCAAAATGGTGATGAACAGTAGGTCGTGCTGTTAATAATAAATTATATATGGGGGACGTTGTTTCAGAAAAGGAGAGTAAGTAGATTGTCATGTTTATTTATAACATATAAAGCCCAGGAATGATAAAATCTAGAGCATATTCAGTACAATGGATGCCAGAGGATTTGAGACTAAACATAGTACAGGTCGTTCTCACTTTCCGAATTCCTGCCTTTTTCACGAATTTTTATCTTTACAAATTTTTTGGATAGGAATATTTCTTTTAAATTGTGCGCGGTGAAGGCAATTAGGGAAGTGTACGTGGTATGTCAGTTAGAACAAGCCTCAGTCACTTACAAGCCTTGATGATGCGAATGTGTTATTCGTAGTTTTCTTCAATTACACCTGATTTTATTTTGTTTTCTTTTTAACTATAACCCTTTCACTTTTCCAACAAAAAGAAAGAACAGTGCAGAAAATGACCAAAAGAAACAAAGAAAAGCAATTACATTAGAGAAAAAATACGAAATTATTACCAGCCATCAAGCGAGTAGTACTGTTAAAGCTCTTTCTGAGAAATTTTCTCTTGCCGCTTCTACAGTTTGCACCATTTTAAAGGATAAAAAAAAATATTGGAAAGATGTAAAAAATGCTGCTCAATCAATGCAGTTGACATGGTTACATTAATAAAGAAACAGGCAGTATAATTCCTCATATGGAAAAACTGTTAACTACTTGGATAAGTGACCAAACTCAACGATTAAACATGCCCACAACCTACGCAACCACGAGGGCATAAACTTTGTCTTAAGTTTAATTATAATTTCGAAGGCTTTAAAGACCCAACAAAGATTGTGAATTCTGAAACTCAAGCAATCTTAGGTATAGCTAACCAGTTATAGAGACTGGTTAAAGTGAAAAACTCGGTTTATTCATGTTAAAAGACCTAGAAGAAACATTTAAACTTCTCAGAAAAGCTCAAACCATCTTTGAATCACAAGATTCAGACTTTCAACTATTTAGTAAATTTTCTCGTAAAGTGAATATTGCTTCTGCTTGCTATCGAGCTGTTTTAAATGAAAAGAAGCGAAAGTCAATGAAGCAGATGATATTCGAGGCCTTGTTTGAAAAAAAAAAAAAATGTATCAAAGCTTCCTAATATATCTTCTATCTCAATGGCTGCCGATTCACCCAGTGATATAGAAATGAGCAAATGAGCTAATTTTTTTTCAAAGAATCTTTTTTAATTTAAAATCCTTCTTATGTTATTTTTTAAATATGTTCTTTTCTTATAATTTAATATTAATTTTATTATTAAGAGACACCTCCAGGGAGTCAGTAGCATGTATGTAGTAGTATCAGTTGTAGGTGTCAGTAGTATGTGGCCTTCCTATCGAGGGAGGCCACACACACACACACACACACCAGCTGTCATACTTATTCTTGAATTCATTCACACTGCTTGCACTCACAACATCCAAAGGCAATCCATTCCAACCATGCACCACCCTCTGAGAGAAAAATCTAGCCCTTGCACCCTTCTTGGCGGCCTTCATTCTCAGCTTCCAAGGATGTCCTATCATCCTTTCCCCACCCCTCCATAAATTGAAATCCTGTATGACCCTTTCAGAAGTTTGTAAGTCTCAATCATATCACCCCTCTTTCTCCTGTTTGCTATTGTCTGCAGTCTACAAATGCTCAATCTGTCTTCATAATCAGTATTCCACAATCCTGATATCATTTTTAACACTCTCCTTTGTACTCTCTCCAATATATCAGAATCACAACAGAAACCAGGAGACCAGACTTGCACACAATAGTCCAAGTGAGGTCTTATCAAGGCCTTGTAATGAAGCAAAATGACATCCTTATCTTTACATGTGAATGTTCGTTTCAGCATTGCAATTATCTTTTGAGTTGTATTTGCAATCTTTGCAACACTGCCTCTGAATTCCAACTTCCTATCTATTAACACTCCCAGATCCCTAGCCTCATCCCATCAATATAATATGACATTGAATATCTAATCATGCCGAAGTGAAAGACCACATTTACTGACACCCATTTTCCCATGCCCACAATTCCAGCCTATTCAAATCATTCTGCAAAGACTGCATATCAGCAGCATTCCTGATTACCCTACCTATCTTTGCTATATTATTAATGTACAGATTGAATAACAGTGGACCAAGCACTGATCCTTGTGGTACACAACTTATTTTTTATTTATTTATTTTTTTATTAATCTGTACTCTTTATGGGCAGTACTACCCTTACATCACGCCCAGATATTTCGTCCAGACTAATATAGGCCTAAGCCTTTACAAGTGTTTCACCCTATGCCTGTTCGAGTTATCATATTAGTCATTCTCTGGTGGCAACGCCATGCCACCAGTGTGCCCTGTAGGGCCCTCAAGGAAAGAACTTTTATATCCTTTTGTGGAAGTCCAAGCTGTTTTAAGTCCTTATAACTATCTGCACTCCATATGCCATGTAAAGCGATGGTGGTGCTGGTGAACCTCGGAGTTGCTCCATGCTCCTCCCATATCTTACTAACTAGATCTGAGTTATTTTTATAATAATTTACTTTATTATTATGGCTATAGGCTAATTGGCACCCTGTTCCCACCACCTGGGCATCAACTACCCAAACGTCACCAGATCTTTTAATCACTAAGTCTGGCTTACGCAAACCTGCGGAAGTCCTATAATGTGGTTCCACCACAGTCTCCCAACTTTTGTTCTTAAAGCAGTTCAGAATGGAAACCACGGCATCATGTCTCCTCATGCAGACCCCATGGGTGCGGAAGCAACACTGGGCTATATGAGACAATGTCTCACTGTAGTGGCAGCCAGCCCTACAGTTGGAGTCGTCACTACCCCATCAAGCTGTGCAGGCTCGAGTAGGCAGGCATTGATCCTCGTCCTGATGAGGTCAATATACTCGAACCTAGGGAGGAGTTTGGTGCCATCCCTTACCCATCTCTTGTGTTCTGCAGATGCTAACTTAATTAAAGTACCTTGATAATGGGACCAGCCTTTAGCCCGCCTAAAGTCTTCTTGTATTGATGGGCTATAAAAAGCCTCTCTGCAAATGGGGGAAGAAGATGGTACTAACTGCACGATTCTTGATAGCTGCAGGTATGGAATCAGCCATCTAAGTGATGGAACCCCAAGTCCACCATCCTTTACCCTCGCATGGAAATATGCAGTAGGAGTGTCAGGCGGCAGTCGGAGTCATGATCTCACGGCTGAACGGATAGCCCTGTCCATTCAGGACAGTACTGAGATATATGTCCTACCAAGCACCAACTTGTGGTAAAAGTGAGGTAGGAGATAGTAGGAAAGGAAAAACAGTCTTTGCTGGGGCTTGAAAGGATCTTTTCTCAAAGAAACAATCCCAGCTTCTAGGATAGAAGACCTTCCCTTTGGGGTGAACATAATACCGAGTTATCTCCACTCTTCCAGGATGGTCAAAGCATGCAACGGCCTCCTGTGCAAGGAAAACTCTATAGTCTTGACCTTAAGCTTCTTGTCACGATCAGAGGGGACAAGAGCTAAAGAGCAGGACTTCTCTACATTAATAGAAAGGCCGCGAATAGAGAAGAAGTCAACTGCCCAGTCAAGGAGTTCCTGCAGGCCTATCTTAGTAGAGGCTACGAGAATAAGATCATCCGCAAAGGCCATAGCATTAAAGGAAGAAGCACCTAGAGAGTAGCCTATATGGCTAGGAAGAGAACGAAGAAACTCATCTATGAAACAGTTAAAGAAAAGGGGAGATAGAGGATCACCTTGCACTGCGGGAATATAAGTTGCACATGACCCTGTAGTGATAGTGATGGAGTATAGCTCCATAACATAGGAAAGAAAAGGTTCTGGACATTCAGCAATAGACAGCACTCGAAGGAGAGCAGGAAGGGAGACACTATCAAAGGCTTTTTGGAGGTCCAGCTATGCCATATATAGAGACTTAAGGTGACGTCGGGGAATCGGAGAGAAAGAAGATATATATTCTCGGCACAGCCATATGAAGGGACAAAAGTTCTCTGTCTATAATCATGTTGTATATGTTGCTGAAGTTGTTTAAACCTTGCAGACTCAGATCCTCTGTGTACCACTTTTTGATATCTGTCAATCAACCATCCTCTTATCCATGCTGTATTCTGTCAAAAGCCTTAGCAAAATCCAAAAGTATCATGGTGTATCCATTCCCCTTGTCTAGTTCAATGGTAACATTGCTATACAATGTGAGCAAGTTGCTAAAACATGACCTTCCCTTGGTAAACCCATGTTGTTCATTGCAAAGTAGAGATTCACTGTCAACCCATTTCTGAATGCGGGCCTTAACCAATTTTTCCAAAATCTTCACCACCACTCATGAGATACTAATTGGTTGATAGTTAGATACATCTGTCTTTGCACTGCCCTTATGCAATGCAATTACCATACATTCCTGTGGAATCTTCCCTGTTCTGAAACTCATATTAAACATCCTGGTAAAAGGAATGGCCAGTTCTGGTGAACACTCTTTTAGTACACGTGCTGATATTCCATCACTCCCTATCGTTGAATTCTTATTCAATTTGTGCAACAGCTCTAATACCTCAGCCTCGCACACCTGCGTTTCTTCATCTAGTGAGGAGGTAACAGTAAGCTCAATGTTGCTTACACCAGGTTGATAGCTTTTAACGAAATGGGCACTCATTAACTGAGCAACCTCTTCTGCATCTGTAACCCTCATGCCATCTGGATTGAGAAGAGTTATTCTTTCATATTCATTCTTTCTTTTACTTGCAGCATATCGATGGAATTCTTGTGGATTGTCTTTAGCATGCAGAGCCAGTTTCTTTTTATACTCAGACATTGCTTTTCGTATAATAAATTTAGTTTAGTCCTTTATCCAGGTGTGAGCAAAAAATGTTTGCACCTGAAAGTATCTTCAGGACTGGGGTAAGGTGGTACAACATCGGGCAACTCGTTGCAAAGGTGGAGCAAGCTAACATCACTCCTATCTCAGTGATGATCACTCCTATCACCTTAATGCATTATATTAGGCATATCCGCAAGGAAATGTGTTTTGCATTATGGGAGATACTGAGATAGGAGTGATGTTAGCTTGCTCCACCTTTGCAACGAGTTGCCCGGTGTTGAACTCTGAATGGTCTTGTGACTTCATTTCAGCAAACATTTAGATTTCAACAAGCACATCTTAGCAAACTGAATTGTTAATAGTAGAAAATACTTGCATTTAATCAAAATCAAATAATGTGTCTAAGGTGTGAAATATTAAGATAATAAAATATAACACTTAGAAAGTGTCAGTTTATAAAATTGTAAAGATGCATAACAGATTTGGAATTATGTTATTTAGAAGTTTTTTTTTTATGAATTATAAATCAAGTTTTAGTATTGTACAGTGTAACTGAAATTAACTTAAATATTCTACTGAGCTAAATGTAAGAGTGGGTCCAAAGATTTGGTACATGTTAGTGTAAGCGCTTGAGGCTGTGTGATACTAGGAACAGGTGTGCATAATAACAGTCCCGTGATTCCTGCTACAGAAAAAAGTGCTGACATCATTCGGAGATCGAGACTAACATAGCGCCACACAAGATGTTTCAGGAGGAGATAGGGGATGCTATGTGATGCGTAATATAAGGGATTGCAGGTGGAGGAACAAGGCTTTCTTTTTTACTGGGATTTCGTGGTCGTAAGGAGAAAATCGAGGTAGCGGTTTCCAGGCAGAATAGCAGGCAAGGATGCGTGGCAGTGGGAAGTTTGAATTGAGCAGTCCATGAAATTACGGATGGAGTTCCAGCGTGACGCAGCTAAAGCTTTCATTACAAGCGGGTGCTGAGTCATCGATGTTCCCGTGAAGTCCTCATATGATGAAGGTAGCCATTGTGCGTATCGAGCATAGCCACTTAGCAGAAATATAATGCTGCACGTTATCCAAACAAGGAATCGAACCTCGGGTACTTCCACAACAGTATCAGCCAGCAGACCCATTCCAAAATCGAGTGAAGGTAATGTAGATGTTTTATTATTTGTGTTTTTGGAAGCCTGTGAGTGAGTGATGAATTTTAGATGCAAGAAACTTGATAAAACAGAACAATATCAACTGGTGAACTTTTAAGTAATTGTCCCATTAGGCTATAGCCTGACATCGAGTTTGTTAAGAGGAGTTTGACAAAGTTGCAGAGAAAGGAATTGTGAACCTAAATTTTAATGTTAATATAATGGATTGTCCCCAGAATTATTTGAAGGAATTGTTATGAGTGAATTATATTAATGACGATTAAGTTTAGGCAATTTACTAGATATAAGATTTTGCATGCATGGGACAACCCTGAAAGAAACTAGCTTTCCTAACTTAGTATTTATGTATGATTGTAATCTTAACAAGAGTGAATTTGTGTATTTTAAAGTTGTAGAATAAATATGTATTCTTTTTTCCAAACTGAGTCTTGCCTGACTAAGAGCGTCAACTCACCACTCTAAAAATACGAACTTATTGCGGGAGGGTAAGGTTAAGTTGAGATATTTGGCCACGACTGACTGAGGGAGTTAACAGGTAGCTACATATTTGGTTTATTGGAAGTATCTCCCTGAATAGTGCATTTTATTATTATAGGGCATAAACTGGCGCAGTCATTAAATAATATAAATGTGTTTATGCCTAAAAAAGAAATAGGACCAAAAATCTAGGTCTGTACTTAGAGCAATTGATTAGTACGTTTTGAAAAATACGACTTAAGTGAATTTGCATATATAACGACACAACACCGGTGTTGTACCACCTTACCCCAGTCCTGAAGATACTTTCAGGCACAAACTTTGTTTGCTCACACTTGGATAAAGGATTAAACTAAATTTATTATAGTCTAACCAAGTGAAAAATAAACTTTCAACATCTTTGCTTTTCTTACAACGGTTGCGACTATTCTGCTGCTCATAACGTTTATCATCCTTACAAACGGTATTCCTTCCATATCGTCCTTTTCTTATGAATCTCTTGCTTAATAAGATTACACGTCCATTTGTCTCCTACTCTATTTATTCTTTGAACTCTCGGGACACATTCTGATATCTCATAATTTAAGTATTGTTTAAATGCTTCCCATGTACTGTCGATATTCTTTCCATCCAGCAACCGATCCCATTCCACTAAACTCGGTACACTCCTCAGTTGGTCATAATTTCTTGTTTGTGGTTCAGCATGTAACCTTTTCTGAATGGAACATAAACTTAGTCACTTCCCAAGTGAGTACTGCATGATCACTGTCACCAACTGGAGGCAGAATAGTTACGTCTTTAACTGATATGCCCTCTGATACTGTAATCAAATCTAACACTCTTTGATCTAGAGTTCCTTTTGTCACCTGCTGCTTGAGGAAGTTATCCTGCAACAGCTCAATAAATGCATTTTCATTCTTCTCTTGAGATTCTACTGCTACCCAATCAATTGTAAAATCTTGTATGAAGAAAAATTAGAACAAAATTTTTCTATACCGATTTTACTTGGTAATAACAAATTATACAAAATACTTGTAATTGAATTAACGTTTGTCTCAAAATCTTTTTGCTGTATTGAATCTGTAAAATATTTAAGAACCACTGAAATTGTACAAACAAAGAAATAGCTCGGACAGGATTAGACATATAGACCTCATGCTAGTGAAAATCGCGAAGGTCAGCGGGTTACAGGTTTTCCCACCAGAACTTAGCAACAACTGGGTGGTGGAGAACCCCCCTCCCCCCAAAGAATATTCGGGCAGTTTAATCTGATGCCGTTCCAAGGGTTGGGAGAGTAGGATGAAAGGGAGAAATCGAGGTGCCAAAGACTTTGTTCCTGGCTCTTGCTTCCGGTCTCGTCTTGAAGAGGCTCCTATGTCCAGCCGTTCCAAGGATGGGGGAGTCACGTCCGCCAGCAGAAGTCCAACGATGATAGGAGGTTCGTAACAGCAGTGACGGCCTATTCCAGAAGTCCCACCTCGAAGTTTCTAGACTATCTCCGAGTATGCTGTATCATATTTGCCGAGAACTAGTGCCCAATTGTGGTTTTCACTGGAAGGAAGAGGGATGTGGTCGTGATCTCTAGGATCTTGTGGGTTGAACTAGCTGACAAGGTTGCAAGTAAGAATTTTCCAGAACTTTCCTAGATATTGAATATTAAGGCTAAGAATGCCAATCTCATAGTTAGTGTAAAGAACATTCGTGAAGTCGTACAGCCGTACTTCTAAATAACAGTGAACTAATTGTTTACAGAGTTCAGAGAAATTTGCTAATGTTATGTGATGAAGGGGAAATTGATTGTAAAGTTTAGTTATGCCTAATTCTGTTTTAGCCCGAGTTAAGTTACGTTAGAGTGTATATGTCAAAAGGCTTAAGCGAGAAATGTTAATCTAATCGAGCAAAGAACCAGATGCACGTTTTTCTTTGTTTCCATTGTTATTTAGCTGAGTTAAGCAGAGAAGGGTATTTTGATATGTGTAGATTTAATCTTTGTTATTTACCTTGATTTAGAATGAATAAACAGTTTTGTTTGTTAATAGCTTGCCTGATTCTGACTTGCCAATGCATTGTCTCATAAAACATAGAACCTATGTGTCCTGAAGATAGAATAGCCACGACTGACTGATTTTAAGTTTTAAAAAGTTGCTTGAATTAGAATTAAACTTCAGAGATATTTCTGTGTTGAGCTGGATGTTTCTCTTGCCAATATGGGAAAGACATACAATTCCTCTACTTGATCTTTAATGGCGCAGTTGAAAAAACAAATACATTTTTAAAGATCAGTGCAAGAGAAAGACAGCAAGATAGACAAAGGAATTGGTTCCAGCCCGAAGCACTTCCTGAGTCTAGACTAAGTACATGTGAAATTTAGCATTATTGCAACCTTGAGAAGGGGGGGAAAGTAAATTATAGCCAGAGAGGATTAAGAGTGATTGAACTAGCTCCAGCAACAACTATAAACTCGGTAGTAAGACTGATAGAGAAAAGAATATAAAAGCACAGTTTGAAAGTTGATGATAATTACATAATTCTTCTTCTTCTCTTCCATCATCTATGTGGATGATGATGAGGCCAAATGAACTCTTTCCACTTCTGTCTGTTCCGGGAGAGTTAGAACGTTTCTGTCCAGTTCGGTGTTGCTTGTTGTGATTTGGTTTTCAGGTCCTCTTTTATTTTGTCTATCCATCTAATTCTGGGCCGTCCTTTGGATCTTTTACCTTCCATCATTGTATTCAGGGCTTTAGATGGTAATCTTTCTGTTCCCATTCTGGTCACATGGCCAAACCATCGCAGTCTTCTTTCTTGGATTTTGTCTATGGTTATTTCTTGTTTTAGTCGTTTCCTTATGTCTTCATGTCTTAGTCGATCCAGCAGAGATACTTCAAGTAATCTTCTTAGCCAACCCATTTCAGTAACTAATAATTTTTTCTCTTCAGCCTTTTTGAGATTCCAGCATTCACTTCCATAGAGGAGTATGGGGAGGACCATTGTTTCATAGATTCTTACATTTGTTACTTGTTTGATATCTCTTGACTTCCATATTTTATTGTCGTCCAAAAGTTTGGGATGCTTGACTGATTTGTCTGTTTATATCTTTTGTAATTTCACCATTGTACTCAATAACTCCTCCAAGGTAGGTGAAGTTTTCTACCTGCACTAGATTCTTACTATTAATTTCAATTTTCAGATTGATGCTTCTTTTTCCTATTTGCATAATTTTTGTTTTGTCTATATTTAATCCAGATTTTATACACAACTCCTTTATTTTATCAGAAATTCACTGTAGATTTTCTTCTGTGCTTGCAAGTAATGCAGTGTAATCTACAAATTTTAAATTTGTTAAATTTTTCCCATATATTTTGATTCCGGAGTCTTCATTGTTTAAGGCCTTATTGGTTGCTTCTTCCAGTGTAAGATTGAACAGGTCTGGTGACAGATTGTATCCCTGTCTTACTCCGCTCTCTGTGTGGAACCAGTTGGTTAAGGTGTCCTCCATTCGAACTGCACTTTCAGATTTCTCATACAGATTCTTTATTATTCTGATTGTTTTGTTGGTAATTCCAAATTCTTCCATAGTTTTCCATAGTTCTCTTCTACAGATTGAATCAAATGCCTGACGAAAGTCTGTGAAATTTATGTAGCAACTTTGGTTGTACTCTAGTGTCTTTTCTATTAGCTGTCTTAAGGTGAAAAGTTGATCAGTTGTGCTTCATCCTGGTCTGAAACCTGCTTATTCTTCTCCTAGTGCTAGTTCTATATATGGCTTAATTTGATTTTGGAGTACTTTCGTAAAAACCTTACTTGGAATACTGAGGAGGCTAATGCCTCTGTAATTATTGCATTCTGTTTTATCTCCTTTTTTGTATATAGGAGTTATAACTGATTTGGTCCAATCAGTAGGCACTGCTTCATTTTTGTAGATCCTTCAAATAATGTTTTTAATGGTTCCAAAAGTTGTTCCTGTCCTGCTTTTAAGAATTCTGCATGTATTTGATCAATGCCAGGTGCTTTCCTAGTTTTGAGTTTTTCTATGCTGTGTGCTATTATTTCTTTGGTAAAGATATTTGTTTCCTCTTCCATTTCAGTGGCTGGAATAGTAATATCCTGGGAGCTGTTTTTATTGTATAAATCTCTGAAATATTCTTCCCATCTGGCCATTGTTTTACTTTCAATTTATATAATCCATGAAGGTTATTTTCTTTTGATAGCTTCTCTGCCATTTTGCATTTTTCTTCTAACCAGTTATTCTTGTCTCTTTTAACTAGTTTTCTAATTCTCTGGTTAATCTATTATATTCATTTCTGTTATAATTCTGTTTTAGTTTCATGCTTTTCCTTTGATTGCTTAACCTTTTTACTTCCAAGATCCAATCCTTTTTACTTTCTCTTTCTGTGTAACCTATTGTATTTTCTGCCGATTTTAATATTATTTCCTTTAATTTGCACCTCTTCAATGTTCATATTCTGTTTTGGTAGTTCCTTCAGGTTTTTATCTAGTTCTAGTTGATATTTTCTTAGAATATTAATTGTCTTGTAGTTTTTTTACATTCAGTCTCCTCTTGACTCTAAAAGTGCTTTCAGATTTTAACTTTATTCTTAGGTTTTCTAATACTAGCTTATGGCCTGATCCACAATTTAGGATACTCGATTTCCATCTTTGGTTTACAATAATATAGTTTATCATATTCTTGGTTTGTCTGTCTGGTGATATCCATGTCCATTTTCTTTGGGGTTTTGGTTGTTTAAAGAGAGTGTTGTTATTGTGAATCTATTATTTGAGCAGAAGTTTAGCAGTCTTTCTCCATACCCGAACTTTCCAATTACTCTTGGCCAGGTATCCCAATCTTTGCCTACTTTTGCGTTTAAGTCTCCCATTACAATTAGATCTTGACTTGATGTCTGCTGTACTGCTTTTTGCAAATCTATATAGAACTCCTCGATGTTTTCTTCTGATGATGATGTCAAAGTTGGTGAGTATACTTGAATAATAGTCAGTGATCTGATTGATGTTTTAAATCTTGCTTTTATTATCCTAGGTGAGATAGGATTGTACAACAATAGTGAGTTTTGAGCCTTTGGTTTTAATATAAGTGCTACTCCTTCTTGGTGTTTGTTGTCCTCCCTGCCTGAAGTTAAGATTTTGTACTGTCCATGGTGGAATTCTCCTTTTCCAGTCCACCTGGTTTTGCAGAGTCCAATCACTTCCCATCAGTAGTTGCCTAATTCATGCAGTAGTATTTCCAGTGCTCCTTCCTGGTGAAGATTTCTTACATTCCATGTTCCTATGCTTGTTATGTTTTTCCTGTCTACTAGGTGATGAATAAATAATTAAACAAATATAAACAAATATTTGGATAATTAAAGTCTCCCATTATGATTACTCTTTTCATGCTCATCTTTTCTATTTGGTGATGTATTTCTTCATCACTAGCAACCGATCCACCAGGTCTGTAACAACACCCCACTATGTAATTGATCTTGTTAGATTCCACCTCATGCCAGATGGCTTCGAACTCACTGCCACATGAAATATTATTAGTAATATTACTACAATCAGGACTGGCGCAGAGTATTGTATGTGCGATTAATGTTCGGTGCCTTTCCAAAAAAGTTTTTGAATAAAGTGTGAATAAAACGAACAGGAAATGAAAAACAAATGAAAACTGCTTTACAGTATAATGTTACCTACGGATTAGTCCTGCTTATACAAATTTTTTCAAGTTATATAAATTTTCAAAATAATATAAAATAGTAATATAAAGTTAAGAGATTTATTCAAATATTCTTTACCTTCATTTTGCTAAAAGGGACTCGTCTAGCTTTCATTTTAGTGAAATCCCAGAAAGTTTCACATTGGACTTGAGAGTTCGCCGATTATTTTGTGTTGCTAACACCGCCCTAACAGCCCGCTAATATCTTGAATGTCGAGAAGAATGAGTTATCAGTAGTAAGTCTACTTTTAGGGCTGGACCACATGCATCTGATTCAATTAAAATTAGGATATGGCCCTTACACGAAACTCAACAATTAATCATAAGTTGATTGATGATACATTAAAAAATAAAGAACTATTTTAAGTATATTTTTGTAAATTTTAATAAAAAATGACAGTGATATAATCAGGTCCAGAATACAATTTCAGAATTTGTTTGTTTCCTGGAAGATCTGAAGGTGCCCGAACGGAAGACGATGTACATTCATAATTATATGTACCATTCGTTGTTCGTTTAAACTCTTATCTCGTATTTTTTGACATCTTTTAGGCGCCTTTTCTTCTGCGGCGCCTGTGTATATTGCACACGCCACCAGCCGGGCCTGACTACAATCATAGGTCTCAACTCTAATTGGATTTAAGTCATCAGATATCATAAGCAGCATGCCCCCTTCTCTCCTATCCTCTCTATCCTTCCTAAAAAAAATGTGTATAAGAGAACGTTAATTCTAGGTTGTGGTTGTTTAGAAGTACAACCAGAGCAGATGGACTATAAAGCCAGTGTAGTATGTCTGTAAAATGTAAACATAATATAGTGGCATAATTATATAGTATAAAGCATATTTTATGTCTGAAAATACTGAGGTGAGAAATGACAACAGCAAAATGTTATACTGTTAATGTATTTTAATGAACTGAGATTAACTGGAAAACTAATTTGTAAAGCATTCTCTAGCACTGTGAAGGGTAAGTCTTAGTAACTTGCTCATGTTTTATAATACAGTGACATCTGAGTTGGATAAAGGTAATGGGTTTACAGTGATACTGCTGGACTTTGCTAAGGCCTTTGACAAGATACTACATGGAATTCTAATCAGTAAACTGCAGCATATGGGGATGGATATAGTGTTGGTGAGATAGATAGGAAGGTGGTTGATGGAGATATATCAGAGTAGTTTATTCAGGAGTAGAATCCAAAAGAAGGCCATTGACTAGTGGTGGTGTGCCACAGTGTTCTGTTATTGGACTGCTACTGTTTATTTTGTTCATTAATGATATAGGAAATGATCTGAGAGGAACTCTTCAGTTATTTGCCAATGATGCAAAGTTGGGTAGAGCAATAGTTAATACAGATTATGTCAAAATTTTGCAGGATGATTTGGATAGATTGGTAGACTGAGCAATGGAGAATGCATGTCAGTGTAATGTGGCAAATTATAAGGTTATGCATTTTGGGGTGAAAAGATTACCAGTTGTGTATGCCACATAGGTGAAGAAATTGAAGCCAGAGACTTGGGAGTGATAGTGGATAGGGAGTTAAAATTTAGGGGGCACATAGCAAAAGTGGCTAAAGCAGCTCATCTGATCACTTGGTTACTAAAGAATACTTTGACAAACAGAGACAAGCAGGTTATTGTTCCTCTTTATTGAGCCTTGATAAAACCCCATTTTAACAACTAGGCAGAAATGGATAATATGATTGAGACATGCAAATTACTGAGGGTTTTCTTACAAGGTTAATTGTTAATTCCAATTTTTCAGAACAGGTCGGTGATAGGAGAACCAGGGGTCATTCATGGAAACTGAGTAAGAGTTGTAGTTAGCAAGGATTTAGCATTATAACTAGGATTTGCTTGAGGAGTAGTGAATGAGTGGAATAGGCTGCCAGAGTCTGTTGTGTGTGTCATGACTGCGAATGAGTTAAAAGCAAAGTATGTTGGATAGTTCTTGACACGTCTAGGAACTCCTTGGAGACCCACAATAATAATGACTTAGGCATTAAGATGACTTCAGCCCAGCATCATAGTTTAAAGACTGTTTTTTTTGATAAGTTCCTTCTTATCTGGATTTTATTTTGCAAAGTACTCACTAATTACTACCACTGTTTATTATTTCCTTTTTACTTATTCACTTTATCATTAAAGTGGGAGCAGCACCAAAAATACTTTTGGGTTAGACATATAAATATAAAATGCAGTATGTATGTATAAACAAAAGTGCAAAATTCAGGCCTGTGTTATTACAGGCACTCGGCTCCCTCACTACCAAACTCATATTTCTGGGATTCAAATTCTGGGATCACAGAAATACTTTGTTATAGTGAATGTTCGGCATAGGGTTATATCTATGGGGCTTAAGGTCATAACTTCCAGCAGTTTTAGTAGGTTTTTGTATAAAGTCGTTTGCTATAGTAAGAGTTACTGTATTGTATGAAAAGTCAGTTTGTTATATAAGCAATCATGAGTTTTGATATTTAATATGATGTGCTTTTTTTTCCCCCTGTAATTACCTAAAGTAGGTGGGGAGGGGGTGTTATAGTATTAACTCAATAACAGTTTAGCAACAGCATTCAAACCCAGGTTTGAAAGACCTGGGTTCAAATCATGTTTAGAACATGACCATTCATAAGGGCTTTTTCAACTGAAGATGAGTTAGCCAGCCTCATAGAGTATATATATATAGATAGGATTAACTGTCCTATCATACCATTCATTAGGTTTTTTTATGAAGCCACATTACTTTGCCATGAGAGAACTTCTCATTTAGGGGAGGGTAGTGATATGAGTATTAATTGTGGCTTGGTAATGTGAAATACCTGATATAGTGACTAAAAGCTTAATATTATATATATATGTTATTATTATTATTTTTTTTTTTACATTCTGGTATTTTCCTCTTTGCAGATCCTAACAGATCGGTGAACATTATACATGATAGTGAACATCCAGCAACATGCTTTGCTCTTTTAGACACTGGAATTTGTCTGATGGCTGACACTCAGTTTGATATGCTGATGTTAAAAATGGTTGGAATTTATACCTCAAAAAAGTCAACAAAAATCGAGTCTAAAGGTCCTCGATATGAAGTTGCTGACTTTTTAGTTAAAGTAGGGAGTGTATGTATGGGTCCCAGTTTCAGAGGAATACTTGTTGAAGTAAGTAGTTTGTCTGTCATTTTTATTTTCAATAAATATAATTTATGTATATCTAGGCTAAAGATTTTTTATATTAGACTTGATCAATGGAGTTTCATTGCATTAGAAATTTCAAATATTGTGATTATAGAAAATGAAGACAACGGATAAAAAAAAAATTCATTTTTTTATTAATCACTGGAACAATGAAAGCATTAATGCAAGGTAGAGTGGAATAAATTTTTTTAAAAATGAATTAATTTTTTTTATCTGTTTTTCAGCCTTTATGTTACAGTTAACATGGAAGAAAACATTATTAGGATATTTCAATCACAGCTTAGTTTTTCCCCTCTCACAAAATAGACAAATTCAATATGAGAATGCATGGAATTGGCCTAGAGAACATGCTGACATCTTGTGACCATAGTGTCATGATCATAAAATAACTTCACTAAAATGTTTTTTAGATCTATATAAACACAGATTACAAGTTCATTTTGTTTTTAATTTAAAATAATTGTACAGCTATAATTGAGAAGCAGGCTCTTTGCAGAGTGTGATTGGTAAGTGAAATACACTGCCTGAGAGTGCAGTGAATGCAGACATATTGATGAGTTTAAAGCATAGTTTGAGTTTTGTGTGTGACAGTGTGTATTTCTCGTGATGTCTTTTGATTCCATGGAGGTCTATCATTAATAATAAAGATTGAGTGAAGTGCATTTGTAACAGAAGAGTAATATTAAATTAGAATCGAGATAAAATTCCAAGTAGTTTATATTTCATTTTCTCAACTGATATTTTTAAAAATATAAAGCATACCATGAAACACTATCTAGTTTTTTAATAGTTATTTAAGAAAATCTAATCTTGTATACTTTTTTTAATAGTTTTCATAGTTCACCAAGGTGTTCAATTCATTAGAGTTGGTAGCTAAAGAATGAAAAAAGATAATTTCTCAAGATTTACTAGTATACCAATTAATGTATGGTCTGCACTTAAATTTGTTTTCAAAAGTTTTTAATAATATATTTCAAGTCAACACGAAATTATATTCTTGGTTTAATCCTTTATCCAAGTGTTGTAAGCAAACAAAGTTTGCACATGAAGTAACTTCACAACTTGGCTACTTGTATTAGAGACTAATAATGACTTCACATCACTTGCCTTAATAGGCAAGTGATGTGAAGTCATCTCATCAGTAGGAGCCAGACCCAGAGGTGATACCAAGGTTGAAGAAATGCAGAAGGCATGATGAGACCTCATCATTCTTTTTTCCATAAGATCGAATTCACATGAAACATGTGGTCTTGCACCTGACATGGAGTTGAGGCTACTGCATCATCCTACTGGTATCACACACACATGCATACTGTACAGAATTTTTGACATGATCCTTATAAATGCAAGCCTTCTTTTCTTCTGTTGTATATAAGGAAAATAAATGAGTGAACTACTGTATATTTTAAAATGTGATGTTTAATTTTGAATATTTTCCTCTAGGTAGAGTACTGCCCCTGTGTCATACCATCCAGTTGCTGGGATCTCATGAGGGAGTTCTTACAAGGCTTTATGGGAAATTGTGTACAAAGTCCTCCTCAATATCTTCAGGGAAGAATGAATGAAGTTTATACTCCAGTTGACACAGTTCAGCAATACATGGAACATTTTAACTCTTTTCGAAGAACTCCTTCCAGTGCACGGTGATGTCTCCTTTGTGAATGAGAACATAAAATAAAAACAAGGTAATGGAACAGCAAAAGAAAGTGAGGCAATACTGTATTACACTGGAATATGTAAATAAAAAACAATTTGTACAGTCATTTCTTGATAACTGAATAAATCATCTTTACTAAAGAAAATAATTTACCTCAATTTTTTTCTCCCATTTCACCAATTAGGACAACTCATGCATTAGTTAAAGGTCTTCACTGTTTTAAAAACTAGAATACTGACTACCTATTCCATTTCATTATAGTTTTTAATCCTCATTTCTCATCAGCAGTCTTGATTTTCTGAGTATTCTAATCTTCAGCATTTACTCTAACTAGGATTTAAAGAACCTCTATTGGAAAATTAGCTAGGATTTATCATCCAGCAAAACATAGGGATCTGTGGTCTTTATGTAATTCTCTATTTCTATCCTAGACCATATTAAATTTATTTCCATCCCATTATGTTCAGAGTACTTCTAAAAAGTACTAGTTAAATATCAAACCTGTATCTTATATATTATCTATGATATTATATAAGATACTATACCTCGTTTGTATTCGCAGTGTACCAATTACTTGAAAGTCAAAAACACTACCCCACCATTCTAACATTGTTGTTAGAATGGTGGGGTAGTGTTTTTGACTTTGTTTTTGACTAACAAAATATAAGCCAAGTAATTAAATGCTACTTTTTCCTATTAAACTTATCTTCTTTTGTAATGATATTTTAAAAAATGGTTTAACACAAAAAGGAAATTAGAATTTATTTACAACTCATATTTTGCTTGTTGTAACATGAACATTAAAAAAAATTTTTTTTTTTTTTAATTGCAAAGCTATCTGATCTGGATTTTTGGAACTTTAATAGTGTTATCTCCTACTTGCTCAGCTGTGACCAAGAGATGTGAAAATAAGGCAAATGCCATTTAACTCATTCTTGTGTTAATATTATAACCAATTCTTTTGCTCACCTCTCCCCATCTCCTGAATGATGCTCATGTTAAAACGAGCAAAATATATAGGAGTTATAAATAAATTCTAATTTCCTTTACATGTGTTCAACTATTTTTTAAAATATATCATTGTCTACCACACAGTAACAGTCTTTTCTCATTAGAGAAATGAACCAACTTTATCCATAATCCATATAAATATTTGAAATTTCAAGAATTTCTCAAAAATCCCATGAGATTGCATTTGCTAGGTATAGTCTTGCCTTCTCCATTAATGTGGTTTTTAATAATAAAACTTCAAATATTATTATAGTAATGTATATTAAGGCTTCATATCATGAAATAGTTCTTTCTGCATTTTAACTTTGTATCTCTAGTGACTTAAGTGTAGACTAACATTTTGAAAAAGAATGAACTATATCATATTAGATTAATTCTTTCTTGTTTTGGAAGTTGTCACTTTTCAGTAACAAATAGTATCTTCACTGACCTGAATCATCCCTGTAATTCAGTAGGTGGCCTTCAGTTGGAAAATACTAGATTTGATCCTGTTGTTACAAGAGGAATTTATGGGAACCTAAAGGTAATTTAGCTGCTGTTATGCAGATGGCCTATTGTGTTCTCTGACTTTTTTGTCTCTGCAAAAATGACGAGGGAATTCATGGCATACATAAAATTAAAAGATGGAATAAAGGGGGGGGGAGGGCAAGAGCAAACTATTTCTAGATGTGGGATCATGTCCGTACATTATGAACAGCACATGGTATAGCTTGATCCCACAGATGTGAGCAGAAATATGAAATGAAGTATCTCAATTTTTAATATTTCATCTTCTAAAAATATCCTTTTTAAAACCAAGATATGATCAATCTGTATCATATCAAACTGTTCACAGCAGAAAATTAAACATAAGGTAATATTTTATCAGTATTTTTTTTTTCTTTCATGATTGCAAACTATTCTTTATCAGACTCAATTATAGGAACTGCTCAAGTTTTGAGAATGTTTGATAATGTGCAACTTTTAGATTGGTTTAAGAAATGCATGTGGCATTTCTTACAGACTGTAATTTGGATAACTTTTATGTTGTTTTATGGTCTTTTCTTTGGTGAAAGGGAAAAAGACTTCCATTTCAGATAGAAACTAAAAAAAAATGCTAGAATTTTTTTTTTTTGTGTGTGTCATCTGTTTACTCAGCCTTGCAAAATCATCCTTAATGATGGTTAATCCCAGGTCTTAGTTGCCTATGACTATGTACAGCTTGCTGATGGGACAGAAAGTTTTTTGTGAATTCTGCAAAGGGTTACAAATCGTACATTTAGAATTTTATCTCCTGTTAGCTGAAATCAAGCAGCTGTGGATACAGTGGAGATGAGAACACTGACAACGAAACACTTGAACAGAAAAAGGCTCTTTTCTTTCATTTGCTTCATACTAACAGCAGAGCCAAGTATGGTGGTGAATCAGTGAAAAGTTATTTTCTTGACAGATTCCATGATAGTAAGTCTGAATATCACAACTTATATGAACATTGTTACTAACTAGGTGTATGTTAATAGAGGATAATGCACAATGTCACAATTCATTCCTGGAAATGTGAATGACTCATGTCTACTAAGCCACTGGATTTCAACTCAAATGCGTATCTGTTAGATGAGGCAGAATAATCCATTTATTATTAGGATCTGTTGCATTCAAGTCAGACAGGTATGATATTGAATATATACAGAGCTAACATTCCTGTTTGAGCACCTTGAGGGTTAAGTGTACTTCTAGTACTAGACATTCTGTGCATATTGGAAGTTTTTTCACTTGGTTATACTATATTAAAGATACCAAGAAATTATATAATTGGTTTAATCCTTTATCCAAGTGTAAGCAAAAAAGTTTGCACCTGAAGTATTTTCAGGCACTAAAAGCTAATCACTTCACATCACTTGCCTTAGTATCCCATAATGCAAAGCACATAATCCTTATGGATGTGTATAATGCAATCCATTAAGGGAAGAATCATTGCCCAGACCAGTTTCGACCTTTATTGAGGTGAAAAAGTAAAGGGTTGCTCATCATAGGCCTAGAATAGTAGTATAGGGTGCAACAGAGCATGATAGTATTAGGAGAAAAAAAAGACAGATAGATAGCATGAGAGAGAGAGAGAGAAAAAGCCTCAGCTCTTTTATATCATCATATAGCCAAAGACTATCAGTTTTCCTTTTCCACCAATCTCACATAGATGAACAACCAAACAACCAATTGAAACTAAAGCGCAAAGATGACTGATACCCAGGTGGTTAGCCCCCACCTGGTTTAACCACCTTGAGTTGGCCTTCTCTGCCTGGGATTGCTCTCCAGTCATCCCTGCAATTGACTATAAGATTACATTGAATTAAGAGGAAACTATTTAAGAAACCTCTCATAGCAAGAATAGACAGAATTTTTTCCCTGGTGAATATTACATAATGTGGGTGATCTACACCACCTAGTGATAAATTTCATATCTCCTAGAATGCTTCTATCTAAATACAAAAAACGTCTGACTGAACAATAAAATTTGCACAATACAATATTATAAAGCATTTGGATGTCATATTACTGGTTTTCAAATCCATGTTTTTTTCTAACCTTCCATAACTAGTATTTTAATTCATTAATTATAAAAATCAAAATTCTCTTCCCACTGCTGACAGGTGTTGGGTTTGAAAAAAACAAAACATGTTTTGTTGTAAATAGTGGCATGTCCAACACATTACATAATCTGTTCCAAATATGCAGAGCAAGAGGGCAGCTGTAGAATGCATGTTCTACTGTTTCCAATTGGTAACAGATTGGATCTCCGATGTTAAAGTACCTTCATTTCATGGCATTGACTGGAAGGCGACCATATGCAATTCACCAAGCAAGATCCTTCCTGTTAGGGTACCCTTGGAACTTCAACAAGTTATGAAACAAAATATTGTTGTCAGTACCCAGCTGTGGAACTTCAGCGAAAGAGATGAAAGATTTCTTTATACCAAATTTTACTCTTTTTAATGGAGAGAATGTCAATTCCAGAGTGTTTTAGCAGTCTTAGAGTTAAGCACAGAGTGTTATAGTATTCAGGAACAATCTCAGCTTTGGGATCTTTATAATCATTAACTCCAAACTGGGGAAGATGAAAACACAAGTAATACTGGAGAAGGTCTGCACATGTGTGATTAGTTTGCAATATTTTATGGATTTTTGAAGCTGTATTGCTTAAATGGCAGAATTTTAAGACTGAAAATTCAAATTCTCCATGCTTCTTTTATAGTGGATGAAATTCCTTTTTAACTTATTGGCATTGACTAGACCAAAAAAATTGCACAGGTTTACTATACAATTGCTTTTCTTCAGATTCTGTGATGTCTGTAATATTTATTATGTATACAACTGAGCAGGAAAGATTATGGTTTTGAGTACTATGGCTTTAGAAGAAAAGGAGAGAACCACCCTATTTTCCAGTCTTCTAGCATTTCCAAGTTCTTAGACTGGTAATATTGGGTAAGTGGAGAAGGGAATTCCAAGTATAATGAGGGATTCTCTCTTTGGGATTAGTCCAAAAGGAATGCCTCCAAGATCCCACTTTCCATAAACTTTTAATTTTGTATTGTCTGCATTAATAATTAATCTGCTGCTTTTACTGAAATTTTCCAAAATATCAAAATATATATATATGGAATCATTATCCTTCAAAGTTCTGATTACATCATCAAATATATGTTAATACCTTATTTTTCTTTTTAGTTGAAGGAATTGTTATTCCTTGCACAGCATGTGTATTGTTGACTTGTTGTAAGAAAGGTTCAAGAACCAATGCAAAGAGCACTGGACTGAGAGGGCAACCTTGCTTGACTCCTTTTTGAATTTTTACTGGGTCTGACAGGAACCCATTAACTAGGAGGCAGGTGGTTGAATTGGCATAAGCGCCTTTGATAACAAAGAGCAGTTTTTTATCTACACCAATTTGCTGGAAGATGTGGAATAGAAAGCCGGACATTATTGAATGCTTGAATAAGGGCTACTGATAGACTACCATTGACTGCTTTTTTTGTGTTAAGTAAGCGGATTAGATCACGTAGCAGAAATAGATTAAATTCTACTGCTCGACCTGGTACTCCATACACCTATGTATCTTTTTCATTCCCACTTTGAGCCTGTTATTGATAATTTGGAAAAATATCTTGTAGTCAGTATTAGATAGAGAAATAGGTCTCCAGCTGCAGATTAGGGTGTGATCTTTATTAGGTTTAGGAATGAGAACAAGTATGGCTTGCTACAAATTCACTTGGTATGTGTCCTGATGAGAGAAAGGAATTAAATAGTGTAACTAGAATGGGAAGAATAAAATCCCAGGCCTCACGATAAAGTTCTATCCCTAGACCATCAGGCCCTAGGGATTTTCTTGTCTGGCATTCTTTATAGGCTGGGGTAACTTCAGATGCTGTAATGGGGCTGTCAAGCCCATCTTGGATATGAACAGGAAAGCCATTAATGTTCCAAGAGTTATAATTTCCAACAGTACTATTGTCTTCAAACAGATTTTTGTAGTGTTTTTAAAAGGTTTTTAAAAGGTTTCAAGGATGTCTTTAGTGGTGGATATGTCTTCTCCATCAACACAGATTTGAGTGATAGTCCTTTCTTTGCAAAATTTTGTAAATTGTCTATTGAAGAATGTAGCTGAAGGGCTATCTGCTAAGTACTGTTCTATTCTTATCTTAAAATTTCTTTCTTCTACTTGTTTCTGCCTTTCCAGTTCTATCTCTATGTTAATGTTTCTAATGGATGTTGCCACATTCTCTACAATTACGTTGGTTTATTGCAAACCAGCTTCTTTCTTATACAGATTTTTCAACTTTTTCCTTTTGAGGAAAGCCTGTTCCTTTCCCCTTTCCATCATATTTTGCTTTACCGCTTGTTTGAATTTTAACCACATATCCCAATTCCAGGTAACATTATTCCAATTCAAACAGAGGGTCTGGAATTTAGTTGAAAAGATCAATGGAAAATTTGGTGGAAGTCTCCATGGTCCAGAAGAGATCTCTACTTTTTCCATGCAGTGGAACTTAAGTATAACTGGATTATGATCTGACATGTCAAGATGTTTTATCTGAATTATCCTGTTTATAAGAGAAGCGATATAAATTCGATCAATACGAGTACCAATACCTTGATTCATGTATGTGTATGCCTGGAGATTAGAATTGCAAATCCTCCATATGTCTACTAGTTGAGCATTGTCAAGACATGTTTTTAACTGTGCGTATCCCACTTTTCCACTCCTCGGGTGTCCTCCTATTTTGTCTAATGTGGGATTTTCAATAAAATTCCAGTCTCCAACTACTATGATGCAGTGGACACCATATAAATATGGCTCCAATTCCTGGAAAAACTTTCGTCTAACTGTTCCATTGGATGGAGCATAAACATTTATAAACCTTATTACACATCCACGGTACTTCCGATTTATTGTCAAGATTCTCCCTTCTGCATCCCTTTGGATGTACAGAATGACCCAAGGAAGGGGGCAAGAATAAGAACTCCTACTCCAGCCCTATTAAATCTTCCAAAACTCCAATAAGAAAGAAGTGGATATCTATCTGTTAAACTTTTTATATCTGCAGAGGTATGTTTCTTGGAGAAACAAAAACTTGATATTATGGCATAGCATAATTTCCATATAGTTTCTTGTTTAATTTGCCTATGGAATCCTCGTACATTTAATGAGGCAATGCAGAAAGAGATGCTATGATTATTGAAGTGTCACTGGTAAGTCTTTAACTTATAATTTTGGATGAACCTGATGAGGTCTTCAATCTGTGAAGAAGCAATTGTGTAACCTGCTTCTTGTAAACTGTTTTCCAGTTTTTTCCAGTTGCTTTCCATTACTTCAATTTCATGGCTATCATTTTTGATTTGGAAGCTAGTTATTTTCTTTTCATGTATATGATAACTGTATTGAGAAAACTTTGAATCAGTAGAGTATATTATATTTTCTTTAATTGTATCTCTTGCTTTCTCTTTATTAGCATGAGTTGGTTCTTCATAATCCATAAACTCTTCTGAGCCTGAAGAGTTTTCATTTGATAATCCACAGTCTTCTTCATCTTTACATTTTTTTATTACTTTTTCTTTTTTGGTTTATCTTCAATTTTTTTTATTAATTCGTCTTTCTTTTTTGATGATCTTATCTGCATATTAAGTTCTTTCAGTTGTCTTACTTGCTTTTGTTTCTTCTCCAAGTTCTCCTTGTAGAACAGTTGAATGTTTTTGCATTTCATTGTGTACCTGTTCAGTTATTATTTTAAGTTCATTATTGGTAATTTTAACTGATGTTCCAGCAGTATTTGACTGGAAAAGTTGCTCCTGCAGATCTGGAATTTTGGGGCTAATTTTTAACTGATTTGGTTGTGCACTTTTTGTGATTTTACCAAGTGTAGTTTGCTTAAAAGCGTCTTTACTAGACTGAATTGAAAATCCGGGAACTCTTCATTATGCCTCTCTGATATATATGATGTTCTAATTGGCTCTACAGGAGCTCCCACTCTTTCTACAAAGATTCTAAAAGGACAGGTGTTAACGCAGTGTTCAGAACTTTCACATTTCTGACAGGGTTTGAGGCACTGATTAGCGATATATCCGATCTCCATACAGTTGAAACATTTAGATTTGGGACAGTTACCACCTAAGTGATTGTATGAACTGCAACGCAGGCATTGACGTTGTACTCCGGGATAGTTTACCATAACTCGGGTTGTACCGATGTTGACAATTTAGTATGGGCATCTTCATATCCATTGTGAAGGTGACATCACCAGAAAACCAATTTGGATCTTCACTTAACAAACCCTTTTGTATATTACTGATCTTACCCCATTTCGAAAATGTCTGCTTAAGAATTTCATTACTATTCTCTATATATTCTATCCGAAATCTTTTGATTTTTACTGTTTTTACTTGGCTCCTGACCATTATAGGAATAACTGTGCTTCCTTCAAAAGTAAAACTCTATAATAGTTTGTCCCTTGTTTTCACATCTTTAACTACAATTAAATATTTCCCTCTGCCATAAGAATAAATCTTGTTTCTGCCAACTATCTCTTTTAAAACCTTAATTACCCGTCTCACTTCTTCATATCCGGGAATTTCAATTCCTAGAGTTTGCACCCTTGGAGGAATTGGTACCATTATCTCAAGTTGGGAAAAAGACTAACCTCTGTGTTTAATTGGAAGAAAAAATTCCTTTCAGTCAATAAGACTGAGAATAAAATAATCCTGTTATGCAGAAATAATTCTGTATCACCAGCAAATGTTTGAGCTACTATAAATGGCAGCTGTGATACCGCTAAAAGTCATCCCGTAATGCAGATGCTAACTGCACTACCAGCTATCCTAATATTGATTAAAAGAAACCAGTGCTAGTGGGGATGAAACCACTACTAGCACCAGTAAAATAAATTAAAGTGAAAAACAAACGAAAGAAAATCTAATCCAGAGTAATTTAATAATAACGTGTGACACCTTTTGGGAACTGGCATATGGAAATATGAGTTCTGCATTGCTTCAACCTTGGTATCACCTCTGGGTCTGGCTCCCACTGAAGAGACTGCAATAAAGGTTGAAACCGGTCTGGGTGGTGATCCTTCCAATAATGCATAGCATTACAGAAGTCTGCAAGGAGATGTGCTTTGCATTATGGGATACTATGGAAAGTGATGAGAACTTAATCCACCTCTGCCATGAGTTGCCCCAGTCCTGAAGATACTTCATGCACAAACTTTGTTTGCTTACACTTGAATAAAGGATTAAACTAAATATATAATTCTGTGCATATATTGCTATTTAGGAAGGGTCCTGTCTAACATTGTTTTTTAAAATATAAGATAGAATATACATTAAATTAAACTTTAATATACTTCCAATATTTTGGCAACGTCACGTTGCCATCTTCAAAGAAACTTACAATAAAGACACGTGCATGCAGGCACTAAACACAGTAAATGAGAAACAAAGTGAGGAAGCTATGGTTTCCCTAAACGTCCTGATGGTGCCCCCTAGTGGGGGGTATTCTTAGCAGTTGGGCTGAAGGTCTCCTGATGTAAGCCTCCCAAATTTGGGGCAGTCTCATGCAACCAAATTTGTTGAGGTGTTGGCATGTTTCTTAGGGCTGAGGCTGATTCCATGAATAGGTTTTAAAATTTAAACTTGCTACGGTGTACTATTGTGGCTTTCTTCCACCGTATTCTGTGGCGTGTATCCAGAGCATGGTCTGCAAGACCGGAATGGCTGTACTGGTGAAACTGGATCTAATCCTTATGTTCTGAAATTCTGATATTCGCTGTCCTGCCTGTTTGGCCAAAGTAGAACAACTTACAGCTGCAAGGTACCTGGTATACGCCAGGTATGTCTAGGGGGAGTGGTTGGTCTTTAGTGGAGCAGATAAGCGATGCCAATTTTTTATAGGGTCTGTAACAAGAGGTCAAGTCATGTTTTTTTAGGATTTTTGTAATTTTTTCCAAGGTGCCTTGGATGTACAGAATGGTAATGGATTTAGAATAATCTTGTTGCGAAGGGGAGGGGGGGTTGTGGTTTACTGGTTTCAATATTTTTTTGGGGATTTGTTTTTTTTTGGGGGGGGGGGGTAGCCATTGGCTGAGAAAGTGATGTGATTTAGTTCATTGGTTAGGGCATTGTCATTTGAACAGATTAGTTTAGCCCTGTTGTATAGTGTCTTAACAACTCCATATTGTTTTGAGGGGTGGGTGGGGATGGTGGGATTGTTGGTGAATGTATCTGCCTGTATGGGTGGGTTTTCTATAAACTGAGAAAACCAAGGTTCCATTAGGCTGGTGGGTGACTAGTGTGTCTAGGAAAGGGAGGCTGTTGTTTTCCTCTTTTTCCCAGGGTGAACTTAATTCTGGGGTGTTGGTTGTTTAAGTGTGTTAAGAAGGAGAGGAGTGTGTCAGAGGTGTGTCAGAGCCATGTGGCCAGATAGCAAACACATCATCGACATAGCGAAGCCATATGGTTGGTTTTTGTGGGAAAGAGTTTAAGGCTTTCTCTTCAAAGGTCTCCATAAAGAAATTGGCCAGGGGTGGGGAACCCATGGCTGTCCCCTCCATTTTGTTTGCAGAATTTTCCCTGCCAAACGAAATAGCCTGAGTTCATTGTGAACTGAAATAGGAAAGATATCGGGAGGAAATTTAGCTTGGATTAGCTCTAAGGTTTCCTTGAGTGGGACATTAGTGAATAAGGAGGAGACGTCAAAGCTGACCATTATGTGAGTATGTTGGAGTGGAAGGTTTTCTATGCTGGCTTTGAAGTGGGCTGAGTTGCCAGTATAGTGTGTGAGCACTTTGGCCAAATGTTTAGCTAATTTGTATGTGGGGGAATCAATGCTATCCACTATGGGGTGTAATGGCACATTATGTATTTTTGGATATATAGTGTGTGAGCACTTTGGCCAAATGTTTAGCTAATTTGTATGTGGGGGAATCAATGCTATCCACTATGGGATGTAATGGCACATTATGTATTTTTGGATATATAACTCTATACCTTCCCCCCATAAATACAGGGGGGGGGGTTAGAGTTATATGGTTTTAATTTGTTAGTAACTTCCACAGGCCAAGAAGTGACCTCCTTAAGGAGCCTGTGGAGTTTTCTAATTTGTGGGTTGGTAGGATTGTATTCAATGGGGAGGTAAGTAGCCCAATATAATAGAGCATTAAGCTTACCAGTGTAGTCCGTTTGGTTGAGTACTACGGTGGCATTTCCTTTATCTGCTTTGGTGATTATTAATTCTTTTTTTTTTTCTCATTTCATGCAGCGCTTTATACTCTAAATGGTGATGGATTATTCTAAATCCATCACCATTCCTTACATCCGAGGCACCTCGGAAAAAATTACAAAAATCCTAAAAAAAAACATGACTTGACCTCTTGTTACAGACCATATAAAAAATTGGCATCCCTTATCTGCTCCACTGAAGACCTACCTGGTGTATACCAGGTCCCTTGCAGCTGCAAGTTGTCCTACTTTGGCCAAACAGGCAGGACAGCAAATTTCAGAATACAAGGACTACATCTGGTTTCACAATAAATTTCACAGAATGGCTGTACTGCAAGACCAGTACAGCCATTCTGGTCTTGCAGACCATGCTTTGGATACATGCCACAAAATACGGTTTAAGAAAGCCACAATAGTACACTGTAGTAAGTTTAAATTTGAAAGACTATTCATGGAATCAGCCTCAGCCCTAAAAAAAAAACATGCCAAACCTCAACAAATTTGGTTGCATGAGACTGCCCCAAATTTGGGAGGCTTACATCAGGAGACCTTTGGCCCAACGGCCAAGAATACCTACATAGCCCACTTGGGGGCACCATCAGGACTGTTACGAAAACTATAGCTTCCTCGCTTCGTATTTAGTAAGCATGTACAACCAACGTCTAAGCCTTTCTACGAGAATTAAAATATAAGAGGCATGTGAGTTGTATATTTGACTTGGTTTTACTAATTTCTTTTTCCAAGCCAAAAATTGGTATGGCCTAGGTTTTTCTGAAAATAAAAATAATTTTTAAAAAATTTGAATTTTTTTGTATCGCCATAGATGTAAAGTTTTATGAGTAACTGCATGAAAACACTAACTTCATATACTTCAAATGGGTAAAAAAGATAGTTGTGATCAGTTTGTGAAAATGATGTAAAAATTTATTCCAATAATAACTGAACATCTGTCAAATTATTTTATGTGTCATTCATAGTAATCATTAATTATGAAAATAATCAAGTTTGAAATGTAATTCTTATAGCGATAGTTTATCTAACAGTGACTCATTTGCTAAATAAGGCAGAGTAACTTGAAGGTTAGGATTTTCTTTCATAGCACCTAGTGTTGCCTCGATTGAATTTATATTTCCTGCCCAACATCTGCGTGCTACCTAAATAAAGGAAATATAACAGTTTGTATTATTTTTCATTGTTATTTATTAAAAAATAACAATAAAGCTATACAAAGAAATAATTTCATTTTGAACCATCTAGGCCAGTGCTTCTCAAACTTCAGATAGCTGCATACCCCTTCTTAAATTTTCATTATTACCAAGTACCCCCTTATCAAAATAATAAATATTTATTTTTAATAGAACAAAATTTGGAATATGTTCCTCTTCATTTCCTGTCCATGAAAATTCACATTTCAAGTAATTCGTATCATACTTATGAAGATTTTTCATCATATTCCTAATTGGTTCTCTAGAGATGTCAGACGATAGACCCTTGTCAATTTCATTTGATCCAGATACGATATCAACGTTTTCTTGTTGCTTACAGCTACTTATATTTGCTATATTGCTCTCTTTTGTGTGTTTTATAAATCCAGTCATTCCAGATGATCCATATTTAAGAATTTGAACGCTAAAAAAATTACTGTATTTACTTGAATATAACTCGCACTTTTTTCCCAAAATTAAAGTTAAAAAAGCTTGGTGCGAGATATATGCAGGGATTTTCGTAAACTAAAGTTTTCAGAAGAAAACTGAAAATGGTGTAGTTTGCCAAGAAGCTCCTATTTGCCATCACTACTTTTGGCATCGAGAGCAGTTTCCTTGTGTGTGCATCGTCAAAGTCATCCACTCGAATAGCTTCATCTTTTTAAAAATTACAGGACTTGAGATATGTAATGAACAATCCTTCACAATTGACTGAGAAGTGAAAGTAGAACGTGAAACGGACAGCAATAGTAGGCTGTAGAGATAGAGCAGATATGAAGAAGTGCATATGATTGGTGCAGTATCAACAAAAGATTGCACAAACCAAAGACAAAAGCAAGCCACCAATTGAAATGCTAATTCTCTTCAACCGAATTCCATAATATCTAAAACACATTCATGACTGGGTGGTGTCAAGCAAAACCATATGTTGCCTGTGCAAATATGGTTTTCAGTATAGTGACACGGTTGGGGAGGGTGTGTTGTTTGCCGCAGGGAGCGAGTTACTATCGGCACGATGTTCACAACATCCTCGTGATAGTAACTCGCAATTTCAGTAGGAGAATTCATACATAATATATAATTTATTGAGAAATATATACGTTTAAAATAATTCTTTTTTTCTTAATAATGATTCCATGCGTTAATGATGCATAACCGAAAATTGCCACGTACCCCCCGAAGCCCGTTTGCGTACCCTGGGGGGGGGTACGCGTACCACACTTTGAGAAACACCGATCGCGGCCATAGAAACTATCACATTTTTATTTCATATACGTACTGACATAACATTGAATTATGACAACATAAAAGTATCATAATATGGCAGACTGAGTATATGGTTGTGTCAACCAGAGTGTAAAAGGTTACAGAGAAAAAGTAACAATATCATAAGTACCTCCATGTTGGTGCTCAAGGACACAAATGATTAAGTTGTATAAATAATGGCAGAAACGGACAAAACTAAAGAAATATGAACAGTGGTTGAAGAATGCAATGCCTCACATGAATTGATGTGCTGTGAAGTAACTGTGCAAACAGCATAACATAGGATGTGCAATAAGTATATCCCAGATAATGTTCTGGGTTTAGCAGAGCTGAAGGGATGAAAAACACCATTATATGCTGTATATATAACACACAGGACAAACAGCTCAACTCATTCTTAATACCATTATGAGTAATTATGGATATGAAGTGTTAGAGAACTTACTTTAATTAGATTAAAATATTTTTTAGTTTTATTCTTTATATCAGTGCACAGCATAATCATTCCACTGGTCAGAATTAGGGATGCTGCTAGTTATTGATCACCACATGACTTGTGGCCAACCAGCAGTAATAGAGGAGATCATATTGTACCTGTTCCTCAACAGTCTGCCAGGATGAAAATGCACCATGCCACTACTCTTGAATGGCTGAAGGATTCATCAAATCCTAAGCCATTTGAACACCTGTAGGATACTTTAGAGCATGCTAAGACCTCCCAGGCAAAAGAATGTAGAATGCCTTATGTCATGGCTACATATCCACACTCGTGTCATTGAGTGGAATCACCACCACAATAGGTCTGAGTGTTTATCTTTGAATTAAACCATCAGTCTTTTGCAGTAAACAACTCATTACTCTAGACAGAAGGGTTGTCTAGAGTAACGAGTCTCATTTCCTGCTGCACTATGCTGATGGCCGGGTTCACATTTGGCATAAAATCCCTATACCTGGGTTGCACGGTTGTGGTTGAACAGGCTGGTGTTACGGTCTGGAGAGTTTTTTCCTGGTACATCCTAAGTCTGTTGGTTATCATCCCACAAGCACTGAATGGTTGCTATAGGGACCTGTTAGGAACCCTTTCTTATCTGCAGGAGGTCTACTCTGACCACAATGCCATCTTGCAACAGGACAATGCACCTTGTCATCAGGGTACAACTACTGAGTGGTTGGAAGAACATGACAATGAATTCACCACATTGCCTTCACCCCCCCAAACTCCCCTCCCCTGACTGTAACTCATTCGAACATGTGTGGGACATGCTAGAACGGGGTGTGAGAACCTGTTAATCCTGCTCCACAAAATGAGCATGAACTGATGGAGTTGCTGCAGCAGACATGGGTCGAGTTACACAGGCTTGGAACATGCAGTTACGAACACGGAGGATAATAAATTTAGTTTAATCCTTTATCCAAGTGTGAGCAAACAAAGTTTGCGCCTGAAAGTATCTTCAGGACTGGGTTAAGGTGGTACAACACCAGAGCAACTCGTTGCAAAGGTGGAGCAAGCTACCAACACTCCTATCTCAGTACCTCCTATAATGCAAAACACATCTCCTTGTGGCTATGTCTAATGTTATGCATTAAGGGAAGGGCCACTACCCAGACTAGTTTCGACCTTTATTGAGGTCTCTTCAGTGGGAGCCAGGCCCAAGTGGAGATATCAGGCAGAAGCATTAGCAGGTCATCTCTACCTACAGGAATTGCCAATTGGTGTGCCACCCTTTTTTAATAATTTACTCTGGATTTAGAGAAAGATGTTGAAAGTTTATTTTTCACTTGGTTAGAGTATAATAAATTTAGTTTAATCCTTTATCCAAGTGTGAGCAAACAAAGTTTGCGCCTGAAAGTATCTTCAGGACTGGGTTAAGGTGGTACAACACCACCTTAACCCAGTCCTTAACCTGGTGTTGTACCACCTTAACCCAGTCCTTAACCTGGTGTTGTACCACCTTAACCCAGTCCTGAAGATACTTTCAGGTGCAAACTTTGTTTGCTCACACTTGGATAAAGGATTAAACTAAATTTATTATACTCTAACCAAGTGAAAAATAAACTTTCGAACACGGAGGATGTTTAACACTTTGTGGAAACTGTTCCTGGGCATCTGCAAGACGTGATTGCACAGAGAGGTAGACCTATGCGTTATTAGCATATTGCAAAAATGTTTTCCCATTTCATTCTGTAATAATGTTACTGTTGAGTTAGACAAGGGGAATGGATATATCATGATACTTTTGAATTTTGCTAAGGCTTTTGACAAATACAGCATGGAAGACTATTGCATAAATTAGAGAATATGGGATTTGGTTATAAAATATTGGCATGGATGAGAGGATGGCTGCCTGACAGATATTAAAAAGTGGTATATGGGGATGTGAGTCTTCATGATTTAAGGTAACCAGTGGTGTGCAACAAGAATTAGTCCTTGGTTCATTGTTGTTCATTCTGTGCATTAATAACATTAGGAAATATTTGGCATGTCTTATGACTGGTAGCTCAGCAGCACTTCCTTCCCTTCTTCTCTCCTTTATTTTGAAGTATGTTTTTAGTCCAGTGCTTTGTTTTATTTGATCAAAGTTTCTTTTCCTTGGTCTTTCTCTTTTGATTTTGCCTTCTATTATTCTTCTTGTCAGACTTTCATGTCGTAAGATAAGTCCAATCCATCTGTCTCTCATCATCAAATTCCTGATATATATATATATATATATATATATATATATATATATATATATACCCTCAAGGAGTGTACAGGATATGATAGTACTACATGAAAAATTACATCATCACTAATTTATCTACAATTTTAATCCAAGTCTGTTACCTATAAAGACTCCAACATTATCAGATCATATTTCTATCTTCTAAGGCACTTTTTACCGTATCAATCCACCTATATCTTGGTCTTCCTCTGGGTCTTTTTCCTGTCAACCTAGCAGAGAACACTTGCTTTGCTAATCTGTCCTCTCTCATTCTATTTAAGTGACCATACCATCTAAGATTAGCTCTGCTAACGCATTCCTGGATGCTGACAATATTAGGTTCTTTCCTAATATCCTCGTTTTTAACATGATATTGCCAATGATGCCATCTGATTTTGTGTTTAGACTTTTCTCTCTTATTCCATATAAATTTATTCTATTGTCTATTTCCATATTTAATTTATCATCTTCACTAAAAATTGTGCCTAAGTAGCTGAAATGTTTACTTCTTCTATAGGTTCTTCATTCACAATGCAGTGATATTTTCAATGTTTCTGCCTTTTTAATGCTGACCTTCATACCATATCTATTACAACATTTATTCACTTTAGTCAGGGAATCTTGCAGACTTGTAGTGCATTTATTTAGAAGTATAACATCATCCACATAAAGCAAAGAGCTGAGATTAACATCTCCAATTTTGATATCATTAATACCACCTTCCTTCATAATGTTATCCATACAGATAGTGAATAACAGAGGGGATAAAGTACATCCTTGTCTGATACCAGATTTAACATTAAACCACCTTCCTGTAATTCCTTCAATTCTAACTGCTGACTTATAACTCAAATAAAGACTAAGTATATAACTGGATACACCATATAACCGGAGCGTTTCAAATAGCTTCTCTCTTGGCACCTTGTCATATGCCTTTTCCAGAATTACAAAGCTTTGTTATATTCCTATGATTTCTCAACTATCTGTCGTAAAGTGAAAATATGATTCTGATAGTCTCTATTTGGCCTGAATCTAGCTTGTTCTTCACCAAGCTTTCCTTCCAAAATCCTTATCAACCATTTCTGAAGTATACTTGCATATATAGCTCTAAGCCACGCTTACTCAAACAATTACGCATAAGTATATATGCGTAATTGTTTGAGTAAGAGCGGCTGTAAACGTTGTACGCTACCAGTATTATTAGTGTGGGTGATTTTTCTTGATTAAAACTAAATTACGAAATCGTTATTATTAGACCTAGTAACCTGCAGAAGAGAAAAAAAAATAAAATGGCGGTGACATTGTCATTCCATGATTTTAATTTAGATTTCGGTCGTTTCGTTAAGTGTGAGATCTGTTATACGTATGCCTTGGAGTACATAAATGATTTGTGGATATTTAGTGATGATGGAAGAAGGGTGTGTGCGAAGTGTGACTTGAATGAGGAACGATGAATGCAAATATGAAATTAATGACAGAAACTGTGAGTACACGTTTGAAAGGGAAGTATGGTGAGAAAGAGAGGCGAAAAGTTAAAAAATCAGGAAAAAAGAAAAAGAGAGATTTGAAAACCGTAACGGATGTTAAAAGGGACAAAAGTGAGGCAGAAAGAAACGAAATTGAGAGAACGAATGAAAGTAGAAATGGCGTAATGCAGAAATCGCAAGTGAAAAAAATCGAAAGAATAAATGATAGCAAAAAAAGAATGAATGATGGTGAAAGTTGGACGCATGTCGGACCGAAAGTACTGAAACAAAGAAAGATAAATGACAGTAAACGTGAGAAGAATGATAGCGAAAGTTGGACGCATGTTAGTCCTAAAGTACGGAAACAAAGAAGGATGAATGAGAGGGAAAGTGAGAAGAGGGGGGGGGTCGAGAGTTAGAAAGATTTAATGATAGAATGTGTCGCGAGATTCAGAAGGTGATTTGGATTGGATGAGGCAAGAAATGAAATTAAAAGAATTAAGGTCAAAACTATTAAAAAAAATCATGATGGCATGAAAGAGTTAATGAAAGATGAGCCAGTGGTGTTGTATGGCGACTCCATTATTAAAGGTGTGCTAGAGGATAAAATGCACAAGGTATGTTTTCCAGGCGGTAAAATGAGTAGAGTGATTGAGGCATTGGATATGAGGTGGGAGTGAGCAAAAGAGTTAATTGTATTAATTGTACAAATGATTAGAGAGAGAACAAAGAGCATGTCAAAATGAATGTCAGGAGACCGCTTGGAAAGATAAAAGAGAATAGTGTGACAGGAAGGGTAGTCAGTGTGTTTCCTAGCTATGATTGTGGTGAAATGAGGCAGAGAGCAAGGATTATGAATGATATTCTGGCTGAAATGTGTGAGGAGATGGGAGTACAGTTTGTTAATGTGTGGAATGAGTTTGAGGGACGAAGTGAGCTGTATGGAAGTGATGGACTGCATTTGAGTGGTTATGGTGTGAGTCACTTGGAGAGACTGCTGCTGGAAGGTAGAGAAGTAAATAGAGAGAATGAATCAGATCGAGAGGGGGAGTGATGTGGAAGAGCAGGAGAGATTGAAGAAGTGGAAATGAATGGGGAAGTGAGTGGCATGAGTATAGAAAATGAGAGAATGGGTGTGCAAGAGGAGCAGGGAAACGGGGAGGCTCAGGGTGGACAGGGGTACACAGCGTGAGAAAGGTGGATGCTCCAAGAGGAGGTGAGAGCATGAGTAGGCAGGAAAGAAATGGGATGACCAGGAATCAAGAGGAAACAGATGGAATTGCAAAGGGTTCTGAAATGAAGAAGCAAAAAGGGAAATGGCCCCAGTCCGGCATGGAGAGATCACATCGAGTGGGTGGTATCAGTTGAACTATCTGTAGATCCAGAAGCTGATGGATCTACAGATAGTTCAAGTAGATCCAATGCTAGAAGTATAAGAAACAAGGCGGATGAAATGGTTGCACTAATTGCGTCTGTGCACCCAAAGATTGTCAGAATAAGTGAGACATGGTTAGATGAGGACGACATCCTGACAGGAATAGAGATGGAAGGGTATGATGTGTTTCGTGAGGATAGAAGGGGTAAAAAGGGAGGGTGGGGGAGTACTATTGATGATAGATAAAGAGTTATGTCCATACAAGGTAGAGATGCAAGAGGGAAATAGGGCCAGTCGTTTTGAGGCAGTATGGTGTGAGATAGAGGTGAATAGAATCAAATACTTGATGGGATGTTGTTATAGACCTGGTAATGTGGATGGTGGTGATAGTGAAATGTATAGTCAAATAAGAAAAGGGTGATCATTATGGGTGATTTTAATTCTGGCAATATAGACTGGAATGAAGAGATAGCAACTGGAAGTAAAGAAAATGCGTTTCTCGAGTTTTTGAGGGATAACTGCCTCAGACAGCATGTAACAGAGGGCACACGAGGATTAAGGGTCTTGGATTTGGTCATCTCATCAGAGGATGTAATTATAAATAAAGTGTCAAATCATCCACCAATTGGTGAGAGTGACCATGAGGTGATTACCTGGGTGGTTGCCAGCAATGCAAGGACCCATGTGAAAAAAGAGTATATGTGGGACTACAAGGGGGGGTGATTATGAAGAGCTCAGGAAACAGCATGGAATGAGGAGTTAGCTGGAAAAGAGATCAATGCAGCTTGGGGGATTTTCAAAAATTATTTAGTAGATGCAATGTCTAAATGTATACCATGGGTGAGAAGGTTAAATAAGGTAGGTGTGAGATGGATAAATAAAGAGATTAAGCATGCGATACAGAGAAAAAGGGCATTGTGGAGGCAGCATAAGAGAAGTGGAAGTAACCAATTTCATGAGGTCTACAGAGACCAACCAAGGAGGGTGACTTGGTTGGTGAGAGTAGGTCAAGAGAGTTATGAACAGCAGTGCTAATGAAGCCAAAAAGAATCCTAGGGAGTTCTTTCGATATGTAGCCAGCAAAAGAAAGAATGATTATGGAAGGATGACATTGATTGGAGGAAATGGTATAAAGACAGCTTATGCAGAATGTGTGGTGGATATACTTAATGAGCAGTTCATAAAGATCTTTCAATCTTGTGAATGTGACTTCAGGGAGAGATTGAGAGCAGTTGATGATGGGGAGGAGAGACTGACTGTAAGTGAGCAAGAATTGTTTGGGGAGTTGAGTAAACTAGATGTAAATAAGGCTGTGGGATTTGATAATATATCACCGCGTATTCTGAAGGAATGTGCCAGGGAGTTGACACCTGCCTTGACATATTTTTTTAATACGAGTCTTGCACTTGGTCAAGTTCCTACGAATGGAAGGAGGGCAAGATTGTGCCACTTCATAAAGGAGGTGATCGAACTCAAGCATCAAACTATAGGCCTATCTCTGTGTCAAGTGTTGTGGTTAAGTTGTTGGAGAAGCTTGTGAGAACTAGGATCCAGAGTTGGGTTGACAACAATGATATAATCTTTGATGGACAGCATGGATTTGCTAAAGGGAGATCATGTTTTAGTAATCTACTTACTTATTACAATAAAGTGACTGCTTCCTTGGACAGAGGAGAAGAATACACAGTAATATACTTGGATTTCGCAAAAGCTTTTGATAGAGCACCTCATGATAAGTTGACAGTCAAACTAGAGCAGATGAGGTTGGATATTAGATTAGTGCATTGGATTGGAGACTGACTATCTGATAGGTATCAACAAGTTGTGTATGGGGATGTGATATCCAGGAAAAGGAAAGTCACTAGTGGAGTGCCTCCATTACTATTTAACTTGTATATTAATGATATTGGCAAAGATTTGGATGGAGATATTCAGTTGTTTGTAGATGATGCAAAGTAGGGACGAACCATAAAGAGTAGTGAAGATGTTGTGGCCTTGCAAGAAGACTTGAATAAATTGAATGATTGGGCAAGCAAATGGGAATGCAAGTTCAATGTTGCAAAATGTAAGGTTTTAAAATTTGGAAAACAAAGATTGGATGCAGAATTTATGCTTTTTGAGAATATATTGTTGGAAGTAGAGGAAATAAGAGATCTGGGGGTGATAGTAGATAAGGATCTAAAATTTAGGGGACACATCGCCAAAATTGTGAAGACAACACAAAGGCTTCTGGGAATGATGCGGAGGACACTGACGTGTAGAAGTAGGGAGATTCTTGTTCCACTGTATAAGGCTCTGATTAGGCCACACATGGACTATTGTGCCCAGATTTGGTCACCAGGTTTTCAGAAGGATGAAGAGATGTTGGAAAGGGTCCAAAGGTGACTGACTAAGGTAGTTTCTGACCTCTGGAATGTTGAGTATGAGGAAAGATTGAGAAGATGTAATTTGCAGAGTCTGGTGGAGAGAAGGAAGAGGGGAGATATGATAGAGAGACCCACAAGTTGCTAAGGGGTTGTTATAAGATCAATGGTGGAGAAGTTCTACAGAGAATAGTGGGAGATCAGGGGAGAACCAGAGGTCATTCCTGGAAACTGTATAAAGAGGGTGTGAGTAGGGGAGTGAGAGGCAGGTTTTTTTTCGTGCAGAGTTGTGAATGATTGGAATGCCTTGCCTGAAAGTGTGGTGTCTGCAAGGAGTTTGAGTTTGTTTAAGACACGGTATGATGAGATGTGTATGTGATAAAAGGACCTCCCAGATGAGTCTTTGACTCCATGAGGTCTTGTTTAATAATAATATCTTACCAGAAATACCTCTGTAATTCTGTCTCTTCTTGTTATTAATATCTTTATGAGTGTTCTGGGTTCATTTACTTAAGTACTTCTTCATTAGATTTTTTTTTTTGTCTGTCCATTTTATCTTTTGCATTCATCTGAAACACCACATTTCAAATGCCTCCTGTTCCCATTGTCCATGTTTCGCTCCATAAAGTACTATACCTCATATATAAGTTTTTAGAAGTTTTTTCCTTAGTTCTACACTTAAGTTTCCTTTTAATACCCTTTCCATTTTATTGGTTTTTGTTATGCCTATTCTTATCTTTGTATTTTGTTGATCTTCCTTCCTCATTTGTTGTACTCCCTAGGTATTTGTAATTCTTTACTTATTTTATCTCTTTCCCATTTAATTTAATTGGATTTGGCATACAACTATTTGCTGGTGATGCAAAGATAGGCAAGGTAATCTGGAATTCGGCTGATATACAATACTTGCAGAAAGACTGGAATTGTGGGCATGTGAAAAGGGCTGTCATGCCAATGTTTGTAAATGTCAAGTCCTGCACTTTGGTGTGATTAGATATCAAATGTATATTGTGGGATTATGCTAGAAGAAACTGATTGGGCCAGGGATCTTGGAGTATTAGTAGACAGGAAGTTGAAGTTCAAGGGTCATATAGCAAAGATTGCAAATACAACCCAGAGAAAAACTGCAATGTTGAAACAAACCTTGACATGTAAAAATTAGAAAATCATTTTGCCTCTTTACAAAGTCTTGATAAGACCTCACTTGGACTATTATGCATAGGTTTGGTTTCCATGATGATTCTGATACAGTGGAGAGAGTGCAAAGGAGTGTGTATTCCACAATCCTGATATCAAAAATGATATCAGGATTGTGGAATACTTGATTATGAAGACAGAGTGAGAAGTTGTAGACTGCAGACACCAGCAAACAGGAGAAAGAGGGGGGGGGGGTGATATTGATTGAGACTCAAAAATCTCTGAATGGGTCATATAGGATTGCAGTGGATGGGATTTTTCATTTTATGGAGGATACAAGGGCATCCTTGGAAGTTGAAAATGAATGCTGTCAGGGTTAGATTTTTCTCTCTTGGAGTGGTGCATGATTGGAATGAATTGCCTTTGGATGTGTGTGTGTGTGTGTGTGCATGAATTCAAGAACAGATATAACAGCTGGTGTGGAAAGCATGGCTTCCTTCTATGAGTTCTACCAAATTTGTTACAGCTGTTATACAATTTGATTACATAATCCTGGAGACTTGCATTGTATTTGTTTGGGAGCATAAAGCAAAGAGCTAAGTTTGATATCTCCAATTCTGATATCAAAGTTAAATGCCACTTTTTTTTGTCATAGTGTGATCCATTTAGATGATGACAGTGGAGATTGTGTGCACACTTGGTCTTACACCTGAATTCTACATCTAATCACTTTCAATTATTTCAATATTTTAATTACTTTCAGTTCTAACTACTATCTTACAATTTAAATATAGACTGTGTACTGTCTATGTTGTGTGTATTCTGTATAATTTTCCATTTACCACATATAATTCTAGCATTCTGAACACCTTTTTCCAGATCTGATTTTATTGTCATTTTATTTTTAATATATTTTCATTTATTTTGTGATCAAACAGTGTATATTTATGGTTTGTCACTGTTTCTTTATATCATGTTATGCAATGTGAGTACTGCTAAAATATATTTTTTTAAACATGTTTAGTTTTTGCTTAAATCTTTTTTCATCTGCACAAGATATTTCATATCTAAGGTAATTAAAAATTTTCATTCATTCATTCTGTTATTTTAATACTGACAAGTTTTATTTATTGCAATTTGTCCACAGAATGCTTCCAAATAAGCTATTGCATTTAAATTATATATCACATTCTGTTATTTCCAATATCTGATATCACTTGATTGTCTAAATAATTCCTGTATTTTTATAAAAACATTTTGTATCTTTATTTTAGAAAATGCACATTAATACTTACACCATTGCTGACATCCCAAGATAGTACCATCCTAGCTTTTTTTGCAGCATCCTGTGAATGAAAAATAGGATTATGAGTCACTTAAAAGGCCAAAAACTGAAGATACATAAGGGAAACAAGGTTTTTGTTTCTCTTAGTACCTTCATCTTTATGGGATCTTGCAGACTTCATATCTCAATAGCACTCTTTCAAGGGACAGTTAATATACCTTGCACAAGCCATATAAAATAAAAATAAGTTATTTATTAAAATAAAGAGCCAAAAGGTTTCAGTTTGGTGATGCAAAGTAATATAAATAAAGTGAATATTAGATCCAGCATTATTTCAAAGCCAAATGTAGAAACTATGAAAGTTTCATAAAATAAGTTGACCAGAGAGCATACAGGAGCATACTCGCCAGCATTCACGGCCTGGTCAACTTATTTTTATTCAACTTTCATAGTTTCTACATTAGGCTTTGAAATAATGCTGGATCTAACATCCACTTATATAAAAATAAGTTATTTTTAAATAACAAAAAAAACATCTGTATTATTTCCGTTTTTTTAACTGGATAGAAAATCAAGAGCATGGTTTTTTTGCTTCTATGTTCGCAATATCTATGTCATTTGAGAGTAATAAACCCTGTTGCATATCAGTTCAATGCATTTCTGATGATGATTTCGGAATTTATGCATATAAGCATTCAATACCTTTAACTTTAGTATTTATCATTATTAATCCTTGGGACTAGCTTATGGGACACACCTAGAGGGAATATCCTCAGGACTACACATGGCCTCTGCTATGGGTTGATCTAAATATTGACATTTCCAACTATAAACATCTAATATCAACATAAGCTCCTACATTTTTCACTTAAGAAACTCTTCTAGTCAAGAGTGAAAAACTCTAGTTAAAGGTTTTTAATTTTTTTTTTTTTTTTAGAAATTTGCATATTCCTACAAAAAAAAAAAAAAAGTAAAATAAAGACTACTAACTAGTTACATTATCAGTCTATGAAAAAAGTGTGTATCAAAGCAGTTACAAACTTGAATGAAAAAAAAAAAAATACAGTTGGATTCCTGGAATAATCATAACTTCAAGTGTACTTCTGTTCCCATTTGTTTTGGAGAATAAACACAGATCGAATGCAGTTGAGGACCATCAAACTTTATGCAATATATGAAAAAAAAATAACAAACTGAAAGATGAAATTATTTATAATTATTTTATACAGAGCTGGAGTTTTCATATTTTCTGGTGAACCTCCACATCAAATTAATTGATAGAACATTAATCTGAATGACTAAGTAATACACAATGTTAATTTTTTTTTTTTTTAATTTTGTGGCAATGTTTATAAATGAATTTTTTTTATTTGATTAGGAAACTTTTTGCCATTTGGAAAGACTAAATCCAACATTTATGGCCAGAGGCTTGAACATAAATAATTCAGAATATAAAATCATAAAGACCATTAATCACCTTACCAGCCATTATGGATCAAATACACATCCTCATACGCTTCGTATCCATCATATATTTAAATGTAATATCAATGGTATTACAATTTTAATATGCACTTCGCACCCATGATAACTTTGACGTCTATAGACGTCTTGGCTGGTAGCATGGTTATCATTGAGGACCTCTAACGGACAGGTGAAGAATACAGCCTTTTTATGCCTTCCAATGGTATGGCCTATTACCACAAAAAGAACAGGACAAATAAGTGCATATTCTTGTTGTTGTAAATGGATGTCTTCCTAGTTGGAGATGACTTCATTTTATTGGAGGTTTGAAGTGACTGATTTCTTTGAGACTTGAAAATAATATTTGTTTCCCTATGTCAAGTTACCAGCAGACAATAAGTATCCTAGTTGAAAAGCAGTCACCTTTACTAGATTTGCCTCTTTTAGTAGGTAGTGGAAACTAAAACAACAACTTGAGAGAAAAGAGTCATCCCCTCACCTACAAAGTACACATTATTAGACAAAATTAAAGAATGAAGATTATTTTAAAAGAACTAAAAATAAAATCAATATAAGAAAACTAAACAAATAAAAAAATGGATGTGCATGTAAACCAAATGACCAACACCTGATACCTTAAACAATTAATAAAATATAAAGCCGAGTAGAACTCAAAAGAGGCTATTAGATTAAAAAAGAGACTTTTTTAATCTAATAGCCTGGAAAATAGATCGTAAAGTCTATGTCCATATTCAGCATTATGATGAAGTGGCTGATGCCATGGGCTGTAGAGCAGGGTTCTTGCTTTGATTCTCTCACTCTCTTTTCATGCAGTGTAATTGAAATCCTTCAAGGGAATGTCAAATGTGCTCGAACACCCAAAACCTCCATTGAGAAGCTTCCTGATTGGTGATGCACAATCTCTTATGATTATGGGGGTAGTCCAGTAAGCTATAAGAAGCATGTCATAGAAGTCGGACATGTTGCCTAGAGAGCTCAGACTAAGTTTTCAACTAATTACAGTAACCATAAAAAAGTACAACAAATGCTCATTGTTACTGTGGTTAAAATACCTCTCTCAAAATTTAACTTGAATAAAAATTAAAAATCCCAACTAATAAAATATAAAAAATACACTTCAACATTTACAGTATATAATTCTAATATAAGCAATGTACATCATCACCTACAGACATCTTGACCATACATCTTGAACTCCATTTTTGATTGTGGTTAATGGATATCAGCAAGTTGCATATGGGGGGTTGCGGTATCCCAAAAGAAGAAAGGTACTAGAGGTGTGCTGAAGGAGTCTATTTTGGTTCCCTTGTTGTTTAACTTGCACATTGATGATATTAGGATAATTTTAACTGAAGATTTTAACTGCATATTCTAAAAAACTGGGGAGAACAGGAAACTTAGCCAAAAATTCTACAAATAATAAATGTTTCCCCAACATAAGTGTTATTCTGTAATAATTTTATCATTATGTTGTCTACATAAGTTTCAATATATTCTAAAAAACTGGGGAGAACAGGAAACTTAGCCAAAAATTCTACAAATAATAAATGTTTCCCCAACATAAGTGTTATTCTGTAATAATTTTATCATTATGTTGTCTACATAAGTTTCAATATTTAGATCTACGGGGGAAAACATGAATAGGTCTTTATATCCATATGCAATCTCACCATCATCTATGTCAAAAACCTGACACTGTTAATGATACCGGGACAATTTTAACTAAAGATGTACAATTGTTTGCAGATTCTACAAAACTGGGGAGAACAATTGAAGTACAGGAGGAATTGAATAGATTGCATGAGGATGAATAGAACTGTCAGTTCAGTGTTGCAAAGTATAAGGTTCTGAAATTTGATGGGAACAATGGGATGCAAGGTCTACACTTGGTGAGGAGACAAGAAATCTGCATGGTGGACAAAGAGCTGAAGTTTCAAGGGTCACATTTCATGAATTGTGAAGTCATCACATCAGATAATGCAATGATGTAGAGGACCTTAAATTCAGAAATAAAGAGGTTCTATTGTATAAGGCTTTGATCATGCTTCATATAGAGATTACTGTGCATAAATTTGGTCATTTAATTTTCATGGCAATGAGGATATATTAACTATAGCAACTGGTGTTTGGAATGTTAGGTATAAAGACAGGTTTACAAAAAAACCTTTCGTGGGTAGGAATGAGATTATGTAATTTGCAAAACCTTGTGAGGAGAGAGAGGATGTGATTGATGAGATGTTTGTTACCAGGTTAACATAGAATGGAAGAGGGGGGGGGGGTAGAACAAGAGTCCATTCAAACTGTATAAAGACATGAACAAAGAAGTAAGTAGCAGGTTCTTTGAATGGAGAGGTGGGTGGAATTTCATGCATTGCCTGACAGTGTGGTTAATATGGACATACTGAATGAGTTTAAAGCACAGTTTGATGAGCTATGTGTGTGTAACAGTGTACTTCCTGCAATAGGTCAAGTGTTAATAAGCACAAGAATTTGTCTGGGAGATAATTCATACATATGTTATAACTAAAGGCAATATATAATCCGGTTTGGTTGGGCGAGTGGTTAGCGTATCTGCTCTCCAGCCAAAAGTCTGCGGGTTTGAATCCTGCTGTAGGCATGAATGTTTGTAATGGCGTGGGTGTAGATGAAGAAGGTAGTTGCGAGTGGAGTGGAAATGTAGAGTAGATGCCCTCCCTCAATGAGTCTTTGGACTCCCTGGAGGTGTTACAATAATAATAATCCCTAGGAAATTTGTTGTCAAAGGAAGAACAAGTCACAGACTCAGCTGCTCTCAGTATACAGAAAAGTAGAGTCATAAAGTAATTTGTTTGCAAATATGCATGAGTACAATATAATTTGAAGGAAAACAATGAATGAAATTTCTTGTGAATTAATTGGTGCACCTGTCACCAGTGGTATTTTTAAAAAAATTTAGATACTTAAAAGCTTTAATATCTTACTTCTGTTCCATCTAAAACTAATCCAAATCCTCCATTAATAACTTCTCCCCTGAAAAAAAAAATAAAAAAATAAAAATAAATATATATATAAACTTTATATATACAAACATCGATATAATTAATGAAAAAATGTAACAAGAAATAAAGCAGAAAAACAATTGAAAAATTAAACAAAATATAGCTTATAACATGTACTGCACTCGGTTCCATGAAGCCCTTTGGAAAGACATGGGCTCAAATCCCATCTAGAATATGAAAGCTTTATCAGTACTTTTCAAATGAAGGAAAGTTAGCTGATCTAATATATGGAGGTAGCAGGGTTCTGCTCCTGGAAACTTGGTTTTTTCATCCCATAACCAGGCAAACTAGTCAGAAGAACACATGAAATTTACACACCAAAATATATATTTATTATTATTATGGGTATCTCCATGGAGTCAGTAGACTCATCGTGGGAGACCCAAACTATCAAAACAATATCTATCATACCTCCTTTTGAATTCATTTACAGACAAAGAACTCACAACTGAGTCAGGCAATGCATTCCACTCATTGACACTCCAGGTGAAAAATATAGTTATCTCACACCCTTGTTAACCACACTTTCCTTAATTTCCAGGGATGACCCTCTTGTTCTTCCATCACTATCACACAGCTGAAATATTTCCCCTGCATCACTCTTATAAAACCTTTTAGTAATTTAAATGTTTCCATCATATCCCCTCCTCACCTATCAACCAACCTCTGCAATCCACAAGCTCTCAATCTATCAATGTAAGGAGCATTTTTTACATCACTCACCAACTTAGTCACTCTCCTCTGAACCCTCTCCACAACCCCCTTATCTCCAAGGAATCCAAGTGACCAGACTTGAGCACAGTAATCCAAATGTGAAAGTATCAATGCCTTATAAAGGGGAATAATAACCTCTTTATCTCTAGATGTTAGTATGTTCTTTAACAACTAAGTAATCCTATGTGCAATCTTGGCCACCTTAGCAATGTGCCTTCTGAATGTGCAATCTCCCTATCCCCTCCCCCCCCCCCCCAAGTCCCTAGCCTCAATCTCTTGGAGTACCATTCCATCAATGTGGTACACAGCTGGTAATCTTTTAATCCCAAAATGTATAACTTTACACTTTTCCACATTGAACTGACATCCATTACCTTTTGCCCATTTTGCCAGCTTATTTAAATCATCCTGCAAACTCTCAACATCAGCTTGATTTTTTATTGCACTACCCAACTTTGCATCATCAGCAAACACTGAATATCTCCCTTCAAGCCATTTCCTATATCATTTATGTACAAATTAAACAATAACGGTCCAAGCACAGAGCCTGAAGGCACCACTGGTCACCTGCCTCATCCTGCTCCTCCATACACCACTTTCTGGTATCTCTCCCTGAGCCATTCTCTTATCCATGTCACCAGTTTAGTATCCATCCCCATCTGCTCTAATTTACGCAACAGTATTCCATGGGGTATCCTGTCAAAAGCCTTAGCAAAATCCAGAAGTATGACTGTGTAGCCATTTCCCCTTGATGTCATTCTATCATAAAAAGTTAATAAATTGTGTTAGATTGGTAACTGCTGTAGAATACATAGTCAAAGCATTCAGTGAGCAATTCATTCGTGTTTCATTGTGATCAGCACGAAGTAACGAGAAGCTCAAGTGTAGAGCAAATGGGAGAGGTTGGCTTACTGGTGGATAATAACCATAACTTGAGGATTTAGCATCCTCAAGTTATGGTTATTATGGTTATGAAAGCCAGTCTAGGTAAGTCATGGGCTTAACATACCTGATATACTGCAAATTACTATTATTATTAGTGTATAACATCACAAGATAGAAATGCAAATTACGTTCATAGGATGATGAAAATCTGAATAAAATTAACATTATTACTCAAGTTGGCAAACTTGCATTTCTATGAATTTGTGATCAGTGCTGGAGCTAAACATCTAATGCAACCAAGTTGCAAATTACAGAAATGGGGAAGAGGAGAGCATAAATGATATATGTAAATTTAGAAAAATCATACTTTCTTTTCTTGTGATTTTCATGTGGGATATTATATTATATTCTTGTAGTCATTTTATCTTCAATTAGATTAATAATTCTTCTGGTCAGTTATCCAAAATAATGATCATTCTTGATCTAATAACAGATAGATACTCATAAACTTATATTATTTAGGATAGTAAATTACCTCCATACAGTGAATGAATGGAAGTAAAAAAATAATAATAATCGTGTTCTTGCATGAGAATAAATTGTTTTATACATATTCCCTAAAGTAACTTATAAATTTCCTGTCTGTTAATGTCGAACAATGTTAAGGTCATAAATATAGTTGAAAATATTTTAAGAAAGATGCTAATAGATAGAAGTTATGATACCAATATATAAGACCTTGGTTTTTATTTATTCGTATGGGGTTCCCTCCCCCACAATTCCTCCGCCATCCCTTAGGGCTAGTTGAGCCCTCCTAATGAGGGATTAAGTATGTATTTTATGACTGTAGATTCGTGTGTGTGTGTGTGTGTGTTCATGGGCTAGTTTGCCTGTTCTGAGGGATAAAAAAACCCTCTACCTATGTATGAGACCAGCAAACTCACCTTTAGTCAAAAGAGACCAGATAAAGGTTCCTCACTTCACGGACAGGAATCTAACCCAGGTCTTTCTGACCAAAGGGCTTCGTCTATACTGACTGAGCTACGGAGGCTCTTAAGACCTTGGTCAGACCAATGCACACTCTGAAAAATTTTCAGATTTTTATCTGAATTTCAAAGATATATATATATATATAGGTACAAGAAAATCCTGAAGAGAGTTCAGCAGTGAATAGCAAAGGTAATATCTGAGTTGTGGAATGTTAACTATGAAAACAGGCCAAGAGAAGTAATCTGCAGAGCATGAACAGAAAAGGAATGATGCAAATGAAAAAAATTGTTGAGAGGAAATTTCCAGATGGATACTGCTGGCATCTTCCGAGGGGAAGAAGAACATGGAAGTGATGGTGTTCAATTCCTGAAAGTTATATAAGGAGGTGGCGAGAAAGGGAGGTTTTTTTTTTTTTTTGCATGGAACAGGAAATATATGGCCAGAAATGCCACATATTTTATTCTCCACTGAATGTATTTCATGGATCCCATGATGTGACCTTGACTCCATGTGAGAGAGCCAGTTGCCTTTCAGTGTGTTGTTGCTTCAACCACTGTACTGGCCTTGATGCATTTACACAATGATAAATACATGGCTATGAAGTGTCCACTGAAATTAAAATAACATGGATACAATGCATAAATGATTTTACATATTTCATCCATATGGTCATTTGGGTAGTTAATGTGGTCTACTTTTTGGTGAAAAAGAGCTGATACAGCATGCATGGTTGGCCAAGATTTTTAATTCATCATCATCAATTTTCTATCCACTGCTGGACAAAGGCCTCCTCCCCCAATCCTCCATTCATTCCTATCTTGAACCTTTCTATCATGAGTTCCTGCCATCTCTTTGGTCTTCCTGTAGCTCTCTTTCCATCTCTAGAACACCATTCTGATATCAACTTTGTCCATTTTTGAGTGTTACTTCTTGCAATATGACCTGCCCATTGCCATTTGAATCTTTTAATGGCTGTTATAATGTCTCTCACCCTAGTCTTGAGTTCTGACTCAAGTATTGTGCTTTCTATGTAGAATAGTAATAATGAGTAATTAACTTTCCATTTTTCCTCTGGATAATCCTCAGTTTGGTCATTTTTTAGTCAAAGTCCATTACTAAGCCATTGCAAAAAAGCTGACGCTAATCATTATCGACACCTGCCTATCATAGAAAATGATTATAGCAGGATTATTAAGTGATCACTTTAAGAGGATGTAGGATCTAGGTGACAGAGAATGACATGACAACAGAGAAAGATGAACTGGAGGTACTAAGGATATAAAACCTCAATGGGAATACTAGATTGGGACTAGTTTGAACAATAGCTTATATACTGCTTTTTATTATTATTTTTTAATTATTTCACACCTCCAGGGAGTCTAAGACACATCGAGGGAGGGCACCTACTTTACAACTTTCCATTTTCCATCACTCAACTTTCACCCACCCATCATCCACCAACCGCATCATTTACACCAACGCCATCTACTGCCCACCACCACTAGTATTTTCACAGACAATCACAAATATCCATGCCCATGGCAGTATTCCGCAGAACACGCAGCCTTTTGGCTGGAGAGCGGATACACTAACCACTTGGCCAACCAGGCAGTGTTTTGGATAATTTCTCTATTCTTTCATTCAATTATTAATCTCACTCCCCACCTTACCTGCTTTGCTTGTTCTGTTGTCTACTTCCATTTTCACTAAAAAATGTGTCTAAATAGCCGAAATATTTTTTGTTCTACATTGTGAATGCAGCTGAAGTTCTCTATGTTCCTACATATTTCATAGTTCTGGTCTTTTTATTGCTGCCATATTCACTACAGCTGTTATTCAGTTTAGTGAGAGAATCCTGGCAACTTGCACTAGTTGTGTTCAGGAGTACAACAATATCTGCATAAAGTAGATAACTAAGTTTGATATCTCCAATTCTAATATCAGGTTTAATGTGACTTTCTTTCATAACGTAATACATATAGATTATGGATAAGAGTGGAAGTAATGTGCACCCTTGTTTACATCTAATTTTATCAAACCATCTGCCTGTATTTTTTTCAATTCTGACTGCTGACTTATAATTTAAATACAGCTGTTTTGTTTTGTATAATGTTCCATTTACACCATATAATTAGTGTTTTGAAAATGCTTTTCTCTGAGTCTTCTGTCTTATGCCATTTCCAGATATACAAAACTTAAGTACAGATCCTTATCATATTCCCATTATTTCTCAACTATTTGCCATAAAGTGAAAATTTGATCTTGACCACTTCTATTTGGTATGAATCTAGAGAAATTATAGAGAAATACCTCTATAATTCTCACATTCAGCTTTACAGCTTCTTTTTTTTTATAGATGGGAACTATGAGCGCTCTACTCCAATTATCTGGAATTTAACTTACCCAGGCTCTCTGAATTATGCAAGTATAGCCACTGCAAAACTTTCATACTTACATATCTGAGAATTTCTGGTCAAATATCATCTACTTCAGTGATCTTTCCACATTTTAGGCTTTTGATAGCATTTATCACCTCAAGTATAGATATGTACTCTTGTTTGCATTTTTATTGAATATTTTATACTACTGTTCTGTCATTGTTTCTTTCATTTAACAGTCTTTCAAAGTAATTACTCCAGACATCAAGAATATCCTTTCAGTTTTCATATCATCTTCAATTACTTTTACAGTACTCTTTCCTCCATATCAGCCTACTGAATAGCTTCCAGAATATTTTGTCCTCTTCCTGATATTTATCTTCTATTTTCTTACTGAAGTTTTTCCATAACTTCTGTTTAGCTGCTTTTATGCATAGCATAACTCTTACATTTTCTCTGTATTCTTTTAGGGCATCTGTCACTTATTTGCTATGATATTTTGGTATTTTTTCTCCTTCTTCTCCCAGACTGCTTCTTTAACTTCTTGTGTACACAATAGAGCTCTTATTTACAGACAACTTCATCACATGCCTCCCTAGCTGAACCAATCAATCTTTCTCATTCATACAGATATTCAGTTTCAGAGCTTGCTAGTAAGACTCCCAGGTTTGGTTCTTGTTTTTTTCCTTGAATAATGTATGTATATATGACTCTACAGTTTACCTGATAATGCTGCTCAACATATTGTTCTTTTCAATGTGATATTTGTTTTTATCCTACTTAAAACAGAGGGCACTAGTGAGCCAAGCACTAGAATAACTTATCTGAATCAAGAGCTCCTGATTCAGATAAGTTATTCTAGGAATAATTAATTATATATGCGTAATTGTTTGAGTAAGAGCGGCTGTAAATGTTGTGTGCTAGCGGTATTATTAGTGCGGGGGATTTTTCTTGCCTAAACTTAATTACGAAATCGTTATTATTAGACCTAGTAACCTGCAGGGAAAAAATAAAAAAATGGCAGCAGCATTGTTATTCCATGATTTTAATTTGGATTTCAGTCGTTTCGTTAAGTGTGAGGTCTGTTATATGTATTCCTTCAATTACATAAATGATTTGTGGATGTTTAGCGCGGATGGAAGAAGGATGTGTGCGAAGTGTGACCTGAATGAGGAACTGATGAATGCAAATATGAAATTGATGACAGAAAGTGTTAGTACCGATTGTGTCACGAGTGCACGTTTGAAAGAGTAGGATGGTGAGAAAGAGAGGCGAAAAAATGTTAAAAAATCAGGAAAAAAGAAAAAGAGCGATTTGAAACCGTAACGCATGTTAAAAGGGACGAAAGTGAGGCGAGAGTGGTGGAAAGAAACGAAATTGAGAGAACGAATGAAAGTAGAAATGGCTTGCCGCAGAAATTGCAAGTGAAAAAAATCGAAAGAATAAATGATAGCGAAAAAAGAATGAATGATGGCAAAAGTTGGACGCATGTTGGACTGAAAGTACTGAAACAAAGAAAGATGAATGAGAGTAAAAGTGAGAAGAATGATAGTGAAAGTTGGATGTATGTTGGACCGAAAGTACGGAAACAAAGAAGGATGAATGAGAGGGAAAGTGAGAAGAGGGGGTCGAGAATTAGAAAGTGTTAGAAAGATTTAATGATAGAGAGAATGTGTCGCAAGATTCGGAAAGTGAATTGGATTGGATGAGGCAAGAAATGAAATGGATGCAGAATGAAATTAAGAGAATTCAGGTCAAAACTATTAAAATAAATCATGATGGCATGAAAGAGTTAACATGAAAGATGAGCGAGTGGCGTTGTATGGTGACTCCATTATTAAAGGTGTGCTAGAGGATAAAATGCACAAGGTATGTTTTCCAGGCGGTAAAATGAGTAGAGTGATTGAGGCATTGGATATGAGGTGGGAGTGAGCAAAAGAGTTAATTGTATTAATTGGTACAAATGATTGAGAGAGAACAAAGAGCATGTCAGAATGAATGTCAGGAGGCTGCTTGGAAAGATAAAAGAGAATAGTGTGACAGGAAGGGTAGTCAATGTGTTTTCTAGGTATGATTGTGGTGAAATGAGGCGAAGAGCAAGGATTATGAATGATATTCTGGCTGAAATGTGTGAGGAGATGGGAGCACAGTTTGTTAATGTGTGGAATGAGTTTGAGGGCCGAAGTGAGCTGTATGGGAGCGATGGAGTGCATTTGAGTGGTTATGGTGTGAGTCGCTTGGAGAGACTGCTGCTGGAAGGTAGAGAAGTGAATAGAGAGAATGAATCAGATCGAGAGGGGGGGGGAGTGATCTCCCAGAGAGCAGGAGAGTAAGATAGGAGAGATTGAAGAAGTGGAAATGAATGGGGAAAGTGAGTGGTATGAATATAGAAAATGAGAGAATGGGTGTGCAAGAGGAGCAGAGAAACGGGGAGGCTCAGGGTGGACAGGGGTACACAGCGTGAGAAAGGTGGATGCTCCAAGAGGAAGTGAGAGCATGTGTAGGCAGGAAAGAAATTGGATGACCAGGGATAAGAGGAAACAGATGAAATTGAAAAGGGTTCTAAAATGAAGACGCAGAAAGGGAAATGGCCCCAGTCCAGCATGGAGAGATCACATCGAGTGAGTGGTATCAGTGGAATTAGCTGTAGATCCAGAAATGAGCTGTCGTGTTTGTATACCAATGCTAGAAGTATAAGAAACAAGGCAGATGAAATGGTTGAACTAATTGCGTCTGTTCACCCAAAGATTGTCGGAATAAGTGAGACATGGTTAGATGAGGACGACATCCTGACAGGAATAGAGATGGAAGGGTATGATACGTTTCGTGAGGATAGAAGGGGTAAAAACAGAGGGGGGGGGAGTGCTATTGATGATAGAGCAAGAGTTATGCCCATACAAGGTAGAGATGCAAGAGGGAAATAGGGCCAGTGGTTTTGAGGCAGTATGGTGTGAGATAGAGGTGAATAGAATCAAATACTTGGTGGGATGTTATAGACCTGGTAATGTGGATGGTGGTGATAGTGAAATGTACAGTCAAATTAGCCAAGCAAATAAGAAAAGGGTGATCATTATGGCAATATAGACTGGAATGAAGAGATAGCAACTGGAAGTGAAGAAAATGAGTTTCTTGAGTTTTTCAGGTATAACTACCTCAGGCAGTATGTAACAGAGGGCACACGAGGATTAAGGGTCTTGGATTTGGTCATCTCATCAGAGGATGTAATTATAAATAAAGTGTCAAATCATCCACCAATTGGTGAGAGTGACCATGAGGTGATTACCTGGGTGGTTGCCAGCAATGCAAGGACCCCCTGTGAAAAAAGGGTATATGTGGAACTACAAGGGGAAGTGATTATGAAGAGCTCAGGAGACAGCTTGCGGGTGTAGCATGGAATGAGGAGTTAGCTGGAAAAGAGATCAATGCAGCTTGGGGGATTTTCAAAAACTATTTAGTAGATGCAATGTCTAAATGTATTCCAAGGGTGAGAAGGTTAAATGAGGTAGGGGTGAGATGGATGAATAAAGAGATTAAGCATGCGATACAGAGAAAAACGGCATTGTGGAGGCAGCATAAGAGAAGTGGAAGTAACCAATTTCATGAGGTCTACAAAGACCAGCAAGGAGGGGTGACTTGGTTGGTGAGAGTAGTTAAAGAGAGGTATGAACAGCAGTTAGCTAATGAAGCCAAAAAGAATCCCAGGGAGTTCTTCCGATATGTAGCCAGCAAAAGAAAGAATGATTATGGAAGGATGACATCGATTGGAGGAAATGGTATAAAGACAGCTGTTGCTGAATGTGTTGGAGATACTTAATGAGCAGTTCATAAAGATCTTTCAACCTTGTGAATGTGACTTCATGGAGAGAGGGATTGAGAGCAGTCGATGATGGGGAGGAGAGACTGACTGTAAGTGAGCAAGAATTGTTTGGGGAGTTGAGTAAACTAGATGTAAATAAGGCTGTGGGACTTTATAATATATCATCGCATATTCTGAAGGAATGAACCAGAGAGTTGACACCTGCCTTGACATATTTTTTTAATACGAGTCTTGCACTTTCGTCAAGTTCCTAAAGAGTGGAAGGAGGGCAAGATTGTGCCACTTCATAAAGGAGGTGATCGAACTCAAGCATCAAACTATAGGCCTATCTTTGTGTCAGGGTTGTGGTTAAATTGTTGGAGAAGCTTGTGAGAACTAGGATCCAGAGTTGGGTTGACAACAATGGTATAATCTTTGATGGATAGCATGGATTTGCTAAAGGGAGGTCATGTTTTAGTAATCTACTTACTTATTACAATAAAGTGACTGCTTCCTTGGACAGAGGAGAAGGATACACAGTAATATACTTGGATTTTGCAAAGGCTTTTGATAGAGAACCTCATGATAAGTTGACAGTCAAACTAGAGCAGATGGAGTTGGATATTAGATTAGTGCATTGGATTGGAGACTGGCTATCTGATAGGTATCAACAAGTTGTGCATGGAGTGCGATATCCAGGAAAAGGAAAGTCACTAGTGGAGTGCCTCAGGGGTCTGTGTCAGGGCCATTACTATTTAACTTTTATATTAATGATATTGGCAAAGATTTGGATGGAGATATTCAGTTGTTTGCAGATGATGCAAAGTAGGGACGAACCATAAAGAGTAGTGAAGATGTTGTGGCCTTGCAAGAAGACTTGAATAAATTGAGTGATTGGGCAAGCAAATGGGGATGTGAGTTCAATGTTGCAAAATGTAAGGTTTTAAAATTTGGAAAACAAAGATTGGATGCAGAATTTATGCTTGGTGAGAATACATTGTTGGAGGTAGAGGAAATGAGAGATCTGGGGGTGATAGTGGATAAGGATCTAAAATTTAGGGGACACATCGCCAAAATTGTGAAGACAACACAAAGACTTCTGGGAATGATGCGGAGGACACTGCGTGTAGAAGTAGGGAAATTCTTGTTTCATTGTATAAGGCTTTGATTAGGCCACACATGGACTATTTTGCCCAGATTTGGTCACCTGGTTTCCAGAAGGATGAAGAGATGTTGGAAAGGGTCCAAAGGCAACTGACTAAGGTAGTTTCTGACCTCTGGAATGTTGAGTATGAGGAAAGATTGAGAAGATGTAATTTGCAGAGTCTGGTGGAGAGAAGGAAGAGGGAAGATATGATAGAGACCTAAAAGTTGGTAAGGGGTTGTTATAAGATCAATTGTGGAGAAGTTCTACAGAGAATAGTGGGAGATCAGGGGAGAACCAGAAGTCATCCCTGGAAATTGTATAAAGAGGGTGTGAGTGGGGGAGTGAGAGGTAGGTTTTTTTCATGCAGAGTTGTGAATGATTGGAATGCCTTGCCTGAGAGTGTGGTGTCTGCAAGGAGTTTAGTGTGTTTAAGACACGGTATGATGAGATGTGTGTGTGTGATAAAAGGACCTTCCAGATGAGTTTTTGACTCCATGAGGTCTTGGGAAATAATAATAATAATAATAAAAACTAAGTGATGATCACTTCCAGTTTCAAATCCTCTGTATACTCTTGTATCCTGAACCATCATAAAGATATCACCATCTATAATAACATAGTCAATAAGGCTGTTCTTGTTTCTTCTCTCCACATGAACTTGTTGCATATTCTTATGTTTGAACACTGTGTTAGTAATGAGTGGTTTGTATCCTCAGCCCAAACCGAGATAGGTGTTACTAGCTCATTTCTCTAAATATTCCCAGAATGTTTCTATATGCCTAGTGGGATTCATTTCCTACCCTACAGTCTAGATCTCCAACAAGCATCACTTTTTCCATTTTCATTATGTCAGCTACCTGCTCTAATGACTTAAAAATTTTCCCCTTCTTCCTTAGGAAAACCTTCTGTGGAACCACAGGCACAAATAACATTGCTTATTATTATTTTATTATTAAATTTTTATATTAAAGTTTATTATTTTTTTTGTTAAATATTATCACTATTCCTTTTCCTTGATTGTTATTGTCTGAATATAATATACTATACTTTTATTTAGTAGGTTCTCACCTGTTTTTGTCTTCTTTGTCTCAGTAACACGAGTTATGTCAACATTGTACTTTTCCAGTTCTGCTAGTTCAATTTCCTTTCCATTAATACTCCTCATGTTGATGGTGCCTATCTTCATTTCTTCTGATGTTTGGCATGTTGTTGTCATCTATATATGTAAATTTGGAGTTTGTTATAGTAGCTGACTTTTCACTGTTCACTGCAGTTACCTGATGAAAACAGCAGTGCCTTTTTTTTAACCAGGTAATGTGCCCAGGTAACACGAAATGTCATCATTAAAAGTATATCACACAAAATGTGGTATACTTTTAAGAAGACCACAAGATTTGCTGCCCAAACTGGTTGGTTCTTCTGGATTTAAGTAGAAATTACATAATCCATTATTACAGTGCTATTGGTTTATTTTTAGTTTAAGATATATTCTTTGCATTACGTAATTTGTAATGAGACCCTAAACAAGCTATCATTTAATGGATAACAAACTTGTAGGTATCATCTTATCGTTTTAATTTCTTGCAGTTTCCTTTTAATCACATATGGAAGAATAATTTTGATGAATGCCAATGGTAGGGAGGTAACTGAATCAGACGAAATAGTATAATTATTTTGTCACAGTTATGCGCCACGTCGGGACCTTTTCAATGCCGGGCCCATGACAAAAGTCTCAGATGTCACCACCTCTCAGCAGCCTTGATCATAAGTATATGTGAAGATATGTGTGAAGTTGAAATTAACAGACTGATATATCTGATAGGATGTGCTAGTATAGGTCAGGGAATGTACATAATACTGATTGTGAAATGCTTAGGCAAATCGGTTGAACATGTTAAAAGAAGGTGATTCTAATGGGAAACTTTAATTACACGAATGTTGATTGGAAGGTGGAGATTGCATATGAAAACAAGGAGGGTGAATTTGTTGAATTTCTGAGAGATAAACATCTTAAGCAGCACATGACAGATGCAACTAGTTTTAGAGTCTTGAATTTAGTGATATCTTCACAAGATGGGGTTGTTAATGTAAAGCAGGTGATATTATAGGAGGCTCTGTAGTCAGTTAGCATCAGTACATTGGGTAGATGAGCTGAGCAGAAAAGATGTTGATAATGCATGGAAACTCACATGGCAGTATCTAACAAAAGCAACTTTTTTTTTTTTTTTTCAAATGGACAAATGTTATATTCTTTTAATAATTCTTATCATCGAACATTACTCAGCCAAACTTATATTTTAGCATAATTATAAGAAAGAATCCATATGTAGTGGGAAGGGAGGTTTATTTTTAAATTTCTGTCTTAAAATTAATAAGAATCCACTTGTTTTTGATCCTAGTTACAAAATGCTTTTGTAGAAATCAACTTCTGAGCAAATGAGAAACTTGGTAAAATATGTAACATTTTACAACCTTGTGTGGTTCATATCGTCTTTTGTATGCCAGCAAGGTAAGAAATTATATATAGTTAAAATATAATTTATATAAACTATGTATTCAAAAGTCTGTGAACAAATCCTTAAGGATCACGAGAAAACAAGCTGATTAAATATTATTACATACCATCCGACACCTCCTCCATTATGTAATGCTATCCATGTAGCTCCTCTAAATCCATTACCAATACAGTTTTGAACTGACATGTCTAAAAAAAAAAAAAACTTCACGTTTTATTTGAGGAAACTAATATTAGTTTCCTCAAGTAACATTATCAAGCAATGTTACTTCAGAGAATTCTAGCTAATCAACTGTACACAGACTAAAAAAAATAACTTCACTTTAAAACACCGTATAATAAATACAGACAAATCAGCTAAGAACACAATTAACAAACAAACAAAAATATATATATTTAGAGTGGTTTTATATTTATAGTTTTTATTTATGTGTGTGTGTGTGTGTGTGTGTGTGTGTGTGTGTGTGTGTGTGTGTGTGTGTGTGTGTGCACGTGCGCGTGTATATACGAGGGTGGTCTGGAAGGTTCTCGGCCTGGACCATAGATGGCAACACTATCAGCAAGAATTTTTTCCTAAGTTGGTACATCTGTCAAAAGCATCCATGTGAAATTGCAAGTCATTCTATCACTTGCAATGAAATGGATAAAATTGAGTATCGTGCGGTTATAAAATTCTTTATAAAAGAAGGTTTAACACCAAAAGAAATTCATTCGAAGTTCCTAAAAGTTTATGGGCACTCTTCTCCTTCATTTTAACAATTAAGAAATGGGCTGCCGAGTTTAAATGTGGCCAACCCATTTCTTAATTGTTAACCAGCTTTGAAGATGATCCACGTGAAGGACGTCCAAAAAGTGTAACAACACCAGAAATCCTTGATCAAGAGCACGATATGGTATTAGATGACCGGCGAGTCAAAGTGCATGAAATTGCGAGCTATAGGCATTTCAAAAAAATGTGTAGCATATATTTTGCATGAAGAATTGCATGTAAAAGCTTTCTGCAAGATGGGTGCCGTGCTTGCTCACAGCAGATCAAAAACGCACTCACATGAAAATCTTTGAACAGTGCTTGGAGCATTTTAACAAGAATAAAACTGATTTTGTGCATCGATTTATTACTATGGATGAGACTTGGATTCACCATTATCCACCAGAATCCAAACAGCAGTCAAGACAGTGGACAAAAACTGGTTGTTCAGCACCAAAGAAGACAAAGTTGTCCATCAGAAGGAAAGGAAAGGTCATGGCATCAGTGTTTTGGGATACTAAAGGCATTTTGTTTATTAATTATCTTGAAAAGGGTAAAACAATAACTGGAGAATATTATTCCGATCTTTTAACCAGACTAGACAAAAAAATTCATGAGAAAGGACCTGGTTTGCAGAAGAAAAAAATCATCAGGACAATGCACCTGCCCACAAAAGTGTTTTGGCAATGGAAAAATTAAAGGATCTGCACTATGAATTATTGGAACATCCATCCTATTTCCCAGATTTGGCTCCCTCTGACTTCTATCTTCCCAAAACTAAAACTCTTCCTCACTGGGCAGCGTTTTTCTTCAAATCAAGAGGTGATTGCAGCTGTACAGGGGTATTTTGCAGATCTTACTGAGAACCACTACAGGGAGGGGATAATGGTGCTGGAGTATCACTGGAATAAATGTATTAGTTCTTAAGGGAGATTATGTTGAAAAATGAGCATAATTTTGAAATTATAAATTCGTTTTTTCATTGTTAGGCTGAGAACTTTTCAGGCCACCCTCGTGTGTGTGTGTGTGTGTGTGTACACACAGGACCGGCGCAAAGTATTTTTCTTGTGTGTGCGATTAATGTTCGATGCCTTTCCAAAAAAGTTTTTTTTTAATAAAGTGTGAATAAAACGAACAGGAAATGAAAAATAAATGAAAACCGCTTTACAGTATAATGTTATCTACGGATTAGTCCTGTTTATACGATTTTTTTCAAGTTATATAAATTTTCAAAATAATATAAAATAGTAATATAAAGTTAAGAGATTTATTCAAATATTCTTTACATTAATTTTGCATTAATAAATAAATAAATTTTGAAGATCCAACAAAAATAGATAAGAGAATTTTACAAGAATATTTCGCATTGGACTCAAGGGTTCACCGATTATTTTGTGGTAAGCAGACTTTATTCAGTAGTAAGCAGACTTTTAGGGTCGGACTACATGAATCCAATCCAATTAAAATTAGGATATGGCCCTTACACAGAACTCAACAATTAATCATAAGTTGATTTATGATACATCAAAAAATAAAGAACTATTTTAGGTATATTTTCATAAATTTTAATAAAAAATTACAGTGATATAATCGGGTCCAGGATGCAATTTCAGAATTTATTTGTTCATTTCCAGGAAGATCTGAAGGGGCCCGAACCAAAGACGATGTACATTCATAATTATATGTACCATTCGTTGTTCGTTTAAACTCTTATCTCATATTTTTTGACATCTTTTAGGCACCTTTTCTTCTGCGGAACCTGTGTATATTGCACACCTCACATATGCCACCAGCCAGGCCTGTATATATATATATATATATATATATATATGAGAGAGAGAGAGAAAGAGAGAGAGAGAGTGCAGAGATAGCAGAATGGAGGTGTCAAGTAATAATACTTATCATTCGATCAGAAAAAGTTCTTTCTCATTCTGTCAAATGAACAAAAGAGATTTAATATGTCAAAAGTGCTTAAAACAAAATTGGATAGGAAAAAAGAAGACATTTTCTTTCATTTTTCTTGGTCATTAGTGCCTTAAAAAATCAAAATGCTAAGATGTATCGACTTATGACAAGGTTCAGTTCTGACGATACGAATGCAAGTTGAAAAGGCTGTAAGTCAGAAATCAATATATGAATCATAAGGATATGTTAACAATTACCATGCTTAAATGATAAAATGTGTAGATCAGTTTTTGTTATATCTGTAACTAATTTTACTTTGCCTATATTAAAATAATACAATGTACAAATTATAACATAATTGTATACAGTATCATGCTGTAATAAATAATGAAACATTTCTGTACATGTTAATGTGCACTTACCAACGAAATAATCAATTCAAAACATAGAGAAAGAATAATTCTTCAAAGCTGCTACATTATTGGACAATTCATTAGTAGAGAGGTCCGCGTGGTTAGCCTAGTGGCTTTGCACTTTGCAACCATATGCCTGGGGAAGGAGTGTCCTAGGTTCAATTCCCGTCGGTGACGTGAGGAGCTGAAGGATCTTCCTCAGCCATAGCCAAGTTAGTCGGTCTTGGGCGTGGACAGCAGGGTTTTTTCTGCCAGTTCATCTGAGGTTTTTTATCCCGCAAGCAGGCAAACTGGCCTTGTGAACACACAGGGATACAGTCAGGAATATTTAGAGGCATAGGGCTAACCATCTTATCCTCGTATTTCGGCTATGAAATCCAGGCATGCTTGGAAGGCTGTGGGCCTTAAAGCCATTGAGATAGGATGAGGGGGATTAGTAGAGAGGCTAGATAATCACAAAGCATTCTGAAGATAGTTCACTAAATGCAATTTGTGGGAGTTCTAGTCTCATATTCAGGGAGGTGATGTGATCTGCATTATTTCGCTCAGTCTGCAGAGTTTGCCTTTACTTTTCTGCATAAATTTTCTTTCCTGTAGCAAGTAATTGCAACTTGCATCATTCTGCTTTGCTAAATCTCTCTCTCCATGTTGGGGTCCATTTCATCGAAAAAACTGAATTGCCTTATTAACTAAGGCAAATGCCTCAGCTAATTTTTTCACTGTAAACTTTTTTAAGGGAGCTTGGCATCTTCTTGTTCTGCTTTTCTCTCTCTTCTTCTGCAACTTTCTGTGCTTCTAGTTCTATAACACCTTCAACTGAGAGCTTTTCTTCCACACAACTTCCACTAACTGCTCTATATCTTCAGTGTCAACCTACAACTCTTTAACTAGCAGTACTATTTTCACCAATCTCTTTTAATGTTTTGCCAAATCCTCTGAATGTATGAACATACATGTTCAGCAGTTTCTTCCAAACACCATTCATACACTCTATAGTCAACCTCACTTGTTATAAGATCAATGGTGGAGAAGTTCTACAGAGAATAGTGGGAGATCAGGGGAGAACCAGAGGTCATCCCTGGAAACTGTATAAAGAGGGTGTGAGTAGGGGAGGAGTGAGAGGCAGGTTTTTTGCATGCAGAGTTGTGAATGATTGGAATGCCTTGCCTAACAGTGTGGTGTCTGCAAGGAGTTTGAGTGTGTTTAAGACACGGTATGATGAGATGTGTGTGTGTGATAAAAGGACCTCCCAGATGAGTCTTTGACTCCATGAGGTCTTGGGAAATAATAATAATAATAATAAATTCTTTGTACAATTGCAAGATATATTCCTTCCAAAAAAGTCTGAGGGTTTACTCAGCCTCAGAGCAGCAATAGCATGAGCAAAAGAAGGCAGCAATAACACTATGGTCTATGGGTTGCAGGAGTGAGGTGGTATTTGGTGAACATGTTAACAGGATGGCTGTTGTAAGTTTAAGTGGCCATAAATCACATACATTGTAAGTCAAGGACTGACTGTCTGACAAGAACTGCTGATAGAAAGCTAGTAAGTGTAAACTTAATTATGTAGTAGTATCAGAGTATTCTGTATACTCCTTGGAAGTGTAACTATCCGTAACCTGTAGATATCCTTCTCATGTGAAGAATGAATGTCTTGTGAAGATTTACTGGACTAAACCACGAAAGTCCCAAATTCCAATTGAACCAATGTTCAGGCTACTACAATGTGAAAGATTGCCAAATGTTGGTTAAGCTTGGTCAGTCTGCAGCATCATGCCCATTACATATGCCTTCATACCTTTTTTTTGTTAGTAGTGGTGGACATATTTCCCAACTACAGTCATTAAACCATCAGGCTGGAGATCAAAGGTTAATAATGCTGATAATTTTAACTTGAACTTATGGAATGAGATAGTTACATTGGAATTAAACAGGATACCTAAGAATTTCTGAAGCTGTTTAGAACTTCTGAATTCTCTGCATCAGTGTTAATTTATTTATTTTAAATTAATTTTACTCCTATCAAAAGGTATTCTAACTAATAGTAGTCTCTGAACTTTACAGAATATATTGGTATAAATTTCAACATAAAAGATTAATATAGAAATAGAAGTTAATATGGTTACATATGGCTTACTGTTATATGGTTATTTCAAATCAGATGTTCTTATGGTTAGTTGCTTGTTATTATTTCATAATTTTTGCTGAAGCATATTCTGTATTATTTTTATCTAAATTGCTGTAGAATAATTCTGGAAAAAACTCCAGCAATAAGAAGTAATTAATGTAACATCTGGATTATTAGATAATGATAGAATTACATTTGCAGAACTAGAACTCGAAAGAAAATAGCTGAACCGATTAAGATGTGGAGACCTTATTAGATAAATAGCAACAGGGATTTTTTAATGGGTAAACAATGGGTGGAAGGAGGTCAAAACAGAAGGCCACCTCTGAAATTTGTATAAAGATACTTATGTGTGGCAAGAGAGATGTGTGGAGTAGATTTTTTATTTTGAGAATGGTTGATTTATGAACTTGTTCTAAGTTCATAAATCTATGAACTTAGAACAAGTTCATAGATTTATAAGCAAGTTCATAGATTTATGAACTTGCTTATAGTCTTGGAAGGACTATAAGCAAGTTTACAACGAGTTGTACAACAGATATAAAGCGCAAGCTATAAGAAGGAATAGTGCAATATGAAAAGAGAACAACATATAAATCACAATTTTATTTGGTGAAGCAAGTAAAAACTCATTTGCTTGCTTCAACTAACCATAAATTAAGAAAACCATATTAAAAAATTTAGTGAGTCATTGGATTCTGTGATGATGATGATATGAACTAAGATAGAAGAGTATCTCATTTAGTGTATTCATTAGATGAGTATTATTTTGGTTGATAAAAATACATTTAATATATGCTCACCTTCCAATATTTAACTCTACTATGCTATTATAATAGGCTGCAGATAAATAACCCTGCTTATTTATATTCACAATCTATAAAAAAAATTTTAAATATATTTAAATTGAAATGTGAAAAATGTAATTAACAGAAAAAATAGGAGAAAAATAGAGAATCCATTATTGACTTATACATCTACAGAACTAGCATTAATATATCTCACCTGCTGTGAATGCTGAACCATCATAAATATTAGATGTTTCTCGAAATGGGCTATCTGTACCACTAACATCATGATGATCTCTGCTTAATACTACTGGTGCCTGTTATAATTGAAAAATTAAATACAATTATGGTATATTTATATTACATGATCTAGAACACATGCAGAATTAATTATTATTATCATTCAGGCCTCCATGTAGTCAAAAGACTCATCGTAGGAGGTCCTTCCTAAGAAACACAAAGTCTATCAAGACTCATCGAGGGGGAGGTTCCCCCTAAGAAACACAAAGTCTATCATACTACTCCTTAAATTCATTGACCGTTCTTGCTCTCACCACTCCATCAGGCAATGCATTCCATGGTTCAATCACCCTCCATGCAAAGAAACCACTCCTCACCCTCTTGCTCACAGTTTCCTTTCGTAACTTCCAGGGATGGCCTCATCATCACTCCTTCCTGCTGTCAAACCAAGCGAAAGAACTCCCCAGTGTAAACCCTGTAATCACCTCTCACAGTTTAAAAGTCTCAATCATATCACCTCTCCTTCTTCTATCCACCAAACTCTGCAGTCCACTTTCCCTCAGCCGATCCTCATAACTATCATTGTACAGTCATGAAACAATCTTTGTTATCTGCCTTTGTACCCTTTCCACAGTTAATTTATCCCCTTCAAATCCTGGGGACTAAATCTGAGAACAATAGTCCAAGTGTGGTCTGATCAGAGTCTTATACAATGGAATGATAACTGTCTTATCTCTGCAGGTCAGCATCCTTCTCATTATTGCAGCAATCCTCTGTGTTACCTTCACCACCTTTGCAATATGTCCCCTAAATTTCAGGTTTCTATCAATCACCAACCCCAGATCTCTTGTCTCCCCTACTTCCTCCGGTATAACTCCTCCCATAGAGTATGCAGCGTTCCATCGATGTTTCCCAAACCTCAAGACCTTACATTTTGTTGCATTAAACCAACACATCCCCATTCATTTGCCCATCTATTTAGCTTCTTCAAATCCTCTTGCAGGACTGTTGCAATTGCACTATTACTAATAATCCTTCCCAGCTTCGCATCATCCGCAAACAACTGAATATCCCCTCGCAAACCACTGACAATGTCATTGATATAAAGGTTAAACAATATAGGTCCCAGTACTGAGCCCTGTGGGTCCCCGCTTGTAATCCTCTGCTTCCTTGAAACTGCTCCACCATACACAACTCTCTGATACCTATCGGACGGCCAATCCTGAATCCAGTTAACCAATCTGACATCTAGACCCATGTGCTGCAACTTAAATATCAACTTATCATGTGGCACCCTGTGAAATGCTTTCGCTAAGTCTCAGAAAACGGAAGTATATACCTTTCCCTCATCTAATGCTCTTGTAACTTTATCATAAAAGGCTAGCATATTGCCAAAACAAGAGCACCCCTTCACAAATCCATTTTGAGTCTCACAGATAGAATTATCCTCATCTGCCCAATGCTGTATACAGTCCTTCACTACTTTCTCCAAGATCTTACTAACTACTGATGACACACAAACTGGCCTATAATTGGACACTTCCAGTCTGCTACGCCCTTATGCAATTGCTCTATCTAACCTTCCTTCCATTCCATGGGCACCTTTCCCGCAGCCAGACTTTCATTGAAAAGCCAGGTCAAAGGCACTGTCAGTTCCCTAGCACATTCTCTCAAAACTCATGGTGAAATACCATCCAGTCCCACAGCTTTACTGACATCCAGAGTACTCAGTATTTGAAACACACCCTCCTCCTGCACCTCTAAACCTGGAACCTGCCCTATCCCTCTAGCATTAAAACTGACTCCTCCAGGATGAACTACTCCAATAAAGTGTTCATTGAACAATTCCACTATGTCCTCTGCATCAGTCACTCTATTCCCATTTTTATCCCACAATATCATTCTTCCACAGTCATTTCTCCTCCTACTGGCCACATAGCTAAAAAATTCCCTAGTATTTTCTTTGGATCTTAGGGTCAATCTTTTCTCATATTCCAGTTTCGCTTTCCTTACCATACTAGTCACTCTTCTGGCCTGTGTCTTATACTCTTCATGCATCTTCTCTTCACCTCTCTCCTTATATCTCTTCCATAGCCTCTTTTTCTTTTGTAATTCCTGTTTAATATTGTTTGTCATCCACTTTACTCCAAATTGTGTTCTCCTGTTCACTCGTGGTATACAACTTACCATTGCTGCTAACAAATATTCTTTCATAATTTTCCATGCACTAATGATATCCCGGCCTTCCAATTCCTCCCTCCATGAAACTTCCCCAAGTTGACGTCTTAGACTATTATAATCACCTGCCTTATAATTCCACACGCGTTCCCGTCTCTTTGATACTCCTGCATGTCTATTCATTTTCAAGTCAAAACCATATGGTCACTCTCTCCTACTCAGGATTCAACTGTCTAACAACTATTCCAGACTTACCAACCTTTTGATTACATGACTTACTTCCAGCACATTAGCACTAACCTTTTATTTGGTGTGCATGGTGGCTTTTTGAAAAAAAAAACAAAAAAAACAGATAACTTCATATATCAATTTTTAAATGTAATTCATTTTTAATTTTCTTTTTTTTTTTTTTTATTGAGAAAAATCCTTGTTATTTTCAACTCAACAGTAACTGTCAAGAACAACTTGCAGCAGATAAGCTAGTTACTCTGAGAGACAAGTATGTATTCCAGCAACTGAATTAATACACCAACAAACTCACTGCATCATTTAAGTACTTCATCAGATTATTTAGCTCATTTTATTTCTTATTCTTGTAAAAAAAATTTTTCAAAACAGGAAAGAATTAATATGCAAAAAATTTCCAAGCTCAAGAACTAGGATTTGAATGTCTTGTTGACAGCAGGACAAAGCATCAGATCTTAACTGTGTGTGTGTGTGTTGAAAAAGCAATTGCAATAGTGACATGCCTTCCATCAATAATGGAAGGTATATCGCTAGGTCAGCAAAATGCTAGAAATAAGAGAAATGGAGCACTCACATTAAATGTAGAATTCTTGCTTAAATGTTAAAGGATCTTCAGTACAACTATAAAAATGGAATAGTTAACAGACAATTAGGTGAGTAAGGTAACAAAAGGACATCCAATTCCTACTTTAAATAAAGATATTAGGAAAAAGTACTATTTCCAACAAAGGAGATAAACATAGGCCATCAGATCTAAGTTTGGACAATGAAGTAACATTTCACAACTTTCCTTATAGACATTCCACAAGGCATCTTTTTTTTTTTTATTATTATATTGATGACAAGAGGCCATCCCTGGAAGTTATGAAAGGAAACTGTGAGCAATAGGGTGCAGAGTGGTTTCTATGCATGGAGGGTGGTTGAGCCATGGAATGCATTGCCTGATGGAGTGGTGAGAGCGAGAATGGTCAATGAGTTTAAGGAATGGTATGATAGACTTTGTTTTTCTTAGGGGGAACCTCCCCTCGATGAGTCTTGATAGACTTTGTGTTTCTTAGGAAGGACCTCCCACAATGAGCCTTTTGACTCCATGGAGGCCTGAATAATAATAATAATAATAAAAATAATAATAATTATTCGTGACACCTCCAAGGAGTCTGAAGACTCATCGCGGGAGGACGCCTACTATACAACTGTTTCCACCACTACACTGAACCTCTACTAATCATCTCCATCAACGGCATCTACTGCCCACCACCACCACCACCACAACTAGTATTTTTTGTCTATAAATTGCGTGTGTTCTGAAGGGCCGATTTGTCTATATGCGGGATGAAAAACCCGAGTTTCCAGGAGATAAAACCCCCTGCTTAATAGAGTTAGCATGTTCAGCAAGGTCTTAAGATTGTTCTAGTTTAAAATACTTGATATAAGATTTATGTTTCTCGTTACAGACAAAGGCAGTTTTTTTAAATTATCCAAAATAAGACAAGCAATAAGAGCAAGGAATCTGGTATACTAGGAAAATTAAATGGAGGAAGGTTGTCTTTTGATGAAGGGAGAAAGGTGAAGATTTTTCTGATAGGACAAAATGCCCTTCTGATCGACTTTTTTTATGTTGCTTCTGCCCAAGAAAGGTTTTTTTTTTCTATTTTTATCAATTTTATATATTATTGCATTTTTTTAAATTTATTTTTACATAGTCCAGAAACTCTGCTCTAGAGACTAAACATGGAACTTTTTCAAACCACTTTAGCCCTCCAATAAGTCAAGTGGTGTCTCATACAGGACAATGAAACCCATCTCCAACCTAAAGATAATCACAAATATCCATGCCCATGGCAGGATTCAAACGTGCAAACAATTGGTTGGAGAGTGGGTATGCTTACTCAGCTAACTAGGCCAGCTTAGATACAAGTGTTGTTACTCTTCGCCAACATTCCTTGTCAGATACTACTGAATTACTCAAACAACCAATTATTCAATTTTCCTTCTGATATTAAATTTTTTGATTTTGTTATTCATTCTAGACATTTTACCATTCAAAATAAATTGTGCCAACCAAATGAAGGCATAATAATGGGAAGCCCTCTTGCTACCACACTTGTTACTACTTTATGGAACACTTTGGACACTCACCTCAAAAATACTAGGAAAATTAAATGGAGGAAGGTTGTCTTTTGATGAAGGGAGAAAGGTGAAGATTTTTCTGATAGGACAAAATGCCCTTCGGATCAACTTTTTTATGTTGCTCCTGCCCAATAAAGGTTATTTTTTTTTTTCTATTTTTATCAATTTTATATATTATTGCATTTTTTAAATTTATTTTTACACAGTCCAGAAACTCTGCTCTAGAGACTAAACATGGAACTTTTTCAAACCACTTTAGCCCTCCAATAAGTCGAGTGGTGTCTCATTCAGGACAATGAAACCCATCTCCTACCTAAAGATAATCACAAATATCCATGCCCATGGCAGGATTCAAACCTGCAAACAATTGGTTGGAGAGTGGGTATGCTTACTCAGCTAACTAGGCCAGCTTAGATATAGGTGTTGTTACTCTTTGCCAACATTCCTTGTCAGATACTACTGAATTACTCCCAATTATTCAATTTTCCTTCTGATATTAAATTTTTTGATTTTGTTATTCATTCTAGACATTTTACCATTCAAAATAAATTGTGCCAACCAAATGAAGGCACAATAATGGGAAGCCCTCTTGCTACCACACTTGTTACTACTTTATGGAACACTTTGGACACTCACCTCAATGGGAAAAAATATTCCCAGACCTATGCATACAACTATATATCAATACAACCATTCCAAATTACAAAGATGTTAACAACATCTTTGTAATTTGGAATGGTTCTTCTCTGATTTAGAAAATTTCATATCCAAAGTAAAATACAGTTCAATTCAGAATACAATTCACTTTAGAAAAATATGAAAACAAACAATTAGCCTTTTTTTGGATCTACTAATTCCTCATCAATCAGACAGTAGCCTACAATTCTCAGTGTTTTGGATGAAAATTCCCACAGACCAGAATATTCATGCAGAGTTGTACCATCACTCTAGTCAAAAAATTGGGACTATTAAGATCTTAATGCATTATGCCCATGCTTTTATGTTCTTTAGATGACTTACCACATAAAGAATTGCAGTACATCAAAATAACCTTCCTGTCAAATGGTTTCATTGAAGCTTCCATTAACAAATCTTTCAAGTCATCTGCCTCTTCGGCTCAAGAAGAAATTACTCATATTACGCTGCCTTATGTTAAAGGAGTATCTGAACATAATGCAAAAATTTTAAAGCTCTTCAACATCTATGTAGCATTTTGTCCTATCAGAAAAATCTCCACCTTTCTCTCTCTCTTCACCAAAAAGATAAGCTTCCTCCACTTAATTTTTCAAGGATCTGTGAGCTTCTTTGCTTTTGTGCTTTTCTTATTTTAAATGATCTAGAACAGTGGTCGCCAAAGTGGTCGATATAACATTGTTAGGGGTCGATTTGGGCTCAGAGGTCGATTGGGGGTCGACTGAAAAATATAAAACATCATTGTACGGGTAATATTTAATTCGGTTAACTTGGATTACCTCCATCCTGAATGACAATGCAATTAAGAGTGAATCATGAGAACAGTGATGACATGAATAGGACCAGTAAGATGGAGCAAGGTCATGAAAATATGAAAATTTGAAAACATGCACATTCCAGATTGGGTTATCACTCCATTTTCTGCAGATATTGAAAATATCGAATGTAACTTACAAGATGAACTTATTAAATTGTCAGTTGATCTTGAAGCTAAGACGCTTTTTAAAGATAGGACTTTAAGTTACTTTTGGACGAATATAAATGTTGTAGAAAAATATCCAAAACTTTCTGAAGTGGTATTCCCCTTTTTTGCTTGCATTTCAAAGCTCGTACACGGTTGAAGCTGGTTTCAGCCATGTTAATTCCATTTTAACAAAACAAAGAAATAAGCTAGATATAGAATTCCATGGCAATTTAAGGCTGAAACTTACTAATTTTGAACCCAACATTGCTAATCTTGTCAAGAGTCACAAAGCACACCCTTCACGTTGACAACGTTAGTAAATTGTATACTAAGTTAATAAAAGTCTTATTTTCATATATATAAGGAAGATTGTATTATTGTTATTTTGTTATCTAAATTAAATTTTATATTTTATATATTATTTATCCCTCCTATCAAATACGTAATGTTAAGAAGGACGTCAAAAACGTATCCCTTTGACATTAAGCCAATATAATATATATACTATATAATATACATACAATAAACACTGTAATAACTATAAAATAAACAATCTAAAAAACTCATATAAGTGTCTTTTTTGCTTGTCCTATTATAATTACGTAATAGTAAAATAGAGGGGGGGGAGTCGATAAAAAGTCAAGAAACTCTTGAAGGGGGTCGACGGTCGAAGAAGTTTGCCATCCCCTGATCTAGAACAGTGGCCAACAGCAGGCCCGCGGGCCGAATGCAGCCTGTTACGTGATTTTGTGGGGCTTGCGGCAGGATAAAAACTATAATTAATTATACGTATTATCAATTTAGCTATTAGTTTCGACCGCAGATTTTCTGATTGATATACTAATTATATTCATTATTTCTGATGACGGAAACAATTTATATTCTCAACATGGAATCAAAATTGCTTTAAAAAGATTACTGAATTTATAAAATCTACCTTCTCTGTGTGACTTGTAGTAGTGGGAGTGGTAGATTTCTATGCGTTCCAGCGTAACGCTCATTGAAAGTCACTTGCTCTGCTCTGGTTACAGTGATCAGTTTCAGAGACTTAGTTTCAAGTATTTTATATTGTTTTCCCAGTAGTAAAATGATTTAACAAATATAGTAATTCAATACATATAACTATTGCCTTGAAAAAATGCAGAGTTTATTTTTATTTAAGTTCTGACTAAAAGTGTGCGGCCCATGATGCTACCACTCATCATATATTGGCCCTCGTATAGCCTGATCTAGAAGATCTACCTTTGTCTGCTGTGAGGAACATAAATATTATGTCAAGTATATTAAGCCTGAATAATGTCATCTTGCTGCATACATGATCTGTACAAAGCACAGAGTCCTATGGAACAAAACTAAAATCCTACATAAGTCCTTATAGAATATCTTTATGTGAAACATTACATCATTGTCCAAACTTATATAGATCTGGTGGTTATGTTTATCTCCTTTATGGAGGATAGTACTTTTCCAACCTGCTGGATCAAGGATGTTAGTGAAGCTGTTAATCTGCAGAGAGGAACAGTGAAAGATATTGGCCTGTTTTGGCAAGCACAAAAGATTTGAAAGTGAAAAATGTGCAATGAGCGAAGATACAAAAGAGTTGTCAATAGAAGCAAAAAAAAAGAAAAGTAAGATAGTAAAGACTGAGTTTGCTGCTTGGTATGAGAGAAGTGAACAGAGAAGAATGGCCATGATTGTGAATGCGTCAGTGAGAATATTGTGAAGGAGGAATGGTGTGCAGTCTATAGAGGTATGCAATGAATTTGATATGTATATGCCTGATGGAATGCATTGGCATGATTCCAGAGTTAGATTTTTGGAGAAAGTGTTGTTCACCAAGAGGCTGGAATTGAAAAATTTACAAGAGCTTGGAGGAGAGATGCAGACAAGTGCGAGTTCAACAACCATTGTGACAAATGAAAGTGTGAGTACAGAATAGCTAGAACCATGTATCATTTAACAAAACCTCAGACAACTACCTGTAGCACATGTAAATACAACAATCATTATGGAAAAGCCACCAGTCACTTTTATATTCCAGATATGTTAAACTACCATTTGAAAATAGAAACCATGCAAAGTGCTGTACTCTGGAAAGAGTACTAAGTTTACACTATGAGAGTGAAATATGCACTCTACATAACCAACAGACTTAATGTAAAGCACCAAATAAGCTTGGGCTCTTCGTTTCAGTAATGGATCATCATATTCCAAAGTATTTGTGTGTGTGTTTCCCATGCTGATGCAATGATGTATATCTGAACTATTGCCAACACAGAAACTAATATGTAATAACCAATCAACATCACCCTCAGATCAGTTTCACACAAACTTTGAGAATGCATGCAATTGTATTATACCTCATCTAAAAGTAATATTATTAAAATGAAAAATATTTCACTCACTGTAAATATTGCATTAAAAATACATCATAGTAAATATATTTAGAATGCTGTTTGCAATGCTTAGATAACACACATAGTCTATGCCTTCCTTAAGCTCATCCACCATTTTCACTTTTTCTACCATCTCAGATAATGCATTCCATGCTACTATCACTTTCCATACAAAAAATTATTTCATACTCTGTTATTACTTCTTTTTGCAACTTCTAGGGAAAACTTCTTGTCCTTTCTCTCTTTCTACCATATGAAAATTCTCTTCAGTGCCAATCCAGTAAATACCTTTCAACAGCTTAAATATCTCACTCATACCTTCATCTTTTATCCACCAAATTCTATAGTAGTTTGCACGCCTTTAGTCTATTCTTATAAATATTGTACAGTCCTGATATAATTTTCATTATCTGCCTTCACACCCCCACCAAGGTTTCATTCCCTTCAAATTCCAATGACAAGATCATTGTGCAGTAATCCAAATGAGGTTTGATCAGAACTTTATATGGAACCACCACCCTTTTATCTCTACTGATCAGCATCATCCTAAATATCATCATCAAATTCCTGCTATATACCTCATGTACAGGATATGATAGTACTACATGAAAAATTTATATCATTACTAACTTCCACTACAGTTTTCCTCCAAATCAATCTGTTACCTGTCAAGGCTCCAACACTGTCAGATCTTATATTTCTATCTTCTAAGGCACTTTTTACCATATCAATCCACCTATATCTTGGTCTAGCTATGGGTCTTTTTCCTACCAACCTGGCAGAGAACACTTGTTTTGATAATCTGTCCTCTCCCATTCTGTTTAAGTGACCATACCACTTGAGATTAGCTCTGCTAACACATTCCTGGATGCTAACAATGTCAAGTTCTTTCCTAATATCCTCGTTTTTAACCACCTTACCGGCCGTTATGGATCAAATACGCATCCGCATATGCTTCGTATCCATCATATATTTCATTGTTATAACAATGGTATTACAATTTTAATAAGCACTTCGCATCCATGATAACGTGAACGTCTATAGACGTCTTGGCCGGTAGCGTGGTTAATATGATATTGCCATTGATGCCATCTGTTCACACCCCTAATCTTTCTCAGGACTCTCATATCTGCCGTCTCTAGTCTTTGGTCAAGTGTTTTACTTCTAACCCAGCTCTCAGATCCATAAGTTAAAATTGGTTTGAACACTGTCTTGTATACAGCTAATTTAGTGTTTTGGCTAATTTCTCTCTCTTTCTTATTCCATATAAATTTATTCAGTTGACTTCCTACCATACCAGCTTTGTTGATTCTGTTGTCTATTTCCATATTTAATTTGCCATCTTCACTAAAAATCATGCCTAAGTAGCTGAAATGTTTAACTTGTTCTATAGGTTCACCATTCAGAATGCAGTTGATATTTTCAATTCTTCTGCCTTTTTAATTCTGACCTTCATACCATATCTATTACAATATCAGGTTCAATACTACTTTCCTTCATAATGTGATCTACATAGATAATGAATAACAGAGGGCATAATGTACATCCTTGTCTGACACCAGATTTAATGTTAAACCATCTTCCTGTACTTCCTTCAATTCTAACTACTGATTTACAACTCAAATAAAGGCTAAGTATTGCTTGATATAATGCCCCACTGACACCATACAACTGTAGCATTTTGAATAGCTGCTCTCTCTCGACACCTTGTCATATGCCTTTTCCAGATCTACAAAATTTAAATACAGATCCTTGTTATATTCCTATGATTTCTCAACTATTTGTCGTAAAGTGAAAATCTGATCCTGACAGCCTCTATTTGGCCTGAATCCAGCTTGTTCTTCACCAAGCTTCTCTTCCACAATCCATCTCAATCGTTTTTCAAGTATACTAGCATAAATCTTACCTGGAACACTCAGTTGGGAAATACCTCTGTAATTCTCACATTCAGTTTTATTTCCCTTTTTATATATGGGATTATATATCCTAAATATTAGATATCCTAAATATCTAAAACTTTTATCTAAATATTGAACATTCTCTTCACAGCCCTGCCAATATATCTTTTGAACTACAAATTTCTATCTGAAGTCACCCCAAAATCCCTTACTTCCTCCACTTCTTTCAGTATAACTCCACTATGTGAGCAGGAAGTATTCCATCTGTGGATCCAAATATTTCAAAACCTTACATTTATCTGCATTAAACAGATATCTCAAATCATTTGCCCACCTTTCCAGCTCATTCAAATCCTCCAGAAGAGCTAAAATATTATAATTATTACTAATAATCCTCCCAAGTTTTACATCATCTGCAAACCACAGAATCCAGTGACAATATCATTGACAAAGATTGAACAGAAATAGTCCGAGTACTGAACTTGGTGGAGCTCTACTTGTAACTTTCCTATTCCACGACGTGCTCCACCATATACAACTCTCTGATATCTATCTGAAAGCCAGTTATCAATCCAATCCCCTAATCTGATATCCAAACCCATATGTTTCAATTTAAATACCAACTTTTTGTGTGGCACCCTGTCAAGTGTAAAATCAAAAAAATCTACAGTGCTTGCCTTACCCTCATCCACTGCTCTTGTTACACTATTATAAAAGGCAATTACATAACTAAAACAATAGCATTCCTTAAAAAATCCATGCTAGACTGCATAAATGATATTGTCTTCATCTGCCCAATTCTGTATATGAGTTCTTATACAGTTCTCATGAGTTCTTACAGAAGAAATATAAACTGGAGTGCAGTTACAAACCAGAATCACTTGTGATTCTGGTTTGTATGAACTCTACTGATGGGCAGCCTGAAATATATACCTCACTAAATGATCATTTAACAACTCAACTATTTTGTGTGCATATGATACTTTTCTACACCTACATTCACTGAGGTTATTCTTTTACAGATTGGTACATAGTGATAATATTCTTTTGGATTTGCTTTGTCCTGTTTGGCTATCTTCTTTTCATAATCTAATTTTGCCTTCATCACTCTATCTAGCATGTTCATTCCAGAGTCTCATCACCATATCTCACAATATCAGATATAGATATAAATCGTAATGATACAAGGAGGACTATCATTATGGGTGATTTCAACTATGAGAAATATAGACTGCTCAGCAGAAAAAGCATGCAAGATAAGGAAAAATTAATTTATAGTTATTCAGGGAAAACTACCTTAAGCAGTACTTGATGGAAGGGACTCAGTACAAGAACACTGGATCTAGTAACAGCATCTGAGAATCTGTCTATAAATGAGTTGACTATTATGCCTCCAACTGACAAGAGTGATTATGTAGTTTTGGCTTGGGAGGTGAAAATTATATATAATTTTTATATGTAAGAACTTTGAAAGAAAAGGGATATATGGAAATGCAAGGTAGGTGATTATAATAATCTGAAAATGCAGCTTGAGGCAGTGATTTAGCATGAGAAACTACATGACAATTAATCAAGGGAAGCTATATCTGACTGAATCTCCAGATTCAGAAGAATTAATTGTGGATATTAAAAATGGATGATAACGCTTTACATGCAAATAGCTGGGGGTGTAAAAAAAAAAAAAAAAAGAAAGAAAGAAAGAAAAAAAATTGAGGAAGAGAGAGAGAGAGAGAGAGAGAGGAAAATGTGGATCTGATATTGTGAGAAGGGTGGTGATGAGACTCTGGAATGAACATGCTAGGAGAGTGATGACTATGGCGACGAAGGCAAAATTAAATTTTACCTTTGTCGCCATAGTCGCTAAAATAAATTATCATTTAGTGAGGTATATATATTTCAGGCTGACCCATTAGTCCTCTAGATGCCAGGGGAGAACTAGATGAAAAAATAGAAATGGACAAGTTAGAAGCATTACAGAAGTTACAAGATCTTGACTCAAATACAGCAGTCATCTAAGTCAAGTCTAGGTGTAAGATTGGTACAGCTGCTCATGGAATGTGCACAAGCTGAACAACCAATCCCCTGAATCGGTTGTTCAACTTGAGTCTCAGCACATACAAGATTCCTTTTGAGTGAGTAAAATTTGTAAATAAACTGTGCCCCTTATGTTACATTGTCCATCTACTGCATCAATTATGTTATTTCCCACCTTGCTCAATATATCCAAATATAGTCATAGTCAGTTGTGGAGAGTAATTTAACAATATTTATATATAATTTTATTTTAGTTAGTTAGAATATTTCAGATTCACATCTGTGATGGTACATTGATTTCAAAATCAGCATGGTGTATTTATTGAGAATGAAGCTCAAATATATAAAAAATTAAAATATTTACTGTAAACAAATACACACACGATACAGTCAATTCTGTATATAAAGTAATCGCTATCTTTTTAAGGAAATCTGACATTCATAATCTCTATAGAGTTACAATTGATAAATTATAATGCTTTACATACACTGGTCAGAAAGAAATTAGCAGATACTACCATCGGCAAGGTGCATCATGCCTTGTAATGAGTCACATGTATAGTTGGTATAAATTATAGGAATATGATGCTCCCAAGTCAGTGCAACCGTATCTGGGTCAAAAAAAGGCTACGAGAAGGAAACTGGCTGAAATTGAAAGAGGCATTGTGATAGGATTCCATGTGTTACAGACCTATCTGTTCGGCAAATTGTTGACAAATCGCCATCCTAGGTCAATCAGTGATACCATACTGAGATCTAAGCACAGGGAATCAACTGCAAGTGCTACCTGCAGTGGATGACCCATCGCACTCACTGAACATGACTGTAGGGTGCTATGAAGGAGAATATGCAAAAACAACCATTCGTCAGGCCAACATGTTGAATGTCGAGTTCCAAATATTGACTGAAACACAAATGTGCATGGAAACATTCAGAACTGATTAAAATTAAAAGAAACACATGTATTAACCACAGTGAAAATTATTTAATTGTAAATATTTCATCCTAAGTATCTTAGGACATCATCAGTACAGTAGTTCAAACAATAATAGGAATAACATACAGTTAGGGTGCATGATTACAATAGAATTGCATTAAACGTGCATAATGTGTTACAGAAGTAAAAAAAAAAAATAAATAAATAATAATGATAATAATAATAATAATAATTATTATTTTACACAATTTTGTATGACAATTTCCCATACTTTTGGAATAGTAAATAATTACAATTAAATAATTTTTACTGTGGTTAATATATGTGTTTCTTTTAATTATGATAAATTACTATTCCTAAAGTATGGGAAATTGTCACATTATTTTACAAAATTGTGTAAAATAATGATTATTAGTTTTTTTTTTTTTTACTTCTGTAACATGTTACGCACGTTTAATGAGATTCTATTGTAATCATGCACCCTAACTGTATGTTATTCCTATTATTGTTTAAACTACTGAACTTAGGATGAAATATTTACAATTAAATAATTTTCACCGTGGTTAATACGTGTGTTTCTTTTAATTATGATCTCACCACAGGTTTCGTTATTTAAAAAAAAAAAAAAAAAAAATCAGAACCGAGTCTCACAACATGGGTTTCCATGGTAGGACCACAACATGCAAACCCTACATTACCCAAACCAATATGTGGTGTCATCTTCAGTGGTGCAAAGAACATGCACAGTGGGATGTGGAAGCTTGGAAAGCTGTGTTATGGAGCAACAAATCACACTGAGTAGATGGACAGATATCTGGAATTGTCTCTTACCACAGTGCATAACCCCAACTATGAAATTCAGTAATAATAATAAATTTAGTTTAATCCTTTATCTAAGTGTGAGCAAACAAAGTTTGTGCCTGAAAGTATCTTCAGGACTGGTATGGTCCTGTTTATCCTGGTTTAGCCTCAGACCTCTGTTTGTTGTGCCACAAACACTGAACTCCAAGAGGTATCTGAACATTTTGGACAATGTAATGCTTCCTACTTTGTGGCATTTCTATGGAAACTGACCATTGTCTCTTTCAGCGAGACAATGCACTGTGTCATAAGGTTGCTTCTGTAACTGTGTGGTTTGTGGACACAAATGTCACCACACTTGACTGGCCTCCATAGAGTCCTGATCTCAACCCTACTGAACATTTCTGGAATCAACATTGGGTGAGGTCAAGGGATGTCTGCCCCACAACAGTCCAGGACCTCATTATGTGCCTACAGGAAGAATGGTTCAAATTCCCATTAATCACTCTCATCAGCTTGTGGAAAGTATGTCCCGTAGGATTGCTGCAGTCACCACAGAAAAAGGAGGTCCTACTTCTTATAGGTGGGTGCCGTGGCTGTTTGTTCCTCACTCTGTGGTGCCCATTGACTTCTTTCCAAGCAGTGTATCGAACTCTTATATTCTTATTACATATTAAAACATATCTGTATGGTCATTCTAGAATAAGATAATATGAGCCCAAAGAAAACATCATCTCTCACTCTGTTAGTTTCACTCAATTTCATTTCTGAGGGATAACATGAAATACTGCACATACTGCAAATTAAACATTCAGCTAAAAGTTCTGTAGTTTCTCTTGAGTATACAGGAACTTCCTGTCCTCTTTATGTTCTATTTCTTTTTTATTTAGTTTCTACTCACACAGTCATTCAGCCTTCTTACCTCTGAAATTCCTACTATCACAATAAAAGAAGCTGAAGATCTCACTTGAGTAATATCCATGCATGTATTTTCTTCTAGTAAAAAAAAAGTTTCCTTAAACACATCTTTTCTTCATTTTGCTGCAGTAGGTATGAAGAATAATTGCTCAGGTAATAAGAATACATAATTAATTGAGCAGTTCCAAACGTGTTTCCAAAAAAAAAACTTTACTGCAGATTCCATCTTGCTCCTTAAAATACTTGCTTTTCATTAAAAACATAACATTCTCACAAATCTTGAAAGCTTGAAACATGGTATTGTCTTTCAATTATTAACTTCACAGGTCCTCCTTGGAGTGTAATTAAAGATTCATATAATTTTTCTTTTTGAGAGAAGAACAAAACTCAGTAGTTTCTTCCTCCTTTCTAGCTCCCCTTCCATGCATTCTCATTTCCCAGCAATAGCTGTTCCAAAAAACTCAATACTAGCATGCATGTCCATTACCAAAATTCAAAGCAAAATTCTAGTGACATCACTGCTATTACTAATGCATGCTGTAATAGTCCATGGCATAAAAGGACTACTATAAACAAACATACAATAATATACATGCAACATTATTTCTATATAAATCCCTAAAGATTACAACATACAGTAGGAAAAGTAACTATTAAAATACATTTAAGTTTCTTTTGAATCACTACTGCATAACCACATGGCAGTTGTGGTAAATAATAAGCGTGCAATCACATTAATAAATATGAGCAAATATAAACATATTTTTAAGGTTATCTTATCATATAAAAAAACTTAAATATTAATCAAATTTTCACTCAGTATATATAATACTATAAAAAAAAAAACATAATAAGTGAAACAAGGCTTATGTCTCAATTTAAAGAAAAATATTACTTCATCTTTCCTTACCTGTTATAATACTCAAATCTTCTGGAAAGATTATATATGCTGAAGCACATCTAACTGTATTCATGCACATCTGGGCATGAATACAAGGAATCCATAGTCTACTCAGCCTCAGAAAATGTGTGTCTTTTCTGTTTAAGATGCTACTTCTCAACTGTACAAATATTAATATTATACAAATCCTGAATCTACCCAACTTTACAATACTGTTCTTATATTTGTTGCATCAACAATGGTGCATCATATATATATACAACAATGCTGTATATATGGTGCATCAACTTTTCTAAAAATGCTTGATGCTACTTAGAAGATGGTATTTTGGTTAACAGACAATCCCCCCCCCCTCTTTCACAAATTCATTTTAACTGCTTTCTCTGAGAGATTCTATTTCTGCATTATGTTTTTTCTGTATGTGTGTTATCTTGGATAATGTTCTGCTGAACTGTTTACAGAAACAGTCTCACTTGTGCTACTGCCCCCCCCCCCCAAGACTACAACTTGCAGCTGTAGAAATATATCAGCAGAGTTTCTTCTCTCTGCTTAATTGTCCACATATGGCACAGAATTTGATTTGTATGTGAGGTTGATGTGTGTGTGGGTGTGTGTAAATATAGGATTAGATTGAAGAAAAGAACAATATTACAGAGAAATGGTTACAAATCTGAGAGTCTATTTATGGAATCAGCATTTTCCTAATAAAGTATTTTCCTAATCACAATAAATGCAGTCGCATTAATTTACCCAAAATATGTTATTCTAAGAGAAACTTCGGCCCAGCAGTCACAGAGCAAACACGCTAGGATTTTTAGGTCTCCCTTTTTTTGCCTCTACAATTTTGAACTGTTTCTGCTGATTAACAAGTCAGAAACACAAGCATTATTGAATCGTGATGCCTGATGTTTTCTGATAAGCTTGTGGATGGTTTGAATCCAGAAAAATATAAGACTGAAATCAAATACAAACTTAATAAAATCATAGTTTAGTTTGTCATAATATAATGTGAAATCATAACACACACACACACACTAGATGTGTGTGTGTGTGTGTGTGTGTGTGTGTGTGTGTGTGTGTGTGTGTGTGTGTGTGTGTGTGTGTGTGTGTGTGTGTGTGTGTAATAGCCTTATTTATACAATATCAAAAATCAAAATCATCACTGTGCTCAGTTTCTTATCAGTATATCTATACATAAACAATACAGACATAATGCAGGCAGTAAGTAAAAACAATGCAGACATTAATGTGGACAGTGGATGGTGTGATATAAGGGGCACCTTCCCAGGATGAGTCCTTGGAGGGATTACATAATAATAATAAGTAATTACAAACCAAACAAAATACCAACCTTTAGAACACCAGTTTTAACAGCTTCATTAAATGCCAAAGCTATACGAATTCTTCCTTTCTGATTAGCATATAAAATGCGAGCTTGTGAACCTACAACCTGTTCAAACAAATTTTACTATATACATGATACAATCATACTTTAAAACTATCTATAAAAAAAGCCATCATAATATTAAATTTGTTTAAAATTATTTTCAATTGCAATCTCAAATTCAATGTTAAGTTTCAAAATAATATGCATTTTAGTCATTACTAAGTGAGAGAAATATAAAGCAGAAAGTTGACATATATGGGAGACTTATGAAAAAAAAAAGTGAAAAGGATGGTCACAAGGATTAGAAATTAATGAACCGAAGTTATATTAAGAAAAAAGAATACCAATAAAATATATATATATATATATATTTTTTTTTTTTGTTAATCAAACAAACTTTCAGTCATATACAATCCTAAAATTAGAAACATATGATCAAACTGTGATTGTTACTATATGAAAAAGACTAGATGCCACATTTTTGAGATTCACTATAAGCAGATTTGCTTGATTGATAACAACCAGGTTTTAACTCATATGCAATTGAGTAATTATACCAGATGTATTTCCTCTACATATTTTGTTGTCTATAAGAGTAGCGGCATCATCGGGAGGTTACTTAACATCAATAAAAAATGGCAAAAAATTCAAGATTAATTAACGTGTAAAATTAGAGACCTGTATTATACCAGCAATCACATACAGAGTTTACACAACAATGAAGAGACTGCACATAAATGCCTAATGATACTCATGATTAAACTATCATTCCAGTCTTTTCAACTATAGATATTAACTGCTGTTGGAAAATGTTTAATTTTTTGCCATTTTTTATTTATGTTCAGAAACCTCCCAATGATGCTGTTAGTCATATAGACAGTGAAACATGTAGAGGAAATACATCTAGTATAAATAATTGCATATGAGTTAAAAATCTGGTTATTATCAATCAAATTAAATGCCACATTATTATGCATGTTCAGAAAATATGTTAATAATATTGTAGTAGCTTTAAATTGCAACAGGAATGATGCCAAAAAAGAATGGAGTAGTTAATATTAATGCCAATGCACAAGGGCAGGGTCAAAAGAGAAGCTTCAAATCATAGATCGGTTTATATGGATGGAGTAGTAGTAGGAATTAAGGTTGTTGGAGAAATAGGTAAAGAATAGAATACAAAAGTCTAGTTTTACAGACTATACTTCTGCAGAGTGAGTCTATAGCACATAAGATACTCCTACTTAAAATTCTGCCCAGAAAAGTTCTTTTATTTTAGCAAAGAGGTCAAAGTAATAGAGTGGATGCTCCAATATTTCAGAGTTCCGTAAATTCAGAAGTAGCTCCATGGGTTTCATCATATGATTTTGTGTTCCATCATGCAATATGCAGTGTCCAACAAATATCTGTAATGTAGTTTGGACTGCAGATGTCACCAAAGGAATGGATAATAATGCTAGGCATTGAACACTAAATCCTGTAGAAAAGTGAGCCAAAGAAACTCTCTGAGTCAGAGGCAACAATTTCCATGTGTGATATGTGTATAAGACAGCTTTTATGGTGCCATTAATTGCTTTGATGTTTTAGTTCTGCTTACTAGGATCCAGCCCATATTTTGTTTAATGCAAGATTGCATTAGCAAAAAAACTTGATCCACTGGACAGGTATTAGTTCTCCATAATACTTGTACAAATATATCATTTGAACCTGTAATGGTCCCACTTTTATATTTCTTGGACAAGTATAGGATGCTATATTAGGGCAATAATGATCAAGGAAAGGAAGCAATAGGAATTGCATTCAACACCAAACATGATAAATTTCTTGACTGGAAGGCAATTTCAAGTAGAGTTATGTGGGCAAACTTCAAAAATGGGGAAATGACAAAGAAATTTATTTGTGAAGAAGTCAGCAAGAAGAGAAAAATAAGAATGTTATGGTGGACACTAAAAGCAGTCCTGAAAAGAAGAGAGCATATTGAAAGTTCCTACAAATAAGTCAGCAGATGCCTTAAAAGAATAAAGAGAAAATGTAAGAGAAGTAAGTTATATGTTAAAGTAGCTAAACAAAAGTCATGGGAAGACTTTGGTAAGAATAAAGAAAATAAATATCAGAAATGTGGCAAAATGTTCTGGAGACTATTGAAAAAAAGCTTACAAATGGAGGAAAGAGTACCGTAAAAGGAATCAAAGGTGATATGAGAACTGAAGATAAGGTTATTCTAGATATCTGGAGTAATTACTTTGCAAGATTGTTAAATGAAACAACAAGCAATGACAGAGCCATAATAAGAAATTTTATAGAGGAATGAAAACAAAAGTACATATCAATACTTGATATAGAAAAAGCCACCAAAAATTTGCAATGTGAAAAGGCAGCTGGAGTAAATGATATTCGGTAAGAAATACCTGGTTGGTAATTGGATAGCATACCTGCTATCCAACTAACAGGTTATGGGTTCATATCGCACCTTGAGCATGAATGTTTGTAAAAGCCTTCTCTAGATGTGCACAAATGCTTTGAGTTTATAGGACTTATCTTGATTGTAGGGTTGCTTAAGGGTCAAAGCTGTATAACTGAGAGGAGACCTCCACATAGCCTTTAAAGGAATGCGGAGAACGGACCAGGGCTTCTGACCTAATGTCCAATCCTCACCTTCTCGTGGTGCACCCTGTTGGGTATCTACTTTGATACTGAACGAACGAGGATGGGCTGGCAATTTGGGATTTAAGTAGAGAAAATTATGGTACAACATGACAAAATTTCATGCCGGCTGGGGCGTCGCCCGGTTAAACAAGGTCCCCGCTGTTTTTGCCAGGGAACCAGGGCGAACAGCGAAAAGTCAGCTACTGGAACAAATCTGAAAACAAACCCCAACTCAACATCACCAGAGTTAAATATCGGTACTATCATCATAAGAAGCCTGAATGGCAAAGAAATGGAGCTAGCTGAGGAATTAGATAAGCACCAGATTGACATAATAGGGGTGACTGAAACAAAAAAGACAAAAACTGGTGAGATCTTTCTGAGCAATAAATACAAAATGTTATATTCAGGCAATGACAATCAAGAAAAAGAAGGAGTAGCCATAGTATTCAGCACAAAATACGAGGCTAATCTTCTTGAATGGCAGTCAGTCTCAAGTAGAGTAATGTGGGCAAATATGAGAATGGGGAACTGGACAATTCACATGGAGAGAAGAGGCTAGGAATAAGAAAAGTCTCATTGACTATGTTATTGTTGATAGCGATGTTTTTTCCCTGGTGCAGGACACCAGAGTGTACAGAGGATTTGAAATTGGAAGTGATCACTATTTAGTTTTGAGCAGGATAAAATTGAATTTCATATTGAAAAGAATAACATGTAAGAAAGTTTTAAAGCGAATAAAAGTTGGGCAGCTCTCAGATGTGAACTGTGGACTAAAATACAGAAAGATTATTGAAAAGAAAATGAAAGAGTTTGAGAACAGGAATCAAACCTTTGAGATTCAGTGGCAAACTCTGAAGAAAACATTGATTGATTCTGCCAGAGAGGCATGTGGTGAGGTTGTGTGCAAGGATAAAAAAATCAGAACTCCCTGGTGGACACAGGAAGTTAAAGAGGCAGTAAAGGAAAAGAAGAAAGCATATCAAACGTTCCTGGCAAATAAGTCAGCTTTTACTCTTACAGAATACAGAGACAAATGTAAGAAAGCTAAACAGTGTGTAAAACTAGCTAAACAAAAGTCATGGGAGGACTTGGCAAGAATATAGAAAATAAATATCAAGAAGGTGGCAAAATATTCTGGAGGTTGTTGAAGAAGCTTAGGAATGGAGGAAAGAGTGCTGTAAAAGGAGTTAGAGATGATAAAGGTGACATGAAAACAGGAGAAAAAGATATCCTTGAAGTATGGAGTAATTACTTTGAAAAACTGCTAAATGAAACAAGCAGTGATGACAGCACAGTGATAAAAAACACTGACCAGGCATGCAGTCAGGAATACATATCCATACTTGAAGTAGAAAAAGCCATCAAAGGCTTGAAATGTGGAGAGGCAGCAGGAGTAGATGATATTCGACCAGAAATGCTGACGTACGGTGGTATAAAAGTCTTACAGTGGCTGCACTGCATAGTTCAGAAAGCCTGGACTGAGGGACGAATTCCTGATGATTGGAGTAGAGCTCTTATACTACCCATATATAAAAAGGGAAATAAAACTGAATGTGAGAATTACAGAGGTATTTCCCAACTGAGTGTTCCTGGCAAGATCAATGCAAGTATACTTGAGAAACGGTTGAGAAGAATTGTGGAAGAAAAGCTTGGTGAAGAACAAGCTGGATTCAGGCCAAATAGAGGCTGTCAAGATCAGCTCTTCACTTTACGACAAATAGTTGAGAAAGCATGGGAATATAACAAAGATCTGTATTTAAGTTTTGTCGATTTGGAAAATACATATGACAAGGTGCCAAGAGAGAAGTTATTCAATACGCTGCAGTTATATGGTGTCAATGGGGCATTATATCAAGCAATACTTAGTCTTTATTTGAGTTGTAAGTCAGCAGTTAGAATTGAAGGAAGTACAGGAAGATGGTTTAATGTTAAATCTGGTGTGAGACAAGGATGTACATTAGCCCCTCTGTTATTCATTATCTATATGGATCACATTATGAAGGAAAGTGGTATTAAACCTGATATCAAAATTGGAGATGTTAATGTCAGCTCTTTGCTTTATGCGGATGATGTTATACTTCTAAATAAATCCGCTACAAGTCTGCAAGATTCTCTGACTAAATTGAATAGCTGTTGTAATAGATATGGTATGAAGGTCAGCAATAAAAAGACAAAGACAATGAAAATAGGCAGAATCATTGAAAATGTCAACTGTGTTGTGAATGGAGAACCTGTGGAACAAGTAAAACATTTCAGCTACTTAGGCACGATTTTTACTGAAGATGGTAAATTAAATATAGAAATAGACAACAGAATCAGCAAAGCTGATATGGTGGGAAGTCAATTGAATAAATTCATATGGAATAAGAGAGAAATTAGTCGGAACACTAAATTAGCTGTATACAAGACAGTGTTCAGACCAGTTTTAACTTATGGATCTGAGAGCTGGGTCAGAAGTAAAACACTTGATCAGAGACTAGAGACCGCAGATATGAGAGTCCTGAGAAAGATTAGAGGCGTGAACAGATGGCATCAATGGCAATATCATATTAAAAATGAGGATATTAGGAAAGAACTTGACATTGTCAGAATCAATCCAGGAATGCGTTAGCAGAGCTAATCTCAGGTGGTATGGTCACTTAAATAGAATGGGAGAGGAAAGATTAGCAAAACAAGTGTTCTCTGCCAGGTTGGCAGGAAAACAACCCAGAGGAAGACCAAGATATAGGTGGATTGATATGGTACAAAGTGCCTTAGACGATAGAAATATAAGATCTGATAATGTTGGAGTCTTGACAAGTAACAGACTGATTTGGAGGAAAATTGTAGATAGGAAGTTAGTAATGATGCAAATTTTTCATGTAGTACTGTCATATCCTGCACACCCCTTGAGGGTACATGGCAGGAATTTGATGATGATGATCTTGATTGTAAAAAAAAAAAAAAATAAATAAAAAATGTGAGCCTCTGTAGCTCAGTCGTTATAGACGAAGCCCTTTGATTGGAAAGACCCGGGTTCAATTCCGGTCCGTGATGTGATTAATCTTTATCTGGTCTCTTTCGATGAAAGGTGAGTTAGCCAGTCTCATACAGAGGTAGGGATTTTTTTCATTCCCCAGAACAGGCAAGCCCCCCCCCCCCGACAAACACATCTATAGATATATGACACACCAGGAGGCATAAGGCTAACCATCTTATCCTCGAATTATAGTTGCAGTTACAAGAATAAAACCTTGACACTGTAAAAGGTAAAAGAGGAGGATTAAGTAAAGTAAAGTAAAATAAAAAATACTTAAATATGGAGGTATAAATGTTTTTCAGTGGCTACACTGTATAATTCATCGGATGATTGGAGTAGAGCTGTCATAGTTCCCATTTATAAAAAAGGGAATAAAGCTGAGTGTGTGAACTACAGAGGAATTTCTTTACTAAGTAATTGTATAAGATATATACAAGCATTCTTGAAAAAAGAGGTTGAAAAAAACTGTTGAAAAGAAACTTGGAGAAGAACAAGCTGGGTTCTGGTCAAATAGAAATTGCCATGATCAGATTTTCACTTTATGACAAATAGTTGAGAAATCATGGGAATATGACAAGGATTTGTACTTCAGTTTTCTAGATCTGGAAAAGGCATATGACAAGGTGCCCAGAGGAAGGCTTTTCAAAACACTATAATTATATAGGATAAATGGAAAATATAAAGAGCAATACATAGTCTATATTTAAGTTGTAGGTCAGCAGTTAGAATTGAAGGAAACACAGGAAGATGGTTTTAATTTGTAAAATCAGGGGTAAGACAAGGATGCACATTACTACCACTCTTATTCATTATCTAAATGGATCGGATTATGAAAGAAAGTGGTATTTAATCTGATATTAGAATCAGAGATATCAACCTTAGCTGTTTGCCTTATACAGATGATGATGTACTCCTAAACACATCCAGTGTGCAGGTCTCCAGAATTCTCTCACTAAACTGAATAACAGCTGTAATGAATAGGAAAGCAATAAAAAGACCAGAACTATAAAAATAATAACATAGTAAACTTCATCTCCATTCTCAATGCAGAGAACCTACAGAAAAGTAAAATAGTTCAGCTATTTAGGCATAGTTATTAGTGAATATGGCAAATTAAATTTGGAAATAGAGAAAAGAATAAGTAAAGCTGGTGTTGTGTCCTGAATAAGCATTAAAAAGGTTTATATTAAAATATTCAGGTCACAACATTAATTCTACTCAGGCAGAGAACATGGAACGTTGGCAATAGAAAAAATAAATTGTTTGTGAACACAAGTCAAGATAAAGTTTGAGGAATTGTATAAAATTGTATAAAGTGGTAAAATATAATCTGTATTAAGTGTGGGCCTGATAATAGAAATCCACGTAAGCTGGCAAAATCCATTTGGAAAACCAGCCTCTTGCACTGAAATAGTAAAGCCTGTGAGTCAGGGCTCAAAGGTCACTTTTACTGTCCTGCATTATGAAAGTATTGGAAAGGGAAACCTAAGCGTCTTCCAGGAATAGGAGGCAGACACACATGCGAAAAATTAATAGAGGGAGCTAATGAGATTGACGTGGACACACGTGACCGAGTTGGCACGTGTCGCAAATATCGAGATTTAACAAGAGGAGAAAATGAAACAAAAAGGCCTTGCATGAAGATTCGAGATCTCTTTTTTTCCTGGATTCCTGATCTCTCGGAGTGGCCCTGCTCATCGTAGGAGGGAAGTCCCTGGCCAATCACGGAAGGCACTTAGTTCGTCCATCGTAGCGTTCGTATTGGGCCAAGCTATGTCCGTGTTCTAGGATAGCTGTGATGTTGTCGTACGACGGAGGGACTAAATTGAGCCGTCCATTCAAGGCGACGTTACCGTGCCACCTCCCATGTTTCCCTTGGAGATTCTACTCGCACAGATCTATGGAAGATATCCTCCAAAGCGATTACATTTGAAGGCCTTGATGATTAGACAAGGCAGGAACAAGTTTTAAGAGTTCAAGGACAGAAATGGTAATGTAGAATTTTGAAATACTAATTCCAGTTGTAAGAAGAGAGTGAATTTCCTGTGTGAACGTTTAAATTGGACTGAACTTAAAGAACTGTAAGAGTAGCCTACAACTAGATACGTGTCTGAGACAGTGTTAAGAATTGTTTGCCCAAGAGGCGAATAGATACAAGATCATGTTAAACTAAAAGTGTAATTGTGCTGATGTGTTCACTGATAGCCACGTGTATCCGAATGGCTTAATGATAATCTATGAATTGTATTTTATGATTGTTTTTAAGGTTACTAAGATTTAGTATGTGTGATAAGTATAAGTTAATTAGAGCTTTTGATCTGAGTTGAGTGCAACCATATTATCCTGTTTTGAAATGTGTTATAGTGTATCATCTTAAAGCTAATTAAATTGTTTCATTCATGTACTTGCCTGATCTGCCTATATTATATGAATTCAAAACTACCGCTCATAAAAATAACAACGAACCAAGTGGGATAAACCCATGAATACTAATACAATAAGTAAGCCGTGACTGTAAGAAAGAAAAGGACAAGCGAGGGGGGAGATAAATATATGCTTGATCAAATGATCATTAACTCTCTAAAGGAGTCACCCTGAACAAGAATCCTTTCTATCTAGGTATTAGCTGGTGCAGCATAAATATAAATGTGTTAATACTTATAGGGTGAACTTCTTCAGCTTGTTTGTTTAGGACATAGAGAGGCCAATAGGACTGCAAAGCACTGAAGGAGAGAATATTTGATTGTAGAGTAAAATTATAAGGGATAAATGTGTATAAGTAAGGTACAGTGTTAGACGAGTTTTGAATTTAAGAAAGATAGGATGTTGGATTAGTTAAGAAAGGGTAGATAAAGGGTAAATAACTAATTAAGTAAAGAAAAAGCAAACAAGATAAGAAAAAGTCTCAACATAAATGGTGTAGCTGGTAGGATAAAGGAAAGATATAAAACAATAGAAGTTAATCGAAACGATTAAAGTACAAATGTATTATAACAAATAAGTAGAGAGAGAGATAAATATTATAAGAAACGTCGCAACACTGGTATTAGGGAGCCAGTTGAATAAATATATATGGAATAAGTGAGGAATTAACCCAAATGCCAAACTAGCAGTATACAGGGCAGCGTTCAAACCAATTTTAAGTTATGTTCTGAGATCTGAGAGTTGGGTTAGGAAAAAAGCACTTGATCAAAGACTAGAGATCACCGAAATGAGAGTTCGGAGAAAAATTAGAAGAGTGAACAGATGGCATCAATGGCAGAATCATAATAAACATGAACTCGACATTGTTAGCATTCAAGAATGTGTGAGGAAAGTTAACCTAAGGTGGTATTGGCTACTTAAATAGCATGGGTGAGGAAATGTTAGCAAATATGTTTGATGCCAACAAGGCAAGAAAGAGACCCTGATGAAGACCAAGGTCTAGGTGGATTGATTCAGTCAGAAGTGCCTTAGACGACACAATGCTAGATATGACAATATTGGAGTGCTGACAAGTAATAGATAGTCTATGGAGGAAAATTGTTGATAGGTGATTAATAATAATGTAAATTTAATCATGTAGTGGTATCAGTATAGCCTGAGAATCCCTTGGGATTATACAGGGTGTTTCAAAAAGAATTTCCCAATTTGAAAATTGTATATCTCTGCAACCATGAACCACAAATGAATGTGACTTGTACCATATGAACGGCCACATGTGAATTTCAAATAATTCACATGTGTACCATGTGAATTATTTGAAATTGGGTCTTCTTTTTTGAAACACCCTGTATATAAAGAAATTGATGATGAAGAATATCACTGATTTGAGCCATTCCATATTTGGATATTCCATATGTCTTGCCTGAAACATCAACTATCGATGTCAACAATATATCTTTTATGACAATATTTATCTGTATGTGTGAAATCTTAGTGTGGAAAAGTTAAGAAAGTATGCAAGATGAGTGACAGATTAATCAGAACTTTTGTTGCAGCAAGTTTGTTTTCATTTAGTTAGATAGTAAATCATACTTGAGAATAAACTGTATTCTTATTTTTATCTTTTATCCAAGTATAAACAAACAAAAGTTTGCATATGAAGTAACACTACAACTAAGCTACTTGTATATATCATTGCATATCATATCATCAACAACTGTCTATAGATTTGGTCATCTAGGTTTCTTGGAGATCTGGAGGTGGTGGAGAGAATTCAGAGATGAGCGAGCATGTTGGCGACAGGTCTGTGGAATGCTTCCTCTAAAGATAGATTGAAAGAGTCCTACGTGCAGAGATGACAGTAAAAAAAAAGAAGGGACATAATAGAAACTTATAAGTTTCTATTATGTTACTAAAAGAATTCTATAAGACTGATGCAATTTTTTTTTAAATACATGACAAGTAGGGAGGGAACACAGGGTCACCCCTAACAGTTGTGTAAGAGTATTGTTATTAAGTATGTGTAGACTAGAGGACTAGTTTTTTTTGCTTGGAGAGTGGTGAATGATCTATCAAGCACTCACAATTGCCAGAGGCAGTACTTGATAGTGAATGAGTTTAAGGAGAGGATTATATGTATCATGTGAATAATGGTTAATGTGGGTCTCCTGCAGTGAGTCTTTTTACTCCATTGAGATATTCCTCATAATAATAATAATGTAGAGGCAGGTGGCTTCATAACAAATTTTCCTGATATCCTAAAAACTTGCTAAAATAATATGCTCATACACTGTTTTGCTACTTGCATGTGAAAATATGACTTCTTTATAGATTTAACTCTTAGTATCTTCATGTGTCTAGTTCTTGCTGATCTTTTTTTAAAGGTCCTCCAGAAGGTGCTTACCCAAAAAACACAGCTGGTTTCTGATAGCCAGTCATTCACTTAGGACATGCTCTGACAGGTTTAGCCTGCCACCAAATAGAGTCAAGGTTTGAAAACATGGTGGGTTAATATTCAAATATTAATTTGCATGGTGTGATCAGAACTTAAAAAAAAATGTGTGTGTGTGTGTGTGTGTGTGTGTGTGTGTGTGTGTGTGTGCGCGCGCGTGCGTGTGTGTGTCATCCAATATATCTTAAACACAAGAACTTTCATTATTTCCAAACTTAATATATAAATATGCTTCTCTTCTTCAACTATTGATAACTAACCAGTTTGTGTTTTCCTGCTTCATTAATCCACCGAATGTTGTCACTGCATTGTTGCTTCACAATATCTGAAACTAAAAGCATATGTTATAGATTATCCTTTACAAAAATTATTTCAAGGTGATTATTTTAAAAAAAATAAGCATATTATTATTATTATTATTGTACGGGCACCTCGAAAGAGAGAGTCCAAAGACTCATTGCAGGAGACCAAACTATCCACACAATCTATCATACTTCTCCTAGAATCCATTAACAGACAAAGTGCTCGCAACACTCCAAGTAAAAAATCTAGTCCTCACAACCCTATTAACCACTCAACTTCAGGGATGATCTCATGTTCTGCCCCTCTAGCCAAATGCTGAAATCTGCATCAATTCTATAAAACTCTTTAAGTAAATTTAATGTTTTTTCTATTATCCTATCTTTTTTGCCTATCAACTAACTTTTGCAATCCATACACACATCCATCTATCGTCATAGGGAACATTCCACAAACCACTCACCATCTTGCTTGCTTGCCTCTGAATTCTCTTCACCACTTTCTCATCCCCAAGAATCCCAGGAGACAACCTGAGCAGTAATCCAGATATGAACATATCAAGGCCTTATAAAGAGGAATAAGAACTTCCTTATCTCTACTTGTTAATGTGTTCTTCAATAGCCAAGTAATCTTATGAGCTACCTTATCAATGCATCCTATAAACTTCAACTTTCTGTCTACCACCACCTCTAAATCCCTAGCTTCATCTATTTCTTGAAGTACAATTCCATAAATGTGGTAGACAGCTTGTAACTGATTTATCCCAAAATGCATAACTTTAGATTTCTCCACATTAAACTGATACCCATTAGTTTTTGCCCATACTGACAGCCTACTTAAATCATCCTGCAAGCTCTCCGCTTTGCCTTGATTCACTATTACTCTACCTTATTTTGCATCATCAGCAAACAACTGAACATTTCCTATATCATTTATGTACAAATTAAACAGTAGTGGTCCTAGCATGAAATCTTGCAGCACACTACCAGTCACCTGTTTTTAATTGGATTCTGCTCCTCCATACACCATTTTTTTATATCTGTCCAGCAGCCACTCTCTCATTCACATAACCAGCGTCATTTCCATCTCCATTTGTTCTAATTTACATAACAGAGTTCTATGTGGTATTCTATCAAATGCCTTTGCAAAATTCAGCAGAATCACCACACCATGTAGCCATTCCTCTCATCCAATTCAACTGTCAGTCCATTATAAAGAGTTAGTAAACTACTAAGGCATAACCGACTCTTCACAAAGCAATGCTGCCCTTCATAGAGGGGCAACATGGCCCCTCTCTCCATTTCCTCTCCACCCATTTCTGAATGCTCTTTTTGAGATTCTGCTATATTCTTAGGACCTCCAGTTCATCCACCTCTGTTTCCACATAAATCTTTATTGCATATGTCACACCATTAACCTTACTTGGATGATATATCCTTAAAAAGTGCTCACTCAGTAACTCAACTATACCTATTCTAGACTACAGTATGTAATTAATAGATATACACTGCAGTCTAGAATATGTACTGTAATCTTGCTTCACAAGACAAGATATGTGCTCCAGTCTTATAGCCTCAGTTTCAGATGTTATTATTATTCAGGCCTCCATGGAGTCATCACGGGAGGTCCTTCCTAGGAAACACAAAGTCTATCAAGACTCATCGCAAGAGTTCCCTCTTAAGAAACACAGTCTATCATACCACTCCTTAAACTCATTGACCGTTCTCGCTCTCACCACTCTATCAGGCAATGCATTCCATGGTTCAATCACCCGCTTGCTCACAGTTTCCTTTCGTAACTTCCAGGGATGGCCCCTTGTCATTACTCCTTCATGCTGTTCAAAGAAGTGAAAGAACTCCCACTAAAATTGGGAGTTCTTTCGCTTGCCACTGGCAACACAGTGTCAACCCTGTAACCACCTCTCAACAGCTTAAAAGTCTCAATCATATCACCTCTCCCTCATCTATCCACCAAACTCTGCAGTCCACTTTCCCTCAGCCGATCCACATAACTATCATCGTACAGTCCTGAAACAATCTTTGTTATCCGCTTTTGTACCCTTTCCACAGTTAATTTATCCCCTTCAAATCCTGGGGACTAAATCTGAGAACAATAGTCCAAGTGTGGTCTGATCAGGGTCTTATACAATGGAATGATAACTGTTTTATCTCTGCAGGTCAGCGTCCTTCTCATTATTGCAGCAATCCTCTGTGTTACCTTCACCACCTTTGCAATATGTCCCCTAAATTTCAGGTTTCTATCAATCATCAACCTCAGATATCTTGTCTCCCCTACTTCCTCCAGTATAACTCCTCTCATAGAGTATGCAGCGTTCCATCGATGTTTCCCAAACCTCAAGACCTTACATTTTGCTGCATTAAACTGACACCCCCCATTCATTTTCCTCTGTCTAGCTTATTCAAATCCTCTTGCTGGGCTACCACATCTGCACTATTACTAATAACCCTTCCCAGCTCCACATCATCTGCAAACAACTGACTATCCCCCTTGCAATTTCATTGATATAAAGATTAAGCAGTATAGATCCCAGTACTGAGCCCTGTGGGACACCACTTGTAACCCTTTGGCTCCTTGAAACTTCCCTACCATACACAACTCTCTGATACCTATCGGACAGCCAATCCTGAATCCAGTTGACCAACCTGACATCCAGACCCATGTGCTGCAACTTAAATATCAGTTTATCATGTGGCACTCTGTCAAATACCTTCACTAAATCCAAGAAAATGGCAGTATATGCCTTTCCCTCATCTACTGCTCTTGTAACTTTATTATAAAAGGCTAGCATATTACTAAAACAAGAGCGCCCCTTCATAAATCCATGTTAACTCTCACAGATAACACTACCCTCATCTGCCCAATGCTGTATACTGTCCCTCACTAATTTCTCCAAGATCTTAACAACTACTGATGACAATACAAACTGGCCTATAATTAGACACTTCCAGTCTGCTACTACCCTTATGCAATAGCACTATCTTACCTTCCTTCCATTCCTTGGGCACCTTTCCCATAGCCAGACTTTCATTGAAAAGCCAGGTCAAAGGAGCTGTCAGTTCTTTAGCACATTCTCTCAAAACCTTTGGTGAAATGCCATCCAGTCCCATGGCTTTACTGACATTCAGAGTACTCGGCATCTGGAACACACTCTCCTCCTACACTTCTAAACCTCGAACCTGCCCTATCCCTCTAGTATTAAAATTTACTCCTCTAGGATGAAATACTCCAATAAAGTTTTCATTGAACAATTCCACTATGTACTCAGTATAGGGAAGGGAAGGGGTGCTCAAAACAACAGTACAGAAATATTGGCAATCTGATCTGACAATCAAGAAGGTTTAGATAAGATACTGTGTGGAGCTGCACAGTCAAAGTTTCTAGAGACGCATAGCTGCAAATAAGCCAAACATGAACTATGCAATCAATAGCACACATGACTGGTGTGAAGAACATCATCCCTGGTCCATAAAGTGCTGGAGGATCATGATATGGAATGAAAAATCACACTATGCTCTTTCTGATTGGATGGATGAAAGTGAGCATATCAGATGCCTAAGTCATCATATCAAGTGTAAAGTTTGGTGACAGCATGTAATGGTCTTAAGTTGTTTCTCCTGTCATGGACTACTTAGATTTTTGACTGTTGTCCCTAGAAAGATGAATGCTTCCCCCATTGTCAGAGTTCTAGGGAACAGACCCATCTCTCATTTGCCATAAGAATGTGTCATGTCATACAGCAGGTACTTGTGTTATGATAGAGAAAATAATTTGGAAAAACTTCGGTAATGTGAATAGAATCGTGAAGTCACATTGTTTAAGGAAAATGACGTGCAAAAACTTCACTGGCCTGCATAGATTCCTGATATCAACTCAGTAGAACACCTTTGGAAGAAACTTAGATGTCAGGTGCAGACTAGACCAGTAGGCATAACAATAATATATGGACTAGTGGTCAGCTTGAAGAAAGTATGGTCCAAACTATCCAACTCATATTATCATAAACTGGTAGAGAACATACCTAGAAAGGTAAGGTAATAAGTGTGATTGGGACCAAAGAATGGCCCAAATGATATTGATGTGTATATGTGCACAATTTAAGTCTGTATGAAATATAATTCTAGTTAATACTTATTTCAAGATAAATATACATTTTTTATTTCTTATCAACAAAAATTATATTTACCATTGTCTTCTATAATATCTTCAAGTACTGAAGTGGCAATGCGGTCAGTGGCCTCTAAGTCTGAAGGCTCACATGAAGTGCAAATCCATCTAAAAACACAGGTTTTTACCATGGTGAATAAAATATACCAATAATAAATTTTGTGAGTATGCATAATATATATCTACTCTATATATATAAAAAGATAAGCCAAAATTTGAAACGTTTTTAAGTCATGTTCTCTTACCAGCTTACTGACTCTTACTGGCTTACCAGCCCGGAACTCAGGGGGTTGGGTGCCATAGGCACCAGAGCTCCCCCCCCCCCCTAGTATATATTATGAAAAAGTTTTAATGATTGTTACCGAGAGATAAAAAGATGACAAGATATATTTAAAAAGATACTACTAGTTTACTAGTTTCGTTGAATAGATCAACATCCTCAGGTATCACAATCAAAGAAATATATAAAAAAATTACAGAGACTTAAAATTGTAATAACAGAACAAGTATAAAAAGACAGTAGCGTGTTTGAAAAACAAATGCGAGTATGAGTTCCAAACAAACGCATACTACGCGCTATCGCGAGTGCGCCAGTACTGAACAGAAGCAACGTGTGCATCAGAGAGATTGTAACTCAAGCTGTTGTTGATATGAGAGGAATCCAGAGAAATTTCCCTGGATTCGACAATCTTTCTTTCAAGTTCATCGTAGCACACATGGATGTTAGAAGTTTGAGTCCAGTTTACAATGTGTTGGCGGCCTTCGTCTGAGTTAGCTGAAAAGAGAACGTGGCTAGAGAGAGCGCTAGCTCTAGTCCTGTTATAGGAGATATCTCTACGGTGTTCATCCAAACATAGAAGGATGGATTTGGCAGTCTGCCCATAGTATGGCTTTCCACAATCACACAAAATCTTGTACACTCCTGGAAAATGAGCAGGAAGATGTTTCTGTTTATGTTTGCTAAGTAATGAACGAAGCTTTGGAAACGTAGTGAAGCAAGTTTTGAAGTTAAATTTCTTGAGAATCTTGGCCAGTTTTGGTGAGACCAGACCATTCAGGTCTGGCTATGAACGTCTTGATATTATATTTTTTAAGGACTTTAGCTAATTTTTTAGAGACTGTGCTAATGTATGGAATGGAGATGCTACCTTTAAAATTAATAGTTTCTGTTGTGTAATATCATATCAAGACATTCTTAACCACACTTCCTAAAATCTGTTCTCTAATCAGCCATCCAAAACCTACTCGTCACAACCTAAAATATCCAGGTGATTATAAATTATGGTGCGATTGCAATATCCCTTATTTTGGACAAACTAACAAATCTATTGAACAACGTATAGAAGAGCATAAGAGAGACATCTCATGCAACTGCGTTATCCAGTCATGTCCTTTTTTCAAATAATCCTAATGATGATCAACAAAGCCACTCCGTTTGCTGGGATAGATCAGAAAATATTTTTCGCTGTGATGATGAGTTTGAGAGGAAAATTGTAGAATCAAGGGAAATCCTGCTGAACCCTGTCCACTTAAACAACAATTTGAGTTATAACATTCCAGATAGCCATGCTGCAGTTATTCAATATTGGCGTTCACGTGAGCCTGCACGCACACTTGCAATAAAAAATGGCATGCCTGTTAGAACAACTTGAAAAAATACAACGTTTTTTATGTATCAATTATGTGTGGCAATTTTTACCTGTAACTTCCAGTTTGTTTTGATACTTCGACGTTTATTACTATTCTTGTCCTTTAAGAATACCTGAGGAAGGCTGTTATAAGCCGAAACTAGTCGTATTATTCTTATTAAAATCTTTATAAGTTATCTCGGTTTTTAGTCATTAAATCTATGTTTTTTAAAATGTATCACAACAACTGAGTAAAAGCCGATTATCATATATATATATATATATATATATATATATATATAAAATGACTACTACTAATATTAACTCGGAGTTGGGATATGTTCATTTTTTATATAAACTAACTAAAAATCCGAGAATTATAAAGGCACTCTTCTAGTTTAAAACTAAGAATTTGGCTTAGATATGTGGACAATATATTCCTCATATGGGAACATGATATTGAGAATCTTCACAGTTTTCTCAACCACTTAAACAACCTCCATCAAGATATCAAATTGACCATGGAGATTGAGGAAAATAGTTCCGTCTGTTTCCTAGATGTTAAACTCACCAAGACGCCTAAGTCCATAAAAGTCTTTATATTTAGAAAGCTGACACACACAGACAGATATCTGCATGTGTCCTCACATCACTATCCAGCGAAAAAATTGGGTATTATATCAACTCTAGCGAATCGTGCAAGATCTGTTTTCTCAGATGAAGAAGAACTAAAAACAGAACTACAACATCTTAAATGGACCTTTAAAAACAATGGCTACTCTTTAAAAAGTATTAACAAACAATTATTCCACCTCAACGTAGCAACGTAGAAACACAGGACGAATCCAAACGTTATATCTCCTTGCCATATATCAGCACACTATCCAAAAAACTGAGTTGAATCTTAAAAAAGTTTAACATACAAATGTGCTTCTCGACTCTTCCAAAAATAAGATCAAGTTTCAGCAATTACAAACAATCTCACAACCTTCTACAACATCTTGTAAGCAATGTCTCTCTGGTGTTCCAGAGAGACATTGCTTACAAGAGAACCAGGGCTACTGCCCTATCAGGCCATGTCCTGTTTTCAATAAACACAAATAACGAAAGCCACCAACATGAAGTAAATTGGACAACAACTTCAAACCTGCACATTTGCCACGATGAGGTAGAACGCAGCATTGTCGAGTCAAAAGAAATTACCTTGGACCCGTCTTCATATGAACAATAATCTCCGCTATAATTTGCCTGACTCTTTCAGCTCTACTATCAGATACTGGCAATCTCGTGGATCCACACACACGGGTGTATAACAATAGTACTTTAACATGGACTCTAGCTCAAGTTCATAATAACTGTAATTTACAGTCGAATTTATAGCTTTATAATTTTATAGCTTTAGAGTGTCTCAATGTGTTTTTCAGTGTCTTTTAATAGCTTTCTATTTCTTAACGGCTGATGAAGTCGATCCTGACGAAACATGTTGTGTATCCAATAAATCTCAATTTGTTATAATTCTTGGATTTTTAGTGAGTTTATATAAAAATAGAATATATATATATATATATATATATATATATGTGTTCATGATCATTGACTCGGTTACTGTGATACATTTAAAAAAAGATATTTAATGACTAACAAACCAAGAATAAGTTAGAAAACTTTAATGATACAACTAGTTTCGACTTATTATGGCCTTCATCAGATATCTTTCTAGGTAGAAGAAACAATAATAAAAGACTGAAGATATTAAGAAAACTGAGAAGCACAGGTTAATTGTATTAGATAATTAAAAATAAAAAACATTGTATTAAAATTCCAGTTGTTCTATTTACGTGCCATTGTTTATTGTATGCGTGGTAATAGACTCTCGAGAACGCCAGTATTGAACAACAGCAGTATGGCTCTCAGGGATGTTATAGCTAAAATTACTGTTCAAATGTTCAGGATTAAGGACGATCTTCCTGGATTCCACTATCTTTCTTTCAAATTCATCCTTCAATGGAAAATGTTTTCAGATCTATCCCAGGAAATTGAGTGACCTTGAAAATTATCATGAGTATTGTTAGAGAAGAGAACATGGCTGAATAAGGCACTAGCATTTAATCTTTTATAGGAGAATATGTGGAGCATGGATGCTGGCACATGATCAGTCATTGTTCAGCATTTCTGCTGAACAATGACCATGTGCCAAGAGGTGGAAAGTGGAGTTGAGTGGGAAGAATGGGCATTGAAAAAGAGCTATTTAATTTAATTTTATAGCAGAAATTGCTGAGTATATCCCAAAGGTGAAAAGACTAATCAAGGTAGGAGTAAAATGGATGAATGAAGTGATTGTGTGAAATCATGAAGAGGAAGGCACTGTGGAGGCAACACAAATTGAATGTTAGTGATGATCAGTTGCACAAGTAGAAGGGAAAAAAAAACGACTATGGGAGGATGATGCTAATTGATAACTAATGTGGAGAATATAGTTGAATTATTCATTGATTAGTTTATCAGTGAGTTTCATCCTCGTGAAGGCAACATCTCCTGATGTTGAGTTCACGAGGCAAGAAGCTGGAGTGTAGAGGATATGGAGGAAGAAGGACTGATAGTGAATGAGCAGGATGTATATGAGGAATTAAGTAAACGATGTAGAGGATATGGAGGACGAAGGACTGATAGTGAATGAGCAGGATGTATATGAGGAATTAAGTAAACGATGTTAATGAAGTATATCATCATGTGTCTTGAGGGAATGCTCTATGGAATTAATGTCACCTTTGGCACAACTATTTAACGAGTCTTACAATGGGGTAAGTCCCAAAGGAATTTCCAGTGGGAAAAATTGTTCCAATTCACATAGGGGGAAGATAAGACTAAGGCTACAAATTATAGGCCAATCTGTGTATTTGGGGTTGTTGCTAAGGTATTAGAGAAGTTGGCGAGGAGTAGGATTCAGAAGTCAGTTGATAATAAAAGCATTCTTTATGATGGTCAGCATAGATCTGTTAGGGAGAGGTCATATTTCAGCAATCTGCTTATATATTACAAAATTCACTTGATAAAGAAAATTCATGTACAATGGTATACTTGGATTTTCAAAGGCAGACTACCACATGAACAAGTTAGTAACTAAACTGAAACAGATGGGATTAGATAACAGACTGGTAAGTTGGATAGCTGATTTGCTGTCAGACAAGTATCAGCAGGTTGTATATGGAGAAGCAGTATCTCAAAAGAGGAACGTTACTAGTTTTGTGCTATAGAGATCTGTTTTGGGACCATTATTGTTTAACTTGTATGTTAATGACTTTGGGATTGGCTTAACTGCAGATACGCAGCTGTTTGCCAATGATGCAAAGTTAGGAAGGGCTATGAGAAGTAGGGCAGACATTATGGCCTTGCAGATGGTTCTGAACAGACTATGTAAGTGGGAAAATGATTGTAGCTATCAGTTTATGGGATGCAGAGTATATGAGTATACAATTATAATGGAGAAATTTTGAAGGAGGTGAAGGAGATGAGAAATCTGGAAGTGATGGAGGACAGAGACTTGAAGTTTAGGGATCACATGGCTAAAATTGTAAGAACATTCCAGAGGATTATGGCAATAATGAGGAGGCCACTGACATGCAGAAGCAGAAAAGAGGTTATGGTTGCATAACATAACATAACTGTTTTGTCTGTAAGGCAAAAGGCAGTTATGCTATGGATCCCTTGTATAGGGCTTGATCAGGGCCACATATGGATTACTGTGCACAGATTTGGTTGCCTGCTTTTCAGGGAGATGAGAATGTGTTGTAGAAAGTCCAGAGAAGAGGAGAGACTGAGGGGAATGCAACTTACAGTCTTGTGAACAGAAGAAAAAGAGGGGATGTAGAAAGTCCAGAGAAGAGGAGAGACTGAGGGGAATGCAACTTACAGTCTTGTGAACAGAAGAAAAAGAGGGGATATGATCGAGACATACAAGTTGGTGAGGGGTTATTACCAGATTAATGTGGAGAAGATATTTCATAGAGTAGAGAGAGAGAGAGAGGCAGGGGTAGAACTAGAGGCCATCCATAGAGGTTGTATAAGGAGGGTGTGAGCAGGTTGTTCTCATGGTGAGAGCAGAAACTGTGAATGGGTTCAAATCACGGCTTGGAGGAGCCATGCCTTGAACCCATTCACATGTTAAGGAGCCACGGAGTCAAAGGACTCATACCACAATTAGTCCTTTGACTCCACAGAGGTCAGATATTAATAATATTAACACGTTGACTGCCATGGGGGGGGGGGTCATCAAGTCTGATCCTCGGTGCCACGGTGTGTAAACTACTTTATTCAATAGGAAAATGAGGAATTTTGATTTTTTGATACAAAGTATCAAAAAATCAAAATGAGACAAAATGAGTCTTTTTTTTTTTTTTTGAAAAAAAACATTGCTAGAATTATCTTCGTAGTTGGCATCCTGAAAGAAGTAGTACAGGTATCCCTTGCTTAACGCGGCAAAATTAATTGCAGCAATCCCTTGATATACGCGGCAGGAGTTTTGATGAACGCGCCTTTAACCCTGCAGAGCTCACAGCTGATCTGATAGATACATGCAAAATGTTTAATATAAATATTCTTACACAATTCAGTGTACAGCTTGGAGATCATGAGTAGCTGTACATTCATATGTTATGAGTGATGTTCCACACTGTTTTTTGCTGTCAGATTGGTTTAACACATGTTATGTAAAGGTTTGTGATATTTGACAGTAAATTGTATCTGAGAGATATACCATGACCTCCAATGTCAGTATAGTATGGTTTAGTTGTTTTTTTTATTCTTTGTGCAATAATTTCTAGATTGTAACTGAAAATAAATAAACAATCATGTACTGTATTACTGAAATAGAGAGCCAAAGACTTATTTATCATACATGTCCTCTAGGAGATGTGCCTTACATTATGGAAAATACTAAGGAAAGTGATCTTGAGCTTACTATACCTTTACTACAAGTTGCCCATAAGGTTACTTATGCTTGTATCCCCCGAAACCTTTAGTTTATATATATTTGGCACGAAACTCTTGTAGTTTCTATATTCAGCTATGAAATAATGTTGGATTCAATATTTATCATACATGTCTTCTAAGAGATGTGCTTTACATTTATGGAAAATACTAAGGAAAGTGATCCGGATCTCCACCTTTACTACGAGATGCCCATAAGGTTGCTTATGCTTGCATCTACCGAAACTTTTAGTTTCTATATATTCGGCATGAAACTCTTGTAGTTTCTATATTCGGCCATGAAATAATGTTGGATTCAATATCCACTTAATTTGTACCATCATGTTTTATATTTGCAGTGTTTTTTCTTTATGTTTTATTGCTTGTTTGCCGAGGTCTGGAGAGTCATTTTGCTTGTTATCATAGAATTTGTGCTGATAAGAAAAAAAACTAAAACTGTTCAAACGACTCTTGATAACTTCTTTTGATAAAAAAAAAACTTGCAGTAACTAATGTAGGTACAAGTATTTATTAAACATTTATTTTGTATTCATTTTTTTCTTTCCTAAAAGAGTACCATATAAAATGAATTATTAATACAGTAATTGATTATGGACGAATTGTAATTTTTACCATTGATTATTAGATTTGATTAACGCGATTTTGATATACATGGTAACATCGAGGGATACCTGTACTTCCATATGCCAACTACGAATTATATTGTATCACTCCTTCTGCTGGTTCTACTTATCGCTGCATGTTGTTTCACTGCAACAGCTTGTGCTAGTTGATTTTTGCAGAGTGTAGATTCAGTCTAGATATCATTCAGTTTTATGCAAGGTGAATGTACGACAGCATACACATCATGTTGCAAAAAAGAAAGCTAACAGAAAGAGAAATAGAAATTTCTGTGAATATGAGCGAAATAGATTGGGAAGACTTTCTACAGGATGCTTCAGATGTCGATGAAAATTCTCAGCCGTCGGATACAAATACACATGGAAATGATGAATATACTTCCGAAAGTGAATCTGAAGAAAATGAAGATGAAGACATTTAGCACAACCTACAACTACTAACGAAATCATTTCTTGGTGACAAACTGAGCAAGATCCACCTCAATTAGATTTTCTAGAGGATTGTGGGCTTGCAATTCGACTCCCAAAATTTGACCATTGAAACTCTTGAGGATCTTTTTTTCACAGAGGAATTTTTGAATCTCCTTATCATGCAGACTAACTTGTATACTAATCAAGAAATAGGGAAGCACAGGCCACTGACAAGGTCCTCAAGATTAACATGTTGAAAAGATGTCGACACTGCAGAAATGAAGGCTTTTCTTGGTTTGTTACTACATATGGGCTGTAACCGATTTCAATTGATTTTATGTTTCCTACATTTTGCTAATAATTCTCTAGACAGCAATGACAGACTCTATAAAATAAGACCAGTGTTGAACCATTTCAATAAAAAAATGCGTGAGAAATTTGTTCCGGAGAGAAGTTTCTGTACAGGCAAGTCCATGGTACATTGATGTGTGAGACTGTTTTTCCGGCAGTATATCAAAAACAAAAAACACAAATACAATTCAAATTTTACGAGTTCTGTGAGTCAAATAGGATGGTGCTGAGAATAAAAATATATTGTGGCAAGACTGAAATATCAACTGAAATGAGCCATGCCTCAGGTGTAGTCTTTGAATTGATGGACGACTACTTGGACAAAGACTACATGCTATTCACAGATAACTTTTATAACTCTGTCTCACTAACGAAGGGACTCTGCTAGGAAAACATCCATCTATAGGCCCCTAAGATCCAACAGTAAAGGGAATCTGAAAAATCTTGTAACAAAGAAACTGAAAAAATGTGAAGTTTCACGGAGCAGACATGAATCAGTTGTTGTATGCAAGTGGAAAGATAAAAGAGATGTTCTGGCTATATCAAACATGTACAAAGTGCAATCTGTTGAAGTTCAAAATAGGAATGGTAAGATATCAATAAAGCCGAACATTTAAGGACTATAATAATGGCATGTCTGGCATTGACAGATCGGATCAAATGCTATCATATTATTCCACTATGAGAAAAACAATTAGATGGCCTAAGAAAATATTTCCACATATTATAGAAATGTACACTCATAATGCCCATTTGTTATATCGAAAAGCCGCCAACTCAAATATCAGGACATTGAACAGGGAAAATTCATAGCCCATCTAACTGGAGATAAAATGCCCAAGAAAAACAACAATAAATCTACAAATCCTGAAAATTTCCATTACCTGGAGGCCATACCACTGACTGAAAAAAAAAAACATGACCAACTAAACCTTGTTGTGTTTGTACAACTGAAAAACGTCAGTGACAAACAAGATATTTTTGACCAGTTTGTAAAGAAAAACCCACCTTATTGTGGAAGAATGTTTCAAGAAGGTGGGTTTTTCTTCATCCATAAAAATATTTTATATACCTTGTTTTTTGCTACTACTAGAAAACTTTTAGTTGAAAATATGAATGTTTTTTTTTTCTGAAAATAAATCCATTTTATTTAAGACTTGTTTCATTTCCTGCCACCATAAAGGTTTTGAATGGACTTCCCACAGACACCCAGTATGATAGTTAGCACGTATTTGCTATGAGAATGATCATAGTGGGTGTCCAGTGGCAGACCATCAACTACGAGTTATCTCGTAGTTGGCAGTCAACATGTTAACAATAATAATAATATTTTCAGGCTTCTAATAAGCAGTGTGGTGGCTTACAAGTGCTGCACTAAACGACACAAATCATCTACTACCTCAAGATATGCACAAACATCCATGCTGCATTGGAATTTTAACCTACTGATGACACTCATTACATTAATTAGAGAGCAGCCATGCTATGATCCACTTGGCTGAACCAGGTCAGCAATTACAGATTATTTTATTATTATTAACAAACTTCTGTGGAGTCAACATGTACATAGACTCATCACAAGAGGTCACAATCAACCAGCAATGTATCTATCAAGTAGAACTTTAAACACATACACAATACTCCTCACAATCACAAAATATTCACTCACTCACCACTCTCCATGTAACGAAATCTGCACCTTCATTACTATACCTTAAACAACTTGAGAGATGGACTCTTATTCTCACACTCTTCAGTCTGTATATAATTGCTTCCATAGTAATCTTGTAAAATCCCCTATCCCCCCCCCTCACCAACTAAAATGTTTCTATCATATTAGCTATTCTCTATTGTCTCCATCATTTTCTCTTTTCCACCTATCCATTAAATTTTGAAATTTGCTCTGCTTTTGTGGTTTGTAGTTAAAACTACTCATGGAAATGATGTTCTGGCCACCACAATTTGGAGTATGCCAAACTTTGGGTTGACAGCAACCAAATTCTCTACCCATACCTTCATGTTCTTCGGCTCAATAATAGTTGAAGAACCTGGATATATTACCTGCCCCAAGTATTAAACCATCAGACTAGAGAAAAACTATCTAGAAGTGAAATAATGTGGGCAAGGGGTTGGAATGTAGTGTCCACAACATTCAGAGTGATGGCCAAATTTCTGTGGTACTAAGCATCACTAGATAGTAGATGAGTTTAGTTGTCCAGTATAATATACTGGATTCGAATGTGAAATTTCAATTCTAAAGCTATATTCATGTCATTGTTTTCTGGTCTCAAAGTCTGTATATGGTTTTAAAATCTCATACTTTCTCACTAATGCATTTCAAAAATAGTCTAGCCAAAAATGTCATTTATAAGATTTATCTACAATTAATCAGACCCTATAGCCAATTATACTAATATTATACTAATTAAATTATACTAATATTAGCTTAATTCAAAATATGGTTTGAGGTTACAGACCTAGGAACAGTTCCAGTTCTATAAACATTCACTTTGCTAGTAAATTATCAATATTATAATTAAATTAATTTATTTACAGTAATCCCTTCAATTATATGATGATTAGAGCAGAAAAGCATTTGCTGGTTAGATAACTGAAGAGTCATTTAAATGAAGATACATAAATTAAAGATGCCAAGAAATTATATTTTTGGTTTAATCCTTTATCCAAGTGTAAGCAAACAAAGTTTGCATGTGAAGTATCTTCACGACTGGACTACTCGTATATTTAGAGGTTAATGAATTCAAATCAATTGCCTCAGTATTCCTAATTCAAAGCACACATCCTTTCCAGTGTATAATGCTATGCATCATGGGAAGGGGCATGACCCAGACCAGTTTCAACCTTGATTAATAGAGGTTTCATCAGTGGGAGCCAGATCCAGAAAGGATATGCATAGCATTGGACAATGAAACTTATACAATGGGATATTTCGAATGTGTACAATGCCATGGTTTATACACACTTGAAAGGATGTGTGCTTTGCATTATGGGATACTGAGGCAATTGATATGAAGTCATTAGCCTCTATATACAAGTGGCCCTGTCATATACTTCACATGTAAACTTTGTTTGCTTCCACATGGATTTTAAAGGATTAACCCAAGAATATAATTTCTTGGTATCTTAAATTTATAGTATAACCAAGTGAAAAAAAAACTTTCAATATCAAAATGAAGATAGTTAATGTTACTATCAAGGGTCAGAAGGAAAAAGGCATTATGGAGGAAAAAGGCGTTATGGAGGCAGCATAAGAGGAGTAATAATCCTTTCTTTTAGCCGCCAGACACTAGACACTTTCCTTAGCCACCTAAACAAGCAACACAAACGTATACAGTTCACAATTGAGATTGAAAAACATAACACACTGCCGTTTCTAGATACACTTATCACACGTTTTCCCTCGGACAATCTTTCCTTCACTGTTTACTGGAAACCGACATATACTGGCCAATAAACTCCTACCACCAGCCAACACAAAAACGAGGTGTCATCAATACCCTAAAAAACAGGGCTCTGAAGATCTGCTCCAGTGAACAGGCACTGAAAAACGAATTTAAAGTGATCAGTAATACTTTTCAAAAAAATTGATACAACCAAAACACTATTAACAAAATTCTCTACAAGACCTCAATAAAAAACAAAGACAAACCAGACTACAGTAAAACTATAACCATTCCCTACATTAAAGGGACATCAGACAAAATAAACAGAGTACTACAAAAATACAACCTCAAAGCCACCTTTAAACCTCCTGAAAAATTAAAAAGCTTACTCAACTCATCCAAAGACCCTCTCCCTCTTCTGGCCCACCCTAGAGTATACCGTATTTACTGCACTTGCAGTAAATACATAGGAGAAACAGGACGTACAATTCCAATCAGACAAAAAGAACATAAACGACACATCAAATATAATCATTATGGTGAAGCTGGCCTTTCTGATTATGCTCTGAACACCACATAGAATTGACTGGAAAAGCACTAGTTGTCTACATCACACCAAAACATGGTATGAACGCAAATTTAAGGAAGCTTGTGAGATCATTATCAACCACCCCAATCTAAACAATAATGATGGTCTAAAAATCCCATACATATGGAAGGCATATATTCATCCCACAAATCCTTCCTCTCTAAGAACAACTATAAACAGGACTGTAGAAAATCCAGGATCCTAAATCAAAAATAATAACTTTAATACTAAAAAATAGGACATCACTGTTAAAGAAAAAATCTATAAGAATGTTTATTCATGTTTTAATTTATAAATAATTTTTTTTGTTTTGTTTTTAAATCAAAAATAACAATTGTAATAATAGAAATAGGACATCACTGTTACTGGAAGGAAAACCATCAGTAAGCAAGAATATTTATTCATGTAATCAAAAATTAAATTAGCTTGATGTAATTTTTTTTTTTTAATTTTTTCACTAGAGGTGAAAAAATTAAAATTATTTCAGTGATCAAATCATTGTTTCTCTAGCTTACAGTTTGAAATGTAACGCAGCTTGTCTTGTATATTTATGTATGCTCCGGATGATGATATTGATATGGAGATTGAAATGTCGGGATAATAAAAAGAGTTAATTCTAACACGGTTGTAGAATCCATAATTTCAAAAATGGAAGGAGTAATAATCAATTCCATGAGAATTTCAAAGAACAGGCAAGGAGAGTGACTTGGTTGGTAAGGGTAGCAAAAGTAAAGTAAAGTATCAGCAGCAGTTAGCTAATGAAGCCAAAAAGAATCCTAGGGAGTTCTTTTGATATGTAACCAGAAAAAAAAAAAGATTATGGAAGGATGACATTGATTGGAGAAAATGGTATGAAAACAACTGCTGCAGAAGATATAGTTGAGAGATTTAATGAGCAGTTCATAAAGGTTTTTCATTCTTGTGAATGTGACAACATGGAGAGAATGAGAGCAGTTGATGATGCACAGAGGGATGACTGACTGACTGTAAGTGAGCAAGAAGTATATGGGGAATTCAGCAAACTTGATGTTAATAAAGCTGCGGGACTTGATAATATATCACTATGTATTTTGAGGGAATATGCCAGGGAGGTTATTTGTTTAATGTAACTTGCACTGGGTCAAATTTCAAGGGAAGGCAAGTTTGTGCTGCTTCATAAGGGAGGTGACAGAACTCAAGCAACAAATTATAGGGCCTATCTGTATGTCAGTGTTGTGGTTAAAGTGTTGGAGAGGCTGGTGAGAACCAGGATCCAGAATTGGGTTGACAACAATGGTATTATCTTTGATGGACAGCATGGATTTGCTAAAGGGAGATCATGTTTTAATCTATTTACTTATTACAATAAGGTGATGGCTTCATTGGACAAAGGAGATGGATACATAGTGGTATACTTAGATTTTGCAAGGGCTTTTGATAGATTACTCATGATTAAGTTGATAGTCAAACTAGAGTGGATGGAGTTTGCTATTGTTAGTGCATTGGATTGGAGACTGGCTATCTGACAGGTATCAGCAAGTTGTGTATGGGAGAGCATATCCCAGAAGAGGAAAGTCACTAGTGGTGTGCCTCGGGGATCTGTTTTAAGGCCATTGCTGTTAACCTGAATGTTAATGATATTGGGGATATTCAGTTGTTTCCAGAGTCAATGTTGAGACAAACTATGAGGAGTAGAGTAGATCTGGCCTTACAAGAAGACTTGAATAGATTGAGCAAATAGACGTGGGAGTGGGGATGCCAGTTCAATGTTGCAAAATGTTATTATTATTATTTCCCAAGACCTCATGGAGTCATCCGGGAGGTCCTTTTATCACACACACATCTCATAATACCGTGTCTTAAACATACTCAAACTTCTTGCAGACACCACACCCTCAGGCAAGGCATTCCAATCATTCACAACTCTGCACAAAAAAAACCTGCCTCTCACTCCCCTACTCACACCCTCTTTATACAGTTTCTAGGGATGACCTCTGGTTCTCCCCTGATCTCCCACTATTCTCTGTAGAACTTCTCCACCATTGATCCTATAACAACTCCTTACCAACTTGTAGGTCTCTATCATATCTCCCCTCTTCCTTCTCTCCACCAGACTCTGCAAATTACATCTTCTCAATCTTTCCTCATGCTCAACATTCCAGAGGTCAGAAACTACCTCAGTCAGTCGCCTTTGGACCCTTTCCAACATCTCTTCATCCTTCTGAAAACCCGGTGATCAAATCTGGGCCCAATAGTCCATGTGTGGCTTAATCAAAGCCTTATACAATGGAACAAGAATTTCCCTACTTCTACACGTCAGCATCCTCTGCATCATTCCCAGAAGTCTTTGTGTTGTCTTCACAATTTTGGCGATGTGTCCCCTAAATTTTAGATCCTTATCCACTATCACACCCAGATCTCTTATTTACTCTACCTCCAATAATATATTCTCACCAAGCATAAATTCTGCATCCCATCTTTGTTTTCCAAATTTTAAAACCTTACACTTTGCAACATTGAACTCACATCCCCATTTGTTTGCCCAATCACTCAATTTATTCAAGTCTTCTTGCAAGGCCATAACATCATGTAATGTTTTAAAATTTGGGAAACAAAGATGGGATGTAGAATTTATGCTTCATGGAGATATATTGTTGGAGGTGGAGGAAATAAGAGATCTTGGAGTGATGTTGGATAAGGATCTAAAATTTAGAGAACACACTGCCAAAATTGTGAGGAAAACACAAAGAATTCTGGGAATGATGCAGAGGACACTGACCTCTAGAAGTAAGGTGATTCTTGTTCCATTGTATAAGGCTCTGATTAGGCCATAAACGGACTACTGTGCACTGGTCACCGTTTTTCAAACGGATGAAGAAATGTTGGAAAGGGTCTAGAGACATCTTACTAAGGTAGTTTCTGATCTCTGGAATGTTGAATATGAGGAAAGGTTGAGAAAATGTAATTTACAGAGTCTAGTGGATAAGAGGAAGAGGGATGATATGATAGAGACATACAAGTTGATAAGGGGTTGTTATAGGATCAATGTTGTAAAGGTTTTTCATAAAATGATGAGAGATCAGGGGAAAACAAGAGGTCATCACTGGAAGCTGTATAAGGAGGGTGTGAACAAGGGAGTGAGAAGTAGGTTTTTGTATGCAGAGTTGTGAATGACAAATGCCTTGTCTGAGAGTGTGATGTCTGCAGAGAATTTGAATGTGTTCAAGGCATGGTATGATGAGGTGTATGACAAAGGGACCTCCTAGATGAGTCATTGACTCCATGGAGTTCCAGGATGATAATAATAATATACCAGAAGTTTCCTTTCTTTTAACCTTACATGGTGATCTGAATGCATTTTTGAAAATTATGGAGACAACTACTGTGTTTGAATAAAAACTTTAGTTTAATATCACTAAAATCTACATTTGACGTTTCGACCTTTATGTCAAGGTCATCTTCTGGAACATACAACTATACACACAAAACAAGCTACACTACAATCAAACTGGTTTGTTAAAGATACTGACCAACTGCTACAACAGTTCAGGTCAGGCCAACAATTGTTGTAGCAGTTGGTCAATATCTTTAACAAACCAGTTTGATTGTAGTGTAGCTTATTTTCTGTGTATAATTGTATGCTCCAGAAGATGACCTTGACATAAACGTTGAATGTAGATTTTAGTGATGTTAAACTAAAGTTTTTATTCAAACACGGTAGTTGTCTCCATAATTTTCAAAAATGCATACCAGAAGTCTGTTGAAACACTAATTTAGCTAGTTTAACTGATGTGTTGATTATATGATGGTCAGAAAACTGAGAGATTATTGTATTATATCATTAACATTGTCTTACTAATAATGTATAAGTTTGTGCACAAAACGGATGATTTTTAAATTGTTTCTAGTTTTAAAGGTAACTAGTTGCTTTGAAATTCAGTACACCTAATTAAGTATGATTATCTAATGTTACTTACCTAAATGGACCAAATCCTAAAGAGAATATATCTCTGAAAGAAAAAAAATTTAACTCAATCGAAATTGATATGATCAATGATAACAATTACTACAAAATTTTATATAACACCTACTAATAGCTTACCCAATTATGTCTTGAAGGTAAGAAGGGTATCGAAACTTCGAACATACAGAATTTTCTTTGACACTCAAATCAGCACCTATTTTTGTGGAGTTAAGTCATCAGCAATCTCATAAAAATAAAATTACACTAAAATCCATATCATATCATATACTCTTATATTGTAAAGTGTAATTAAGAAAAGAAATGGGAACAAGTTAAAGAGAAAATAAAGAAGATTGCAGAAGAAGAAATTGGATATGTAAGAGCTAAAAGAATAAAAAAAATCTTCGATAACTAATGAGATGATTTCTCTAATGGAAGAAAGAAGAAAATGGAAAAAATAAAGACACCCCAGAAGGGAAAATACAATACAGAACCCTGAATGACAGATTGAGAAGGGAAGCAGAAAGAAGTAGAGAAGATTGGCTTAAAAAACAATGTAATGAAATGGAAAATTATGAGGGAGTAGGAAGGTATGATCTTTTATATGAAAAAGCAAGAAGCATGAATCACAAGAGAAATGGAATTCGAGCTAGAGGCATAGAAAATACGAATGGAGAAATCATAACCGAAGAAGATAAAATCCTAATGAGATGGAAGGAATACATTGAAGATCTATATGACAAGGAAAATAGACCAAATTTGTTCCATTAGAAGATATAAAGAAGGTAAATGAAGATGATCTAGTCCCAGAGATTTTGAAGACAGAAGTAGAAATGGCCATTAAAGAACTAAAATGTGGAAAGGCAGAAGGAATAGATGAAATACCTGCAGAATTACTGAAACAACTTCAGAAGAAAGGAATTAAAGAAATAACCAAAATAATAAATTTAATTTATAACAAAGGAGAACCACCAAATGATTTTATGACCTTAATATTTATACCTATACCAAAGAAAAGTAATGCAGTGAACTGCAAGGATTTTAGAACAATAAGCCTCATTTCCCATACATCAAAAATACTTATGAGAATCTTAACACGAAGAATTGCATCTAAAGTGGAAGAATTTCTTGGAGAAGATCAGTTTGGTTTCAGGAAGGGTAGGGGAACAAGAGATGTGATGGACTGTTAAGAATAGTAAGTGAAAGAAGTCTAGAAGTGAATAACGAAGTTAACATCTGTTATATAGATTTTGAGAAAGCTTTTGACTATGTAAAATGGGATAAGATGGTGGAAGTAATGGAAAAGATTGGTATAGATTGGAAAGAGAGAAGGCTAATTATCTCACTATATATGGTACAAACTGCCATGGTGAGAGACATATATGGTACAACAGAACCAGGTATCATTGGACAAGGAGTAAGACAAGGCTGTTCTCTGTCACCAATTTTGTTCAACATGTATTCCGAAGCAATGCTCAAAGAAGTACTGGAGAATTTGGAAGAAGGAATAAAGATTGGAGGTAGACAGATATTTGCAATAAGATATGCAGATGACAAGGCATTACTATCAAAAATTGAAACAGGACTACATCTGTTGAACAGATTACTGGAATCCTGTATCAATTATGGAATGAAAATTAACATCCGAAAAACAAAGGTGATGAAAATAGCAAGGAAAGAAGCAAATATGGATATCAGAATAAATGGGGAAAAATTGAATCAAGTAAAGACATTTAAATATCTAGGAAGTGTTATTAGCAGTGATGGAAGACGTAAAAGTGACATAAAAGCAAGAATAGCGATGGGAAGAAATGCCTTTAATAGAAAACAGAATTTATTCAAAAGTAAAATGGATAGAAACCTAAAGAAAAGACTAATAAAATGTTATGTGTGGAGTGTTGCCCTCTATGCATCTGAAACTTGGACATTGAAGAAAGAAGAAATTAAGATTTTGGAAAGCTTTGAGATGTGGATTTGGAGAAGGATGGAAAAAACCAAATGGACAGATAAAATAACTAATGAAGAGGTCTTAAAAAGAGTAGAAGAAGAAAAAGTCTGTTAAGGAGGATAAAAAGAAGCAAGGGAAACTGGATCGGACATATTCTGAGAGGGAATGGAATCATCAGAGATGCCATTGAAGGAAAAATAGAAAAAGACCCAGAGGAAGAGTAAGGAAAACAATGCTAGATGATGCTCAATGGAGACAGGTACACAACCTTGAAAGAGAAGGCTCAGAACAGAAGAGAGAGCGGAAGGAAAGTTTCTGCTACTAAAAGAAGAACCTGTTCAATTGTAGAATACTAAAGAAGAAGAAGAATTAACTTTTATTTCATTAAACTTGATTACTGTGGTTATCGTGTAATTTATTATTTATAGTTATGCCGCAGGTACTTTTAAAGATTAGTATGCCTTTGTGTCAGACCCAATCAAATTCCTAAAATTGTCAAGAGCAACCACATGAGTTCCACCAATATCTTTACATGGTTTGTGTCCAAAGGTGTGTGTAAGGCTGACTTGGAGATCTGATGTGGAATAAAAGTTGAAAATAAATGTTGGTGATCACTAATCAGTTGGTGAGCTTCCAGGTAATGATTAAAGTCCCTGTTGTTTTTGAGGGATTGAAGTGAGGGCAACAGGATGATTCTTTGCTATTATTTATCATTTTTAGATGGGCTGGATCTAGGTTATTTCCAAGCTGTTTGTGAGATGAATATGATTGTCTGTATGGGTGTCTGTTGTTAATTCTGGAGTACAAACTTCAATAACAATGGGGAAGATGCTATCTTGATCAGTAGAACTGTTGGTATCTAGATTAATGCGAAAACATAAAACATGCAATGGACTGTTTATGATATTTGGGAGGTGATTTTTCTAGGTCATTTATACAAAAATTAGAGGTAAAGCCCCAGCAAATTCTGTTATTTACATCACAACACTAATCAGGACAATTTCTTAATTGTCCTCCATCAAAGCAATGAAGTTATTGGAAATGATACAGAGAACAGTGACTGACTAAGGTGAATATTGGGTTGAAGAGAAAATAGTTAATATCATCCACAGAACATGGCAGATGGGAGGAGAAGGAGGAAGAGCAATATGGTTGAGATACAAATCAGTGAGGGATTTGTATCAAATTAATATGGAAGTGATTTTTTCATAGAGCGAAAGAAGACAGATGCAGAAGAGGCAATCCCTGGAATTTGTATAGAGGAGTGTGAGCAACGGAGTGGGGAGTTGAGTTTTGTTTGGAAAGTGATAAGTTAATGGAATGCATTAAACAAAACTGTAATGAAACAATAAATAATAGTTGTAATTTTTTTTTCAACTTCATATCAAAAGACATGCACTGTATGCTACCATCTGTAGCATACAGTGCATGTCTTGCTTATGAAATCCATTTTTTTGTTGTTATTCTCTCTTTTAAACTGTCAGTACAAAGCTTTTGGTACTAGGCTAGTTTTCACCTGAAAAGTGTGTTAAATGTTTTTAAGGTGCAAGTAGTGACAAATGCATGAAATGTTGAATGTGAGTGAAATTTCAAATGAGGAAACAAATACGATAGTGTGGCTATAGTGATGTATGCTATGCAGAATGTGAGTAGGAATGGAGTTGCTAAAATGCAACTTGGAGTTGCAAGGTGTGTGTGTGTGCATGTGTGAGAGAGAGAGAGATATATAACGTGAAGGAAATTATAAACTGGAGGAGTCCTGCACAATGTTTTGATTGTATGGTAGTATTGAAGAAACAGGAAATTGCTGCATTTAGAAGCAGCTACTTTTGACATTTTTCATGGTTTTTATCATGGTTGCTGCTGGTATGTTTATCTTACAATATAAGAAAAAACTATATTCGAAATTTGTTAATACAGTTGAATGATGTGAACTAGAATTATACTACCCTCTCTCTCTCTCTCCCTTCCCTGTAGCCTAATCATTTTCTGCTTCATTTTAGTCTGAATATCCCAGGAGAACATTAGCACTGTAAGGTGTTCATACAAATGCAACTATAGAGCAGTTATTATGAAAAAAATTAGAAATCAACTTGAAGCAGTACCATGGCATCAGAAATTGCAAAAGAAGGATGTCAGCAATGTGTATGAGATACGTTGGATGAGTAGCATTATTGAACAAGCTGAAAAGATGTTTATTATGGAGAGAGTAAATATAAAGAGAGAATGGAAATGAGAATGGAAAAAGAAGGATATTCAGCAGGCTCATGAATAGTACAAAACACAGGCAAGAAGGTTCATCAGCATGACAAAAGGGGGATCAGCTGAAGAGGCCGAAGGAAATCCCAAAGAATTCATACATTATGCAGTGAATAAAAGAAACAATGATTATGGAAGGATAACTCTGATGAATGCTGATAGTAGGTGACAGAAGTAAAAGAAATAATTGAGTTACTGAATGTTCACTTTGTCAGGATGTTGCATGTGATAAATGTAAGAATATAAGTAGATGAACTGGAGTTATTTAGGATATCATGGAATTTTAACATGAATGCAGCAATTTGATCACATGGGATATCAGCTTGTGTTACAAGAATGCACATGAGAATTGGCAGTGTCTTTGACTGAACTGTTTAATATCTCACTGTTGGCAAGAAGATTACAAGAGAGAGAGAGAGAGAGAGGATAAAATAGTTCCATTATACAAAGGAGTCTCCAAGCTTACAGAATGACCAGCATCTCAGTATCCTAGGACTAATACTAATGTGGTGAAAAGCATTAAGGAATTGGTTGATAGGAATATGATATTCTATGGAGGGGGGGATAAGTATTGCTTTGTCATTTATGGAGCCAATGAGAATGGAAATGAAGCTTGCAGCATGGATAAGAGGGCAACTGAACTAATATCAAAGCGTGGCATATGACAGAGCAGAATTCCAGGGAATGCAAGTGACCTAGTTTGCAGCAGGACTGTATACTTGGACCAATGCTATTTAATCTGTATATTAACAATATAGGAATACTGAAGTGTTTGCTGATGATGCTAAGCAGGAAAGGAAAATAGTTAATAAAGATGATATTGAGATCCAGTACGATGATGTAAAATAAAGTAACAGTATGGGAAGAGGATAATGGTAATCAATTTAATATGGCAAAATACGAAGACAGGTATTTGAGATAAAAATATTGCAAACTGTATTTCACTGTTGGAATTGTATGGCAGAAAGTTGATGAGGCTTGGGTTGTTGTGGCAATGGTAGGCAGGGAATTGAAGTTCACTGATATTGCAAAAAAAAAAGTGTAGAAAAATTTAAAACACATTCTCAAGAATATACAGAGGTTATTATTCCTTTATAAGAGGAATGGATTCAAGAGGGATGTGTAGGAGAAACAGGGTGCACTATGTTGATGTATGTAGTGACATTCATTGACTCATATTTTCAGAATGGACTGTGCTTGAAGAAATTTGTTCAATGAAAACATGGACGTGAATAGTCAAGGAAACTAAATATATGGATAATTGCAGAAAAGTGTGGATGTTGCATAAGCACTTTATTCTACGTACCGGATATCTTGTCTGAACCTTCTCCATTTCCCTTTACAGAACTTAAGTTGCATCATCTGAACATAGTAGTCCAGATGATCTGAAGAGCATCCAAACTGACATGTTTGTAAAGAATATAACAACTTCCTTATCTGCGCATATTTCCATTCATGTAACATTTCACTAACCTCTAAAATTATACCTGTTATTATTATTATGTGACATCTCCAGGGAGCCCAAAGACTCATTGAGGGAGTGCGCCTATTCTATAACTCTCCATCTCCACCATTCAATCCACCAACTACAACGAACCACAACAACCTTCATCATCTACACAATGCCATCTACTGCCCCACCACCATCACCACTAGTATTTTCACAGACAATCACAAACATTCATGCCCACAGTGGGATTCGAACCCACAGCCTTTTGGCAGGGCTGATGTCTATCCATCAGCCCTGCCCTTTTATCCATAGACTTCAATAAGATGGCAGGATTCTGCACATTATATAGTCTGTAATGAACACAAATCTGCACTTTTCTCATGCCATGTGGTGAGCAAGTATAACAAGTTGTTATTTGTGGTTGTAGACTGCTTTGTCACTGAACGTATTCAAGGAAATGTATTTTAGTTGTTTTGGTATTGTAAATTAGGAGGCTTCCTTTGATTGAGTCCTTGTATTCTCAGAAGGTACACATAACATTAACAATAGTATGCCTTCTGACAGCCTATGAGCAGCACATTGGTATATTATATCTGGAGATTGTGTGTGTGTGTGTGTGTGTGTGTGTGTGTGTGTGTGTGTGTGTGTGTGTGTGTGTGTGTGTGTGTGTGTGTGTGTGTGTGTGTGTGTGTGTGTGTACGTGCATGCACTTTAATTCACAATATATAGTCAGCTCATTCACTCATTGATATTACTGTATTTGCTAGTGCATAAGATGCACCGGCCTATAAGACGCACCCCCTTTTTTTGTGCACATTTTTTAAGAAAAAAACTTTATAACTGAATATTATAATGAATTCACAGTATTTCAAATATAAAGTAATAAGTAGGTCTACTTTCAACAAATACTTAATCTAACTAGGAAAGAGTACCCACCTTTTAATCTTCTTCTCCAAAACCTAGAAATTCATCTCCAGAGCTAAATGAAGAGACACTTGAAACCTCTTCTAAATCAGAATCTGAGTCCTCATACAACAAATTGTCCTCTGTACCATCCAGTGCATTACTAATGCCGCACTTCTTAAATGATTTAACCACTGTCTCAGTTTTTCACAGCATCCCATGATGCTTTGACCCACTCACAAACTTGCAAAATGCTAGGCCTCTTCCTTCTTCCTGATGGCACAACCTCAAAATCTGAAGCCTGCATCCAGCAGTCTTCTGGATGCAGTGTTCCACTTCTCCTTCATAAACCCCTTAAATGGTTTATTAATACAGACATCTAAAGATTGAAGCTGACTAGTTGGACCTCCTGAAATTACAGCTGAGTTTTCAATTCCTTGGGTTTATTTTTAACATCTTCTGTTCTGTGAGCAGGAAACTGATCCCATACTGGCAGGGCAGGCTTCTTCAACAGTCTGCCAGAGCACCTAGACCAAATGTTATCTATCCATAACTGGAATACCAGAATGCATTCCAGTAACTGGAATAACTAATGTAACTGGAATGCTCTCACACACTGCAAGGAAGCAAGAAAGAAATCGCATAACTCGGAACAGAGAAAATTTCCAGAAATGAAAGTAATAAAAAACTGAATATCGGCGTATAAGACACACCCTGTTTTTCCGACCTATTTTCAAAGGAAAAAAGTGCGTCTTGTATGCCGGCAAATACAGTAATTATAATTAATAAATAACCTTCATGGTTTACAAAGAATCATTAAAAATTCAGCCAATCCTGCAACTTGATCCTCTTATAATTGCTTTAGTAAATCATTCTGTGTTTATATTTTAAATATGTAATAATGAACTAAACAGATGCAATTAACAAACAAATTTTTACCTGCTCTGTGTGCTTCTAAAAGGAAAGCATTACCATAATCCCAAAATGACATGCCATGAGAAGAAAGATAATTAATTGCTGCTACTTGTCTTTTCAAGCTAAAAAAAACCGTATACAATTATTATTATTACCATTCATTAGACCTCCATAGATACTCATCTCAGATACTTCCCACAATTACACACAATGATCATTGAGCAATGCTTTAAATTCATCCACCCAACACATTTGCAGGCAATGCATTCCACTTATAGTAGATTAGTAACTCCAAGTGAGCTAAGGATTTTTTTCTGTTTTTTATTAATTTTATATTTTTAATATTTTATTTATTTATTTTTTATATAATCCAGAAATCCTCCAACTAACAGGCTGTCAAAGTTCGAATCCTATTATGCACATGAATGGTTGCGACTGTCTTTAGGTGAGAGATGAACTTCATCCCTCTAGTGTGGGACTACTGCACTTTTTCAAGCCAGTCATAAGTGCAGCAGTCTCACACCAGGGGATGAAGTTCATCTCTCACCTAAAGACAATCATAACCATTCATTTCCATAATAGGATTCAAATTGACAGTCTGTTAGTTGGAGAGTGGAAAGTGCTAACTATTCAGCCAACCAACCAAGACAACTACTCTCCATTCAAAAAACCTGATCTTCACACTTATATAGCTTCTAGGGTTATTCTCTCGTTATATCCATCTCACTTCATTTTATGCAAAATCTCTTCCACATTAATATGGTGACAACCCCTTAGTAACTATGTCTCAATAGTTGTGGGGGGGGGGAATACTGTACTTAACATATGCTACTGACGGGAGTATTTGGAACAAAGGGGAGGAGTTTTTTTCACTGATTAATTCTTAAGCAAAAATTGTCATTAGTGAGACATGGCTGAAAAAAGATGATACATTTAGTATATTAGAAGCAAGGGATATAGTATTTTCAGGGAAGAATAGAGAGAGAGAGAGAACAGGATCGAAAGGAGAGGGGAATATTGTTATTGACAGTAAACGAACTGGAACCAAAAAGAGTACTCAGCAGAAGGCCAGTGAAGATGATGTGTTTGAGACTATATGGTGTGAGACAGATACCAAACAGGCCAAAATATATAGTTGGTTGCTGCTACAGGCCAGGGGATGCAATGATGGGGATGGTATGCATTGACAAATAATCTCAAGGAGAGGAGGACAAGTTAGTTATTATTATGGGAAGACTTCAAGTATGAGAACATACACTGGAAGAAAGGGGGGTAGGAAATGGAATTTATGCAGCTACTAAGAAATAATTTCCTGGGACAGCATGTAATAAAATGTTCATTCAGAGGTTTGAGAGTGCCAGATATATTAATTGCATCTGAGGACTTGTCTATAATCAATGTGACCACATTGGCACAAATGGGAAGAGGATTATGCACAGTGTTATCAGTCTACCATTTTCATCAACTAACATCATTCTTCATTCTACTTGCCAAATACTGAAAGAACTCTTTATAAATTTTCTTGGACACGATTTTCCAGTTGCTGCTCATATTGGTCAATTACATAGTAGCCTACTCTTTATATTCTTCATGTAACTAATTATTATCATTCATCTTATGATGCTTCTGTAATACATTCTTCTTAAAGAATGAATGAAAAATCTCTCTATTCAACCATTTTGCACTTGCTTATTTAACCTCCTGATCTTTGGAAATACATTCAGATATTGCTGGTGTGAAATAGTTGACCAGTGCCTAAGCATCATTGATCTAATTTCTAAAACCATAATCCATCATTACATGAGAAAACTTTATGTAGATTCCTAAACTCTTCACAATCATCAGTCTTGTAGTGTCACATATATCCTTTCCTCATATAAGTCCTCATATGGCTGGTCACTCAGGAGGCTATCTCAGGATTATTCTTTCTAAATGAAGTAGGGCTGGACATATTCACATCCTCTAATGATAAGACCAGATCTAAGAATCTTAATACAAATATTACATCTGCAACATACCATCTAAGGCAGTTTTCCCTCAGAAACTCAAGAAATTAATTTTCTTCTTCCTACATGCCAACTCCATTACAATCTATATTATAAATTTATGTTACAATTATGTAAAGTTAAGAGAATGAAAAAAAGGAGAGAGAATGGTTGAATCAGGGAAAGTGAGGGAATGGGAGAAAGTTGAGAGAGCACAGGAGCGAGGGAAAGTGAGAAGAGAGGAAGATAGATAAGTAAGTCGGAGAGCAAGGAGGGAGAATGTTTAAGGGGGGGGGAGTGAAGAGTTGAGCAAGGAATTAATAGGTCTGCAAGAGGCGTGATGCATGCAGATTCAATAATTATTGAATTTATTTAATTTGCCACAAATTATAATTTGTGGCAATTAGAATGTCAGATAAGTGCTTGTCTGGAGGAATAATAGAATGTGTGTATATGGCAATAAAGCAAGGTTAGAATGTAGATGATATGATAATCATGGTTGGTACAGACGATCTGAGAGGCAGGGTGAATTGGATGGCGAGAGCTTTTAGGTTATTGTTAAGAAATGTGCATGAAAGAAGTGTGAGAGGTAAGGTAATAAGTATTTTACCCAGTTAATACAGAACTACATGAGTAGAGCAGTAATAATGAATGCCATAATGGTGAAGAAATATTGAAAGAAAGGTCTCGAATATGTTGATGTTTGGAGTGCATCTGAAGATAGAAGAGAGAGTGTATACTAGAGAAAGACTGTATTTGAATATGGAGAGATTGTTATTCTCAGAGCAAGTGAGAATGTTAGAGCAGAAAAACTAGAGATTCCAGCGTGTATGGTAGCAGGGGTGGCCTCTTGTGGGGATAGTCAGATGGGAGCTGGAAGAATGTATAGTATATTGCAGAGTCAAGTAAAGTCTTGAGGGAATAATAATAGGTACAGAAATAGTGAGATGAATTGTGATATTTCTTTATACAAATGCCAGAAGTATCAGGGATAAAGGAAGTGAATTAGTGGCACTGATAGCCTCAGCCTGTTCTAAGATTTTTGGAATTGGTAAAACATTGTTGACTGAAGATGATGTCCTGACAGAAATAGAAGTACAACAGTATACCACATTTCAGCAAGAAATGGAGGACAAATGGAGTGGTGGTGTGTTACTTAGGATAAGAGATGAGTTGAGTCCTCTCAGAGGGGGAGAATTTGGAAGGATATGGCACTAATAGTTTTCAACATGTATTGTGTAAGCAAGAGCGTTATTTAGGGACAAGTTATTTAGGAGATATAAAGGATGATGAGCAGGAAATGTTTAGGCAGAACACTTTGATGAGTGCAAAGTGAATGATCATTATGAGAGATTTTAACTACAGCAGTATAAATTAGGCAGAGGAACAGTATACAGTAATGAGGGAATGGAATTTCTGAAATTCTTGACAGAAAAATATGTAATTCTCTCCTCCTCCCAGGAGGTGGGGGGGGCTAGCATCTTAGGCCACATCTGATCACTGGGATTTTGAAGAGGATAAGTTCGTCTTCGAAAGGATACAGAGGGGGGGGGATAACAAAAATAATATCAAGATTCTATTATGTTAGTTATAAGAATAGACTGAGGGCATGCAAACTACAGAGTTTGGTGGACAGAAGACAAAGGTGTGACATAACTAAGACATTTAAAGTATTGAGGAGCGTTTACAGGATTGATGCAGGGGGGGTATTTTTTTTTATATAGCAGAACAAGAGGAAGGAACAAGGACAAGAGGTCATCCCCGGAAGTTTCAAAAGGAGGTAGTGAGTAGGAAGGTGAGAAGTGGCTTTTGTAGCATGGAGGATGGTTGGACCATGGAATTAATTGCCTGATAGAATGATAGATGTATAAATGACCAATGGGTTACAGGGCGGTAAGATAAACCTTGATATGTCTAAGATTGGCCTCTCACTATGAGTCTTATGACTATGGCGTCCAGAATAATAATTATAATGATGATAATACTAATAATGTAAAACAATTTATATTATAATGATATAAACTATTATATAATTTTTATGTGAATCCCATATATGAATGGTTATAAAGATTTTATGCAGCTCTTATTTCAGAGTCTTATTCATCCATTTAACTAGCACAAATTTCTCTATATCATTTGAGTTATTCAGTCATAACAACCGTAAAGGATATTTTGGGAGTATAATTACAGTGTTAGCTTTATAGGCATTTAACTTCTTGATCATTCTGATATAGTATTATTATTACTTTTTTGCCATGAAGAGTTAAATTTATCTATATTATTTTGTTTAGTTCAGTTTACAATGATGAAAGATTTTTTCGTGGGGATGAAAGTATATACATGACAGATATATTTTTGTTTTCACTCTTATTTTACCCAACTATGGGAAAGCCTGGTTAGCTGGATGGATAGCATACTTGCTCTTCAACCAACAGAATGTGGGTTCATATCCAATGGTGGCATGTTAGATGTTTGTAAAAGGTTTAGGTAGTAGATGTGATGTCATCACTTTGTTTATTAGAGGTTTGAAGTGGCTTTGAAAGCTGTCTGGTCTCAATGACAGAGTTTTCAGATTATCTACCCCCCCCCCACACACACACAATATCATCAATGCTAATATACTATAGGCTATCAGCCTTTCATGGACAGGATTCACAAAAAAAGTGAATTATCTTTACATCTAGACTATTTTACTTTTAGAGAAGCTGACATCAATGTGCCCTTCAAATTCTATAATGCACAACACATTACCATGTCATGTATAATGCATGTATTATGATGAGGATCATTACCAAGACCAGCTGATTTGCAGAATGTAAAATTTGTTCAAAAGTCTGTTACTAGGATCCCAGATATATAAAGTTCAGCAGAACCCTAATCAATGTTCTCTGAATCACATGAGTAATCAGAAAAGTTTTCACATTTGTTCTATCTGGATTACTGCAGAAAACTATGTTTCTATGGTTCTGTGTTGGACAGCACTGCATCAAACCTTAGTCATCCTCAGTGGTAGGGCAGGATTTTGCTCCCATCCATAGTAAGCATCCTCTTGATAATCTTTATTTTAAAAAAAATACAGAGGGTTCCAGAAACCATGAATGAACTAAAAAGATCACTCTAAACCTGAACCATGCAATGATACTCTGCTTCAGTTTCACCAGACAACAGTCTGCTGAACCTCTATTTAATGGCTAGAACTAAACTTGGCTCAGCCAGTGACAGTAGGAACTTACTCTATTCTTAGGTTAAGAACTCGGAGCAATCAGTGACTGGGTATAACTGATCAGAGCATGTTTGCAAATACTCCAGCCCTATGAAAAAAATAATAAAATAAAATAAAAATAAGACCATTTAAGAAAAACAGAAATAATCTTCACTGATTAACTCTTTCTTAAAATGAACAAAAAGAAATGAGGTCTCATCAGTGGGAGGTTTTTGAAAAAGTCTAAAGGAGTCCCAAAAACTTTAAAAAATCACTTTAGAACACACCACTCTAAACTTGGATCACTCCAAGATGTTTAGCACTGGTTCCACTAAACAACATTATGCCAAACCTTATCTGCATTCAGCAACAGAAAAAAACCTACTATCACCATCACAATGGCAAACATTGGCTCTAGTTATCAGTGGCCATCAAAAACCTACTCCATTCTGTGGTAAAAAAAAAAGTATAGAGGATTAAATTCCCAAAAACTATATTTGATATAAAAATCACTAAAGCCTTACTCTAAACCTGGATTATTCCAGGATGCTTTGGTTCTTCCAAACAACAATAACAAACCGTAGCTGTTTGGAATGACAGGATTTTGCCTTTATCTCTAACCACCAGTGGCCGGCAGGAACTTATGCTACTCTTATAGTAAACACCCTTCTAGTGGATGGCTCCTAGTGCAGTTTCATCACTGAAACTAGACTCACAATTGAGAGATAAACAGTGACAGAAGGTACATTACCATGTTGAAGTAGCAATAGAGTATATTTTCATAACATCACAAGATTCTGGATCAGAGAAGGCTGCAGCAAGTTTTTTCATTGTGAAAAAAAGTAAATTATACTTGATGAGCATGAGCAAAGGGTAAGCTGATGTGAAGCCAACTGCTCTAATAGCTATAAGGAATTGACAATGTATATAAGAATATAAATTAAATTATACTTTAATAAATATTTCCGATATTTCAGCAACGTCATGTTGCCACCTTCAAAAGGAACTTACAAAAAAGACACGTGCATGTAGACACTACAACACAGTAACTGGTCTTCCTTTTGAAGATGGCAACGTGATGTTGCCAAAATATCGGAAATATTTATTAAAGTATAATTTAATTTATATTCTTATATACGTTGTCAATTCCTTAAGTGATTTAGTAATGCATAACCAATGCATAAGCTTGTCTACGAGAATTACCATCATCCACGGAGATTCCATCGCACGGAAGGCCTGCCAATACGGTAAAATGAAGTTAAAGTTATCAAGACAACTACATCGTCTGACGTTCCTAAAATGCTGCCGGGATAATCAAGTAATCTCAAATTGTGTAAAATTCAAGCACCATGTCAGCTACGCTTTGCTTCGGGAACAAATTGCCGCCAAGCAGTTTCTCTTAGCTGACATGCACTTGAAGAAGAGCTTTAGTGCACTTTAAATCATGAGCTTTGGTCAATTTTACATGACGTCTCGTGTACCGCAGCAGACAAAGAATTTGTCTGCTGCGGTACACGAATTTAATATCGAAAAATTAAAAAAGAACTCTACCATCAGTCCAAAACTTCCTGCCAACACCGTAATCAACCTTTCGTCAGTCACCCTGAAGCCTGAAGCACTCAACGTGCTTTCATGTGGCCACAACTTCGGCATTGCTCCCAAAAAAATACCTAGTGAGGATATTATGATCCAGATCGAATGCAGAATCTGCCACCTTCCAAATCAAATTGCCAACAGTGTAAGACTGGATGTAGCTTGTGTCCTCTCCAAAGCAAGACCACCAAAAACCAACATATCCAATAAGGAGTATAAAGCTCTGCAGGAAATGAGGAATAATAAAGAAATAGTTATCACCAAAGCGGATAAGGGAAATGCAACTGTAGTACTTAACCAAACGGACTACACAGGTAAGCTTAAAGCTCTTCGGGCTACTTACCTCCCTATCCAATACAATCCCACCAACTCACAAATCGGAAAACTTCACAGGCTCCTTAAGAAGGTCACTTCTTGGCCTGCAGAAGTTATTAACAGATTAAAACTGTTTAACTCTATACTCCCCGTATTTATGGAATTCCAAAAATACATAAAGAAAATGTGCCATTATGTCCCATAGTGGATGGAATTGATTCCCCCACATGAAAATTAGCTAAACATTTGGCCAAAGCACTCACACACTATACTGGCAACACATCATCACACATAAAAACACTCAGCCCACATCAAAGCCAGCATAGAAAACCTTACACTCCAACATACTGACATAATGGTCAGCTTTGACGTCTCCTCCTTATTCACAAATGTCCCACTCAAGGAAACTTTAGAGCTAATCCAAGCTAAATTTCCTCCTCAATATATCAGCCCTAATTCAGTTCACAATGAACTCCAGCTATTTTATTTGGCAGGGAAAATTCTACAAACAAATAGAATTTGTTTGTAGAATTGGCCCTTGGCCAATTTCTTTATGGAGACCTTTGAAGAAAAAGCCTTAGCCTCTTCCCCACAAAAACCAACCTGATGATGTGCTCACTATTTGGCCACACGGCTCTGATACACTCCTCTCCTTCTTAACATACTTAAACAACCAACACCCCAGAATCAAGTTCATTTTGGATAAAGAGGAAAACAACAGCCTCCCTTTCCTAGACATACTAGTCACCTGCCAGCCTGATGGAACCTTGGTTTTCTCAGTTTATAGAAAACCCACCCATACAGGCAGGTACATTCACCAACAATCCCCCCCCCTCACAACAATATGGAGTGGTGAAAACACTATACAACAGGGCTAAACTAATCTGTTCAAATGACAACAAGGATTACTTCAGAACAAGATTTACTCTAAATCCATCACCATTCTCTACATCTGAGGCACCTCAGAAAAAATTACCAAAATTTAAAAAAAACATGACTTGACCTCCTGTTACAGACCATACAGAAATTTGGCATCCCTTATCCACCTCACTAAAGACCAACCACTTCCCCTAGATCTACCTGGCGTATACCAGGTCCCTTGAAGCTGTAAACTGTCTTACTTTGGTCAAACAGGCAGGACAGCGAATATCAGAATTTTGGAACACAAGGACTACATCTGGTTTCACAAGTACAGCCACTCGGGTCTTGCAGACCATGCTCTGGAAAAAGAGGAAAACAACAGCCTCACGCGACATAATACGGTGGAAGAAAGCTACAATAATACACCATAGCAAGTTCAAATTTGCAAGACTATTCATGGAATCAGCCTCAGCTCTAAGAAACTCTCCAAACTTCAACAAATTTGGTTGCATGAAACTGCCCCATATTTGGGAGGCTTACATCAGGAGACCTTCAGCCCAACGGCCAAGAACACTGTATAGCCTGCTAGGGGGGGGGGACCACCAGGACTTTTAGGAGAACAATAGCTTCCTCATTTCATTCTCAATTACTGTGTTGTAGTGCCTTGCACATGCCTTTTTTGTAAGTTCCTTTTGAAGATGGCAACGTGACGTTGCCGAAATATCGGAAATATTTATTAAAGTATAATTTAATTTATATTCTTATATACGTGGTCAATTCATAAGTGATTTAGTAATGCATAACCAAAGTATAAACTTGTCTATGAGAATTACCATCATATAAGAAAGTCACCTTGTTTTAACTAAGGTTTTAAATGTAGTAGGATCTGTGATCATCATTTTGTCTGCTTCTTCAAATGTTAACTGCAATAAAATAAAAGGAAAAAATAAATAAATTATTTCTTGTTATCTTAAAACATTTTATCATAAAATCTGAAATACTTTTGTCATTATAACTGAATGATACTAATAAAACATAGTATTATTATGATCGTATATTATTATCAGCACTATATCACCAATACAGTGCATTAACTTTCTCCAATCTTTAGAGGCAAGCTTTAGAATTATTTCTAAAAACTATAGCATGGAGATCCCAAATCTGGGGCAAGCATATTCACTCAGAAAATGTAAATTTCAAAGTCTTTCACTCTTTGAAGAAGTGGACAGACAACACCTCCACAAATACCGACCTCACCATCTTAACCATAAACATAAGAAACATTAAGAAACATTGATTTGCATTGATAACACTGCTGGACAATACTTTGACAAACATAGACATACTAATCCTGACCGAAGTTGCAATAAATGACACAGATGCTAATGCATATAACATTAATAACAACCAGTCTTACACCTTATATAGACCAAACAAAAGAGGAGACAGCATCATGACATTTATCAAAGAGAAATGCAGCATGGCAGAAAGACAAACTCATTTCAAACATGCAGCAACACTAAATTTGGAAATCACGAATACTGACAGATATATCTTCAAATACATGATAAAGATAATATGCAGACCTCCAGATAACAATCCACTCAGCTTCCTGCATGCATTAGAAGCATGGCTGAGCAGCATTGAAATCCATATAACACATTAGTGCATCCTAATAGAAGATATTAATATAAATACTCTTGACCATGCTTCCTCAACCACTAATACATACTTTAACATACTAAGTCAGTACAACATGAGGTGATTACCTGGGTGGTTGCCAGCAGTGTGAGAACCTCTGTAAGAAAAGGATATATGTGGAACTACAAGGGGGGAGGGGTTGATTATGAAGAGCTCAGGAGACAGCTTGCAGGTGTAGCATGCAATGAGGAGTTAGCTGGAAAAGAGAACAATGCGGCTTGGAGGATTTTCCAAAACTATCTAGTAGATGCAATGTCTAAATGTATTCCTAGGGTGAGAAGATTAAATAAGTAGGTGTGAAATGGATGAATAAAGAGATTAAGCATGTGATACAGAGAAAAAGGGCATTATGGAGGCAGCATAAGAGAAGTGGAAATAACCAATTCCACGAGGACTACAAAGAATAGGCAAAGGGGTTGACTTGGTTGGGGAGGGTAACTAAAGAGAGGTATGAACAGCAGTTAGCTAATGAAGCCAGAAAGAATCCTAAGCAGTTCTTTCGCTATGTAGCCAGAAAAAGAAAGAATGATTATGGAAGGATGACACTGATTGGAGAGAATGGTATAAAGACAGCTGTTGTAGATGGTGTGGTGATACTTAATGAGCAGTTCTTAATGAGTAATAATAATGGAGATACCTAATGAGCAGTATCTCCATTATTATTACTCATTAAGAATTGCTCATTACGTATCACCACACCTTCTGCAACAGCTGTCTTTATACCATTCTCTCCAATCAATGTCATCCTTCCATAAAGAATATCTATCAAAAGATAGATATTCTTTATGGGATGCAGAATTTATGCTTGGTGAAGATATATTGTCGGAGGTGGAGGAAATAAGAGAACTTGGGGTGATAGTGGATAAGGACCTGAAATTTAGGGGACACATAGCCAAAATTGTGAAGACAACACAAAGGCTTCTGGAAATGATGCAGAGGACACTGACTTGTAGAAGTAAGGAGATTCTTGTTCCATTGTATAAGGCTTTGATTAGGCCACACATGGACTATTGTGCCCAGATTTGGTCACCTGGTTTTCAGAAGGATGGAGAGATGTTGGAGAGGGTCCAGAGGAGACTGACTAAGGTAGTTTCTAACCTCTGGAATGTCGAGTATGAAGAAAGATTGAGAAGATGCAACTTGCAGAGTCTTGTGGACAGGAAGCAGGATATATGATAGAGACCTACAAGTTATTAAGGGGTTGTTATAGGATCAATGCTGGAGAGGTTCTACAGAAAATAGTGGGAGATCAGGGGAGAACCAGAGGTCATCCCTGGAAGCTGTATAAGGAGGGTGTGAGTAGGGGAGTGAGAAGCAGGTGTTTTTCATGCAGAGTTGTGAATGATTGGAATGCCTTGCCTGAGAGTGTGGTGTCTGCAGAGAATTTGAGTGTGTTTAAAGCACAGCATGATGAGCTGTGTGTTTGATAAAAGGACCTCCATGGGGTTTTGGGCGATAATAATAATAAACTCTACCATGAACTCCCCAGCAATACTCAATAATTCACTAATATAATCATGTATTGATCATATCAACAATACGAGCTCCTATCAATATGTTTTATAATGCCTCCATAACACAATTGGAAATATGATGGTAAATTTTGTCTCTTAATTGGAAAAGGCCTGAGTTTGATTCTTGTTGTGATGACAGGAATCTTTATATGAGCTTATTCAGTTGAAGGTGAGTTAGTTGATCTCATACGGTGGTAGAAGAGTTCCCCCCACTCCTGGATACTTGAGTCTTTCGTCCTGCGTACAGGCAAATTGGCCATGAGAACACATAATTTACACACAAAAATATTGTTCGTGGTGGTAGATGGTGTTGATGGTAGTTGTGTAGTAAGAGAATTAAGTAGTAGTAGAGAAAGACAGTATGATGTTTGTAGCGAGTGGAGTAGAATGCCCTACTGCAATGAGTCACTGGATTCCTAGGAGGTGTCACATAATAATGATAATATAACTTATCAGTAATTAACACCAAAATCTCCGATCTCCCCACTCCTGGATACTTGAGTCTTTCGTCCTGCGTACAGGCAAATTGGCCATGAGAACACATAATTTACACACAAAAATATTGTTCGTGGTGGTAGATGGTGTTGATGGTAGTTGTGTAGTAAGAGAATTAAGTAGTAGTAGAGAAAGACAGTGTGATGTTTGTAGCGAGTGGAGTAGAATGCCCTACTGCAATGAGTCACTGGATTCCTAGGAGGTGTCACATAATAATGATAATATAACTTATCAGTAATTAACACCAAAATCTCCGATCACTATATCATTTTAGTTTCATTCCAATATGACATTTCCTCCTCTCTCCAACACCACAAAATTCTACCAGACAATTCTAACTCTGCTATCATAGTAAATAGCATTGCTGATAACCTTATAAAAAATACAGATTGGAAAACAGAAAATGAATGATCCTGTAATTTATACGAGCACTTCCAACTCATGTTCATAGACATATACAAAAAAGCAATAAAGCCTACACAAACGAGTTGGCAAACAGACAATAACCCATGGATAAACAATGACACTCTAAACAGTATTATAGTAAAAGAAAATCTATGTAAAAGACAAAAAAAGTCACCTGGCTATAATTCTACAAACATTATACAAAAACATAAATCAACTAAAACAAAAATTTGTAGGGTAAAAAGATGCTACTTTAAAAAAATTACCGAATATAATGCTAATGGGAAGCAAACATGGGCTACATTTAATGAATTACTAACTCAAAAAAAGAAATAAATCCTATATTTTTGAGATGTTAACATGATATTCGACACTGGTCATTATTATTCCATGGTATTATTCCACAACTAAAAGCTGCAATAATTATACTGATTTACAAACAAGACAAAAGAAATGACACACAGAACTACAGACCAATTGCTAACCTACTAGTCATCTCCAAAATTCTTGAAAAAAATAACACACACTAGACAGAATTATTAACTGTACAAGGTTATCTCACAAAACCAATATACAGCTTCCAGAAAACAAAAAAAAAAGCACCAGCACTTTATTTAGAAGATATTACCAATGCCACAACCAAAGCTCTTGATAAAAATAAATATGCTGATAAATATGCTTGATAAAAATAAATATGCTAAATATGTCCTTATATTTCTCAACTTAACCAAAGCTTTTGACACACTCAAACACAACAAACTGCTGACAAAACTACTGTCTGACCACAGATGAGAAAACTGTAGTTGGAAGAGTGTCAAGAAGAGTCAATTCATTTTGAAGGGGAGAAAGTTATAAGGGATATATGAGTTCATCACCAACACATGAGATGACGTGTTTTATATGTAAAATTTTCCAATTGTTTTTCCAAAAGCAAAAATAGTTGCCACTTTAAAACCTAGAATGTTCATAAAGGAAAATCTAATTTTCCAGTGTGTAATAAACTCATCCTACGAAACGGATTGATTACCCTATTATCAGAATGGATTTGCCTTCTGCCATGCACAGAAGCGTCGAGGGTTCTCCCATCTGTGGGCAAACAGCATACTCAATCAGAACAAGAGGAATGCTGCATAACTGGTTCAGGAACTCTCTTGCAAACAGAACACAAGTAGCAAAAATAGGCAAAAATTACAACCGACATATACAGATAAGACACAGAGTTCCACATGTCATATTACCACCTACTTTGTTTAACACATATGTTAACAACATTCACAACTTAGTCACACGAAGTGAAATATATCAATATGCAGACGACACTGCACTACAAGCAATCCACACAGACATCAACACTGCTCTCTCCAAAGCACAAGACCTAAATGAAATCACAACTTAATTCTACCAAAATTCAATTATAATGAACAGCACCAAAACACAGGCATTAATTTATGTAGAACCCAAGAATCATGTTCCCTGCACCACTCATACTATACTGTCACACATACCATTGCAATTAACATAAACAGCTTCCACTGTCCCAAAATCACACCTGTAACACATGGGAAAATAACTTGGCCTTATTTCTAGACTGCCACCTGAAGTGGACAAAACATATAGAATACCTACATACCAAAACTATGCATCAATGCAGCAAAACTCTCCCAAGTCATGTAAAACCTCTCCAACGTTGATCCTATAACAAACCCTTACTAACTTGTAGGTCTTCATCATATCACCCCCTCTTCTTCCTATGCACTAGACACTGTGAATTGCATCTTCTCAACCTTTTCTCATATTTGACATTCCAGAGATCAGAAACTACCTTAGTAAGTTGCCTCTGGACCCTTTCCAACATCTCTTCGGCCTTTTGAAAACCAGGTGACCAAATTTGGACACAGTAATCCATGTGTGACCTAATCAAAGCCTTATACAATAGAACAAGAATCTCCTTACTTCTAGAAGTCAGTGTCCTCCACATCATTCCCAGAATTCTTTGTGTTGTCCTCACAATTTTGGCATTGTGTCCCCTAAATTTCAGATCCTTATCCACTATCATCCCAAGATCCCTTATTTCCTTCACCTCCAACAATATATCGACACTGTTTATTAAAATATTTAAGAATACTTAGGGAGAAAGGGCACAATATTTAAGAATATTTATTCTTCTAACCGTTCACTATTTTTCTGTTCTGCACATTTAGACATCCATCCAGGTGTGATATATTTTTTTATCTGAACAAATTCAGAAGGTGAGGTGTTTCAGTTATTGAATATATGTGTATTTTCAAGGTCACTTTTCCCTGCATAGTAAATGAATGAAAGGTGAATAGTGTGACTTCTGTCAAGATTTGTGCTATGTTGTTTTTCTGTAATACAAGTGTCCTTCAGTGGTTGTTTTTGGAGTTAGTTATCTCTATATTGTGTATTTTTGGTTACCGAGAAGGCAAGGTCGGAATCAGACGCATAGTGGTGGAAGAGAAGAAGATAACATAAGTTTTCATTATTTAGATATTTAGTATACTTAAATATGTTTTATACTTATAGATAACCTATACTTATATAGTTATAGTTATACTATAGTTATACTCACTTATATATATATTTAGGATTTAGTTGCAATAGTCCTTGACACTATTCTGAACAATGGTGGCAGCGGCAGCTCCAATTGCAAATGGCATATCACCAAGTACTCCCTCATTTAAGGACTCCATTTTGCAAGATATAATAAGGGATTTTGTAGCATGTGGGAATTGTGGAATGTATGCGTCCCAGCGGTTGTATATGTGCCAGGTGAGAGAAGGGGGAAATACATATATGCGCAAAATGCAGGCAATGGGAGAAACTTGGTGAGTTAGAGATGACTATAACTGACATTGTTGAGTCAGAGGCGGGAGATTCTCCACGTAGAGAGACAAGTGGTATGATAGAGGCTGAAAATGGTGAGAGAAATATGAATGAAAAAATTAGAGTGGGGAGTGTGGAAAGGTTGAATGATCGTGAAGTTTTCTGAGATGGTCTCAATTGTGAGGATGAATGGCAAACAGCAGTGGTTGACTTGCAGAGAGAGAGAGAGAGAGAGAGAGAGAGCGAGATGAGCTAAGAGAGCAGGTGGAATGTCTCAGGAATGAGATGGGAAGTGTGAAAGATGAGATTGGGCAAATGGAAGACATGAATGCAAGGCAATTCAGAGTAGGAGTGAGAGAGAGTTATGGGAATGAGAAGAATGCAAAGGAGCACTGGAACCAGGGATAGAGTGATGTCAAGAAGGCACATAAGCAGAGCTGGTGCTAGAGTTTTTGTTGCCTGCATGCAATGTCTATAAAAGCGCCCTTGTAACAATCCGGGTGTGTGTGGTTCTTTTACGATAATAAAAATTTAAATTATTTGAAATTTCTTAAATAAATTTTGACAGAACAGCCACACGTTGGTTCACTAAATGTAACGAACCGGGAGTGTTGACTAGGCAGGATAATCGTTAAAAACCCGAATATTTAAAAAAATTTTCAAAAGTTAAAGTAAAGTTGATAAAGCCACTTCACTTTAATCGTTGAATATAATGATACAGGGATTATAGCCTTCTCACTGACCCGAATCGCTAAAAAAATTAAAATGAATTTTAATTTAAGTTAAAAAATTTATTTGGACTAAATTGAAAAAAATTCTTGCATTTTACAAGTTACTAAATTCTTAGTAACTTGTAAAAATGTTTTAATAATTTTTATAAGTGGAACTATCTTTTAGGAAAATAAAAGAAACTCAAGATAGATGAGAAAATAAGAAAAGAATTCAGAAATAATTAGAACATTTAATATAAGTATTCAAAAAATAACATATTTACAGAATAACAGAAAATAAATTAAATCACATAAATATACTTAAAATTTTTTAAATAAAAATTTAAGGGTTTTTGATTTCATATTCATAAAATTAGAAATAATGGTCTTAACGTCTAATTCCGCACATACATCAATTTCAATAGCTATTAATGCCAAACTAACAAGAGTTTTTTGTAACATACTTGTTCTTAGGTAGGTTTTAATCAATTTCAACTTGGAAAAGGAACATTCACCGCTCGCTACACTAACAGGTAAGCTTAATAGTATTCTTAAAGCAATTGAAAAGTTAGGGAAAGATAAATTATTGGACACAATAAAATTAAGAATATCGAAAGAGTTTTGAATATTTAAAATATCCTTCCGAAAAATATCCCGGAAAGCACATAACTCATCACATAGTTCTATTCCATTTACGTCTTTATTGTCGCCATCCTTCAAGAGAATCTCTAAATTGTCACAATTGTTTCGTAAATCTTCGTTATTAATTGGGTAATCTATACAAGAAATTGAAATTATAATATGTTTTTAGTTGTTCAAAACGTTCTATTAACGAACACGTTGCAAGAAGTGTATAAAAGTGTCTTATTATTATTATTATTATTCAGGCCTCCATGGAGTCAAAAGACTCATCACGGGAGGTCCTTCCTAGGAAACACAAAGTCTATCAAGACTCATCGCAAGAGTTCCCTCTTAAGAAACACAGTCTATCATACCACTCCTTAAACTCATTGACCGTTCTCGCTCTCACCACTCTATCAGGCAATGCATTCCATGGTTCAATCACCCGCTTGCTCACAGTTTCCTTTCGTAACTTCCAGGGATGGCCCCTTGTCATTACTCCTTCATGCTGTTCAAAGAAGTGAAAGAACTCCCACTAAAATTGGGAGTTCTTTCGCTTGGCACTGGCAACACAGTGTCAACCCTGTAACCACCTCTCAACAGCTTAAAAGTCTCAATCATATCACCTCTCCCTCATCTATCCACCAAACTCTGCAGTCCACTTTCCCTCAGCCGATCCACATAACTATCATCGTACAGTCCTGAAACAATCTTTGTTATCCGCTTTTGTACCCTTTCCACAGTTAATTTATCCCCTTCAAATCCTGGGGACTAAATCTGAGAACAATAGTCCAAATGTGGTCTGATCAGGGTCTTATACAATGGAATGATAACTGTTTTATCTCTACAGGTCAGCGTCCTTCTCATTATTGCAGCAATCCTCTGTGTTACCTTCACCACCTTTGCAATATGTCCCCTAAACTTCAGGTTTCTATCAATCATCAACCCGAGATCTCTTGTCTCCCCTACTTCCTCCAGTATAACTCCTCCCATAGAGTATGCAGCATCCCATCGATGTTTCCCAAACCTCAAGACCTTACATTTTGCTGCATTAAACCGACACACCCCCATTCATTTGCCCATCTATCTAGCTTATTTAAATTCTCTTGTAAGACTACCACATCTGCACTATTACTAATAATCCTTCCCAGCTTCGAACATCCGAAAACAACTGAATATCCCCCTGCACTCCACTGGCTATGTCATTGATATAAAGGTTAAACAATATAGGTCCTAGTACTGAGCCCTGTGGGACCCCACTTGTAACCCTCTGCCTCCTGGAAACTGCTCCACCATACACAACTCTCTGATACCTATCAGACAGCCAATCCTGAATCCAGTTGATCAATCTGACATCCAGACCCACGTGCTGCAACTTAAATATCAGCTTATCATGTGGCACCCTGTCAAATGCCTTCGCCAAGTCTAAGAAAATGGCAGTATATGCCTTTCCTTCATCTACTACTCTTGTTACTTTATTATAAAAGGCTAGCATATTACTAAAACAAGAGCGTCCTTTCACAAATCCATGTTGATTCTCACAGATAACATTACCCTCATCTGCCCAATGCTGTATACGGTCCCTCACTACACTCTCCAAGATCTTAACAACTACTGATAACACACAGCCTGGCCTATAATTAGACACTTTCAGTCTGTTACCACCCTTATGCAATGGCACTATCTTACCTTCCTTCCATTCCCTGGGCACCTTTGCCAAAGCCAGACTTTCATTGAAAAGCCACGTTAAAGGCACTGTCAATTCCCTAGCACATTCTCTCAAAACACATTCACTCTAAATTTATCTTCTGGCGATTGTGACGTTTTGTCATGATGCTTGTAGTCAAATTGTCGTGTCTTCTTTTGTCATCGGACTTCCGTACCAGTTTTAAATTCTTGTTCTCCATCCACCTCTTCATTCAGTTCTTTTGCCGTTTTAGAACCTCTTTAAAATTTGTATCTGATCGATACTCTTGTAAGAATATTTTTAAGTTTTCAATAGATTCTAAAGCAAGTGTAATGTTCATATTTTTGTCTTGAAGCATTTTATTCACAGGGTTTATTCTGTTAAGTAAATCATGACCAGTTATAAGAGAGCAAATAAATTTGTAGTCCTTTATTTTAGCACATAATGTTTGTGCTTCATGCTGAGTTTCTTTATTAAAATTTTTATTATTTAAAATTTCAAAAAGTGCATCGTAAATTTCTCGTAACTGATATTGTAGAGGGTGGATTGCATTAATTTTACTTTCCCATCACGTTTCTGATGGCTGTTTTAATGTTAATTTTTTTTACGAACTTTAAAAGGATTGCCCAACGTTTGTAAGAGAATGAAAAGAAATTGTATATTTCTTGAATAACTGCAAAGAAACTAATTGTATCTGCATTCACTATGGCTGCATCATTAATGATTAAATTTAGAGTGTGAGCAGCACATCCACATAAAAAGCTCGAGGATTTTTGTTTAAAAGCATATTTTGGAGCCCATATTTTTTTTTTCCTTTTCATATTTGCCCCATTGTCATATCCTTGACCTCACATGTCTTCAATGGGAATGTTCCATTATTGTTGCACATAAACCACGTCCTGTGGAATCTGATATATCTGCAAAACCTAAAAAGTTTTCCCTGATCTTGACAGTTCCATTGTCACAGGAAACAAAGCGAATAATAATGGTCATTTGTTCTGTTTTACTTACATCAGGTGTGCAGTCTAAAATTATGGAATAATATTTAGATTTTCGAATTGATAATAAAATTGTATCCCTGATTGCGTTACTTAAAGTTTCCAATATTTCATTTTGTCTTTACTCAAATAGTGTACTCTGTTGTTTCGTTGTAGGGTCCTTTCAACATGATTTTCCATAACGGGATCAAACTTCGCAAACAGTTCGACTAATTTTAAAATATTGCCGTTATTCCTTTCATATCATTTATCAGATTATCTGCGAAAAGCTACATTTTGGCTACCAAGGAATTTTATAATTTCAATCAAGCGTTCTAAAACACTCGTCCAATGTTTCTTTTCCATTGAGTCTCTCAATCAATAGTAGTTTTGTGTTTTAAATTTTTATCAACTTCCTTCCATTTTAAGAAATTTTTCATGTGAGTTAAACTAGTCTCATGTATATGCAAAGTTGTACTTACATTTCTCCAATCGTTATAACCTTCCACAAGACTACTTGATTCGGTAGGTGTGAAAGGTTTGCAACAAAAGCAAAAAACAGAATTGAAAGTTTCGGAATAAATGAGCCATGTTCTTGGCACGAGCTCGCCGTTTTCCATTTTTCTATTATAATACGTGTCGCCAAATTTATGACCATATGTATCTCTGGGATATATTATGCTTTTGTTTTGAACAGGCCTCATTTCAATTAAAACAACTCGTAATTTTTCATCAATATTTCCCCATTCACCTGGATCTTCTAAATTTACAGAGACTAACAATGTGTTAGTTTCGTGGCCAACTACAACTAAATCTTCTCCCAATTGTTTTTCACTTAAATCATGCTTCTTATGTTGTTCAATAGTTGCAATAGTACTTTCACGAAAACTGAATGATGTGCACGGTTCTTCAACTCTGATTTCTGATGTATCGAGTTGGTTACAATCTGCATCAGAATATTTTAATATTTTAAGAAATTTATTAAGAGCCCGTTTGTTTCTTAACATCTGCTTCTTTCGCAGCATGAAGCTTACGATTTTGTGCACCGGATAACTTTTTTTTTTTAATTTTTGATTCCATTTCTATTTTATACCCACAAGAAATTATTACACAACACGACACAGAGACGAAATAAGAGTTCGCACTGCGCTACTGTCAGTAGCCTACTGAGATGCGTACCATATGACTGGTCAACAAATGTTTTGTATGAAAATTCGTTTGTGCACATAAAACCTGTTCACCATTTCACTTTAGGTAGACTGCAGTAGACACAACATTCTGTAGGCAAGCATTTAGCCTGCTCTCGCTGCAAAATTGTAAACAGCCAGCTGATCAAAGAGGCGGCAATATACAATTTTTTAAAATTTTTATTCGGTGTATCCGACCTTATTTATTTTAATATTGATCATTCTAAGAATTTTTTGTTTTCATGATAAAAATTTTGTTTCTTAAAAATGAACTTATGAATGGTGCCCCAGCAGTGGCGCCCCCTTTGTAGCGGCAGCCACATGCACCGCATGCCCACTTCCGCCGGCCCTGCACATAAGTAGGGGAACACAGAAAGAAAGTGTTAGAGGAGAGAGAGAGGGATGCAGGTGAGCAATCGAGGAACAGGGTGGTAAGAGGGGTGATGTATGGGGACTCAATGATCCGTAATGTGCAAGATAGGATGCGTGAGGAGCCTGGAGAAGTGTTAGAAAGAGTGGCTATGGCAATTAAGAGGGGTGAAAGGGTGGACAAGATAATTGTGATGGTAGGAACGAATGACTTGAGAGGCAATGTAAATTGGGCGGGGCATGATATGAGATTCTTTCTTGTGGTTGTACAAAAGAAAACGCAGAAAGGAAAGATAGTGTGCATTTTGCCTAGGTATGATAATGACGATCTGAGCAGAAGAGCAGTAATGCTGAATAGCATAATAGCTAGAATGTGTCAGAAGAGAGGATTGGAATATGCGGATGCTTGGAGGATGTTTGAGGACAGAAAGGAATTGCATGCAAGAGACCGCTTGCATGTGAATGAGTATGGATATAGGCAACTGGAGAGATTATTGTTTTCTGAACAAGTCGGTGTGTCAATGCAGGGAAACTAGAATTCCCACGGTGGATGGTAGTAAGGGTGGTCTCTTGTGGGAATGGATGCTTGGGGAAAGAGGGACGACATGAGGTAACAGTGAGTCCAGTGGAGTCTGGAGTGGATAATGATAGGTATAGAAGCAGTGATATTTTTGTGCTTTATACTAATGCCAGGAGTTATCTGGAATAAAGGAAAGGAATTGGTGGTGTTGATAGCATAAGCTTGGCCAAAGATTATTGGGTCACTGAGACGTGGTTGATAGAAGAGGATATAATAACAGGAATAGAAGTAGCAGGGTACAGCATTTTTCGCCAGGATAGGAAGGGAAAGCATGGTGGTGGAGTACTGCTTATGATAAGTGATGATTTATGTCCTCTAAGAGTGGAGGCTTTCGAAGGCAGTGACACTAATGATTTTGAAAGCATATGGTGTGAGGTAAAGGTGGACAAGACAGGATATTTAGTGGGGTGTTGCTAAAAACTAAGGAGCCTATAGGCTGGGGACCAAGAGACGTTTGGACAGTGCAAGAAGGGTGAATAGAAGGGTAATTGCACTTGCCATAGCTTGGCAAGTGTAAGAAGATTCAGTGTTATGGGAGAATTTAACTACAGCAGTATAAATTGGGGAGAGGAAGATGCATGTTGCAATAAGGGAATGGAATTTTCTAGAATTCTTGAGGGACAAATGTCATGGGCAACATGTAATAGAGGAAACAAGAGGTCCAAGAGTTTTGGATTTGGTCATAGCATCAGAAGAGTTGATAATAACTGAGATGACATCTCTCCCACCAGTTGGAGAGAGTGACCATGTGGTTTTGACTTGGAGGATGAATAGACATGCAGGAGTATCAAAGAGAAGGGAACGTATGTGGAATTATAAGGCAGGTGATTATAATAGTCTTAGATATCAACTTGGAGAATTTCATGGAGGGAGGAATTGGAATGCTGGGATATCATTTGTACTTGGGAAATTGTGAAAGAATATTTGTTAGCAACAATAGTAAGCTGTATTCCACAAATGAAGAAGAGGACAAAATTTGGTGTAAATTGGATGACAAACAATATTAAACAGCAACTGCATGTGAAAAAAGGCTATGGAAGAGATATAAGGAGACAGATGAAGAGCAGATGCATGAAGAATACAAGACACAGGCCAGGAGATTGACTAGTATCTTAAGATCCAAAGAAAATCCTAGGGAATTTATAAGCTATGTGGCCAGTAGAAAGAGAAATGATTGTGGAAGAATGACACTGTGAAATAAAAATGGGAATAGAGTGACTGATGCAGAGGACATAGTGGAATTGTTCAATGAACACTTTATTGGAGTATTTCATACTGGAGAAGTAAATTTTAATACTAGAGGGATCGAGCAGGTTTGAGGTTTAGAGGTGCAGGAGGAGAGTGTGTTCCAAATACTGAATACTCTGGATGTCAGTATAGCTGTGGGACTGGATGTATTTCACCATGAATTTTGAGAGAATGTGCTAAAGAATTGACAGCTCCTTCGACCTGGCCTTTCAATAAAAGTCTGGCTATGGGAAAGGTGCCTAGAGAATGGAAGGAAGGTAAGATAGTGCCATTGCATAAGGGAGGTAGCAGACTGGAAGTGTCTAATTATAGGCCAGTTTGCGTGTCATCAGTAGTTGTTAAGATCTTAGAGAAATTAGTTAGGGACTGTATACAGCATTGAGCAGATGAGGATAATGTTATCTGTGAGAGTCAACATGGATTTGTTAAGTGGTGCTCTTGTTTTAGTAATATGCTAGCCTTTTATAATAAAGTTACAAGAGCAGTTGATGAGAGAAAGGCATATACTGCTATTTTCTTGGATTTAGAGAAGGCATTTGACAGAGTGCCACATGATAAGCTGATATTTAAGTTGCAGCACATGGGTCTGGATGTCAGGTTGGTCAACTGGATTCAGGAATGGCTGTCCGATAGGTGTCAGAGAGTTGTGTATGATGGGGCAGTTTCAAGGAGGAAGAAGTTTACAAGTAGAGTCCCACAGGGCTCAGTACTGGGACCTATATTATTTAACCTTTATATCAATGACATTGTCAGTGGATTGCAGGGGGATATTCAGTTGTTTGCAGAGGATATGAAGCTGGGAAAGGTTATTAGTAATAGTGCAGATGTGGTAGCCCTGCAAGAGGATTTGAATAAACTAGGCAGATGGGCAAATGAATGGGGGGTGTCGGTTTAATGCAACAAAATGTAAGGTCTTGAGGTTTGGGACACATCTATGGGACGCCACATACCCTATTGGAGGAGTTGTACTGGAGGAAGCAGGGGAAACAAGAGATCTGAGGTTGATGACTGATAGAAAACTTAAATTCAGGGGACATATTGCAAAGGTGGTGAAGGTAACACAGAGGATTGCTGCAATACTGAGAAATACGCCTACCTGCAGAGATAAAAGAGTTATCATTCTGTTGTATAAGACCCTGATCAGACCACACTTAGACTATTGTTCTCAAATTTGGTCCCAAGGATTTGAAAGGGATAAATTAACTGTGGAAAGGCTATAAAGGCAGATAACAAAGATTGTTTCAGGACTGAACAATGTTAGTTATGAGGATCAGCTGAGGGAATGTGGACTGCAGAGTTTGGTAGATAGAAAAATGAGAGATGATATGATTGAGACTTTTAAGCTGTTGAGAGGTGGTTACAGGGGTGACACTGGGGAGTTCTTTTGCTTGATTGAACAGCAAGAAGGAGTGATGACAAGAGACCATTCCTGGAAGTTATGAAAGGAAGCTGAGTAAGAGGGTGAGTAGTTTCTTTGCATGGAGGGTGGTTGAACCATGTAATGCATTGCCTGATAGAGTGGTGAGAGTGAGAATGGTCAATGAGTTCAAGGAGTGGTATGATAGACTGTGTTTCCCAGGGGGGGGGGGGAATTCCCGCAATGAGTCTTGATAGATTTTGTGTTTCCTAGAAAGGACCTCCTGCGATGGGTCTTTTGATGGAGGCCTGAATAATAATAATAATAATAATAAAGACATCTTGTATGCTTTTATCATTTGCAGATCTAATTTAAGATTACTGGTGCAATTCTGACTAATTATATTGAAGAAAATGATAATAAAATTACATAAATACTATCAGAATGATGTAAATCAGAATAAGCTAAATTGGTATCTATGGCTTCAAAACTAGTCTTTACCTTTTTCCCCAATTTTATGTCATTAAAAAAATTCTAAATTTTATATTTAGTCTTCTTTACTGGGGAAAAAAAAAAAAAAATATATATATATATATAGAGAGAGAGAGAGAGAGAGAGAGATGGATGCTCCCAAAGTGAAATACATAATTAATTACTTCTCTTGTGATCCATTCAAAAATAAACCGTAATCAGAAATATCATGTCATTAACAACCAACTAGATAGCATACCCTCTCCCACCAATGTGGATTCGAAACTCGCAATAGGCATGGATGTTTGTATTTGTTATTATGTGAGAGATGAATTTCTTGTTTGAAAAGACTAGCATTGCAGCTGCAGATGGCAATTTAGCTTATATTGATTTACATCATTATGATAGCATTTATGTAATTTTATTATCATTTTCTTTAATAAATTAACTCAAAAGTGCACCTACGATCTTAAACTAGCTCTGCAAATGATAATAGTACACAACATATCTTTCCTGTGTAGGAAAAATGGTCATTTTCAAAAATATACATGTATTCAATAACTGAAACACATCATCTTCTGAATTAGTTCAGATAATATATATATATCATATCTGGATGGGCGTCTAAGTGCACAGAAAAATAGTGAACGGTTGCAGAATAAATATTCTTAAATATGGTGCCATTTTTCCCTAAACCACCCTATTCCAATTTTGTAAATATTAATATTCCATCAGCAGAACCTGTAGTATCTAAGTAAGAAAGAATATTTACAACTTTTTAAGATGAAACAGGAATTAGGAACTTACTGATCAATAAAATATTACTTTCACTGTACAAGAATAAAAATATGAAAATCTAATTAAAATCTAAATAAATAAGCCATAAATACATAAAAAACTATATTTTGTGAAATTTATCTTGCACTGCATTTACTTTTCATATATCAGTATCAATGCAGTATCATTTCAATTTTCTAGCAAAAAACATTTTCAGCAAATTTTTTCTGTGATGACTAGTTTGCATGATGAATTTTCCTCGTGATGAATTGTTCGTAAACCCTTCCAAGTAAAAGATATGATTCCATCTAACGTAAAAAACTCATATATCATTGTATTGGCGAATCACTACTTAGATACAATATAACAGTCCATGCAAACAGATCAAACAGTCACTAACTAAGTTAGAAACATTACATAGAAAAATTGTTTCAACAGTGCTTTTGAAGGCTTCATACACACTAGTCAATAACTGAACTGCTTATAGTGATACACAAAATCCTGAGCATTAAAAATCTGAAACACTACATAATGTTACTAAGAGATTACTTTAACAATGCCTATCAGCACAGCAGAGATACACATATCCCATAACATGACCCACAACTCTTCACACGCCAAACCCTTCAACAACTCATACAGATCTCACGATTACATCTCATACCCACAATACTCAACAACCTACCACAATATTAAAAACACAGACGATTACAGAACATCAAAACACACACCGTGGTAGATATACCAACACCGTTAATATAGCATTAACACGTATACACTCCACAAATCACAAAACTGGAGCATACAAAGCATCCATAAAAAGTAGTACCAAATAATATAAATAGCAGGGGTGAATATTCTGGGTGTGCTAGGTGTGCAGTGAGCATCCATGGAATAGCAATATCACCAATATTATATTTCTGCATTTATTCTGTTAAAGACTCCCCTAATTGTTTTTCCTGGCTTCGTGTGATTCCTAAAATTAAACACAGCACACTAATGTTTCATGAAGAGATACGTTAAACATTGCATCACATTCACATTAATAGCCCAGATGTGAGGTCACAAGTACATACACCTTTGACCTTCGAACACATATACAGATGGGCAAATTCTTAGCATTCCAGTGGTTTAAACCGCCCAGAAGGCGAGGCAAGGTGAGTGCTGAGACAATAGCACTTAGTGGCTGTGATTGGTTATTGTATCTGACACATGCATGCAGCATACTCTGCAGTAGCAGAGTTTTTTCCATTCGTTCGAGTGATAAACAAAGCTACTTGTTTTGCTTGCTTGTGCAGTATAGCATCTGTTGAGGTTGGAAAGTTTTTTATCAGTATAGGGACATTTTTATTCTAGTCTTTGAAACAACATACATAGTAAAAAATTATATATTTCTGAATAAAAACGAATACTTCTGTGTATTATAAGTTGTTCTACAACAAAATACTAGCATGTGTGAGATATCTATTATTGATAAGACAGTAGGCCGTTTTCATACAAAAAAATAACCAATGTAGGTTTTGCGAAAGTGTGGATAATTCCGATAATGATCGGATATTATATATGCTATTATTGTGTGACATGAATTATGACATGAATGCATAAAATGTATACTGAGTCTCAGTAAACAAAAGAAAATTCTTAGAAATGATGTGAAATATACATAAACCAGAGAAATACATGTAACATGCACAATAAATTTTACAAGATGATTTGCTGCTCCATCAAGCCACATGTATACCTGCAATGCCTAAATGAATTGCCTCATCAACATTATTAATTCATTGGATTAGCCTCTCCCTAGTGCTGTTTATTATTGGTTAGTTATTTATACTTTGCAAACATATCTCTTTCCCTCTCTTCATAAGTTTTTTTTTTTTAATTATGACGTCATAAATTCTCTTATTCATGTCTAGACTTAATAGGATCATGTGCTATTCTCTACCCAGCAACTTATAGGACACACATATCACAAATGTTAATTATTAATAATTTGTTTGCCATTAATGAAAGTATTTCTACTCACACTTATTCTTTCTTTTACATTTCCCATTCTCACAACTTATTAATGATGATTCACATATTTACACCTTTGAGTAATTCAAAGGTGTAAATATGTGAATATACAAAATCAAATATACAAAACCAAATAGAGCATTCTCATTCATTATTTTTTTCTAATATATTTAAAAACAAACACATTGTTCCCCCCACTCTAAGCAGATTTGGTTACAATTAATTGATAAATTAAAGTATTCAAAGCTATCCTACAATTAATTGCAATTGACCAATTAAGATGAGCACTGATGCACTATTAAAAAACTTTCATACATCAATAAAAATGCAGTCAAATTGATATGTGACACCACTGATAAATAGTGTATGCTAATCCCACTCTCTACATAAAAGCTAACCACATATGTGCAATGTATATAGTGTAATAGTACATATGAATTATGATGATTTAATAATTATTTAAAAAAACTATTATTATTATTATTATTATTATTAATAATTTCTTTTATTCTATCAGTGGTCCTAACAGGCACTTAAGTGCCCATGACCTTTCCAAGTATTCTTGGACTTCGAGGATAAGATGGTTAGCCTATGCCTCCTAGTGTGTCCTATGTCTGCTGTAGATGTGTGTGTTCACAGGGCTGGTTTGCCTGTTCTGGGGGATGAAAAACCAGAGTTTCTGGGTGAAAAAACCCCCTACCTCTGTATGAGACCGGCTAACTACTCACCTTTCATCAAAAGAGACCAGAAAAAGGTTCCTAACATCGCTGACGGGAATTGAACCCAGGTCTTTCCGATCAAAAGACTTTGTCTATACCACTGAGCTATGGGGGCTCAATAATAATAATTACATGTATTAATTCTACTTACTGTAACAAAAACGAAGTGCTCAGTAATGCAACTTTTGTATCATGGCGTTTTGTATTATGATATTTGTATTACAGTGTTAATTTTGTTTATCTACTTTTGTATATGTGTAATTTTTTTGAAGAGAATAAATATTAAAAAAAATCAATGGACAAAAAAATCATCATTAGACCTCCACAGAGACAAAAGATCATCGTGGGAGGACTACTGTGTAACATACTAAGTTTATCAAACCATGGCTTAAACCTATTCATTATTTCTTTGCTCACCACTCTGGGCAAAGCATTATACACACTAACCACTCTTTATATTGTCCTCAAGTTTTTTTGTTTTTTTCCTGCTCCTTCTGAATGGCAGTACTCCATTCATTTTTTGAACTCTCCAGACCTGCTTATGCAGTCTGATAGATGTTTTCTCAAGCACTCCTTGAATAATTTCCCAAGTAATGCTAATATATTTTCCTTTCAGTTTCACATGCCATATCACTTTACAAAGTAGTTGTCTTCTAAAATTGACCACCACCACCATTACCAGTTCTATACACAGACATATATACCTCTTATTAACTGCAAATTCCACATGCTTAGCAATGTCTCAGGTCATGAATATATATAATTACTCTCCCTACTGGAGGAAAACCCTATTTTTTTTGATGAACAAATTCTCTGATGTGATAACCAGATTCACCCAGCACTGTCAAACTCAAGGTCCACCTTCATGACATGTTGTTTTACATAATTTTCTTACAGTAGCTGCATAAATTCTATTTTCTTCTTCCCACGATCTTCCCTGACTCTACCTTCATGATGATCTTCTATTATCACAGAATTAATCTTTCTCCATATATGATCTCTCTCCTCTGACCTTTTCCCTGAAAACACAATACCCCCCCCCCCAACACACACACACACACACACACACACACACACACACACACACACACACACACACACACACACACACACACACACACACACACATTCTGTCCCCCTGTAACAACTATATTCTCCTCTATCAACCAATTCTCATTAATGTTTATATCTGAACAAGTTGAGTTAACCAATGACAAAAACTCCTCACCTCTGTTCCTGATGTTTCTAGTATTAGTATGCATAAATTTGATTTCATTTTTGGCACAGAGGTACCTTTCATCTTTCAATGCAAGGGCCTATTTCATTCAGATGGCTGTCTCATTCAGTTCTAAGCCATGAAAAACTATATTCCTCATTCCTTGATTTTTCCCATTTGCAAACTCACTCTACTCAAGGGTGTATATGCACACATATTTACTGATATCCACCATCCCTAAGAGCCATGATTTTTCCCTCATTTTGCACTTCCATTTTATCAATGAATACTTTCTCCAGACTGCAAATTCTTTCCTAGGATGTGGGCAGAATGAAGGGTGTTAAAAATGAGAAACAGCAAGGCGTTAAATTAGAAACAGAAAGGAACCTGCTAACAATTTATTAAAAGAATTGTATGAAAGAATAAGAAGATATCTTCCCTATTCAAGTAGATGGGACCTTCCTCAGATGTCCTCTGAGAAAGCAGAGGCCCTAATTGGGAAGGTGAAGTGGCGAGGCTGTGGTTCAGATGATATACTAATTAAGGAATGGAAAAGTATGGATAACTGGGTGATTAACTGGCTCTTTTCAATGGGATCATCTGTCAAGCATGCCAGATAAATGGAGAAAAAGTTATCTGCTTCTAATCTAAAACAAGGGATATGTGCAGGGATTGAGTTTATAAGTCATAAGGGGAAGCAATGTGAGAGAGAAAGTTATAGAAGCAGGGAAAGGGAAAACATAAGGCAACCAAGACTATGAAACAGCTAAATTATGTCTTAAAGTTGTATGCAGTTAATATGCTTTTCTACAAAAAAATAATAATAAAAAAATAATAAATAATCTAATTTTCTCCACCTAGAAGATCAGATTAGGATGATTTTCTGCAATCCTGACCATAGGGTGATGGTTTTAGAAAATTTACTGAGACAAATATTAGCATATGTCACTAAAAACTAATTTAAGTTACACTATGAAGGCCCACTACTGATGCATTTTTGCATTATGTTCGTCATACTGATGGAGGTTCAGAATATACAGAGAAGTTAAGAAAGTTCCATTTCATTTTCATAGATTTAGAAAAGGCATATAATTGTGCCAAGGCAGGTATGTGTGTGTGTGTGTGTGTGGTGATGGTGGGTTTTGAAAAGAAGGATTTGAAAGGAAGGACCAAGGAATATGTATTAGTTACACTGGATAAGCATGAAGGCTTACTAACCTGAGTAAGCAGCATATATATTACAAAATGGGAATTTCCAAGTTTGTGATAACAAGGTCCTGTTCTTAGCCCTGACCTTTCACTTGGAGTTGGATGTAGTGACAAGTGATATATTTATAGTGAGGTGTATCATGTTGTATATAAAAGGCGAGAAGGATAACACTATCTTTGATAATAACCTACCAGTTACTTGGCCTAATACATATATGATGAAGGAACAACAAAAGGCCATACACTCTCTTCATACAGCTTCCAGGGAAGTTGTATCAAGTAGAAGTAGGATTTTGCATGGAGAGTGATTATGAGTAGAATGCTTTGTCTAAGGGTGTAGTGAATGTGTGGAAACAATCAATGAATTTAACACATGGGTCAATGAGCTGTGTATGATAGTGAGAACCTCCCACAATGAGTCAGTCTGACTCCATTGAGGTCTTGTGATTATTATTATTGCATGGGCACCTCCAAGGAGCCCAAACACTCATCATAAGAGATCCACACTACCCACACAATATCTATTATACTCGCAACAAACTCTGGTAACCCATTCCACTCCTTCACACTCTTCAAAACAAAAAATAATCTAGTTCTCACGCTTTCACTCAATTTCCAGGGATGACTCCCTTATTCTGTTCTCTAGCCAAGTGATGAAATATTTCCTCTGCATCAATCCTATAAAACCCTTTAAGTAAATCTATGGACAGATTACCTTTCTGTATGGAGATGGGACTTTGGTGACCAATGCAGATTAATAGTTGACTCTAATGATCACTTTATTAGTGTTCCATCCTGGTAAAGTAGGCTTTATTCCTAGAGGGATAAGGGGTAGTGAAGTGGTGGAAGTGAATGAAGAGTAAGGTGTGTGTGTGTGTGTGTGTGTGTGTGTGTGTGTGTGTGTGTGTGTGTGTGTGTGTGTGTGTGTGTGTGTGTTGGGGGTGGGGGGGAGCGATAGATAGAATTTCACCATGTGTTTTAAGAGAAAGTGCTGTGGAACTGACTGTGCTATTAACTTGGCTGTTTAATGAAAGTCTTACAATGTAACAGGTTCCTGAATAGGGGAAGGATGATAAGAGATGGGGGGGGGGTATCACACTATAGGCTTATTTGTATTTCTTCTGTAGTTAAGATGTTAGAGAAATTGGCAAGAATGCATATTCATAATTGGGCAGATGAGGGCAGTATTATTTATGAAGGACAGCATGGATCCTCTTATTTTAATAATCTGGTTATCTTTTACAACAGAATAACAAACAGCAGCGGTGGATGAGTATAAGACATACACTATCTTTTTTTGATTTTTCAAAGGCAGGGTGCTACATCATGACAAATTGGTTTTTTTAAGTTGCAACATATGGGTTTGGATATCAGAGGGTTGTATGGGGGGGGGGGAGCAGTATCAGGGAAGAGGAAAGTTACAAGTGAGTACCATAGGGTTCAGTACTGAGACCATTACTGTTCAATGATTATGTCAATGAACTGTCATAGGAATACAAGGATGTATTCAGTTCTTTGCAGAAATGCTGAAAAGGCAGGCATATAATTTGGGGATGTCAGTTTAAATCAGTGGTTAAATTCTAAACGAATAAGTTCCGGAGCCCTATACAAAATAACCAGTTGTATTTACCTTTGAATGCTATCCAGGGAAGCTCCAAACCTACCCGTTATTTTCATTACACGTTTGTAATCAGGAGACTGTTGATATTGACTTTATATATACACATTCAAAACTGTAAACAATTGTTGTATAATAACACAATAAGTAGGCATAATTACTGTAAAGGAAGAAAAGTCACAAAACAGAAAAATGTTCTGTTTTGTGACTACAAAATAGGTATTTTGTAGTCACAAACAAATCCTACAAAATAATCAATTGTATTTACCTTTGAATGCGATCCACTGGTCGAGTGACCAGCAAGTCAGTAAATCTTTCCTTTCGTTCAGCATATTAATATTATCACACTGCAACTGATGGGAAGTCTGTGTTTTGGGGATTCGTTACAGACCACTTTCTCTTCAGAAACTACACACAAACTGTCATTGCAAACCCGTTTTGTATTATCATTGTCATCTGACCTATTTTTCCGTTTTAAAGAAGGTACCAATGTACTTATCCATAGTTGAAATACCCTCGAATATAACTCGCCCTCACACCCCTGATTTTATGTTTAGAAAAAAGAAATTAAAAAGTTTCATATATACCTCGCACATGAAAAAATGCTTAAATACATTCATGTAAGGAGATAGTAACTTGCTTGCAGCGATAAGCACCACGCCCAGCCACTACACTGCACGAGGCAAGAAAAACAAGTACTTTTATTATGCCAGTGAATAAGGTATGAGCAGTTTGTGTAATATATTTCTCAACAAATAGTGCAATTAGAGACAACCAGGATAGAAATGACACTAATTAATGAATCACATGTCCCCTCATATAGAAACTATGCTGTATAGACTCAAGCAAAACCATATGTTGCACTGGCAAACACAGTATCCAACTAAAAACTATTGTTATTAATTAGATGTGTGCGAGTTCACCTGCCCCAAAGCAGCAATAAAATTCAACTGAATGTGTTAAAACTGAGAAATATATATATATATATAGTGAATGTTGTTATGGCAGTTTCACATATAGAATTAGGTTGAAGGGAGTTAGCATTTCAACTCAATTGTCAGCTATGCTTTTATCTTTCGGTCGTGCGATCTTTTGTTAATACTGCACCAATCACATGCACGTCTTAATAACCTGCCGTAACAATTGCTATCTGTTTCACGTTAGGCTTAAATACCATAAAGGGAGAAAAGTCACAAAACAGAAAAATGTTCTGGGTCCAGTGCATAAAAAAAGTTCTGAGGCCAGGTCCCAGAAAGCCCCAGCTGAATTTAACCACTGGTTTAAATGCCGCTAAATGAAGGTTTGGAATTTTTAAGGTTGTGAAGAGATCTCAGAGAATTGCTGCAGTATTGAGGAGGATGCTAACTATGAGAGATAAAAAAAAGTAGTGATACCATTGTATAAAGTTCTGATCAGACCACATCTAGATTTCTGTGATTCGAAGAGAATGAAGTAACCTTGGAAAAGGAACAGAGGTGGATAACAAAAATTATACCAAGACTGTACACTGCTGATTATGAGGACAAACTGAGAGCATGCATAATGCAGAGTTTGGCAGATAGAAGACAGAGTTGGAATATGATTGAGACATTAATGCTGTTATTGGATTAACACTGGATAGATTTTTTTCATATGGTAGAATGAGGGGAAGGAACAAGGACAAGGAGCCATTCCTGGAAGTTCAAAAAGAAAGTAATGAGTAAAAGGATAAGAAGTAAGTTTTTACGCATGGAGAGTGGTAGGAGCATAAGTGCAAATAGTGGATGAGTTTAAGGAGTGGTACAATAGACTTTGTATTGATCTCCCACAATGAGTCTTATGACTCTATGGAGGTCAAGAAAATAATAATAACTTAAATGTTTCTATCATATCCCCCTCTTTTTTTTGCCTATCAACCAACTTGTGCAACCCACAAACCTGCAAACATATCCTCATAGGGAGCATTTCACAGACCACTCATCATCTTGGTCATTCACCTCTGGATCCTGTCCACTACTTACTTATCCCCAAGAAACTCGAGTGACCAGACCTGATACAGTAACCCTTATGTGAATGCATCATGGCCTTGTAAAGAAGATGATAACTTCCATATCTTTGCTTGTTAACATGTTCTTTAATAACCAAGTAATCCTATGGACTACCTTGGCCACCTCAACAGTATGGCTTCTGGATCTCAGCTCTATCTTCTCTTCCTCCTCCTCCCACAAAATCACTAGCTTCATCACTTTCTTGGAGTACAGTTCAAACCATCAACATAGAATACAGCTTGTGATCTTTATCTACATTAAACTGGTACCCATTATCTTTTGGCTCATATCAGTTAATTTACATCATCCTGCAAACTTTCTACATCATCTTAATTAACTATTACATTACCCAATTATACATAATCAGTAAACAACTGAATATTTCCCTTCAAATTATTTCCTATATCATTTATGTATAAATTAAACAGTAGTGGTCCAAGCATGCTCTGTGCTTGGACCACTACTGGAACACAGCTAGTCATCTGTTTCTTCTGGATTCTGCTCCTCTGTATACTACTTTTTGGTATCTGTCCACCAGCTACTCATATCGACATTACTAGATTCACATCTATGCCCTATTGGTTCCAATTTGTGTAACAAAGTTACATGTAATATCCTGTCAAGTACCTTTCCAAAATCCAGCAGTATCATCAAGTAGCTATTCCCGTTATCCAAATCAGTCACTCTATTACAAAAAGTTTTCAACCCATTCCTGAATCTTGTCTCTAACCAATTTTACCAGTTTTACAACAGCTTCTAGATAGTGACTGTTATATCATTTGCTTACACAGTCTTGGAGCTTCCTTTATGCAGAGTAACTACACTGGTTCCCATAAATTAAGGAACAAAAGAAAAATCACAAATAACTCAAAAACTGTATGATGAATTTTTGCAATTCGATGAAATGCAGATGAGATGCAAAAGAAACACTCACGAAAATTGCAAATAAATAGGTCAATTCAGTAACAAGTGCATACATGAAGATAATGATCAAAAATGAGATCACAATGAGATTGTCAAAGTGCCTCAAATAAGGAATGCAGTCACTGCTTAGAGCAATACAGTACTCATAACAATGTTTCATTCTTTCAGTTGGTAATAAAAACCACTGCTTCTGCAAAATCTCATAAGAGGTTTTTGGAAAAGCAGTGACAACAATAACACATCTACTTAGAGCATCTCAGACCTGCTCAATAGGATTAAGGTCAGGAGACCTGGCTAGCCAAGTCCATACATACAATAGTCTGTTCTTGAAGATATTGATCTATGAGTTTAGATTGACAAAGATGAGCATTATTGTCTTGTTGAACATGTGGCTTGCCTATTGCACTCATATATAGATGGGTGCAATAGGCAAGCCGAATGTTCAACAAGTTACATGTGCAGTTACATGTTACAAATGCAATGCTGCAACTTCTCTATAAGTTGCAGCATTGCATGCACATGCAGGTCAGTGTGTCAACCCAACGAGATGACTCCCACTGCCATCACATTATCTCAACCATAAGTGTCATCAAAAGATGACACAGCTAGTGGGATTGAATGTGATGGTATGGTGTGTTCAGGAGAGACAGGGAGAATAAAATGGGGGAGGTGTGTTATTGATGATAGCAGATGAGCTACAACCAAGGAGAATAGAAGTGGAACTGCAGGATAGAGATAAGAGCACATTTGAGGCTATTTGGTGTGAGATTGAAACTAGCAGAACAAAATATACAGTTGGGTGCTGCTATAGACCAGGTGATGGAATAGATGGTGGAGATAGTATGCATAAGCAAATAGAAGAAATGAGTGGACGGAGGGTAATTATTATGGGAGATTTCAACTATGGTAATATTGATTGGAAGGAGGAGAGGACACATGGGAGGAAGGAATTGGATTTTATGCGGTTATTAAGGGATAACTATCTGCGACAGCATGTAATAGAAAATACTAGGGGTCAGAGAGTGCTTGACCTAGTAAATGCATCTGAGAATTTGGCTGTAACGAATATGACCACGTTGCCACCAATTGGTGAGAGCGATCATAGGGTCTTGACTTGGGAGGTGGCTAAAGGTGTGGAATTTACAATTAAGACAGGGTATGGGTGTGGAATTATCAGGCTGGTAAGTATGACAAGCTTAGGAGATTGATTGGTACAGTGCCATGGCATGTAAGGGCTAGAAGTGGACAGTGCATGGGAGGTGGTTAAGAAGTGTTTGCATGAAGCAATGGCTGACTGTATACCTAGAGTTCGAATAATAAATCAAGTAGGAGTTAAATGGATGAATAACACCATTAAGCTTGAGCTGCAAAAAAAGAAACAACTATGGAGGGAATTTAAGGAGAAAGGTGACCGGCAGATACATGAAGAGTATAAAGCCTAGGTCAGAAGTGTAACGAGTGTGGTAAGAAAAGCAAAAAAGGATTACGAAAGAACATTGGCCCTGTTGGGCTAAAGACAATTCTAAACAGTTTTTTCGATATGTTGCAAGTAAAAGAAAAAATGTATATGGCAGAATGATTTTAAAGAATGCCGATGGTAGGGAAGTAACCGAATCAGTTGATATAGTTGAATTGCTGAGCGAGCACTTTGCAAGAGTATATCATCCAGGTGGTGACATTGCAGAAATGAATGAACCAAAAGCTTATACAGGAATTGTGTATAAGCTTGTTTCTCTTGCTCTCATTTCAAGCAACCCACTCTCAATGTCAATACATTTCTCTCAATCTACTCACATATGCTTCAACATCTGTTCATTCCAGTCTCCTAATCTCTTCTCTTATGCTTGTTTCTCTTGCTCTCATTTCAAGCAACCCACTCTCAATGTCAATACATCTGTGTCAATACATCAATACAAAACCTCAATGTCAATACATCTGTGGGATTGGATGGTATACCAGCTCGTGTCGTACAAGAAGCAGCTAAAGAATTGTCAGTACCCTTGACCATTTTGTTTAATCTGAGTCTCAGGTCTGGGTTAGTCCCGAGGGGGTGGAAAGAGGGGGAAAATAGTTCCGCTGCATAAAGGAGGTTCCAAGACTGCTGTTGTAAATTACCGACCAATTAGCATATCAGGAATCATTGTCAAGATCTTTGAGAAACTAGTCAAGAGAAGAATACAGGATTGGGTAGATGAAAATGGGATACTGTATGGGGGACAACATGGTTTTGTGAAGGGTAGATCATGCCTCGGTATTTTGCTCACATTTTATAATACAGTAATGACTGAACTGGATAAGGGTAATGGGCTTTCAGTGATTCTGCTGGACCTTGCCGCCTTTGACAGGATATCACATGGAACTTTAATCAGTAAACTGGAGCAGATGGGGATGGATATAGGGTTGGTGAGATGGATAGGAGGGTGGTTGATGGAGAGATACCAGAGAGTGGTTTATTCAGGAGTGGAGTCCAAAAGACGGCTTGTGACTAGTAGTGTGCCGCAGGGTTCTGTTCTTGGACCACTACTTTTCAATTTGTTCATTAACGATATAGGAAAGGATGTGAGAGGAAGTGTTCACTTGTTTGCTGATGATGCAAAGTCGGGTAGACCAATTGTGAGTGCACAGGATGTCAAAATTTTGCAGGATGATTTGGATAGTTTGGAGTGCTGGGCTAATGAGAATGGATGTCAATTTAATGTGGCAAAGTGTAAGGTTATGCATTTTGGAGTGAAAAGATTAGCAGCAGTATATTACATTGGGGGGATCCATACTCCAGGAGAGTGATGAGGCCAGGGATTTGGGAGTGTTGGTGGATAGGGAGTTGAAGTTTAGTGGGGCACATTGCAAAAGTGGCTAAAATAGCTCATCAAATCACTTGGTTACTGAAAAATACTTTAACAAGCAGAGACAAACAAGTTATTGTTCCTCTATATCGAGCCCTGATAAGATCCCATCTGGACTATTGTGCCCAGATATGGGCGCCAGGGTTTCTTCTTGATGGGGAGGAGGTGGAGAGGATCCAGAGACGAGTGACCAAGATGGTGGCAGGTCTGTGGAATGAACCTTATGAGAACAGATTGAAGATTTGTGGGTTGCAAAAATTGGTTGATAGGCAGAAATGGGGTGATATTTGAAGCTCTCCATAATAATTATTCTACCTGCAATCATAATTTGCTGATGCATGTCTTCAACATTATCCCCATACCCACCCCCTCCCTCCCACCCCTGGCCTACAGCAGCAACTAACAATACATTTTGTCTGATTAGTCTCTATCTCGCATACCACATTGCTTCGAATGAACTGCCACCTACACACCTGTCTTCCTAATTTCTGACTCTTTTAACTACATTTCATCTGCTATCATCAGAACTATCCCCCCCCCAGGACTATCTTCTCTATCCTCCCTTAAAACACTACATATTCCCATGTTCTATTGCTGTAACTGCATCATCTGTTGTCAGCCGAGTTTCAATAATGCCTATAACTTTTGGCAAAGTTGCACCAACTAATTCCAAAAACTCCTTCCATTTATTCTTGATGGCTTCTAGAATTAGTATACATAAAATGTAGCATCCTCTTAATGGGATAATCAACACAACTTTTACATGTTGTGTTGATTATCCCATTTGATTCTGTCACTTGAGAGACTAAATTCTGCATTTTTCCATTCTCACAATCATTTGCTTCATGAGTGCCTACACACATGCACACACTAATAGCTTTACTTTTCCTGACTTTGCACTTCCATGCTCTGAACAAATCTTCTAGACACCTCACTTTTAATCCATTTAAGTACAGTACATTAGCATTAATAAGTCCTTCCATCAATCCAATTCAATGCATATGTCTAGAAAATCCACACCATTCTTTCTGCAGAACTTGTGGTATTGATTCATTTGCAGTCACTTCCTTCATTGTCCTCCTCAATATATCCATCATCTCATCCACTTTTCCACCTCATTAAATTGCCATAGTCACACTGTCTGTCATTCCTCTGACATTCTATTTTGCACTTCATGGATCATCAAATCTCCATTCATGGTATGAGAATGCAGAACACGCTATCACCGACTATCTTTCCTTTTTAGTCTTCTGTCATACAACCTCAAGCATTAACCTCAGATCTCTCACTACCTGATTCACACTGCCTCTCAAGTCATTCATACCCATCATCTCATCCACTTTTCCACCTCACTAAACTGCCATAGTCATATTGTCTGTCATTCCTCTGACATTCTATTTTGCACCTCATGGATCATCAAATCTCCATACATTACACCTCTTACCACTCTGTTCCTTCCATGCTCACTTGCATCTCTCAATCTTTCCATCTCCCCCCCCCCCACCAACACTTCCTTTCTTTGCACACCTGCTTTCCTGTTATCTCTCCATCCATAGTTCCTACACTGTCTCACCTTCCTCTCTTTCTCTCTCTTCCCCTGGTTCTCCCATTCTATCATTCCCATAACTCTCTCTCTCTCTCTCTCGCTCTCTTTCTCTCAATCTACTCACATATGCTTCAACATCTGTTCATTCCAGTCTCCTAATCTCTTCTCTTATGCTTGTTTCTCTTGCTCTCATTTCAAGCAACCCACTCTCACTCAACTTTCACCCTCCCAATCAATACTATCTTTGAAATATACTACACTCCCTAATTTTATTTTATATTCTTATTCACATGATGCTCATCTTCCTCACCCTCAATTGCACTACTTGTCTCTCTCTCTCTCGGCATTCACTCATTTTGGACATAATGCTGCTGAAGCCCATTACGTTAATTGCTATATCACTAACCTCTTTCCATTTTCTACATTTTAAGCAAACATACACTTCCCAGTCGCTCACCTACTATATTTATAACTACCAGGATGCAAACATGTTGCAATTACTACATACCACAAAATCTTGTAGTAGATCTGTAAAATGTAGTCCTTAAATGGTGGTAGGCTAAGCAATAACATATCTCCAACTGAATTGGGATCATTCAAACAATTTCAAATATTCAAAGAAGGGTCAAAGCCAAATAACTGGAAGGAGACCTCCACATCACATTTAAGAATGCAGAGACTGGGACTTCTGACCTAATGTCCAATCCTCACCTTAACATGGTGCACCTCATTAATAGGTATTCACTGGCCACTGTATGAATGAAGATGGGCTGGCAATTTGAGACTTAGTTGACCAAACTGTACTCTCTACTGGCTTAAACCACAAATAATATCATGATGAAACATTGAAATTTCATGCCAGATGGGGTATCACCTGGATAAACAAGGCTCCCACTGTTTTCTTCAGCGAACCAGGGTGAGCAGTGAAAAGTCATCTCTAGAACAGACTCAATCTCAGCATTTACAGAAAGAACAAATCCAACATCAGAAGAACTGAAGATAGTAACCATCAATATAAAGAGTGTTAATGGAAAGAAATCGTGTTGCAGAAGAACTGAAAAGTACTGTTCACATGGTACTTTTCCAATACTGGAAAAGTACCATGTGAACTTAACTGGCATCTGAAACAAAGAAGACAAAAATGGGTGACATCCTACTAAATAATAAATATAGGATGTTATATTTGGTTAATAATAATTAGGAAAAGGAAGGAGTATTATTATTTCATTCAATACCACACATGAAGATAAACTTCTTGATTGGAAGGAAGTATTAAGCAGAATTAAGAGGGCAAACTTCAAAATGGAGAAATGGCTGATGAAACTGATTTGTGCCTATGGACCCAGGGAAGATTTACCTAAGGAGGAGGTGAAGGAATTTTTTGAGTAAGTAGAGCAGGCAGCTGATATAAAGAAAATGTGGAGATCTGAACAGCAGAATAGGAAGTGAATCTCATAATGTATACAGAAATGTTTTTAGAAAATCTGAAGAAAAGGATAAGGTTACTAACAATGGTAAGTACCTGCTGGATTTCTGCTAAGGATATGTACCAGGCACCACTAACACAATGTTCCAACATAAAGATGTGCACAAGTTCATGTGAAGAGAAGACACAAGAAAAGAAAATCCTTATTGACTATGTTATTGTTCATAGTGATATCTTCATGCTGGTTTAGGATAGAGGAGTGCATAGAGAATTTGAAATTGGAAGTGGCCATCACTTAGTTTTAAGCAGGATAAAACTGAATATCACATTGAAAAGACCACTATGTAAAAAAGGTTCTAAAAAGAATTAAAGTTGAGCAGCTTTTACAAGTAAACTGCAGACTAGACTACATAAACATTATTGAAGAAAGAATGAAACAGTTCAAAAAACAAGAACCAAACCAAGGCATCTTAGTGGAAAACTCAGAAAAAAAAAAATTCATTGATTCAGCTAAGTTGACATGTGATGAAGTTGTCTGCAAGGATAAAAAAATAAGAACACCATGGTGGACACAAGAAGTTAAAGAAGCAGTTCTGGACAAGAAGAAAGCATACCAAAAATTCCTAACAAATAAGTCGGCAAGTGCTCTAAAAGATCAACTTCGGGAAGTTTCATGGAGGGAGGAATTGGAAGGCCGGGATATCATTAGTGCGTGGGAAATTGTGAAAGAATATTTGTTAGCAGCAATGGTAAGTTGTATACCACGAGTGAAGAAGAGGACACAATTTGGAGTAAAGTGGATGACAAACAATATTAAACAGGAATTGCATGCGAAAAAGAGGCTATGGAAGAGATATAGGGAGACAGGTGAAGAGAAGATGCATGAAGAATATAAGACACAGGCCAGAAGAGTGACTAGTGTGGTAAGGAAAGCGAAACTGGAATATGAGAAAAGATTGGCCCTAAGATCCAAAGAAAATCCTAGGGAATTTTTTAGCTATGTGGCCAGTAGGAGGAGAAATGACTGTGGAAGAAAGATATTGTGGGATAAAAATGGGAATAGAGTGACTGAATGCAGAGGACAGAGTGGAATTGTTCAATGAACACTTTATTGAAGTATTTCATCCTAGAGGAGTCAGTTTTAATGCTAGAGGGATAGGGCTGGTTTGAGGTTTAGAGATACAGGAAGAGAGAGTGTTTCAGATACTGAGTACTCTGGATGTCAGTAAAGCTTTGGGACGGGATGGTATTTCACCACGAGTTTTGAGAGAATGTGCTAGGGAACTAACAGTCCCTTTAACCTGGCTTTTCAATGAAAGTCTGACTACAGGAAAGGTGCCTAGGGAATGGAAGGAGGGTAAGATAGAGCCATTGCATAAGGGCGTAACAGACTGGAAGTGTCTAATTATAGGCCAGTCTGTGTGTCATCAGTAGTTGTTAAGATCTTGGAGAAAGTAGTGAGGGACCGTATACAGCATTGAGCAGATGAGGGTAATGTTATCTCTAAGAGTCAACATGGATTTGTGAGGGGGGGGCACTCTTGTTTTAGCAATACGCTAGCCTTTTATAATAAAGTTACAAGAACATTAGATGAGGGAAAGGCATATACTGCAATTTTCTTAGGCTTAGCAAAGGCATTTGACAGGGTGCCACATGATAAGCTGATATTTAAGTTGCAGCACATGGGTCTGGATGTCAGGTTGGTGAACTGGATTCAGGATTGGCTGTCCGATAGGTGTCAGAGTTGTGTATAATGGGGCAGTTTCAAGGAGGCAGAAGTTTACAAATAGAGTCCCACAGGGCTCAGTACTGGGACCTATATTATTTAACCTTTGTATCAACATTGTCAGTGAATTGCAGGGGGGGGGGTTGATATTCAGTTGTTTGCAGAGGATATGAAGCTGGGAAAGGTTATTAGTAATAGTGCAGATGTGGTAGCCCTGCAAGAGGATTTGAATAAACTAGATAGATGGGCAAATGAATGGGAGGAGTTGTACTGGCGGAAGTAGGGAAGACAAGAGATCTGGGGTTGATGATTGATAGAAACCTGAAATTTAGGGGACATATTGCAAAGGTGGTGAAGGTAACACAGAGGATTGCTGCAATTATGAGAAGGACACTGACCTGCAGAGATAAAAAGGTTATCATTCCGTTGTATAAGTCTATGAGCAGATCACACTTAGACTATTGTTCTCAGATTTGGTCTCCAGGGTTACAGAGATGGTTACAGGGTTGACACTGGGGAGTTCTTTTGCTTGGTTGAACAGCGGGAAGGAGTGATGACAAGAGGCCATCCCTGGAAGTTACGAAAGGAAACTGTGAGCAAGAGGGTGAGGAGTGATTTCTTTGCATGGAGAGTGGCTGAACCGTGGAATGCATTGCCTGATGGAGTGGTGAGAGTGAGAACTGTCAATGAGTTTAAGGAGTGGTATGATAGACTTTGTGTTTCTTAGGGGGAGGACCTCCCCTCAATGAGTCTTAACAGACTTTATGTTCTTAGGAAGGACTCCCACGATGAGTCTTTTGACTTCATGGAGACCTGAATAATAATAATAATAATAATAATAATAATACAGAGAAATATGTAAGGAGCTAAGATATGTGTGAAAGTAGCTAAATAATATAAAATTTTCAAGAGAAATGCAAACAGGAGAACATATCAATACTTGAGGTAGAAAAGGCTGTCAAAAACTTGAAATGTGGAAAGGCAGCTGGAGTAGATTATATTTGACTAGAAATACTCCAATATCGAGATATAAAAGTTTTGCAATAGCTAACACTGCATAATTCAAAGGACCTGGTCAGAAAGGGTTCCACATGAATTCCACATGAATGGATAAAACTCTCATAATTCCTATCTATAAAAAAAAGAGAATACAGCTGAATGTGAAAATTACAGAAGAATTTTTCTACTAAGTGTTCCATGTAAGATTTATGCAAGCATACCTGTAAAGATGATGAGAACAATGGAAGAGAAACTGGGAGAACAAGCTGGATCCTTGCCAAATAGAGGTTTGTCATGATCAGATTTTCATTTTATGACAAACAGTTCAGAAATCATGGGAATATGATAAGGATTTGTACTTGAGTTTTGTAGATATGGGAAAGGCATATCACAATGTGCCCAGAGAAAAGCTTTTCAAACCACTATAATTATATAGGATAAAATCAACATTACGCAGGTAATACATAGTCTGTATTTAATTGGTAAGTCTGCAATTAGAATTGAAGAGAATACAGGAAGATGGTTTGATGTAAAATCAGGAGTAAGATAAGGATGCACATTACTTCCACTCTTATTCAGTATCTATATGGATCACATAAAAGAAAGTGGAATTAAACCTGATATTAGAATTGGAGATAAAAACTTAGCTCTTTGCTTTATGCAGATAATGAACTTCTAAATATACCTAGTGCAAGTCTGTAGGATTCTCTAACTAAATTGAATAACAGCTGTAACAAATTTGGCATGAAAAATCAGCAATAAAAAAATCAAAAGTATAAAAATATGCAGGAACATAGAAAACTTCAGCTGCATTCTCAGTGGAGGGCCTATAGAACAAATAAAATATTTCAGCAATTTAGGCACAGTTTTTAGTGAGGATGGCAAGTTAAATTTGGAAATAGACAACAGAATAAGCAAAGCTGGTATAGTTGGGAGTCAGCTAATTAAATTTATATGGAATAAGATAGAAATTAGCCAAAACATTAAACTAGCAGTATACAAGGCAGTGTTCTTTTAAAGTTATGGATCTGAGAGTTGGGTCAGAAATAAAGCACTTGATCAAAAATTAGAGAACTACAGATATGAGAGTCCTTAGAAAAATTAGAGACCTGAACAGATGGCATCAATGGTGCAATCATATTAAAATTTAAGACATTAGAAACTTAACATTGTCTGCATTCAAGAATGTGTGAGCAGGATATTCTAATGTGGTATAGTCACTTAAGTCAAAGTCTCAGCTCTGTGTTAATCCTGAGGGGGGGGGGGGGTGGAAAGAGTGGAAAATAGTTCCATTGTATAAAGAAGGCTCCATGACTCATGTAGCAAATTACCGATCAATCAGAATATCAGGAGTTGCCAAAGTATTGGAGAAGTTGGTCAAGAGCAAAATACAGGAATGGATAGATGGAAATGGGAAACTGTATGGGGGAGCAGCATGGTTTTGTGAAGGGTAGGTCATGCCTCAGTAACTTGCTCAGGTTTTTATAATACAGTGACAGCTGAGTTAGATAAAGGTAATGTGTTTACAGTGATACTGCTGGACTTTGATAAGACCTTTGATAGGATACCACATGGAATTCTAATAACTGCAGCACATGGGGACAGATATAGGGTTGGTGAGATGGATGGGAGGGTGGTTAATGGAGAGATATCAGAGAGCAGTTTATTCAGGAGAAGAGCTCTGTCAGTATAGATGAAGTCCTTTGGTCAGAAAGACCTGGGTTCAATTCCTGTCCATAACATGAGGAACCTTTATCTGTTCTCTTTCAACTTAAGGTGAGTTAGCCAGTCTCATAGAAGTGGAGGACTTTTTCTCCTGCAAACTCAGGTTTTTTTGTCCCTCAAAAACAGACAACCGGCCCATAGAACACACGCAATTTACAGACAAGAATATTTTGGCATAGGGATAAACTGCATTGTCCTTGTATTACAGTAAAGAAATCCGAGGATACCTGGAAGGCTATGGGTGCTTGAGTGCCTGTTAAAGCCACTGATGGATGGAGAGTCCAAAAGAAGGCCTGTGATTAGTGGCTTGCTGCAGGGTTCTGTTCTTGGACCGCTACTGTTTAATTTGTTCATTAACGATATAGGAAAGGATCTGAGGGGACTGTTCAGTTGTTTGCTGATGATGCAAATTTGGGTAGAGCAATAGTTAATACAGATGATGTTAAAATTTTGCAGGATGATTTGGATAGATCGGCAAACTGGGCAAAGGAGAATGGATGTCAGTTTAATGTGGCAAAGTGTAAGGTTATGCATTTTGGGGAAAAGATTACTAGTGGTTGAAAGTTTATTTTTTACTTGATTAGACTATAATAAATTTAGTTTAATCCTTTATTCAAGTGTGAGCAAATAAAGTTTGTGCCTGAAAATATCTTCAAGACTGCGGTAAGGTAGCTACAACACTGGGCAACTCGTAGCAAACGTGGACCAAGCTAACATCACTCCTATCTCAGTATCTCCCATAATGCAAAACACATCTCCTTGCGGACATGTATAATGTTATGCATTAAGGGAAGGGCCACCACCCAGACTAGTTTTGACCTTTATTGAGGTCTCTTCAGTGGGAGCCAGGCCCAGAAGTGGAGATACCAGGCAGAAGCAATGGCGAGGTCATCTTTACCTATTGGAGTTGCCAAAATGTGTGCCACCTTTTTATTAAATTATTCTGGATTTAGAGAAAGATGTTGAAAGTTTGGAGAAAGTTTAGAGAAGATAAGCTAGGTTCAGAACTATATAAATATGCAGGAACAAGATTCAAAGGAAGATTCTTATTATTTTAAAATAAAATTTACTCAACTGGTATCCCTCCAATAGAATGGAAAAAAGCAATTGTGATTCCAACCTTTAAGAAAGGTAATAGAGATGACCCTAAAAACTATAGAGGTATCAGTATACTAAATTCATGTTACAAAATATACAGCAGAATCTTAAATAACAAACTAATGAAATATTCCGAAAACTTTATTCTAGAGGTACAAAATGGATTTAGAAAAGGACGATCATGTATAGACCCAGCCTTCTGCCTAAAATTAATAATAGAGAAAAAAAGAGAATATAACTTAGAAACACATATTGCATTTATTGACTTTGAAAAAGCATTTGACAAAGTTAAAAGAAACCTATTATTTAAATTATTAAAAGAAAGACAAATACCAAATAATATCCTAAAAGCTGTCACAAGTATATATGAAGATAATCAAATACAAATAAGATTAAATTATGAGCTATCATATACAAGACAGATAAACCAAGGGGTCCGACAGGGATGTCCCCTCTCAGCAACTCTTCTTAATATCTACTTAAATGAAATAATAATAAAATGGAGTAAAAATTTACATCAAGGAATTAAACTTTCACCTACAGTTAACTTAAACACTCTCCTCTTTGCAGACGACCAAATAATAATTACAAATTCTGAAGATAACGTACAGAAAGCTATTTTAAATCTAAATGAGATATCCAAAGATTATGGTATGATAATATCAACGGAAAAATCAAAAACTATGGCCTTTAAAGGACAAGATCCAGCAAGAACTAAAATAGTATTAGATAACAAGATCTTAGAACAGGTGAATTCATTTAACTACCTAGGATGTATGATCACTTATGAAAATGAAAAAGATATAAACATAAAAATTGCAAAATATTTAAAAATAACAGGAGTAATTAACTCTATATTTAAACCAAACCTAGTTCAAAAACAAACCAGGCTAAAAGTATACAATACATTAGCCCTACCGGTCTTAATGTATGGAAGCGAAATCTGGACAATAAAACAAAAAGACAAACAAAGATTAACAACAGTAGAAATGAAGTTTATGAGAAAAACTGCAAAGTATACCCTATTTGATCACAAAAGAAATGAAAATATTATGAAAGAATTAAACCAAGAACCAGTAATTGAAAAAATTAAAAAATATAAACATAGATGGATGGAACACGTTCAAAGAATGAAAACAGAAAGATTACCAAAACAAGCCTTAAAGTACAAGCTTAAAGTTTATTTTTCACTTGGTTAGACTATAATACATTTAGTTTAATCCTTTTTATAGTCTAACCAAGTGAAAAATAAACTTTCAACATCTTTCTCTAAATCCAGAGTAATTTAATAAAAAGGTGGCACACCTTTTGGCAACTCCTATAGGTAAAGATGACCTTGCCATTGCTTCTGCCTGGTATCTCCACTTCTGGGCCTGGCTCCCACTGAAGAGACCTCAATAAAGGTCAAAACTAGTCTGGGTAGTGGCCCTTCCCTTAATGCATAACATTATACATGTCCGCAAGGAGATGTGTTTTGCATTATGGGAGATACTGAGATAGGAGTGATGTTAGCTTGGTCCACGTTTGCTACGAGTTGCCTAGTGTTGTAGCTACCTTACCGCAGTCTTGAATATATTTTCAGGCACAAACTTTGTTTGCTCACACTTGGATAAAGGATTAAACTAAATTTATTATAATTACTAGCTGTATACCACATTGGTATACAGCTGGTAATCTTTTCACTCAACTAGGAAAATCTTTTCACCCTACTGTAGGAAATTGATGAAGACAGAGACTTGGGAGTGTTAGTGGATAGTGGATTGGGAGTGTTAGTGGATAGGGAAGACTCCATTGAGTCTTTGGACTCAATGGAGGTGCATGTATAATAATAATGAAATGATATCCACAAATTAGAAGCTGTATTCTGTATTCATGGAACTATACCAAAGGAAACAGAGGAAAGGGATCTTAGAGTTCCTGTGTGAATGATGTTGAATAAATTGAAGTTAAGTATACATACTGCAAAGGTGGTGAAGACAATTCAGTATATTGCTGCAATACTGAGAAGATCACTGACTAGCAGAGATAAAAAGGTGGTGGTACAATACTACTACCGTTTTATCTCTGCTAGTCAATGACCTTCATTTGTTGTCAAAGTTGAGTTGTTGTGATCATGAATAATCTCAATAATAATAACATTTCATAACAACATAAATGTTATCATGAAATGCATATTTTTAATGTATTTTTGTAATTATTATCTTATTTGTTATGATTTGGTTTGTCTGTAAGAAATCACAAATTGATTTGGAATAGTTAAAGGAACATTTTATTTTTCCAAACTGCTTATTATATGCATTACAATTTTTTTTTTTTTTTGGGGGGGGGGGTACCTAACATAAGATGCAAACGGATGACTTAATACATGCATTAGTCAAAAACCAATAAAATTGAGATTGTATTTTTGGAATCCACCTTTTTTAAAATCCATATTTTGCTTCTTCCCCCCTTATAAAGCCAATATTTAATTCTTTTGCTGAGTGAATGATCACTTTGAATCTTTCTGGAGGCTTTATCAGATGATATAAAATGAAACACGAATATGCTGTTTATAGCTGATAAAAATTTGAATATTACCGAAGCCTTCTTTATGATCATGGTCGATCGCATGCATTTGCTTGCCAAATATGTGTGTGGTTCATAAATAGCGAGAATAGTCTACCATAAGCAGATATAATCTGTATGCAGATTAAACTTCAAGTAAAACTGCAAAAGTAACAAACCTTGACAGGATAATATCCGCCATTAAAAGGATTATGGCAAGAAGTTTGATCTGATCCCAAATCAACTAAAAGTTCTCCAGTTTTTTCAAATTCTTTCACCATTCTCTCCCTGAACAATTATAAAAATAAAAGTTTTATAAATGCAATTATTATAAACTTAGTTTTAATATAATTATTATAAAATAAGTTTTAATACAATTATTCTAAAACAGTTTTTAGTTTAAAGTTTGCTATACAGAAAGAAAAGAGAGAGAATGTGCAAAGCATAGAGATACTGACATGATGTGACAGAATGCAATAGGGAGATACTGAGAGAAGAAGTGGAGCATACAAAAATGAGTTTAGAAGCATAAAAGAAGAAATTGAGACTGGAAAGGCCAACTGATGTGAATCAAACAAGACAGGAAGTGAGACAGAGGAGTACCAAGAGAGGAAGGCAAGATAATGCAGGAAACTAAGGATGAAAAGATGATAGAATGGCAATACAGAGTTTGAGGAGCAAGAAATGTTGAGGCAGTTGAGTTTGGCATTTGCAAAATGAGTGATCATTATGGGAAATTTTAACTACAGCAGCATAAATTGGGAAGAGGAAACAGCATGTAATAGAAGTAGTAGTATTAGTAAGGGAATGGAATTTCTAGAATTCTTAAAGGAGGAAATGGCTTGGGCAATATTTAATAGAAGAAACATGAAGTTCAAAGAGTTCTGGATTTCATCCCTGTATCAGAGGACCTGATTATAACTCAATATCACATGGTCACATCCCTGGAGGGAGTGACCATGTTGTCTTGACTTGGGGGGGTTGATAATCTCAGAAATCAGCTTGGGACAGTCCCATAGGCAGAAGAATTGGAAGAGTGAGATATTACCAGAGCATAGAAACTAGTAAGGAAATATTTATTAGCAGTACTGGAAATTTGTATACCTAAGTGAAAAGCAGAATAATGATATCAAACAGGAACTGCAGGTGAAAAGAATTGTGGAAAAAAGCTTAAGGAGAGGGCTGGAGAGCAGTTGTATGAGGAATATAAGATTCAGGCTAGGAACATGACTAGCATGGTAAGGAAGGCAAAACTTTAAAGAGATTAGTGCAGTATCCAAGGAAAATCTGAAGGAATTCTTTCATTATGTGGTCAGTAGTAGGAGAATTGATTGAGGAAGGATGATATTGTTAGATGAAAATGGGAGTAGAGTGACTGATAGGGAAGAAATAGAAGGAGTTGTTTAATGATCATTCTAATGAAGTACTTCTCCTGGAAAACAGTGTTTTATTACTAGAGGAATGGGGAAGATTCAAAGTTTAGAGTCCATAAGGAAAGTGTGTCACAAATACTAAGTTCTTTGAATGTCTATAAGGTTTTAGAGAATGTGCTAAGTAACTAACAGCTCTGCTGACTTGGGCTTTCAATTAGAGTCTGTTATGGGAAAAATGCCCAAGCTGTGTAAGGAGGGTAAGACAATCCCATTGAATAAATGCGGTGGTAGAATGGAAGTATCAAACTATATGCCAGTTTGTATAACAACTACAGAAGAAAGTTAAGATTTTGGAGAAATTAATGAGAGATTAGATACAGCATTGGACAATGAGGGTAATGTTATCTGTGAGAGTCAGCATGGATATATTAACAGTGCTCTTGTTTTTAGTAACCTAATTGCCTTTCATGATAAAATAAGAATAGCAGTTTGATGAGGGAAAGGTACATACTGCCTTTTTCTTTCTTTCTTTCTTTCTCTCTCTTTTTTTTTTTTTTTTTTTTTTGCAAAGGCATTTGACAGGGGTGTCACACAATAAGCTACTAATTAAGTTACAGCATATGGTTTAGATATCAAGTTAGTGAACTGGATTGGCTGTCTGATAGGTATCAGACAGCCATGAAGAGTTATTAGTAATAGTGCCAATGTGGAAGCCCTTCAGAAGGATTTGAATATGCTGGACAGATGGGCATATGAATGGGGGATCTCAGTTTAATTGAACTAAATGTAGTCTTGAAGTTTGAAAGTTGGCAAATCTCATTCTATTCATCAATGTGAAGCTGAAAAATATTACGTTTAGGGGACATGTCACAAAGTTGGTGAAGGTTACTCAGAAGATTGCTAATACTAATGAGAAGGGCGCTGACCATCAGAGATAGAAGAGCTGTGGTTTCATTGTATAAAGCCCTGATAGCAGATCACATCTGGACTACTGTGCTCAGATTTGGTCACTAAAATTTAAAGAGGACAAATTAACCTTGGAGTGAGTGCAGAGATGGATAACAAAACTGAAAATGATATCAGGACTGTACAATATTAACTATGAGGATAGACTGAGGGCATGCAGACTGCAGAGTTTGGTCAACAGAAGGAGAGGTGATATGATTAAAGCATTTAAACTGTTGAGGGATAGTTACAAGACTGACACTGAGCAGTTCTTTCATATCAAGAGAAAGGAGGAAGTTATGAATGGAGGTTGTGTGTAAGAGGGGTGAAGAGTGGCATTTTTGCATTGAGAGTGGTTGGACCGAGGAATGCATTGCCTGATAAGATAGTGAGAGCAAGAACAATGAGTTTAAGGAATGGCATGATGGACTGTGTTTTTAAGGATGAATCTCTGACGATGAGATGTGCGATTCCATGGAAGCCTTGAACAATAATAATATAATGATAGGCATATTTGCATATAGTACAGGATTCTGTAGCATGCTTAACCTGCACTATGCATGCTTCCCATCATTTAAAAAAGATGGGAAGTAAGATATAAGTGAGTCCAATATATGCATAAAATATAGAGTGGGAGGAGTTGGCTAATCTCAATATAGGTATCTCAGAAATCTCAGGTTTCAGTGGCACTGATAGTACTGAAGGAAACGTATGCTTGCTGGGATAGAGTTACAAGGTGCATGATCGAGAGGGAAGAAGGTGATCATCAAGGGGGGGCAATGAATGATATAGGTAGTGTGACTGGAGACATGACAGATCTCAAGAATTATGTCAAATGTATCAATACCAAGTTTGGATAGGCAGAGAGAGAAAGAAAATTAGTTCACTCATGTGAAGGAAGAAATCAGAAGATATGAAAGGCAGACTGATGCGAAACAGACAAGAAGCAAGAGAGAAAGTTCTGGGAATGAGAGAGAAATTAGCAAACTAGGAAAAGAGAGGGGAGAAAAAGTCAATAGAGTACAGGAGCAAAAGGAACACAGCAGCAATAACAAATAGTATGATGGCAAGAATGCATCAAAGAAGAGGTCTGGAATATGTAGATGATGCTTGTATATGCAAGAGACAGGCTGATTTGAACATGGAAGAGTGTAGGCATCTGAGAGATTGTTGTTCTGAGGGCAAGCGAGTGTGTTAGGGCAGGAAACTAGAGATGCCAGGGCATATGGTAGCAGCAGTGGCTTCTTGTAAGGATGGTCAGTTGGAAGTTGGAAAGATGTATGGTATATTGCAGAGTCAAGAAAAGTCTTGAGGGAATAATAATAGGTACAGAAATAGTGAGAATCCATTGATATTTCTTTATACAAATGCAAGGAGTATTAGGAATAAAGGAAGTGAATTAGTGGCATTAATAGCCTCAACCTGTCTTAAGATTACTGGAATCAGTGAAACATTGTTGACTGAAGATGATGTCCTGACAGAAATAGAAGTACAATAGTATAGCATATTTCAGCAAGAAAGGAAGGATGTAGTAGAGTGTAGTAGAAATGGTGTAGTATAGTGTTACTTAGGATAAGGGATGAGATGAGTTGAGTCCTCTCAGAATTTGGAAGGAAATAGTCCTAATAGTTTTCAAAGTGTATGGCATAAGGAAGAGGTGTGCAGGACAAATTATTTATGGGACGGTGCTGTAGGCTAGAGAACACAAAGAATAATGATCAGGAAATCTTCAGGCAGAACACGTTGGTCTTTGGTGAGTGCAAAGTGAATGATCATTATGAGGGATTGCAACTACAGCAGTATAAATTGGACGGAGGAACAGTATACAGTAGTGAGGGAATGGAATTTCTGGAATTCTTGAAGGACAAATATCTCAGGCAACATGTAGTGGAGGAAACATGAGGATCAAGAATTTTAGATTTGGTACCTGCATCAGAGGAGCTGAGTGTGAAAGTGATCATGCAATCCTAACCTGGAGACTGAAGAAATATATAGAAGTCAAGGTAAAAGGAATTTATGTAGGATTATAAGCAGTGGTGTGTTGGTAAATTTTTAACGACCGGTTCACTTTATGAAAAATTTGATTCTTCACAAAGTTCTATTGTATCTTCAGATGTCTTTGTTTCTGCTTCTTCAAATTTTGTACTTTTAATGTTTAAGAAGTTTCGTTCTATTTCATTTTTTCAACTAACGGCTATCCGCTTTTTTGACCGCAAAACTCTAACCCTGATTAAAATTATTTTAATTATTAAAAAAAAAGAAAAAACCAAAATAGAAACATATATTAAAGAAAATTTTCCTATATTACCTACAACTTACCTATTATCAAATGAAATCCTGAACAAAAGAAATGTAACACTAATATTACCACTCATAGTCGATCAAATGACCAGAGACTGTAGCAGTCACGACAAATTTTTGTATTTATCGATAGTGCAATAATGTTGCATTTCCAAGAACTTAATGTTGCAAGTTCTGGGAAATTTGTCGAAAAAGAAGGCATTATTGTTTATTCAAATACCCAGTTTGGGAGTTTTGATAACGTGTTTGTGTTTTAATGAATACAGACAATCGTTTAGTAAATAAAATCGTTTCCAAATTCCCGTTCGTAAATTGAGTTTGTGTTTTGTGAATTCTCCTTTATGCATTTATTTTTGATAATAATAATATATGTAAGTGTTTATTATACAATTTCAAAATATTTATGATAAAAAGTATATATCACCATTCATCATCTATCCTTTAATCTTCTTCTTCTATTACGCGTTATTCCCACTTCCCATGCAGGGTCCGCGTGTTACTTTAGATGCGACTTCTTGTTAGTACTGCTCCCAACCGACCTGTCGCCTGGTCTGCCGCTGGGGGGGAATATATTTTTGACTGTAGAGGCGCATGTTCATGGGGCCGGTTTGCCTGTTTGCGGGATATGAAAAACGCCAGATAAACTGGCTGAAAAAAACCTTACTGACCGCGCCCAAGACCGGCTAACTTGGCTATGCCTGAGGAAGATCCTCAAATTCCTCACGTCTACAACGGGAATCGAACCTGGGACACTCCTTCCCCAGGCATATGGTTGCGAAGCGCAAAGCCACTAGGCTAACCGCGCGGTTATCATCTATCCTTTAATAAAGAATTTTAATAACCAGCTCACCCGACTTAAAAACATTAACAACCGGCTCGCTAAATTTGAAAAATTTTAACAACCGGCTCACACTTTAATCACGAGCCGGTGCGAGCCAGTCCCAACACACCACTGATTATAAGGCAGACAAGCATAATAATCTTAGGGCAGTTTGATGGATAGAAGAATTGGAAGGGAGAGAGAGAGAGAGAGAGAGAGAGAAAGAGAGATGGAAGCAGTGCATGGGGCTAGCAAAGAAATAATATTTATCAACAGCAATGGCAAATTGCATTCCCTCATGGCTGTCAGATCTAGTTGTTTATATTGTGCTTTTCCATGTGAGATAACCACCATAAATTTGAATTTAAATATATCTTGAGGGAAATGGGACTTTATCAAATCAAATTACTCAAATTTAGTACATGCTGGTTACAGTACACTCATGCAGCATGTTCACATTCACCACACTCTCAGGCAACACATTTAGCTAACCAGCCACTCTCCATGCAAAGAATCTTTTCCTCACTCTTTGGCTTACACTCTCCTTATATAGTTTCCAGAGATGGCCTCTTGTTCTATTCTCCCTCTCCTATTCAATGAAAAATTTGTTCCACATTAACCTGGTAACAAACCCTAATCAACTAATATTGACTCAATCATATCCCCTCTCCACTTCCTATTCACAAAGCTTGGAAAATTGCATTCTCTTAATCTGTCTTCATACCCCACATTCCAAAGACCAGTTGTCATTCTTCATGAACTTTCTCCAGACCCTTACTAACATACCCTCATCATCAGTGGTGAGCTATGGAAATTTTAACAAAGGGCTCGTATCATTGAGCAAAAAAAAAAAGCCGTATTTCACACAAAACCTTTTATTAATATAGCTTGTGTACAAATTCCAATCAAAAAGTATGAGAGGACAATCAACCTCTAAAGGCCATCATTTTTAAACAAATATTTCATGATCTAAACATGAAATATAAACATTGTGTGCTACCGGTTTTATTAGTGTGCGGGGGATTTTTTTTGCCAAAACTTAATTACGAAATCGTTATTATTAGACTTAGTAACCTGCAAAAAATGGCGGCAGCATTGTCATTCCATGACTTTAATTTAGATTTCAGTTGTTTCGTTAAGTGTGAGCTCTGTTATACGTATTCTTTCGATTACATAAATGATTTGTGGATATTTGGTGAGGATGGAAGGAGGGTGTGTGTGACCTGAACGAGGAATTGATGAATGCAAATATGAAATTGATGACAGAAAATGTTAGTAGTGAAATTGTCACGGGGAAAATGAGCGCACGCTTGAAAGAGAGGCAAAAAATGGTAAAAAATCAATAAAAAAGAGAAAAAGAGCGATTTGAAAATCATAATGGATGTTAAAAGGGACGAAAGTGAGGTGAGAGTGGTGGAAGGAAACGAAATTGAGAGAACGAATGAAACTAGAAATGGAGTGACGCAGAAATCGAAAGTAAAAAAAATCAAAAGAATGGATGATGATAGCGAAAAAAGAATGAATGACAGTGAAAGTTCGATGCATGACAGTGAAAGTTCGATGCATGTTGGACTGAAAGTACAGAAACAGAGAAAGATAAATGAGTGTGGAAATGGGAAGAATGATAGCGAAAGTTGGACGCATGTTGGACCGAAAGTACGGAAACAAAGAAGGATGAATGCGAGTGAAAGTGAGAAGAGGGGAATCGAGAGTTAGAAAGATTGAATGATAGAGAGAATGTGTCGCAAGATTCAGAAGTTGAAATGGATTGGATGAGTCAAGAAATGAAATGGATGCGGAATGAAATTAAGAAATTTGGGTAAAAATTATTAAAATAAATAATGAATAATGATAGCATGAAAGAGTTAATGAAAGATGAGCCAGTGGCGTTGTATGGTGACTCCATTATTAAAGGTGTGCCGGAGGATAAAATGCACAAGGTATGTTTTCCAGGCGCTAAAATGAGTAGAATGATTGAGGTAGGAGCAAGTAAAAGAGTTAATAGTATTATTAGGTACGAATGATTTGAGAGAGGACAAAGAGTGTGTCAGAATGGATATCAGGAGGCTGTTTAGAAGGATAAAAGGGTAGTTAGCATGTTGCCTAGGTATAACTGTGGTGAAATGAGGCGGAGAGCAAGAATTATGAATGATATGCTGGCTGAAATGTGTGAGGAGATGGGAGTACAGTTTGTAAATATGTGGAATGAGTTTGAGGGATGAAGTGAGCTATATGGGAGCGATGGACTGCATTTGAGTGGTTATGGTGTGAGTCACTTGGAGAGACTGCTGCTGGAAGGTAGAAAAGTGAATAGAGAGAATGAATCAGATTGAGTGAGAAGTGATGTGGAAGAGCAGGAGAGTAAGACAGGAGAGATTGAAGAGGTGGTTATGAATGGGGAAGTGAGTGGTATGAGTATAGAAAATGAGAGAATGGGTGTGCAAGAGGAGCAGGGAAACGGGGAGGCTCAGGGTGGACAGGGGCACACAGCATGAGAAAGGTGGATGCTCCAAGAGGAGGTGAGCATGTGTAGGCAGGAAAGGTATGGGATGACCAGGGATCAAGAGGAAACAGTTGGAATTGAAAAGAGTTTTAAAATGAAGAAGCAGAAAGGGAAATGACCCCAGATGAGCATGGAGAGATCACGTTGAGTGAGTGGTATCAGTGGAACTAGCTGTAGATCCAGAAATGAGCTGTTGTGTTTGTATACAAATGCTAGAAGTATAAGAAACAAGACAGATGAAATGGTTGTACTAATTGCATCTGTTCACCCAAAAATTGTCGGAATAACTGAGATATGGTTGGAAGAGGATGACATCCTGACAGGATTAGAGATGGAAGGGTATGATGTGTTTCGTGAGGACAGAGGGGATAAAAAGGGAAGGGGGGGGGGAGTGCTATTGATGATAGAGAAAGAGTTATGTCCATATAAAGTAGAGATACAAGAGGGAAATAGTGCCAGTGGTTTTGAGGCAGTATGGTGTGAGATAGAGATGAATGGAATCAAATACTTGGTTGGATGTTGTTATAGACCAGGTAATGTGGATGATGGTGATAATGAAATATACAATCAAATTAGCCAAGTAAATAAGAAAAGGGTGATCATTATGGGTGATTTTAATTATGGCAATATAGACTGGAATGATGACATAGCAACTGGAAGTAAAGAAAATGAGTTTCTTGATTTTTTGAGGGATAACTCCTCTGACAGTATGTAACAGAAGACACGTGAGGATCGAGGGTCTTGGATTTGGTCATCTCATCAGAGGATGTAATTATAAATGAGGTGTCAAATCATCCACCAATTGGTGAGAGTGACCATGAGGTGATTACCTGGGTGGTTGCCAGCAGTGCAAAGACCTCTGTGAGAAAAGGGTATATGTGGAACTACAAGGTGGGGTGATTATGAAGAGCTCAGGAGACAGCTTGCGGGTGTAGCGTGGAATGAGGCGTTAGCTGGAAAAGAGATCAATGCAGCTTGGGGGATTTTCAAAAACTGTTTAGTAGATGCAATGTCTAATGTATTCTAAGGGTGAGAAGGTTAAATAAGGTGGGTGTGAGATGGATGAATAAAGAGATTAAGCATGTGATACAGAGAAAAAGGGCATTGTGGAGGCAGCATAAGAGAAGGTGAAATAACCAATTCCATGAGGTCTACAAAGACCAAGCAAGGACTTGGTTGGTGAGGGTAGCTAAAGAGAGGTATGAACAGCAGTTGGCTAATGAAGCCAAAAAAGAATCCTAAGGAATTCTTTCGATATGTAGCCAGCAAAAGAAAGAATAATTATGGAAGGATGACACTGATTGGAGAAAAAGGTATAAAGACAGCTGGTGCAGAATATGTGGTGGAGATACTTAATGAACAGTTCATAAAGATCTTTCAATCTTGTGAATGTGACTTCATGGAGGGATTGAGAGCAATTGATGATGAGGAGGAAAGACTGACTGTAAGTGAGCAAGAGGTGTATGGGGAGTTGAGTAAACTAGATGTTAATAAGGCTGTGCGACTTGATAATATATCACCACGTATTCTGAAAGAATGAGCCAGGGAGTTGACACCTGCCTTGACATATTTTTTTAATATGAGTCTTGCACTCAGTCAAGTTTCTAAGGAGTGGAAGGAAGGCAAAATTGTGTCACTTCATAAAGGAGGTGATCGAACTCAAGCATCAAACTTTAGGCCTATCTGTGTGTCAGGTGTTGTGGTTAAGTTGTTGGAGAAGCTTGTGAGAACTAGGATCCAGAGTTGGGTTGATAACAATGGTATTATATTTGATGGACAGCATGGATTTACTAAAGGGTGGTCATGTTTTAGTAATCTACTTACTTATTACAATAAAGTGACTGCTTCCTTGGACAATGGAAAAGGAATACACAGTAATATAGCTGGATTTCGCAAAGGCTTTTGATAGAGTACCTCATGATAGGTTGACAGTCAAACTAGAGCAGATGGGGTTGGATATTAGATTGGTGCATTGGATTGGAGACTGGCTATCTGATAGGTATCAACAAGTTGTGTATGGGGGAGCGATATCCAGGAAAAGGAATGTCACTAGTAGAGTGCCTCAGGGGTCTGTTTTAGGTCCATTACTGTTTAACTTGTATATTAATGATATAGGTGAAGATTTCGATGGAGATATTCAGTTGTTTGCAGATGATGCAAAGTTGGGACGAACCATGAAGTGTAGTGAAGATGTTGTGGCCTTATAGGAAGACTTGCATAGATTGAGCGATTGGGCATAGAAATGGTGATGTGAATTCAATGTTGCAGAATGTAAGGTTTTAAAATTTGGAAAACAAAGATGGGATGCAGAATTTATGCTTGGTGAGAATATATTGTTGGAGGTAGAGGAAATAAGAGATCTAGGGGTGATAGTGGATAAGGATCTAAAATTTCGGGGACATATTGCCAAAATTGTGAAGACAACACAAAGACTTCTGGGAGGACACTGAAGTGTAGAAGTAGGGAGATTCTTGTTCGGTTGTATAAGGCTTTGATTAGGCCACACATGGACTATTGGGCCCAGATTTGGTCACCGGGTTTTCAGAAGGATGAAGAGATGTTGGAAAGGGTCCAAAGGAGACTGACTAATGTAGTTTCTGACCTCTGGAATGTTGAGTATGAGGAAAGATTGAGAAGATGTAATTTGCAGAGTCTGGTGGACAGGAGGAAAAGGGGAGATATGATAGAGACCTACAAGTTGGTAAGGGGTTGTTATAGGATCAATGCTGGAGAAGTTTTATTACAGAGAATCGTGGGAGATCAGGAGAGAACCAGAGGTCATCCCTGGAAACTGTATAAAGAGGGTGTGAGTAGGGGAGTGAGAGGTAGGTTTTTTTTGTGTAGAGTTGTGAATGATTGGAATGCCTTGCCTGACAATGTGGTGTCTGCAAAGAGTTTGAATGTGTTTAAAACACGGTATGATGAGCTGTATGTATGATAAAAGGGCCTCCCAGATGAGTCTTTGACTCCATGAGGTCTTGGGGTGGTAATAATAGTAATAGTAATTATAACTTGGAGTGCTCTTTGAAAAGAACATTGCAGTTGTTGATCTGTAATATAGAGTTAAAAATCATACTATGCTCTTTTCTCATCAGATAGGTAAGTGTAGATGTTACTTATGCTCTGAGGAAAAATTTTTATTCCCGTGTGCATCATCTAAACTGTCAAGTTCATACTTGAAATGTAATGATCTGCAGTTATTTCTACTAGTATAGCTTAAAAACTATATGAATCCTGATGGATGTGTAACACATATAATGAATACTGTGGTATTTATTTTTCATTGTAACTGTTTTACAGGACAAACCCATTTCTCTTTAACAGTGGGAAGGAGCAATGACAAGGGGCCATCCCTGGAAGTTATGAAAGGAAGCTGTGAGCAAGAGGATGAGGAGTGGTTTCTTTGTGTGGAGGGTAGTTGAACCATAGAATAAACTGCCTGATAGAGTGGTGAGAGCAAGAACGGTCAATGAGTTCAAGGAGTGGTATGATAGACTTTTGTGTTTCCTAGGAAGAACCTTCCACGATGAGTCTATTGACTCCATGGAGGCCTGAATAATAATAATAATAATATTTGCACACAATCAACTGTGTTAATTTATCTTACATAAGAAAAAAATTTTTAACTATCAAAATATAATAAGAATGAAATCTTTTATAATCTTTCATAAAACATTTGATTGGCTACTGGTTTTACCATACAATTGGCTACCAGATGGGAGAATGATAAAGAGAGCGTATGCACTTATTTTATTTTCAAACTTGGGGCGCATTCGTTATAAAGGAGTTGAAACAATAATTCCAAATAATCTATATACTGCCGAATAGACTAATTTTGTTAGGTTACCATATGAGTTTGTCGCTTAAAATATAACAGGTAACCAAATCGTTGCCCAATGATTATGAGGCCTTGTCAAGGCTTTATACAATGGAACCATAACCTCTTTATTGCTGCATGAGAATCCCTGATGTCCTCTACATCAGGGATTCTCAACCTATGGTACGTGTACCACTGGTGGTACGTGAGCCTTACTGGTATATCTAATATTTTGAATTAAATATAGTGGTACGCCACTGGAAAAGGTTGAGAACCCCTGCTCTACATCATTGTCATGAAAGTCTATCCCAATAACTATATCACCTTCTGTCAGCTAAATCGTACTAATGACAATAACTTTTGGCCAACAGCAACTAACCAAAGCCAAAAACTCTTTCTCCTTGATCCAGATACTATTGGAATAAAGTGCCATAAGTGTATATAAAGTGATGCAGCTCCCTGAGCCTTTATACTTTGTAGTTGCTTGGATGCTTGGAGTGCATTTTATTACAGAAGCAAGCCATATGCAAGAGATGGACTGCATTTGAACATAGAAGGACACGCATATGGAGAGATTGTTCTTCTCTGGGCAAGCAAGTGTGTTAAGGTAGGGAAACTAAAGTTGCAAAGCTGTAAGTTAAAGTAATGGTAAAATATGATAAAATATATAATATATTGCAGAGCCAAGAGGAGTTTGTGGAGAGGAATAATGAGAATGCTGACAATGGATTAGTTTTTTTAATATCAAATACTAGGAGTGGCAGGAATAAAAGGAATGCGTTGGTAACCCTGATCGACTTAGTATGTTCAAAGATTACTGGAATCAGAAAAACTTAGATGATAGAGGAGAATGTTCTGACAGGGAAAGAAATAATAATAAAATAAATAATTCATTATTAACAACATAATACATAGACATGTTAGTCGCTTTTTAAGTTTTAATATACAAAATCTGGATGTGACTATTATCCAAACTTGCTTATTTGGATTAATAATTTACAAGTTGATATATATTTATTAAGTCTCCAGCCACAAAACAAATAGTTAAAGCATATGAATTTTATACAACTTTTGTCAAGTTAATATCCATTTTGATCAGAGATATTGTCATTAACCATTATTCATCTACATTCATGCTATTATAAATTTAATATTAACAAATCATTCAAATACAGATAACTCTTGTTATTCAAGTTTTCGTTAGCTGCATTTTTGCATATAATGGTTTCATAGTAGGGAAGGACTATTGCTGTTTCCTATCCAAGGTCATGAACGCTTGTTTCCTAGTTCAATCTTCTATGCTGGTGTCCATTCAGTATCTATAAATAACATCTGCACTATTTGAGCAAAATGTCTGGCTAGAGAAAAACTTAGGTTACTAAGAGTGAAAAGAAGAATATGAATAAAGACAAAGTAAAGAAATGGTCTAATAAATCCCATTCCTTAGAGGTAAAGTTAGAAGTTCTGAATCAGTTTGATAGAGATGAATGTAGCATTGACATTCAAAGGACCAAGGAATGCGTGATTCTACAGTAGAACCATTTGTGATAATGCTGGTACGATTCTAAGAGCACTCTCAATCGTTCATGAATCTCAGTGTGACCAGATCAGAGAAACCTCAATCTCATACAATTAAGAAAATTGAAAGAATGCTGTCTATATGAATTGAGCATCAGAACATAACTTTGTCTGGGACGGTCATATGAGAGAAGGCAAAAAATTTGTAAAAAGCTCTGACACCTTTTGCTGAAAGTTGTGGGTGGTTCAACTGCTATAAGAGTTACTATGAATTCTACAATCTCAACATGGCTGGCAAGGCTGAAGCTGCAGATGACGCTGCCACTGAAAAATTTCAGTAGCAATGTCATCTGCATCTGTTCTCTTCAAAGTAAACATTACAGAAGTAGGTTAGACACCAAGAAGCTACAAAAAGAAGTTGAAAACTGCAAGTCAGGTTTCCATTGAGACTCTTGTAAAAGCAGCCTTCAACTTCAGCATGCAAGCTAAAGAAGACGTAGTCATGATGTATTAATCATGAAAATAAAGAAATGCTTTAATAGGTACTGATTTTATATGTACTGAATATTTCATTTACTACTCTTATGCCTCAATATGTATTAAAAATAGGTGCATTTTCAATTAAATTAATCTTGAAAGATAAAAATCTTGCTCTTTTGGGTACCCAACTTCTATTATTACATGTTATAAGCCTCCCATTTTATGCATTTTACATATTATTATTTATCATTAAATGACACCACAAAGGGCTCATCAAGTGAGGGCTCTACTCTACAGCTTCATCTATTCTTGAGAATGCAGCTCCCAAATATAATGAGCATTATCTGTACTTGTATAATATTCTGTAACATTCTAGTTGACAGGTATTGTGTTTATTAACTGGCATAAATGGCTAGATTTCAAACCAGCATCCACAGAGTAATGGCTAGAGATGAATGGTTTATAGTACAAGCCAGATGATGTATGGCCATGAAATATATAATTACTATAGTTGGTACTTACCACACATCTACGACATTTCCATAGAAACCAATACTGGTAACTTCATTATTTTTTCTTGCTTCCCTATAAAATAAATAAATATATATTTCTGAACTTATAATTATATTTATTTCATTTAAGTATGTTTCTAGAAACTGTGTGTGTGTGTGGGTGGGTGGGTGGGTGGGTGGGTGGATGTGTGTTTTATGACCAAGGATTTAGTCCTATTATGGCCTGTTCCAGCCTCAGAAGCCATCAGCAAGTCTCTTCAATGGACAACATGGCCTTCTTTTTCCTGATGGCTTATAATAAATAACTTGTTTAGGTAATCTTTCTGTTTGCATTCTTTTAGCATGCTCAATCTAATTGCATTTATATTTCTTTACTTTATTATTGGTTCCTGGTTTAATTCTTTCATTATTTCTCTTATGATCAAATTCTTGTAGAGAGGCTTATACGCTGGTTAAACATGATAACTCATAATTAAGGAATTGACAGCGTACACTAGAAATATAAATTAAATAAACTTTAATATATACTTTCCGATATTTCGGCAATGTCGCGTTGCCATCTTCTTGGGAACTTAATACAAAGACAAGTGCATGCAAGTACTACATAACAACAAAATGAGAAACAAAGCGACAACGAAGCGACCAGAGTGGCTGTACTTTCACCAGTACAGCCACTCTGGGCTTGCAGACCATGCTCTGGATACTTGCCACAGAATAAGGTGGAAGACAGCCACAGTAATACACCACAGCAAGTTCAAATATGAAAGACTATTCGTGGAATCAGCCTCAGCCCTTAGGAACATGCCAAACCTCAACAAATTTGCATGCATGAGACTGCCCCAAATTTGGGAAACATTTATCAGAAGAACTTCAGCCCAAATGCCAAGAACTACCAATATAGCCCACCGGGGTGGGCAGCACCATCAGGACTTTAGGAAAACGGTATCTTCCTCACTTCATTTTTCATTTTGCTGTTATGTAGTACTTGCGTGCACTTGTCTTTCTATTAAGTTCCCAAGAAGATGGCAATGTGACGTTGCCTAAATATCGGAAAGTATATATTAAAGTTTATTTAATTTATATTTCTAGTGTATGCTGTCAATTCCTTAATTATTAGTTATCATTATTATCTTATGATCAAATCGGGTATATTGTGCTGTTTTTCACATAAATTTTATTTATGCTGATATCAACCTTTTCTTTTCTTTCTTTTTTGTCCAAATTTTACTTCCATATATTGGTAAAGCTACTATATTATAAACTTTTTGATGAGTCTGCTTTTGTACCAGGTTGGGAACAAAAGCAGACTTAACAGGAAATTATTATTATTATTAACCCAAACACCCATGGAATCGAGGATGCATCATGAGAGGATCTTCTGTTACACACACACACACACACACACACACAACTTATAATTCCATGTTTAAGCTCAGAATTTATTATGCGTGTTATTTTTTAGATATTTTGTAATTTTCATATTTCGTCCTTTTCTTCTTCATGTAAAATCATTATTATTATTATTATTATTAAACGAGACCTCATGGAGTCAAAGACTCATCTAGGAGGTCCTTTTATCTCACACACATCTCATCATACCGGGTCTTAAACACATTCAAACTCCTTGCAGACACCACACTCTCAGGCAAGGCATTCCAATCATTCACAACTCTGCACGAAAAAAACCTGCCTCTCACTCCCCTACTTACACCCTCTTTATACAGTTTCCAGGGATGACCTCTGGTTCTCCCCTGATCTCCCACTATTCTCTGTAGAACTTCTCCACCATCGATCCTATAACAACCCCTTACCAACTTATAGGTCTCTATCATATCTCCCCTCTTCCTTCTCTCCACTAGACTCTGCAAATTACATCTTTTCAATCTTTCCTCATACTCGACATTCCAGAGGTCAGAAACTACCTTAGTCAGTCACCTTTGGACCCTTTCCAACATCTCTTCATCCTTCTGAAAACCAGGTGACCAAATCTGGGCACAATAGTCCATGTGTGGCCTAATCAAAGCCTTATACAATGGAACAAGAATCTCCCTACTTCTGCACGTCAGTGTCCTCCTCATCATTCCCAGAAGTCTTTGTGTTGTCTTCACAATTTTGGCGATATGTCCCCTAAATTTTAGATCCTTATCCACTATCACTCCCAGATCTCTTATTTCCTCTACTTCCAACAATATATTCTCACCAAGCATAAATTCTGCATCCCATCTTTGTTTTCCAAATTTTAAAACCTTATTTTGAAGGTTTTAAAATTTTGAAAAGGAAGATTTTGAGCACCATAAGGATTATCAAATGAAAAGGAAGAATAGAGTACTGTCATTGGCAAAGCTATGGATAGGATTTGAAGTTTGTGAGAATAGGTCATTTATATACAAGAGGAAGAGATGAGTAAAAGCACAGAACCCTGAGGAACTCCTGCATTGGTGGAGAAATCTGAGAAGAGGAAATCATCTACCATGACCAATGAGAAAGTTGGCTATCCATTTGCAGAGAGTGTGAAGACAGACCATAGGATGGCAGTTTGCTAAGTAGACCCCTATGTTAAACCTGACCAAATGCATTTAAAATATTCAGAGCAACTGTGAGTTTCTCCAAATTTTTTCATAACTTAAGTCCAGAGGTGGGTGGTGAAAGCTAGAAGATTGGCTGTGGATTGTAAGTGCTGGAATCTATATTGCTAGTCACTAATTAGTTCACAGGCCTCGCTCTAGGTACAGCAGGAGTTAACTGTTGATGACCTTCTCCATAATGAGGGAATTGCACATGGAAGGGGGGGGGGGGGACAACATGTGAAATAGAAGCACTGAATGAGAGATATTTAGAGCAACAGTATCTATCTCATATAACTCACAGTCTGGAATGACCTTAGCTACCATCTGCACCCTTTACCAAACCTGCACACAGTAGTCTGATCAAAACTTTATATAGTGGAGCAACTAGCTTCTTATCTCTACTTGTCAACATCTTTCTCACCATTTTAGTTAGTAGACAATTTTCACTGCCTAGTGTGGAACTCCATTCCTGCTTACTACAGACTTGAAGTGGCTCGACAAAGTACCATGTGTGTATGTTGATATATATATATAACTTCAAAGATCCCCTGCCTGCCCCCACTTTTTCAGCACAAACCATCAATACAGCAGGATGCAGCTTTCCATTTCTGAATTACAAATTACAAAACTTTATATTTAGCTATGTTAACCTGATATCTGCACTCATCTATGTAAAAAATTGGTTTAAATCCACATGAAGGACTACCACATCAGCTACTTTTCTTATAACTCTCACTAATTTTGCATCATCAGCAAACAACTAAATCACCCCCACTACCCACACACACACACCCCCCATTCATAATATCATTTACATACAAGTTGAAAAGCTGAAGGCCAAGTAACGAGCAAAAGTCAAGTGATATTCCATTTGTTACTCTCTCCTTTCAGATGCTGCTTCTTCATATATATAAATCATGGATATCTTTCACAACTAGTCTTCTGTCTGATTCAATAATCAACTATCTAATCCTATGTGTCACAATTTAAGCATTAATTTATTATGTAGTAATTTGTCAAATGCCTTTTTTGCTCTTTTAACTAGATTATTAAAACATGGCCATCCCTTAAAAAATCCATGCCAGTGCTATAAAGAATCATGTTTCCCTCCTATCTGCTTTTGTAGTCTTGTGCAGTAACACTATTTACCTTCCTTTCCACTCCATTAGGTACTCTCCCAAGAGCAAGACTCTCATTAATTAAATAACCAAGACAGAATAATGTCATTTTTCTAGGCATGATCCCTTAAAAATCATGAAAGAAATCCCATCCAGTACCACAGCTTTACTGACATTACTCAGATAATACTGATTACTCAGTATTCAGAAACTCCAATACTAAAGTATAATATCCTTAAAGGAGATATATAATTCCACAGCTCCCATCCTCTAAAATAACTGTCTCTCACCACTGTAAAATACCAAGTTATCCAGGTTATCTATAAATAGTTTCACTATAGATCTGCACTATTTACTTTACCAATAAATGATTTTTTTTAAAAACAGATGTAGCAGTGAAAAAGAATTCCTTGTCCTAAATAGGATAAATGTGTGTGTGTTTATTGTTTGCATAAGTATATATATAACACTTGCCTAATCCGATCAATAAGTTTTTCAAGGTCATTGATTACTTCCAAGAGCCACCCCTGTTTATAACGTTTTTGAATGGCTACTAAGTTGACCTATAAAAAAAGTAAGCAAGCATTAACACATGAAGAGAAGTAGCAATTAATAATATTCTGCATGAAAAAGGTTCTATTTTACTTGCTTTTAATAACGCTAACCTTACGACTTACAGTTCACAAAAAATCCTCTAATAATATTATTATTATTATTAAACAAGACCTCATGGAGTCAAAGACCCATCTAGGAGGTCCTTTTATCTCACACACAAACACATCTCATCATACCGTGTCTTAAACAAATTCAAACTACTTGCAGACACCATGCTCTCAGGCAAGGCATTCCAATCACTATCAGAAATAAAACTAAATTCTCAAATATAATTCATAAACTCAATGTATAAGTGGTGCATGCAATTTAGACATTACATCTGAGAATATAAGGAATAGAAATTAATGAAACATGCATATATAAACAGGCATGTTGCAGGCCTGTATAAACAAAACAAAAACAACACTCACACACATTATATATATAAAACTTAAGCATCGTAAACATTTAGTTTTTTGAAAATTTGAAAAAGTTTGATGGCTCTACTGAGTCGTCTAACTCTTTCCTAGATTCTAGATACCTTTGGACCTAGACTAATTCATCTAACTCAATGGATCCATTGAGAAAGGATATTACTCCTTTCCCAATATAATTGATATACCAGGAAGGGAGGAGGATTTCCACAAGACTCATTAATGCTCATGCCAACAATTATTTTCAATTATCTTATCACAAGCACTAAGTCATTAATCATCTGATTAATAATAGTTAAGAGTGGACTTTTTAATGGATAAGTACTATTTCCATTATCACATGAACCGATTTATTATAAATTTAGTTTAATCCTTTATCCCAGTGAGAGCAAACAAAGTTTACACCTGAAAATATCTTCAGGAGACTGAATATAGTGTTGTACTATCTTACTTGGGTAAGTAGTGCAACACCAGGGCAACTCGTAGCAAAGGTGGAGCAAGATACCAACACTCCTATCTCAGTATCTCCCATAATGCAAAACACATCTCCTTGTGGATATGTATACTGTTATGCATTAAGGGATTGGCCACTACCCAGACTAGTTTTGACCTTTATTGAGGTCTCTTCAGTGGGAGCCAAGCCCAGAGTTGGAGATACCAGGCAGAAGCAGTAGCAAGGTCATCTTTACCTATAGAAATTGCCAAAATTTTTTACCAAAGAAGTTGCCAGAAGTTGCATTATGGGAGATACTGGGATAGGAGTGTTGGTATCTTGCTCCACCTTTGCTATGAGTTGCCCTGGTGTTGCACTACATACCCAGATAAGATAGTACAACACTATATTCAGTCCTGAAGATATTTTCAGGTGCAAACTTTGTTTGCTCTCACTGGGATAAAGGATTAAACTAAATTTATTATAGTCTAACCTAGTGAAAAATAAACTTTGAACCGATTTATTGTTCATATTGTTCATACAGATGGTCTGTTTGTTTGCTGTTCAGTCATATTTGTAATTGGTGGCTATCTTGAGAGATCTGCTAGGTGAATGGAAGAAAAACAAGCCAAGATGTTTCATTTTCTGTAATACTGGTGAAATTATGCATTTTGATGAAATTTTATTTATTCATGATAGTTAAGACTAAATGTGTAATGTTCACTGGGTCTAACAGTAAGTTTTGTTGGAATTTTTCTGTAACTGCTCCTTATTGTAAATGAAGGCAAAACTGCTATAAGAACAAGGACCTTACCTTGCAAGGTTCTTGTTCTCACTGCAAAAAAATCAAATGCAGTGAGCAGTCTCTGGATTTCATGAGTTTGTGTGTTCTCAGAACATCTTCATGAAATCTATACTACACTCAGAAGAGTATAAAATGTATGTATGGAAGAATGTAGAGGATATGCTTGTAGAAAAAACTTAAAAGAAATGAGATGGTAAGGATCTGCAGAGACTGATATTTAGATGGACTGCAAGGTGTTAGACAAGCATCGAGAATGAGGAGTGAATGGATGAAAAGAATTTTCAAAAGGATGAAGAGGGTCCAGAAGCAACTGACCAAAATAGTTTCTGATATCTGGAATGATGAATATGAAAAAACATTACAATGATACAATTTGTAGAGTCTAGTGGATAGGAGGAGAAGGAAGGGTTATATGATAGAGATGTACAAGTTAGGGGTTGTTACAGGATTAACATTGAAAAGATTTTCATAAAATGGTAGGAGATTGGGGAAGAACAAGAGGTCATCCCTGGGATCTGTATAAGGAGAGTGAGCAAAGGCATGAGAAGCGGGTTTTTTTTGCACGGAGAGTTATGAATGATTGGAATGCATTGCCTGAGAGCATGGCATCTGCAGAGAATTTGAATGTTTTTAAGGTACGTATAATGAGATGTGTGTATGACAAAAAGGACCTCCTAGATGAGTTTGAGACCCCCATGGGATCTTAGGATGATGATGATGATAATAATAATGTTAGCCAGAAGACAGTGAAGATCAGTAGATTGAGAATGGTATCAGACAGAAGAGTGAATGAGAGAATATGAATGATGAAAATATGATTAGGAAAATGGAAGAGGCCAGAAGGGCAAAATAGACATGATAAAAGCATGACTGATGGAAGAAAAGCGAGCATGACTACTAATACAAAACAGAGATGACTACTGGAATGCAAGACTCGAAGAATGAGATTATTAAGATAAGAAATTAGATTAGAACTTTTGTAGACTTTCTGATGGGAAATGAATTGTATCTACACAAGGTTAAGATACAAGGGGAAAATAGTGGCAATGGCATCATACTTCTTAAGCAGTATGGTGTGAGGTGAAGATTGGCAGGTTGAGATATTTAGTTGAATGTTGCTAAAGACTGTGGAATGTGGAGCATGCAAGCAAAGAAATATATAGACAAACTGGCTTAGTGGTCAATAGAAGGTTGATATTATGGGTAACAGTGATTATTATTATTATTATTCAGGCCTCCATGGAGTCAAAAGACTCATCATGGGAGGTCCTTTCTAAGAAACACAAGTTTATCAAGACTCATCGAGGGAGGTCCCTCCTAGGAAACACAAAGTCTATCATACCACTCCTTAAATTAATTGACCGTTCTTGCTCTCATCACTCCATCAGGCAATGCATTCCATGGTTCAACTATCCTCCATGCAAAGAAACCACTCCTCACACTCTTTCTCACAGTTTCCTTTTGTAACTTCCAGGGATGGCCCCTTGTCATCACTCCTTCCTGCTGCTGTTCAACCAAGCAAAAGAACTCCCCACTGACAATCCTGTAACCACCTCTCAACAGTTTAAAAGTCTCAATCATATCACCCTCCTCCTTCTATCCACCAAACTCTGCAGTCCACACTCCCTCAGCCGATCCTCATAACTAACATTGTACAGTCCCGACACCATCTTTGTTATCCACCTTTGTACCCTTTCCACAGTTAATTTATCCCATTCAAATCCTGGGGACCAGATCTGAGAACAATAGTCTAAGTGTGGACTGATCAGAGTCTTATACAACGGAATGATAACCATTTTTTCTCTGCAGGTCAGTGTCCTTCTCATTATTGCAGCAATCCTCTGCGTTACCTTCACCACCTTTGCAATATGTCCCCTAAATTTCAGGTTTCTATCAATCATCAAACCCAGATATCTTGTCTCTCCTGCTTCCTCCAGTTTAACTCCTCCCATAGAGTATACAGAGTCCCATCGATGTGTCCCAAACCTCAAGACCTTACATTTTGCTTCATTAAACTGACACCACCATTCATTTGCCCATCTATCTAGCTTATTCAAATGCTCTTGCAGGGCTACCACATCTGCACTATTACTAATAACCCTTCCCAACTTCGCATCATCCACAAACAACCGAATAAAGTCATTGATATAAAGGTTAAACAATATAGGTCCCAGTACTGAGCAATGTGAAACCCTACTTGTAACCCTCTTTGATATTGTTCCACCATATGCAACTCTCTGATACCTATCGGACAGCCAATCCTGAATTCTGTTGACCAATCTGATATCCAGACCCATGTGCTGCAACTTGAATATCATCTTATCATGTGGCACCCTGTCAAATGCCTTTGCTAAGTCTAGGAAAATGGCAGTATATGCCTTTCCCTCATCTAATGCTCTTGTAACTTTATCATAAAAGGCTAGCATATTGCTAAAACAAGAGTGCCCCTTCACAAATCCATGTTGACTCTCACTGATAACAATACCATCATCTGCCCAATGCTGTATACTGTCCCTCACTACTTTCTCCAAGATCTCACTAACTACTGATGACACACAAACTGGCTTATAATTAGGCACTTCCAGTCTGCTACCGTCCTTATACAATGGCACTATCTTACCTTCCTTCCATTCCGTGGGCACCTTTCCCGCAGCCAGACTTTCATTAAGTCTGGCTGCGGTCAAGGGCAGTGTCAGTTCCTTAGCACATTCTCTCAAAACTCATGGTGAAATACCATCCAGTCCCACAGCTTTACTAACATCCAGAGTACCAAGCATGTAGAACACACTCTCCTCCTGCACCTCTAAACCTCGAACCTGCTCTATCCCTCTAGTATTAAAATTGACTCCTCCAGGATTAAATACTCCAATAAAGTGTTCATTGAACAATTCCAGTATGTCCTCTGCATCAGACACTCTATTCCCATTTTTATCCCACAATGTCATTCTTCCACAGTCATTTCTCCTCCTACTGGCCACATAGCTAAAAAATTCCCTAGGATTTCCCTTGGATCTAAGGGCCAATCTTATCTCATATTCCAGTTTTGCCTTCCTTACCATACTAGTCACTCTTCTGGCCTGTGTCTTATATTCTTCATGCATCTTCTCTTCACCTGTCTGCTTATATCTCTTCCATAGCCTCTTTTTCGCATGCAATTCCTGTTTAATATTGTTTGTCATCCACTTTACTCCAAATTGTGTCCCCCTTCTTCACTCGTGGAATACAGCTTACCATTGCTGCTAACAAATATTCCTTCACAATTTCCAAAGTACTAATGATATTCCGGCCTTCCAATTCCTCCCTCCACAAAACTTCCCCAAGTCGATATCTAAGACTATTATAATCACCTGCTTTATAATTCCACATACGTTTCCGTCTCTTTGATACTCCTGCATGTCTATTCATTTTCCAAGTCAAAACCATATGGTCATTCTCTCCAACTACCCATTCCCACAAGAGGCCACCCCTGCTACCATCCACACTGGGACACACTGACTTGTTCAGAACAGCAATCCGGATGCCTATGTCCTTCCTCATTCAAATGCAGTCAGTCTCTCGCATACAATTCCTCTCTGCTCTCAAACGTACTCCAAGCATCCACATATTCGAATCCTCTCTTCTGACACATTCTCGCTATTATGCCATTCAATATCACCGCTCTTCTGCTCAGCTCGACATTATCATACCTAGGCAACACACGCACACACACTATCTTTCCTCTCTGTATCTTCTTTCGTACAGCCTCAAGAAAGAATCTCATATCTCTCGCTGTCCTATTTACACCATCACTCAAGTCATTTGATCCCACCATCACAATCATCTAATGCACCCTTTCACCTCTCTTAATTGCCATATCGTTTCTCCTGGTAAACACTCCTCATGCATCCTATCTTGAACACCACGGATCATTGAGCCCCTATACATTACACCTCTTACCACCACGTTCATCGAGTGCTCACATGCATCCCTCACTCTCTCTCTCTCTCTCTTGTTACAGTTTCTCTCTGTGTTCCTCTACTTACCTGCCTTCCTGACATCACTCTATCTCTAGTCCCTGTGCTCCCTTGCATTCCTCTCATTCCTTCTCTCCTGCTGTTTCCATTCTTTCCTCTTCTATCATTCCTATATCTGACACGCATTCCCTCTCTTCCACTTATCCTATTCTCACCTCATCAATCATTCATACAACTATCTCTCATTCCCTCTCTTCTACTGTTCCCATTCTCTGCTCTTCTATCACTCCCATAACTCTTTCTCATTCCCTCTCTTATAATGTTCCTATTCTCTCTTCTTCTGTCATTCCCATAACTCTCTCTCAATCCCTCTCCTCTACTATTGTTCCTATTCTCTCCTCTTCTCTCATTCCCATAATTCTCTCTTACTCCTCCTCTGATTCGCCTTGCATATGTCTCTTCCATTCGCTTAATTTCATCTTTCACACTTCTCATCTGATTCCCCAGACATTCCACCTGCTCTTTCAGCTCATCTATCTCTCTCTGTAAGTCAGCCATTATTGTCATTCATCCTCCCAATTGACACTATCTCCTAAAACTTCAGAATCATTCAATCTTTCCACATTCCCCACTCTTATTATTTTATTTATACTTCTCTTGCCCTCTATCATACCTGTCATCTCTCTACGTGGAGAAACTCCCGTCTCTGACTCAACGAGGTCAGTTATGGTCATTTCTAAATCACCAAGTTCCTCCCATTGCCTGCATTTTGCGCATATATGTTTTCCCCCCTTCTTTCTCCTGTGACATATACAATCCCCGGGACTCATACATTCCGCAAGTCCTGCATGCTACAAAATCCTGCATGGAGTCCTTAAATGGGGGGGGGGGGGGACTTGGCGATATGCTATTTCTAATTTTAACTGATGCTGCCACCATTATTTAAAATAGTGTCGCTAATTAGTGTCAAAAAATAAACGCTAAATAAGTATCAGGGAGTATAACTATAAGAAAAAGTACAAACCATTTCAAACAGAACATTTAAGTACACTAGATATAAATAAATAAATAAAATGAAATAACTAAATATTCGTCTTGTCTTCCACCGTTATGCATTCGATTCCGACCCCATCTTCTCGGTAACCAAAATACACAATATCGCAACAACAACTAACTTCAAAGACAACCACTGATGGACACTCGTATTCCAGAAAACAACTTAGCACTATAAAAACGTAGAAAAAACTGACTATTCACCAATTAATACACACTTTCTTCAGCATAGCTCAAATTCCCTGCCACGTGCTACGGCGACTCTAGTGCCACTCGATTGGAATGAAGACAGAGAATAAGGAGAATAAATTTGAGTTTTTGAGGAACTATTACTTTAGGTGGTATGTAACAGTGAACATACATGAGTTGAGAGTATTAGATTTGAAGATGTGATTGCAAATGGAGTGTCTAATCTTCCTCCAGTGAGTGATATGAGACTCTGAACAAAGGATATATGTGAACCTACAAGGCAGGTAAATGTAAAAAACTTAGAAGACAACTTGTGACCCAACTTACTCAATCAATTAAGTAAATGATGTCACTAAGGCAACAAGTCAATAGAACTGGACAACATATAGTTTAACATAGCAAGAGGGGTGAATCTCAAAGAAATGGAAAAAGTAAAGTAAAATTGTTCAACTGAGGCTACAAATTACAGGCCAATTGGTGTGTCCGGGGTTGTGGTTAAGGTGTTGGAGAGGTTGGAAGAACTTGGAATCAGAAATGGGCTGATAATACTAGTTTTTGTGGGAAGCTTTCAGTATCAAGACCACATTATAATGTAAATAAAGAGTTTAATAAAAAAATAAATAAACAATTATAACCCTACTTTTTTGTACTAGCACCCCTGGCGATGCAAGCCTTAATTCCTTATTATAATTCCTTATTTTTATTAAATTCTTTGTATACATTATAATGTGGTCTCGATACTTGGCAGTTCTGTGAAAGCTTCTCACAGAACTGCCAAGCCACAGAAACTCATGTTTTAATACTAGTTTTTTTAAACAGAGGTCATGTTTTAGCAGTTTGTCCTATGTACTACAACAAAGTCACAAATTCACTGGAGCTTTGACTTTGACTGAATTTTTAAAGGCTTTTTACAGTAAAACAAGCTGGTAACTATATTAGAACAGATGGAGTTGAATAATAGACTGGTGAGTTAGATAGGTGAATTGGCTGTCACAAGATAGGTATCAGTGGGTTGTGTATAAGGAAATGTATACACCAAAAGAGGAAGAGCACTAGTAGCATTATTGTTTATCTTGTATGTTGATGATATTGGGGCATGCTTAACTAGAGATATGCAGTGTTTTGAGATGATGTGAACTAGGGGAAAAATGATTAGACTAGCCATGATAGGAGGATTTAAACAGACTGTGTGAGACATGTGATGGAGATAGCACTTCAACATCGCAAAGTAAAAAGTCTGAAAATATGGTAGGCAGGAATGGAATGCAGAGTACATAATTAATGGAAAAATTTTGAAGAAGATAAAGGAAGTAAGAAATCGGGGAGTGGAGTTGTACAAAGATTTAAAGTTTAGGGGTCATGCCATGGTTGGATTTACACATAAGCTAGATAAGCCAGCTTAGGACCTCACATCATTACAAGGGCCTCTGAAAAGCTATTACACCTAAAATTTATCGAGTAGAGGGGAAAGCCTCTCAAAAGTTATAACTTAGGGACCACAACAACCTCAAATTCTGCCCTGGGTCACATTGCTAATTGTGAGAATATCAAATTGAATTATGGCAATGATGAAGAGGACCTTAACATGTATAAGTAAAGATTATGGTTCCCTCGTATAAAGCCTTGATCATGCCACAAGTCACTATGTGCACATCTGATTGTCTGGTTTTCAAAGGAATTGAGAATATTTTAGAGAGGGTCCAGAGAAGATTCATTAAGGCAGTGTTGCAGCATCTGGAATGTGGGAAATGAAAACAGATTGCATTCCCTCAATTCTATTCATAATTTGCAGAGCATTGTAAATGAAGGAGAGGGAATATGATTAAGACATGCAATTTGGTGAGATTGTTACCACAATAATGAAAGGGAGATTTTTTATAAAGCAGAGGAAAGACAGAAGAGGCCATCCCTAAAAGCTCTACAAGGAGGATGTTAGCAAGCAGAGGGATGGGGAGTAGTAAGGTGTAGGTTATTTGCATTGAACATGGTTGGTGCGTGCAATGTTTGCCTGGGAGTGCGGTGAGTATGGAAACCGCAAAGGCACAGTTCAATGATCTCTTAGTGAAAGTTTTTTAACTTTATGTTAAGTTAAAAAAATGAAGATTAGCATGGATGATAAACCACAGACAGCAAAAAAAAATTATCAGTAAAGTGAAATTTCTGAGAAAAACAGCAGGACATGTGAAACACAGATATTTCGCAACCACAATAAATGGAATAAACCTGTGAACAGAAAATTAACCAAAAAATAAAATAAAAAATACTAAAATATAAACCAGAAGGAAGAAGAAAGATCCTTAAAAAAAAGATAGTATAAGACCAGAATTGGCCATAAGGCTTTAAAACAATAAAAAAATTTTTAAAAAATAAAACAAATTAACACATAATGTGAAAGCAGAGGTGTGGTAATAATATTAATATTATTTTTCGATAGATAACGCGCGCATTATCTATACAAAAAAGTTCGTTAAATTCGTTAAAAATGTACATGCACGCTATACATTTGAAAGGTATGAGAGGTAAATCAAATGTAATAACAAAACTAAGGTTACATTAAGAAGTATTACTTAATATTTATTGAACATTACACTATTCAAATCCAAAAAATTCTTCGTCAGACTCAATATTGAAAGAATCAATTGCGTTAAAAATTTTGTTTTTAACGCAATTTAACAGTATTTCTTCAGCTTCATAATCATTGTCACCAGACACCACAACGGCATTCCCTTGTGCTTTAATGAAACCATGTCTAACACAGTTTTCACTTACGGCAGCCCAACTTTCTACAATCCACATAACTATATCTTTATATGACGTTCTTTTCATCTGCCCTGTTTTGTTATATTCATGGATGCCATTCATCATCCAGTCTTCCCACTTAGCCTGCAAATTGTCTTTGAATGGTTTATTTACTGCAAGATCAAAGGTTTGGAGTTTTTTTTATTAAACCACCTGGAATGACGGCCAATTTGGAATACTTACAATTGTTTTAACTTCTGCTGCCATGTGTGCCCTATACGAATCTGACACTAACAAAGATTTTGGGTTGAAAAATGCCATTTTTCTCTTTCGTCACACATTCTCCAACCAAAATTTCATAAAGTCGGAATTTATCCAACCTTTATCATTAGCAGTAACAATAATATCTTTGGAATCACAACCGTTTGGAACAGTCTTTCTTTTGAAAATCACCATCGGTGGCAGTTTGGAACCATCTGCAGTTACGCAGAGAACCAAAGTTAGACCCTTCATGCCCTGTTGTAGCAACTGAAACCTCTTTTGCTCCCTTCAGATTCACAGTCCTAGAACTAGGCATGTCAAAACTTACAGGAACCTCATTCATATTCCCAAAGTGACAAGCATCAACCCCACACAAGTTTTCTCTCAGAAACAAACGAAATTTAGCTACTTTTGCTTCCCAGTCGCACGGCAAATTTTTGGAAAATTTGCCATGCGAATTTCCAAAATAAATCCAAAATCCCAAGATGGGTAGGCCTTGAAATCCTTTATATTATCATTTTACTCAATTCTTTTTGATTCCTGCAACACACGAACAGTAGATATTCTCAAACCTTTAGCTCTTTCACTAACAACCCAATCAAACATTTTTTTTTCTATGGTTGGCCACAAGCACCTTCTAAACCTCACAGCATGTTTCCTCATATGTAAACATTTCAGGACTGTTTCAGCCTTTCGCTATTCACGAACACTACTTTCTCCAACAATGAACAATCTACCAGCTTCGCGATTCCCTTTTTTCTTCTTTGCTACTTCTATCACTTCAAGCTTGAACTGCACTGTGTAGGATTTTCTCCAAGAAGTACTTCTGCCTTCCATGGGTAATTCAGATCTAATAACATAATATAAACAAATAATGATTTACTTTATGAAATATTTTAAAACAGGATGTACAGAATAATGTAACTTCATAAAATACAAAAAATGTACACCTACCTTTCAATTGTAGTCATAGTAATGTCACAGTGCTCCCCAATAATGTGAAAATTGTAAAATTTGGAATTAAAAAAAATTGATCAACCACTGCTACTAGCAATGCACATGCTTTTAAAGAATTCCTCCATCCTCTGTCTGTACTTTCTAACTCTACCACTAGTTGGCACATGTGCGTTATCTATACATCAAAAGGAGTGATAAAAATGTTGGGGGGGATGCACGTTATCTATCGAAAAGTATGGTACTACTATTAGCAACAAGTATAATAATAATAAAAGTGTAGTATATAAGATTGATAAAACTTTTTTTTTATATTTTTTTTTAAGTTATGAGTAGGATTTTTTTGAAAGTTGTAGTTGTAAGTACGTTTTGTCATAATTTGTGTTATGTTATATAACTTATGGAAACAAATGCAAAATGTTACTGAGAACAAGAACCACCAGATATGCATTGCAATAATTGAATACAGTGAGCAGTATAGGTTTTTTTCGAAGATAATTCGTTGTCAGGAACATATGCATAAGAGGAATGTGGAAGAAATCTGTTGAAAGAATGAACAAGAGAAGTGAGAGGGTATGAATCTGCAGAAAGTGTGAATTTTGATGGACTACAAGGAGTTAAATGAGAGTGAAAAGTGAAGAATGAATATTAGATGAAAGGCAGAAGGCAATGAGTTGCATGAGAGTGAGAATGTTATCACTTAGCAGAGTGAGTGAGAGAATATGAGTGCAGTGAATATGATTGTGAATATGAAAGAAACTGAAAGAGCAAAAGCAAGCATGATTGTGGAATCAGAAGAGATCATGACTAAAGGAGAAAAAGTAGTAGTGATTGTGGGAAAGGAGCCTCTGTAGCTCAGTTGTTATAGACAAAGCCGTTTGGTCAGAAAGACTTGAGTTCGATTCCCATCAGTGACGTGAGGAACCTTTATCTGGTCTCTTTCAATGAAAGGCAAGTTAGTCAGTCTCATATGGAGGTAAAGGGTGTTTTCACCTGGAAACTCGGGTTTTTTGCCCCCCAGAACAGGCAAACCGACCTTGTGAACAAAGGTATCTACAGATATAAAGAACACACTGGGAGGCATAGGGCCAACCACCTTATCCTCGAGAAGATTGCAGTTGCAAGAATAAAGAAACCTCGATACCATAAAAGGTAGAAGAGGAGGATTAAGAAAGAAGAAAGTATTGGGGGGAGGAAGAAAGAGAGCATGACAAATAAGGTGAAAGCATGAATGATTGTGAGAATGGAAGTGAACATGACTAAGGGAGCTAAAGTAGGGGTGAATGCACTACAAAAGAACACAACTGCTGGAATGCATGAGTTGAGGAATGACATGAACAAGAAGAGAAACAAGAAGCATATGTAAAATGAGATTAGAGTTTGATGAATATGAACAGAAGAGTGCAAAAGAATAAAATGGAAGACAGTTGAGAAAGCGTAGTGACAAATGACTCAAGAGAATCACCGTATGGAAATGTCATAAGATTTGATTTCAAGGAGGTTGATGAACAGGCTGACTGATGCTTTGGATGTGAGAAGTAAAGATGCAAAGGAGTTAGCATGTGGTAGTGGATGGAACAAATGATTTAGTTATGCATAGAGAGAATGTGAGGATGGATATCAGAAGATTACCAAGGAGAGTGAAAGATAACAATGTGGTAGAAAAGGCAGCTATGTTGCCCAGGTATGACACTGGTGAGTTGAGATGGTGAGCAATGGCCAGCCTGGTTGGCCGAGTGCTTAGCGTATCCAGCCAAAAGGCTGCAGGTTCGAATCCTGCCATAGACATGGAGGGTTGTGATTGTCTGTGAAAATACTATTGGTGGTGGTGGTGGTGTAGATGATGCGGTTGGAGATGGAGAGTTATAGAGTAGGTGCCCTCCCTCGATGAGTCTTTGGACTCCCTGGAGGTGTCAAATAATAATAATATATTTAAATGGATTCAGTATGTGACTATTACTAAAAGGAGTGTAATGACCAATTTGAACAAGGGATCGGAAGACAATCAGAAATGATGAAAATGAGCAGGAGAGCAGAACAAGTGAGACCAAAGTTTCCATGAATAGAAGTGAGAGGGATAACGTTATTAACACCAGACATCCATGGGATCACTCATCATGTGAAGTACACACTATCACACACAAAGCTCACCAAACCATGCGTTAAACTCATTCAATATGTTTGCATTCACACTCTGAGAATGCATTTCACTCACCAGCTGCTCTCCATGAAAAGAACCAATTCCTCACTTCTTTGCTCATACCCCCCCCCCCTTTTAGGGGGTTTCTAGAGATGGCCTGTTGTTTTACTCCTGCTTTACGTTCTATGAAAATTTCTTTCTGCATTAACCTGGTAACAACTTCTGAGCAACTTATATGTGTCTCACTATACCACTCTTTTTCCTATTTCCAAGGTTTGCAAATTGCATTCCCTCAATCTATTTTTATACTACACATTCCAAAGACTGGTTACTATGTGTGTGAATCATCTCTGGGCCCTCGGTAATATATCCTCATCACCATGAAAACCAGATGACTAAATCTGCACAATATGAGGTCTTGAGCAGACTTTCATATGAATTATTGCACACAAATTTCACATTTCAGAATGTTATACTTCGCAACATTGAACTGACAGTTCCACTCGCCTGCCCACTCATACAGTCTGTTCAAGTCTTCTTGTAAGGTAACATCTACTTGGATCCTGTTTTCCCCAATTTTTCACTGTCTGCAATAAGTTGCATATATACATTTAAATCTCTCCCAATATCACTAATATACAAGTTGAACAACAATGGCCACAAAACAGACCTCTGCTGTATATAACACTAGTGACTTTTCTCTTTTAGGATACTGTACCTTCAGATACAACTTTCTGATATTTATCTGAGTCACCTATCCAACTCACTAGTCCGTTGTCTAGTCCAATCCATTTCAATTTAGTCACCAACTTTTCATGTGGCAATTAATAAGGCCATTGCAAATCTAAGTATTATACCACTGCATATCTCCTAGATGAGTCTTTGACTCCATGAGGTCTTGTTTAATAATAATAATAATAATAATAATATGCATCTCCCTTGTCCAATGCATTCATCACCTTGTTAAATCACATAAAAAATATTTAAATAATGAGGATTTTGGCATCCATCATCATTATATATCCAAATGAAGGAAACAAATTATTATATACCCAAATGAAGGTTTATTTTCATAAACAGAGTTTATGAAAATAAACCTTCAACATAGAAATTGACTTTGTTTGCACCAATTAAAAGACATGAACTCTGGCCAGGGGCCTAAAACACTGCTTGGAAAGAAGTCAACAGACATCTCCCGCAAGGTGCATCATGCCTGTAACAAGTCACGTATTTGTGGCCATTGTAAATTGGAGGAATATGATGTTCCCAAGTTGGTGCAACTGTGTCTCCAGGTGAAATGGCTACAAGAAGGAAACTGGCTGAAATTGAAAGAGGCACTGTGATATGATGCCATGTTGCAGACCTATCTGTTTGGCAAATTGTTGACAAACTGGGCATCCCAGGTCAATAATCTGCAATACTATATTGAGATGGAAGTGCAGGAATTCAACTGCAAGTGCTACTCACAGTGGATGACCTGCCATGCTCACCAAATGTGACCGTAGGGTGCTATGAAGAAAAATATGTAAAAACCGCCATTTGTCAGCCGACTCATTGAATATGGAGTTCTTGTCATTGACTGGAACATGCATCTGCACAGAAGCATCCAGAACTGAGGCACACAATATTGTTAAATTTGTGATCTTGTAAACTTCCTAAGAGAATTTACTTGATCACAATTTAACAAGTAGAAACCTTAATAAGAAAATCGTGCTTGCATCTAAGTATAAAATAAAATAAATATATTAAAAAGAATAATTGTTAACTCATATAAGAACACTGATTGTATAATATTAGAAAATATAGATAATTAATTTACAGTATTTAGTTATAAGAATTTTGCATGTAAAAGGCTTGCTTGTTATACACTTTAAACAAGAGATTGTAAGTTATGGTAATTCTTAGAAAAAATGGGTGCGCTAATAGAGTTTGATAAAGCTGACTCATAGGGTTACCTAGAACTGAAGTAAAGTCCAAGGTCACGGTTCCCGATTTAGACACTGCCGCGGGTCAGTCATGTGCACACGGCCCACCAAAGATGGAAAGTTCAGCAGGGAGACGCCACCCTAACAGGTTACGAGAAACATATCCTAATGTCGGGGAAAAAAAAATTAATTGCAGGAGATGCCGGTAGGGTCATAATATAAAAGGGTTAGGGGATCCCCCATACACACACACACACACAAGGTCTTTTGCCAGTTTTCGTTTGGAAGTTTCCTTATGCAGTTTCCTGAGTGACTGTCAGGAGTCCCCTCTGTCCGCCACGGCATGGAATATTAGTAAGTGGGATTTAGGTCCAATTTTCCTACCATCGAGAACAAAACACGCTACATGGTCGGGAAGAAAGGTATTTACCACATACCAAGCCAACCCTTCTTTATCTCCTTCCTTTAGACCACCTGGTCTAAAGGAAGGAGACTATCAATAGAAATTGTGGATATTCTCATGACGAATCTGATGACTGCAGAACAGCAGACAGATCGTGTTTCATTAATAGAATCTTAATATGCTGCAACCGAGAAGGCCCTCATGATCCGAAGTATACCCCAGATATGTTCCACTACAAAAGGAATATTTCTTCAGGAATCGCAGACAAGCAGCTAGTAGAAGAGCTTCATCAAACAATATCGTGAGAGATTTTATGTTAATTCTGTTAATTTAATATGGCTGTAATTGTAGTTTGTATTACTAAGCAATTGAAGGACTTGAATGAGAGTTGAACTAGGACTTTAGCTCACTTAATAGTATAGAGAAAGAGGGAACTAGTTTATCAGCATTACTGAACGAGCGATAGTGTGTATAGATATTAGTATATGAAATTCACCCTTAACTGAGAAAAGTCAAAAGAACTGAATGTGGCATTCATTGTAGCAACGGAATTGCTAGAGAAAGAGGGAACTAGTTTATCAGCATTACTGAACGATCGATAGTGTGTATAGATATTAGTATATGAAATTCATCCTTAACTGAGAAAAGTCAAAAGAATTGAATGCGGCGTTCATTGTAGCAACGGAATTGCTAAGCCCACATAACTCTTGTAAATTAATGTGAGTAATCTAATTGTGTCTAATTGAATTATTGTGTCATATTATTGTGCTTAAGCAGGTGAAAGATTTAAGCCAACTTAATCATTGACAATGTGTGTGTGTGTGTGTGTGTGTGTGTGTGTGTGTGTGTGTGTGTGTGTGTGTGTGTGTGTGTGTGTGTGTGTGTGTGTGTAGAGTCCTTTGTGGAGGCATAACAGTTTATCCCACATGCTAATGTGAAATTTTCATATTTTGTATTTTGCTTATCTTATTAACATTGTATCATCTTAGTATTGAATTGTAGTTTTTTGGATTTAATGTATTGTATTGTATTTATGAGTTTAATAAACTTTTGCTTATCAAATATTCAGTTTTCTGAAATTGCCATTCTAACGTACGAACCTAGGTGCGGGGGGGGGGGGGGTAAGTTACAAGATCAAGGCTACGCCTGCATGATTATTTCATTTCTAGACTTATTTAGGAATTTGCTTCTTGTTTTAAATTTCTTTATAAACTAAATATATACTAAATGGCACAGCTTTAAAAAATAAATGTTTTAGGATACTAAGAGGAGCAAGAGCTTAGATTTCTAGTACAGAGGTGACGATACGCAAAGAAAAAGGATAAGATATATAAAGGAAAGTAAAGTATAAGGGAAATATATAAATAAACAAGAATGGGATACAACAACATGGAATTCCATGGTAGGACCACAACATTCAAGCCCCACATTACCTGAACCAACATGCAGTGCCGACTTCAGTGGTGCAAAGAGCCTGTACAGTGGGATGTGGAAGCTTGGAAAGCTGTGTTATGGGGCAACAAATCATGTTACACTCTCTACTGAGCAGATGCCCGGTGAACGTCTCTTACCAGAGTGCATAACCCCAACTATGAAATTTGGAGGTGGTGATGTGATGGTATGGTCCTATTTTTTTCTGATTTGACCTCGGACCTCTGTTTGTGGTGCCACAAACACTTATGTCCGAGTGGTATCTGAATATTCTGGACAACACAATGCTTCCCACTTTGTGGCATTTCTATGGAACTGACCATTTAGCAAGACAATGCACAGTGTCATAAGGTTGCTACTGTAACTGTATGGTTTGTGGACACAAATGTCACCACACTCAAATGGCCTCCAAAGAAACCCAGATTTCAACCCTATTGAACATCTGTGGGATGAAGTGAAGCATTGATGAAGTAAAAAGACATCCACCTCACAACAGTCCAGGACCTCATTACATGCTGACAGGAAGAATGGTCTAAAATTCTCATTGATCACTATCATACGCTTGTGGAATGCATGCCTTGTAGGGTTGCACCTACTTTCAGTAGGTGCATATTATAAAGCCTTTTAGAACTATATATTTAGCTTCATATGTAGCTCTATATATAATTTAGGTAATGATTTAGCGTGTTAGATAAGGCAGATTCATATACAATAATATTCTTGGCCTTTGCAAAAGCATTTCATAGATTGCACATTAAGTCGGTGTAAAAAGTTGCAGAGGAAGGGTATATATAGTATATTGGTTAGATAGATTAGTGATTGGTTCTCTGAACAATACCAGCAAGTTGTGTATGATGAAGAAGTGTATCAAAAAAAAAGGAGGGTAATCAATGATGTTCCCCAGGGTTCTGTTCTTTGGCCCCTGCTGTTCATATTGTTTGTAAATGATATGTCATGTGAACTGACTGGGGATCTTCATTTGTTTGCTGATGATGCAAAGTTGAGGAGAATTAAAAGTAGCACTGCTGATGTTAATTTTCTTCAGTAAGATATCAATAGACTTTTGCTTGGATAAAGGAGTGGGGCTAGAGTTTCAAAATTAATAACTGCAAGGTGCTACATTTTAGAATGCACAAATATAAGATGGTGTACTATATTGACAGTGTTGTACTACTACAAGAAGTTGAGTTCTTGTAGTAGTAGTACTTTCGAGATTTTGGGACTGATGACTGACAGTAGACTGAAGTTTAGAAAGCATATTGCAAATGTTGCAAAGACTGCACATTGTAATGATATTTGATAAGAAGTACTCTAACATGTAGGGATAAGGAGGTAGTTGTGCCACTGTATAAAGCACTGGTCAGACCACACCTGAACTAATGTGCTCAGATTTGATCACTTGTTTTCAATGTGATATGAAAATATTGGAAAGGATGCAGAGACGAAGTGACACGAGCGACTAAGACATATCTGCACTCTGGAATGCTGGCGATGGTTGAAAAATGTGGATTAGAATTTGATGGATAGGAGAAAAGAGGTGATATGATAGAGAGTTTAAATTAATGAGGGAATTTTATCATATTAATCTAGAGTGGATAATAAAAAGAGTAATATAAGAGTGTGGTGAAGAGGTGTGTGAGAAATAGATTGTTCACATGGATAATTATGAGTGAATGGAACACATTACCTGAATATGTTGATAAGGCAGGAAGTGTTAAGGATTTTAAGATTCAGTAAGATAAATATGTTATCAATTGAATGTACCTCTCACAATGAGTTTGCTGACTCCATGGAGGGTGTACTATTAACAATAATAATATTTTATTATCATGAAATTTTCATTCCAATCTATATTACCGTAATAAAAATCATGCATAATGATCATCCTTCCCTTGTTTACTAACCCAAATTGCTTATATATGTCTTAATCCCCACTCTCCACATTCCCTACCCTAGAGCAACATCTGACTAAATATTTCTTCCTGTCAATTTTCACCTCACACTATACTAACTCAAAACCATTGCCACCTATTCCCTCTTGCATCTCCATTTTGTGCAGACACAATTTCCCTGCTATCATCAACAGCAGCACCCCACCTTCATTTTTTCTCTTCTCACGAAAAACATCATATCCTTCCATTTCTATCAGCATATCATCCTTATCTAAACATGCTTCACTTATATTATTATTATTATTTTGACACCTCCAGGGAGTCCAAAGACTCATCAAGGGAGAGCACCTACTCTACAGCTCCGTCTCTAATACTCAATCTACCTACTACAACGAACCACAACTACCATCACCACCTACACCAATGCCATCTACCGCCCACCACTAGTGTTTTCACAGACAATCACAAACATTCAAGCCCACAGCCTTTTCGCTGGAAAGCGGATATACTAACCACTCGGCCAACCAGGCCGACATTATTCCAACAGTTTTTAGGTGAATAAACTCAATCAGTGAAACCATTTTGTCTACCTTATTTTTGATGCTCCTGTCATTCATAAATAAACACAGCAATTTGCTTTTAGGCCTATAACCAGTCCTGCCTATGACATTTGTTGATTTCAATTTCTTTGAATAGTTGAAGAGAACAGTCGAGTCTCTTCAAACTCAACTATTCTCTTACATCCCAGGCCATCCCATTCTGACCATCTTCATATGCATATTCACTACCACTTCCACCATTTGCTCTCTTTACACCAGGTCTCCCTGTTACCCAGAAATGGGGGGACCATTTCCCTACCTACCTTGCATTCTTGTTCTCTCATCATTTTCTCTCACACTACTATTATTCCCATTTACATCTACTTCAGTCTCTGGAGTTCCCTTTTCCTGATTTTTCACTTCACTTCTTACTTCCTCTGATCTCTTGCTGGCATCACTCATTACATTTCCTTCTAGCAACAGTCTCTCCAGCTGACTCACACCAAATCTATTTAAATGCAATCTGTAACTTTTGTACAAATCCATCTCTCAAATGAATCCCATGCATTTATAAACTCTATTCCCTTCTCCTCACACAGTTCTACCAACATACTACTCATGATTCTTGCTCTCCATTTCAACTCATCACTATCATACCCTGACAATACACTATCTTTCCCACCACACTTGTCTTTCACTCTCCTCAATAACCTTCTGATATCCATCCTCACAGTCTCCTTTGTCTAACCAAATCATTTGTTCCAAAAATCAACACTATCTTGCTTGTCCATTTCTCATATCCAATGCATCAATTATCCTGCTAATTCTTCCTCCTGGAAAACAGATTATGTGAACCTTCTCATTTATCACACCTGTAATAATAGAACCTCCATACATTGCTATTCTCAAGTCATTCATCACCACTTTTTCTTTGCTTTCCTTCATTCTATCCTTTTGCACTCTTTCATTACTATCCACCAAACTATAATATCTCAGGCAGCATATTTTTCATCTGACTTCTCATCTTGCTCAACTCATTTTCAAGTCTTGTATCTTGGCAATCACTGTCCATCAATCTATCATCCATTTCTTTCATTTCTTCAGTTCCACAGTGTCACTAGCTTTCGTTTCATCAGTCATCCTTTCACTTCCACAGGCTTTGCTTGCTTTCATTCCATGATTCATATAGTCTTTTTTGCTCATGCAATGATACTCACTTTCATTCATTCAGTTCCTTTCATAGTTACTTATAACTCATAGTCCAACTGAATATCATATTTTTGACATGTCTATACTTTCTTTTGTCTCCTGTTCAGTCTCTTTACAAACACATTTTGCCATGTATACATGCTGCACTCATGCAATGAACCATTCTCAAAAAATCCACGCTTTAATCACATTTGATTTTCACACTGTGTAACCTTCAAATCTCATTTTATTATTATTATTATTATTATTATTATTATTATTTGACACCTCCAGGGAGTCCAAAGACTCATCGAGGGAGAGTGTGCCAACAGCATCGAACAATTGGTCCCCTTCCAACTATTAATCGCGCTCAAACTTACTTAACTTAGCCATTAGTAGCAGAGGCTCTACCAATCGACCAACCTTTGCTGGCCATTTTGTCATTGTTCACATCAAGCTTGAAAAATTAATAAAGAAACATCTGTATCAAACACAAAACTCCACAATCATGCAGTTATACTAATCTATGAAAAGCAAACAAAATTATATTAAAACACAATCAGTATCACTAATCATATGAAAATAAAATTTGATTTTAACAGATTTTCAACTGTCTGACACTAAGTGGCACTCTAACAGATCTCCAAGAATGTGAGAATGCTGCTTGGGAACTAATCAAGAACTATTTAACAGCAGTGATATATTGTATTCCAAAGGTGAAAAGACTAAATAAGATAAGAGTAAAATGGATAATGAAGATATTAAGCATGCAGTCTGAAAAAAAGAAGGCTTTGCGGAGGTAACACAAGATGGTAATAATCAGTTACATGAGGAGCGCAAAGAGTAGGCCAGGAATGTGACTCACTTGGTAGGAGAGAAAAAGTGCAGTATAAGCAGAAATTAGTTGATCAATCAACTGATACAGGATATAGCTGAGGTATTTAATTAGAAGTTTGTGTTATTGCATCCTCATGAATGAAATATCACAAGGAGCTTGAGTGCAGAGGATAATGTGGAGAAGGGACTGATAGTGAATGAGCAAAAGATATATAAGGAAGTAAACCTCCCACAATGAGTCATATGACACAACGAAGGTCTGCTGGTAATAAGAATGATGATAATTTTAGTATGTAACTATGTAATAAACCTAGAACTTGAAAAGCATCAAATTTATAATATATTAATCATAACAAATTGACTAATAACAAAATTTACCTCAGCAATTACTCCGATACATCCAGAAATAACTGCTGCTTTTGCTTGAGCACCACTCATTCCACCCAATCCAGAAGATAGAAAAACCTAACAAAATATAAAATAAGTTTCACTAACTACAGAAAGCAACATATCATACCACAAGAACAATTCAATATTATTATCCCAAGACCTCATGGAGTCAAAGACTCATCTAGGAGGTCCTTTTGTCATACACGCAGCTCATCATACAGTGCCTTAAACACTCAAATTCTCTGCAGACACCACACTCTCAGGCAAGCATTCCAATCATTTACAACTCTGCATGCAAAAAACCCTGCTTCTCACTCCCCTGTCACACCCTCCTTATACAGCTTCCAGGGATGTCCTATCTTCTGATTCAAAGTATTATGTCATTATCAATTTATAACTACCATTAAAAATTAATGTCATTAGTCATTGTTCAAGATCAGGTTTAGGATCAATATTGTTTAATTGAGTCGAGTTAATGATATTGGGGATAAAAGGGGATATACAGCTATTTGCAGATGATGAAAAGTCAGAGAGGGTTACAGAATAGAAGCCTGAGCTATGCAGGATCCTCTGGATGTGGGGGACACATGTGGATGGCCAATTCAAAGTTATAAAGTGTAGTAGATCTGGAAAGCAAGGATAGAATTCTGTATATATAACTGGTGGGATATACTGAAGGGGTAGGATACATAAAGGACCTAGAGATACACAAGGGACTTGATGTACTGATTTAAAAAAAAAAAAAAAAAAGAGCTGAAATTTATCACATTTCTATGTGAAAACAACAGAACAGATTGTGGGAAGGGAGACCAGGGACAAGCTACTGTACTTGTAAATGCGTAATTAGGCTTAGGTGCTGGTTTACATGCAATAAAATTTAATGGAAGGAATACAGCACACAAAGAGAAATAATTAAAAACCAGGTTTAATCATTCCAATATTTTGTCTATGTCACAGAGACATCCTCTGGAATACAATATTAAAACTGTAATAACACACACAAAACAATGCAGAAGAAAATAGACTATTTAAAGCCTAAAGTCTTATGAGGGGTGCCCTCTAGTCTTCAGTGTTGGGTGGAAGGCCTATGAATTAAAGTTTCCAAAATCTTGGGAAGATTAACACAGTCATATTTATTTAGATTTTTTAAATCTGCTACTGATTCTAAAAATTATCTTTCAAGTTTATATTTGCTGTAATGAAGCATAGTAGTTTTATTCCATGTGATCCTGTGCAAGGTACCCAAAGCATGATCCCTTGCTGACCACAGTTGTGGCAAGAGATTTATTTTTTTGTTCATCAAGGCAGATGTTAGAAGATCTCCCAGTCTGACATACACTAAACTTATACACCAATTTAAGGAATATTAGGAATAAGGAAACAGAGTTTGTGGGAATAGAATATGATGGTTACAGCATTTTTCAAAAGAATAGTAAATATAATAGAGGTGATGGGGAATTACTGATGATTTGAGAAGAGTTGTATCCTCTCAATGTGGAAATTGAAAACAGAAATGATAAGGCTTTGAGGCCATTTCTGATAAGGTTGAGGTAAACACAAATTTTAGATATTTAATGAGATGTTGTTCAGGCCAGGGAATGAAGAAGGTGAAGACTTAGAAATGTCCAGAGATGAGACTGATAACCAACAGGAGGATGATAATAACAGCTGACTTTAACTATGGCAGATGACTGGAAAAAGGAAATATCGTGTTTGAGTAAGAAGAATGAATTCATTGAGCTACACATGGGACTCAAGCGTTATGCTTAATAATATCGTCGTATACAGTGATAACAGAGGATGTCACCACGATGTCACCAAAGAGTGATTACCTGACATAGCTAGGCAGGTAGTATCTTCACAGAACAAGAGAGATATGTGGAATTATAGAGCAGGGGAATATAATAAATCAAGGAAACAGACTGGTGATATGCAGTGGCTTAATCAGTTGAAGGGGAGAGAAATCAGCAGTGCCTGTAACTTAGTCAGGAATAAGTTACTTATGGCAATGTCAGATTGCATTCCTAAGGTTTGGAGGATAAATAAAGAGGAGTAAAATGGATGAATCATAAAATTATGCAGGAGCTTCTGAGAAAGAGGATAGTATGGAGAAGATATAAAAAAAAAGGTGTCCCCCCCCCCAATAGCAGGAGGAGTATAAGATGCTGGCTAGGACTCTGACGAGTATAGTAAAAGAAAGAGAAATTGGCATATGAAAGAGAGGACTGATTCAGTAAAGCAAAACCATAGAGCATTCTACAGTAATGTTGGTAGTAAAACGAGCATTGAATATGGAAGACTGATTTTAGTTCCTGGAAATGGAACACAAGTCACATCTGCTGAAGATATAGAGGGCGAACAAGAGTGGTGTTGAACATTAATAGGAAGGAGGCCAGAAGACTGGCCGTTCAAGAATGAAAAGTATTTACAATGTAAAATAACCTTGATGTTAATAAGGCTGTGGGACTGGATGGGATATCACTGAAATATACTACTAAAATGTGCAAAACAGCTGGCGGTGCCCCTGACTTAGCAGTTCAACAGAAGTCTGATAACAGGAACAATCCACAAAGAGGGGGAAAATAGGGCCACTGCATAAGAAGAGAGAGAGAATCCAAGTCAGTAGTGTCTATAGACCAGTGTCCTTTCTGGTCTATAGACAAACTATAGACCAGTGTCCTTTCTTTCACAGTTACATAGAGATCAGCATTCATATTTTAATAATTATGGAAACAACTACTGCATTATAATAATAACTTCGGCTTAATATAAACCAAAATAATCACCCAACATTTCAATCTTCATATCAAGGTCATCATCTGGAGTATACTCATATATACAAAGAAACAAGCTACATCACAATATGTATGGTATGCTAAAGTCACACTAATTCGGTGTCAACCATTAACACTGCTGGCCTGACTTCTGTCAGGCCAGCAGTGTTAATGGTTATAAATTGATACAATTCTTCTCTTACAGAACAAATTTCCACCTAATATTTGCTCTCTTTGTCCACATACTATGTTCTGGTTATGTTGTGTGTGGCAAAATAATTTTTACCTACAAAAAAGAAGGTAAAGTCATGGATTAGTCCCTGGCTGTACCTTCCTTTTTGTACCTGATTGCTAACTTTGATACAGAAGCATTTGAGCAACATGCTCTAGGCTTCTTTACTTTAAAACCCATAGCTTGCTTAGATACATTGATGATATTTTCCTTATCTGGCCACATGGCTGCAAAACTTTAAACACCTTCAGTTGCCTGAATGAATAATGAATATAATTTACCATTGAAATTGAAAAAAAAAATCAAAATTCACTTCCTTTCTTGGATACACTTCTCATATACATGTATCTTCCCTCAGGTAGTCAGTCTATCCTTCGCTGTCTACCGCAAGCCCAAACATACTGCCCAATACATACATCAACTCTTGCCACTGCTAACTTAGAGTCATTTACAAACTCAAAAACAGAGATATAACAATTTACTCTATGAACAGGCCCTTAAGCAAGATTGCAAATTATTAGCAATACGTTTATAAACAATGACTATAGCAAAAATACAATCAATAAAATTATTCATAAAACTACCTAAAAATACAAATAATATAAATTACAGTAAACCCATAGCTATTCCATACATTAAATGGTTATCAGATAAAATACAGAGAATACCACACTATTACAACCTTAATGCTATTTTTAAACCACCTATAAAATGAAAAGAAACATATTTCTTGTGGAGTTAATGAGTGCACACTTTGCAAAAGTATATCATCCAGGTGGTGACACTGAAAAAATGAAGGAACCAATAGTTTATACGAGAATTGTGATGAATGAAGTGGAGGTGAATAGTCTATTACAGAACCTTAATGTGAATACATCTGTGGGATTGGATGGTATACCAGCACGGGTCTTGCGTGAAGTGGCTAAGAAATTATCAGTGCCCTTGACCATGTTGTTTAATCTGAGTCTCGGGTCTGGTTTAGTCCCGAAGGTGTGGAAAGAGGGGAAAATAGTTTCACTGCATAAAGGAGGATCCAAGATTACGGTTGCAAATTACCGACCGATCAGCATATCAGGAGTCGTTGTCAAGGTCTTGGAGAAAGTAGTCAAGGGAAAAATAAAGGAATGGATTGATGAAAATGAGATACTGTACAGGGGACAGCATGGCTTTGTGAAGGGTAGATCACGCCTCAGTAACTTGCTCAAGTTTTATAACAAGGTGATGGCTGAACTGGATAAGGGTAATGGGTTTACAGTGATACTGCTGGACCTGGCAAAGGCTTTTGACAGGATACCACATGGAATTCTAATCCGTAAACTACAACATATGGGAATGGATATAGGGTTGGTGAGATGGATAGGTGGGTGGTTGATGGAGAGAGATATCAAAGAGTAGTTTATTTAGGAGTAGAGTCCAAAAGACGGCCTGTGACTAGTGGTGTACCACAGGGTTCTGTTCTTGGATCACTGCTGTTTAATCTGTTCATTAACGATATAGGGAAGAATCTAAGTGGAACAGTTAATTTGTTTGCTGATGATACAAAGTTGGGTAGGGCGATAGTGAATGCAGAAGATGTCAAAATCTTGCAGGATGACTTGGATAGATTGGAGTTCTGGGCTAAGGAGAATGGATGTCAATTTAATGTGACAAAATGTAAGGTTATGCATTTTGGGGTGAAAAGATTAGCAGCAGTATACTACCACATTGGTGAAACTGTACTCCATGAGATTGATGAGGCCAGGGACTTGGGAGTGTTGGTGGATAGGGAGATGAAGTTTAGGGGGCACATTGCAAAAGTAGCTAAATCAGCTCATCAACTCACTTGGTTGTTGAAAAATACCTTGACGAGCAGAGACAAGCAAGTTATTGTACCTCTGTACCGAGCCTTGATAAGACCTCATCTCGACTACTATGCCCAGATTTGGTCACCTCAGGTCCTTCTTGATGGGGAAGAGGTGGAGAGGATCCAGAGGCGAGTGACTAAGATGATAGCAGGTCTATGGAATGAACTATATGAGAACAGGTTGAAGATTTTTGGGTTTTCAACAGAAACTAGTTGATAGGTGGAAAAGGGGAGATATGATTGAGGCATTCAAATTGCTAAAGGGATTCTATAGGATTAATTCAGAGAATATTTTTGAGATCAGGACTGGTGGTGGGAGAACTAGGGGACAGCTATGGAAGCTGGGCAAGAGTGTGGTTAGCAGGGGTGTTAGAGCTGGGTTCTTTACTTTTAGAGTGGTAAATGAGTGGAATAAGCTGCCAGAGTCTGTTGTGGGTGCTATGACGGTGAGTGAGTTCAAGGCAAGGTATGATAGATACTGTGAGAATGTCGTATAGTTTTGTGGACATGATGTTTAGGGCCTCCCTCGATGAGTCTAAGGACTCCCAGGAGTCGCCCGAAATAATAATAATAATAATAATATTCAACTCCTCCAAGGATTCCCCCCCCCCAGCTTGACCACCCTGGGGTTTACTGGATCCATTACACCTGTATACCTTATAGTGGTGAAACTGGATGCACAATTCCAATCCATAAAAAAGAACACAAAGGACACACAAAATTTATCAATTTTGGTAAGCCAGGCCTTTTCGATCACACTCTTAACACTCTACACCAAACTGATTTGAAAGGTACCTGTTCCTTAGATCATACAAAATCCTGGTGTGAACACAACTTTAAGGAAACCTGCGAAATTTTGATCAACCATCCTAATCTGCACAATAATGGTGGCCTAAAAATCCCAAGAACATGGATGGCACATATTCAGCCTACATAACTCTTTTTAAGTTCTCCAGCAAACCCTCACTAAATATAGGACTCAGCAATAATTTCATTTCTTACTTTATACATTTGTCACCATCAATATTGTTTTTGTTCTAATGTAACTATGAGTAATCTCTAACCTAACTTTTTTGTTAATTTATCTGTCAGTAATTTCCAGCCACAGATAAAATGATCTCTAGCTTTTATGTAGTAAGATTTTTTTTAGCAAATGCACTAAAAAAAAGTCAATATCAGGATTATTATTATTATCATTTGACACCTCCAGAGAGTCCAAGGACTCATCAAGAGAGGGCACCTGCTCTACAATTCCGTCTCCACCATTCAATCACCAACTGACCACAACTACACCAATGCCATCTACTGCTGACCACCACTGGTATTTATATTTCCACAATCACAAACATCCATGCCCACGGCAGGATTTGAACCTGCAGCCTTTTGGCTGGAGAGCGAATACACTATCCACATGGCCAACCAGGCTGGCTAACCAGAGTGCTTGGGAGCAGTCGTGTTCTTTTAAGTAGTGCAAGCTAAGGCAACTCCAATGCTAAGGATTGTATTTTCGTAAGCTCTCAGGTCAAATTTATGAACCTTTCATAGTTTCTACAAATATTTGGCTTTAAACTAATGTTGGATCTTTAACATCCACTTTTCCTATGTAATTTACATGGCTGAAATTTACATTTCAGCCATGTAAATTACATTTGGCTCTTTCCTTAGTAATTACTTGTATGCACCAACTGAGAGTTCACTTACAAAAAATGCATTTCTGTCTTGGTTGAGGTTTCTGTCTTGGGAGTGCCTCAAACTTCTAGGATTGATTTTCCAGGGTGACCACTTCGGTGAATGCTTTTCTCTGGGATACGAGTTCTGCTTGGTAGTAGGGTGAGCCTGTCAGTGAGTAGAACCACCACTGAGTAGCGAGTTAAATAAGACCCAAAGAATCATTGGATCACTTATTGAGTTTATAGTAATCTGGGGGGGGGGGGGATTGCCTAGTTTTTGGAGAAGACCCTTTACTTATACAGTAGTCTCTGAAGAGATCCAACCAGAACGAAACAGATGTCAGCCCAGTGAAACCTTAAATATATGGATGCTTGGGCAGCCGTCATGTTCTTTTAAGTAGTGCAAGCTAAGGCAACTCAATTGTGGAGGATTGTATTCTCGTAAGTTCTCAGGTCAAATTTACAAAACTTTCATAGTTTCTACAAACACATTCGTAGTAAGGGTTTTTTTTTTTTTCACTAGAGGTCAGGCCAGTATGTTAACGGTTGACCAAATTAGTGACTTGAGCATACTACGTGTCTTGTAATATAGATTGTTTCTTTCTACATATATATGTATATACTCTAGATCAGGAGTTGCCAAAGTTATTTGCCCGTCGACCCCCTTCAAGAGTTTCTTGACTTTTTATCGACCCCCCCTATATTTTACAATTCATCATCATCAAATTCCTGCCATGTACCCTCAAGGGGTGTACAGGATATGACAGTACTACATGAAAAAATTACATCATTATTAACTTCCTATCTACAATTTTCCTCCAAATCAGTCTGTTACTTGTCAAGACTCCAACATTATCAGATCTTATATTTCTATCGTCTAAAGCACTTTGTACCGTATCAATCCACCTATATCTTGGTCTTCCTCTGGGTCGTTTTCCTGCCAACCTGGCAGAGAACACTTGTTTTGCTAATCTTTCCTCTCCCATTCTATTTAAGTGACCATACCATCTGAGATTAGCTCTGCTAACGCATTCTTGGATGCTGACAATGTCAAGTTCTTTCCTAATATCCTCATTTTTAATATGATATTGCCATTGATGCCATCTGTTCACGCCTCTAATCTTTCTCAGGACTCTCATTACTGCGGTCTCTAGTCTTTGGTCAAGTGTTTTACTTCTGACCCAGCTCTCAGATCCATAAGTTAAAATTGGTTTGAACACAGTCTTGTATACAGCTAATTTAGTGTTCCAACTAATTTCTTTCTTATTCCATATGAATTTATTCAATTGACTTCTCACGATACCAGCTTTGCTGATTCTGTTGTCTATTTCTATATTTAGTTTACCATCTTCAGTAAAAATTGTGCCTAAGTAGCTGAAATGTTTTACTTGTCCCACAGGTTCTCCATTCACAACACAGTTGACATTTTCAATGATTCTGCCTATTTTCATTGTCTTTGTCTTTTTATTGCTGACCTTCATACCATATCTATTACAACAGCTATTCAATTTAGTCAGAGAATCTTGCAGACTTGTAGTGGATTTATTTAGAAGTATAACATCATCCGCATAAAGCAAAGAGCTGACATTAACATCTCCAATTTTGATATCAGGTTTAATACCACATTCCTTCATAATGTGATCCATATAGATAATGAATAACAGAGGGGATAATGTACATCCTTGTCTCACACCATATTTAACATTAAACCATCTTCCTCTACTTCCTTCAATTCTAACTGCTGACTCACAACTCAAATAAAGACTAAGTATTGCTTGATATAATGCCAAATTGACACCATATAACTGCAGCGTATTGAATAGCTTCTCTCTTGGCACCTTGTCATATGCCTTTTCCAAATCGACAAAACTTAAATACAGATCTTTGTTATATTCCCATGCTTTCTCGACTATTTGTCGTAAAGTGAAGATCTGATCCTGACAGCCTCTATTTGGCCTGAATCCAGCTTGTTCTTCACCAAGCTTTTCTTCCACAATTCTTCTCAACCGTTTCTCAATTATACTTGCATAGATCTTGCCAGGAACACTCAGTAGAGAAATACCTCTGTAATTCTCACATTCAGTTTTATTTCCCTTTTTATATATGGGTACTATGAGAGCTCTACTCCAATCATCGGGAATTCGTCCCTCTGTCCAGGATTTCTGAACTATGCAGTGCAGCCACTGTAAGACTCTTATACCACCATACTTCAGCATTTCTGGTCGAATATCATCTACTCCTGCTGCCTTTCCACATTTCAAGCCTTTGATGGCTTTTTCTACTTCAAGTATGGATGTGTATTCCTGACTGCATGCCTGATCAGTGTTTTTTATCACTGTGCTGTCATCACTGCTTGTTTCATTTAGCAGTTTTTCAAAATAATTACTCCATACTTCAAGGATATCTTTTTCTCCTGTTTTCATTTCACCTTTACCATCTCTAATTCCTTTTACAGCACTCTTTCCTCCATTCCTAAGCTTCTTCAACAACCTCCAGAATAATTTGCCACCTTCTTGATATTTATTTTCTATATTCTTGCCAAAGTCCTCCCATGACTTTTGTTTAGCTAGTTTTACACACTGTTTAGCTTTCTTACATTTGTCTCTGTATTCTGTAAGAGTAAAAGCTGACTTATTTGCCAGGAACTTTTGTTATGCTTTCTTCTTTTCCTTCACTGCCTCTTTAACTTCCTGTGTCCACCATGAAGTTCTAATTTTTCTATCCTTGCAGACAACTTTACCACATGCCTCTCTAGCTGAATCAATCAGGGTTTTCTTCGAGGCTTGCCACTGAATCTCCAAGGTTTGGTTCCTGTTCTCAAACTCTTTCATTTTTTCCTTCAATAATCTTTGTGTATTTTAGTCTACAGTTCACATCTGAGAGCTGCTCAACTTTTATTCGCTTTAAAACTTTCTTACATGTTATTCTTTTCAATATGAAATTCAATTTTATCCTGCTCAAGACTAAATAGTGATCACTTCCAATTTCAAATCCTCTGTACACTTTGGTGTCCTGCACCAGGGAGAAAACATCACTATCAACAATAACATAGTCAATGAGACTTTTCTTATTCCTAGCCTCTTCTCTCCATGTGAATTTGTGCACATTTTTATGTTGGAACATGGTGTTAGTAATAACCAGTCCATGTCCTGAGCAGAAATCCAACAGATATTTGCATTTTTATTAGCTTTGCTCTTTTCTCCAAATTTTCCCAAAATATTTTTGTATGTCTCACAATCATTTCCTACTCTACTATTTAGATCCCCAACAAGGACCAACTTTTCCTTTTTCATTGTGTCAGTTGCTTTTTCTAAAGCCTCAAAAAATTCCTCCACTTCTACCTTAGTAGAACCTTCTGTGGGACCATAGGCACAAATAAGTCTCATTGTCCAGTTCCCCATTCTCATATTTGCCCACATTACTCTACTTGAGACTGACTGCCATTCAAGAAGATTAGCCTCGTATTTTGTGTTGAATACTATGGCTACTCCTTCTTTTCCTTGATTGTCATTGCCTGAATATAACATTTTGTATTTATTGCTCAGAAAGATCTCACCAGTTTTGGTCTTTTTTGTTTCAGTCACCCGTATTATGTCGATCTGGTACTTATCTAATTCCTCAGCTAGCTCCATTTCTTTGCCATTCAGGCTTCTTACGTTGATAGTACCGATCTTTAACTCTGGTGATGTTGAGTTGGGGTTTGTTTTCAGATTTGTTCCAGTAGCTGACTTTTCGCTGTTCGCCCTGGTTCCCTGGCGGAAACAACGGGGGCCTTGTTTAACCGGGCGATGCCCCAGCCGGCATGAAATTTTGTCATGTTGTACCATCATTTTTTATTTTGGTTTAACCAATAAGAATACAATTTGGTCGGCTAAATCCCAAATTGCCAGCCCATCCTCGTTCGTTCAGTATCAAAGTAGATACCCAACAGGGTGCACCACGAGAAGGTGAGGATTGGACATTAGGTCAGAAGCCCTGGTCGGTTCTCCGCATTCCTTTAAAGGCTATGTGGAGGTCTCCTCTCAGTTATACAGCTTTGACCCTTAAGCACCCCTATTTTACTATTACGTAATTATAATAGGACAAGCAAAAAAAGACGCTTATATGAGTTTTTAAGATTGTTTATTTTATAGTTACAGTGTTTATTGTATGTATAATATAGTATATATTATTATATTACTATTACTACTACTATTACTATCACTAGTAATATCACTGGTATTACTACCAGCGCTGCTCAACTCTTCAACATAGAGAAGTTTAGTTCGTGAATGAATAACGATTGAATTATAATATGTATGTTGATGAATTTTAGAACATTAACGCTCACTTATATGTTGATGCGCAAAAATGAGACTGGGATCGAATACTTGTAAGTATCAGTAAATAAGAACCATGCACGTGTTGCAATCTCGCTCCCAGTGCGCCAGCTGACAGGAACCACCAACATCTGTTTATTGGTAAATACGTCATTTTGGCCTACTTGATTGGCCTCAGTAACTATTTTCATGACCTTACTCCATCTTACAGGTCCTATTCATGGACCTGTAAGATGGAGGTACTGATCCCACGATTTACTCTTAATTGCATTGTCATTACCTCCATGTCTTATGTCATAGAGGTAATCCAAGTTAACCGAATTAAATATTACCCATACAATGATATCTTATATTTTTCTGTCGACCCCCAATCGACCCCTGAGCCCAAATTGACCCCTAACAATGTCATATCGCCCCTTTGGCGACCACTGCTCTAGATGATGACCTTGATTTGAAGGTCAAAATATTGGGTGATTATTTCAGTTTATATTAAACTGAATTATTACTATAACACAGTAGTCGTCTCCAAAATGTATTAAAATATGAGCAGGTGTATATATCAAGTGTAGTGGTAAAGGTGTTGGAGAGGCTGGTTACAGACAGAATATAAATCCAGATATTGATGAGAATGAAAATCTTTCAAGAGAATAGCATGGGTTTATTAAGGAGAGGTCATGCCTTAGTAACTGGGTTACATGTTATAAAAGGGTGACTAGTGTAGTGGAGGAGATACTTATATCATGATTTATCTGAATTTTGCTAAATTTAGAAACATTACCTCATCAGAGGAGGGTAATCCTTATCTTGACGTGGAGATTACCAAAACATGTGGAATTTTCATTTAAGAAGGGATATATGAGGAATTACAGAGCAGGTGACTATGATAAGCTGAAGAGGCAGCTAAAGCAGTGACAGCATAAGAATCTGGAGGAGAAAGCAATGCATGCCAATGAGCAAGGATTGTTTGAAGGAAGCGGTATCAGATTGCATAACTAGGACAAGAAGGAGCTAGATAAATGAGTAGTCATTAAAAGACTTCAAAAAAAAGAAAACATTCTGGAAGGTATATAAGGAAAAGATGATCAGCAAGCGCATGAGCAGTACAAGGTACAGGCAAGAAAGGTCACTAGCATGATAAGGAAGGCAAAACTATCTCATAATCAGATTATGAGAGGAAACAAGTCAAGCAGGCTAAAAATAATTCCAGAGTTCTTTCTTCCACTGCATGGTGAGTAAAAGAAAGAACAACTAATGAAAGCTAACTTTAGCAACTGCTGATGGTAGAGAGTAATAGAAGCCTATGAAGAGCTGAGTTACTGAGTGACTATTTTGCAAGGACATATTATGCAGGTGGAGATATTGCAATGCCAGATGTGCAATGTAAGAACTGAGATAAATGAGTTGGGATATTGCAAAACCTAATGCTAGTATGGCAGAATTAGATGAGATATCAGGCGATATACCCCCCTCCCCGAGCACTACTTCATTCGCCTTGTGTTTACAGCCAACGTGATTCCCAAAAGTTATAGGATATTTGTGACCGCTATTTGTGATCACTAATTCATAAGTAGTATAGAAATAGAAGACATGACACAACATAAATAAAAAAATGAATTTTAATTAGGAAAAGATTTTTGGAAAATTTTCTAGTATTTTTTTTCCTTTTTGGGGGGGGGGGGTTTCAGGGGCCCCTTTCCCCCCTCTGGGTGTGCCAATGTTCACAGCTCTGTTCAGGTGAAAGCGAGCCTCATCTCATCAAATGTCAGTCGATTTTCAAGACCTATGGACACAACTTCTGTGTCAGGGTTATCTTGAATGGGTATAAATGCAGAATCTTCCATAGAATTTACCAAATAGTTGTGTAAGTTCCATCCAATGTCATGATACAGCATATGCAATGCAGGAACCAAAGCTGATATTCATGGACCTGCTCCACAACAGCAATAGTAACTTCATTCACTTGTTGTGAACTGATTGGTTTGCGACCTCTGCTAGTTCTAATTCCCAATGATGCAATTTCTTCAAAGCAACTAATCATTTGTCACAGAGTGATGGAGCTAGTAGATCTTGTTGAGATTTCTTCGGATGACAAAACTCAGAGTGCGGCAACAGCATTGCAATTGTTTAGGTAGGACAGCTTCACGAGAAAGCACATGTTGGAAAGGTTAGTGTCATCACTGTGGATGGTATTATTATTATTATTATGTGACACCTCCAGGGAATCCAAAGACTCATTGAGGGAGGGCACCTACTCTACAACTCTCCATCTCCACCACTCAATCGACCAACTACAATGAACCATATCTACCTTCATCATCTACACCAGGGGTGTCAAACTAGTGGCCTGCAAAGCAATTTCTTGTGGCCAGTAACACCTCAAGGAAAGATACAAAAAAAAAGGATTGTTGCTTTTTATAATAAAACAGAAATATCAATTTAAACATTCGATTTATTCGTTTTCTTACAACATTTATAGTTACAATATGGATGCAACAACCTGCTATAATATAATTGCAATAATAAAAATTTATATCGCAATTTCAATGCTAGATCTGATCCTTATCAATTGTAAACTATATTTATGCCTTCATTGTTAATTTATAGCATGCTGAAAAAATTGAATTCTATTGGCTAGCAGCTGTTCATGTGATGCACAGCATACACGCCCATGTGATTCCAGACTACACGAGTTTATAATTGCCTGCTACAGTCAATCAGTGATCTCTGAAGCACATGTCAGTGTGCTAAACACAAACAAATTTAGTTTTAATAATGTAAGTAATTATATAAATACATTTTTATAAAAAATGTTATTAATAATATATTTATTCTCCCAAACAATGTCACTTTCTAAGACAACAAGAAAAAGAAAAATTGCTGATGAGGAGAGAAAATTTCAAAATATAATTATAGAATATAGTGGGGTACTTAAGGGTCAAAGCTGTATAACTGAGAGGAGACCTCCACATAGCCATTAAAGGAATGTGGAGAACCGACCAGGGCTTCTGACCTAATGTCCAATCCTCACCTTCTCATGGTGCACCCTGTTAGGTATCTACCTGGATACTGTAGGAACGAGGATGGGCTGGCAATTTGGGATTTAGCCAACCAAATTGTATTCTTATTGGCTTAAACGAAATTACAAAATGATGGTACAACATGACAAAATTTCATGCCGGCTGGGGCATCGCCCAGTTAAACAAGGCCCCCCCGTTGTTTTTGCCAGGGAAAGAGGACGAACAGCGAAAAGTCAGCTACTGGAACAAATCTGAAAGCACACCCCAACTCAACATCACCAGAGTTAAAGATCAGTACTATCAACATAAGAAGCCTGAATGGCAAAGAAATGGAGCTAGCTGAGGAAGTAGATAAGTACGATCGACGTAATAGGGGTGACTGAAACAAAAAAGACAAAAACTGGTGAGATCTTTCTGAACAATAAATACAAAATGTTATATTCAGGAAATGACAATCAAGGAAAAGAAGGAGTAGCCATAGTATTCAACACAATATACGAGACTAATCTTCTTGAATGGCAGGCAGTCTCAAGTAGAGTGATGTGGGCAAATATCAGAATGGGGAATTGGACAATGAGACTTATTTGTGCCTATGGTCTCACAGAAGGTTCTACTAAGGTAGAAGTGGAGGAATTTTTTGATGCTTTAGAAAAAGCAACTGACACAATGAAAAAGGAAAAGTTGGTCCTTGTTGGGGATCTAAATAGCAGAGTAGGAAATGATTGTCAGACATACAAATATATTTTTGGGAAAATTTAGAGAAAAGAGCAAAGCCAATAATAATGGCAAATACCTTTTGGATTTCTGCTCAGATCATGGACTGGTTATTACTAACACCATGTTCCAACATAAAAATGTGCACAAATTCACATGGAGAGAAGAGGCAAGGAATAAGAAAAGTCTCATTGACTATGTTATTGTTGATAGTGATGTTTTCTCCCAGGTGCAGGACACCAGAGTGTACAGAGGATTTGAAATTGGAAGCGACCACTATTTAATCTTGAGCAGGATAAAATTTAATTTAACATTGAAAAGAATAACATGTAAGAAAGTTTTAAAGCAAATAAAAGTTGAGCAGCTCTCAGATGTGAATTGTAGACTAAAATACACAAAGATTATTGAAGAAAAAATGAAAGAGTTTGAGAACAGGAATCAAACCTTGGAGATTCAGTGGCAAACTCTGAAGGAAACATTGATTGATTCTGCCAGAGAGGCATGTGGTGAGGTTGTCTGCAAGGATAAAAAAATCAGAACTCCCTGGTGGACAAAGGAAGTTAAAGAGGCAGTGAAGGAAAAGAAGAAAGCATACCAAAAGTTCCTGGCAAATAAGCCAGCTTGTGCTCTTAGAGAATACAGAGACAAATGTAAGAAAGCTAAACACTATGTAAAACTAGCTAAACAAAAGTCATGGGAGAACTTTCGCAAGAACATAGAAAATAAATATCAAGAAGGTGGCAAAATATTCTGAAGGTTGTTGAAGAAGCTTAGAAATGGAGCAAAGAGTGCTGTAAAAGGAGTTAGAGATGATAAAGGTTACATGAAAACAGGAGAAAAAGATATCCTTGAAGTATGGAGTAATTACTTCGAAAAATTGCTAAATGAAACAAGCAGTGATAGCACAGTGGTGTTATGATATTCGACCAGAAATGCTGAAATATGGTGGTATAAAAGTCTTACAGTAGCTGCACTGCATAGGTCAGAAAGCCTGGACAGAGGGATGAATTCCCGATGATTGGAGTAGAGTTCTAATAGTACCCATATATAAAGAGGGAAATAAAACTGAATGTGAGAATTACAGAGGTATTTACCTACTGAGTGTTCCTGGGAAGATCTATGCAAGCATACTTGAGAAACGGTTGAGAAGAATTGTGGAAGAAAAGCTTGTTGAAGAATAAGCTGGATTCAAGCCGAATAGAGGCTGTCAGGATCAGATCTTCACTTTACGACAAATAGTTGAGAAAGCATGGGAATATAACAAAGATCTGTATTTAAGTTTCGTCGATCTGGAAAAAGCATATGACAAGGTGCCAAGAGAGAAGCTATTCAATACGCTACAGTTATATGGTGTCAATGGGGCATTATATCAAGCAATACTTAGTCTGTATTTGAGTTGTAAGTCGGCAGTTAGAATTGAAGGAAGTACAGGAAGATGGTTTAATGTTAAATATGGTGTGAGACAAGGATGTACATTATACCCTCTGTTATTCATTATCTATATGGATCACATTATGAAGGAAAGTGGTATTAAACATGATATCAGAATTGGAGATGTTAATTTCAGCTCTTTGCTTTATGCAGACGATGTTATACTTCTAAATAAATCCGCTACAAGTTTGCAAGAGTCTCTGACAAAATTGAATAACTGTTGTAATAGATATGGTATGAAGGTGAGCATTAAAAAGACAAAGACAATGAAAATAGGTAGAATTGTTGAAAATGTCAACTGTGTTGTGAACGGGGAACCTGTGGGACAAGTAAAACATTTCAGCTACTTAGGCAAGATTTTTAGTGAAGATGGTAAATTAAATATGGAAATAGATAACAGAATCAACAAAACTGGTATGGTAGGAAGTCAATTGAATAAATTCATATGGAATAAGAGAGAAATTAGTCGGAACACTAAATTAGCTGTATACAAGACAGTGTTCAAACCAGTTTTAACTTATGGATCTGAGAGCTGGGTCAGAAGTAAAACACTTGACCAAAGACTAGAGACCGCAGATATGAGAGTCCTGAGAAAGATTAGAGGCATGAACAGATGGCATCAATGGCAATATCATATTAAAAACGAGGATATTAGAAAAGAACTTGACATTGTCGGCATCCAGGAATGCATTAGCAGAGCTAATCTCAGGTGGTATGGTCACTTAAACAGAATGGGCAAGGAAAGATTAGCAAAACAATTGTTCTCTGCCAGGTTGGCAGGAAAACGACCCAGAGGAAGACCAAGATATAGGTGGATTGATACGGTACAGTGTGCCTTAGACGATAGAAATATAAGATCTGATAATGATAATATTGGAGTCTTGACAAGTGACAGACTGATTTGGAGGAAAATTGTAGATAGGAAGTTAGTAATGATGTAAATTTTTTATGTGTTGTACTATCATATCCTGTACACCCCCCTTGAGGGTACATGTCAGGAATTTGATGATGATGATGAAAGAATATAATATAAAAAGACGCTACAATAAAATTCACAAAGAACAATGGTCATACTTTGAGGGCAAACTGAGAGAAGAAAAATTAAAAAGTATGAAGAATTCACTTCAAAGTTAACAACAAGTATTTTCAGAAATTATGAAGACAATGAATCAAAATGACAGATAATCTACATGACCAGTTGCAAGAAATATCCGCAAATGTACAGTGCTTTTCAATTACAACTGACGAAAGTTTCGATATTCACGATGTGGCTCAAGTTGCTCTTTTTCTGGAGGCTTGCGACGACAATATGAATATTACTGAAGAGTTCTTGGAAATGATTCTCATCCATGGAGCCACTACAGGTGAAGACATTTATGAATCCGTGTGGAGCATTTTGGAAAAATACCAACTTCCTCTGAATAGACTCATAGGCGTGACAACTGATGGTGCTCCAGCAATGACAGGCAAAAATAAAGGTTTTGTACCAAGACTTGCAGTGAACTTAAAGGAAATGTATCTAGACATTCCAAAACTGCAATCTTTCCACTGCATTATTCATCAGCAGGTCCTGTGCTCCAAAGTATTGGAAATGAGCAGCGTACTCAAGCCTGTGACAAATACTGTGAACTTTATCTGATCCAGAGGCCTCAATCACCACCAGTTTGCACAATATCTTAGACTTGCAGAGTGAATTCGAAGAGCTACCTTATTACACAGATTCGTTGGTTATCTTGTCATAAGGTTCTAAAAAGCTTTTTTCTACTTTTAGAGGAGAAATTGTTCTTAGAAATGAAAAATCATGATGTTAAATTTCTTAATGATCAGACATGGGTACAAGATCTAGCATTTTTAGTTGATATTACAGGATATTGGAATGATTTAAATGTCAAACTTCAGGGGAAAGATCAGTTAACAAACATGTATGATGCATTGGCAAGTTTTAGATGTAAATTGTTTTTGTTTCAAAATCATTTAAAAGAGAATATTATAAATTACTTTCCTTTGCATAAACAGTTGAACAATAAGAATCAAAGTTTTACTTTTTCTCAATATTGTCCCAAACTAGAGAAGGTTAAAGAAGAATTTGATAGGCGATTTAAAGATTTTAAGGAGCAAGAAGTAGTTTTTTTCACTTTTTACAGGCCCTTTTTCCCTTTAATTTCCTATTTGTATTTAAATGGAACATATTGAAACATATATTGAAACATAATGGAACATATTTGTATTTAAATGGAACATATTGATTTCCAAAATGATTCCATTCTAAAAGAGAAATACCAAGAAGTTGGTGTTCCAAAAATATACACTTATTTAGGTCAAAAATATCCGAAAATAAAAAAGTTTGCAGGAAACATTCTGTGTTATTTTGGAAGCACCTATTTATGTGAAGCACAATTATTCTCATGTATGAAAGGTAACAAAACAGCCGACAAATCAAGACTAACCGATGTCAATCTTTCTACCATAATGAAGGTTGTATGCTCTCAATCTTTGAGTCCAAATTTTGACAAGCTGGTTAACAATAAAAATGTTGTCAAGTGTCAGGAAAAAAATAAAATACTATAATTAAATTACTTAAAATTACTATAATTATATTATGCAAGTATATACGTGTATTTTTTTACCCCAAAATATTATCAACGACATTTAAAAAATTCCCAAAATATAGACATTTCATCCCCAAAAGAGAAGTATTTTATTTCAACACAAACCCAAAAAATTTCAAACTAACAGGAGACTGTAAATTTTTGTGATGGTTATTAATGAGACTATACTTTATAGACTGTATAAATATTTGATTTGTTCAAATAAAATTTAATTTCGGTTTAATTTGGTTTAAATGCTATATATTGTAAGTATTAATATAATAAAAAATATCCTTTATTTTTTTGAGTTGTCATAATCATTATACTATTATTTTGCATGTCTTGTAATGACTTAGAATAAATAAAATTTTCATTTTTAATTTTCCAGTTTATTTATATTCATTCCTTCACTTCCCTTCAATTCTAATTAGTGCAGCTTTTTTTAGTCGAAAATTTTTTTGTGGCCCACTTAAGATGCATTTTTATGGCAAATGGCTTGCGGTCCAATTGAGTTTGACACTCCTGATCTACACCAATGCCATTTACTGCTGAAAACAACCACCACCACCACTAGTATTTTCACAGACAATCACAAACATCCATGCCCACAGTGGGATTCAAACCTGCAGCCTTTTGGCTGGAGAGTCGATATGCTAACCACTTGGCCAACCAGGCTGGCAACAGCCAGAATGAAGAGAAAAATCCCATGTTCATCTTTTTAAATGTTCCTGGTACTTGCCAAGTTGTGTGATATGCAAATCCCATGCATTTGGTGTTTACAATGCCCCTGGTGGTGAATTATTATTATTATTCTTAAGGGAGACCTCCAGGGACTCATCAAGGGAGACAACATACTGCACGCAACAGCTGTCATACTTATTCTTGAATTAATTCACACTGCTTGTACTCACAACATCCAATGGCAATCCATTCCAATTACACAACCACCCTATGAGAGAAAAAAAATCTAGCCCTCACCCCCCCCCCCTTCTTAGCAGCCTTCATTCTCAGCTTCCAAGGATGCCCTCTTTGTCCTTTCCCCAACCTCCACAAATTGAAAAATTCCATCCATTGAAATCCTGTATGACCTTTTCAGAAGTTTGTAAGTCTCAATCATATCACCCTTCTTTCTCCTGTTTGCTAGTGTCTGCAGTCAACAAATTCTCAATCTGTCTTCATAATCCTGATATCATTTTTAACACTCTCCTTTCACTCTCTCCAATATATCAGAATCACAACTGAAAGCAGGGACCTGACCTGCACACAGTAGTCCAAGTGAGGCCTTATCAAGGCCTTGTAAAGAGGCAAAATGACATCCTTATCTTTATATGTGAGCATTTGTTTCAGCATTGCAATTATCTTTTGAGTTGTATTTTCAATCTTTGCTACATGGCCTCTGAACGTCATCTTCCTATCTACTAACACTTCAAGATTCCTAGCCTCATCAGTTTCTTCAAGCATAATCCCACAAATATAATATGACACTGGATATCTAATCACGCTAAAGTGAATGACTTTACATTTACTGACATCCATTTTCCCATGCCAACAATTCCAGCCTATTCAAATTATTCTGTAAGTACTGCATATCAGCAACATTCCTGATTACCCTACCTATCTTTGCATCATCAACAAATAGCTGTATGTTGCTTGTCAAATCCATCCCATTATCATTAACGTACAGATTGAATAACAGTGGACCAAGCACTGATCCTTGTAATATACCACTGGTTATTTTATTTTATTAGACCTCGAATAGAGGAAAAAGTCAACTGCCCAGTCAAGGGGTTCCTTCAAGCCTACCTTAGTATAGGCTACAAGATTTTTTTTTTTTTTAAATTAATTTTTTACTGGTTATGGGCAGTACTACCCTTACATCATGTCCAGTCATCTTTCATCCAGACTTGATATAGGCCTTTATACAAGTATTATCATTGTAGTCATTCTCTGGTGGCAATGCCATGCCACCAGTGTACTCTGTAGGGGCCCTCAAGGAAAGAACTTTTACATCCTCCTGCATAAGCCCAAGCTCAAGTCTTATAGCTATCTGCGCTCCATACTGTTAAATTGTGAATGAAGATATTTTATGTTTTAATACTTCATTCACATTTAACATAATCCACCATGTCATAAGCAAGACTTGTAAATATTACTTGTTGTTAGTCTCTTGCTTGTAATATATTATTCATATAAATGCTTTGAGTTTTGTTTGTTACTAATTAATTATTTAATCTTAGAATATGTAATAATAATGAAAAGACTCTATATAAACATGTCATTCATTTTATTTAGTTTATTCTGTAAAATTTATTATAAGAAACTGTGTGTATGTAAATTTAAATGTATATTATAAGAATTGTGATATATCTTTTTTATATCTGTATGTAAGAGTGATTTTATGTAATTCTTTTGATTGGATTTGATTGGCTGCTGAAGGAGAAACGAAGTTTGTTTTAGTTAGCTCATGCGGAGATCGTGAGCTACTGTGTATAAACAGAGAAGCCAGTGGATATAAGCTGAACTGGTTAGAACCGGATTTTGGTGGGAAGAAGGAATGTAGTTGATTGGAAAACGAAAGTAAGTAGGGGAGAAGCTTCAGAGAGAGTATACAGACCGGTTGTGTGTAACAAAAGGGAAAGGGATATATATACCGTAAATCGACTATGAAAGGACCGGGAATTAATAGGCATCATGAATTACTTGTATGGGAGTTCTGATACTACTACAATATTTTCCATGTGGTTTGTGGAAGAATAGTGCAGAACCGAAGTTAACATATAGAAGAAAATAAGGAATTAGTAGATAACTGAAACCTAGTGCATCAAGACTTGTATATTTCTGTGTCTATATTTCAGTTATTATAGTGGAAGATTTCTTTAGAACTGTGTAGCCATAAAGTAAAAGTCTGCAAGAATTTCAAATGTGCCTTTGCGAATTCGATGTGTAGAAGCAGTAACCCAGTAAGAGTTGTCCGTTCTGTAACCTGTGAAGCTATAACTGTTAACTCTGTTGGATATATTTTAACCTTAGCTGTGGTGTTATGTCGATTGATGGTCGAATGTTAGATGTACTGAAGTACTTTCCCCTCGAAAAAATAAGTGTCATGTTGTTCTATTAAATGTTAGCTGACTGAGAAAGAATAAAGTGTAGCCTGTCATAAGATTAATTATTGTGACATCTGGAAGGTCGACCTTTTAAGAACTATTTTCAACTTGATTGACTGAACATAAAAAACTGATAAATAAATGTTTGATAATTTATTGATTGTAATTATTCTGAATACTTTAAACCGAGCTAATATATTTATGATATGGTTTATCCAATTGGTTAGAGTGAAATATGTCAGAGAAATACTAATGCTTTGTGAATTAACAATTGTTAACATTAGTCATGATCCTCAAACCTAATTGAGAAATTATTAATGTATGAATGTGAATTCTTATAATATTTTAATTGGATAACTTTTTGCAGATAGTTATACTTAAATGTATATATTGTACTTTTCCACATTAAATGTTTTCTTTTGTTGAGTTAAACTTGGTGTTTGCCTGATTTTCTTTCATTGCACCGCTCATAAAATTATTCGGACCTTTGCGGAAGCCTTAAATACCAGTAATGGCCTCGGCCTGAAGATAAAGTGATAAAATAAGTATAGTTGATGATTGATTCCTCTATATTGTTTAGACTAATCTGAATATAGGGTGGTGCAGTATAATATAAATTTCTTTATATTCAGATGAGCATCAATCAACAACTAACAAAGTAAAACGGAATTTATAGAGGTAAAGATAAGATTAACAAACCAACAAAAATGGAACAGTCAGCTTGGTGAGTCGTTCCAACAATATGCCATGTAAAGAGATGGTGGCACTGGTAAACCTCGGAGTTGCCCCATGCTCCTCCCATATCTTACTAACTAGATCTTGGTTATTCTTATAATAGTTTACCTAATTATTATGGCTATAGGCTAGTGGGCACCGTGTTCCCACCACCTGGGCATCAACTACCCAAACGTCACCATCTCTTTTAATCACTAAGTATGGCTTACGCAAACCCACGTAGGTCCTATAATGTGGTTCCACCACGGCCTTCCGACCTTTGTTCTTAAAGCGGTTGTTCAGAATGGAGACCACGGTGTCATGCCTCAACAAGCAGACCCAATGGGTGCAGAAGCAACACTGAGCTATTTGAGACAATGTCTCACTGTAGTGGCAGCCAGCCCTACAGAATGAGTCGTCACTACCCCATTGAGCTGTGCAGGCTGGAGTGGGCAGGGCATTGATCCTCGTCCTGATAAGGTCAACATACTCAAACCCAGGGAGGAGACTGGTGCCATCCCTTACCCAATCATACTAGGGGAAGCACCGGATATGACTCTTTTAAAGGAGCACCATCTACAGAACAGTGCAGCAGAGATGCCCATCTCTTGTGTTCTGCAGGTCTGACTCAATTAAGGTACCTTGATAATGGGACCAGCCTTTAGCCTGCCTAAAGTCTTCTTGTATTAATGGGCTATAGAAAACCTCTCTGCAGATAGGGGAAGATGACAGTTCTAACTTCGTGATTCTGAGGCGTGGGATCAGCCATCTAAGTGATGAAACCTTGAGCCCACTGTCCTTCACCCTCGCGTGGAAACATGCAGTAGGGGGTGTCAGGTAGCAGTCGGAGCATCATCATCTCACAGCTGAATGGACAGCCCTGTCTATTTGGGACAGTACCAAAATATATGTCCTACCAAGCACCAACTTGTGATAAAAGCAAGGTAGGAGATAGTGGGAAAGGAGAAACAGTCTTTGCTGGGGCTTAAGAGGAGCGTTCCTCAAAGAAGTGATCCCAGCTTCTAGGATAGAAGGGACAGAAGACCTTCCCTTTGGAGTGAACATGATATCAATGTATCTCCACTCTTCCAGGATGATCAAAGCATGCAACGGCCTCCTGTGCAGGGAAAATTCTACAGTCTCAACCTTAAGCTTCTTGTCACGACCAGAGGGGACAAGAGCTAAAGAGCAGGACTTCTTTACATTAATAAAAAAAATTAATAAAAACTACACTGTCAACACCTTTCTGAATGTGAGCCCTAACTAATTTTTCCAAAATCATCACCACCACTCCTGAAGTACTAATTGGTCAATAGTTGGATCCATCAGTCTTTGCACCACCCCTGTACAATGGAATTACCATAAATTCCTTCCATTCCTGCAGAATCTTCCCTGTTCCGAGACCATATTAAACAGTCTGGTCAAAGGAATAGCCAGTTCAGCTGAACACTCTTTTAGCACAAATGCTGATATCCCATCAGTTCCTATTGCTGAATTTTTATTCAGTTTGTGCAACAGCTCTAATACCTCCTCCTCATACACCTGAGCTTCTTCATTTAGTGAAGAAGTAAGCTCAATGTCATATACACCAGGCTGATAGCTTTTAACCAAATCTGCACTCGTTAGATGAACAACCTCTTTTGCATGTAGAGCCGGTTTCTTTTCATACTCAGACTTTGCTGTCCACACAACAGTTGTGACTATTCTAGCCTGCTGCTTATAATTTTCATAATGTATATCATTCTTATTATTAGTATTATTTGTCACCTCCAGGAAGTCCAAAGATTCATTGAGGGGGGGGGGGGGGGCATCCACTCTACAACTCTGCTTCCACCACTCACAATTCACCAACTGACCGTAACTACACCAACACCATCTACCGCCGACCACCACCACCACTGGTATTTCCACAGACAATCACAAACATCCAGGCCCACAGCAGACAGTATTCCTTCCACATCATCCTTTTCTTATTATCTCTTGCTTAATAAGATTACACATCCATTTGACTCCTACTTATTTATTCTTCGAACTCTTGGGACACACTCTGATATCACATCATTTAAGTAGTGTTTAAATGCTTCTCATGCACTGTCAATATTCTTCCCATCCATCAATCGATCCGATTCCACTGAACTCAGTATACTCCTCAGTTGGTCATAATTTCCTACTTTGTAGTTCAGCATGTAACCTTTTCTGAATGGAACATTCATAAACTTAGGCACTTCCCAAGTGAGTGCTGCATGATCACTGTCACCGATTGGTGACAGTGATCTTTACATCTTTAAGTTACATCTTTAACTGAAACACCCTCTGACACCATAATCAAATCTAACACTCTTTGACCTCAAGTTCCTTCTGTCACATGCTGCTTGAGGAAGTTGTCCCACAACAGTTCAATAAATGCATTTTTATTCTTCTCATGAGATTCTACTCCTACCCAATCAATATTTTGATAATTAAAGTCTCCCATTATGATTACTCTTTTCATGCTCATCTTGTCTATTTGATGATGCATTTCTTCATCACTAGCAACTGATCCAAAAGGTCTGTAGCAACACCCCACTACATAATTGATTTTGCTAGATTCCACCTCACACCAAATGGCTTCAAACTCACTGCCACATGAAATACTCTTATTTAAGACCCATGATTGTAGTACTACTACAATCATAGGTCTTAAATCTAACTGGATTCAAGACATCCAATATTATTAGCAGCACATCCCCCTCCTCTCCTATCTTCTCTATCCTTCCTAAATTTTGCAACTACTTTTTTTTTTTTCCTCAGATATCACTTCTGCATGATGCACAATGTCTTCCTGCAAGATTTTGCAGCATTTGGATCACTGGATGGCACTCCACAAAGCTTTAAACAGGGATACTTTAATTTTTGATCATACTGTATGAACATTTTTGCACCTTTTCTGAGAGAAGCAAACCACAGTCTTCAAGGATCACATGCAACGAATCCAACATGCTATGAAATACCAAGGAAGTATAACAGTACAGTTGTACAACAAAGGTACCAATGTTAAATAAAACATCACAACATCTGAACTAAACTTATTCTTAACAGGAGCTTGAAACTGCCATACACCTGAAAATGTTAATTTTTTGTAATATCTGTAATATCTGTAGTACAGATATTTTTCTAATATTTGTAATATCAAAAATTTTTATTATCAATTCTTTGAATGGTTTCAAAATATGTAGATTATTATTAGTAAAAATATATTTTTGAGTTTTAAATGGTTTCTACGTACTTTCCCCTTAAGGTCATCCAGTCCCAAATACTTTCTTCCAGCATTCACGATTGTTAGCTAAAATATATGCAATAAAAATATGTATATTTTTTATCCCAGAATATTACAAATTTAAGCATCAGTAATTTAAGCTAATTTAAAGACTTAAATAAATTTAATACAAATAAATTTAAAACAAATTTAAGCATTTGTAATTTTACAAATTTAAACAACATAACGGCTATTTGTAATTTTAACATTGGCAGTTAATCTGCATAACTACATACTGTACACTTATATAGGATTTCTTAAAATAGTGCAAGCCAAAATCTATGAAATTATATTTGGTTGGATTGACTGGAATTCTAAAATAATTTGTTTTACATTAACCAACATATACACTATTAGTTGCTATAGGGTTTGCATCAAGCCCACACCACCACATGTGGATAATGTGAAACAAGACAGAGGAATCTGTTAATATGTTTTTTTGAACAAATGGAGGTTATAGTATTGAGGGAAAACAACACTGAGGAAAACTGTTCCAAAGAACAGATATGTGGAATGATAGAGGAAGATGAGAAGTTGGTCTGACAGGTTGAAGATAGACAATGAACTAATGTTCATCAGCAGTAGTTCATGTGGTTACAGGAACTGTATTTGAACTACTGCTGATCAATTAGTTGATCAACATGCATACCATAATCAGATTATCTCTTCTGATAACATGAAGCATTTTAAGAGAGATATTTTGATGCACCATTCTACATGAGAGAATTAAGGCTAGGAAGTCAGTGTATTATGTTTGCTAATTGTGTGCTTTCCAGTTGGTTTTGCATGTTTTTCAAGATGAAAAACCTGAGTTTCCAGAAGGTAAACTTTGTACCTCTATATGAGAATGGCTAACCCACTTGCAATAGCAAATTGGAGAGGAAAGACTAAACTCCATAGTGCAGACATAATGCCCTTGAAAACACAGTATGCAGGTGGTTGAATATCACACAATATACAGCCCATGCATACCATCAAATTGGGGTTAACAGACCTAAAAATGGGTGGGGAGAGGTATTCTTGAAATAACTATGACTCATAAGGAGGTTAAACTTTGGAAGACAAAAGCACTCCTGTTAAGCACTGCTATAACCTGGAAACATGCTGAATTATGATGAAGTCTGATCAGTTTGTAGCAATCAAATCCTCTACCTACACCTTCTCTGCTGGCAGACCCATTAGTAGCCCTGAATATATTCTTCAGCTAACAGGCGTTAAATCATCAGATTAGAGAAGAAGATATCTGAAAGTGAACAACACATCTCTGTCCTGCAGCCTCAGTGGTACCTGACATAACTATGTCATAGATAAGTTTCATCACCTAGCGTAAGACTACCACTTTGCTTAAAGGAGAAGTAAATGGGCTAAATAGCATATCTGAACTTGAGAGCAAAGTCAAAATTTACTTTTTACCTGTTTTTTCCCTTTTCAAGAATACAGCTTTAAACTAGTTATTTTGCAGGTTAGCTATTCTATTCTACTGGATGCGAATGGAAGGAGTCCAGTTGTGGTATGTGTCGAGGAAACTGCTAAAGCCATGATTCGAAGATGAGTCAGGTGAAAGTTTTCATGTGCTTAGTAAGAATTCACTATTACATAGTCCACGGCGATTGCATTTTCAACTTAAACAACAATCATAAAAAGTCAAGGAAAGAGAAATAGATGTAGAAATAAATGTGGAAAAAACCTCCTAAAGCTTTTCAGCTCCAATTCACAAATTTAAATAATCTAAGATCAAATCTCATGGATATGTGTGCAGGTCAGATAATTATGCAGTACAGATTTCCTTCCTTTCTCCCACTAAGCAATACAGCATGGCTACTGACTCTCAATGTCTGACATTATAAGAATGCCAAGGAAATCCCAAAAGAACTTCTGTAGTTGAATTATTTTTTCCAGTTTTCCATATCAAAACACTTTCACTAACACATCACTGAAAGAATTCCTAAAGGTAGTATGGAAACACATTTATTTGTCTCCACTTTAATCTTTCATCCTTATCTAAGCTTTAGTTCTTGAGAAATGAGTAACTCTATTTAAGTGAAGAGCATTTTGCAATGTTCATCAAAATATCCATCTTCCTTTTCATGTGCAATTAAACTCAACATAATGAGACATGGATGCTATTTTTATTGGGAGAGAAGGTGAGGGAAGTAGTACTTTCAAGAAGGCCATAGAGAACAGGATGGGGAGAAGAAGTAGATGGGAGCAGATGAGGCAGCCAAAAAAAGTATGAGTTCAGCATGAGGTCAGAGAAGCAGTAGGTAGTGTATTTGAGGCTATGTAGTGTGAGATAAAGGTCAGTGTGACAAAATATACAGTTCATTGTTAATATAGACTAGGGATGCAAAAAAAAAAGTGAACAGTAAGCATTGGCAGACAAGTTCAATAATTGTAGAATGACTAATTTAGCTGTCACCGTTCACTCTGCTAAATTTCTCCATGTTGGAATCAATTTCCTCAAACAACCAAATTAACTTATTAACAAAGACAAATGCCTCTACCAATTTTTTCCCTTTAAACAATTTTGAGGGGGCCTTGGCTTCTTCTTCTGAAAATTTTCTTTGTTTCTAGCTCCATAAGGTCTTCATTTGAGAACTCTTCTTTCACAGCCTCCATCAAACTGCTGACAAGAACATCTTGTAGGCTTTATCTTTGTCTAGTCCTGTGAATGTACAAATATATATTTTCAGTGGCTCCTTCCATACACCATTCATACATTCTGCTGTCATCTCACTTCATGCTGCATTTGCAAGATATTACATTCCTTCTAAACATCAATGAGGTTTTACTCTCACCTTCAGTAGCAGCAACACCTAAGCAAGAGTATTTCTTAAATAACATGTCTTGAAGAAAGCAATAACATCATGGTCCATCGGTTTTAGGAGTGAGGTTGTATTTGATGAACATGTTAATGGGATGGCTGTCATAAGTACAAGAGACCACAAGTCAAGGACTTCCTGTACTTGGGGAGGGGGTGCTTAAGGTCTAATGATGGTACTTGTTTGTTTAGGTGCTATAGCAAACTTATGGCCAAGTCTAAGGATGCTGATGGTTGTATTTAGACTTGGCTGACTAGAACATAAAGAGGCCAAATTCCTCATCATTCTAATCCATAGTTATGTCCTCACAATTCTAGTAATGCAATCCATTAACTTTTGATCTCAATCTACCATAATAACCAGCCTCTCATTTCCTCCCTCTATCAAAATTAAATTTCCAAATCAAATGTATATTTGGTATTCCATAGTTGTCTAAAAATTAAAAACACTTCGTACATTTTGCAACACTGAACTGGTGGATTCATTCACCTACCCATTCACAATCGATCAAATCCTTCAGTAAGGTTGCAACATGTGCTCTATTCCTCATAGTTCTTCCTGACTTTGCATCATTTGCAAACAGCAGCATATTTCCATTTAAACTTCTTCCAATATCACTAACATACAAGTTAAAGAATAATGGTTCCAAAACAGATTCTCTTGCAACACACCACTTGTGACTTTCCTCTTTCAGGATACTGCTCCTCCATACACAGCTTGTCTGATACCTACCAGACAGACAATCACCTAGCCAGTATAACCACATATTTTTAGGGAATGTGCAAAAGAGCTGATGGCTTGACCTGATTCTGTGATGTCTTTCAGTGAAAAAGGTCTCTACAGAGATGGAAAAAAACAAAATAGTGTCACTGCATAAAAATGGTCTAGGACAGATGTTTTCAATTATAGATCAATCTGTATATCTGTAGCTATAATTAAGGTATTGGAGAGATTAGTTAGGAACAGAATCGATATTTCTATCGATGCGAAAACTGCATCAACAGAAATATGAATCTCTATGAGGATCAGCATGGATTAGCTTGTCTTGCTTTAGCAATCCACTCATTTTATGATAAAAGTGACAAACATGCTGGATAAGGGAGATTCAAATACTGTGATATTCTTGAACATTGCAAATGCATTTGATAATACTGCCACATGACAAGTTGCAAATTAGCTGGAGGAAATGGAGATGGATAATAAATTGGTCACATGGACAGGAATAACTTTCTGGAGAATAATAAGTTGTTTATGAGGGACAGTATTTCATAAAAGGATGGCAACTGGTGGTGTGCTACAAGGCTTGATTTTATGTCCTTACTGTTTGTTATTTGTTAATGATATTATATGTGAAATGACGTGAAATATTCAGCTGTGTTTACTGATGATGCAAAGTTAAAGAGAGTTATAAGCAGTGATGCTGATCTTAACTCTTTTCAGAAAGATTTAAAAAAAAAAAAAAACTTTTAGTTTAGATGAATGAGTGGAGTCACAGTTTTAAAGCAAATAAGGGACAGGTGTTTGCACTTTGATACTGTATTGGAAATGTGTTTCACAACATGGATGAGATTCATGACTTCGGATATGATGGCCCACAGGGGCCTAAAGTTCAGAGGGCATGTTGTAAAGGTTGCAAAAGCTACTACTTCTCTCCATAATCAACATCAGCCAATAAAAGGTAAACTACAGTCTAGTGAATAGGCAAGAAAAGAGATATATGGTTTTATAAGTTAATATGGAGATTAGATTTAATTTGATTAATACAGAAGGGATTATACATACAAAGAGGGAAAGGGGAAGAATAAGAGGTCATCCCTGAAACTTGTACACAGGTGTGGTGAAATGCGGGGTGAGAAATAGATATTAAATAGAAATAGATATTAAATAGAAATAGAAATAGATAGAGAAAGAGATTAAGCATGCAATAAGAGATTAAGCATGCAATACAGAGAAAAAGGGCATTGTGGAGGCAGCATAAGAGAAGTGGAAGTAACCAATTTCATGAGTTCTACAAAGACCAGGCAAGGAGAGTGACTTGGTTGGTGAGAGTAGCTAAAGGGAGGTATGAACAGCAGTTAGCTAATGAAGCTAAAAAGAATCCTAGGGAGTTCTTTCGATATGTAGCCAGCAAAAGAAAGAATGATTATGGAAGGATGACATTGATTGGAGGAAATGGTATAAAGACAGCTGTTGCAGAATGTGTGGTGGAGATACTTAATGAGCAGTTCATAAAGATCTTTCAATCTTGTGAATGTGACTTCATGGAGAGATTAAGAGCAGTTGATGATGGGGAGGAGAGACTGACTGTAAGTGAGCAAGAGGTGTTTGGGGAGTTGAGTAAACTAGATGTAAATAAGGCTGTGGGACTTGATAATATATCACCACGTATTCTGAAGGAATGTGCCAGAGAGTTGACACCTGCCTTGACATATTTTTTTAATACGAGTCTTGCACTTGGTCAAGTCCCTAAAGAGTAGAAGGAGGGCAAGATTGTGCCACTTCATAAAGGAGGTGATCGAACTCAAGCATCAAACTATAGGCCTATCTGTGTGTCGGGTGTTGTGGTTAAGTTGTTGCAGAAGCTTGTGAGAGCTAGAATCCAGAGTTGGGTTGACAACAATGGTATAATCTTTGATGGACAGCATGGATTTGCTAAAGGGAGGTCGTGTTTTAGTAATCTACTTACTTATTACAATAAAGTGACTGCTTCCTTGGATAGAGGAGAAGGATACACAGTAATATACTTGGATTTCGCAAAAGCTTTTGATAGAGTGCCTCATGATAAGTTGACAGTCAAACTAGAGCAGATGGGGTTGGATATTAGATTAGTGCATTGGATTGGAGACTGGCTATCTGATAGGTATCAACAAGTTGTGTATGGGGGTGCAATATCCAGGAAAAGGAAAGTCACTAGTGGAGTGCCTCAGGGATCTGTTTTAGGGCCATTACTATTTAACTTGTATATTAATGATATTGGCGAAGATTTGGATGGAGATATTCAGTTGTTTGCAGATGATGCAAAGTTGGGAAGAACCATAAAGAGTAGTGAAGATGTTGTGGCCTTGCAAGAAGACTTGAATAAATTGAGTGATTGGGCAAGCAAATGGGGGTGTGAGTTCAATGTTGCAAAATGTAAGGTTTTAAAATTTGGAAAACAAAGATGGGATGCAGAATTTATGCTTGGTAAGAATATATTGTTGGAAGTAGAGGAAATAAGAGATCTGGGAGTGATAGTGGATAAAGATCTAAAATTTAGGGGTCACATCGCCAAAATTGTGAAGACAACACAAAGACTTCTGGGAATGATGAGGAGGACACTGACGTGTAGAAGTAGGGAGATTCTTGTTCCATTGTATAAGGCTTTGATTAGGCCACACATGGACTATTGTGCCCAGATTTGGTCACCTGGTTTTCAGAAGGATGAGGAGATGTTGGAAAGGGTCCAAAGGCGACTGACTAAGGTAGTTTCTGACCTCTGGAATGTCGAGTATGAGGAAAGATTGAAAAGATGTAATTTGCAGAGACTAGTGGAGAGAAGGAAGAGGGGAGATATGATAGAGACCTACAAGTTGGTAAGGGGTTGCTATAGGATCAATGGTGGAGAAGTTCTACAGCGAATAGTGGGAGATCAGGGGAGAACCAGAGGTCATCCCTGGAAACTGTATAAAGAGGGTGTGAGTAGGGGAGTGAGAGGCAGGTTTTTTTCGTGCAGAGTTGTGAATGATTGGAATGCCTTGCCTGAGAGTGTGGTGTCTGCAAGGAGTTTGAATGTGTTTAAGACCCGGTATGATGAGATGTGTGTGAGATAAAAGGACCTCCTAGATGAGTCTTTGACTCCATGAGGTCTTGTTTAATAATAATAATAATAATATATTTTATATAGAGAATGGCAGATGAGTGGAAAGCATTTTCAGACTATATTATGAATACTTAGATTGTAAATGAGTTTAAGTTCAGCATGCTACTTGCTAAATGAGACCTCCCATTATGGGTCTATTTGACTCAATGTAGGTTTGTTACAATGTTGGAATCTATGATTACAGATTTTTTAAATTATTATTTACAGTGTTCTAATTTATATGTGAATAGTTAGAAACCAAAAATCACAAAAATGCTTTCCACATTATTATTACCCTGTTAATTTTTGATAAAAAGTATTAACTAGCATTTTTTTAAACTCTATCCATACAAAAAATAGTTTTGTGTTAAATTATAGTAGATACTTGACTGCAAACATTTATTCTTTAATTTGTTCTTTTACTGTCACCTACATATGTGGTAGATAAATTACTCACAGTAGTTCCTTGAACGATTCCCTGTGGTCCAATATAACAATACGACCCAGCAGTCATCTGTCCATACCTAAAAGCAAACATATACTTTAGCTAATTGGTAAAACTGCATATTCAGTTTAACATAAATAGTTTGTTGAAATTGCACCCAATGTAAGGCTATGAGAGCAGTGTATTATGTTTGTTAATGCGGATACCCAATTTGCCTGTTTCGAAGAATGAAAAAACTCAACTTCCAGAGGGGGAAAAAATACCTGCAACTCCATATGAGATAGCTAACTCATCTTCAGTTTGAAAAAGTCCTTATAAAGGTTCCTTGAATCATTAGATAGGTTTCAAGTTCAAATCTTTCCAACTAAAGATCAAATTTGAATATTCTCATGACTGCAGAGGTCATGAGGAATGTCTTCATGACCTCTGCACTACAGAGCTTAACACATAGAGACTAAACTGAATTCATAAAAGTCTGTAATGCAGTCATGAAGATATTCAATGTGAAAAAAAAAAGGAGTAAATTAGCAGTGATTTGACAGAAGGGGGTCAGAAGAAACTGATCCCATTAGACTTTTTAACACACTAAAATATTGAGATCTTACATTAGAAAAATATAACTAGTTATTATCAATAAGTCCGCGCGGTTAGCCTAGTGGCTTTGCGCTTCGCAACCATATGCCTGGGGAAGGAGTGTCCTAGGTTCGATTCCCGTCGGAGACGTGAGGAGCTGAAGGATCTTCCTCAGCCATAGCCAAGTTAGCCGGTCTTGGGCGCGGGCAGTAGGGTTTTTTTCCGCCAGTTTATCTGGTATTTTTCATCCCGCAAGCAGGCAAACCGGACCATTGAACACACAGGGATACAGTCAAGAATACCTTGAGGCATAGGAGTGACCATTCTATCCTCGTATTTCGGTTACGAAATCCAAGCATGCTTAGAAGGTTGTGGGCCTTAAAGGCCTGTTAAAGCCATTGGGATAGATGGATTATCAATAAAATTATTTTTTGAAGTATTTTATTATTATTGTCATCATCATCGTTATTATTTAGGTGTCTTTATGGGGGTACTACAAATCCCGAGAGCCCGAGAGATCCATTCAGTCCATGCAACGGCTATTATACAAGAGGTGGTAAGAAACTAATGCCTCCTATTTTGCTTTCTCAGAAAAATAAAATTTATTTAACAGCTTTCACAAGAATTCATCCTCTATCTTTTGTGAACATTCCATTATTTTTCAACACTCTCCATCATTCTCCATACAATTTTGCCATCACTGAGTTTTTTATATCAGAGATCTTGTTGGTTTCAGAATCTCATCATCTGTAAAATGGCATCCTCAGAGTGTCAAACAAGTGGTAGTCAGAGGGTACCAGATCTGGGTTATGGGCAAGAAGGTCAGTCAGGCCATATTCCATCCCTTGTATGCAGACTAGTGTGAGGTTCAGGAATTGGTATAGAGAAGGATCTCATTCGTGTTTTTGGTGGGTCAAACTCTATGGATGCATTTTTTTTTCAATTTCTGAAACATCGTGATGTGCCATTCTGAACTGATTATGGTGCTTCTCTTCAAAAACAGTCCGCATCTTTGTCTTAGAACATTAGTAACATAATTTTGTCCAGAAATGCAAAAGGCTATATTTTGAATTTCTTCTTGCATAGTGAATTAAGATACCATTCCAGTGAATATCTTCATTTCACAGTCATAATGGGGCACCCATGTTTCATCACCTATAAATATGCATGACAAAGCCCATCCCCCCCCCTCTCACAATTCTTGTGGCACTGGAGAAGCGCTATGCAGATGATGTTCCAGCTTCTTTGTATTCATTGCTCAGCATTCTCAGGACTCACCATGTGCAAACTTTGTTATAGCTGATGTCATTAATAATGGCTATCGCCACTGCTTTTCTGACACTGACTGCATTGCACAATTTGTGAGTTGCAATGTGTAATCCTCTTTGATCAGCACATTAATGCAACTCATGTTGTCCATACTCACGGTCATAACTCACTGGCCACTTTGACTTGTCTCTGACCTTAGTTTCGCTACTTTTAAGTGTCCGATCCATGTAACTATGCTCAGATCAACATATCATCTCCATATGCACATTTGTCACTCAGGTATTAATTTTCATCAGACAAAGTTTTCCACAATAAAGAATTCAATAATCACTCTCTATTTTGTACATGCATCTATAATCTGCTGTGACCTCTATAACCTGTTCAATACATCAACATCTCCTCATCATTCATTATTATAAATTATGGAAACAACTAAAGCATTATAGTAAAATTTTCATATAAACCAAAATAATCCCTCAACATTTCGACCTTCGAATTAAGGTCATCATCTGTGGAGCATACACATATATACAAAGAAACAAGCTACATTACAATCTACATGGTATGCTAAAGTTACATTAATTTGATCAACTACTAAAACTACTCACTTGAAAACTCTGGTGAAAAAAAAATTATTACATCAAAGTTAGAGTCCTGTTATTATTATTATCTATTTGTTACAATTCCTTAATTCCTTGAGAGATATATATTAAGCTAGAGAACAACATGCTCTCACATAATTACTCATATAAGTACACAAATAAATGAAAACAGTATAGATGGTGCCCAATAAGAGCTTAAATTATTGCTTGGAGTCCTGAAGTAAGAGTTTGCTGGAAAACTTGAAGAACTTAAGTGAGTTGAATGTGTGCCATCCAAATAATTGGGATTTTTATGCCACATTATTGTTAAGATTAGGATGGTTGATCAAAATTTCACAGGCTTCTTGAAATTTGTGTTCATATCAGGTTTTTGTATGATGTAAACAACAGGTACTTTTCCATTCAATTTGGTGCGAGGTGTTAATAACCATGATCTGAGAGGCTTCCTTCACCAAAATTGTTAAATTTAATGTGTTGTCTTCCTTCTTTTTTGCAGATAGGAATTGTATATCCAGTTTCACCAATATAAGGTAAGGTGCAATTATAGGTGCAATGGATATGATATACTCCAGGGTGAGCCAATGAGGGGGAAGAGTTTGTTATAAACAAAACAGTTACATAATACTCTGAAGTTCTGTTAAATAGGTGAAGAGTTCATATCTTGTAAGCAGTCTAAACGAAGACACTTCTGATGCCGAAGGTTACCCTAGAGGAGTTGAATATGTTTTTTTTTAATTTTATAGGTGGTTTAAAAGTAGCATTAAGATTATAATGGTGTAGAATTCTATTTATTTTATCTGATAACCCTTTAATGTATGGGATAGTTATGGTTATACTGTAATCTTTTGATGAAGCTTTTTTGATGAAGTTTTATGAATAGTTTTATTGATAATATTTTTGCTATAGCCATTATTTAAAAATGTATTGCTAATAATTTGTAAATTTTCTTATTTAAGAGCTTGTTCATTAGAGCAAATTGTTATAGCTCTGTTTTTGAAAGTGTTAATGACTCCAAGTTTTTGTAAAGGGTAGTGATAAGAGTTAGCATGTATACATTTGCTGGAATGTGTATGAGCACATACATTTTACTATTGAAATTGAAAATCAGAACTCGCTTCCTTTCCTGGATACACTGGTCACACGTCTTCCTTCAGGCAGTCTATTATTCACTATCTACCCTACATACTAGCCAATATATACATGCTAACTCTTATCACCACCCTTCACAAAAACATGGAGTCATTAACACCCTCAAAAACAGAGTTATAACAATTTGCTCCAATGAACAATCTTAATGAATAATCTTAATGCTACTTTTAAACCACCTATAAAATTAAAAAAAAAACATATTCAACTCCTCTAAGGATCCACTTCCCCCATTGGTTCACCCTGAAGTATATCATATCCATTGCACCTGTACCTTACTTTATGTTGGTGAAACTGGACGTACAATTCATTTCCATAAAAAAAAATAGACAAAGCATGAGAAAGATTGTCTCGAATCTAAATTCTGATATTAGCATGTCATGCAATTTGTTACCTTTCAGTGAGAATAGCGCAACTTACTAAAATTGGGGCTCGTTTCAGGTTTGGGAATTAATCGTTTTGGCACTTGGTTGCGCTGTGACATTCCACAGGTAAGGGATTGTAATGTATAGGGTGTCATGCTTTTTGGAATTTAGAAAAAAGATACATTTTTTATAAATCGATACCGTGATACCAAAGTTGAAGTAATGCAGAGGTCATATTTCCATATGTGAGTAGCCAAAAGGTGCCACAGCTTATTATTATTATATCCCATGGGAAGATACACACTATTGCACACAATACTCATCCAACCAAGCTTTAAACTGATTCAATATGTTGTCTACACCTGAAACACACCCTGGCAATGCATTCCACTCACCAACCACTCTCTATGCAAAGAATCTACTCCTCACTCTTCTGCTCACACCCTCCTTATACAGTTTCTAGCGAGGGTCGCTTGTTCTACCCCTCTCCCATTTTATGAAAAATCTCTTCCATGTCAACCCGATAACAACCCCTGACTAGCTTATATGTCTCAATTATATTTCAACTCTTCCTCCTATTCACGAGGCTCTGCAACTTACATTCTCACAATCTGTCCTCGTACTCCACATTCCAAAGACCACTGATATCGCCTTTGTGAATCCTTCTCTGGATCCTTTCCAACATATCCTCATTACCATGTAAACCTGGTGACCAAATCTGTGCACAATAATTCATATGAGGCCTGATCAATGGCATCATAACCTCTATTTCTGCATGTTAGGGTCCTCTGCATCACTGCCATTATCCGATGTGATGTCTTCACAACTTGTGCAATGTAGTCCCTGAATTTCAGGTCCTTGTCCATCATCACTTCTATATCTCTCATCTCCTCTACTTCCTTTAAAGTTTCCCCCACCAAGTGCATACTTTGCATCCCATCATTGCTTACCAAATCTCAAAACCTTACACCTTGCAATGTTGAACTGATAATTCCATTTATCTGCCCATTTATGCAATCTATTCGAGTCTTTTGTTAAGGCCATAACATCCACCGGCATCTGCATTTCTCTCCTCAGTCTGGCATCATCTGCTAACAGCTGCATATGGTCAGTTAATGAAATTAAGGCAATGTATAATAGGTACTGCATAGACTGGACCTTGCAAGAGAAACTGTAGTATTTCATAAAGGTACCCAAGTAACAAGATGATAACAACAGAAATAAAATATCTCAAAAAATAATTTTATGGATAATAACTAGACATTCCTTCTGATACAGAATCTCAGTTAATACTGGTGTGTCAGAGTGTTTTTAATTGGGCTCCCACCCTTCTTTTTTATCCCTACTATCAAGTTACTGCTGGTTACACATTTCTTTTCCTTGTTTATTATAAAAGTGCATTATCATGGTCCACTTCTAAAAGTAAGTGTGTAATTTAATTTTTGAATTTTATTAATCTAATATACTTTTATGAATCCAACTTAGTTGAGAAGCCATTGTTAAGCAATGGCTTCTCAACTTCAGGATTCTGTCCATCATTCGCAGGTCTGTCTGTCAGTCTGTCTCTTATCTCCTCCACCACCTTCAATAGATCTCATGCCAAAATCTTGTATCCCATTCTTGCCTTCCGTGTTTCAAAATCTTCCACTTTACAAAACATTTAGAGTCAATAACATCATTCTCATAGCTCTCTGCACCTTTGCATAATCTGCATATCCCTATTTAAACCTCTCAAAATATCATTAACATTATAAATAAAGGAATAACATCCTTTGATTCTTTTTTTTTAGGGATCCAATTCACTAATCTTATTATGCCAACTCAAAACCATCCCAAATTAAATACCACGTGTCATGTGGCAGTCTATCTTTAAAGTCCTTTGCAAAATCTAAATATGTATATACTGCTGTATATACATATCCCTTCCATATATCTAAGAGCCTCTGTAGCTTAGTCAGATGAAGCCCTTTGGTTGGAAAGACCTGGGTTCGTATCCAGTCTAGGATGTAAAGAACATTCATCAGGGCTTTTCAACTGGAGGTAAGTTGGCTGGTTGCATATGGAGATGGCAGGGTTTTCCCTTCCTGGAAACTCAAGTATTTCTTCCCCACAACCAGGCAAACCGGCCATTAGAACACATGCAATTTACAGACTAAAGAATACGTATGGATATACAAATAACAACCTTATCCTCGAATTATGGTTAAGAAATTCAAAGATACTTGGAAAGTTGTGGGCACACTGAAGATCAGTTGCACGAAGAGTACAAAGAGCAGGCCAGGAAAGTAACTCGGTTGTAAAGGCAGCAAAAGTGCAGCATAAGAAGAAGTTAGCCAGTTGAGTTAAGAAAAATCCTAGCGAGTTCTTTCAATATGTGACAAGTAGAAGGAAAAATGATTATGGGAGGATGATGCCAGCTGATGGCACTCACAGAATGGTAAACAATGCAGAGAATATAGTTGAATTATTCAATAAACAGTTTATCAGTGTGTTTCATCCTCATGATGTCAACATCAGGAAAAGCTGGAGAGTAGAGAGTATGGCAGAGGAGGACCTGATGAATGAGCAGGAGTTATATAAGGAATTAACTTGATATTAATAAGGCAATACCCTTTGACAGTATACTGCCATGTGCTTTGAGGGAATGTTCTATATAATTTCTTGGCATCATTAATTTATTGTATAACCAAGTGAAAAAACTTTCAACATTTTATTATTCAATTTGTCTACTGTCCATGTATAATAATTCTATGCTTATTTAAAAGAGTAAATTTCATCACTATGAAACTAAAACTTAATAAATTAAACTAAAAAAAACGTATATCCTTACATTGTTACTCCTAAAGCAAACATCTGATCATAATCTGCCCGACTAGAATAATTAGGAATGACCATTCCATTAGTGATAACTACCCGAGGACTATTGAGATAAGATGGAAAAAGGCCCATTGGATGTCCTGAATACAGAACAAGAGTTTGTTCATCTGTCATACTGGACAAGTAATTCATTACTAACCAAAACTGGAAAAAATAAAAATAAAAAATAAAAATAAATAAATAAAATATATAATACATACGTATATTATTATTAAAACCAGACCTCTATGGGATGGCAAGATTATAAGTTCATATGATATATCAGTATACCTGTTGTACTTAACTTTAAATTTATTTGCTTTAATATCAGTATGTAAGTTGACATACTTAGAAAAATGAAACACCGAAACTTAAATTTACAATAAATTTATTAGGTGTAAAATTTTTGCTTATTTATCATAGGCATCCTCAGTATATTGATAATGAAACACAATATGAAATTACACTTAAAGAATCATTTTCAAAAAGCCTTCTTGTTGAATAATAAAATAATAAATTGAATAATAAATGTGTTCATTTGGAATCATTAACTGAGACAGTAAGATAAACTAGTTTGCTTGTTTGATGGCTTTCAGTTATCCCCTTTATGGGAAATATTGTTACATTGCAAATTCCTGATTCCCAAATCTTCTTCTTCTTCTTTTAGCTCTACAACCCTTTATAGGTTTAGGATTGCTTCACAATATTTTTCCATTCTACTCTGTTCAATGCAGTACTTTTCCAATTCTTAACTTTAAGAATTCCAAAGTCTTTCTCAACCTCATCTAAGCATCTCTTTTTAGGTCTTCTTCTTTTTCTTCTTTGTCCAATTATTTTCCATTTATATTTTTTTTTAACTTCTCTACTTTCTTCCATCCTTTCTAAATGGCCTATTATGCTATTCTTTGTGCCTTAATAAATCTAACAATATTTTCTCCATTTATTAATTTGTTAATTTTACTATTTGTTATTATTCTGCAACTGTCATTCTTATCTTTAATTGGTTCATAAATTTTTCTGATTATTTTCCTTTCAAAAATCCTTAACCTATTCTCTTCTTTTTGGGGTAAAGTCCATGATTAACATCCATATGTTATTACTGTTCTAATAATCGATTTATAAATTTTTAGTTTAGAATTCTTATCTACAGCTTTACAACCCAATAATCCTTTATGCATGTGATAGCATTTATTTCCAGCTATTATTCTATTATTTATTTCTTCTGCTATGTTATTTGTTATTGTTATTAAGGTTCCTAGATATTGAAAATGATTTACTGATTCAAAATTATAGCCATCTATACTTTTAGAGGTTATTCTATTTCCATTTCTTCCATATTGCATATATTTAGTTGTTTGCTCATTAACTTCTTTTACATTTAAATCTAATTCTTTGAACTTACCTTCTTAATCTTTTTTGGTATGATTGATTATTGCAATATAATATGCATATTCAAAAATCTGTACAGGTTTATTATTAATATAGCCTCTTATATTGAGTCTTCTTATTATATATTCAAGTGTCAAATTAAACAAACTTGCACACAGTGTATCTCCCTGTCTCACTCTGGAACTTATTTTGAATGCTTCTGTTAACCTGCCAGCCTGGCTGGGCGAGTGGTTAGCGTATCCACTCTCCAGTCAAAAGACTGCAGGTTCGAATCCTACCATAGACATAGATGTTTGTCATTGTCTTTGGAAATACTAGTGGTGGTGGTCGATGTAGTTGCGGTCAGTTGGTGGATTGAGTGGTGGAGACAGTTGTAGAGCAGGTGCCCTCCCTTGATGAGTCTTTGGACTCCCTGGAGGTGTATAATAATAATAATAATAATAATAATAATAAAATAACTCGCCTAGTATTTTAACCCTTGCCTTAGACCCTTCTAGTGTTATTTCAAACATTGTAACCAATTTTTGTGGGATTCCCAATCTTTTAAGATTAATAATCATTTTTTGTTTATTTATTTTAACAAAAGCCTGTTTAAAATCAATATATAAATTATATAATTCTATATTATATTCTACACATTTTTCATGTATATTCCTTAACATAAATATATTATCAGTGGTAGATCTCTTTGATCTAAAACAAGATTGGTAATCTAAAATTTCAGTATATGGTTCTAATCTACTATTTATTAAATAGATAAAATTTTATATGTCACATTTAGCAATATGATTCCTCTATAATTACTACAATTTAGTTTATCTCCCTTTTTATATATTGGTTGAATCACTCCCATTTTCCATTCCTCTGGTAATTTTTCTTCATTCCATATTTCAAATATTAATTGACAAATTTTTCTCCATAATGATTTTTCAGCATTCTTGATAAGCTCCCCTGTTATTCCATCTATACCTGGTGCTTTAAAGTTTTTATCTATTCTATAATTTTAACTACTTCTTCATAAGTTGGTTCTTTTATTCCAAATCAGAAATTAGAAATATATGATAACTGGGAATTGTACTGATCATTTGTTGAGTGCTTTTTGAAAATTATTCTTTAATTGTAATTTCATATTGTATTCCATTATGAATGTACTGAGGATGCCTATAATACATAAATGAAAATTTTATAGCTAATAAATTTATTTCACATAAGTTTAAGTTTCGGAGTTTAATTTTTCTAAATGTATTTGCTTGTCTTTTATTGTTGTTTATTGTTGTTAAGCAATAAATTGCTTAACAGCAAGTTGTAGGTGAGGGACCTACAACTTTGTTAAGCAATTTATTGTTGTTATTATTAAGTAGACATTTTCATGAAGATGCAAGACTCATCCTTGGATTCCCACACAAATCACTGTTCACATAATGCTTAGATTTTTTTTTTTTTGAGAGTGGAATGAGTGTATTATAAGTAAATCTATTCACTGATAATTCACTCTCAACCATCTCCAGCAACCCATTCTGCTCATTTCAGTCTACAAACAAAAAAACCTAGTCCTCGGACTCCGACTAACTACACTTTTACACAAGTTTCAGGAGGTGAATAACTTTCCCTTACATCTATTCTATAAAACTTCTTTAGCATCAGAAATTAGCCAATCAAGACAAGAAAAATCCTAGAAAGTTCTTTTGATATGTATCAGGTAGAATCAAAAATGATTATGGAACAATATCAGTGGATGAAAATGGTAGATTAGTAACTGCTGCAGAAGTGATAGCTAAGAGGAAGGCAAAGCAGAAGTGGGACGAGTCGAGAATGGAAGAAGACAGACAGGAGTACAGAGAGAAAAAGCGAGAAGTCAAGAGAGTTGTTGCACAGGCAAAGGCCATGGCATATCAAGACCTTTATGATCAATTAGAAACAAAGGAAGGACAGAGAAAGATTTATCGATTGGCAAAATGTAGAAATAAGGCATCAAAGGACATCGTACATGTGAGGCAGATCAAAGACTCTGGAGGAAGGGTATTAAGGAGGGATGTGGATATAAGAAACAAATGGAGAATGTACTTTGAAGGGCTTTTGAATGAAGAAAATGCAAGGACTCCCAGAGAAGATGGGGAGCCTTATGAGGGGATGGTGCAGAACATTAGTAGAGTGGAAGTGAAGGAGGCCATAAAGAGAATGAAGAATTAAAAATCGTTGGGCCGCTGACAGGATCCCAGTGGAGGCATGGAAGGCACTGGGGGAAGAGGGAATTGACCTGCTGTGGGACCTGTTAATAAAAGTTTGTCAACAGGAAAATATACCCAAGGAATGGAGGGAAAATACTCTTGTCCCCATCTACATGAGTAAAGGGGATGCACAAGACTGTAAGAATTACAGAGGAATAGAGTTGATGTTCCACACAATGAAAATCCTAGAGAGGGTTCTTGATGGAAGACTGAGGAGGAAGGTGGAGATTGCAAAGGAGCAATTTGGCTTCATGCCTGGTCGATCAGATGACATCTTTGGGTTATGGCAGATAATGGAAAAGTTTCAAGAGAAGCAACAGGAGCTACATCTGGTATTTATTGATCTGGAGAAAGCATATGATAGAGTACCAAGGCAAGAAGTCTGGAGGTGTCTGAGGGAGAAGATGGTACCGGAGAAATATATCAGGCTGGTGCAGGAGATGTATAGAAATGTGAAGACAAGAGTTCGGACTTGCCTGGGAGAGATAGAAGTTTTCCAGTGACAGTTGGCTTGCATGAAAGGTCAGCATTAAGTCCGTTCCTGTTTAATATTGTGATGGAGGTGGTGACGGAGGAGATGAGAGAAGATGCTCTTTGGACTGTGTTGTATGCAGATGACATCGTGCTGTGTGCAGAATCAAGAGAAGAAGTGGCAGCTAAACTGGAAAGTTGGAGGAAAGTACTGGAAGAGAGAGGTATGAGACTGAGCAGAAGTAAGACAGAGTATATGTGTTGCAAAGTGGATGGCAGCCAGGAGACAGATCTGGAGCTGAAAGGAAATGTCATCAGGAAGGTCAGTGACTTTAGATACTTAGGTTCAACAATGAAAGAGCATGGTGAGGCTGAGAAGGAAGTGGGATGCAGGATACAAGCAGGATGGAAGAACTGGAGAGAGATGGCTGGAGTGCTATGCGATAAGAGGGTGCCGATCAATCTAAAAGGCAAAATCTACAGGACAGTAGTGAGACCAGCTATGACGTATGCTATGGAAACTGTGGCCCCGAGGAAAAATAACATCAGCAGGATGGAGGTAGCAGAGATGAGAATGCTTAGGTGGATGTGCGGTGTGACCAGAGAGGATCGTCTGAGAAATGACTATGTAAGGGGAACAGTGAAAGTTACGAACTTAGAAGCAAAGATACAGGAGGTAAGGTTGAGATGGTTTGGTCATGTGATGAGGAGGGAAGAAGAGTATATGGAAAAGAAAGGTCATGCAGATGAATGTGCAGAGGAAGAGGAAGCGTGGGGCAGCCAATGAAGAGATGGAGGGAGATGGTGGAGGAGAACTTGAGGATGAAGAACTTGGATGTGGCTACAGCCGAAGACAGGAGGTTGTGGAGGAGACTCTCGCTACAAACAGTGACCCTACTTAAGTGGGACTAGCTGCAGAAGGAGAAATAACTGCTGCAGAAGATATAGTAGTTGAGGTATTCAATGACCAGTGTTATATTCCTCTATTTCTATATTTTGTCCCTTTTAGCCTTTCAAGTTAGTCTACACTTAACTCGTTGTTCTCTTAAACCTTTCCCCTTTTTAAACAAAAAATCTTTGGATGCTCTTAAGTTTAATCACGTGTAGGATACTTAATGATTAGGGCTTTGTCCTAGAATGAGACGCAGCCATTAAACATATCTTCTGAGACAGTCCACCTGATAAGCATTGACAAATTTATTTTTTAACTGCACCAGCCAATACCAAGGATAGATGAGACTCTTATCCAGGATGGCTCTCTCAGAGTGATACACAGTAACTAAACTACAGTAAATTTCTAACTTCTGTTCACAATATTCTTGCATGCAGTCGTGGTCCGCTTTGTTAAATTATACACGTGGGTTCTTCCTGCTAAATTCGGTAATATTTTTATGAGTGGCTGTTTGAATTCATATACTAAACCAGATCAGGCAGGTACTAAGAAACATTTATTAATTAAAGAAATGATACATGAAAGTCTTATTTCTAGGTAATCTGAATCAAATTTTAGTAAGATCTCTGGTTCATTACTACTAATGAAATACATGAACAAATTTGCTTGGACCACCTCTATATGTATCCTAACATTATCTCATCAGAAGTTATCACATATTCTACACTCACGTGGTCACCAGTTATATCACTTAACACAACACAATTAATTCATACAAATTAATTAGAGCCCTTCTAGGCAGACAGTTCTTGGGTCTATGCCAAGTTGGAGGCAGTTCCTAAAGTTCCATATAATAAGTCCACTACACAAAATGTTCTTTGGAAAACACACAATTCCTTAACCATGAATATATAATACAAGAGTCTACATTACCGTCTTTGAAATAATACTCGTTCCTTTCTTCTGCCTCGTCTGGGCATCAAGGCTTCTTCTCAGTCTGCTGCTTGTCGGGCCACCTTTGACAACTGTACGGCCAGATTCTCAGCGGGAAGGGCGATATGGCTCAGGAGCTTAGCCAGAACGGACGGCATCTACTTGGTTTTTCCATCGCACAATATAGCATAGCTATCCTAGTCCAAGGAAACAGCTAGCCCTATTCCATTCGACTCATACCTTCCACGGCAGACGACTCATACCTTCCACAGCCAGCCTGGAACTTCTCCGTAGGTGCAGACTGGACTAACGTCCAAGAGGTCAAGAAACAGGAACCAAAAAAGCCTTGAGTAGGGTTTGCTTGACCCTTTTGTTTTCATGCTCTTCCCGGCGTTTCTCGTATCTCACGATGCCTGCCAACGCGGTCATGTGGGTTTTTCGTCACGGCGTCCAGCTCCTTCCACTACATCGCACGTGCTTTTGCCGTGTTTTCTTAGAAAGTGCTCTAGTTTCTCTTTCTCATAATCCCCCCCCCCGGTACACGTAACACTGGATGGTCAAAATGTAACCCTTGGACGCTGGCTTACAGATTTTGCTATCTCATGACACATACAATGGGGTTCTTAAATTAATTCAATACATTAAATAATTTCTCTATCAGACCCTTATACATAACAGGTAAGGTCTTACAATTTTCTTTCATTTGTTATATAATTTCTTACTCCTATCTTAGTGTTATATACATTTCCAGTTTATAGCCAACTCACCACATTCTCTGCCTATTTTCAAAGAGAGTTGTTCCTGAATAAATTAAATGGTAATTCTTTTTTTTTTGGTTTATTCAGGACACAACACCAGCTCCCCCCTTCACCATCTCATTCATGGGATGATAGTAGTGAGTGAGCAGGAGGTATATAAGAAATTATGTAAACTTAATGTTAATAAGACAGTAGGACTGGACAACAACAATATCATCATGTGTCCCGTGAAAGGAATACTCTAACAAGCTACCAGCACCTCTGGCATACCTGTTTAACATAAATCTTGCAACAGAGCAAGTTCCAAAGGAGTAGAAAGAGGGTAGACGTGTCTTACTTCACACAAAAAAAAGTGGGGGGGGATAAGACTGATAAGCTCCCCTTAACAGAGGGGGGGGCTTATCAGTCTTATCCTCCTCCCCCATCAGTCTTATACACACACACACAGCCTGTGTGTGTGTGTGTGTGTGTGTGTGTGTGTGTGTGTGTGTGTGTGTGTGTGTGTGTGTGTGTGTGTGTGTGTCTAGGGTTTGTGGCTAATGTTAGAGAGAGAGAGAGAGAGAGATTAGTGAGGGCTTGGATTCGATGGGTTAATAATAGCAACATTTTCTATGCTGGCCAGCATGGGCTTGTTAAAGGGAAGTTGTGTTTTAGTAATCTGATTAAGTACTTGGTGACAACAAAGTAACAAATTAACTGGATAAGGAAGATGCATAAACTTGGATTTTTCAAATGCCTTTAATAGACTGCTAAGCAACAAGATGGTAACTAAACTGGAATGGATGAGACTGGATAAGAGACTAGCAAGTTGGATAGGTACAAAGATAGACAGAGTAATCAGGAATACAAATGACATGCACAGTACCATCGACAGGATGTAGCATAGAGGCAGCTTAATAAGGGCACTAATTCTATTGCGGTAGTCACCATCGCTATGCTAACATTTCCTGTTAGCTCAGCAAGTACGGAAAGAAGTTTTTCCAAGCTTAAACTGATTAAAATTATTTGCAAACAGCAATGACCCAAGAAAGATTGGTTGGTCTAGCAACTATATCAATAGAGGTGGACATAGCTTATAATTTAAATTTAGAAGAGCTTATAAATAGTTTAATTTTGCGATATCCCCCATAGAGCAAACATTTAATTAATATTATTATGTAATCGTTTTGCATTAATGTTTCTCTTGTAATAAAAATGAAATAGCAGTTGGATATTTTCTTATATTTTTGTCTTATAATCCACCAGGGGCGATATTTAATTGTTTGCCTCAGGGTGGGATCTAATCTGGCGATGGCCCTGGACATGCAGTACTTGTAGAATAACATAAATAGGTTCAAACTGTAGGCATGTGAAAATGGCTCTCTGTTCAACATTTAATAAATAAAAGTTATAAGCTATGGTGTGATCTGACCAGGCTAGGGATCTTGGAGTAGATAGGAAGTTGATGTTTAGGGGCCATACAGCAAAGATTGCATAATAGCTAGAATGTTCAGAAGAGAGGACTGGAATATGTGGATGTTTGGAGGGCATTTGAGGACAGAAAGGAATTGTATGCGAGAGACCGCTTGCATTTGAATGAGGAAGGACATAGGCATCTGGAGAGATTGCTGTCTTCTGAACGAGTCGGTATGTCAATGCAGGAAAACTAAAATACCCAGGGTGGATGGTAACAGAAGTGACCTCTTGTGGGAATGGGTGCTTGGGAGAAGGGGGGGGGGGACGATATCAGGTAATGCTGAGCCCAGAGGGGGATAATGCTAAGTATAGAAACAGTGGCATTTTTATGCTTTATACTAATGCCAGGAGTATCTGGAATAAAGGACAGGAACTGGTGGCGGTGATAGCATTAGCCTGGCCAAAGATTACTGGGATCACTGAGACGTGGTTGATAGAAGAGGATATAATAACAGGAATAGAAGTAGCAGGGTACAGCATTTTTTGGCAGGATAGGAAGGGAAAGCATGGTGGTGAAGTACTGCTAATGATAAGTGATGACTTATGTCCTGTAAGAGTGGAGGCTTTTGAAGGCAGTGACACTAATGGTTTTGAAAGCATATGGTGTGAGGTAGAAGTTGACAAGACGGGATATTTAGTGGGGACCAGGAGATGTTTAGACAGTTGAGCTTGGCAAGTGCAAGGAGAATGATTGTTATGGGAGATTTTAACTATAGCAGTATAAACTGGGAAGAGGAAGATGCATGTTGCAATAAGGGAATGGAATTTTCTAGAATTCTTGAGGGACAAATGTCTTAGGCAACATGTAATAGAGTGAACAAGAGGTTCAAGAGTTTTGGATTTAGTCACAGCATCAGAAGAGTTGATAATAACTGAGACAGTGGCGCATCCAGGGAAGGGGCCAAGGGGCCCTGGCTCCCCCCACAAAAGAAAAAGTTAAAATACACTAAAAAATTTTCCAAAATACTTTTCCTAATTAAAATTCATTTTTTTATTTATGTTGTGTCGTGTCTTCTATTTCTATACTACTTATGAATTAGTGATCACATAAGTGATCACTAATTCATAATTGATCACATAAGTGATCACATATCACCCTATAGCAGTGTTTCTCAACCCTCAATCTGTGGTCTACAGGCAGACTTAAATTAACCAAATAAAACTATATATTTTAATTATCCAAACAAAACAAATTAAAATTGAATAAGTAAAAATTATTGAAATAAAATGGATACTTAAAAAAAGTATCCATTTTATTTGTAGCTATGACGAGTAACAAAAGAGGGATTAAGTGAACAACAATATGCTTTTATTGTTGCCACTTTCCCTTGCTGTTTTGTCAGATTTGAAGTGAACATGTGTTGTCCACATGACCACATTTCAACTAATTGCTTGTTGTTTATTGATTTTTATTGTTGAAGGGTTTCCTCCTTCAACCAAAGCACAATATATCTTCAGTAGTGCTAAATAATACTTGGACAAAGTGTGTTGTGAGTTAACCCCAGTATTTATATATTTTTAGGAAATCGCGTGACAAGCAAGTGGCCAGTTGAGTTGAAATGCTAACTCTCTTCAACCAAATTCAATATGTGAAACTGCCATAACAACATTCACTATATATATATTTCTAAGTTTTAACACGTTTACGAATTTTAACAACTTCGGTTGAACTTTATTGCTGCTTTGGGGAAGGCGAACTCGCATCTAATTAATAACAATAGTTTTTAGTTAGATACTGTGTTTGGCGGTGCAACGTATGGTTTTGCTTGGGTCTAAATAGCATAATTTCTGTATGAAAGGACATGTGATTCATTAATTAATGTCATTTTATCCCGGTTATCTCTAATTGCACTATTTGTTGAGAAATATATTACGCAGATTGCTGGTACCTTATTCACTGACATAATAAAAGTACTTGTTTTTCTTGCCTCAGCAATATAGTGGCTATTGGGGAGGGTGTATTGTTTACCAGGGAGCAAATTACTATCTCCCACTCTGAACGTGTTTCAGCTTTTTTTTTCATTTGCAAGGTATATGAGAAACTTTTTAATTTCTCTTTTCGAAAGTAAAATCAGGGGTATGAGTTATATGTGAGGGCGAGTTATATTTGAGTAAATACAGTATTTCAATTATGGATAAATACATTGGTACCTTCTTTAAATGGAAAAATAGCTCGGATGACAGTGATAATACAAAACGAGTTTGTAATGACAGTTTGTGTATAGTTTCTGAAGAGAAAGAGGTCTGTAACGAATCCATAGAAACACAGAATTCCCATCAGTTGCAATGCGATAATATTAATATGCTGAATGAAAGGAAAGATTTGCTGACTTGCTGGACACTCGACCAGTGGATCTCATTCAAAGGTTAATACAACTGGTTATTTTGTAGGAACATTTTTCTGTTTTGTGACTTTTCTCCCTTTATGGTAATTATGCCTACATTATTGTGTTATTATTCAACAATTGTTTACAGTTTTGAATGTGTATGTAAATCAATATCAACAGTAGCCTGATTACGAATGCGTGATGAAAGGGATGGGGGGGGTTTGGAGCTTCCTCGGATAGTATTCAAAAGGAAAGGTAAACACAATTGGTTATTTTGTATAGGGCCCCGAAACTTATTAGTTTAGAATTTAACCACTGAGAAAGCGTTTGTGTCCATCTCAAAACTCTGAAACAGAATTTGGAAACATATTTTCTGAATAACTTTTATAAGAAATATCTGTGGGTTCACGATCCATTTCTAGCTTGCAGTCATGAGAACGACCTTTCGTTATCGAAAAAAGAACAGCTAATTGAGCTGAAAAGCCAAACGGCTATTTTTCTGGGGAGGTTGATAAGTTTTGTTTTTCAGCCAGTAAGCGAAACTAAGATCGAAAACTACGATCTGAACGTTTCATGCCGACGAACTGTCGGCGTATCCAAGCGTAAGTGACCACTTGGTAGTGCCACACCACGGCAACTCGTTGCAAAGGTGGAGCAAGATCCCTCACTGTTCTTGATATTTTCTCATAATGTAAAAACACACAGCTCTTAGGAGATGTAGTACTGCTTTACATTATGAGGAGAGGTCACTACCCAGACTGGTTTGAACCTTTTTTGAGGTCTCATCAGTGAGTAGCTAGACCTAGAATATCAGAGTTTAAGTGAAAAGAACTTACATACTTTTGCTATACGATTGCCAGAAAGGTGTGTCACTATATTATATTATAACATAGTATAACTAAGATGAAAAGCCAAATGGCTATTTTTCTGGCGAGGTTGACAAGTTAAAGGGATAAAAATCCCTTATTGTTTTTCAGCCAGTAAGCAAAACTAAGATCGAAAACTACAATCTGAACGTTTTTATCCCCTTAACTTATCAACCTCGCCAGAAAAATAGCCGTTTGGCTTTTCATCTTAGTTATACTATGTTATAATATAATATAGTGACACACCTTTCTGGCAATCGTATAGCAAAAGTATGTAAGTTCTTTTCACTTAAACTCTGATATTCTAGGTCTAGCTACTCACTGATGAGACCTCAAAAAAGGTTGAAACCAGTCTGGGTAGTGACCTCTCCTCATAATGTAAAACAGTACTACATCCCCTAAGACCTGTGTGTTTTTACATTATGAGAAAATATCAAGAACAGTGAGGGATCTTGCTCCACCTTTGCAACGAGTTGCCATGGTGTGGCACTACCAAGTGGTCACTTATGCTTGGATATGCCGACAGTTCGTCGGCATGAAACGTTCAGATCGTAGTTTTCGATCTTAGTTTCGCTTACTGGCTGAAAAACAATAAGGGATTTTTATCCCCTTAACTTAGCTAATTGAGCTTTCAAGTGACAATGAGCTTAAAATGCAATTCCGTGATCGTGGTTTGGCTCGATTCTGGATCTCACCTTCACTGAGAAGTGAATTTCCTGAATTATCTGAAAAAGCATCAAAAATCGTCATGCAGTTTTCTACAGCCTATCTTTGCGAGAAAGGATTTTCATTGCTCCTTCAAATAGAAACAAAATACAGAATTCGTCTTAGTGTGTGTGTGTGTGTGCCGATCTTCGACTGAAGTTGACCAATATTGAGCCAGATATTCAGCAACTCTGCAATGCCGAGAAGCTCATCCATCTCATTAAAAGTAAATAGCAAATAATTATATCATATTATTTATTTGTTTAATAAAAATTAAAACTTTGTTCGATGATGATACACTTTTACTCGTTTACTTCCAAGTTAATTATGTTTCTATATATATTCAAAATATGCTTTTAGATTTATTATGTTATAAGTGGCACAGTTTTTCCCAAATGTTGGTAATCCCCACATACGTTTTTTAAAAAATTACATAATTTAGTGGTTCGTAGAATTGTTTTAGGCATTTTACTTGTCCTTGGGCTTAGAAAGGGTGAGAAATGCTGTCCGAGTCGGGCCAGAGAGGATCACGGGTATCATGTATTGGCGAATCATTGCAGATGCTCAGTCATAGGTCGTGTGCGATATGCTCGTATTCTGTGCTATTTTGCATCGAGTTTGTTGACAAGCACGTCTTGAACTTGAAACTTCTTTCCATCTCTGAACATTTAACCTTATCGTATGTAAATTCTTCAATAACATTGAAGTTAAGTTAAAGTTAAATTTGTAAAAGATTTCATTTTGTTTTTTGGATTTTGTGCTTCAAATTATGGCTGAAAAACGTACGCAGAGTATTTTATTGAACTATTTCAAAAAAACCAGAAAACCAAAAAAGGATGATTCAAATGTTAGTAGCAATGTTGGCGCTATTAATATTGTCAATACCGATTTGGATTCGGTTTCTCCAGTCGTAGGTCTAACAAAACCATCGAAGTATCCAGAACGTACTTCCTTAGTTATTAATAATTCTCATGACATCGCATTTTTGAAAGAACAAACATTTAATTCTGATGATAATTTAGATATTGTGCAAACCAGAACCAAATTTTAATTTTTCTGTAACCTGTGCTGCAATTCACAACCGAAGTTTTCAATACACATGGCTTGTGTACTCTCAAGTTGAAAATAGTGCGTACTGTAAATATTGTGTGTTTTTTGCACCTACTAATGTTGAAAAATCTAAATCTGAAGTACCTGGGCAGTTAGTTATGCAAGGTTATAATAATTGGAAGAAAGCCATCGAAAAATTTAATAATCATCAAAAAACAAAATATCATATAACGGCTGTTATGACTTACGAAAGGCTAAAGAATATTCGAGATGAAAAATGTATTCCAATCAATCGACAAATTGATGTAGATAGCGCATCACAAGTTGCAGTTAATCGGAAATGATTAGAGCCGATTATAAAAACAGTAATTTTATGTGGTCGGCAAAATATAGCTTTGAGAGGACATCATGATTATGAAGAAATTTTCATTTGAACAGGAGCCAATCGCCAATGAAGGCAATTTTCGAGCATTGTTAAGAACGAGAATCGATGCGGGCAACAAAAACTTGGCTGAACATTTTAAACATTCTGCCAAAAACGTTACCTACATTAGCTGGAACATACAAAATCAAATTATAAATGCATGTAATGAAATAATTTTGAACAGTTTGGTCGAAAAAATTAATTCGGCGAAATGTTTTTCAATTCTTGTCGATGAAACTTGTGACATTTCTACCACTGAACATCTTTCCTTGTGTGCCAGATATATAGACGAAGAAAATGACAACAAAGTTTGTGAACAATTTTTACAATTTGTTCCTGTAACAAGCACTACAGGAAAAAACTTATCCGACAAAATATTAGAAAGCTTAAATAATTATGGCATCGATTTGTCATATTTACATGGGCAAGGTGCCTCATCAATGAGCGGAAAGTTTAATGGTGTCCAATCTCACATATCAGCTATATATCCACAAGCTTTATATGTTCATTGTGCATCACATAGTTTGAATTTGGCAATGGGAAATGCTGTATCTGTGACTGAAATAAGAAATCAAATTGGCATAATTGAAAAGGTACACAATTTCTTCAATACCCCTAAGACAGGATGTCCTTGTTGACAACATTGATAAATATACCCGGATACTAAGAAACAGAAACTACACCACGTTTGCCCGACTAGGTGGGTGGAATGCCATGAAGCCATCATGACCATGGTGGAATTATATGATGCAGTGATTCATAGTCTTGAAACAATCATTTCTTGGGAAGACAGAGACTCGTCCTCTAACGCAAAACTTTTGAATAATTCATTATGTGAATTTGGTTTTATAACATCTTTATTTAGCTTGCAAAAAATATTTGCGTACATACACCTTACCATTGTCTAAAATAATGCAAAAATCTGACAGTGACCTCTTAATTGCCCTTAATTTTGTTGATGATGTTGTGGCTCAATTAAATACCATTCGTGAAACACCAGTCTTCATTTAAAGATATTTATGATGAAGCATGTATAAAAGCCAATAATTTTAATATTGACATTAAAAAATCAAGGACTACATCAAAACAAACATTAAGGTTCCATCCGATTCTGCAGAAGAGTATTTCAGGAGAACTATTTTCATTCCATTTATTGATCAAATATTGACTCAACTTCAGGATCATTTTACTTGGCACTGCAACATTTTGAAAAAAAATTTTTCTCTTCTACCAAATGGAAAAGATGCTCCAACAGCAAGTGCAATGGAAGATTTTCGTCAGTTGTGTAAATTTTATGCTGGTGATTTGCCTTATACAAATCCAGCAATTTTGAACACCGAATTCAAGTTGTGGTATAAGAAATTTGAAAAACTGTTTGCAATAGCTCCATGCAAAAATGCCGCTGATGCAGTTTCAAAGTGTGACAAAATGATATATTCAACCTAACATCTATAACTTATTAAAAATATTTGCAACGCTTCCGGTAACAACATGCATCAGCGAAAGGTCATTTTCTAAGTTACGCCTTTTAAAAACCTATTTAAGATCTACCATGACACAATCACGATTGAACGGACTGGCTTTGCTGTATATACACAGAGTGATTGATGTAACCACGACTGAAATAATTCAAGAGCTTTGTAAAAAGAAAAGAAAACTGGATTTTATTGTTTAAATAAATTTTTATAATCGCCTAATGAATTTTATTTAATGAATGAAATTTAACGAATTTCAGTTGAACAGATAAAAATATTTTTATCCGTTCAACTAGCTCCCCCCCCCCCCCCCAAGATTAAATCCTGGGTGCACCACTGAACTGAGATGACATCTCTCCCACCAGTTGGAGAGAGTGACCATGTAGTTTTGACTTGGAAGATGAATAGACATGCAAGAGTATCAAAGAGACGGGAACATATGTGGAATTATAAGGCAGGTGATTATAATAGTCTTAGATATCAACTTGGGGAATTTTCATGGAGGGAGGAATTAGAAGGCCAGGATATCATTAGTGCCTGGAGAAATTGTGAAGGAATATTCGTTAGCAGCAATAGTAAGTTATATTTCCACAAGTGAAGAAGAGGACATAATTTCGTGTAAAGTGGATGACACATAATATTAAACAGGAACTGCATGTGAAAAAGAGGCTATTGAATAGATATAAGGAGACAGGTGAAGAGCAGATGCACGACGAATACAAGACACAGGCCAGGAGAGTAACTAGTATGGTAAGGAAGGCGAAACTGGAATATGAGAGGAGATTGGCCCTAAGATCCAAAGAAAATCTTAGGGAATTTTTTAGCTATGTGGCTAGTAGAAGGAGAAATGATTGTGGAAGAATGACATTGTGGGATAAAAATGGAAATAGAGTGACTTATGCAGAGGACATAGTGGAATTGTTCAATGAACACTTTATTAGATTGTTTCATCCTGGATCCTGGAGGAGTAAATTTTAACACTAGAGGGATAGGGCAAGTTCGAGGTTTAGCGGTGCAGGAGGAGGAGAGTGTGTTCGAAATACTGAGTACTCTGGATGTCAGTAAAACTGTGGGACTGGATGTTATTTCACCATAAGTTTGGAGAGAATTGTGCTAAAGAACTGACAGCTCCTTTGACCTGGTTTTTCAATGAAAGTCTGGCTACGGGAAAGGTGCCCAGGGAATGGAAGGAAGGTAAGATAGTACAATTGCATAAGGGCAGTAGCTGATGGAAGATTATAGGCCAGTTTGTGTGTCATCAGTAGTTGTTAATATCTTAGAGAAATTAGTGAGGGACAATATACATCAGTGGGCAGATGAGGGTAATGTTATCTGTGAGAATCAACATGGATTTTTTAAGGGACACTCTTGTTTTAGTAATATGCTAGCCTTTTATAATAAAGTTACAAGAGCAGTTGATGAGGGAAAGGCATATACTGCCATTTTCTTGGATTTAGCAAAGACATTTGACAGAGTACCACATGATAAGCTGATATTTAACCTGCAGCATATGGGTTTGGATGTAAGGTTGGTCAACTGAATTCAGGATTGGCTGTCCGATAGGTATCAGAGAGTTGTGTATGGTGGGGCAGTTTCAAGAAGGCAGAAGGTTACAAGTGGGGGTCCCACAGGGACCAGTACTGGGACCTATATTGTTTAACCTTTATATCAATGACATTGTCAGTGGATTGCAGGATGATATTTAGTTGTTTGCAGATAATATGAAGCTGGGAAAGGTTATTAGTAATAGTGCAGATTTGGTAGCCCTGCAAGAGGATTTGAATAAACTAGACAGATGGGCAAACGAATGAGGGTGTGTCGGTTTAATGCAACAGAATGTAAGGTCTTGAGGTTCGGGACACATCAATGGGACACTTCATACTCTATTGGAGGAGTAAAGAGTTATCGTTCCGTTGTATAAGACCTTGATCAGGCCACACTTAAACTATTGTTCTCAAATTTGGTCCCAAAGATTTGAAGGGGGTTAAATTAACTGTCGAAAGGCTACAGGGGCATATATATCAAAGATTGTTTCAGGACTGTACAATGTTAGTTATGCGGATTGGCTGAGGGAATGTGGACTGCAGAGTTTGGTAGATAGAAGAAGGAGAAGTGATATGATTAGAGCTGATGACAGTGGGGAGTTCTTTCACTTGGTTGAACAGCGGTTCAACCAAGTTTCCTTTTCATAACTTCCAGGGATGGAAGTTACGAAAGGAAACTGTGAGCAAGAGGGTGAGGAGTGATTTCTTTGCATGGAGGGTGGTTGAACCATGGAATGCATTGCCTGATAGAGTGGTGAGAGTGAGAACGATCAATGAGTTCAAGGAGTGGTATGATAGACTTTGTGTTTCCTATGAGGGACCTCCCGCTATGAGTCTTGATAGACTTTGTGTTTCCTAGGAAGGACCTACGGCAATGAGACTTTTGACTCCACGGAGGCCTGAATAATAATAATAATAAATACAACTCAGAGGATATATTGCAATGCTGAAATGAACAATGACAAATAACAATAAGAAGTCAGTTTAACTCTTTACAAAGCCTTGATAAGACCTCTCCTGGATTATGATTATTATTACATGATGCCTCCAGGGAGTCCAAAGACTCATCGAGGGAGGGCACCTACTGTACATTTCTGTCTCCACCACTCAGTCCACTAACTATACAATGAAGTGCAACTACCATTATCATCTACACCATCACCATTTACTGCCCATCACCACCAGTTTATTCAAAAACAATCACAAACATCCATGCCCACAGCGGGATTTTCGAACTCACAGCCTTTTGGTTGGAGAGCTAATATGCTAACCATTCGAAGAACCAGGCCACCATTAAAAATTTTAACTGTATGCTTTGTGTAGAGCTGCATGTTTGAAAGCTATTATTATTATTATTACATGACACCTCCAGGGAGTCCTAAAACTCATCGAGGAAGGACACCTACTCTACATCTCCGTCATCATCTACACCAGTGCCATCTACTGCTTACCACCACCACTAGTATTTTCAGAGACAATCACAAACATCTGTGCCTATGGTGGGATTCGAACTCACAGCCTTTTGGCTGGAGAGTGGATATACAAACCACTCGGCCAACCAGGCTCAGTCATCTAATTTCTGAGGTGAAACAGTAGAAAGGGTACAAAGGATTGTGTTAAAGATGATATTAAGGGTGTGGAATGTAGAGATTATTAGGACTGATTAAAAATTTTTCAATTGCAAACAAGAAAAAGGAAGGGGATGATGTGATTCAATCCTTCCAGTTTAAACGATCAAACAAGATATTAGTAGATGGCATTTTTCGTTTTATGGAGAGAGAGAGAGAGAGAGAGAGCATCCATGGAAATTGAGAATGAATGCAGTCAAGAAAGGTTGAGAGATATACTTCTCTTATACAGTAGCACGTGATTGGAATGCTTACCTTTGGAGATGGTGAGTACAGGCAATGTGAATGAAGAGGTATGATAGCTGGCATGGGTGATACTGGTCTTCCTAGATGAGTCTCTGACTCATCTTGGGTCTCTGATAATAATAATAATAAAATTATGAGAACATTGCAATGTATTATGTCAATGATGAAGATCTAGATATGCAGAAGAAAAGTGATTATGGCTTCATTGTATATAACTTCAATCAGTCTGCACATGGCCTGCTGTGCATAAATCTGGTTACCTGGTCTTCAAGGGATTAGAAGATATCTTAGAGAGGATCCAGAGGAGATTCACTAAGTCAGTGTCAGACCTCTAGAATATGGGATATAAAGACAGGTTGAAAGGATGCAATTTGCAGAGTCTTATGAATATAAGAAGAAGTGAGAGTATGAGTGAGACATTAACTAGTGAGGGATTGTTACCAGCTAGTATGAAGAATGAAAATTTTGAGAAAGTACACGAAGACAAGGGTAGAATAAGAGGCCATCCCTGGAAGTTGTATAAAGCAGTTAGCAAGAGAATGAAGAGCATGTTCTTTGCATGGAGAGTAGTTTATGAGAGGAATGCATTGCCTGAAAGTGTGATGAGTGCAGGACGCACACCTTTTTTTTTAAATTGTTATTCCTTTGGTTGTAAGCTTTAAGATAGTTTGCACTGCACTAAAAATAACAAGATCTGGCTGAAAATAATGCATCTATAATAAATTTAGTTTAATCCTTTATCCAAGTGTGAGCAAACAAAGTTTGCGCCTGAAAGTATCTTCAGGACTAAGGTAATGTAGTACAACACTGGGCAACTCGTTGCAAAGGTGGACCAAGCTAACATCACTCCTATCTCAGTATCTCCCATAATGAAACACATCTCCTTGCGGATATGTATAATGTTATGCATTAAGGGAAGGGCCACTACCCAGACTAGTTTCTACCTTTATTGAGGTCTCTTCAGTGGGAGACAGGCCTAGAAGTGGAGATACCAGGGAAACGCAATAGCAAGGTCATCTTTACCTATAGGAGTTGCCAAACGGTGTGCCACCTTTTTATTAAATTACTCTGGATTTAGAGAAAGATGTTGAAAGTTTATTTTTCACTTGATTAGACTATAATAAATTCAGTTTAATCCTTTATCCAAGTGTGAGCAAACAAAGTTTGCACCTGAAGTTTGCTCACACTTGGATAAAGGATTAAACTAAATTTATTATAGTCTAACCAAGTGAAAAATAAACTTTCAATAATGCATCTATTAAACCATCTGACCACTGACAGGTGACGTGCAATATATAGCCTCTCCAACAAGTTACCTCTACCTTTTCAGTGGTATGGCCAATTTCCATAAGTGGGATTCTGCAGAGGTGAGTATTGCCTCCTAGAGGAAATGCCAATTAGACCTCCTGTGGTAGGTGGCTTTCCTTGCCCAAGATGATAAAACCACTATCTTACTTACTGGAGGTATGAAGTGGCTATTGCTATGAGCGTGTGCTGAAAAGTTGTGATAATCACTATGAAGGAATTGAGGTAGAACCATTGAACTTACACATTATTCTACATATTCCCCCAGAAAGAGTTATACACTTGTTACAATTCTGCTGCATCCTTTCCAATCCTCTGAGAAAAACATCTTTCCCTTGTTGCACAAACCAGTCCTCAGCTTCAGATATGACTTCATCAATTATTATTACGTAACACCTCCAGGGAGTCCAAAGACTCATCGAGGGAGGGCACCTACTCTACAACTCTCCGTCTCCACCACTCCATAACCGCAACTACCTTCATCATCTACACCAGTGGTCTCCAAACTTTTCGCCGTGAGGGCCACATTGGGTACTTCAGCACTGTTCAGCAGACCGTAGTAATAAAAAACTCTAGAACTAGATATATGAGTTTTATTGAAAGCAGATAAAAACTGATTACAGAGTATGTGAGATTAAATTATCGTATATAAATTTACAAGAAAATTTCTTCAAATTTGGGAACTGCTCAGAGTTCAAAAATTTATAAAAATTGATCAAGTTTCCTTCCTTGTATTTATCTTTAATATGTTCATTTGCCTGAAGTTCAATAATTGAAGTTGACTTGGGACATCAGTAACAACACAGTCAAATGTATTTTGAAACAGTCTTATTTCCCTAGCATTGGCATCCAAATTAGCAAATCGCTTCTGAAATTGTTTTTTAAAACCCTTTCTGGCCTGAATTTTTTTTCCAAGTGAAAAAAATTTTTCTTTCTATTTATTTTGTCTTTAGGTCTAAAAAAGCAGGAGTATCAAGTATTTTCCAGACAGCTGCAATCTGTCAGCAAAAAATGGAACTATGACGTACGATACCAATTGGAATCAATCACCATGTAATATGGGCTATGAAAGCCAAGAAAGTTAGTAATTCCAACTGGAATCATTCAGGCAGAAAGGGTTAAGATCTGAAATAACTAATTCATTTTTTTCTGTTTGGGAAACAATTTGTTTAAATTTTTGCTAGTCGTTAGTTTTTCAACTGAATATACATTGACAATTTACATGCAACTTTTTTTTAAATTTCGTATAACTTCGAGTTTTTTTGTCAATGAATACAGATTGGGAAATTTTGTTTTTATTTTGTTTTTTGCTTGTTAGTTCATTTTAACCGTGTTTTTACAGACTTTTTTAAGTATTCTTATTTCGTGCGACATAAATTTTTTTTGTTGATAAAAAAGTTTATTCGGATGTAACTTTTTTATTTCGTTTTGAATTCTTTCAAATTTTTTTTTCTTCGTTAGTCCATTTTAACCTACCTTTTACTGTCAGAAAGACCGTAACTTGGATTACGGTTACTTTTTGCTATTCGGGAATATATTTTGAACACAATTTTAATTAATGCATTTGAAATCTATCAACACCCAGTGTTTTTTTTTGCAGATTCTTATTGAAAAATTAGTCCAATTGGCAGGCCATATAAAATCATAATGTGGGCCGCATCTGACCCGTGGACCGTAGTTTGGAGACCCCTGATCTACACCAACGCCATCTACCGTCGACCACCATCATCACCACCACCACTATTTTCACAGACAATCACAAACATCCATGCCCATGGCAGGATTTGAAGCTACAGCCTTTTGGCTGGAGAACAGATATGCTAACCACTCAACCAACCAGGCCGGCTGTGGTAAATTTTGTTCCTTTCAAGTGTTTCTTTAAATTTGAGAATAGGAAATAGTCAGATGGGGCCAAGTCTGGTGAATAGTGTGGTGGGGAAGACATTGAAAGCTCAAGTTGTGTATTGTTCTGTTAGGTTTCATGAGCAGTGTGAGTAGGTGCATTGTCCTGCACAAGCAACACATCTCTGCTCAGTTTACTATGGCATTTTTCCTTCAGTACGTACTTCAATTCCTTCAAAGCTGTTGAATAAACGCTGCTGCTGCTGTAACAGTTTCACCTTTTTTTGAGGTACTTGGTAAGGATTATGCCATCCATTCCCAGATAAATCTTTGACTCCATGAGGTCTTAGGGTAATAATAATAAAGATAATGGCAAGAACCTTACCTACTGACTTCTGGGTTCAAAACAAAAAATGACCATGGAGAACCTCTGTGTCTCCACTCCACTCCATTGACTGTTTTTTTGTCTTAATAACAATATGGGCCAAACAATTTGCACCTGATTTCTCAAAATGACCCAAAATTCCTTGAGATGACAACACATGTTTTCTCTTTTGGTCAGCATTCAAACATTTGGGGACACTTTGCTGAGAGCTTCTGCATGTCCAGATGTTGGTGGATAATGACCCCAACTCATTCCCTGGATATCCCTAGAATCTTTGCAATGTTTTTTTGTCTGGTATTCATCTATCATCAAGGATCATGACATGCACTGCATCAATGTTTTCAGGTGTGATCATTGTGAAAGATCTTCCTGACCTGGAGACATCTGTTGTCTCAGGATGGCCAATTTTAAACTTGGCCATCCAACTGGCAACTATTGGATATGCTGAGGCCCAGTCCCCTAAAGTCTCACACAAAGTTTGGTTAATCTCAGTAGTGGACTTTTCTTGCAGCACGAAAAACTTAATGACAGCCTGCAACTCTGTGTCTTCAAATTTCTTCAAACCTGTGACGTCTTCTTATATAACCTTAAAAGAAAAAGAACAAATTATTACAATTTGATGAAACATGGGGATAAAAGGTTTTAAGATATGCTCTTTCTTGTGGTTATATCAGTTGTTGTAATATTTTTGTTCTAGGTGTTTATCAGCACTTTTCAGCCCTCCCCCCCCCCATAAGTTTCTTTTGCAGAGCTGGTCTCCTGTTTCTGTCCTCATCCATTCTTCCCACATGCAGTATGGATGATTACCTTGCTAGGTGTGTTCTTCACATTATAATTAATTAACCAGGGAGCAAGCATCTCTTCTTTTCAAGGGTATAGCAGTAAAACATTTTCTGCAAGCCAGCTGCTAGATAGTACACATTACTGAACTTGGAATGCTTCAGCTTGTCAATAATCCAACTAATGTTTACTGTGCCAGCTTGTGACTAGAGGGAGTTCATTGTAGAGACTGAGATTGGAATTTGGGCACTGTGATCATGTACACAAGGTCTTGACCCCTGCTCGGAAGATTTTCCCATTATCCCACTGTCATGAAAGTTGACATAACGAAGTGTAGAATCACTATGGTTAAAATAAAATCTCCCACAAAAAAAACTTCAAAATATTCAAAAATAAAAATAAAAATAAATTGCAAAAAAACGATATCCCAAAAAATCCAATAAAACAACAAAATTTCATGGAAATAAAAACTTTCACATTGACTTTTACCAACGTCCAGGATCTGAATACTAATATCAATATCATGACACTAGCACTTATTGGGACACTATGACTACAGCTCGCCTCACTTTTCCACATTACATCATATATACTACTTTTGTAAGCAGGGTGTGGAACATAACTTTTGGCATGGTTATGACAAAAGGACATCAGTTCTGAAATATTCTTCATATGATCAAGATTCCCTTATCTCATTTTGTTGGCTTCATCTGCTCCCTTTAGCACTATCCTAACTTCACTATCAGTGGCAGCCAGTGAAAATTTTAAGTGGGGGGTGCTACATATACAAAATAAGAAAAAATAATTCATTTTTTCCTAATCAGTAACCAATTTATTAATAAATAAATTTACATATTACAAAAATCTTTATTAAAAATATTTCACCCTCACTATGAACACACACCAATAATAAAAGTTTCATACACAGAAATAATGAGTGCAAGCATACAATATATCTGTAGCGACATTGCTCATTCAGCAGTGTCGGTTTCGACATTCCGACACTGCGTTAGATCACAGTGCATTTGTTTCATGTAACGATAATTGAGAAAATATAATTCTTTTCATATTTTCAACAGTGACACTTATCATAATTCAGCCTTGTATGTATAATAAATAAATAATTATATGTTATTTTAACAGAATAACCAAAAATATTTCACACTCGCCATGAACACACACAATACTAAAAGTTTCGTATCTCATAGAAATAATACGCACAGTCATACAACTTATCTGTAGCAACACTGCCCAAAGAGCAGTGTCAGATTCACTTATTACATGCAGTGACAAGTGCAAACGAATATCAGCAAGTCTAGCCGGAACTGATCGAATGTGATAATTCCGGCACTGCATTAGATAGCAGTGTATTTGCTTCATAATCTAAAGCATTAATCGAACAACTTCAATTATTAACTATTCAATCAATGTTGAAACAAAAGGTGTAACCTTTAACATGTTGTATTGCATTTATATAATGTTGTAAGCATCATTATTATTTATAAACACGAACAAAATTTTATTTTTTCGTTTTTTTCCTTGGGGGTGCTGTAGTGTTTTATGTACAAGCTGCCACTGATGACTATACTTGCCTTTTCTATGTATTTATCTCTGAAAGCTCATAATATACAGTCTAATTACCCAAACAGTAAGATAATATTTCTTGTAGATTTCAACATCTATAATTCATACTGATTCCCCTTCTCTAACTTTCTATGTTGAAAGAGAAGAAAAGCTGTTTGCTATCAGTAACGATAGCAAATACAAATCACTCACAATAACAAGTAATCCTCATCATTATCTAAATACCTTGCACCTTCTCTTGCACTAGGTTTTGGTACATAGATGCAATAATTCCCTTCCATTCTCCAGAAGAGCACTGGGTCAGTCACTGATTTTGGATAATGCAGCTTGACTCACAATCTGTATTCTAATTCACCCCACAAGTATTTGATGGGACAGCCTATCTGTGAAATCAGGGCTCTGTGCAGGCCAGTCAAGTTCTTTCACACCCATCTCATCAAACCATTTCTGCACAAACCCAAACCACAAACCTAGCTTTGTGGATGGGGTATTGCTGTGTTGATACAGGAAATGGCCTTCATTGAACTATTGTCATAATGACAGAAGAAGAGATTTGTCTAGAATGTCACTATAGGTCACAGTGTCAAGATTCCGTAGGAGAACTTGGAAAAACAATCCCAGAGACCATGAAACCTCCACCTAACCTCACAGTTAGCACAACACATGTGGGCAGGTAGAGTTCTACTGGCATCTCTCAAGCCCAGGCTCATTTGTCAGACTGCCAGATGGTCAAATGTGATTCATAATTCCAGAGAAGGTGTTTTCACTGCGGTAGAGTCCAATAGCAGCAAGCTTTATATACCACTCCACCCAACCCTTGGTGTTGTCCTTGCTGATAATCATACTTGTGTGCAGCTGCATCACCACGGAAACCCGTGTTCTTCAGCTGTCAATAAACAGTTGTAGTGCTAACATTCCTTGCAGAGGCTTTTTGGAACTCAGTAGTGAGTGTTTCAACCAAGGACAGGCGATTTTTTACGACATGCACTTCAATGCTTAACAATCCTGCTTTGTGATTTTATGTGGCTTACCATGTCGCAATTGTGCTGTTGCTGTTCCTAGGCATTACTACTTCACTATAACATCACTTAGAGTTGATTGAGGCAGCTGCAGCAAGGCAGAAATTTCCTAAACTGAGTTGTTACAAAGGTGGCCTCCTATGACAATGCCACATGGAAAGTCATCGAAATCTTTAGTACAGCCCATTTCACTGTTAATGTTCATCTATGAAGACTGCATCTTTTCTTTTATACCTGTATGAGCCATGGATGCGATTTATATAGCCATATTCACTAGTATGAAGGGGTGTCCAGATATTTTTAGTCAGACAGTGTTACATGCATAGAACGAAATGCAAAACAGATCAGCATGGTAAGGAAGGCCAAATCTAATTATGAGAGGATGCTAATTGATGAGAGCAAAGGAAAAAATCAAGGAGTTCTGTCATTACGTGACAAGTAAAAGGAAGAATGACTATGGAAGGATGACTTTAACGAGTACTGATGGCAAGATAACAGAAGCAGAGGAAATAGCTGGGTTACTGAGTGATCATTTTTGCAACAATGTACCATCTGAGTGGAGATATTGCAGTGCCATATGTGACATTAACTGATGCAAGAAAACAGAGGTAGATGAATTGGAGGTGCTTACAATGTAAGTCACCTACATGAATTGGAGTAAATATGAATGGAAATGAAGCAGGATAAGACAGTGGCTAATGGCCAGGAATAATCATCAAAGACATAGCAGCATATGGAGAAAATGAGAGTAGTATATGAGGGGAAATGAAACAGAGAAAGTGGATGACTAGTGCTGTACTGCAGGTTCTGTATTTGAGCTACTGCCATTTAATTTGTACATGAATGATATAAATGATTTATAGAGAATTATTCAGTTGTTTGTCAATGATGCAAAACTAGGGAAAGTGACAATTAATTAGAGCATACCCTTAACATGGCCTCATGGCTATGTTAAGATATGCACTTTGGATGAAGATATGACAAACTACATCAATGAAGCTGAACTGTAGCAAATTGATGAGGCTAGGGATTTTGAGGTGACTGTAGACAGAGTGTTGAAGTTCATATTATATTATTCATGGCATATTACAAGAGGGTTGCCAAAATAGCTCATCAGATTCATTATGTGGATGTTGAAAAACTCATTAATAAGCAGAGTTAGGAAAGTTATTATTCTTCTTTATAAGACTTAAATAAGGCCATATGTGGACTACTGCATGCTGATCTGGTCACCTGTCTTCGTTGGGGATGAAGAGGTCATGGATTAGATCCAGAGGTGGATGATCAAGATTATGGCAAGTCCAGGGAATGCTCTTATGAAGATAGATTGAAAATCTATACAAAAATTATGTGATAGCAGGAAAAGAGGGGAAACAATAGAAACATAAATTATTAAAGGGGTTTTATAGGATTGAACACAGAAGACTTTTTTCGGTATAAGGCAGGAAAAGAGAATAATGAGTCATCTCTAGAAATTGGAAGGGCTAGATTTTTTTTGCATGGAGCATAATGTATGGAATGGGTTTTGCTAGAGATAGTTATGAATGCTTTGCTGGTAAGTGAGTTTATTGAGTTCATTATCACATAATACCTACAATGTTTAGTAAACCTCCCGGGAGAGTGTTTGACTCTGCAGAGATCTCAAAAAAAAAAAAAAAAAAAAAAAAAAAAAAAAAAAAAAAGAATATTGTTTCTTAATAATGTTTTTTCTGGTCTTAATAATAGAATGAAGGAAATAAAATTCCCAGAGCAAGCAGACTCTTGGCTTCATATCTATGCAGACATTTTTTGTAGAATTTTTTAGTAGATCTAAATCTCTCATGATTTGCTTTCTATCAAATGTTGTGATTCACTGTGTTTCAAGTCCAAAAAGGGTCAGATTCTTCATTTCTATTGGCATCACATGAAACAATTGTATTAAGAAATTCTAGTGATGAAGGTACAGGAGGATTAGGTCCATGAACCACAAACCTCATGATGGATGGAGTATAAAAATATCTGTTCTAATTACTTTGAGTGTTTCTTTCCTCAATGTGGCAAACATTATATGTTGACCATAGTTTATCTCAATCTGCAAGTTTCATCTGAATGTATGCAATTCTGCAATGTTCTATTTCCTTTTTTCTCTATGAAACTACCACAAATATAATAAAATGTTCCTATACTGTTTTCATAAACTCTTGATAACATAATGTGTACATGAAAATTAAACACAAAGAAAGCAAGAATGATACATGGTTTTTGACACCACAAAAAGAAGAATCTGTATACCTGACAGGGAAAATATTTGTCACTTTCATTTTTGTTACACTTGAATTACGAAATAACAGCTAAATTTTTTCAAAAATATGTTTAGTCTATGTAATGAATATAAAATTTGATACAAATAAAAATAAATAATGATCCTGAAAATATAACAAGAAAAATATTAACTCACCTGTGCCCAGTTACAGAAAACCTGTCCGTTTCCTCCATATGTAATAAGTTCATGTGGGAATTGGGCTACTCTAGGATCTAAATTGTTCATAATCATCAGCATAATTGCTGCAGAATGCTTGCTTTTTGCTGGATAATCATCTATGGGATATGCTCTAAAAAACAGTTTTTTTTTTTTATTATTGTAATTATCATCATCACAACAAACCTCTATGGAGTCATTAGAAATACATTAGAAATCACAGAAAGTCTCAATCAACAGCAACTTACCCATCATATTGAACCTTCGCACTCCTTTCATTTCATTCACAAATGCTCAAGCAATGTATCCCACTCACTCATAACTCTATGTAAAAATCTTCTTACATTCCTTGTCCTAGCACCTTTATTCAACCTTGAGGGACAGCCTCTTATTCTTTCCCTCCACTCAATTCATAATCCTCTCCATACAACCACCAATTTAAATGTTGTCATATCTCCTCTTTCCTGTTTATTCACTAAATTCTGCAATTTGCAATTCCACAAACGCTTTACATTAGAAACATTTCAGAATTCTTATACTGCCTTAATCACTCATCTCTAGTCCTCTCCAGAATTTTTATATTACAATGGAAACTAGCAAAAAACTAATTTTGGTTATAGAGGTAGTATATCTCAAACAATGTGTTCCTCAGTTATATGTTGGATAAAACATTTTATTCTATAATCAATGTTATAAACAAAAGTTAGGTTCTGACAAGAGCCAGATGCTTGCTTTTAACTGTATCAATGTAGACTTGCTTCCATAATGATGGTTAATGAATTTTGGAATCACTGCTATGGTGATCTCATCTTCTGTCAACATGGTTGAATGGAAGATGATATACTGACAAGAATAGAAGTAGCAGGGCATAGCATTTTTTGACAGGATAGCAAGGGAAAATGCAGTGGTGGAATATTACTGATGATTAGTGATGAATTATGTCCTCTCAGAGTGAAGTATTTGGAGGGCAATGGCACTAACAGTTGTGAAAGTATATGGCGTGAGGTAGAGGTGGGCAGGACAGGATATTTAGTGGGGGGGGGGGGGTTACTACAAGCCAGCGAGCATAGAGGGTGAAGAGCAGGAGATGTTTAGGCAGTTTGATAATGCTATGCATAATGGGAAAGTCCGGGTTTGGCTCTCACTGATGAGACCTCAACAAAGATCGAAACTGATCTGGGTAGTGGCCCTTCCATTATGCATAGCATCATACATGTCCAAAAGGGGGTATGTGCTTTGCATTATGGGATACATACTAAGGCAAGTGATATGAAGTCATCAGCCTCTATATATAAGTAGCTCAGATGTGAATATATTTCATGCACAAAACATTGTTTTGCTTCCTTGAAAAAAGGATTAAAACCAAGTATATAAATTTCTTTGTATCTTTAATGTATAATAAACCCAAGGTAAAAAACTTTCTACATATTTCTCTCATCCAGAGATTTTTATTAATAAGGTTGAGCACCTTTTGGCTACTTGTACATGAGATATGCAGGACTTCTGCATTACTTCAACTTTGGTATCTCTCCCTCCTGGGTTTGGCTCCCACTGATGGGACCTCAAATAAAGGTCAAAACTGGTCTGGGTAGAGACCCTTCCCATTATGCATAGCATTATACATGTCTGAAAGGGAGGGGGGGCTTTGCATTATGGGATACATACTAAGGCAAGTGATATGAAGTCATCAGCCTCTATATACAAGTAGCTCAGATGTGAATATATTTCATGTGCTTTTGCTTCCTTCGGAAAAGGACTGAAACCAAGTATATAATTTCTTCGCATCTTTAAATGGATTTGGGATTGACTATCTGATAGGTATCAGAGAGCTGTGTATGTGGGAGAAATATCAAAGAAGCAGAAGACCACAAGTGGCATCCCACAGGGCTCAGTATTGGAACTTGTATTGTTTAACCTTTACATCAATGATATTGTCAATGAATTGCAAGGGGATATTCAGTTGTTTGCAGATGATGTGAAGCTGAGAAGGGTTATTAGTAATAGTGAAGATGTAGTAGCCCTGCAAGATTATTTGAATAAACTGGACAGATGAGCAAATGAATGGAGGTCAGTTTAATTCATCCAAATGTAAAGGCTTGAAGTTTGGGATACATTGATGGGAAGCTACATACTCTGTTGGAGTAAATGTACTGGAGGAAGTGAGGGAGGCAAGGGATCTAGGTGGGGGGGGTGATGATTGATAGAAACTTGAAGTTCAGGAAACATATTGCAAAGGTGGCTAAGGTAACCCAGAGGATTGCTGCAATACTGAGAAGGATACTGACCTGCAGAGATTAAAGAGTTGTTGTTCCATTGTATAAGGTCTTGATCAGACTATATCTGGACCACTGCGCTCAAATCTGGTCCCCGGGATTTGAAGGGGATAAATTAACTATGTTTAGAATGTAGAGGCAGATAACAAAGATGATATCGGGACCTCACAATGTTAGTTATAAAGATAAGCTGAGGGAATGCGCACTGCAGAGTTTGGTAGATAGAAGGAGAGGTGATATGATTGACTTTTAAATTGTTAAGAGGTAGTTATAAGGTTGACACTGAGGAGTTCTTGGTGGAAAATGATGTTGAAGATTGAAGAATGATGTCGAATGAGATGGTGAAGAGAAGGGGCAAGGACAAGGTGCCAGGACCATCCTTGGAAGTTACAAAAGGAAGTCATGAGGAAGAGGTAAGGAGTGGTTTCTTTGCATGGAGGGTAGTTGAACAGTGGAATGCATTGCTTGATAGTAGTGAGAGCAAAAACAGTCAATGGGTTCAAGGAGTGGTATGATAGATTGTGTTTTCTAGGGTGGGCCTCCCACAATGAGTCTTGCGATTCCATGAAGGCCTGAATCATAATAATAATAATGTAGCAATTAGATAATGTGGAGGTGGAATGGTTCACTAGATGTATGGAGTGATACTGATGGACAAAAACAATTATATATGATAATGAAAAGAAGACATACATAGAATCATCTATGTTTTTCATTGTCCAGTGAACATCTCTGCCCTGCTTACTGAAGGCATGAAGTGGCTGCTGCCACTTTCATCTCCCAAAGTAGGGTCTGTGGTTTCTGTACTTCTCACCTTTCCTCTGACAATCAGTGCAAGTGATGGCCTTGCTACAGGTGCTTAACAGATTATTATTGAAGAATTAGGAAGTTGACATCTTCTCCATTTGATGTACACTGATACAGCAATGTTCACAGGCTGGCCACTAAAGAGTACATGGGACCAAACACCAATGGTAAACATGTCTGACTGATGCTTCCATCAGATAGCAAATAATGCTGCTCACTCCACAGGTCATGTCTGAAGGGAATCTAAGAACAGCAGAGTGTAAGAAGCACTTTTAAAGTCATGCTTGGACTGGAGTCAGAACACTCCCTGTGTGGAGGAAATGCATATACATCCCCAAACTGAGCTGCATTCCCCTGATTTTAAGTTTCCTACACCACTTCTACCATAAAAGATAACCATGCAAATGCTGCAGTCATTGCATGACTCCATTATTAAAGGTGTGCTGGATGATAAGATGCATAAGGTATGTTTTCCAGGTGGTAAAATGAGTTGAGTGATTGAGTCATTGGATATGAGGAGGGAGCAAGCAAAGGAGTTAATGGTTTTAATCGGTACGAATGATTTGACAGAGGACAAAAACAGTGTCAGAATGGATATCAGGAGACTGCTTAGAAGGATAAAAGAGAATAGTGTGACAGGAAGGGTAGTCAGCGTGCTGCCTAGGTATGACTGTGGTGAGATGAGGCGGAGAGCAAGGATAATAAATGATATGCTGGCTAAAATATGTGAGAAGAGAGGAGTGCAGTTTGTTAATGTGTGGAAGGATTTTGAGGGACGAAGTGAGCTGTATGGGAGTGATGGGCTGCATTTGAGTGGTTATAGTGTGAGTCACTTGGAGAGACTGCTGCTGGAAGGTAGAAAAGTGAGTAGAGTGAGAGAGAATAAATCATATGAAGCTGGAAGTGATGTGGAAGAGCAGGAGAGTAAGTCAGGAGAGATTGAAGAGGTGGTTATGAATGAGGAAATAAGTGGTAAGTATAGAAAATGAGAGAATGGGTGTGCAAGAGGAGCAGGAAAATGGGGAGGCTCAGGATGGACAGGGGTACACAGCATGAGAAAGGTGGATGCTCCGAGAGGAGGTAAGAGAGCATGTGTAGAAAAGAATGGGATGACCTGGGATCAAGAGGAAACAGTTGGAATTGAAAAGGGTTTTAAAATGAATAAGCAGAAAGGGAAATGGCCCCAGTCAAGCATTCAGAGATCACATCGAGTGGGCGGGATCAGTGGAACTATCTGTAGATCCAGAAATGAGCTGTTGTGTTTGTGTACAAATGCTAGAAGTATAAGAAACAAGGCAGATGAAATGGTTGCATTAATTGCGTCTGTTCACCCAAAGATTGTCGGAATAAGTGAGACATGGTTGGAAGAGGACCACATCCTGACAGGAACAGAGATGAAAGGGTGTTTCGTGAGGATAGAAAGGGTAAAAAGGGAGGGGGAGTGCTATTGATGATAGAGAAAGAGTTATGTCCATACAAAGTAGAAATGCAAGAGGGAAATAGTACCAGTGGTTTTGAGGCAGTATGGCGTGAGATAGAGGTGAATGGAATCAAATACTTGGTTGGATGTTGTTATAGAACCAGGAAATGTGGGTGGTGGTGATAATGAAATGTATAATCAAATTAGTCAAGCAAATAAGAAAAGGGTGATTTTAATTATGGCAATATAGACTGGAATGATGAGATAGCAACTGGAAGTAAAGAAAATGAGTTTCTTGAGTTTTTGAGGGATAACTACCTCAGACAGTATGTAACAGAGGGCACGCGAGGATCGAGGGTCTTGGATTTGGTCATCTCATCAGAGGATGTAATTATAAATGAGGTGTCAAATCATCCACCAATTGTTGAGAGTGACCGTGAAGTGATTACCTGGGTGGTTGCCAGCAGTGTGAGGACCTCTGTGAGAAAAGGGTGTATGTGGAACTACAAGGTGGGGTGATTATGAAGAGCTCAGGAGACAGCTTGCGGGTGTAGCGTGGAATGAGGAGTTAGCTGGAAAAGAGATCAATGCAGCTTGGAGGATTTTCAAAAACTATCTAGTAGATGCAATGTCTAAACATATTCCAAGGGTGAGAAGGTTAAATAAAGTAGGTGTGAGATGAATGAATAAAGAGATTAAGCATGTGATACAGAGAAAGAGGGCATTGTGGAGGCAGCATAAGCAAAGTGGAAATAACCAATTCCATGAGGTCGACAAAGACCAGGCAAGGAGAATGACTTGGTTGGTGAGGGTAGCTAAAGAGAGGTATGAACAGCAGTTGGCTAATGAAGCCAAAAAGAATCCTAAGTAGTTCTTTCAATATGTAGGTCAGCAAAAGAAAGAATGATTATGGAAGGATGACATTGATTGGAGAAAATGGTATAAAGACAGCTGTTGCAGAATGTGTGATGGAGATACTTAATGAGCACTTCATACATGTCTTTCAATCTTGTGAATGTGACTTCATGGTGAGATTGAGAGCAGTAAATGATTGGGAGGAGAGACTGACTGTAAGTGAGCAAGAGGTGTATGGGGAGTTGAGTAAACTAGATGTTAATAAGAATGTGAGACTTGATAATATATCGTCACGTATTCTGAAGGAATGTGGCAGGGAGTTGACACCTGTCTTAACATATTTTTTTATACGAGTCTTGCACTCGGTCAAGTCCCTAAGGAATGGAAAGAGGGAAAGATTGTGCCACTTCATAAAGGAGGTGATCGAACTCAAGCATTAAACTATAGGCCTACCTGTGTGTCAGGTGTTGTAGTTAAGTTCTTGGAGAATCTTGTGAGAAATAGGATCCAGATTTGGGTTGAAAACAATGGTATCATCTTTGATGGACAGCATGGATTTGCTAAAGGGAGATTATATTTTAGTAATCTACTTACTTATTACAATAAAGTGACTGCTTCCTTGGACAGAGGAGAAGGATACACAGTGATATACTTGGATTTCACAAGGCTTTTGATAAAGTACCTCATGATAAATTGATAGTCAAACTGAAGCGGATGGGGTTGGATATCAGATTGGTGCATTGGATTGGAGATTGGCTGTCTGACAGGTATCAACAAGTTATGTATGGGAGAGCGATGTCGAGGAAAAGGAAAGTCATAGCAGAGTGCCTTGGGGATCTGTTTTAGGGCCATTACTGTTTAGCTTGTATTTTAATGATATAGGTGAACATTTGGATGGAGATATTCAGTTGTTTGCAGATGATGCAATGCTGGGACGAACCATGAAGAGTAGTGAGGATGTTGTGACCTTGCAGGAAGACTTGAATAAATTGAGCGATTGGGCACGGGAATGGGGATATGAGTTCAATGTTGCAAAATGTAAGGTTTTAAAATTTGGAAAACAAAGATGGGATTCAGAATTTATGCTTGGTGAGATACATTGTTGGAGATGGAAGAAATAAGAGATCTGGGGGTGAGAGTGGATAAGGATCTGAAATTTAGGGGACACATAGTCAAAATTGTGAAGACAACACAAAGGCTTCTGGGAATGATGCGGAGGACACTGACGTGTAGAAGTAGGGAGATTCTTGTTCCGTTGTATAAGGCTTTGATTAGGCCACACATGGACTATTGTGCCCAAATTTGGTCACCTGGTTTTCAGAAGGATGAAGAGATGTTGGAGGGATGTAAGGGTCCAATGGTGACTGACTAAGGTATTTCTGACCTCTGGAATGTCAAGTATGAGGAAAGATTGAGGAGATGCAATTTGCAGAGTCTGGTGGACAGGAGAAAGAGTGGAGATATGATAGAGACCTACAAGTTGGTAAGGGGTTGTTATAGGATCAATGCTGGAGAAGTTCTAGAGAAAATAGTTGGAGATCGGGGGAGAACCAGAGGTCATCCCTGGAAACTGTATAAAGAAGGTGTGAATAGGGGAGTGAGAGGCAGGATTTTTTTGTGCAGAGTTGTAAATGATTGGAATGCCCTGCCTGAGAGTGTGGTGTCTGCAGGGAGTTTGAATGTGTTCAAAGCACGGTATGATGAGCTGTGTGTGTGTGATAAAAGGACCTCTTTGAGTCCATGGAGTCAAAGACCAGATAGTCTTTGACACCATGAGGTCCTGGATAGTAATAATAATATGTAAAGAAAACTATAAAATATAAGAAAAACAATTTTTTTTTTATTTGTTAGGTAGCAACTAGTCAATGTGGAGTAGGAATGGTCCACACTTTATGGATGTATGGAGTGATATTGGACAAAAGGAATTATATATGATAATGAATAGAAAGAGGGCGACCACTGGTCAACATCCATAACACAGTTCAACTCCTGAACAAACATCTCATCATTCTATCTACCGCTATTCTTCAAAATACCCTATTATGTTTTACCCAATTAGTAGAACCCCAGCTTTTGAAGAAACATGTTACATCTTTCTCCTTAATCACTTAGCCACATATGATGTTACAGGTCAATATATGCATATATATTAAAATAAATAAATAAAATTAGCTCAATGAGCACAGAAGAAGTAATTATTTTGGAGGACCTCACCAATAGGGACAGACTGGAAGGAGGAAAGTACACACAGGGTAAAGGTAATGGAATTTATGCAGCTACTGACTGCTGATTACTACTGACTAAGGAGAGTGGCCAGTGTGACACTAAAGTTCTGTACTTGAATTTTTGTTGTTAAACTTGATATATTAATCACATTATTAATCATATGGAGAGAGTGAGCAGATAACATCCAGTTATTCACTGATGATGAAAAGTTGGAAAGAATTACAAAAGATAACAGCTGATACAGAATATCTCTGCAGACTGATTTGAACACTGCTTTTATAAGCTACACATGCATGATAACAAGTATCAGTTCAATGTTGCTAAATGTAGAAAATATGCATTTCCGACTGAGGATGCTGCAGGCAGAGTATTATATAAATGGGAATTTGCTACAAGTGGTTAATGAACCCAGAGATTTGATGATGATAGTGGACAGAGAGTTGATGAGCCACATAGCAAAAGATGGTTAAATCATCACATACTTTCTCTTTCACATTGGATGGTGCCATTGCAATTTCATCCTAAAGAAAAATGCTAGATTCTTGGCATCATTCCTCTTCTCCACACTAGCATTAATAAACCAAACAAATTTCCTACTACCATTTCTAAAACAATGCACCCTATTCTGTACTTTATTTTTGTCCAGAGAAACAGAATGCTCTTAGCTGGCTTTGATACCCATGATCCAAGTTTTCTTTCTATATTATACCCCTAATTATTCATGCATCACTTCCCTGCTACATTTTTTTTCAACATGTCTTCTTTATAGAGAAAAAAAAATGGATAAATTATATCATTAAGCAGAATCAGATTTATTTCTAACTCTTAGAAGGCAACCTGATACTGCACTTTCTCTCTAAATATTTACTGTGCCTTACTTTTTTTCTCCTCTAATTCTTCATGCCATGGTATTTCTTCAAGCTTTCCCTAAATTTGCAATAGGTATCACTTCACATGCCTCTTATTCCTGGAATTAATGAATAAACATAACAAATTACTCCCAGTTTTACAGGCCAGTCTCATATGAGATGACAGGGTATTGGATGTGAAAGCTCAGATTTATAAGCTTTCACATCCGTCAAAACAGGCAAACTGCTCAGTTAACTCACATGCACACAATTATTAAGATATATAGATATATATATATATATATGTTATACAAGGCTATGAGTATAATATGTATAATATATATATATATAATATATAAGGCTATGAGCCCAGTATAATATTCTGTCTCTTAACTGAATACACATGCATTCAGTGGCAGAATTTTTGCTTCTCTAATCTCAGGTCTGTTTCTGAAGGAGATAACAAACCTGAGATTAGAGAAGCAAAAATTCTGCCACTATTGCCATATGACAGAATACCAACATGGTACAATGCAGTATTTGGCCTTTAACTGAAAGATCTTGAGGTTCAAATCCAGTCTAGGATGTGATGAACTTTAATAATAATTTTCAACTGAAAGTGAGCTGACCAATCTCATATGGAAGCATGAAGATTTTTTCCACACAGACACTCAAGTTTTTTTATCCTAGAAAATAGGCAAACTGATCTGAGAATGGACAAATTACTTGGTGACCATATAAATTATATTCTGGTTTTAATTCTATACCCAAACATAAGCAAATAAGGTTTGCATGAAGTATCTTCATGACTAGCCCACTTGTGTAGAAGACTTTGACTTCATATCAGTTTCATCAGTATCCCATAATTCAAAGCACATTTCCTTTCAAAAATGTATATTGTTATACATTATGAGAAAAGTCACTAGCCAGACCAGTTTCAACCTTTATTGAAGTGTCATCAGTTGAAGCTAGACCCAAGAACACACTGAGGTTAACTGATAACTGTTCTGGCATGATGAACTGATTGGGCCTGTGGTTCCCTTATCCTTCTGTCAGATCTGCAAAAGAAATTATTATTATTATTATTATTATTATTCAGGAATCCATGGAATCAAAAGACTTACTGTGGGAAGTCCTTCCTAAGAAACACAAAGTCTATCAAGACACATCGAGGGGAGGTCCCCCCCCCCTAAGAAACACAAAGTCTATCATACCATTCCTTAAACTCATTGACCGTTCTCGCTCTCACCACTCCATCAGGCAATGCATTCCATGGTTCAACCATCCTCCATGCAAAGAAACCACTCCTCACCCTCTTGCTCACAGTTTCCTTTCGTAACTTCCAGGGATGGCCTCTTGTCATCACTCCTTCCCACTGTCAAACCAAGTGAAAGAACTCCCCAGTGTCAACCCTGTAACCACTTCTCAACAATTTAAAAGTCTCAATCATATCATCTCCTCCTTCTTCTATCCACCAAACTCTGCAGTCCACACTCCCCGGCCGATCCTCATAACTAACATTGTACAGTCCCGACACCGTCTTTGTTATCCGCCTTTGTACCCTTTCCACAGTTAATTTATCCACTTCAAATCCTGGGGACCAGATCTGAGAACAATAGTCTAAGTGTAGTCTGATCAGAGTCTTCATTTAAGGGTGATTATTGTTAGAAGATTTGTGCTATTCTTAATTTGTACAGAGGGGAAACATGACTTTTGAACAGTTTGTTGAATGAAGCTAATAATTGTAGTGCTGAATGTGAGCCTGACTTACACTTAAAGTGTGGAAACATTAATTACAGAATTGAACTTTGTCCTCTATATTTGAAAATGAGATAGTGTGAATTAATTATGTCATGTGTGAGCCTTAGTTATATATACAGAGATTTGAAAATGAGATAGTGTGAATTAATTATGCCATGTGTGAGCCTTAGTTATATATATACAGAGATTGAATATTGCATAAAATTTGTAAAATATTGTTCGAATTTGAGCTTAATTGTGATACAGAGATTATGGTTAAGATACTTAAAGTTAGTAGATGATTTTTGATGACTTAAATATTTTGAAGGGGGAATTTAAGAGTTTCAATTTTGAATAACGGATAACTTAGTGGTGAGATTAGTGATTCATATATTTTAGAATGTGTAATCTAAATGTAACCTTTCTTTTGCTCTAATAAATGTGTTTTTGTTAACTTTAATCTGAGAGTTGTCTAAATGCGAGACTGAATTACCACTTACAAAAGTTCAGACCTCTGCATAGAGGGGATACCATAGAATTAAGGGAAAGTGAGCCATGACTGCAAATCTCATCATCTCTAATGTTATTTAAGCTCTTAGTCTGTTTAGATAGCAAAATTTAAATTTTGGTATACTTTCTTGGGATGAGAAAATTCTCTGTCCCTAGTTTCTGACTGGTGCAATTAAAATATAAATTTTGTCAGAGATAAAGGAAAGTGACTCCCCAGAACTAAAATAGGAGTAGGTCATAGTAAGCACGTACAGGACGACGTAAGAAGAACTGAATAAAATAAATATAGGAAGTACACACCCACGATTTAACAGAAGCATACTATTATTTCAGTATTGTCTGCATACAGAGTCATGGTGATGGCAACTGTGCATGAGATGACAACCACATATATGGCAAAGAGCAGAGGTGATAGCAGGAAGTCTTAGGGAGATGCCCACTGTGATTCTGCATTTAGACAATGTCATAGCAGGAAGTCCAAGGGGGATGCCTGCTGTGATGCTGCATTTAGACAATCTAACTTCCTTCAGCTTCACTTGAAGTGTGCAATCGGTGAAGTAGGATTTGGTGAGTATGACCAGTCCCAGCGGGAATTTGGCCTCCAAATGTTTGAAAAAAGACCATCATGCAACATTTCGTAGAATACTTCGACAATGTTCTAAGATCATGCCTATGCTGCTTCCATTTGTAACCTATGCTGATTTTCTCTGACTCTGAGAACTAGTTGTTTAGCAGAATGATTCTCCTGGAATTCAAACTGCTCATCACATATGATATTAAATTATTTCATGCCTTTCTGCAGTTGTTTTAGTATTACCTGCTCAGCCATTTTTCCTGGCAGGAAAACCAGAGGCTGATTAGGTGATAGTTTCTGGGGGAATTGTGCTGCACTGGTTTCAGATTAAGATTATATTAGCTGCTTTCCACAGTGGTGAGATATAGTGAAATATTAATACTGCATTAACAATAGCAACAATGTGCATTATGGATTTGTGCAGCAGGTGTTTGATGATTGTGTTAGAGATCCTATCTGGCCACTGTGCTTTCCTATTCTTAAATTTGGTGATAATTTTGGGTACCTCCGCAGGGGATGTCAATTGAATGAGATTTTCTTAGTCTATGCATTTTAGAATTCAACATAACTGGGTGTGTTAATTTTTCATTTAAACAGAAGTTTTGTCTCGTACTGCTGATTTTGATAGGTTTTTAAGTGCATGCCAAACTTCATTCATAGCACTGTTGAGTTCCTGTCAAGGTTCTGGGGGCCAGCATTCTGTCACATTGGCACCTGGCTCTGTTCTTTTCAAGGATGAGGTTTTTAATCTCATCTGGAAGTCAGGTGGAGTTAGTGCATGGCACATCAGTGGTAGCAGCTGTTATCTGCTTTCCCACGCTTAAAATTGAGTTGCAAATTTTTTCCTTTGAGTTAATGGTTGAAAGTGGGCAAATGAGCAATATATTAGTTTTGACCAGTCAATGATTGGGAATCAATCTGGTATTTTTTAAGTTCATGTGGAGTCAAACTGGGTCATGGTGAGTGCTGAGGATATCCATCACACTTATTTGGAACTGGTGCATGGTATTTTGAAGTACTGCTATGTCAAGGTCATCAGGGAGTCCTACCAAAATATAGTGTGGGTTCCTGAGGTCCTAGGACCATAATGTTCCTGATGGCTATAAAGCCATTGAGGGCTCTACCATTTCAGTTTCTAGTTCTGCTATTTAAAAGGAAGTGCTTGGTGTTCAGGCTACTGCTTATATTATTGCTTGGTTTGTATCTAGAATTTCAGTTATTCTATTTCCAGTAACTGTTTGTATTGAGAGTAATATATGGAGTATATTTTCAGGGATCCTGCACTTGCAGTTTCGATTCCCCCCCCCCCCCGATATCTATCATAGCTTTTCCCAGCTGTTAAGTAAAGCTGGGATTTAGAACGGTGGTTGGTTCTTGCATGCTGTTGTTAGTGCAGCTTAGGTGTGCAATGATGCTGGGCTTTTGCTTCACCATTAATAGAACTGAGGTTAAGTGGTGTGTTACAAATTGAGGAGTTGTGTGTCCACTACTTTATTCTACTGAGGTTTCGAATAGTGTTGAAAGTTTTTCTACTTGGTTATACTATAAATTAAAGATGCCAAGAAATTATATTCTTGATTTAATCCTTTTTCCAAGGCAAGTGATGTGAAGTCATTAGCCCCTATATACGAGTTGCCTAGTCATGAAGTTACTTCATGTGCAAACTTTGTTTTCTTACATTTGGATAAAGGATTAAACCAATAATATAACTTCTTGGCATTTTAATTTATAGTATAACCAAATAGAAAATCTTTTAACATCTATCTCTAATCCAGAGTATTTTGGTAATAAGATTTGACAGCTTTTGGCTACTTGTATATGGAAATATGACTTCTGCATTACTTCAACCTTGGTATCACTTCTGGGACTGGTTCCCACTGATGAGACCTCAATAAAGGTTGAAACCTGTCTGGGTAGTGCCCCTTCCCATAATGCATAGCATTATGGGAAGGGGCACTACCCAGATGTAACGATATGTGCTTTGCATTATGGGATACTAAAGCAAGTGATGTGAAGTCATTATCTCTATATATGAGTTGCCCAATCATGAAATTACTTCACGCACATACTTTTTTTTTTGTTTACACTTGGATAAAGATTAAACCAAGAATATAATTTCTTGGTATCTTTAATTTACAGTTTTGAATGGTAGTGATGGGATCTTTCCTACCACTTAGTATGACCAAGCTTTTGAATGGTGGTAGTTTTTGCCTTTCTGCTTAGTACAGCTGAGGCTTCAACGAGTGGCAAGTTCTAGCTGCACTTAGCACAGTCTTTATTCTGCATGGCAGTATAATCATGAAAGAAATCTTTTTTGATCTCTCTCATATAATATAATGGGAGCTCTGTTGAGCTGAGTTTAGAGATAAGAGTTCTGCTGAATTTCAATAATTTTTGTAGCCGAGCTTGAGTTTGAACAAAACTCATTATCTTAATAAGGTCAAAACCAGTCTAAGTAGGGACCCTTCCCATAATGCATAACAACATGTCCTAAAGGCAGTGTACTTTGCATTCAGGGTACTGATGCAATTGGTGTAAAAATCAACAGTTGCTATATATAAGTAATCTAATTGTGAAGATACTTCACATGCAAACTTTCTTTGCTTATGCCTGCATGGAGCAGTGGTGTCCTGGAGATGGTTTGCATCAATTTGTGCAAGCAGAATGTTAAATTTTCCAGAATTTTACAAAGCTCTTGTTAAACTGACAATGACTATACAGTAAACTGTAAGAGTGGTGTACACTTCATTCTACAATGACTAGCTGCATTTAGGCAATAAGCTTGTATATGGTGACAAAGAAAATCCAGCCATGGCACTCTTATTTTGACACCCTTTGTGCTTTCTTCCCCATGCACCCTTCCCTACATAGCAACCTCTTTAAGGATCATCTAGCAATTTTACAGGAATATTATTTTTCAACACACATCCACTCAATTCTAGAAATGCAAAATATTTGCATTTCTAGAACTGTCATGAATCTAATAAGGTCATTACCCTAAGAAGAAGTGACCCAAGGAAAATTAAGCAGATGCTTGCTGATAATGAAATTTTTCTATACAATTGGGGTGGGGGAGGTTGTAATTTTCACAAAGAGAAAACTCTCTCCCTCTCATTTTTTTCAATAGCAAACTGGTTGTTAAAAAATTACCGGCACACCCTTCGGTAAGAGTAATACAAGAATTTTTTTTTTCTTGTCTATTATAAACTGACCTAAGAATGCACACAATTAACAGACATATGTAAAAAAATTAAATAGTGGTGGTTGGTATAATCACAGCATGTCATTGATATTCTTTTCCACGAATTATAGTAATGAATGATACTTTTCTGTCTCCTAAAAATTACACTGAATGAGGTGAGAAAAGTAGAAACCAGAGTTCTATTTAGAAATTATTTTTTATTTATGGAATCGCAGTGGAGAAAGAGATTTATTCATTTTCATAAATAATATGTTAATAATAAACTAAAAATTCTTTTGGTTCTATAATATCATGCAACTTTTCATCATTTACTAAACTACTTACCTCATCTCAATATCCGGACGAAATCGATACATATAAATATGTCCATATTCTCTAAGTTCATCTGCAAACTCGCACGCTAAAACTCGATGAAGATGAGGCGGGAAATATCTCAGAGCATTTTTCACGGCAAGCTGAATGCCAAAAATAATAATAATAATAATAAAACTATTATATTATACACTGATAATAGAAAATACTTAGTTAACAACTTAGTTATTTTATTATCGTAATGCGGATAATTTTTGCATTACGAGAGCTCTTAAAACAAATAATTACTTACCACATGTAAGATATATATATATATATATATATATATATATATATATATTCATTATAAGGGATACACACAGGTATCCCTTACTTAACGCGGCGAAATTAATTGCAACAAGAGTTTTGATTAACGCGCATTTAACCCTACCGAGCTCGCAGCTGATCTGACAGAGACATGCAAAATGTTTAATATAAATATTCTTACACAATTCGGTGTATAGCTTGGAGGGCATGAGTAGCTGTGCATTCATATGTTATGAGTGATATTCCGCACTGTTTTTTTGTCAGTTTGGTTTAACACATGCTATATAAAGTATTGTGATATTTGACAGTTCTTGTTATTCTTTGTTCAATAATTTCTAGATTGTAACTGAAAATAAATAAATCATCATGCCTTACTGAAATAGCGAGCCAAAGGCTTATTTATCATACATGTACTCTAGGACAACGCTTCCCAAACTGTGGACCGCGGCCTCCTTGGGGCCGTTAAGTTTTGTTGAGGGGGGGGGGGCCGTGAAATAATGAAAACAAATTTAAAATGTTTTAAGACTAAGTAGATTTTTTTTTAATATCTTAAAATAAACGTATTTAATTTTTATTATTTATTATTTCTTTTTTGTTCTTTTTTATATTTTTATGGGGGGGGGGGGGAGGAATCACACCTGGGTTCACAAATTTTGCTTCTTGCGTATTTCGGCAATTAATGAATATTAGTAAATATATGCTTATTCATATAAGTTTCATTTCAAGGGTATTGATAAGAAATACAAAAAAGATCACAAACGCAAAATCTTGAATATAAATTGTATTGAATATAAATACAATAAATATCGTAATAATATATGTCAATATTACGATTTTTTTTCGATGGGGGGGGGGGCGTGAAATATTTTAATTTTTCCAAAGGGAGCCTTGGCATCCATAAGTTTGGGAAGCACTGCCCTAGGAGATGGTCTTTACATTATGGAAAATACTAAGGAAAGTGGTCTAGAGCTTACTCCACCTTTTACTACGAGTTGCCCATAAGGTTGCTTATGCTTGCATACGCCGAAACTTTTAGTTTCTATATATTCGGCACGAAACTCTTGTGGTTTCTATATTCGGCTATGAAATAATGTTGGATTCAATATCCACTTAATTTTTACTATCATGTATTATATTTGCAGTGTTTTTCTTTATGTTTTATTGCTTGTTTGCCGAGGTCTGGAGAGTCATTTTTACTTGTTATCGTAGAATTTATGCCGATAAAAAAAAAAATTAAAACTGTTCAAACGACTCTTGATAACTCCTTTTGATAAAAAAATTGAAGTAAATAATGTAGGTAGAAGTGTTTATTAAACATTTACTTTGCATTCATTTTTTATCTTTCCTAAAAGAGTAAATACCATATAAAACTAATTATTAATACAGTCATGGACGAATGGACGATCATGGACGAATTGTAATTTTTACCATTGATTATTAGATTTGATTAACGCGATTTTGATATACACGGTAATATCTAGGGATTAATTAACCGTGTTAATCGAGGAGGACCTGTATGTATATATATATATATCAGGATCGAATATTCCGTGTGTGCTAGGTGTGCGATGCTCATCCACGAAATATCAGTATCATCGATATTATATTTTTTCATTTATTCCCGTTAAAGACTCATTCAATTGTTTGCAGACTTCGTGATTCCTAAAATGAACACAATATACTGTGCTAATGCTCTATTGTCCTCTTCACGAGGTAATAAAGCATTAGGGCTTCATGAAGAAGGCGCTTTTTGCAACGTAAACATTGCGTCATATTCGCATTCATATTTAAAGCACACCCAGGCATTTTGAAAGCCCGGGTGTGCTTTCAAAATGCATACACCTTTGAGCCATTCGAAAAGATGTAAAGAGGGCACAGCACGTGTCAAATTCTTAGCATTGTATTATTTTTAAACCGCTCAGAAGGTGTGACTAGGTGAGCTTAAATTTTGAGCTCACTCAGCACCTAGCGTCTGTGATTGGTTATTGTATCAACCAATCCAATTGAATGTTGTCACTGTCATGAGTTGAGAGATTATTATATCCAACGGCTTTATTACAAACAGCTGTTACACATGTTTTTTGGAACTGAAAATCTAAAAGTGGATATTAGGAGAAAAATGCTAATTGTTTTTTCTTTTGCTTGTGCAGTATAGCATCTGTTGACGTTGCAAAGTTTTTTAACGGTATAGGGACATTTTTATTCTAGTCTTTGGAAACAACAGACAGTAAAAAATATCTATTCCTGAATAAAAATTAATATTCTGTGTATTATAAGACGTTGTTGATCTACAACAAGATACCAGCATATGTGAGATTGATAAGACAGAAGAACCTCTGATAAAAAAAATAAATAAATAAAAATTAAAAAAAACTAATGAATTTAGGATTCCCGAAAGTGTGGCTAATTCCGATAATGATCGGATGTTATGTATATTGAGTCTCAGTAAACAAAATAAAATTCTTGGAAAACAGAGCGAAATTTACACAAACCAGACAAATACACATAACATGTGCAACAAATTTTACGAGATGATTTGCTGCTCCATCAAACCATCTTTATTCCTGCAATACTCTCTCTCTCATAAGTTTTTTTTTTAATTATGCCATCATGAATTCATTTATTCATGTTTAGAATTTATAGGATCGTGCTATTAGCTCTACCCAGCAACTTATAGGACACACATATCACAAATGATAATTATTAATTATTTTTTACCATTAATGAAAGTGTTTCTACTCACACTTATTCTTTCCTATTCTCACATGTCGTATAAATGATGGTTCACATATTTTCATCTTTGAGTATTTCAAATATAACATTCTCCTGCATTGTTGTTTTCTAATCAATCATAAAACAGATTGTTCCCCCACTCTACGCAGACGTATTGAAAGTTATCCTGCAATTATTATTATTATTAGACACCTCCAGGGAGTCCAAAGACTCATCGAGGGAAAGTGTGTCAACAGCATCCAACGAATGATCTCCTTCCAACTACTAACCGCACTCAAACTTACTTAAATGAGCAGAGAGTAGCCGAGACACTACCAATCGACCAACCATTTGCCGGCACTTTTCGTTGAATTTCGTTTAAGTAATATGAACAGCACTCCTTCTCGGAGCACAACTCATGACTCTGGCTATTTCGTTCCCGATTTTTGTATTATTTTATTTTGCCTTTTGGATTATATTCGTGTTATGAAAGCTCTTAAAACAAATAATTACTTACCACATGTATGATAAAACTAAACAGAATTTATTACTCTTATATATTTTCCTGAATATGTCATGAACTTCATTTAGGGAGAAGGCAGATGAACGAGTAACAACGAGTCATACAGAGAGATTAGTTATGAGAGAGATCAGTTAATTGCATTGGACCAATTAAGATGAGTACTGATGCGCTATGCCCTCTCAAAACTTGCATACATCGATAAAATGCAACCCACGGTCATGGGCGTCCACAGGGGTGACTCGGCTATCCCCCGCAATCGATTAAAAAATTCCACAAATTATAATCGTAAAATTGATTGAGATATGTAATCTTACACTCTCGACACCCTGGGAACGCTTTGTCTGTCTTAAAGTTTTATTATGGGTTGACCTGTTGCAGGGAAGCCATAGAACATTTGTTTTATTGCAGTAATAAAACACGTGTTCCTGTTTTTGGTTCATCTTTTTCATTTGTGAACAGTGACCAGTTAGTTTGCCCTCTGTCTAGCAAGTTACAGAGTGAAGTGTGAATTGTAAATTTATAGTGAAACAAATTTAAAGAGAAAAAAAAAACATTTTTAAAAGGTAAGTGTATGTAATTTAATATTATTTTACTTGTTAGTTTATTGATTTTTTTGCTTTTAAACTAAAATAATTTAATTTAGGATTAATTAATTAGTTGATTTTTAATAAAATATGCCGGTCAATTTTTTAATATATGAAATTGTGCTAAAAACTATTAATTCTGAATATTTTTTTTCCACAAGAATTAAAGATCATTAAAATCGATGCAAAATGAAAATAATGTATTTATCGTTTACATCGACAAATAATTACATAAAAAAAAGCTAAAAGACGTTTATTAAATATAATTATTTAATTAAATCAATAATTACTGGAGACAAATAATTATAGATTTATATAATTATATAATTATATAAATTATATAATTATATAAATTATATAATTATATAAAATTATATAATAATTTATATAATTATAGACAAATAAATTGGAGACAAATAAGTATTGATGTAATTATTTGTCTCCAAGCTCCCCCCCCCACCTCTTCCTGGAAAACATGACAGCACACCCAACCGAAATAATCACGCGACGCCACTGATATATATATCATCATAATCTCATCTCATCCGCTTGATAACGGGTTGAGTCCACTAAGAAGAAAGGTTCTCCACTTATCGCGATCTTTAGCCATCTCAATCATGACTTCTGGGTAGATGTGAATGTTCTTTCAGCAACTTTATCCAAGTACTTCTTGGTCTGCCTCTAGGTCTTTTTCTTCCTATATATCCATTAAGAGCTAAATATGGGGGTCTATGAGGGGGCCATTCTCTGAATATGACCAAACCATCTCAGTTGATGCTTGATGAGTGTGTCTATTATATTATCTGGGAAGTTTAAATCTGTTCTGACTTGACCGTTAGTCTTGTGTTGCATCCAGTGGGTGTTTTTAATTTTTCTGAGGCATTTCATTTCAAATACTTGAAGTTTCTAATTAGTTGTTGAGTTAATCTCCAGGCTTCTGAAGAGTAAATAGCCGTTGGGATAATAATTGTTTTATATAATTTTAATTTTAGACTCGTTGGGATTTTTTTATTTTTCCATATTTTGTTTAGTTTATTCATGTTGGTCCAACCTAGGTTTTGTTTCCGTATTGATGAGGTTACTAGATAGAAGACTGCCAAGATAAACATATTTATTAACTTGTTCCAGCAGGTGATTTTCGAGATGTATAGAAATATTTTCTTCTTCTCTACCTATCTTCATTATCTTTGTTTTATGAAGATTTATTTTCATACCATAAGTTTTACAAGAGTCATTTAAAATATTAATAGTTTTTTCTAGCTGTGATTTAGAATCTGCTAAAATAATGATATCATCCGCGTATTTTATGTGATTAATGTTGGTACCATAGGTTTTTACACCTGGTTCATCAGCTATGGTTTCACAGACTTCTAGGAAAATGATAAAGAGTTGAGGTGAGAGAGGGCATCCCTGCATTACACCTTTCTCGACTCTGAAATCCTCCGTTTTAATGTTGTTCGTTTTAACAAAAGCTTTGGTGTCTCCATAATACTTTGTAATAAATGTTGAAATATCAGAATCCGTTTTTACGTTTTTTAGGATAGTGATCAATTTGTTTCTATTAACTGAATCAAAGGCTTGCTTAAAATCTATAAAACAACAGTATATGGGCAGGTTGTATTCCCAATATTTTTCTGCTATATTATTAATGGTGAAGATATGGTCTATATTGGATCTATGTGGCCTGAATCCTGCTTGGTTTTCCTCTATGATTTTTTTCTGTAAGCACCTGTGTTCTCTTTTGTATAATTCGAATGAATAGTTTATAACTATGACTTAAGAGTGTTATTGGTCTATAATTTTCACATATTCTTTTGTCTCCTTTTTTGTGAATTGGTATAATAATTCCTGTTTTCCAGTCAGTTGGATTACTCCACTATAAAGAATTTGATTAAATAAATTCATTAAGAAATGAATGGCTTCCTTGCCACTATATTTCCATAGTTCTATAGATATTTCATCTTTACCTGTAGCTTTTGAAAGTTTCATTTGGTTTATTGCATTTATAATTTCTTCTGGGGTTATGGGTGGTGCCTTTTCATATATCATCTTTTCTGTTATACTTTCTTCCTCTTGTTCTTTTTGAAATAATGTTTGATAGTAGTCCTTCCAAATTATTTTAATATTTTGTTGACCCAGTTTCTAGAGTGTTTTAAACTTTCATTGTTAATGGTTTATCTTTATAGACCTTAGTTAATTCTTTAATAATTTTATATACCGTTTTATTATCATTTCATTTATTAGCTTCTTCGCACAGTTTTGCTTTTCTTCCAACCAGTTATTTTTGGCAGATATGCACATTTTATCAATTTTGTTTTTAAGATTCATATAATGTTGTTTATTTTCTTCTGTATTCTAAAGTATTTAGAATTTCAGGGGTTATCCATTCATGATTTGGTCTTGATGTTGTACCAAGAATGTTTCTTGCAGTACTTGTAACAATTTTTTTACCTTGGTTCCATGTATTTTCTATATTGTCATAGGATAATCTTCTAAACTCATTTCCTATTAGTGTCTGATAGTTATCTTGCATAGATTTCTCTTTCAGTTTTGACAGGTCCACTTTGTTGAAAGGAGCTCATGATTTGCGATACTTGATTTTTTAGTTTAATTTTTGCCGCAAGCAGTTCATGGTCAGTGTCGAAGTCTGGAGTTTTTAAAGTTCTAACATTTTGCACTGATGATTTCCAATTGCATTTGATTAGAATGTAATCAATACAGTTCTTTATTGTATCATCTTGTGAGGTCCATGTGTATTTCTGGGAAGGTCTATGTGAAAAAAAGGTATTACAGATAAATAGATTATTTGCTTTACAAAATTCTAATATTCTTTCTCCTTTTTCATTTCTGTTATCAATTCAACTCCGAACCTGCCCATCACATCCTCCATGCCTGGGGTGAACTTCCCATTTTTGGCATATTAAAAAAAAAAATATATATATATATATATATATATACAATATATATACAGGGTGTTGGGGATAAATTTATCCCGAACACCCTGTATATATACAGGGTGTTCGGGATAAATTTGACAGTTTCGTAAGGAAAAAGAAAATCTTCTTTGTATCTATTAAATTTAATGAATTGACAAAAAAACATTACAGGCAGAGTTAATTACAATACTATCAACAAGATTTACTCAAAATAACCACCATTAGCATCGATCACAGCTTCAATTCTGCTTCGGAACCTCGAACAAGCTGATGCTACAGTCTCCCTGGGAAGGGCCGCAAAAACTGTTTTAATTTTATCCATTAACTGGGCTTTTGTATTACTGGAAGTGCGATTGGTGTCTTTTTCAACTGCGCCCCATACAAAATAATCCATGGGGTTAAGGTCTGGGGAGTTTGGAGGCCAAACATTTGGACTGGTGAAGTCGTAGAAATTTTCAGACAACCATTTTTGACTTTTCCCAGAGGTGTGGCAAGGGGCCGAATCCTGCTGCCATACATACGGCCTACCATTGGCTACCCTTGTTATCCAGGGCTTGACTACAGTTAGCAACTCCACGAACAAAGCCCGAATTCCAATGCCAGGGTTCTTCAACACCTGTTCCTGCAGATTTGCGAGGAATTCTGCTGTACGAACGCAATCAGATCGTCTGCTAGGGATCTTTCTTCTTGCTACATCCTCGTAGTCACCATTGCAAGTCTCTAGTTCATGCCTGATTGTTTTTACTGTATTCAGGGAGCATTGGGCAGCAGTCGTAATATCCTTATTTTGATGGCGGGCACGAATCATCATGATACAAGTTATTCTCTTCCATGATTCAGGTGGGTTCCAGCTATCCATCCTTTCTGACATCTTGTATATGAATGAAGAAGGGTCCAAACTTTTAAATGAAGAGAAGTGTGTGTTAATACATGTAACTTACGGAAAAATATAATTAATTATAAATATGTCAAATTTATCCCGAACACCCTGTATATATATATATATATATATATATATATGCGCGCATGCTGTATGACTCGTTCTTGTATGTAGCATCTTGGTATAGTTCCAGTGAACTCTATGTCTAGTGTCAATGGCATGAGAAGCAAGGTCTGAACCTTCAGATAAACCTGACAAACACCAGCAAGCAAAGAGGTGATAATATACCTTTAATAAGCAGTAAGAAAGATGACATGATAATACTTGCTTGGTGTTTATCAAATACCATGTTCTTGTCATCTTTGCTACTTTGGAGACTGACCGTTCTGCTACTATTAGAATCCAAGAACATCAAGATCATAATAACAATTTTGGAAACTGAAGGTTCAAGTTTTTCTTCTCATGCCACCAACACTAAACATAGAGTCCACTGGAACCATACCAAGATGCTACACTATGTTACGTTCAAATTTGACAGTCTATTTTTCGAATCGTGTGAAGCCCTATGTCACGGTCCTAATCTTAATCAGACAGATTGTATGCCTATCTCTAAGTTTTGGGAAGTGACTTCTGTTAACTGTTTATAATTTTTTATTAATTAATTATGTATCTTTACTCATGTCTCTGAACTCTAATAGTGTTCCCTCCTACTGTACTACACAAAGCTGCGACCGAGACACGTGATATGCGCATGCTGTATGACTCGTTCTTGTATTCAGAAATTAAATGTTGTTATCAGTTCTTCTGCCATCTCAATATATAGTGTGGTGCCGTTAATTACAAAAATTTGTAATCTTGTGATGCATCCAGTAAGAAACTGGTCACAAAGCGTGGTATAATGAAGAAATCTAGTATTCCGAAAAAATTCCAATCCTTGTTATTTAAATAAAAAAAATAAAAAAATCAGCTAACGCCTTTTTATTCCCGTATATGGGAGTAGGCGAGGCCATTTAGCCCTATCTAACTTTTGGAGACTGAGTGGGCAGTTCAATCTCCACTGGTACCCAATCAGAGACAGATGGCCCAAGGCTATCACTAATTAAACGGTACGCAGTGAAGAGAGACGGCTCAAATGTGCCGCCATCTCGCGGTCACTAACCCTAACACAATATATTTTTTTTAATGTCTGAAATAATGTGGGTTCTACGGTCGATTTTCTTGAGTTTACAGGACGAAAAACCCGTTTTTCTTGTTAATTAAACTTGTTAATTAAATGGCGTAAATATCCATCTTTTGTAAATTAAATAGATATATGCAAATAAATGTTTGTAATATATATATATATATATTGATTACCTTGATGGACCTGTGTTTCACTCAGGATTTCTCCATGAGTGTTGGTCACAAAGATGCCTCTAACGATCTCGATCTTGAGCCTCTCTCTCTTCCATGTTATACACATAGATTTCACTAGTAGATCTTCCCATTTCGTAGGTGGTGTTCTTGGTTTTCTCTTTATTCTTGATTGCCAGTTGAGTATTCCATATGTCCATCTGTTATCCCTGAGTCTGGCTATGTGACCGGCCCATCTCATCTTGCTTTCATATATTGCAGTTACCACATCTTTTATGCCTGATCTCTTTCTCAGTTCCGTGTTTCTAACATGTTCCATTTTGCTTATGTTAAAAATCCTACGTTCCATTGCACGCTGGGTTATTCTGAGAGTCTCTTCTTTTCTTATCGTGTTCCATGTTTCTGAGTCATATGTGAGTGATGAAAGAATGTCACTATTAAATAGTTTTGCCTTCGCAGAGATGTCAAGATTTGGATCAGTAAGTGTTTCTTTTAGTCTGTTGAATGATAGCCATGCAGCTTTCTTTCTTTTTGCTAGTTCTTCAGATAAATCGTTATTCATTTTTATTGTTTGTCTTAATTGTAGGAGTCAACTTGTTCTATAGGAATGTTATTGATACATAGGTGACTGTCACTTGTGTAGATGTTTTTGATCCATTTTGTTTTTTCTAGATTCATTTATAAGCCTATCTTACTGCTGTTTGTGTATATTTTTTCACCCATTTCTTCTAGGTCTTTTGGGTTGTGGGATACCAGTACTAGATCATCGGCAAACATAAGGATTTGTAGTTTTTCACCATCTATGCTTATTCCTCATTTTACGTCTATTTTTTTTTTTTTTTTCAGAATATATTCTAAAGTGCTGGTAAATAGATTTGGGGAGATCACATCGCCTTGGCGAACCCCCTCTCTTTATATCTATATTTATAGGTTGATCAAATAGGGTTATTTGTGTAGTCTGATTTTTGTTGATTTCTTTTATGATGTGGATGTAAGTGGGGTCCACATTTATTTCTAGTAAAGCATTTTTTAAAATCAATAAAGAGGAAACATAGAGAGATTTGGTATTCTCTGCATTTTTCTGTTAGTTGTGAAATGACCTGGATATGATTTATTGTGGAGAAGCCTCTTCTGAATCCTGCCTGCTCTCTACTGGAGTTGTCTTCAAGAGTGTTTTTGGATTCTGTTCAGTATTACTCTATTGGACGATCGTTTTTTTGACGATAGACAGATTGGACGATAGTTTTCTATGTCTTCCTTGTTCCCTTTTTTGAATAGAAGTATGGTTTTTGAGGAAGAAAGAAAGAACCATTCCTCTGGAATCGTTCTTTCTTTGAAGTACCACGTGAATCTAGCAGCCAAGGCTTTGAAAATAATTGGTCCACCTTGTTGGCTTTCTTCACTCTTAACATGATCAAGACCTGAGGCTTTACCTTTACATTTACCATTCTAAAATATAACCTCGAAACTGCCAAGGAAAACTATCACTTTAGTTCGTCCCAATGTCATCAAATTTTATTAACATCAAACCTCTTTTAAGTCACCGGGAAAGGGGAAAAAAAAAAAAAAACTCCTTAGCGCACAAATGGAACAACTGGACAAAGCAATTGCGATTACAGAAGATCTGGGTTCGAATCTCGTATTAACGAGAGAGATCCTTATATGGGCTTTTACAATTGATGGTGAGTTAGCCGATCTCATATGGAGGTAAAAAAAAACCCTGTTACCTGGAAAGTCGGGTTTTTCATCCCACATACATACAAATCGCCCATGAGAACACACACAATTTACAAAAAAAAAAAAAAAAAAAGTATTGGTGGTAGTGGGCAGTAGATGGTGTTGTGTTTTGATGGTGGTAGAGTAGTAGGTAATAGGTGAATAATAATAATAATCGTAGTTGCAATGAGCCAAATGGAGATATGAAGGCTGTATTTGCAGTTGTCTGCATAAAACATTTACTTTTTGAATTAAAACTGTCTTCAACTTGCTTCACGTAAAACCCTTCGTTAATTATTATTATTCGTGACATCTCCAAGGAGTCCGAAGAGTCATCGACACCTACTGTACAACCCTTCATTTCCACCACTACACCGAACTTCTACTACTAATCATCTACATCAACGCCATCTACCACAATCACAACTAGTATTTTTTTTGTCTGTAAATTGGGTGGGTTCTGATGGGCCGATTTGTTTGTATGCGGGATGAAATACCGAGTTTCCGGCGGAAAAAATTCTACTACCTCCGTATGAAATCGGCTAACTCAACTTCAATTGAAAAAGTGCATGAATGAATGGAGTTTTTCGGTCTTGTTTTCAAACGAGGTTCCATCTTTTTTCCTGATTCTCAATACTCTGGGTTTTCTTTCTGCTGGCTGTGCAAGGGACTTCGCCATTTTGTAAGTTTCTCTTCTTTTGTGCAATTTTTGACAGTTTTCTAGCTCTTGACAGACGTTCTGGATGTAGACTCCTTTATCTTTTGAAAGAGCATCATATACCTCTGTGTTTAATTGCTTTAGTTCATTTTAATATTGAAGAGAATCTTGGGTTTTTACTTTGCGTTTTATTTTATTGCGCTTGTCAATCAGTGAGTTTGTTTCTTTGGTTACCCAGTCTTTATCTACACTTTTTATGTGTGATTGAAGAAATGTTTGGGAGGCTGCTGTCTGCGTTATCATTCGATACTGCTTGTAATCCAGTAACGTTCTAAAATTAAAATTAAATAATACATTTCCATTGGCAATTTCTTTATGTTCCAAGCGTAAGCTCGCAGCACTTTTTTTAATTTGCATATTCTGAGGAAAACATTCCTAAAGAATGATTACAATCTTAACACTATTAATAGCAATCTTATAAATGTCATCACATACATGTTTCCGCATATATACAAGAAGAACATGCAGTTAATGGAGAGCATTTCTTTATCTTACCTTTATAAAAAAAAATGAAAAAACACGTCGTTAATAAGATTGTTGATCTGCTAAAGCAATATAACTTAAAGGTCACTTTCTCGCCAATGACAAAAGTTTTCATGATGCAGAGGTCACCAAAACATCTTCATTTACTTCTCAAAAGACCGAGAGTATATATAATTTTCTGCGAGTGCAGCATCTGACGGGACGTTCGGGAGAGATTCGCATGAACGAACATATTAATGATGTGGAAAAACGGGGAACATAAATCTTTACTAGCATGTCAAACGTCAGGTACTTTAGCAACTCACAAGAATGCCATATATACTGAATTCAAGAGCCATGTGCGTAAATTCAAAGAAGCCGCTGAAATAATATAATGTCCAACACATTGCAGCAGAAATCAAGGTCTTCGGTCAACATACATTAAAGACCTAAACAAGCGGTGAACTAGGTTACGATAGACATTAGAAAAGCTGAACAATGAGCTATGTATATCTTATCCGATGTTCAGAATCAGATTTTATATATGTATTATGTGATAATCGGCTTTTACTCAGTTGTTGTGATACATTTTAAAATGTATCACAACAATCATACATACATATATATATATATATATATGTATGTATGTATGTATGTATGTATGTATGTGTGTGTGTGTGTGTGTGTGTGTGTGTGTGAGTTTAATTTAGAATTCATAGGACTCACTGTTAATGAAAGTTTTTTTGTTTTTTTTTTTCAAATTTACATTTTTATTTCTGATTATGAATGCCAACAGAGCAATAAACAATTCTTTGTCTTTTCTCTTCTTGGTTCATACGAATACAAGATCTTGCGCCTCTGTTTAAAATAATGGATATAAAATTCTGTACAGTGCAATAGTAAACTGATTGCCTATCATTGATTTATGCCATTGCTATGCAATTTTTTCAGTAGTTAGAATATCAGTATCACCTTATGGAATTATCTGCTTATTTATGTGTTCTGTTCATTATTTGCTGATTTGAAGATTGGTGGTTTAGTATATATTTCATCTAAATTTGATAGTGGGTTTGTATCAGGTTCTCTGCCTTTTTATAGATCCCTATAAAAATCAATTTATTTATTTCTATTATTGTTTCTTTACTTTATTCGCTGAGCCTCCGTAGCTTCATCGGTATAGACAAAGCCCTTTAGTCGGAAAGACTTGGGTTCGATTCCCGTCCAAGACGTGCCATCCTTCAACTTATATAAACCATTAAAATTTTGTCTCCTTAATATTATTATTATTAATACGTAGAGGACAAGCTCCCTGAGTGGAAGATAGGAAAAACGCCTCTCAAACGAGTGGTAGGGGTAATGAAATACTTCCCCCCCCCCTCTCCGGGCATGTGATCCATAGTGGGCGCCTGCAAATAGTGTCTGCTTGGCATGTTAGGAGCAGCTGAATGCACCATTAATGTTAGTCAGATTACTGAAGATCGGCTGATTGTAAAAATCAAACACAATTAAAATTTAATGCAACATGATAGTAGAAAGAAATAGTACAGCATACTAGGTGGGACGTCGCCCGGATGAACAAGGTCAGCGAAATGAGTGATCGGGAAACGATCCAAATGTCAGAATACAATAAGATTAAAACTAGCAAAAGGCATAGTATCAGTGGAAACGTGGAATGTCCGTACTTTACGGGGTCCTGGAAAACTAGATTTCTTTGTGGGGGGACATCGCTGGATTAGCGGACATGCGCCGGAGATGAAAGGTAGATGAATCATCTGGTCTGGGAAAATAGTACAAATATGAAGCAGGAGTTGGATTTCTTCTTACTAAAAGAGAAAGCGAAGCGTTATTATGGTACGAGCTATGAAACGAAAGAATGACAATGGCAAGATATGGAGCAAGAAGACCATTTAATATTACAATGGCCTAGGTCAATTTACCCAGTTCATAAAATACTGAAGAAGGAATGGAGTGTTTGAGTTTTTCATGAAGTACAACATAGTAATTTGCAATACCAAATTTCATCAAAAAAAAAAAGATTGCAGACACTGTTGTTGATCACCTGATGGAAGAACGAAGAACATGCGATGCCACTCATAAACAAGGGATGGACCATATCATTCCAACAGCGTTGAACATTTCAAGGAGCAGATATGGAATCGAATCATAGCTTAGTGATTGTCAATATCAAGCTGAAATTCAATTGAAAATAAAAGGAGTAGTTTCAAAGTCAAAGAAATAAAAGGACACTGAGCGATGAAATCGCGGGAAAGTATGCAGGAAAGTTCGAATACAAAATGAAGTCCATTTCCGAAAATAACTTCAAGACAGAAACAACAAAGTGGTGTACACAATCAAGTGCGCAATCGAAGAAAAATCCCAGAGACCGAGTAGCCAAAGAAGTGGGTGTTTTACAAGAAACATTGAAGCTAATCCAATAAAAAAAAAAGCATTAAAGATTTGGAGACAGGTTTCCTGGAAGTGGAAGAAAGGTATAGAGCGAAATGGAAATGCGCTGCAATAAACAAGGCAGTTAGAAAGAGTGGCAAAATGATTACAGGAGCAGTGCGAGGATATCGATAAATATGATGAATATAGAACGAGAGAATGCGAGTAGAAATATCAACACGAAATTGTTCCCAAAGAAGAGAGCCATAAATGAAAAAAAAAAAAGGTCAATGTCTTGATAGATATAGAAGAGAAAGAAATAGGATATATATATGTAGAATGTTTTTTACCTTGGGTATAATATATGTTAAAGATATCAAGTTATTTTAAATATAAACCTGTTTTTTTTTTTTTTTTACTCCATTTCCCAAGTAAGCAAACAGACAAGTCAGTCAAGTTTGCGCCTGCAAGTGTTGCAAGTCTAGCTGACCCTGCACGTAGTGCAAGTCGAAGGCAACTCGTGGTAAAGGTAGATTAAGCTCTGATCACTATTCTTAATATTTACACTTGCACTACGTGCAGGGTCAGCTAGACTTGCAACACTTGCAGGCGCAAACTTGACTGACTTGTCTGTTTGCTTACTTGGGAAATGGTGCAAAAAAAAAAAAAAACCAGGTTTACCCAAGGTAAAAAACTTTCTACATCTATTTCTCATCCTGAGATTTTTATTTAATAAGGTCAAAGCACCTTATGGTAACTTGTGTTGGTAAAATTATAAGTTCTGTATTACTAAAATCTTGGTATTTCCAGCCTGGCTCTCACTGATGAGACCTCAATAAAGGTCGAAACCGGTCTGGGTAGTGGCCCCCCTTGCCTTTAATACATAACATCATACATCTCCTCCAGGAGATGTGCTTTGCATTAAGGGTAAATATTAAGAATAGTGATCAGAGCTTATTCTACCTTTACCACGAGTTGCCTTGGACTTGCACTACGTGCAGGGTCAGCCAGACTTGCAACACTTGCAGGCGAAAACTTGACTCCTCAGCGTTATATAAGATACATGGAGATATGAAGGTCAAAAACATTAATTGAGCAATTCAGCAGGAAATTTAACTACTCCCACTAAGTATAGATGGAAAGACGGATTTATATACTGCGGAAGAATTTGTAAAGATAATAAAGCGTATGAAGAACCATAAAAGTTTCAAAAATGATTATATCACCGGAGGTCCTGAAGCATTGCAGAGAGGTGATTATAAATGAATTACATCAACTGTGTAATATTGCATGAGATGAAGGGAAAACATCAAAAGAATAGAAAAGATCAATTTTTAATAATCATTCACGAAAAAAAATAAAATAAAAATGGAGCAGAAATTTATAGCAATTGCCCAAATGAGTCATGTGGGAAAAGTACTTATGATGATATTAACAGAAAGAATAAGGAAACTAATGGAAGAAAATCTACAAGATGAGCAAGCAGGATTCAGAAGGCACAAGAGTACTGTTCATCAAATATTGGTGTTAAGATTAAGTTTGGAAAAACTAAAACGTTACTATGTTTTAGTTTAAAACGTAACTATGTTTCTACGTAAAAATATAAATTAAAAACATCAACAAGAAACATGCTTGCTTTATTGACTTAAAGCATTCTACAGCGATCAGAACTGGCATGGGCTGTACTCTTATGCTACGGAGGAGACAGGAACCTGATATACGAGGATGGACTGAAATGTTCTCGGCCTAACAATGAAAAAACGAATTTATAATTTCAAAATTATTTTTATTTTTCAACATAATCTCCCTTAAGACTAATACATTTATTCCAGCGATGCTCCAGCGCCATTATCCCGTCCCTGCAGTCAGGAAGGTGCCAAAAGTATTTGCCGCCCGGGTGCAAACTTTTATCGGCGACCCCTAATATTATATTATTATTTAACTAATATTATATTAGTTAAATTTTACGATTTAGGATATACCAAGAAATGAATATATTACTATTAATGATTATACTGCATTGTATAATCCAAATCAGATATTAGCTTCATAAAATAAATATTTGATATTTGTTTCTTGTCGCCCTATCAATGTTGTCGCCCGGGTGCGGTGCACCCTTTGCATCCTCCGGTTGGCGCGACCCTGCCTGCAATGGTTCTCAATAAGATCTGCAAAATACCTCTCTACAGCTGCAATCACCTCTTGATTCGAAGAAAAACGCTGACCAGCGAGGAAGAGTTTTAGTTTTGGGAAGAGATAGAAGTCAGAGGGAGCCAAATCTGGGGGATACGGTGGATGTTCCAACAATTCATAGTGCAGATCCCTTAATTTTCCCATTGTCGAACCATTTTTGTAGGCAGGTGCATTGTCCTGATGAAAGATGATTTTTTTCTTCTGCAAACCGGGTCTTGTCTCACGAATATTTTCGTCCAGTCTGGTTAAAAGAACGGAATAATATTCCCCGGTTATTGTTTTACCCTTTTCAAGATAATTAATAAACAAAATGCCTTTACCATCCCAAAACACCGATTCCATGACCTTTCTTGCTGATGGAACCTACTTTGTCTTCTTTGGCGCTGAACAACCGGCTTCTGTCCACTGTTTTGACTGCTGTTTGGAGTCTTCTGGTGTGTAATGGTGAATCCAAGTCTCATCCATAGTAATAAATCGACGCACAAAATCAGTTTTATTCTTGTTAAAACGCTCCAAGCACTTCCGAGATTTTCATGCGAGTGCGTTTTTGAGCTGGTCTCAGCAAGCGCGGCACCCATCTTGCGCAAAGCTTTTTCATTTGCAATTCTTGATGCGAAATATATCCTACACGTTCTTTTGAAATGCCTATAGTCTCGCAATTTCACGCACTTTGACTCGCCGGTAATCAATTACCATATCGTGCACTTGATCAATGATTTCTGGTGTTGTTGCACTTTTTTGGACGTCCTTCATGTTGATCATCTTCAAGGCTGGTAAGGCCACGTTTAAAGTCGGTAGCCAATTTCTTAATTGTCGAAAATGAAGGTGAAGAGTGCCCATAAACTTTTATGAACTTAATGAATTTCTTTTGGCGTTAAACCTTCTTTTACAAAGAATTTTATAACCGCACAATACTCAATTTTATCCATTTCAAGGATACAGATAGCAGTTTTGCTTCAGACAGCTTGCCATCTATGGTCGAGGCCGAGAACTTTTCAGACCACCCTCGTATATGAAAAATTGTTTAAAAACAGGAAGATGGTTCCTGATAATCAGAAGCACAAGACAAGGTGCACAATATCCCTGATCATCTTTAAAATGCTTTGAGAAAGAACAATGGATGTTATAAAAAATATAATGTGAATTTTAGTTTTAGGTATAAGACTTATCAATAATTTCACATATGCAGACCACATAATTTTTCTGAATTAAAAGAACTAGAAAGAATTGTACTGAATTTAGTGAAGAAGGAAAGAGATATGGATTGATAATGAACATTAAAAAAAACTAAAACTATGATATTCTGAGAGAAGAGGATGAAGATGAGAATAAAGGTTAGTGGAGATGAACTGGAAGAGATTAGAGTTTCCCATACCTTATAAGCAACATGACGCACCATTTAACTGTAAAAAAGGAGATAAGATCTCTGATAGCAAAGCGAAGTATACATACAGGCAATGGATAAGATATGGAAAGTAAAGCAATGAGCCTTGATAAAAAAATGAGAGTACTAGAAACATACAGTCACGAGCGCTATCTATGGATGCGAGACATGGGTAATGGTCAAAGATTCTGTGTAGCGATTATTGCCATTCGAAGGAATGCGCTGTAGAAAGGTTCTGCGAATTAGATAAATGAAAAAAAAAAGTAAAGAAGAAGAACTTTGTAGAATAGTAAATTAGAAAGAGAAACTAATGCAGAAAATTATTAGATGACTCAGCTTTTTGGAACATATCTGCAGGTGGATAACAGCAGAAATATCAAAACTGATATTCCGAAGAAGAATACCATAAACAAAAGAGGAAGACCTGGACGATATAAAAGAGTAATGTGGAAAGATTTTGCAAGAGTTGAGCACTTGGCAATGGGCAAAAAGGGATGACAGAACATAGTAAAAACTAGCATTAAACACCAAGGTATTGGATTCATAGGCTTTCTTCTTCTTCTTATTATTATTAAAGCCGATAACGGTGACATTACTGGTATCATTGATATATCTAATTTCCACAATAAAATCTCAAATGTTGTCAATGGTTCTATTAAATATAACCATCTCTCTCCGCTTTTTTTTTTTTGGCACAAATAAAGATATTAATTTGTTAAAAGGTATTTTCCTTCGCCAGCAATATTCATAGCATCAACTAACAAACGATAGAATCCGTTCAGTCCAAAATCGTGTTTGTCATTCCAAAATAACAGATAAAACTTTTACCATCGTGAAATTCCATTACATTCGCTACATTCATAAAGCTGTGAGATGTATCATCAATCACTCTCGTTGAAGAGAGGCCTTCATCACCAGTAATAAACTATAAACCTCCTTTAAAAAGTAATAAAAAAAAAAGTCAGTAACTGTTTCATGCGTAGAAAAAAATAATAATTATTTAGGACGAAAACTTTCTTGGTGTAGAAATACACGAAGTCATTAAAAGTTATTGAATTAAATAACTTTTTCTACGTTTCTGTTTTCAGCAAAATCATGAGATGGTCGAGCTTTGGCACAATTTACTTCCAATAGAATTTCAGATTTTTAACCCAGAGTCTCAGAAAAGTTGGCTTTAAACATATTCTATACATCCATATCACGAAAACTGAATTAGAAAAGAGCTGATGAATGAAATGGCCGTATTCTCATCGCTTTTCGTCTAGCACACCCAGGGCCGTCGCCATATTACATCGCGCCCTGAGGCAAACAATTACATATCGCCCCTATGGATTATAAGACAAAAATATAAGAAAATCTCTAATTGCTATTTTGTTTCTATTACAAGAGAAACACTAATGCAAAATTAATGAGACCTAGACCAACCAATCTTTCTTGAGTCATTGCTGTTTGCAAATAATTTTTAATCAGTTTAAGCTTGAAAAAACTTCTTTTCGCGCTTGCTACGCTAACAATAATTGTTAGCTTGGCGACGGCGCCTACCGCAATATGGCTGAACGAGCGCCCTTATTAAGCCGGGCCGTGAGGCAGGCTGCCTCTATGCTACACCGTGTCGACGGTAATGAGCACATCACAGACAGGGTGCTCAAATTGCCAAATTTCCTGATTATTTTTGTTACTGATCGTGAATTACTAGATGTGAATACACAGAGGAAATAAATTGAAACTTTTGTCATAAACAGAAATGCTCAGAATGCAGGATCCTCAAAATCTAGACAGTGTGAGACTAAAAAGTACTGCATAAATATTAGTGTAATAAATTTCTTTCGCATTTGCTGTTTTAATATATTTTATATCTTCTCACTGCAGGAAAAAATCAAATCTAGACTACAAATAAAAGTATAAAAAAAGTACATAATCTTCCTTGCACTTTGTACATCATAGAGATATTCTGCTTAAGCAAAATTTTTCCAAATAAATCAATTTGGTAACATTTTTTGTATAAAACAGATAGCGACTCCTATTTCCCAGAGCAAATAGGAGTGATTATTTGTTTTACACATAATTATTTTTGGAAATCGGCTTGTAATCGCTCTCCACTTTTCATTTCATTGCAGTTAAGTGAATTTCTGAGGAATACTTGACAAAAAAAAAGCAACGATCTTAATTCTAACTACTATTAGTTTCTCTCCCACAAATGTTCTACAGTGGATTTTTTCTGATTCGCAGATTTAAAACCAGAATTTCTTCTAAAAACAGAGAGAGAGAGAGAGAGAGAGAGAGAGAGAGAGAGAGAGAGAGCTACTTACCTGTAATAAAAATTCACTAACTGTGGCATCGGTAGAAAAAGTGTATAACGTTCAGCTGATCAGTGACTGGAATGTAATTGCCCCCCCCCCCCCCTGCAACTCGATTCGTGCATTATGTCTAGAATATGCAGGCACCTTTAATTTTTCTTTAAATTTAGATTTCTTAAATTCTAAAAACGAATTATATTATTTATATATAATTTAAGCTAATTATATTATTGATATGTGAATCCCTGACTCCTTGGAGGTCTCTAATAATAATAATAATAATAATAATAATAATAATATATTTATATAATTTTATATCTAAAATTATAAATATAATTATAAACTAATCACTAAAACTTAAAACTATTTTTCAAACCAAACCATTTGAAATAAAATTGATTCAGTATTTGAAGTTCTTTTTTTTTTTTTTTAATTAAATGTAACTCAGTTATTTTCAAATACGCTTAATTGTAGGACTAAATGAATATTATTTGGCCTAATATAAAAATATTTGTATATATGATTGCTCAGATATCTTTTAAACAGAAGTTTTAAAAAGTTCTCTATCAATTTAGTTTAATCCTAAATTGAACTATTCAACCATCCCAAGCTTACGATCTTCTACACCAGTGGCGGCGGTGAAAATTTTAAGTGTGTATGTGGGGTGGGGTGCTGCTGCTGCATATACAAAAAACTTTTTTTCCCTAATCAGTAACGAATTTATTAATAAATAAATTTACATATTAAAAATTGCTTTATTAAAAATATTTCATCCTCACCACGAACAAACACCAATAATAAAAGTTTCGTATCAATAGCAATGACAAGAGCGCAAATGAATAGCGGCGTTAGATCTCAGTGCATTTGTTTTGTGTAACAATAATTGAAAAAATATAATTCTTTTCATATTTTCAACAGTGACACTCGTCATAATTCAGCCTTGTACTTATAATAAATAAATAATTATATGTTATTTTAACAAAATAAAATAAGATTTACAAAAAAAAGTTCACCATGCACACGTACCAATAATAAACGTTCATACTCACAGAAATAAGGTGCATAAGCATACTAAAAATACACTGCCGTTTGAGAAGTTACAGTTGGGAATGGCGTAACGTGCAATGACAAGAGCAAACGAATATCGGCGTTAGATCGCAGTGCATTTGTTTCGCAATCTAATGCGTTAATCGAACAATTCCAATTATTAACTACTCAGTTAATGTCAAAACATAAGCTGTAACCTTAAACATGTTGCATTGCATTTATATAATGTTGTAAGCATTGTTATTATTTATAAACACAAACAAAATTTAATTTTTTCATTTTTTCCTTGGGGGTGCTGCAGTGTCGCAGTGCTTATGTACGGGCCTCCAATGGTACTGACTCCACACTATTCTTCAACAGGAGCAAGGATACCTTACACCAGGGCTATCCAACCTTTGGTAATCCGAGGGCCGCATTAGAAAAAAAATATCCGAGGGGCCGCATCACAATGTATATGTAGTAATTTGGTGAACAGCAGCGACACAACCTCGAAAGCTGAACAAACGAAGAACACTAACTGCGCACTAATCGTGCGCTCAATTTCCCCGTGAGCGTTCGGCGCATGCGCGTTGGAACAAAACAGTGTCAGAACGCTTCTTTGACACATCTAATATTTGAAAAACACGTATAGTGATGTAAAAACACCAAATAAAATTATCAACATCGAGATTATCGATTAGTGATAGCATTAAAATATCTAATACGTATTCGATTCAAATTATGATTTTATTTTTTCGCTCGTGAAAATCAAAACCCATAGGCGGGCCGCATGCGGCCTGCGGGCAGTGCTTTGGACAGCCCTGCCTTACACGATGCTACGAAACTACATCCTCTATTTTTTTTTTTTCCTCACAGAGATCTTATTTCCTCCCTTATCTTTGATAACACTTAGCTCAGGAATTTATAAGATAAAATAATATTCACCTTTTCAAGTATTCAGTGGAGCATTGTTTTAGAATTTGCACAAACGTTGTTGTAAGGCATCAAATTTTTACCAGAAGACGCTATAGAAGAAATTCAATTGACTGGAAAGAATTAGAAAACTTTCAAATATTATGTGAAAACTTTAAAAAGTAAACTTAATTAGTGTGATATTGCTCGAAATAGAAAATTATAAGATTAATTCATTAAAGAAAATTAACAAAGACTGATGTCAGCTCTAGTAGCTAGAATGTTTATGAAATAGTTTTTCATCATTTCTGATTTTGATTATAAACAGATATTGATGTTTATAATGTACAAATGAAAGATAATGATGCCTTATGTGTCAAAAAATAAACATTACTGAAACAATATAAAATATAATATATGAAAACTTTTTGCATAAAATTATTTAAATTTTATATACAAAAAAATTTTATGCAAAAATATTTTTTCATAATAATTTTTAATATTTTTGCGTCTGTAATGAAACCAAAACTTAATTTCTTGCGAGGACGGAACAGGATATTGTTACAGAAATAGGATGTTAGGTTCATACAGCAACAATACTACATAGAAACCTCCTCCCATATATGAAATTTCACAGGAAATCAAGTTGGGTAATCCTGCCTGACGCCAGGGAATATTTATGCCCAGGGTCGTTGCCGTTGTGGCAAACAATTAAATATCGCCCCTGATGGCTTATAAGACAATAATATAAGAAAATCTCCAATTGCTATTTTGTTTTTATTACAAGAGAAACATTAATGCAAAACGATTACATAATAATATTAATTAAATGTTTGCTCTACGGGGATATCGCACAATAAAACTGTTTATAAGCTCTTCTAAATTTAAATTATAAGCTATGTCCCCCTCTGTCGATATAGTTGCTAGACCAACCAATCTTTTTGGGTCACTGCTGTTCGCAAATAATTTTTAATCTGTTTAAGCGTGCGTGGAAAAATTTCTCTCCGCACTTGCTACGCTAACAGGAATGGTTAACAATATCCTTAGGGGTGGTAGTTACGTTGGGATAAATTTCCGCAAGATTTTGGTTATATAATCTCATCTCATCTTCCTTTTTACCCTCTTTTACCTTGCGGTGTCGAGGGCTTGATAATCATCGGACCTCAAGCCGTTCACAGGATAAGGTGGTCAGCGCTACGCCTCGGTGTATCCTATGTCCTATAGTGTTGAGTTCTCAAGGCCAGTTTGCTTGCTTTGCAGGATGAAAAACCCCAGAATAAACTAGAGGAAAAAACCCTACTGTCCAAGCCGGTTAGCTTGGCTATGGCTGAGGATCCTTCAGCTCCTCACGTCACCGACGAGAATCGAACCTAGGACACTCCTTCCTATATATATATATATATATATATATATATATATACCTAGTATATATATATACTAGGTATATATATATATATATACCTAGTATATATATATATATATATATATATATATATATGATAAAATTTGGTGAGGACCACTTTTCTCTTGTATTATTTTTGAGAGAATTTTTAATTTTTCAAATAAATCTATTGTATCTACATCAGATGTGATAAAATATCTTGTTGCCGTAATAATTGGCCCACGTGAGGCAGACTGTCTCTATGCTACACCCTGTCGACGGTACTGTTTATGCCTCGAAATCTCACAAGACTGGAGATTTAGGGGTGAGAGCTAGTTATGGGCTTAATGAAGCGCTTAAGAGATGAGATCTTTACCAGAACTCCAAAATCTCTGTTAACATTGCAATTAAGTAAACTGTTCAATCATTTTTAGTTAGCGGTTTATTGCACAATGTTGATATACGCAACGATTAACAGTTAGTTATTGCTAGCTCATTAGTTGCGTCACAAGGCAATGCATGATAGTGCAATTAAATCTCCTTATAAATGTAAGAAAGAAATTAAAATATACGAAATAAGAAGAAAATGATAAATTAAAAATGCATTTCAATGGACTTTTACTGTATCGTTAATTAACAGGATTAACTGAATAAAATAAATCCACATATCCAATTATTGAATTCTGCTGTAGATACTCACTTTCTTTAATTCTGTAGTAAGCGATGGCTTTCTGATCGGAGCATGAGGAATATTGTCATCCCTTGGTTTCAGAGGAGGTAAAGGATTCAATGGAAGACCACTACATATTTCAATTAAAGTTGCCATTTGAACAGAAACAGGAAAAAAGCCGTCTGCACTCCTCAGTTTCTGTACGAAATCTGTCTTCCTGTATTGCTTATCAGATCAGTTTTTTGTCTCGTATGTCCGTACTCGTGCCACCGCGTGATTTACACCCTTTGACCTTGTTTATCATATATTCCAGAAAAGTTGTTTAAATTCTGATATAAGCGCCAAGGACATACATATTTATTCGTTAAGATGTCGTCTGGAAGCACATAGGAAGTCTATGTATTTATACGTGATGCTTGATGTTTCATGGTAAATTCAAAACATGTACTTTGGATTTACCAAAAATATGATTCTTCCAAATATGCACTTTAAAATATAAGATACGACAAATGCACAAACTGTCACAAAATTTGTTACATTAGTAACCAAATATTGGATTTCTCTATCTCTGGATAGAAACTCGCATCTTCGTGTGATTCGAATGATATTTGCTATGTAGTTGTAAGGCTCTGGGACAGGAATGCCAGAAAGATTTTCTAGATTTTTTTTTTTATTATAGTTGCTAAGTTTTTTCGGTCTCTCTCTCTCTCTCTCTATCTCTCATTCCAAAAACAGTTCAGTTTTTGGTATACACCCAGTCAAAAATGCAACTGTCACACAACGAAGCTTCACAGTTTAGGAGTTTGGTGAGAATTGGGGGGGGGGGGGGTAACAACGTTCCATTAATTTTGACTATAGTTGTCGATTTATATACATAGATTAAAAGAAATAAGTAATATCTCTTCAGAAAAATCTCATTAAAATACTGAGTAAATATAGGGTCCGCTGCAATTTAAAAGTGACTCTTTGGTTAAGATAATTTTTGCTAGTGTTTTTAATAGTGGCTGTTACTGCATTGCTGGAATTTTAGGGAAACATTTTAAATATTTAAAATGTTTCCCTAAAAATTTAAGCTGTCTTGTCGTCGCGAGAGGAATCTTTACATATGTTTTTTTTTTTTTTTTTTTTTTTTTTTTCCCTCTCTTCTTCCCAGTTGAAGGTGAGTTTCTGATCGGTTTCTGAAACCATGCTACCTCGATATGAGGTAGCATGGTTTCAGAAACCATGCCGAGGTAGCATGGTTTCTTCTCCTGGAAACTATGATTTTCATTCAGCACACAGGCAAATCAGCCATGGGAACCCACACACAATTGTCTTGTCTTAAGCTTTTCACGAATCATTAAGGTTCTTAGATGTGGACTTTACAACAGCGACCGTCTCGAGGATAAGGTAGTTGGCCCTATGCCTCCCGGTGTGCGTCCTATGTCTGTAGATGCGTGTGTTCACTAAGCCGGTTTGCTGTTCTGGAGGGGGGGGGGACGAAAAACCAGAGTTTCCGGGTGAAAAACCCTATATCCGTATGAGACCGGCTAACTCACCTTTAGTCGAAAGAGACCAGATAAAGGCTCTTCATGTCTTGGACGGGAATCGAACCCACATCTTTTCGACCAAAGGGCTTCGTCTATACCGACTGAGCTACGGAGACACATACACCCAATTACCAGCCAAAAAAATACTATTGTTGGTTGGTGGGTGGTAGATGGCGTTTTGTGTCAATGGTTTGTGTCGTTGCGTGTGGTTGAAAAATTTAAGTACTGAATACGGTGTGTGTGTGTGTGTGTGAGCGCGGGCGCGGGCGCGCGCGCGTGCAGTGGAGTAGGGTAGAGTACTCTCCGGTGATGAGTCTTTGGACTCCTTGGAGGTGTCACGTAATAATAGTTATAATAAATTTCAGTTGGGTATGGATGTTTGTGAATGACTTTCGGTAGTTGTTGATTTTCATCGTCGGTCTGAGGCTATCGTCCTGTTTATTGTACACTTCAAGTGGCTTGAAATATTGAAATGTTTGATCTTTAAGAAGAGGATCATGAATTATTCAACGCATAGCCCTCTCACGACACTGTTTTTTCCTGTTTGTTCGCATTGTTTTGTTTTTGACAATGCTACCCTGTGTAAATCTTATATTGCAGCTTTAGTCCTGTGAATAGGCTGGTTAAACGTATTATGTATTAATGTACTATATGTTTGCAGGCTATGATGAGTGGAACTGTCATAAAAATTATGAGTGGTCAAAAGAGAGAGAGAGAGCGACTCCGTGCATAGGACCTTCGCAATTGGTGTATGTATATTATACGTGCGTTTCCAGTTCTTTGTGTATTAACCCCAGTTTCAAAAGTTGATTCGTATTTAGAATTGATATAAACTAATAAGATGTCCTTTACTGTTTTATGATCGCCATCATTTTTTATGGAACGCGTCAACAATGAAAAAAAAAATAATAATAATTTCAGAACATGAAAAAGTTACTGATCGATATAAATGCTAATGTGGTAGGAAACTTATTGAGAGGTATAAAGATGTTATCACGAGCTCTCTTGATAACATCAAGAATTTATTTCAAGAATTTATTGTGTTAATTGGTAATTTAACTGTATCGATTTCTAATGTACAATTAAAACTATGCTCTCATTTAATTCTCTTTATCATTTTTCTATCATAACTCGCTTACTATACACCCTATCTATATACTTAGATGTAGAATATTTATGCTCGCTGTTCATTTTTGAATTGATTTCTTTCCGTTTTGTGTTTCTTCAAAAACTTTTCATGTGAGAAATACGATCTCAGTGAAAGAATTTCTGAGTTAAATCATTTTAGTCATGAAGAGTTTCTGTTGTGAAAGAAAAGTCATACCTACTTAAATGAAATGAAAGTATTCAAAGCTATTTTCAAAAATATTCCGATTTATGTGAATCCCACTACTACTGTAAACCTAAAGTTACAGTAGCACTATAGCTCGACTAAGGGTTAAATAAACCCTTCTTTAGATCTTTCAATCCAGTTTACAATAAGCGGAGTAACGATCTCATACAGAAGCGATGACATACATCACTTAAAGATATTGACAAACCTCCATAACACAGTTAGATTGAGACCACTTCCTCTAGATTGAAGACTGAACAGTGAAGAAAGGAAAGGCTGTTTACTCGGCCAAAAAGAATTTGGGTAAATGAATTAAACCAAATAATAAGATTTTACAGTCTCAGCTCCCTTGTGTTTGCTCTGCTTCAAATCAGCCAAAAGACCATGAAAAACATTCATCGAAAAGTTCTTTCTCTTTGGATTTTTTTAAGCTCTGAAACTACTTTTTTTTATTCTTCTCTTCCCATCTGAGAACAAATCTTCAGATGCTTTGTTCTTTGCCAATTTGTTTAACCAATTTAGTTATTTACATCCACCCTATTGTTCTTGGTAATTATTGCAAAGGCAACAGCCATGTACAATTAATTGTCGGTTTTCTTTTGTGGAAAGAAAGATCTGTCTTGAAAATTTTACTGAATCAGATAAAAAAAAAGGGGGAGGGAGGTAAACTGATTTTATTATCTGCAATGGTATCATTATAACTTAAGAAAATAAAACATTTAAACATAATTTCTGCGTTCGTTTAGAGTATTTCCATTATTATTTGTTAAACTCTAATATATTTCTCCACAAAGGTACACATTATTTAAAACAAGGCAAACAACACCCTATGCCAACAGGATATATAGTGCAGTATTATACAGATATAAATCCTTTTCTTTTCTCTTGACATACACCACACATAGTTCACGGCAAACCTCTCTCTCTCTTTCTTTCTTTCTTCTTTGCTTCACCTCTCACTTTCCATTGATATTCTGAATTCCATCTGTGAATGCAATCTTTTTTATTTACCGCGCCTTTATCAAGTCGAGGTTGGGTGAAAGGGCATCGTTGGAACCTGCAGAACACCCCACTAATCCTTAACATGTTATATGCGCCGTATAGGCTGGTCTTCTGTGTACAGGTTTCTATACAAGAGACGGATTAGCGCCAGGTGGTGCCCTGACTTTTCACGCCTACGTGCATTATCAGTCAGGCCGTTGGGAGCAAAGCAAAACAACTGTTTGGAAAGGGCAAGGTGTGTCAGGGCAGTTAGAGAATTTCTTCTTATTATTCAATATCATAATTTCTTCTTATTATTCAATATCATAATTTCTTCTTGTAAAAGTTTAGTCGTTTCAGTAAATAAAGCAAATTCATTCTAACGATCTCAATATGACCTTAGTAAATGTTATAAACGAAGTTTTTTTTTTTTTTTTAAATGCCGAATATTCGTTTGTTTTATATATATATAATTCATCTCATGAAAACTAGATTTCATAACACAAAACTGAGCTTTTCTTTAAAATATTTAAAGCCAATTTACTATTATTATTTAGTTATTTATTTTTTTATTGGGGGGGGGGGGTCTACGAAATATTTCTGTTTAAATAGAAATCATTGCATGCTTACAGCTTCGTAGAATTTCTATGGGTTAGGTCTGAGAAGAAAAAAGGTCTGGTTTTCGATTTTTTTTTTTTTTTTTTTTTTTTTTTTTGTGTGTGAATCCCCACGAAAGATTTATTTGTGAACCATGGGTGGGCTAAGGATTTTTTTCTGTATTTTTATTTTATTTTTACAGAGACCGGAAACACTGCTCTAGAAACCAAACATGAAACTTTTTCAAACCGCTTCAGATCTCCAATAAAATGGGACGGTTGTCCCACACGCGATGACAAAATTCGTCTCCCACCTAAAGACAGTCATAAACATCCATGGCCACAGCGAGATTCGAACCCGCATGCTATTGGTAGAAGAGCGGATACGCTAACCGGTCAGCCAACAATCCGACCAATTCTACAATGATTCCAGTACTAGATCAGGGGAATTTTCTCTAAGAATTTCTGTTTTAAACCGATTTCGGAATTAGATTATTCTCCATGTATGTAAATCGGGTTTTCTTCCTGAAAAAAAATCCCTTCACGGGATTTTATATCTCACAACTCAAAATTCACAGCAGAATTCGCGCGCGCTTAAGCAACGCACGCACACACGAGTAAATTAAAATAAATTCTGGTTACGATTAGGAACACAGCCTTCCTCTGACGCGTCCCAGAAGTGCAATGAACTTAACTGCTGCGAATGATAAAAGGTGTTGCCTATCTATTTCCACAAAGTTGTGACTAAAACAATGCCACCACCTACTTCACCTTGGATAGTGAAACGGTATTAATGCCAGGATATCCAGGGGTGTAGTAGGAAGTGCGGCATTATTATTATTATTATTATTATTATTATTATTATTAGAAATTTTAGTTCTTAGGGATTTCAATTGCTGAGTTTTTTCTGTACCGTTAAATGTAATTGTGTAATTCACCTATTCGTTACTAAGAGATAACCCCTGAGTTTTGTGAAGTCCTAAGTACCCTACTGATGAACAATCACTACAACCTAAATATCCATTCTTTGCTACGAGCCACTTATGTTTGCCCGTGCGTTCAAGCCACCGTTGCTCTGACCATACTGCCGGGTATTCTACATTTATAGAATTAGTGTCAATCGCATTACCCGCATGTTCTTGATGTCCTGTGATAGCTGAAGATACACTCGCAACATTGTACAAATTGCCTTGCATTTCTGGTGTTTCTGAAAGCGTCGAAGAAGGAACACGCTCGCACTCATTGTTCTTAATTTTCGGCAGAAATTTTGCATCGTATTCCGAACTCGTACTAGAATTTTCATTCTTTTTAAGTGTTGAGAAGTAATTGGTTCCTTTGTTTTCATTGGTTCTCTTCATATTGTTGATGCACTATTACACTTTTCTTCTTGAAATACTTTCTCCAACACCGTATAGCAAACTATAGCGAGAACACAGTTTCACAGATCACACTACACGTTTTAACTTGTCAGGTCCATTGAACTTGTTAGGGATGACAAACGACCAACTGCGATGTAGCATTGGGTGGGGGTGCAATATTGTCAGTTTTCTTTGGTTTTGAAACTTCGAAACTGAACATAGACGCAGGTCATTGCCTTGTTTTCTGAAACGAAAATGACAAGAGCGGCAAGCTGCTATTTTTTGACCAAAAGCTGGAAATGCATTATAAGTCTCATTATTATAATTTATTATAATGAATTTAAAAATTTTGATAGTTTTAAAAAAGTACCAGGGCGTCGCCCTGGCTCGACTAAACCCCTGAAAATATCAGGAAAGCAATCGAGATAGTGGGCATTGCCAAAAATGTTTGATGAACTCTATTTTAATGTTTATTTATTTATTTATTTATTGTTACCTGGTTGACCGAGTACTTAATGTACTCGCTTTCCAACCAACAGGCAGCTGGTTCGAATTCCGCCCGTCACGTCAATGTTTGTGAATGTCTCTAGGTAGGGGACGAATTTCATCGCTCCGTGTGAGACTACAAAGTGACTTGAAAAAAATAAATAAATAATAATAATCTCTGTCTGGTCTGTAGAACAGGGTTTCGGGATTATAGAAAAATAAATGATTAAATAAAATTTAAAAAAAAGTATTAAAAAATTCTTCCATCCACAAATGGTTAATAAAATAATACTTAATATTTTATTAATAGTGTATTTTTAATTTCATGGTAATCCAATTCAAGAGAGATTTTATAATCGCCAGGTCTTCAATGTTAACAAATTTCTTCTTTCTTCCCACCTTTCTGCACGTCCAGCCTTAAAAATCAATTAATAAAATAATAATTATTATTTGTTACAGCAACAAAAGGAAGGAATGAAATGAATGAAAAAATATTTGTTCAGTGAATTGAGTTGATTATGGCGGGGTATTAAATAGACTGCATGCATTTTAATAAATTTAGAAGCGAGTGGGGAAATTATTGATGCCATTTCTGATGAACAGTGCTCATCAGAAATGGCATATTTGTAGAAAATTCAAATGGCAGGAATCTGTACGAAAGAACCACAGGAATTTGGTAGGAGCCGAGTTATTGTGTGCAGTTATAAATCTTTATGCAAATCACAGTTGTTCACAGAGTTCTTCAGAGGTAAAGTAATACCTTCAAGTAAAAGAGCGGCAAGATGCTATTTTTTGACCGAAAGCTGGAAATGCATTATAAGTCTCGTTATTATAACGAGACTTATAATAAAGATTGAGATTAGGGCTCTGTGGAGGCCAGTCAAGTGTGGTGACATTATGACACGATGCATTGTTTTGCTGAAAGAGACAATGGTCAGTTTTTCATAAACTCACAAAATAGGAAGCATTGTTCAGAATGTTCAGATACCTCTCGGAGTTCAATGCTCGTGGCACCACAAACAGAGGTACGAGGCAAAAACCAGGAAAAATAGAACCATACATCACTTCCCAATTTCATAGTTAGGATTGCTCACTCTAGAAACAGACGTTTCCAGAGTACGCAACCACACCTGTCCATCTACTCGGTAGAGAGTATAGCGTGATTCGTCGCTTCACAACACAGCTTTCTAAACTTCTATGTCCCGCTGTACATGTTCTTTGCACCACTGAAGACGACACTGCATGTTGGTTTGGGTAATGTGAGGATTGCATATTTACAGTTCTACCATGGAAACCCATGTTGTGAGCGTCGGTTTTGAATGTTTTTTGTGCAGACTCGTGTTCCAGTCGATGCAAGGAACTGCATTCGACATGTCGTCCGACGAATGGCGGTTTTTAGATATTATCCTTCAGAGCACCCTACGGTCACGTTCGGTGAGTGTGGTGAGTCGTTCACTGCAGGTAGCACTTGCAGTTGACTCCCTGCGTTTCCATTTCAGTATGGTTATCACTGACTGTTGACCCGGGACGGCTCAATTTGTCACCAGTTTGCCGAACAGATAGGGCTTGCAACATGGCATCCTATCACAACGCGCCTCATTCGAACTCCGTTAGTTCCTTTCTCCCAGAGATTTCACCCGAACACAGTTGCGCTGACTTGGAAGTATCATATTCTTCCTCCAGTTTATACCGCCTACAAACACATGACTCGTTACATGGCACGATGAATCTTGCCCATATGGGGTGTCTCTTGACTTCTTTTCAAGCAGTGAATATGCAATATGTTTATGCCAAGAGAAAGATTTCTTGGGTTAGAGGTTAGAGTGATCCAAAGAAGAGAAATCTCGTCTTGTTTCAAAATTTGGTGTTGTCAGAAAGCAAGACTAAGAAGAGAGTTGTTTCTTATGAGAAATAAAGCAGAATTGAAGAATAACTTGGAGATCAGAAGGATTGTTGGAGATCGTATTATGAACGTTTGGTGATTTGTAGAGTGCAAGGTCCGGTGAGTTAGTTGTTCAGCTGTAGAAGGCTACTGGGCAGCTTCTGCCCTTGTTATTGTAAAATGTCCAGCAGAATGGGATCACAACAGATGCCATTTCTGTTGAACAGTGCCCATTAAAATATCTGTAGGAAAGTCACAGTGAGGAAACCAGTCGGTAAGACAGTAGTTGAAGACAGAAGTAGTTCTATTTTCCCGGACATCTGGAAGACAGATCATTGAATTTTTTTTTTTCTGATGAAAGAATAAAATGTCAAAATTGTGGTATTGACAGAATAACCCCATAACCAGGTGACCTATAAATAAACTTTGATTTTTTTATCTTTTATTTCGAGTTTTTCATCAGGTCTACAAAGGGGTGGAAAAGTGGCATTTCGTAAAGAACCGTTTGAAAACATGCAAAAATTCTTTAAGGATGCTTCATTGATGAATGTTACGGAATGCATTATGACATGATAAGTGAATTGAGTTTTTAATACTCCGGATAACGTTTCTTAAATGTCACCCGTTTGTAATTTAAAAGCATGCTTCCTAAACGCTAATCACTGACTGATATTTCAATACTTCAATAATTATTTTTATGTTCTGTTTCAAAAATCTTATGCGTGGATATTCTGAATAACAAATGAATACAAATTGTATTTTCATGTGTGAAAACATAAGAGAGAGAGAGAGAGAGAGAGAGAGAGAGAGAGAGAGAGAGAGAAAGAGAAAGAGAGAGAGAGAGAGAGAGAGAGAGAGAGAGAGAGAGAAAGAGAGAGAGAGAGAGAGAGAGTTAAACGTGCTGCAAAAATACCCAAGTATTCTTAACAAAGGCAGTTCATGCCTTCACCCAGTTGTTGCAATTGCCTATCGGTTGAGAATGGATTCGCAGGTGAGAAAACATTTGTAAAGTTAGAAGCAAAAGTTACCGACAGAAGCTTTTGCAAAAGCCATTTAATGCATCATTGAACGCATGTGGTTGAACCCACTCTTTTCACGGAGGGCCTGAAACGTTACTTCTTTTCATCTCACCGACGACAGCACAGTGCTTTGGTTTATGGTGCGTAGTACCACTCGTTTCTCTCTGTCTCTTTCTTTCCCTCTCTCTCTCTTTTTTCTCTTCGCATATCCATGAATCGATATATTTCTCGGTGTTAGTTATTTTTACTTCTAAACTTGATTTTAAAAACCGATGCATAATACCATGAACAACTTAAAAACGAAAAACAGTTCGGAAGTTAAAACGAAATTACATTTTTCTTTTTTTTTTTTTTTGTTCCATCCATTTCACGTAAAACAACTAGCTGTTCGTGATCATTTCAGATACCTATTGTAGGCAGACACATTTAGGTATCTTTCAACAAATATGAGTTTCATAATATGAACAGCGCTTGCGAATCGCAGGATCCCACACTGCAAGTGCTCCAGTATAATGTTTTAAAGCAAATTTGTTTTATTAAAGATACCAAGTTATTTTAAATATAAACCTGGTTTTTTTTTACTCCATTTCCCAAGTAAGCAAACAGACAAGTCAGTCAAGTTTGCGCCTACAAGTGTTGCAAGTCTAGCTGACCCTGCATGTAGTGCAAGTCCAAGGCGACTCGTGGTAAAGGTGGAATAAACTCTGATCACTATTCTTAATATTTACCCTTAATGCAAAGCCTATCTCCTTTAGGAGATGTATGATAATATGCATTAAAGGCAAGGGGCCACTACCCAGACCGGTTTCGACCTTTATTGGAGATGTGCCAGGAGATGTGCTTTGCATTAAGGGTAAATATTAAGAATAGTGATCAGAGCTTATTCTACCTTTACCACCAGTTACCTTGGAATTGCACTACGTGCAGGGTCAGCTAGACTTGCAACACTTGCAGGCGCAAAATTGACTGACTTGTCTGTTTGCTTACTTGGGAAATGGAGTAAAAAAAAAACCAGGTTTATATTTAAAATAACTTGGTATCTTTAACATATATTATACCCAAGGTAAAAAACTTTCTGTAAATTTGTTTGTTAAAAGTCAATAAACCTTAATGATAAATAATATAAATAAAGCCGTTCGATACGCATGAGGTTTATGGATTTTGTGCCAAATAGCAGCCAATCGGGAGAAATTTCTTAGACGTCACATTCTAGTCGCTTTATCCTACTCCAAAGAAACTCATGACAGATAATACCGTCTTTTTCTTTCTTTTTTTATATATATATATATATATATATATATATAATTCATCCCAAAAAGGTTGTAAATCTATAATAATATTCTATGGATAAAAAAAAATGTCAACCATGTCAACTATCATTAATGAAAATTTAAAAAAACACACATAAAAATTAAGTCTTCCTTCATCGCCTTCAAACTAAAAATAATCAGCCCTCCTTAATGAAGGAAAATGGTATGTGGAGCGAGAACAGTTTTTGAATGAAATGAATTAGAGAGAACAAGTTGCAAAAGCTGCAAGAATATCAGGATGCTTGAACGAAACAATATGGAAAAATAAACATCTTAGAGTAGAGACAAAAACCAGAATTTATAAAGCAGTAATCTGGCATATTATGACATATAATGCAGAAACAAGACCAGACACTAGAAAAACAAGACAAATGTTAAACACAGGTGAAATGAATATATTAAGAAAAATAGTAAATAAAACTAGATTAGATAAAATAAAAAATACAGATATAAGAAAACAGTGTGAAATACAAGCAATAAACAATTGGGTAGCAACCCGAAGAATAAAATGGATTGAATACGTGGAAAGAAGTGAAGACAGAATAATAAAACAAGTCCATAGTTGGAAATCAAAGAATAAGAGAAGAACAGGAAGACCTAGAAAAAGATTAAAAGATACTATTAAAGAAGATGAAGTCTTGGTCGCAACAGATACTACATCTAATGCTTGAAGAAGAAGATGATGATGATGAATTAGAAAATACAGAAAATAATGACAAAAATGAGGGTAATTTGAGGGCATGGTTGGCTCAGTGTATAACGTATCCGCTCTCCAACAGATTGTGGTTCCAGTCTCCGCTATGGGCATGGATGTTTGTCCTTATGAGGAAATAAATTTCATCGCCTAGTCTTGCTTATTGGAGGCCTGAAGTGGCATGGAAAAGTTCTGTATTCGGCTTCTAAAGCAAATTTCCGGATTATGTAAAAAATAAATACAAATAAATAAATAATAAATAAAAATTTAATAAAAGCTTGTCCACGTATTAATGTACTATATGTTTATAATCTATCTTGGGTGGGAATCACATAAAAAAGTGGAATTGACATCCATTTATATTTGTTTAATTTGTAGGCATCCAAATATATATATATAGAGAGAGAGAGTCAAAAATCCTAATGTCTTCAAGACTTTCTCAGAGTTCTTTAAAGCGAATCCTTTAGCTACTTAAAACAGTTACCAAAGTGACATCCCCAAATGCCATCCATCCCCAATTCATCATTTGGTAACATTCCGTTGATGATTTCCCAAGCTGATCTTTTTTTATTCATGCAGTGATGCTGCAAGGGAAAGATGTTGCTTAAAGAAATGTTTCGAATGCTCAGTAATCACGAAGTATTCGAATCAACTGGAAATAATTTCAAGCTCGACCATATGGAACTGTTTAAAAGAATATTTTTGTGCTCGCTGAATTTCGTTTCCTTTTTAATTTTTTTTTTTTTTTAAATTTCTTAGAAGTACACATACCGGCCACTGAATTAAAAACCTTTATTCAAATGTAAGTAAACGTCACTTATGCAGCGTATATGCAAAATACTTGCTGAAATGCGCTACTACGAAACTATTTAAGAATGCTCTGTCAGTAATCGTCAACAGTGCTGATCACAATGGGAAAAAACAAAGAATCTTTCAGGCTTATTGTGAGTGCCCGTCTGGCTGGAGCTACGATTTTGAAAACAGCAGAGCTGACTGGTTTCTCAAAAGGTAATATATCCCAGGTGTTTAATCAGTAGAAAAATAATCCACATTACTTCTCTAAAAAAACGTAACTGCCGTCCTAAGACATTGCATCAGGAACGAAATTACTGCCTCCGAGAAAGCTTATACGGACAAATAGAACTTCCTGTGTGTGTGTAACAAATGACTGAAGCATTTAATGAAGGCAGTTCCCGACCATTATCTCACCGAACTATGCGCAGGGAATTGAAGAAGATCGGTAGTGGCAGTCGCATGCCTATACGTAAACGACTGATTTCTGCGCAGATTCTAATTCAGTGGCCGGTATGTGTACATTCAAAGGCATGGAAATTATTGCAATCCATGAACTAATCAATAAATCTGGGAGAATCATAAACAAACAAAAACAAAGAAACAAAAAAAAAGTGCTATTTCTTCCCTAATGACTTTCCATAGAGGCTAAATATGAAAGTTAAGTACAAAACTGAAAAATGTAACACACACAGAAGTCTAGGTGATCAGTTCATTGGCTATTTTCTACTCTGCCCCCCCCCATCACTTTGTTTTACCCCCAAAGCTTTCGCGTTGGGATGACAGTTTTCAATGATAGAATCAACAGAAAACACACACTGAAGCAGGTCATTCTACAAATGTAACATTTCAAAAATTTAGAATTGACAGTTTAGGGAAGTCTGATACACAAAATAAATAAATAATTAAAAGTACCTTACTGCCTATTTCTTCACTGTTCCCTTTCCTGCTTTATTAAAGCAGGTCCAAAGGAAAGGGATTCCCCTTTTTTATATATAGTTTATTATTCAATAATAATATTTAACTTAATAATAGAGGAATCTCCTTCGCTCTACCAGTACTGACGATGCCCTTTGGTTGGTAAGATCTTGGTTCGAATTTCTTCCATCACTCAAAGAAATTGTATAACAAAATTCAGTTAAAGATACGTTAGCCGGTCTCATACGGAAGTAGCGGGGTTTTTTCCTAACGGAAACTCGGTTTCTTTTTTTTTTTTCTCATCTCGCAAGATAGACATACTGCACAGAATGCCGTTGATAGACATAACAGACCATGCAGACAGGATTAACCGCATAACAGACCATGCAGGTAAGTCTATCGTAGCTTTAATGAGGTTTCTACGAAGTCAGGTTACTTAACCGTGACAAGCTATTAAGCTGAACATGTTTGTGGGGAAGATGAGATATAAGAATATGTGATTATGTACTAATTAAGAAGAATGGACATTTAGGCAGTAAAATAAACACTGTGGGGAAACTTGCTGGTTTTTCCGAAATGCTACGTAATGTATGTTAGTTCTGTAATTTTTCATCATTCCTTATCATTTTGCATGATATTGAGAACTTATCCAGTTTCACCCAAAATTAAAATGATGGAACAGATGAATACCAATGTAATTTTAAGTACCATCAGTTTCGATGGTACTCAAAATAGTACCATAGAAATTGATTTTTTTTTTTTTTTTTTTTTTTTTGTACGAGAAGAGTAGAATGTTATAACGAATCGATCCTTGAATAAAATCTTGTTAATGACTTCCCTTTATTCCGTATGCATATAGCGTATGTACTTATAAGAAAACAGGGATAACAATAATAATATGGAATACAACTTATTGCATTATTTCGAAAAGTTGGGAATTCTCTGCAGTGAATGAAGAATCACATAAGCAACCAAGGAAATTTTAATTATTCTGTTATTTCTTATAAATAATAAATAACATAATTAAAATTATTAATCACATTTTTCGAGTAAAAAAAAACTTTTCATTTTTAACGATCTCACTTCTTCAGATAAAACACATTTAAAAAAATTTAAAGCTATAATTTTTATTCATAACACAATCCACGTGCTGCATATTAAGTCGATCAAAGTATTTACTGTAGTAACTGTCTGAGTCGACATTACATTCGACTAAGCAAACTGAAATGTCGTATCCTTCAAGCAGCAGACTTTGAATGTTTCTCCCGTGATAAGACTGTCCTTCGGCGAAACTGACTTGTTCAACAAACCATCTCCGAAACTAGTGGCGGCCTCTACTACGAGTTACACACAACTCCCGACTTCGTGATCATTTTGCACAGCTCATTTACGAAAGAGGTCCCCCCATCTCGATCCTTTCAGGCAGCGATATTTATCAAAGATAAATTGCTATACTTTTGCCACTTCACAATAACACATTTCTTTAAAAAGGACATCACGTTAGCTTTAGTTGCTGCTAAAAATATACGCTTTCATATCCCACTCGTAGCTTATTGCTTAATATTATACGAATAGTTCATTTGCATGGGAGTTCAGCAATGTAGCATTTTTCACTATGGCATTATGTTTTCGAACTTTTATTTATTTATTTATTTTCTCCCCTAGTGTATTAGTTTTGGTAAGAGCTATTATGGCTTTTAGAATTACGGCTGAAGCATCGAAGACTATAAGGTTAAAATGTATTATGTATGTTTTTTTTTCCCCTTCTCTTCCCTGTCCTGACCGGTTTTCCTGGAGAAACTTGGGTTTCAGAGATGGAAAACTCTTCCATCTCCCCATGACAAGCCTCAGAAGCTCATTTGATATCGACAATGCTCTTTTGGATGGAAAGACCTGGATTCGAATCTTATCTTGGGCACAAAATAACCTTTATTTATTTTTTATATGAAGGTTAGTCAGTGTCATATGGGGAACAGTACGGTTTTCCCCTCAGGAAACGGATTTCATACCGTAAAATAGGCCAAACTGCCAGAACGCAAACAATTAATCTACTGTGCATTGGCTTCACAGCTTTAGTTGCCTCTGTAATAATTTGCTATTATTTTCGTCCTTCCACCAGGAAGCAAACGTTCATCTAAGATGGCAACGGCATGAATCACGAATATCACCCAAATTCGTATTTACATCGATAAAATCCACAATGTTTTATGAAATCTTTCTGAATATCCTAATGTGTGTAAGGTGTAATGTTGTAATCTCCCAATTTTAGGTGCAAACCATCATCACTGCCTGCGAATTTTAAAGAAAACATGATTTGAAAAAAATAAGAAGAACGAAAGAAAGAAAGAAAGAAAGAAAGTGGGCAATCATTGATTTCCTTCTCTGTCTTGTTTTGTAGTTATGGTGGTACACGGCGAGATGACGTTGAGTTCGAAATAACCTTGAACGGATTAGACTTGATTAATCTCATAGCAAAGATTGGGTCCTTTATGGTTTGCAAAAAAAGTTCTCAAGCTAAGCGAGACCAAATAATCTTTGCAACCAAATATTTCAACATAATTTCCAGTAACGAGTATAATCTCGAAATCAGAGTCGACATATTTTTTCTACAGGTGGTCATGTAATTTACAGATTTAGTGTATTACAAACATTGTTTCAGTCGTTCTCTATAAAATCAATCACCTATGTGATTGAGTTTACTGAGAATTTATCTATTTATTATTATGATTATGTTTACTACGATAGATGAGGATATAAGTGGTCGTTTGATTGAAGATGAACGCAGTGGAAGTTATTGCGTGTAATGGTGAAGGGAAAAAAAAACAGTACAGTTGACCCTTGAACAACGCGGGGTTAGGGGGCGCAAACCCCCCCCCCCCGTGTTCTTCGAAAATCCGCGCATAACTCCCCAAAAACTTAACGCATACTGTTGACCGGAAGCTTTACCGATAACATAAACAGTCGATTAACACATATTTTGTATGGTATGTATGTATGTATGTATGTATTAAATACTATATTTCTTATAATAAAGTAAGCTAGAGAAAACAAAATCTTATTAATAAAATCATAAGAGAAAATACATTTACAGTGCCGTACTGTAATGTATTTATCGATACCGTAAGTTTACGTCGTCTGTTTACAAGATGAATCGTTTGTCTGTCTGTCAGTACCTCCATCAGTATTGTCTTATGTGATACAAAACACTGTAGATGTTATACGTACTACTAACACTAGACATCAAAAATGAAAAGATAACGTGAAAAAGAAATTCATATTTATTTACAGCTATAGCGATTCCTGCATTGATAACGAAGAAGCAGCAACAGGATTGCTTTATGGTAGCTTAGTGTAATCGATACCATTGCTTCGGCGTAGCCTAGCCTATACACTAATGCATGAATCGTTATACAATTTTTATTTTATTCTAGTTAAATAAATTTAGCTAATTAATTAATAACAGTTAATTTTATGCAGCGATGATTTAATACTGCATCTTTACGTTTGTTTACATTTCTCTCGACTGCGAATGGCGCCATGTGCGGTCTGTAAGTGGTTGTGTTCGTAAGCTTTGATAGATTTTAACTTTTTTATAATAGATCTGTAGTGGTGGCTTGTACTTATGCACTGCGACACTGCAGCACCTCCAAGGGGGAAAAAAAACGAAAAAAATTAAATTTTGTTTGTGTTTAGAAATAATAACAATGCTTACAGCATTATCTAAATGCAATACAACATGTTAAAGGGTACAGCTTATGTATCGACATTGATTGAATAGTTAATAATTGGAATTGTTCGATTAATGCTTTAGATTATGAAAGAAATGCACTGCGATCTAACGCAGTTTCGGAATTATCGCGTTCGGCCAATTGCAGCTAGACTCGCCGATATTCGTTTACACTTGTCACTGCACGTAACACGTGAATCCGACACTGCTCAACGAGCAGTGTCGATACAAATAAATTGTATGCTTGCGCGCGCTATTTCTGTGAGATGCGAAACTTTTATTATTGGTGTGTGTTCGTGGTGAGGGTGAAATATTTTTGGTAAATCTTATTTTATTTTGTTAAAATAACATATAATTATTTATTTATTATAGATACAAGGCTGAATTATGACGAGTGTCACTGTTGAAAATATGAAAAGAATTATATTTTCTCAATTATCGTTACACAAAACAAATGCACTGCGATCTAACGCAGTATCGGAATTATCACGTTTGGTCAGTTGCGGCTACACACGCAAGTGAATCCGACACTGCTCAACGAGCAGTGTCGCTACAGATAAATTGTATGCTTATGCGCAAAATATTATTAAAAATTTTGTTAATATTAAATTTAATATGTAATATTAAAAATATTATTCTCAAATAATATTTTTAATAAAGCAAATTTTTTTAATATGTAAATTTACTTATTAATAAGCTTACTGATTAGGAAAAAAATGAGTTATTTTTCTTATTTTATACATGCAGCACCCCCGCTTAAAATTTTCACCGACCACCACTGGATGTGTATATATTTTATGGTAGTAAATAATAGAATAGACAAGTATCTAAAATCGGAATAGTTTATATATCCATGCTCTAATGAAAAGAAAAAAATACCAAATCCCCTTTATGTAAAAATCATAAAGAATGAAGGGCAAAAAAAGGAATTTTTTTGACCTTCATTCTTTCATGCCCATTTTATAAATATAATTCTTTGTTGGCATTTGTTTTTGCGAATAAAAATTTGAAACAAAAATACACAATATTAAGGCGGAACCACGAGACGAGATTATTTCCTCCTTCCTGAATACTTCCGCTTCCTGCTTTTAAAACTGAAGGTCGGTAGTCGATCACATTTAGAAGTGATGGGATTTCCTCTCCCTAAATGTTGCTCAGAGCCATAGTTGCTCGTCACTATTCCAAACAAAGGTCGAAATCAATCTTTCGTGGTACGTTGTTATCTTCAAGCCAAGCCGTAGTAGATTTTGTAGCTCTCCAGACCTAACCGAACTTTTTCAGACCACCTCAGAAATCATAAGCAGAGGTGGCGGTAGTGGTCATACAGCAGACGATGAAATTCGTTTGTCACTTAAAATGACATTCACAAAACATCAGCTCCGATTCGAACCCACATACTGTTGGTTGGACAGCAGAATCACTCCTCGCTCGGCCAAAATAAACTGTAAGAAAATGTCAACGAGCATCTCCTCCTTTCACGTAAGCCTAGTGGCCCGTTACGCTCGTAGTAGTCATGGCGAATTACGATTTGAAACTGCGACCACTTCGAGGATAAAGCAGTCAGTCCTCTGTCTCCCGGTGTGTCCGATGTCTTCTGTAGATGCGTGCGTGTGTTCACGGGGCAGGTTTGCTTGTTCTGAGGGACGAAAAACCCGAGTTTTCGGGTGAAATCCCCCCCCTACCTCCGTATGAAACCGGCTAACTCACCTTTAGTCAAAGGAAACCAGACAAAGGTTCCTTTCATCATGGACGGGAATCGAACCCAGGTCTTTCCTCCCAAAGGGCTTCGTCTATACCGACTGAGCTACGGAGGCTCTCAACTGCATCTACTTAAGGTTTACTGTTTTTCTTATCGCAAGGCTGATTGCAGCGACTGTTACTTAAAGGAGAAATGTCCACGGTTGGTTTTCAAAAGTTCCGTCTCAAAAAAAAATGTGTTGTTTGGAAATATTGACCGAATGGAGTTGGCGGTCGAAGTCTGTAAGAAACGGTTGATTTTCTGTAGTATAAATGTATGTGTGTGTAAACGCTTCATAGGCGAGAAAGGTGTATTTATATTTATGAAAGTTTAATCATAACTGCGTTATGATTTATTACAACACTTAAACAATCATCTATACACTATCTTTTTTATTTCCCAAATCATTACCTTCTTATATCAGGTCTGAACACGATAAAAAAAAAAAAAAGCGCTTTTGATTTCCCTGCGATCAATGGAATAAACGGAAGTGTGCCGCAGCTATTTTTCTAAACAACTTCAAAGTAATGGACTGTGCTCATCACGAGCTACTTTTACAGAAAATTTATAGATATGGTATGAGAAGAATTGTGAATAATTGGTTTAAATGGCATTTAGCTAACAAAAAACAATTCATTAATTCAGCAAACACAACAGTGAAATACAAAATTTAAAATATGGCGTACTGCAAGGATCAGTATTAGGATCTGTTCCGTTTTTAATCTGTGTAAATGATCTCTGTGGCTGCAACTTATTTGGCAAAATACTCTCCTTTGTGATGAACCGTTCTGATTTATGATGAAGTTAATGTCGATTCATTAGAAGACCAAATAACTGAGGATGTGGCAAAATTCAACATGCTTGCGTAATAATGGCCTCAAAATAAATTGAGATAAAATATACGTACAGTACTCCAGCTTAACAAATAAGCTATATCGCCTTCTATCAATAACATGGCACGACTTAAATTGGGATGGCAAACACGTCATTGCTGATAAAAAAAATAAAAATAAAATAAATAAATAAATAAAATAAAATAAAATAAAAAACTCGATAAGATACTTAAATCTAAATACTGATAGCAAGTTGAAGTGGAACTCCCATGTTCCATTTTTGGAAAACAAAATAATATACCTCACCAACAGAATATATGTTATAAAACTGGCAGCATTCCTGAGATGCCTATGTACCACTCGTGGGTAAATTCTTCGAGAATTACTTGCTCAGGTGGAGATTATTACAATAACTTGGTGCCCCTGATAAGAATTCAAAACAACAAAAGCATTGCGCATTTCCTATCCAGCGATGAACTGTATACCATCCTTGATGTCTTACCATTACAGAAACTTGATCTTTACCGCTGTTTACTGTACGTCAGAAAAAACATTACATTTTTTCCTAATGCGGATTATAATCTGCACTGTAGGTACAACTTAGTCTTAGTTTCCGAAGCTATCAGAGATATATTCCACAAATCTTTTCAACATACAGTAAATTACTAGACGATATAAAATCTGTACCTTCGGACTCCATATTTTAAAAAAAAAGATTTGATGCATAATACATGAGCTTTAATGTCACTGAAGTATATTTCAAACACAACATAAAAAGCCTTAACAGATTGTAATGTATAAATTGTGTATAATCTAATTATGTATGTAGTGATTTATGCGATTAACAATCATACATCTCTAGCCATGTAAATGTCAGTTACGCTATGTAACCTACCCTTAACTCGTACTCATTTTCCCTCTCCTTGTGACATGTATTTTACGTTTATTCTTATAAATTGTACCTTGCAAATTGCATCGTCCTGTTTTGTAAATTTTGTCCTGTTTGACCGCCCCTCTAAGGAAATGAAAACTCGTTCATTGATGAATCTGCGGGCAGAATATAATCAATTTTTAAAACATTTATTTATTTATTTATTTATTTTTAAACTGATCCTTTTGTGAGCCTTAGTCTTTCCGTAACCATCAGTTTTTTCATTGTTTTGGTCGCGTGTGGTCAGAATTATGGCCGAATCAACTAAACCATGAGGTCAAGTGTGTTAACGGTGAAAAACTTCTGCTAGTGAAAAGCTCTGCTCAGGTTATTTTACTGCCTTCAGTCGAAAGGGCTCTATAAAAGTTCCGTAAGTCTTAGACGGAAATAGAGCCCAGGTATTTGAAATCAAATGACTATTGAAACATAAATCATTCTTATTGATTAGTTATTGGAATGATTCAAGGTGAACGATGTGAAATAAAAATATGTCAAGCCACCTTCTTACACCTTTCATTTTCTCTTTACTTGTAGATTTAAAAAAAAAAAAAAAAAAAAAAAAAAAAAAAAAAAAAAAACAGCCATATCCATCTTAAAACCAGTCCTTAATTTATTTTAAAGGGTGATTTTCATTGTTGAAAAGAAAGCTAAAATTCACTTTCACCAATTTTAGATCATTGTATGATTTCGTTTGTTGTAATTAGAAAGTGAACACCGCAGTCATCACAGTTCGTGGATCAGAAGAAAGAACTCTTGAGTTTTCCAGAGATATCGTTGCAATGTCACAAGCGAATTCACCAAGATGGCAAGAACACCGGAAGGATCAGGGTTATTGTGATAACTTGCATGCGAGTAAAATGAATGGAGTCATAATTATGTCCTTGATGCATAATGCACAGCAGAAAGCATATTTTATAAATTATTCTTAATAATAGTATGTGATTTATTTGTGTAGTTTTTACTTACACTTTGATGATAATTTTACGTATCAGTTAATTAGGAAAGTCCACGTTGTATAGTTTTTTCTTATATTGTTTTTGTAGTCAGTTTTTTTTTTTTTTTTTTTATGAAGATGATCATTTTCATTCGTTGAGAATCCCAAAAATGTAATGAACGATGAACGTACTGGGTTCTAACTGAGCAGTACTTTGCTGTAGTCGAATTTTGATCGTTAGGAGCTGGAGGATACGGCCACTGTTCCTACGCAACGTCTTGCATAGTTCAAATCCGAAGCATCCATCCAGAAGGGGTTCGTCACAGTAATATTATAGGTCATGTAGAGGTGTAGAGCCACTCTTCTGAGCTGGCAGCCACGAGCCAGGTTAGTTCTTTAAGATAGGTTAAGTTGAGTATCGATCAGCACAACTGGATCCGGACGATGGGGTGAGGCCACCAGTGCAGCACATGTTTGCCCGTTAGGAGGGGAAGGAAAATGGTAACACTCATTGTTCGTGCTGGTGTCCTTCCGAAAGGGTAATCCCGTCTAATGATCTGGTTGAATAATGAATTTTTTTTTTCTTTTTGCAGTTGCGCAAAAAATTGCAGTCCTGTTCAACACCCTTTATTTCCCCGAGCACAAAATGTTGAAGTCTTGCTCCAACGCCTTTTATTCCTCAAAGGAGTAGCGAAGTTCCTCTAGTCCTAACATTTTGAAGATAGTTGGTGGCCAGTCTCCATCCGTCAAGACTTCATTAAAGGGGGCCTAAGCCAGAGAATGAGAGAATCAGAGAACTGCAGTCAAAGATGGAAACTCACCAGTGTTCAATCCAGACTTTTCCTAAATATAAAAGAAATTATTGTTGTGGATTTTAGAAATATGTTTGCACAATATGAAATGTTGACTTGCTGTAACCGAAGTTTTAGAAAAAATATAAAAAATTTCTAGAAATTTATTTTATCTGTTTTACTTCTTTAGTTCTGACCCCTTCGATTATTCAAGATTGTACTGAGAAATCGTTTAGAGTTTGTAGAGTGACAATTTGATTTAATATATATATATATATATATATAGTTGATCCTTGAACAACGCGGGGGTTAGAGGCGCCAAACCCCCGCGTTGTTCGAAAATCCGAGTATAACTTTTGACTCTCCAAAAAGTTAATACTGATTCCTGCTGTTGACCGGAAGCCTTACCGATAACATAAACAGTCGACTAACACATATTTTGCATATTATGTGTATTATATATTGTCTTCTTACAATAAAGTAAGCTAGAGAAAATAAAATGTTATCAATAAAACCATAAGGAAGAGAAAATACATTTACAGTACTGTACTGTAATGTATTTATCGATACCGTAAGTTTACGTCGTCTGTTTACAAGATGAATCGTCTGTCTGTCTGTCAGTACCTCCATCAGTATTGTTTTATGTGATACAAAACACTGTAGATGTTATACGTACTACTAACACTAGACATCAAAAATGAAAATATAACGTGAAAAAGAAATTCATATTTATTTAAAGCTATTGCGATTCATGCATTGATAAGGAAGAAGCAGCAACAAGATTGCTTTATGGTAGCCTAGTGCAATCGATACCATTGCTTCGCGGTAGCCTAGCCTATACACTAATGCATGAATCGTTATACAATTTTTATTTTATTCTAGTTAAATAAATTTAGCTAATTAATTATAACAGTTAATTTTATGCAGCGATGATTTAATACTGCATCTTTACGTTTGTTTACATTTCTCTCGACTGCGAATAGCGCCATGTAAGGTCTGTAAGTGTTTGTATGCGTGAGTTTTGATAAATTTTAATTTTTCATAATAGATCTGTGTATATTTTATGGTAATAAATGGTAAAATAGACCAGTATCTACATATATTTTATGAATTCATGATATAACTCTTTCTTATTTTTTTCGATATTTCTAGGTTCGCCTGCGAGTTTTTTAAATTTGAGATGTCACACATCTCAAATTTATTGAAAATTTTTTTTCCCAATATATTCATTGAAAAAAATCCCAATATATTTATTGAAAAAAATCCCAATATATTTATTGAAAAAAATCCCAATATATTTATTGAAAAAAATCCGCGTATATGTGGAACCACGCAGTTCAAACCCGCGTTGTTCAAGGATCAAGTGTCTATGTTCGGAGAAATTTCCGACAATAACCGTCTCGCATTCACTCCGTTCAACGCTCCAGACAGATAATGGATTTGTCCTTGCTCGATTACGTCGCTTCGTGGGCTTCGATTCTCCTACCATGCAGATATGTAGATTCATAATGACATTTAAAAAATTCAGACTCAAATGTTGCGTGCATGCACTCTGCATTAACCATACTTTATAATTATTTTCGTATGATGTGGTATTATTCAAGATTTTGCCCTTTTGTGTAATTGTAGTAAATCAATTACGCAAAGTTCAATTTTCCAGAAAATTTATGTAAAATTCCAGAAATTTACATAAAATTATATTTTATGATTGCGCATATAATATTGACTTATTTGGGAATAACTTACAGAAGAACAAAAATTTTAGAACTAAACATACCTCACGATTTCCATGGACGAAAAAGGCAAAATGTGGTTTTCTTAGCAAAAGATCCAAAAAGGAACAAAGACGCAAAGACTTTCTTATTTGTACATTATTATTTAAGCAATGCATTCTAAAAAAGACATAACAAGCAAACAATTATTTAGTTAATGGTTAGAGCATCATCATCATCGTCATCATCATCATCATCATCATCAAATTCCTGCCATGTACCCTCAAGGGGTGTACAGGATATGATAGTACTACATGAAAAATTTACACCATTACTAACTTCCTATCTACAATTTTCCTCCAAATCAGTCTGTTACTTGTCAAGACTCCAACATTATCAGATCTTATATTTCTATCGTCTAAGCCACTTTGTACCGTATCAATCCACCTATATCTTGGTCTTCCTCTGGGTCATTTTCCTGCCAACCTGGCAGAGAACACTTGTTTTGCTAATCTTTCCTCTCCCATTCTATTTAAGTGACCATACCACCTGAGATTAGCTCTGCTAACGCATTCCTGGATGCTGACAATGTCAAGTTCTTTCCTAATATCCTCGTTTTTAATATGATATTGCCATTGATGCCATCTGTTCACGCGTCTAATCTTAGGATTCTCATATCTGCGGTCTCTAGTCTTTGGTCAAGTGTTTTACTTCTGACCCAGCTCTCAGATCCATAAGTTAAAACTGGTTTGAACACTGTCTTGTATACAGCTAATTTAGTGTTCCGACTAATTTCTCTCTTATTCCATATGAATTTATTCAGTTGACTTCCTACTATACCAGCTTTATTGATTCTGTTGTCTATTTCTATATTTCATTTACCATCTTCACTAAAAATCGTGCCTAAGTAGATGAAATGTTTTACTTGTTGCACAGGTTCTCCGTTCACAATGCAGTTGACATTTCCAACGATTCTGCCTATTTTCATTGTCTTTGTCTTTTTATTGCTGACCTTCATACCATATCTATTACAACAGTTATTCAATTTAGTCAGGGAATCTTGCAGACTTGTAGCGGATTTATTTAGAAGTATAACATCGTCCGCATAAAGCAAAGAGCTGACATTAACATCTCCATTTCTAATATCATTTTTAATACCACTTTCCTTGATAATGTGATCCATATAGATAATGAATAACAGAGGGGATAATGTACATCCTTGTCTCACACCAGATTTAACATTAAACCATCTTCCTGTACTTCCTTCAATTCTAACTGCTGACTTACAACTCAAATAAAGACTAAGTATTGCTTGATATAATGCCCCATTGACCCCATATAACTATAGCGTATTGAATAGCTTCTCTCTTGGCACTTTATCATATGCCTTTTCCAGATCTACAAAACTCAAATAGAGATCTTTCCTATATTCCCATGATTTCTCCACTATTTGTCGTAAAGTGAAGATCGGATCCTGACAGCCTCAATTTAGCCGGATCCAGCTTGTTCTTCACCAAGCTTTTCTTCCACAATTCTTCTCAACCATTTCTCAAGTATACTTGCATAGATCTTGCCAGGAACACTCAGTACGGAAATACCTCTGTAATTCTCACATGCAGTTTTATTTCCCTTTTTATATATGGGTACTATGAGAGCTCTACTCCAATCATCGGGAATTCGTCCCTCTGTCCAGGCTTTCTGAACTATGCAGTGCAGCCACTGTAAGACTCTTATACCACCATACTTCAGCATTTCTGGTCGAATATCATCTACTCCTGCTGCCTTTCCACATTTCATGCCTTTGATGGCTTTTTCTACTTCAAGTATTGATATGTATTCCTGACTGTATGCCTGTTGAGTATTTTTTACCACTGTGCTATCACTGCTTGTTTCATTTAGCAATTTCTCGAAGTAATTACTCCATACGTCAAGGATATCTTTTTCTCCCGTTTTCATGTCACCTTTATCATCTCTAACTCCTTTTACAGTACTCTTTCCTCCATTTCTAAGCTTCTTCAACAACCTCCAAAATATTTTGCCACCTTCTTGATATTTATTTTCTATGTTCTTGCCAAAGTCCTCCCATGACTTTTGTTTAGCTAGTTTTACACAGTGTTTAGCTTTCTTACATTTGTCTTTGTATTCTCTAAGAGCACAAGTTGACTTATTTGCCAGGAACTTTTGGTATGCTTTCTTCTTTTTCTTCACTGCCTGTTTCACTACTTGTGTCCACCATGGAGTTCTGATTTTTCTATCCTTGCAGACAACCTCACCACATGCCTCTCTGGCTGAATCAATCAGTTTTCTTCAGGGCTTGCCACTGAATCTCTAAAGTTTGGTTCCTGTTCTCAAACTTTTTCATTTTTTCTTCAATAATATTTGTGTATTTTAGTCTACAGTTCACATCTGAGAGCTGCTCAACTTTTATTCGTTTCAAAACTTTCTTACATGTTATTCTTTTCAATATGAAAGTCAGTTTTATCCTGCTCAAGACTAAATAGTGATCACTTCCAATTTCAAATCCTCTGTACACTCTGGTGTCCTGCACCAGGGAGAAAACATCACTATCAACAATAACATAGTCAATGAGACTTTTCTTATTCCTTGCCTCTTCTCTCCATGTGAATTTGTGCACATTTTTATGTTGGAACATGGTGTTAGTAATAACCAGTCCATGATCTGAGCAGAAATCCAAAAGGTATTTGCCATTATTATTGGCTTTGCTCTTTTCTCCAAATTTTCCCAAAAATATTTTTGTATGTCTGACAATCATTTCCTACTCTGCTATTTAGATCCCAAACAAGGACCAACTTTTCCTTTTTCATTGTGTCAGTTGCTTTTTCTAAAGCATCAAAAAATTCCTCCACTTCTACATTAGTAGAACCTTCTGTGGGACCACAGGCACAAATAAGTCTCATTATCCAGTTCCCCATTCTGATATTTGCCCACATCACTCTACTTGAGACTGCCTGCATTCAAGAAGATTAGTCTCGTATTTAGTGTTGAATACAATGGCTACTCGTTTTCCTTGATTGTCATTGCCTGAATATAACATTTTGTATTTATTGCTCAGAAAGATCTCACCAGTTTTTGTCTTTTTTGTTTCAGTCACCCCTATTATGTCGATCTGGTACTTATTTAATTCCTCAGCTAGCTCCATTTCTTTGCTATTCAGGCTTCTTATGTCGATAGTACCGATCTTTAACTCTGGCGATGTTGAGTTGGGGTGTTTTTTCAGATTTTTTCCAGTAGCTGACGTTTCACTGTTCATCCTGGTGAAAACAACGGGGGCCCTTGTTTAACCGGCCGACACCCCAGCCGGCATGAAATTTTGTCATGTTGTACCATCATTTTGTAATTTGGTTTAAGCCAATAAGAATTACAATTTGGTCGGCTAAATCCCAAATTGCCAGCCCATCCTCGTTCGTTCAGTATCCAGGTAGATACCCAACAGGGTGCACGACGAGAAGGTGAGGATTGGACATTAGGTCAGAAGCCTTGGTCGGTTCTCCGCATTCCTTTAAAGGCTATGTGGAGGTCTCCTCTCAGTTATACAGCTTTGACCCTTAAGCACCCTATGGTTATAGCAGTGATTCCCAAACTTTTTACACTTGTGTACCCCTTTTAAACCTATGTCTATAAATTGTACCCCTTGTTTTTAAAATAGTTTTTAATAACCGTAATAGCTGTTTTTAAATACTGACACTTTTGTTCAGTGCCTACTTTAATGTAAAATACAGTAGTTTACTTTACTTGTTTTTCCGCCATTACCGATTCTTTTACGTGTACCCCGGAACGGTCCAGCACGTACGCGTATCCCCAGGGGTACGCGTACCACCGGTTGGGAATCAATGGATTTGAGGAATCATAAATAATAAGAAGAATAATAACATTATAGGTATAACTTATAATATTTACATATTGATTCATAACCTTATATAATATAAACTTTAGGTATACCGCACCCCGCTGGCAGGGCCGTACTTACACTCTTCCCGAGGCGCTAGAGTGTACCCGTCCCCCGCTCCTCTTTGTTTCGGCATCCTTAAATTGGTAATAATTTTTCGGGGTCCCCAGCTAGAGTCTCGTGCGCCTGTGCATAACTACGGCTCTGCCCGCTGGTAGAGTCTGATACAAATTCTGAATGTGAAATCGAAGGTATAATCTCGAATCCAATGACTTAAAAAAATCAAACCTTCGTCATCCTCATTATTTATTTGAATATTATGGCCTGTTCCTATCGCAGAAGCAATTGTATGTCCTTTAATGGATACCCTATTCTCCTTTTACGAATGGTTTATATTGAAGTACTCGTTTGGGAAATCTTCCTGTTTGCATTGTTTTAATGTTGAATCCAGACTTTAAATTAAAAGGCTAAATTAAAAGAAATGTATACAATCTTGAGGTTTACATTCATTGTAAAAATATTAGCACCCGGACGAAGAAAAGTTACAAATTATGAATACTATATATATATTTATATTATTTTATTTTTTGCTCAACCTATATATTCCCCCACTGTTGGGTGAAGGCCTCTCCCATTACGGGAGGTTTGGGGGTCTACTTCTCTCATGGTGACCCATTCCATTGTACACTTGTATGAATGATTGTATGAAGGTGGAAGACAATCTCAAACATCCATGTCCATGGTAGGATTCAAACCTGCAATCTTTTGGCTGGAGAGCGGATACGCTAACCACTCCGCCAACCAGGCCGGCGAATACTTTAATTATGAACTAAAATTGTGAATGAATATGAAATGAAAAAAAAAAAAAAAAAAATTGTGACTATGGAATGAAGAATTAAAAAAAAAAAAAAGTGATTTATATTCATTCACAACTGTAGATTTTAGTTCTAAAAGCCATAATTGCATAAATCGTTTTGAATATTAAAAACTGAAAACAACTGTGAAGTATCCATAACTATAGAATCACACGTAAAGATTAAATTTATTGTGCAGATATTTCATCTTACGTATCGTAAGACATCATTAGTGCAAACGGTGGACGACAATAAGGAATTTTAATAAAGAAACAGTAGAGCGCATGCGTTAAATTAGAATCAGTCGCGTGTTCATGGGGTTAAAACTATTGGGTTGAAAATAAATTAAAATAGATCAGTTAAAAATAAAAATATAAGCAATTTCAAATTTATTTAATACCGTTGAGAATAATTTCCCAAACTTCTGGAATAGAAGAGAGTCATTATGATTGAGGTTAGATCGATGAAGTGGGACTTGAGCATTTTATTTATAAAATAAAATTTTTAAATTTTTAAATAATTTTCCCGTAGGATCTTGTGGCTAGTGTTTACAATCCTATGCTGCGCTATTTGTAATCTCTTATATTTTCATTTTCACAAATTTCATTTGGTCAAATGCGAAAGTGCAGAACAGTGTTTTCATTGTTCAACTTATATAAGTTGACTCCATGAAATTTTTATTGAATTTTTTTTTCCAATAATATTTTGGTAAGTATTAAAATGTGTATTTTTAATCGAACTATTTCATTATCTGAATTAGCTAAAACAAAATCGTATCTACACTTCATATGCGATGGGGGGGGGGAAGCTACAAATTGTTGTGATAATGAATAGTGTTACTTGTACAGTAATGAGATTACAAAATTCAACTTTTTATGATCGTTTGCAATCATTTCCTACTTTATTTATTAATTTGAAACTGTAATCACCAAAAAATGAATAATGTGTGTGGTATTATAAAACAGTGCCGCGTGTAGGCAAAATACAAGATATGTTGGAATTATTATGACATATTTAATTACCATAGAAATACAGAAATAAACACTAAGAAAGATAATTTGTTTAGTTACGCTGTTTGTTTTATAATTTGACGGTAATTGAATCTCTGGTAACTGTGGAAATCTACAATTATATATACATTTTTAGATTTTCGGTGTTATTCGTTGAAAAAAAAAAAAAAATAGTGTACCAAAAGAAAAGATCTAAACGGCGTTCTAGCAAACGAAGCCTTTTAGCTCTTTTATTTGAATTTTTTTTTTTTTTTTTTAATGAATAACATTGAAAATCTAAAAATTGTATCAATTTTGTCTCTTCTTGATAGCGTGCATAGAAAATTTAATTTCAGAAGTTTTGGTGTACAAGTAAACTCTTTTTTTTTTTTTTTTTCCTTGAAGATTCTTTGGACTTTCCAGATGACTTTTTTCAATTTATTTTTTTTACTTCCTTAGGATCAAAAACTCCTTACGTATTAATATTTTTACTGTCATTTTATTAATAATAAACTATATAAACTGAAATTTTATTCGAAATTAAATTACTATACTGAACAAAGTTTGGCTTGTAAGTGAGCGTGGAGCTACGGAAGTATTTATTAATGCCGAATTCCACTGAGGCTTCAGTGATGTGTAGATCATTGCCTTCAAACAATCAGTAGCGAGCCAAGGGTGGCCTCTCTGGCCAGAATAAGATTTGAAAGCTGCGAATAGGTTTACTAGACGCTGTCCCGGTTGGGGATAAAGAAAATAAACCCTGACCATTCTTTATACTAGGCTGGTGAACATGTTTGTCACTCCCTTACCAGCTGATGTCAGAGGCCACCTGGAACATGTTTGATGTTGTATATTTTGTATCTGGATATTTTCTCACGTCGTATCTTTTATAGACAGTTTTAGAGAAGAAAAACAGGGAAGAAGTTATCCGCAACATCGTTTTACGAGTATTGCATTCATTGGATCAGTAAAGTAGTTAAAATGGTAACACTTCAGGAGAAAAGGGGAAAAAAAAAAAAAAAATCGGGGAAGGGAATCTAATGCTAAAAGGTAATAATTTTCTTATCAAGATTTTGTTGCCAAACATTACCGCAGAAATATGGTATATATAAGATGAAATAAATGACAGCGTGTAAACCGTACTGTGTATGAGAATTACCTTATTTTCTGATAGGGGAAAAAATATAAAAGTGAATAAATAACAATGAGCTCTATTTATTTATTTATTTTTTTTATGGTGATTTTCCTGTGGTTATATTTTCATTTCCGATTATCTACAACTCGTTTTGAAGGAAAAATAATAAATGATGTGTATAACGGTTATTTTATTCCCCCCCCCCCTTCAGAATTCAATTCAAAATACACAGTTCTGGTTTATTATAAGCCTTACAATGGCAAATATTATAGTTAGGAAACATTTTGTTTTCTTTTTCTAATATGTAATTAAAATGACAGATTCAAGAATAAAAACATATCGAGGCTTCATTGACCGAGTGGTGGTTAGCTATCCGCTCTCCACCCAATAGGCTACAGGTCCGAATCCCGCCATGAGCATGGATGTTTGTGGATGTGCTTAGGTGAGAGACGAATTTCCTCGCTCAGTTTGAGACCGCTGCCCCTTTTATTGGAGGTCTAAAGTGACTTAAAGGAGTTCCTGTTTGGTCTGTTGAGCAGAATATCAGAGTTATGGAAAAATTTAAAAAATATACAAAAAATATAAAATTTAAAAAAAAATAGATAAAATAATCCGTCTTCCTCCTACTATAGATTTCGTAAAACCTTCCGTGGATCGAAGCCAAATAAAAAAAAAACCTCGTAAATAATAATAATAATAATAATAATAATAATAATAATAATAATAAAATCCTTGCAAATCCTAAACGGAAGATGAATGTATTCTACTGCATTCTATGGTCTTTGTATATCAAGAGTCTGTTGAGATCACACGCCGATCATCAATTATTTTGTCACTGAATTCATTTTTAATTTCTTCTACTCGCTTTTTTTATAATCTTTAAAACATTTTAAATCTTTAAACTGTAGTTTCGTTATTCAATACTGGACAAACAAAACTACAGGTTTTCGACAACTAACCATTTCTAACAAACGAGGTCAGATGCTAGTTAGACTGCTTAGCGACATTTATTTGTTCATCGTTCAAAAAAATACTGAATTAAAATCAACCGGGGCCATTTTGCTCTCTCAAATAGATCCTAATTTGAAGGTACGCAAATCAGAAGCAAGGTAAATATTACAACACTCTGTTGCTCCGCGTAATCTATAAAGGAAGTGTGATCTAAACATTTTGCTAACATTTAATGAACAACATTTTATGTCGCCCGTGATTTTTAAGATGCTCGCTGTCGACAGGAAATTATGGTATTTCCGTTTTAAGCGCTCTTTACCATCGAAACTATTAGTAACAGACTTACAGACGCATCCTGTACGTCAGCCGTAGAGCTTTCATCTCTTAAACCTCCTCATAGATTTGCTTTACGTTGTAATTACGGGTACGAAGTAATTTAGAGTATGATAGCAATGTGATAATGCTTCTTAATTGGTGTGTTTTCCGGCATATTTGCCTAATTTTTGGAGTGAAAAATCTACGTTTATTGAATGAAAACCTTTCCCCCCCTCCTCCTCCGTTTTTTTTTTTTTTTTATTTTTTTTTTTATTGGCTAAATCGCCTTTATTTTAAGTGAGGCCCTCCCTTAAAATTTCCTCAGGATTCGAACTTATATCTTTCTAACCGAATGGAAGACGTCGCATTGTCCTTACGACCTGCGTTATGAATGGTCTTTCCTTGATATATTCTGTAAAATTTGGTTATATCACTAAATTACATCTGTATTTTTAAATTGTATGTTTTGATGTAAAATGGACAGTTTGAATGACTATTTTATCTACTATCAGAGCGCTATGAAATAAAATACCCACCCTATTTACTGCATTATAATCTATCATTAGTGGGGAATTTTCCATTGTCATCCGATTTCGGAATAGACTCGCCTTCCTTTATTAACAGTCGCTCCTATAAATCTAATCCAAGAGAGTAGTTTCTGGAATTTACATCTGATATGATATGTGTATTACATTAATAGAAATTTATTGGATCAAAGTGGAGGAGCTAGAGTGGGAGTGAGGGACGATCAACAGAGGCGATCATCACTTCTCTTCACTCAAGAATCAGAGATCATTGTCGTCGTCATCATATGTTCACTGGGCATCCACAGATGCTGTATTGTCACTCCGATGCTCGGTGGTGTCACATCAGGCCTCACCGTTTAATCCTGTTGTATGCTTTTCTGGAGGCTTCAACTCTCTGAAGATCAGTCATTCCGAGCACACCACCCATCCAGCTCATTGATGGTCTACCCCTTCCTCTTTTTCCAGGAACTATACCTTCTATTTTTGTTCTGAGAAGTCCCCCTTCCATCCATTCAATGTGTCCAAAATATTTTAACTTTCTTCTGTCGAATATCCTTAAGAAGCCTGAAAGTTCTACTGATCTTTTCGAACACCCATTCATTTGTATGCCTTTCAGTATATGATATCCTCAACAGCCTTTCTTATCTGACTTCTTTAGGTCCCAAGTCTCACATCCATAAGTTGCTGTTGGAAAAAACAACTGGATCCAAAATCCTAAATTTTTTCCCATGAAGATAGATTTATCCTTCCAGATTTTAGACAAGTCTCTGACTGTTGTTTTAGCCATTCCTAATCTTCTTCTGACGTCTTCTGAATAGCAGTTCTTCACATTAATAACGGATCCCAGGTACTCAAACTTGCTGACTTCCTCAGTTCTTTCTCCATTAAGATACACTCGTTTCTTAAGAGCTTCACTGTTTGTATTTCCTTTGAGAACCATAATTTTTGTATCGCTGGGATCGAGTTGAAGTACTCTGTTATTATTGATCTTGTTAACTTTATCAATAATTTGTCCTATTCTTCCTTGCCATTACAGTGGAATATGGTATCATCAGCATACCTCAGATTACTGATATGCTTCACGCTTGAGATGCTCAGCATATATACTAAACAAGTGAGGATAAAGTAAACATCCTTGGCTAACTCCTTTTCCAACCTGAAGCCAATCAGGTCATCCAACACCTGCTTTTACACTGGCTTCTTGCTCCCTATATAAGTTGGCTATCAACATGGTAGTGTGTTGAGGGGAAAAAAAATTATTTTCACACTTTCCATAGTTTCACATGCTGAACACAGTCAAAAGCTTTGGAGTAGTCTAAGAAGCACATTACCAGAGGGAGTCTAAATTCTTTACATTTTTCTATGATCTGTGTAAGACAAAAGATCTGATCCTTGGTGCCCTTACCTTTCCTAAAACCTCCTTGGGCATCTCTGCTTCAACTTTGGCCTCAATCCTATTTAGCATGATCTTCAATAAACTTTTGCTTACATGAGAGATTAAACTTATAGTTCTTGCAAGCCTTCATATCTCCCTTCTTATGCAGTTGTATGAAAATATCCCATATCTCCCATATCCTTGTAATCAATTTATGAAACACTCCCAGCCCCCTCCTCTTCATCCTCTGTGGCCTTAATTAACTCTGCTGAGATTCCATCTGCACCTTATTGCTGTTAAGCTGCTTAACTGCCCTTTCAACTTCATGCCAAGTGGAGGAGATTCCAAATCAGAATTTACCTGGTGAGAAGGTACCTCCAAATTTTCTTTATCCACTCTACTGTACAGTTCCTCACAGTATTCTTTCCATATGTTTTTGATTTCCAATTCTTCTGTTAGTAATGCTCCATTTCTTTCTTTTTAAAAAATAAAAAAATAAAATAAATAAAAAACTGTTGAATTTAAAACACAGGGCTTCGATTGTTTGTTTAAATCGCACGAACGCTGAGCCTGTGCACTTCGTTACAAGATTACTTGGAAAGGTGGAATAACAGCGTCCGTGAACTTTAAGGGGAATTTGATCACCCGCATACACTGCACTGAATGTTCATTTCTAGCAGGTGAAAGATATCAAAGAAGCTTCATCGATTCCATCCGTCTCTAAAGATCAGCAAAAAATATTCCCAAACTACTACGAACTGCTATTTGCATTATTCTTGTTTAAGTTGTCTTCTTACAGATTTATCACACATTTTTACGCAAAACTTAATGTATGCATGCATGCATGTTGTTCATTCTCAGACAACACGAAACGTACTGCACTATTTTTTGACACATTGACTTTTAATGTTAATCATAATAGAAAAAGACATTTAGAGAAATTCTTTTCTATTAAAACCAGTCACACGAGACAAGTCACACAAAACATCGTGTCATGGATAATGCGGTTTAGTGGAGAAATAGTCATGTGATTATTATTATTATTATTATTATCAGAATCATGTAATGTTCGATCTTTGATGATTTAAAGCATCTTAACGCCTCAAAAAAAAAAAGAAAATAATAATAATTTTGGATTTCTTTTGAATAAAACAGAAAAAAAAATCTAAATTCCATAATATTTTATTCTGAGATTACTTTTATGGTCTTGAAAACAATTAATATATAATGTAAAAAAATTATAAGATGGTTTAATTTTTATGAAAAAAAAGTACTTGCAATAAACGTGATAAATGCGCAGTATATCTGCTATATGCAACGTTAGCAGGAGCGTAAGGAAGGCCCCAGATGGCAGTGTTGTCAATTTTCAAGAAATGCAGCTGTCTTTCACGCTGAAACGTGTAAACGTGTTGTTATGTGCTGTCGGTTTTTTATAATTAAGTGTTGTCTGGTTGTACAAACAAAGTCCAGATAAGATAACTTTACGCCATTAATTCTTTTTTAAAATTCCTTTCTTCCTACATTCATCAACCACTTGCAAGTTAGAGAAGGGATCGTTCTTCGAATTAAACTACAGTTCCATTAGATGGTCAAAGGTTTGTTACCTAGGGAACCAGAATGGGCATAACACTTGATATTTCCCTCTAAAATAGCAGACACAACAGTGAAATATTTGACAATATTGTGCACGCTTTGCGATAGACGCGAAGAGTGCATAATTTTCGAACTTGCCGTTTAGCGAAAAAAGGGAAATAATAAATTTCGTTTGCACTTCGATTAAAACTGAGAATTAATTACAAACAAAGCAATGGGCAAATAGTAATTTATGTAAATAATGATCGTATTAATATTATCGTTCGTAGTAGCAAATGCTGACATGAATTTTTATGTGAACAGCTCCAGAAATCCATACGAAAATCAATTAAACTGAATGACACATGGAAGCAACTGTGATATATCTACGTTTCGGTATACAAAGCATTGTAAAGAAAGTAAGTAGCCTAGCAAGAACTATTGAAATGAAGCTTCAACAAACAAGCTCTCGAAATTGAAAATATTGAGAAGTTTTATTATTTATTTATTTATTATATTTGCAAACGATTACTGTGATTGTTGTTATTCTGTTATATGAATTCCACATTGTGCAAATTACAATGTAGATGCGTATAACTTTTATTATTATTATTATTATTATTATTATTATTATTATTATTATTATTATTATTATTATTATTATTATTATTATTAATTGTTACATGATAGCTAGATATGGTTAATAGATGCACTTTAAAGCATATGGTTAAAAGGTTGTTCCCAATATTTCTGAGGATCTTGTACTTGAAGGAAGAGAGTAAAGATAGTTTTGAAATAAAATGTTATAATATTGAAAGGAAAAAAGGATAAAAAAGACAAGCAACGTGAATAAATGATATCGAGTATTTCGCATGAAAGAATAAGTATGGTGAAACGAAACACTCTGACTCTTACCAATGTGACCGGTTGAAAAGGCTTGAGTTGGAATGGGCTGGTTCGGAATTAGGTTACAGGCACCTAAGGCGACTAATGCATTATGTCTATTAATTGCATGCGTTCCTCTAGTCGATCTACCTGTTTTCAGAGTTAAACTTTTTGATAAAGAAAGAAGAAATATCTTCTGACATTATGTTTGATCATCTGTGCGTAGTATTTTTTTTTTTTTTTACTCGAATGAGATAAGTAGTGGGCTACAAGAGTTAGCACTAAGGTTATTCTTGCTTATAATTTGGTTGAGAAATTCTACTGGTATATGTCTTCGCATCTGGGAGCTGGGAATGGTTGGCATACCTATCATGGGATTAATTTGTTTTTGTTTTTTCTATTCTTTCTTTCTTTCTTTCTTTTTCTTTTTTTTTTGGGGGGGTCTGTTTGTTTTATTCACATTTGTTATCAGAAGTTTATTATCTTATTTTTATGATCTTATGATTTTAAATTTTAAATTTATGATCTTATTTTTATTTTTTTAAAGCAAAGAAGAAAGAGGAAAAATTCCTGCAGATGTTTTACTTTCTTGAGTAAGAGATCAAAAGTACGCCAGAATTTTGACGTTTCTTTCTTTTTGAATTTAGGCCAGATTAACAAACGCTTGCTGTTATTTATATTACTGCAATTGTGTGCTAACCTACCAAAGAAATGGGAATGTTTTGTTGTTGTTATTATTATTATTATATTGCTGCTAGGTTGTAAAGTGAAGTGTGATGCTGATACCCAGACAAGTCAGATATTAATCCCTTTCATTCCAGTTTTGATGGAGGAGATCACCAGTCATATTCTCGTTGCAGATGATGTTCGTGGAGAAGACCGCTTCTCACCTTTTGCTGAGGGTTCCAAGCAGTTGGTCAGCTGTCTCTCCTTCTCTCTCTCTCTCTCTCTCTCTCTCTCTCTCTCTCTCTCTCTCTCTCTCTCTCTCTCAACAGAGATTAGTGCTGTCTGCTCTTTGTGTGTGTGTGTGTGTGTGGTAACAAATGCATTTAAAAAAGGAACAGTCCATATATTTGAAGACTGACACTGACAAATTACTATTTTATAAAAAAAATGAAGAAATTTATTAGACGAAATCATGAAATTAATAAATTGTATAATCTTGTTCTATTCAGCATTTTCTATCGCACAAAACTCTTGCCTTTTACTGTGTTATTTCTCACAAGTGATACTCGCCACTTGAGTTTCGGAGATCTAAGTACAAATCTCGTATAGAATACAAGATACCTTTATAAACATTTTTCAACTAAAAGTGAGATCTAGTCTCATACGGAGATGACAGGATTGTTTTTATTTCAACAAAATATACAAATTGACTGTGGAACACAACCAGTAACACATAAATACATTGTCATAGCCTTACTCGTTTCTCCATCCATAATTCAAACTAAACCTACCTCATTTTGAGTCATTCAAAGGGTTGGTCTTGGACCACGGTGGTAGGGATTTTATTCGCGCACGACAGATAAATCAGCCTAAGACTCCCATCCCCAGTTGATAAACACAATACATTGATGTCTCATAATTATAGCTTTTTCATGTAAGTCTGAATTTAATTCATCTCTGTCTAGAATGAATAGAATGAAAACTGAATTCCAGTATTCATCTGAAGAGGCAAACCTGAGAACTAACTTCCTTCTGATGAGCATTTTTATGTCGTTTGTTTCAGCATGATTTCTTTAGCTGTCACCTTTATTAATTCATTTTACAGTATTATCTCCACTTGCTCGCCGGTAATTCCCAAAGTATACTAAATGGAATTTTGGATATAAGTGTATCCAAAACACAAGCAGTATATGCCAATTGGTATTTAGAATAATACATGTGCAAAATAGCACACGCAGTATGCAATTTGGCATTCGAAATGGCAACAGCGGAACACACGCAGTGTGCGTTCGACTACTGACAATGAATTTTTACGGCATGCTGTCATCTCAGATCACTCTACGGATGTTTTGTTTACCGTTAGGGAGTTACTGACCACCTGCTGTACTTTAATGGCTTTACCGATGAAAGAAGTAACGCCACTTTTCTACTTTCGGTGTCATCACTCCAACGTCCAATCAGTGAGCACGTGCACAAAGTGAAATCAAAAAGTTATGCGGAGTAAACTTCTTTCAAGTTTCTCAGAAAATAGTCTCAGTGCTGAAACCAGAAACTGTGCTATATATTTTTTTCGCATTCGCTCTTTTTCCCCATTGACTCTTCACCTCTCGCCATTCCAAGTTTCATAGTTTTATTGTTTATTTTGAATATACTCCTTTTACTATTCTATTCTGTTATGATTTTTTTTTCTTTGGCTAATTTATTCTTTATTTGCGATTATTTTTGTTTTCTCATGCTGTATTCACCAATTTCGATTTCTTGCACTAGCCAATTTTTTTTTTTTTTTTTTTTTTTTTTTTTTTTTTTTTTTTTAATTCCTTCATCTGCATTTGGAGTTACCCTAGATTTTTTTGGGGGAAAATATACTATTTCTTTTGAGAGCGCCACACAAACCACCAGATTACATTAGTCAGTTCACATCAGACACCATTAAATATAATGGTGTCTGATGTGAACTGAATTAAATATAATTAAATATAAATAGGTGTACAAACTTTTAGAATAGTGTGGAAATGGAAATCCAGTGTTAGTGGGAGAAAAAAAAAAGGGATGACTAGGATGAGTTGTGATTTGCTGGATTAACACTAAAGCAAATGTGGACATGACGTCTTCTTGTATTTTCGAGCCGATTTGTCTGTTAGCGTAATTGAAAACTGGAGTTTCCTGAGAAAACTAAACTCGAACTCTCTGTTTGAGATCAACTTAGCTTTAACAGATACATCCATATTAAAAATTCCATTAGTCAGTATTTCTCTAAAGACGGCCTTTAGAGAATTAAAAAACAAAACATTTGAAAGATATCAACGTGTCAGTGCCCTATTACTATTACTATTACGTGACACTTCCAAGGAGTGCAAAGACTCATCGCCAGAGGGCACCTCCACTATCCTCCCTACTACTTTAATTCCCCCACCAACACAGAACCACAATCAACGCCATATTATAAATAAGAGCTTCATTTATTTATTTTTATGAGAATTGATGAGAAAGAAGAACTAGAAAGGAAATTGGAATTTGCAAATAAATTATACTCTGATGGAAACACTCAACAGAGAAGACTTTTCCAAAAGACAGCAATAGAGAGAACGAAAAGAGCAATAAAAAGTTGTGTGAATAACCGCTGCACATATTTTAGAGAAGTGCGGGAAAAGTACCAATTCTGACGAACAGTGCCCGTGGAAATATTTGTAGAAAGAACAGAATATCTACATCAAAGAAAGTGAAAGGGAAAGATGGATCATAAAGAAATCAACCGAAGTGCTCCTTTCGGTAGTTAATCGAGGAATTTTCGGAAGTGCTTGTGCCGCTCCACGCTTAGGGGGAGGGGTGCAAGCGCTCGATAAATTTTCTAATTCCTAAAATTCCGAAGTAACGCATAGAGCGAAAGAAAAAAAAAAAACTTTTTGGATGCTGAGGATGCAATAGTTGTAATATGTTTTGTGCCAAGAGAGAGAGAGAGAGAGAGAGAGACTGGAGGTGAAAGTTTTCCTCAGAAGAGATATGCTATATTTTCCAGTTTTGGCTGTTATTAGAATTAAGATTTAAAAACACGCTATTTTTTTTTTGAGAAATGAGATATTGAGTTTTGAATTAGATTTTTCTTTGGGGGGGGGGAGTGAATCCTACCTCAAAATGATGTAAAGTAAACTTATCATACATTAGGGCGGGCCAATGTTAGATAAACCAGAAATCGTGCTATATGGACGAAATATGGCAAATTTTCAAGATCTTAGACTTCTAACAAGCAGGGTGAAGGTAGTAGTGATGGTCTCGCACGGGCGATGAAATTCGTTCTAGAGAATAAATCAACTGGAGAAGAGTAAATAATATGCGACAAAGGCTGGCATAATGCTGGCTGACCACATAATGATCGTTGTAAGAAAAAAATCTTTACTTTCTTCATCATCATCAGTGGTTCTAACAAGAACTTAAGCACCAACTACCTCCTAAGCATTTTTGGATTTCGTAACCGTAGTTCGAGTATAAGGGTTGTTAGCCTCATTCTTATAAGTAGCCTTTTGTCTGTAAATTTCATGTGTTCTACTGACTGGTTTGTCTGGTTGTGGGACGAAAATTTCGAGTTTCCGAGAGGAGCAACCTGTTGTCCCCCGTATGAGACTGGCTATCTCACCTCCAGTTGAAAAGCCCTGATAAAGGTTCTTCGCGTCTTAGACTGGATTTGAATCCATGTGTTTCCCACCAAGGGGTTTCGCCTATACTCACTGAGCTACGAGATTTAAAAATATTTACCAGTTAACAACAACAACAACAGCAAAAAAAAAAAAAGTTCATCAACTTACTTTTTATATCATGTCCACGCATGCAACATATTGCGAAATAAGTAAAAAATAACTTAAATATACAGCAAATTCTATTTATTTGTCGTTTATTTATTTTTCAAATCCCAGACTGAGAAGGCCAAATGATACTATATGCTGCGGCTCTACTAAATTATACTGTACTAAATGAAACTATATATACAATGCTATTTATTTATCTTTTTTTTTTTTTTTAAATAATGGAATGCACACTGATTTGCCTGAAAATTATATATTTTTTGAATATCTAAAGTTGAAATTCTTATCGTACAACAGTGCTGTGTAAGGGAAACGAAGGAATCTGTTGACATGTTTCTTGGAAAGCTGAAGGTTGTAGTCCTGGAGGAAAAACAGAGTGAGATAGGCTGTTCCAAAGAACAGAGATGGATGGCATGGAATAAGAGGATAAGAAGTTGGATCGATAAGTTCGGAACTGAACTGTATGGGATGATGGCCAGAAGCAGCTCATCTTCTGAACACAGTAGAGGAATAATGAATGCAGTTCAACAGAACTGTATCTATGAAATACGAGGGTTTTGAAAAGTTTGATAAATTTCCAATAGACAGCGACACAATTCGATCATTCATACCAGTGTCGGCACGTATCATCTTTTTCGTGACTCTTGGCAAAATTTTAGCCACGTGCGACGCGTAGTTCTCGTTTGGCAAATATTTAAAATGACCGCGTTCGCATTTTTCATAAAAAATTGAGAAAAACGAGTTTGGTGCAGTGACGAAGCACTTTTATTTGAAGAAGTGGACTGCCGCGCAGATCAGAGCGGAGTTAGATGCAGTTCATGGGGACTCTACGTCAGCATTAGTTTTGGATAAATGAGTTTAAATGTGGTCGTAAGTCCATTAAAGATGAAGCGCGCTCCGGACGCCCGACTGAGGTCACCACGAAGAAAATGATTGACAAAATTCATGGTATCGTTATGGAAGACTGCCGAGTGAAAGTGCGTGAAATTGCTGAGATTGCGGGCATCTCAACTGAACGGGTGTATAATATCCTGCACGAAAAATTGCACATGAAAAAACTGTGCGCGCGACGAGTGACTGTCGATTGTTGACCGTCCATGAAAAAGACATTTCAACCAGTGTTTTGGCGATGTTTAATCGCAATTCGTAGGATTTTTTTGTGTCGATTCGTGACTGTAGACGAAACTTGGATCACCACTGAGTCCAAGCAGCAGTCAAAACAGTGGACAATGCCAGGTGAAAGAGCACCGAAAAAAGCGAAGACCGTCTTATCAGCTGGGAAAGTGATGGTTACTGTTTTTTGGATTCCCAAGGAATAATCATGACAGACTATTTGGGAAAGGGTAAGACAATAACAGGAGTCTATTATGCGTCATTGTTGGACCGTTTAAAAGAAGAACTAAAGGAAAAAACGGCCAAGATTGGCGCACAAAAAAGTGCTCTTTCATCAAGACAATGCACTGACCCACACATCGGCCGTCGCAATGGCAAAATTGCACGAATTGAGGTTCGAATTAGTTCCACATCCACCGTATTCTCCGGACTTGATCCCGTGTGACTTCCTGTTCCCAAACGTAAAAATTTGACTCGGTGGGAAAAAAATTCTGCGAACGAGGATGTCATCAAGGCTCTCAATGACTATTTTGCACATTTTGACAAATCCTACTTTTAGATGGGATGAAAAAATTGGAAATTCGCTGGACCAAATGTGTTGACCTCGATGGAGACTATGTTTAGAAATAAAGGTGAATTTTTCCAAAAAAAACGTTTTAACTTATTTTTTTACCAAACTTTCAAGCAACCCTCGTATACCTGTAGAAAAGACATAATGCAGAAGCAGAATTGGTATGGAAATTGAATGAAGAGAATCTGTGAAAAGGAGAAGTTATCAAGCGGATTAAAAACTCATCTGGAGTGTTTTTTGAGAATGAACATAAAATCAGAAAAATTAAAATAAAATAATACAATATCTGATTGGTCAGATTTGACACACTAAAAGCAAGCGTGTTGACGCTTGCTACTGTAGTCCTTGGAACTTCAATACACACACAAAAAAGATACCGAGTGAAACAGAAAAGAAAAATTTGATTTTCTTTTCTGTTCTTTTGAAATATTGCAAATAAATAACACGAAACTTCAAGCAATATTAAAGATAAGTATTTGACTATTCTGAGTGACAAAAATCAACTTATTATCCTTGTTATTATTATTCGCTGATACGGTGCATGATGATTAATCAATCATCAGTGATTCCCAAAGTGAGTACGCAGTTCAGATGTCAATAGAGTTCTTATGCTAAAAAAACACGACGATGGTTTCTTCACTACCCTTTTCGCCTCATCTGGGTATTACAGATGAAGGACTTTGTAGGTATGTGGACATAAGGCATTCCAACTTCTCCCTAACGCAAGAACGTGAGTCTCCTCTGTTGACATTAGATTATCTGGAGGGTGTGAGCAAAGGTATTTGGAGTAAAATTATTTCTGCCTCGGGAGTGAGAAAGACGAAAGTTGTTCACATCGTGGAGAACGAAATTTAAGACTGTTAATCCTAGTCTCCAACACAGCTGCATCTTCAGGTGTGCCCTGAACTTGGGGAGATCGGAAGGGGGGGGGGGAGAGAAGCCTCCATAGTACGTAACTAGTTTGCACCTGAAACAATTCCTTTTATAGGAATCGCAGCCACCACCATTGAGAGCTAAAGAGTAATTGAACTAGTTGCCATAGTGATCGCGTCTCTGAAAGACTCGGTCGCACAAAGGCAACCCCACCTTTTGTACTCTTTTCAAACCAGGACCAATCCGAAACTTTTTAAAGCAGGTCACTTTAAGCGGATTTAGAATAGACGGGAGTCGGTCGGTCTGACTTAGAAGTGTCCTAACACACACACACACACACGCACACACACACACACACACACACACACACACACACACACACACACACACACACACACACACACACACACACACACACACACACGGAACTGATCACGTGCTCGCTACTTGAAGATAGCTTTGCCGAAGTCCTGTTTGTTTATTTTCCCGAAACTCGAAGACGGGCGTGAAGGGAAGATAGCCGTGTATTGACGACCAGGTGCTAACATTTTCCGAGGTGTGTGGGATGAAGATGAGTAAAAGAGAAAGAAAACCGTATTTCCAAAGCTGCGTTTGGTTTCGGTAGATCACGAGCGTTTCAAACACACACACACGTCTGTATAGTTCGGCAGTGAATTATGGGAATTCCAACACCACATTTGTCTTCACGCAGCTGGCAAATGCTGCTTACGTTTGACCTTGCTGCTTCTGTGGAGTACAAGATGGAAGGTTGAGGGGGGGGGTTAAAAGGATGGCTAGGTAAACACAGACGGGAAAGGTTGCTTTTGCCGTTGCATCTACACGTGTGTGTGTGTGTGCAGACATGGTGGTGTTTAAACCTAAGAGGAAGGTTGGGCACGGAGGCGAATACAGTTTGGTGCTGCGGTAACCACCACTCCTTCGGTGGTGTGGAAATTATTTGCGGCAGACGTCGAACACGTCTACTTTTCAATCGAAGTTTATTTTTCCAACATGCAACTGAGTAAGATGTTGCCAAAGTATGAGTCAACTTATGATTCTCTACTTTATGCATTAACTGTGAAGCGAGTTGGAGAGTTCCACAAAATCCAGCGGAGTTTTGACTTGTGAATTATGATACTGCTTTATTTTATTGGCAGTTCATTTCATTCATCTTTCTCTCATTTCTCTTTCATCTTTTATTTATTTTTAAGCGTCGCATGATTATTGAAGGTTGAAATACAGTTTTCAAAACTGTTTTAGTTAGGTTATTTTGGTTATTGGTTATTTAATTTGCTACATTTAGTATTATGTAGCAAAGCTGTAGTTTGTCCCATAGCAATCGAAGAAAACTTAATATTTATCCTTTACATACACAATGAATTAATGAATGTATTCATATCGTACAGTACAATCCAAACGAAGTAGTGTAATGTGTGTGTGTGTGTGTAACGAGATTCAATATTTGAGTAAAGTTGAACACTTTTAAAGTGTTATCATTGGTGGCCAAAAGGGAAATGAATTCCATTACGTTAGTAAGTGAGGAATTCATAAATTGCCATTGTTGCTGTTGGCTGGATGAAAGTCGAGTCAAGTGAAGAATTGCCGTTGTATGCTTTCATAATTAACAACTATAAAATCCCACAAAATGACAAAATGCTGCACAACTTCAGACTCCGCCCTTCCTCCATATCACTACCAAAATTTAAATAAATCAATATTGACGAATTTTGCAACACACACACACACACACACACACACACACACACACACACACATATATATATATATATATATATATATATATATATATAGCTCCCTTGATACAAACTGACATCACCGGACAATTTTGATAAAAACTACCAAATATTAAATCGAATAAAATCTGTTCTATCAAGAGGGAATATGCGTCATGGAGAACAGACGATTCTAATAATTACACATTTTGCGAAAACATACCATATTTTGAATAAAAATTGAATTGAATTCTATTTTATATTCTTTTGTTTGAAATCCTTTCATAAGAATATTTTTAAAGGTGTTAAAAATCTAGTAAAGTGCCGTGTTTCTAATGGCATTTAAAAAAAAAAAAAAACGAATTCACAATTTTCTAAGAAAATGCTTCGTCTTTGTGCTATGTCACCACGTCATTCAGCATCATTTTTTTTTTTTTTCGAATTCCATTCTTCTTGTCCTAAAAGTATAGCATTTCCTTAGCGCACTCGATAATGGCAATGTTCTTCAGTTAAAAAGACCGTTGTAGTACCGAAGAATATAAGGGCTATTCAAATAAAAGAGTTAAAAGGTCTCGTTATAGAGCAGGGAGGATTTTTCCCCTAAGAAAACTGAGATGTTTTTCATCGTACAAAGCCTGCAAATAACCCCCGCATTCAATCATAGAAATAATATTCGTTTCATAGCTTACATTGTGTTGACGTAACTTAAATACTCTCCCGAATATTATAGGGGGACCGATGTCGTTTGTGGTAACTATCACATGGATGCTGCCTGTGGTCATCGGCCATAATAACTTCAAAAAGTGCATTTTTTTGGTCAAAAATTTCTCTCTAACTTCTTCGAAAACTGGAGAACTAAATATTACTATTATATAGTAATAGTTCGCCACACAAATATAGTATTAAGTAGATAAGTACTTAAATCTAATTATTTAACTCTCTCTCTATCGATAACACAAAACGAAATCATAGTCGACTACATTTCCCAATTCATATAAGTATTTTTTTTTAATGTTACATATTTTGAAAACAAAAACGGGCCTTTCACGTACGAGTAAAATGAAGTTTATGCTTGCATAAAGGTGCCAAATGTACTTCGGATATGTGCATGCCCCAGGCGGCGCTCTGCGCTCTATACTATTCCAGCTCTACGTCCATTTATGCTTCATTTAACAAACAAAACAGTTCGTTTTAAAAGAAGTGCTTTCAGTGGTATATTGCTCTACAGAAACGCTGCATTAGGTCATCGTAACTTCAGTTCCTCCCTCCCCCCTTTTTGCTTCTGTAGTTTGTTCCATAACCATAGATTCGTTTAGGTTTTGTTGACCCCGAAACGTATGCTTTCGTAGCCCTTTTCTTCTATTGTATTCGCCCGTCTGGAAGTTCTATCGCGAATATTTTTGCACCCACACGCATGGTAGCGCCACAGTTAAACGCTTCAATGAGGATTAAAGACGATTTACGCGGATTCTTGATAACAATAAGCTGGGAACAGTTATAGACCCCGAGGCGCGTAGTCATGTGCTACCTAATTGTAGCACAACAGCTGTCCTAAATCTTTCTGCTTTCTTTGTAGCTTTTATGAAACCAGCTCTGACTTTAGATGTCCAATGAAGGTTAAAAATTCTTAATAGCAAACGAATACAACTGCACGCTCTTTCACCTACTTCAGCGGTGGGCACTCGTCTGAGAATCAGCCTGAAGAAAACCGATTTTAGCAAAATAGGATTTTTTTTTTCAAGCCAGCGAAAAGTAAACAGAATTCGTATATTTTATTTACATTTCTTAATGATACCCCAATCAAGAAAGCTTTTAGTAGCATGAGCGAAATAAGCGTTACATAATCTATTTCCTCTGTTCTAGAGACCAAATTTTTTTTTTTTAAAGACACTTCATGCTTCCAATAATTCTAAAGGTATCACACCGAGTGATGATAATCATCTAGCTTAAAAAAGACACTCAAAAATATCCTTGGCGCAGTGGGATTCAAACTTACATTGAGTTTGAATCCCACAAGTTTAAACAACAGGCTGTTTAAAGAGCAGAGATGCTACCCACTTAACTCAATGTGTTCCAATAAATGTCTTGCTTTCCAAGATTTCAATAATGAGCATGCAGCTTAGCCAACCGACAACATGCATTTAAAATTGTAGCTTCTGCAAAGATAGTAATGCACTGCGATTGATCAAACAGCTGCTCGGGAGTGTATTGAGTGCATCAGGCATTATGTCGTATGAGAGCAGACGACCATCGAGCCTACAACAACAACAACAACAACAAAAACATTTATGATTTCCGCAGGTATGTTAAATATGGGTATACAGTAGTTCGGTATTTGAAGAAGGAGAGAACTGTTTGTACTACAATACGATTTTAACAGTAAATATTATGTAGGTTTAACTGGATAGAAGTGCTGTAGCTGATACGAGTATGATGATATTATATATATACATATATATTAAATACAAAATTGCAAATAATATAAATTAATCGTATATTTTGAATTGCAATTTCTATACTACTAGTATTAAAAAGAACCTCCGTAGCTCAGTCAGTCAGTATAGACGAAGCCCTTTGATCGGAAAGACCCGGGTTCGATTCCCGTCAATGATGTGAGAAACCTTTATCTGGTCTCTTACAACTAAAGGTTAGCCAGTCTCATACGGAGGTAGGGTTTTTTTTTCACCCGGATACTCGGGTTTTTGGTACCCAGAACAGGCAAACCGGCCCCGTGAACACACACACACACACACACGGACTACAGTCAGAAATACTGTCCTTAGGGGTTGCAGCAAGGAGTGGTCACCCAGTTGCATTAATTAGTTGTAAGCTCCCTCAGTAGGGTGGGAGAAAATCAACCAGTCCTAGGTTGGATGGATGAGAGAATATGACGATGATGAGTATTAATAAATTAAAGTTATTTCATTTACTTAGATATCATTTATTTAAATGTCAAAAATGCCTGAAATAATAAAACTTACTCCATTCCGATCAGCTTTCAATTTACGAAGTATGTTTTTTTTTGGGGTGGGTGGGTGGGGTGAGCTATCAGTCTCTTAAGCTGCGGAGTGAAGAGCACTTTTACTCGTCCAATCCTTCAGTGCGATGTTTTTCAAAAGATTCGAGATCCTCTATTAGACTCTGATAGATTGCTGATTAGATCACTGGTAAAGTTCAGATAAGATAATAATGCTGCTGGAGAACATTACTACTGTATTTAGTTTTTGAAAATATGTATTGTATTTTGTTTTGCTTAATTTTGCCATTGAAATGGTCCGATCGAAACAAAATAAAAGAAAACAACAACAATGAAAAAAAAAAAAAACAGTCTGCAAAATTTAACAGAAATCTTAAATAACAACTGTAATAGAATTCAATCCAGCCAGGAAGGAATTATGGGTTTATAATTTCGAAACGTTTTTTTTTTTTGTACATGATTTTAAGAATAAAGAGAAACAAACACTTTGTAAAGACTTTGTAAAAAATTCGAAATATCGAGTTTCAATACAACCCACCCGATCATCACTTACATACAGGCCGAAAGATAAAACGAATCTAACAGCGGCTTTATACTTTTTTTACTTACTTTTGTACTTTTTTTGGCCTTTTTTTGCTAAAATCCTTAAAAGGGCTAATATAACTAAGACGTAGATTTTCTAGGATGCAACATTATTGAGAAGAAGCCTGCTCATTTTATATGGTTGTATGTTTTTATGTCTTATTTAAACTTTAATGTCTTATCCTGTAGAGATTCTGAGTGAAGTAATTCCTTGAGGTTGATTTCGTTTGAGGAAACACAATAGAGATTTAAAAAAAAAAAAAAAAAAATTGTGTTACTTGTTATATTTGCAACAGGAGATATTAAGAAGTGAAGTTTCGTATTATTATTGAAGAGAAGGGGGATGTATTCCCTTCGGACTGCTCCGAAATAAACGATGTTTCATGTGATTTTTTTTTTCTTTTCGCAATGGATGCAAAAGATTCGCGCCCTGGATGATCACTTTCCTTGTATTTATGCATGCAATATCTTTGATACCGAGATGCTGCATTAATAAAGAAATTTAGTATTAAATATATTCTGTTGATAACATCCAAATGAATAATAATAATAAAAAATAATTAATCTGGATTTGTTGTGTCCGATATCATTATTACATAAAAATCATAGCATAAACAGTAGTCTTAGTTCCTTTTAAAGGATCTCCAAGGATGTCTCTTTCCAATTTGAAAAACTCGTCAATTAGAAAAGAACCGTTTGCTCTCAGAACTAAGGAAAGAGATAAGACCTGACACCTTCAGAGAGTACAAAGACTCATCGAGGGAGGGTACCTACTCTTCAACTCTCCGTCTCAATCGATCAACTACAACGAACTGCACACCAACGCCATCAACCACCACTAGTATTTTCACAGGCAATCACAAACATCCATGCCCACGGCGGGATTCGAACCCTTTTGACTGGAGAGCGAATACGCTAACCACTCGGCCAGTCAGGTCTGTTAAGAAATTAATTATTTCAGTTATGTCGAATCAATTCAATTATGCTGAATGTAGTTTATCATCAAGTTAAGTAAATGTTTTATAGTAATCATTGCTTCACAAAAACGACTGCACAAATGTAATTCGGATACAAATTTCTGATTTGATTTTAAAAATACATTAATTATTTTTCTGGCTAGTTCTTGCCTTCAAACCTGGACAGAAACGTATAGGCAGATCTCAGAAATGTTCATCACTTCAAAGAATGAAACGATTTAATAGCAGCAACCGAAACAAGATAAAACGAGTCCGATTAAACATGTTAATTAGTCTTAACGGAACTATAGAATATTGTTCTCATAACCGTAGGATACTGTTCTCACATTTGGGATGGCGCACCAGAAAACGTTTCTAAATATTCTTGATGCCGAGTAGGAAGACAGTTTGGCTAATTGACCGACCAATGTCTCTCTCTCTCTCTCTCTCTCTCTCTTTTTCTCTCTCTCTCCATTCATTTTCTGCACTGTGTCTCTTCTACAGATAATTCCATGGCGCTGTTCAGAAGTGGCACCCACCATTCCTTTCATTTCTGTTAAACTGACAATAACACGAGCTGCAGTAGCTCAACATCCTTTTATACTTGAATTGATGACTCACCGAATCTGCTACTCCCATTAATCAAGAATATTCATCTTTTATCCTGTCTATCTTTGTCCCCACAAACTATTCCCCAAAAGACTATAACATTCAACTTTCAAAAAAAAATAGCAACCGATTATTTTGCTTTTGCCCCCCCCCCCCCCCCCCACACACACAGCACTGGTTTTCTAACATTTTGCGGCTTCTCCTGTATAGGAATAATGTATATTAAAAAAAAAGTCATAAGGCATTTACGACTATTGTAATATTCGACCCGACCTTAAAGTACGTGACCAGCAGAGTCTCGCATTAATGATGTTATAATAATAATAATAATTAATATTTTTTAAATTTGTTTGTTTCAATCTTGAATTTCAAGCAGCACTGAAGAATCTTCCAGAGATATGTAAAATATTCGTTATTCCTTTATCGTAATTTAGCGGTATACCATCTCTTCCAGTAGTAACCGTTTTACCGATGGGGCATGTTACCCATTTGCGGATAGTCGCAGCGAATTTCATGCTTGCAACAACAGTCTTATTGTCAACAGTCTTATTTCATTCTTTCCCATATTCCTGACGTCTATCTTCTACTGCGCCAACTTTCACTGACTGCTTCTTTATTCACCTCTCTTCGGGGAAGAACGTTGTAAAAACGACATCTTTCCTTATTAGTTCTTTAAATGTTCCTGTCAACACGTTACTTTAATATCATACATCAAATTGAACAATCTCTTAGGCGGACTATTTGTTTATCAGCAAATATTTATTTACTTGTCAGGAAATCTTAACAGCACTTCGAGATTATCTAATTTGGTGCTAAGTGGGTGGATGTTTTCTTGGCGAGTACGTTCTTATCAAGAATATTTCCAACATCTTTTACCGATGCAAACACTGAACCCAGAAATCACATCTACTTTAATATTGTCAATAAAGATGAGTAATACATTTCAAAAGAGCTTTTTTTCAAATGCCAGCTTCAAGGGAATTTGAGTTTTAGCTCAACAGACTCCCTTGTTCCCGTCACATGAATAAAATAAAAATAAAATAAAATAAAAATAATAAATAAATAAAATTAATTCATCCAATGTTAAACTAATAAGATCCAAACCAGAATCTTTCTGCTTCTATAATAAAGTGCACAATGCGAAATGTACAATGACTATGTATTTATACTTTCCACAGTAGTGTTGTCCAATGCTATACGCCAAGCTGTTCCTTGTGGCACAGTTTACAAATTTCAAAATCATTTTTATTTCTTTTACATTAATTTATTTATATATTTGTTAATGTCATTAACAACTATATTAAATTCATAAAAAATATGTATGAGATGTTTGCAAAACGTATAGGATATTAGTGTGTTTTGCTAGGGCCGAACCTCCGTAACTCGGTCAGTATCGACGAAGCCCCCTTGGTCGGATGGGTTCGATTCCCGTCAGTGACGTGAGGAACCTTTATCTGGTCTCTTTCTAAAACTAGACTAGACTAAAGTTGAGTTAGCCGGTCTCATACGGAGATGGGGATTTTTTTTAACCCGGAAACTCGGGTTTTTTGTCCCCCAGAACAGGCAAATCGGCCCCGTGAACACACATGGATTACAGTCATGAACATGTCCCAGCCACATGCCGGTCCCGAGTCAGGATAAAATTGGTGGGTTGGGGAAAGCAATGGTGAACTACCCTGTAAAAATCTCACCAGGAATACTTTGTGGGCAATGCCTACAAAGTCACCTACGGTCGGAAATGATTGAAAAGGAAAATCAATCAGTCAGTGTTGGGGCCGAACTATTAATGATATATGTATTCTTCATTTGTATTTGTAAATAATCTAAGATGATCAATAAAATTCTTATTATTTCTTCATCATCATCATCTTATTATTATTATTATTATTATTATTATTATTATTATTATTATTATTATTATTATTATTATTATTGTAGTAAATATAAAATAGAAGAAGTTGTCCATGTGTATGTACTTAGCAAAGGTATGTAGTTTGTCTGAATTTTGTATTTTTGAAGGTTTTTAATTTTTTTAAATTTTTATTTATTAATTTTATTTTATTTTTAGTTATTATTTTTTATATTAGCATAAGGACAAATCATCTTACTTTTGAAGTGGTTACTTGATGGTTTGCTATTTCATAATTTTCTGATTAATTATCGAGCATTTTATGGATATAACTGTGGAGGAAAAAATGATTGGAAATCGGTTAGTTTCTTTGTCTGCTGAAGCAAATAAAGTCATTAGACGAAACCCCTGCTATCTTTTTTATGCATCTGGCTAACTGAGCTTCAGTTGAATAACTCTTCTTCAAGGCTTTTCAAATGAAGGTTCCTTGCGTTCTAGACTAGATTCATCTTAAGACTTTCCAATAAAACGACCTCGGCAAATGTTAAGCCATCCTAACGCTTGTCTATACAACGGATGCGTTCGCTTCTGCAATGTGGGTGCTGGAATGTTAAGAGGTCAACGAACATCATAGTGTGAGTAACAACCATCCATGGCGCCCAACTTAATAAGATGCAGCACCTACTTTCGCTACGATGACTGCAGCAATCCTACGGGGAATACTTTCCACAAGCGTACGATAGCGATCGATGGGAATTTGGGGCCATTCTTCTTGTAGACATGTAATGCCTACAAGAAGAATTGTTATGGTACGCACGACCCTTGACCTCGCCCGACGCTCCACTTTATCCCTCAGATGTTCAATAAGGTTGAGATTAGGGCTCTGTGGAATCCAGTCAAGTTTGTGATGACGTTCATTCCACAAACCACGCAGTTTCAGCAGGTCCTGCTGAAAGAGACAATGGTTAGTTCCGTAGAAACGCCACAAAGTAGGATTCATTACAATGGCCAGAATGTTCATATACCTCTCGGAGTTCAATGTTCGTGGCATCACAAACAGAGGTACGAGGCTAAACCAGGACCATACTATCACACCGCCACCTTTGCATTTGAAAGTTGGGGTTACGTGCTCTGGTAAGAGACGTTTGCACCACTGGAAACAACGCTGCATGTTGGTTCAGGTAATGTGAAACTTGAATATTACGGTTCTACCATGGAAATCCATGTTGTGAGCCTCGGTTCTGAACGTTTTTGTGCAGATTCGCTTCTGCAATGTGGACGCTAGTAGATGCAAGGAACTGCGTATTCGAATAGCGAATAGCGGTTTTCAGGCATTTATCCTTCGTAGCATTCTATGGTCACATTCAGTGAGTGTGGTGGGTCATCCACTGCAGATAGCACTTGCAGTTAACTCCCTGCGCTTCCATCTCAATATGGCTATCACTGATTATTGACCTGGGATGGCTCAATTTATCAAAAATTTGTCGGATAGGCCTGTAATAATAACATGGCATCCTATCACAATGCTTCTTTCAAACCCTGTCAGTCCCCTTCTCTCAGGTATTTCATCTGGACTCAGTTGCGTTGACCTGGTAGCATCATATTCCTGCAATTTGTACCGGCTACAAACACGTGACTCGTTATATGGCACGATGCATCTTGCCCATGGGGATTGTCCGTTGACTTCTTTCCAAGCAGCTTATGCGCTTACCTTTCCTCATTATCAAAAAGAGCTAAAGACTGCGAGATGAACGTATTATGACTGTCAGATGTTTATGACGTTTAGCCGATTCATTCTGATTTGCGGAAAGAAAAACAAGTAACTGAGATTGGCTAACTCAACTATGATTGGGAAGATCATAAATCGTTCCTCACGTCTTTGATAATATTCAAACCCGATTTTCCAAAGAAAGATTCATAGAAATGACTTTTTTTAAGTTAGATATTATTAATATTTACTACTAGCAACTTTTATTTGTTTTTTATATCAATAAAGGTTGGAAAGAAAGAAAGATGAATATATATATATATATATATATATATATATATTGCAGAGAAGTGAAGCGACAAAAAAGCCAACAAAGTAGATGAAGGAAAAAATAGCAATTTTCAATGATTTGAATGATGATAGCTTTTAGAGAGGCAGAATTTGCAGAAATTTTCATAAAAGTCAATAAAAATAATGGCTGCGGATGTAAATGGTATGATATACAAGTAGTGCGAAAGGATAGTGGAACCTGGAAAATGTCTGTATTCGGTGGCACGTGAGTTTTTCAAGAAAAGATGTGTGATGTAATAACTTATAGTTACATTTGAGTAAGTTTTGGATTATGAATTTAGAAGATATTGTGAGGAGAGAGAGAGAGAGAGAGAGAGAGAGAGAGAAAGCAATGACTACTCTTGATATGATAATATTCTGGTCCATATATCTGATTTATCTGTCGGTGATTTGAGGAACATGGCCGTGGAATTATTTTCATTGGCCATCCCAGTCTCCATATTTCCGCTTAATTAAGAATTTCTGGCATGCATTTTTTAAAAGACAGTTGAATTAATACGGTAGCAGATTCATGTTGTCCCCGGGTATACTTCACGCAGTCGTAGAAGTAAAGGTCTGTTACAAGATACTTAAGGTAGTGTTTTCATTTTCTATTCAGATAATGTACTATAAAGTAGACTATAAATGTCAGTGTAGTTTTGAGCGAGCCGCACAAGCACACTCAACTTCAGTGACCTCCAAATGTTTACATTTAATAAAGGCATCTTATGATAAACAGTTATGGCATGTGTTCCGGTGAATCCATTTAAGCAGAAATTAGTTCAGATTATATATTTCGAAATGCTAACAGGAAAATTATGGGATGCTAAGTAGTTTGCTTAATAATCATTAATTATCATTAAAACAAAGCTTTACAATCGAAGTAAGCTTTTCATTAATATCCAATGTCCAGTTCTCCTCCATGAAGGTATGCAACTTATAAAAGACAGGTTTCATTTGCGGCTCGAAGAGTCTAATGAGAATTTAAAGCATGAAAATCTCTCTCTCTCTCTCTCTCTCTCTCTCTCTCGTGCTGTAAGTGGCATTGTATGTAAGTGGCAGAGATGCATCGTTGATGCTCTAATTGCCATTTTGCCAGCTCGTTTCCATGGAGATCGCTCTCTCTTTTTACTTTTAAACCTTAGAAAATGTCGTGTTTTTCGATTCAAAAGCGAAGGAATAAGTAGATTTTAAAGAAAGTTAGTGTATTATCGAGACAGCAGTTGGCGACACTTAATGTGAGACGCAGAGCGCTAGAAGGCTTCCTTCCTTCCTTCCTTCTTTCTGACTGTTGGTATTGCAGGGTGCATAATGCAATTTAGCAGGCAAGGGATCGTCAAAAATGGCCTCGCTAAATAGGAAGGCCTGCAAAATTCTCGGAGAAGCTTTCATTTTCTAGAGTAATTTTGTAGCGTAAACCGTGCACGAGATGTCACGCACATGGGTCGTTAGTCCCGTCGTGATGAAAGAAGAGGAGAAGGGACTCGAGTGTAATTGTCGCGTGGTTCCATCCCGTGAAGTGCGTTCGATTCAACGTTCATCAACTGTTTAAACATGCGTGAAAAATCTCGTCCTCCGATGAATATTAGCTTTCCCTTGTTTTCTTACGATGGGCGGAGGAAGATTTCTAATCTTAACTTTTCTTTCCATTTTCTTTTGTCTTTTTTGATGTCATAAACGAGGCTAATTACTCGGGATAAATATTGAATTAAACGGAAGCTCTCTTGTTATTATACATTGTGTGTGTGTGTGTGTGTGTGTGTGTGTGTGTGTGTGTGTGTGTGTGTGTGTGTGTGGTTCATACTGTAGATAAACGGAACCACTTTCTTTTGTCTTCGTTTTTGACTATAGAAAAGTAGTGTGACTGTGAGAAGATAATTGTGTCATTCTGTGTAACTACTAGCTTCTTATTTCATGTTTAAAAGAGTTAAAAGTTATGTTCGTACTCCAGAATAGGATTCCCAATTTATCCGAACTTTGACTCCACACAAGGTACTTAGGTATTATAACTTTTCGACATTTTGGGTGAGATTTGCACTAACTAATAATAATTATAATAAAACACCTTTATTCGTTATTGATGCTGTCTGCAAACTATCTGCAGAAGAATATTTTTCTAGTTTTGAAAGCACCCTTAAACCCTGACATGGAGAACTTCATGATAATGATCATGATAATGAGAATGAAAGAAGAAATCGAATTCTTTCTATTCCCTTAATGACGTCAAGGCTAAGGACGAATCCCTCAAAACAGATAACGTAGCCGGAGAACACACGTAATTAACAGAAATATTACGCTGGCATCATAGCTTGGGTTTTTAATTAATTTAAATGAGCTTCATGTCAATTTTACATTGAATATTACAAATATATCACTTCCAATATATAAGTACGGACGTAATCGTACGATATCATTCATTATTACAGCCGATATCTTAGAGCCATTTTTGACTGTTCACTGTTAAATCGTTTATTTAGCGACATTTGCAGTACAAAATTTTGTTTTCACTTCGAATCCTATTGTAAATTTTGTCATTAAAAGAACCGATTTAAATCAAAATTGAGATTACGCAATAAATTTCAATGGAGATCCTAAATACTAAATATCATTAAATTCCATGTAGTAAGAGCGGGATCAGTTATGTATAATTCGGACTGATAATGCACCAAATGAATCTTATATGCTTACGCCTTTTGAGAAAAGCACCTAAAAGGGACACTTGCTTGGAAGAAAATCCTCAATGGCATTTATGGATTTTTTCGTACATGTCCTGCTTATCCGACCCTTGACCTAAAGATTCCGATTATTCTTGCAAAAAATGATTAGTTACTTCCACTTTTACTTCAGTTGCCATCCAAATCTGTGGACAAAGTGAGATCAGACCGAGGAGATACTAACAAGAAAGACATAAACATATGCAACACAGTCATATCGGGATGATTTGCACCGTCTTTATTCTCCCTGTCTCGTCGGCCCTGGGTGAGATTTTTCTTCGTGAAATAATTTCAACTTTCAGTCTTTCTTGACTACCTCCCCCCCCCCCCCCCAAACTTTATCCATGAAACAGTTTTTCTCTTTTGCTCAGAGAGTTACTTGTAACACTAATTAAGCATTTAATAAATCTATACAAATCACAAACCCGTTCAACCTTGGAATACTTTTCTCACATTTCCGTGTCACTAAGTGCTCTTTAAAATAAAATAAACAGAAAAGAACAGTTAAGTTGATTATGATACATCTCTCACTTATTCGCTGCACTCTTTTTCACACAAACGTGTTTAGTTTCTGCCACTCTATTTCCGTTCTCACTGTTCATCAGAATTGACATCAGCAATTCTGCCCCACTCCCACCCACCATCTTCTAAATCTGTTGAAAGAAGACGTGCAATGGCCACTCAACACTTCTTTTCTGTATTACTCCATTCGCTCTTTTTGCTGTTGATTTTTTGGAAGAGACTTCCCTCTTTTGTATATACAATCTGCAAATTTTCAAATCCAATGCTAACGCATTTCTTCTATTTTTCTCAGATCCTAATGTGCTAGACCACACACACACACACACACACACACACACACACACACACACACACACACACACACACACACACACACACACACACACACACACACACACACACACACACACACACACACTTTCTAAAGTTCCGCATTTCTGAAAAAGATGCATAGCGATGCCAGGTAATCGCTAGACAGAGTACGCACTTGAGTTGTAATGGATGAAACACAGTAACAAGTTATTTATATTTCTATTTGTTTACTTTCTTGAGTGCATGAGCTCAGATCATTCGTGAAATTTAATTGTTTTGTTTTGGATTCGGTGCCCAAGTCAGAGGAGAAGGCAGACTGGCGTCATTTTGTGAGTAGATAACGCATTACTGTGTTATATAATAATAATAATAAGAATTTTTTTACAATAGTTTATTATCTTTCAAAGAAATTACATGATTATAGTGTACATTTTGTTACATGTTACTGCTGTTATTATAATTGGGAAAATATAATATTATAATGAATGTTAATATTAATAGAACTCATAACAAGAACTATTTACAGTTACGTTAATTAACACAGTTATACAGTTATTTCTGCATTTTACCATTTACATTTATATTTCAATTTGTAGTTTATTTTAATTCACAATTTACATTTAGAGCTTCTTTTTTCACAATACATTTTTAAATGGATAACATTTTTTAATAATAACAATAACAGTAACATTCTTATTGGTCTATGAGAATTGTTACAATTTATTTTAACATCATGAAACAAAGATTAGTAAGACAACAGATAATGGCCTTTGAAATGTGGTGCTATAGGAGAGCTCTGAAAATCTCATGGACAGATTACGCGATAAATACAGACGTCCTGCAGAGAATGAGAACACAGAGATCTTTATTACAGGAAATGATCCCGGGAAAGATGAGTTTGGCAGGACATGCACTGAGAGGTTCAACAGGACAGAGGATACTAACAGTTTTAGAAGGAAAAATTATGGGAAAAGGATCAAGAGACAAAAAATGAAGGACATGGTTTGAAGATCATGGACAGGATCACATGGCTATGCAGAAACAAAAAGGAAAACCACCAACAGAGAGAATTGGAAGGACATGGTGCTGCATCCTCTCACTGAGGAAGCTACATGAAGAAGAAGAAGATACAAAGATTGCTAAGTACTTTGTTTTTGTTACAGTAATTAGAATTAATAACTGTAATTATTATTAATAGTATTAATAGTAGTTTTTTTTTAAAAAATAGGTTATTCATACATACTATTACAATTTAAACATTGAACATACTTATATGTGCCTACAAATACTTGTTTTATTCATAAAGCTATTTAAAAACCATCATCTTTATCATCATCTTACATACATTGGATGGCTTATATGCAACTAAGATATACCGCAGTTATATTTTTTCGTCACCACTACAGGGATTAAGTGTACATTTCTGAATATATTCTTTTACATGGTTTGCCATTTCACCCGGACACATTTGCACTGACTTGAGAATATCGCATTCCTCCAATTTATTCCCCTTTGACTTCTTTCCAAGCAATTATTTAACTTCAATCATGTTTGTTCTCTGAACTCTAGGGACACATTCAGATGTCGCATTATTTAATAATCTTTTTCATAGTTCACTATGCACTGCTCCTATCCTTCTCATTGAGTAACTGATAGAACGGAACAGAACATAAAATTCTCCTAAGTTGGTTATAATTTACACTTTTTTTTTTTTTTTAGTTTAGAATGTAATCTGCCCTAATTGGAACATCCATATACTTATCTAATTCCCAGGTCAGTACAGAATGATCACTGTCACCAAATGGTAGTAAAAGAGTCATATTATTAATTTAGACTTCCCTTCTGACACTATGATTCAATCTAACATTCTCTGCCCTCGAGTTGCTTCTTTCATATGCTGCTTGAGAAAGTTGCCACGAAACAGTTCAATAAATTCTCCTTCATTCTTATCATGAGTGTTCTCTGCTACCCAATCAATACTCTGATAATTTAAGTGGCGCATAATAATTACTCGTTTAGTATCCATCAGGGTAAATTGACGATGCATGAACATTATAAAACTGTATGACGACCTGAACCATCAGGTCTGTAGCAACGCCATATATGACATTATTATTATTATTATTATTGTTTTCATGAGTTTCTACCCTAACCGGGCTCAAATCATTTGATATCATTATTAGTATCCTCTTTCTCTCCTAACACTTCTGTCCTTCTTAAACATATTATAATTATTCCAGTTATTATATGACTCCTAGAGGGGCCCGTTCTTCTTAAATATACTATAATTATTCCAGTTATTATACCTGACTCCGAGAGGGGCAGATAATGCTGATAATGTTAGCCATAGCATATTTATCAAAGCAACAGATTCAATCCATTTGTTCTTGATGTTTCTGGCATTTGTGTATAGAGTTACCTCCAGTTTTTTTCGTATACTCGTACATCTGCAGTCTACTTAGCCCAGTTGGACAACTTTTCCTTTTTTTTTTCGTCCAAAGCCAAGTTTAAAAATGTCTAAAACCAGAATGTATAGGCCCGTCCTCTTCACCAGATTCATAATCACCGCCTTTAGTGATTAGAATAATCAAAAGAGGCACAAGTATTTATTTAATGACATAAAAAAAGTACGAAGTAATTTGTAGAAGAAATTAACTCCACATAAATTCTGTGCCTCCGCTGCTGAATAAGAATGTAATTATTATTGTTTGTTTTTTAACTTTGCAACTTTGCAAAATGTAACAGATACATTTTTACAAAGTGGAAAAATGTATCCTTTTAACAGACAGGATAGTGATATTTTGGTATTTATTCAAGACAAACTTAAGTAAAATTGAGCAACTATTAACTACAAAACAAAAAATAAAATCTCAAAATTTTATAAGGAAAAGTAAAGCACAACCATCTGGAAACAAAGTGAACACAACAACATTTGTTGAACTGCTAGTGGCAGTCATTATTTTCTTTCTGTGCTTGAAGCAAGAAGTAGAGAGAGAGAGAGAGAGAGAGAGAGAGAGAGAGGTTTGATGTAAATGAAGTACACAACGATTTTCCACAAGCGCTCCCTACTTCTTTCCCATAACATGTCAGTCGTACAAATTTATATTCGCCATTACCTAACTGAAATCCGAAAGCCGTCGCATATAACTTCCCAAGTTCAAATGTGAGAACATTATGTCAACGTTGCTACAGAACATTTAACATGTTACAAAGTGATGTCACTAGATCTCATGCTATTAGATTTTCATGAAGTACTACATCAACTATAGTGAGGAAACTACACTCTTGCAGCGATCTTACTTGACTTCAGATATTTTCCAGTCTTTTACTAGTGATCGATGATCCTAAGTTGGAATTTGACAACACGATCATCCTGAGCACACTATTTGTGTGTGTGTGTGTGGTTGGTTTGCCAACTGAAAGGAATTTGCACGTTCAACGAGTTTCTATCAGGAAATAGTAGTCTTTGTGTTTTGTATTATTCAGCTAAGAACACTTGAGTGGCAGAGAAAGAGAGACAGAAAAAGCTTTATTTAGGCAAGCACTTTGGATGTGTATGAGCTTCTAGAACAGGACAACTGTAGACAATGTAAATGTCCCTGATGGACATTCGTATCCAGGGCACTGGAAAATTCAAATTTACGTCCTTCTGTAATTTGTTACAAGCCAGATTCTAGATAATTTTCATTCCATTAATTCTATTTTAAAATATTGTAATGTTTATGGGGTTTATATATATTTAAGACTAGAGCTAGAACGTTTTGATATTGTTTATTTCTTCAATCACTTTTCTTATTATATGGATACGATCAACGGTATTGCAGGTTTTTCTCGTTAATCATACTTGTTCCGATAACTGACAAAAATCTAATTTGTTTATTCAATTGGTAATAATTTTTATTAAAAAAATGTTGAGCTGGCAGATTCTGGTGGTAATTTTTAATATCCTCTCTCTCTCTCTCTCTTTTAAAAAAAAATAACAATAAATACCATTATTCCAGCTCTTTGAGACTATCCTTTGTCTTAGGCAGGAATAATTTTACTGGGAAAGCAATGACCGGCTGGTCACATGGTTTCAAAACTTCTATTTGTATCACATCTTCTCTTGGTCCTTTTCCATTACCCATACTTCTCATTACATAATGGACTTTTCTTTTAAATATCAGGCATATCTCCTCCGTCTGCTTTCGGAATATTACAGTTCTGCTTTCATCCTAATCCGGGATTCATAAGTCATCTTCAACATTGTAAATAAATCTATCTGTTGTAATCAGGATTTTTTCTTGCCATTAATTTTGCTTGTTATGTGCCGTCAGTTTATTTTTCCTGTATTGCCAACTGCTCCTCATCTCAATACTTTATAGTTTTCTATTATAGTTTTCTTTGTATTTTGCATGTGATTCTTTTTTTTTACTGTATTATATAGTTCAAAGAATTTTGTCCTATATATCTTATCGAGATCTGCTTTCATTTTCACTGTTTTTGAGAAAGCATATATACGAGGGTGGGCTGAAAGGTTCTTGACCTAACGATGAAAAAACGAATTTATAATTTCAAAATTATTTTTATTTTTCAACATAATCTCCCTTAAGACTAATACATTTATTCCAGCGATGCTCCAGCACTATTATCCCGTCCCTGTAGTGGTTCTTAGTAAGATCTGCAAAATGCTCCTCAACAGCTGAAATCACCTCTTGATTCGAAGAAAAACGCTGACCAGCGAGGAAGAGTTTTAGTTTTGGGAAGAGATAGAAGTCAGAGGAAGCCAAATCTGGGGAATAGGGTGGATGTTCTATCAATTCATAGTGCAGATCCCTTAATTTTCCCGTTGCCAAAACACATTTGTGGGCAGGTGTATTATCCTGATGAAAGATAATTTTTTTCTTCTGCAAATCGGGTCTTTTCTCACTATTTTTTTTTTTTTTGTCTAGTCTGGTTAAAAGATCGGAATAATATTCTCCGATTATAGTTTTACCCTTTTCAAGATAATTAATAAATAAAATGCCTTTAGCATCCCAAAACACCGATGCCATGACCTTTCCTGCTGATGGAACCGACTTTGTCTTCTTTGGCGCTGAACATCCTGCTTCTGTCCACTGTTTTGAGCGCTGTTTAGATTCTTGTGTGCAATGGTGAATCCAAGTCTCATCCATAGTAATAAATCGATGCACAAAATCAGTTTTATTCTTGTTAAAACGCTCCAAGCACTGTTCAGAGATTTTCATGCGAGTGCGTTTTTGATGTGGTGCGAGCAAGCGTGGCACCCATCTTGCGCAAAGCTTTTTGGTATGCAATTCTTCATGCAAAATATATCCTACACGTTCTTTTGAAATGCCTATAGTCTCAGCAATTTCACGCACTTTGGCTCGCCGTCATCCATTACCATATCGTGCACTGATCAATGATTTCTGGTGTTGTTACACTTTTTGGATGTCCTTCACGTTGATCATCTTCAAGGCTGGTACGACTATGTAAACTCTTCTTAATTGTCGAAAACGAAGGAGAAGAGTGCCCATAAACTTTTATGAACTTCGAATGAATTTCTTTTGGCTTTAAACCTTCTTTTACAAAGAATTTTAGAATCGCACGATACTCAATTTTATCCATTTCAAAGCATATAGACAACAGTTTTGCTTCAGACAGCTGTATAAATCAAACTACTTGATAGAATGACTTGCAATTTCATTTGGATGCTTATGACAAATGTACCAACTTAGAAAAAGAAATCTTGCCGTTTGCGTTGCCATCTATGGTCGAGGCCGAGAACCTTTCAGACCACCCTCGTATATACATATACTGGGTGTTTCAAAGAGAATGACCCGATTTCAAATAATTATATTTAATAATCAAAATGTGTCACAGTTACAAAATAAATTACCAAGTATGAAGTAAGGCCTGAAGTTTCATTCACCACAATTACAAATGCTCAATGTGCCCTCCACCTGCTGCACGGACAACATCAAGCCGATAGCTGAATTCATCCCAAAAGCTTCTCAGAGTGTCTTCTGTCACAGAATTTACTGCAGCCGTGATTCCGGTTCTGAGCTCATCCAAGTCAGCGGGTAATGGAGGAACATAAACAGTCTTTTACGTATTCCCCCATAAAAAGAAGTCACAAGGTATGATGTCTGGAGATCTTTGAGGCCAAGAGCCAGTCCTGCAGCATTTCAAGATAGAAGTTTTCCGTAACAATGTTTTCCTCAAAAAAAGAAAGGGCCATAAACATTTCTAACAGAAACCATGCAAAAAACAAGAAACGTGCAAAAAAACTCTGGGCCAAGGCCATTCACATGGTGCAAGTCGCATTCGTTTATGGTTCGTGGTTACAGAGATATACAATTTTCAAATTGGGACATTCTCTTTGATTATTATTTATTTATTATTTACATTAATATTATTTACTATTCTACATTATTTACTTACTTTTTTGTTGAATATAATTAAAAAAAAATCAGAATTAATTGCTGAATGTCAATTCTAAATCATTTAAATCAATCTACTTCACAGTTATTCGAGAGAACAGATTTCGATTTAGCTTTCGGTCTTCATTAACTCGACAATAACTTCTACTCAACCCATATTTGTCCAGAAGCAACATTTCTCAAAGCTCTGATATGAGGTTTAATGAAGCCTTTTACCAATCTGTTCAGAAAATGTGCTCTTCTTTTCCAACAGAGCTTTTGGCGACTTTATTGTATATGACATTTCTACAAAGAGTGTTTTTCTTTCTTTCTTTCTTTCTCTTCCCTACTCACAGACGTGATAACTCGTTTCATGTTCCTTGTCGCTTGCGATATTTCTTGAAAAGGATTTTAATTTTTAAACTATAACTGTCTAGTAAAGCTGAGCCAAAGTTTAGCATTTGGAAATGGATTTATTTCTTAGATTTTACCGTCGTTGAATTGAACACGTAGTTCATTTTTTATTTATTTATTTATTTTTGGTCTTCATTGAAAGGATAAAAACTGAAACAGTCACATATATAAAGTTGATTTATGGAAAGAGAAGGGATGAAACATGCTTCTTTTTTTTCATTTATCATTTATTGTTTGAATCAATAAATGATAGTGCGAAAAATTACACCGAATCCATTAATAAATTTGTGAAAAGTATGCAATTTATTCTTCAAAGAAACACATGACAAGATCTTTTGCAGTGGTATTATTATTATTATTCAACGAAGTACATTATTTCATATGCCGAGAAACTCTTAAGATTATTTGAAATAGAATTCGAACCAAATTCTTGCTTTTAAGTTACTCCACTAATAACCCTTTAATTTTCTAAAGAATTTTTGACTCCCTCCCTCCCCCTCTCTCTGAAAATTTCATTTACACGAAATAATTACTTTTGTCGAACTTCTTGCAATGAATCTCCCGTCAGATACGATGAAAAAAAAAACAGAAAATATATTTGCAAAAAAAAAAAAAAAAAAAAGAAGATTCTAGCAGGAATCGCTTTTATGACACACTACTTGCTGCTTTATTAGATTTAGCTGATGGAAAAGTGTTACCGGGTGGGGTTTTTTCCCCTTCCGGAAACTCAGGTTTTTAGTCCCTACAGATCTACAACCATAGAATATTATTAGAAAAGGAAGGCAACGGGAAACCGTCTTGTTCTATAATAATTCCCTAGTAAAAAAATAGCATTGCTATTCTGCCAACCTTTCGGATGAAGGGCACAAACACGAATAATAAATAACACAATTACATACATTTCCATAGCTTATATTGACTCCATTCAAACTGCATCATCCATTCATTCATCGGTAGTACCTGCAAGCCCATAGGGTCCATGACTTGCGAAACATTCTTGGCTTCCGTAACCATAATCTTAATAGGATAATTAGTCTTATCCCTATAAATAAACTGCTTCCTGGCTGGTTTTGTAGGATGAAACATCCTAGTTTTCAGGATTAAAAAACCCTTTACCTACGAGACCGGCTAAATCGCCTTCAGGTAAAGTTCTTGTATTCTTGGGGGTCTTTGAAACCGAAGGGCACCATCATTGATAATATTAACTAAACTACGAATGATCTCTGCTGCATCTCAAGTAAGTAAAAGTAAAACTCACATCACACTCGGAAGAAGAGCGTGAACTCAGTTGTGTGTTGTGTGTTGTGATGAACCAGAGAACCAAGAACGAATAAAATTATTATTAGCAGTTTAAAAAAAAAAAAAAAAACAGTATTTTAAAAGACAAAGTTTTCAGCCTGGCAAGAATTAACTGTTTAGTAGACAATGTCAATAAATGTCGCTAAATTTTGTTTCGACCCTCCAAAACAGAATTTAGCAACACATTGGATAGCGATGCTACATCGGTATACGAAATGTGTACACAGTGTCACCGTTAAATAATAAGACAGAGTTAGAGGTTTTTTTACGGGCGTGCTGTAAACGAAACTGAGCCAAATAGTCCATATCATTTTAACTGTTAGAGTGTGGCTTTTTTTCCAAAGAGTACATGCGCGTCGCGATAACTTTATTTGTTCTTGGGTAGCCGCTGTTAAAGTATGACGAGCCTCATTTCATAAAAATCGAAAACGAAACAACGAGCGGTGATAATATTTTATTTTAAACCGGGAAAATTCGCTTCAGAAACATTTAATGATTTTAAAAACTGGATGACTTCCTATCAAGTATACAAGTTTACAAGTTTTGGGCTGGTTCGAACGATTTCGAGATGGGTAGGGATTCAATAGAAGGGATTTCATAGCAGTCCATACTGTCTCGATGTCATGCAAACGTCCGAATCAACACCGAATAAGCAGCTGGCTATTGCTGCACGACAATGAGCCTGCACATTATGCGGTAAACATGAAACAGTCGCTTCCCAATCTAATCTAATGCTCGAATACTCATATTCGGCCGGCTTACTTTTTTTATTTTTTCCCCCGAAATTGAAAACGATTAGAAGTCCAGTTTGAATCATCCAGATGAGTGACCTCTGAGTTTAACACTATACCTTTCGACGATTACCAGCGGTGTTTCAAAAATGTGTATGAACGATGTAAAAGATGTATTGAGTGGGAGATTATGTTGAAACTAAATTAATGATCCTTGTTCCTGTGGTTGTGCTTTATTTTTTGTTGTATCGGCATTCAACGGGCACGCTGTTTATAATTGTATGAGGAATATTTTAGGACATACTATTCAATCCTTCGTTTTCTTTTTGAATTCGAAATGCCTCATTTCTAAAAGGAAAATGGAAGCCTCTTCATAGCCAATTTGTCTTGTTATACAATTTGTCTGTCATTGGCGCTAACTCCATTTATGTTTTTTTTTTTTTTTTTAGAAGCATATACATTTTCATGTAAAATAAATCTTTTCAGGTGTTTTTATAATGATGCGATCTTTATTCACATTCATGCGCAATTAATCGAGTCGAATTACTGGTGCACGTGTTCAGATTACGCGTTCATGAAGACCACACTAATAGTTTTTGTCGGAGGTTTGATTCGTAGAGAACGATTTCCTCTTTTACGAGTCGGCCAAGTGACGCCGTACTGATATTTAAATATTTGACGTTCACAAGTTTCAATTGAGAATTTCCAAAGTATAAAACAAAATGGGGAAAAAAAATCCCATAATCTGCGACTAAAGAATATGTCATACGATGATGATTAATCTTCTTTAAAATAATAATGATTAGAGAAAACTTCACTTCAACCTTAATATTTAAATGACGAAATTATTTCGCGTCGTTTCCATCTTTTCTACTTTGGTTTTATTCTATTAACTGGCTTATCTTCAGCCCTGTTAACCAATAATGTCAGTGTTGTTCAGCTCCAAAAAGCGCGTGCCGCACAGTTACATTAATTAACTCAAAGGAGGAAATGAGTAGAACAGCATTCGCAAAATGTCTTTGAAAATTACAGCAAATTAAGGGCAACTCCTCATTCGCAAAATCCGTATTCACCAGGTGTGTATGCCAGCATACAGCTAAGGATTAGTACTAGGATATAAACTGATCCGTAAAGTGAAAATTTGGTTTTACTTACTAATTTTCTTTTTATTTAAGAAATTCCTATTTATAATGCTGGAAAATCTTCCTGCTAACGCGATTTTGCTACTAATTTCCTTTTTGATTGATCATTAATCCCATATATTTTAAGCTTGACACTAGAATTTTATCTAGAAGTTTAACGTGTTCTTTCTTTATTACTTTACAAGCTACACCCATTTCTTGGTTAATTCTCGCATTCCTTTTTTAAACATTTCTTCGTTCTAAATGTTTAAACTGAAGCTTATACTGAAACTCTCCCTCTGATTTTGTCGGAAATATCAAGTCCTCAACAAAAGCTAATTCTGAGATAGCAGAATTAGCGTTGTTGACGACTTCATTTATGTCAGTAGAAAAGCTGACGCCACTTGCATTTCTATCGAATGATCATGCTGCTTGCAGCTAATTTTGTGTTATGCACAAAATCAGCAAAATTTGTCTTTAACCGATATTGCAAATGGATTAGAGCATCCTATGACAACACCTCCTTCGAAGTCTGTAACTTCTTAATGGTAGGTACTATTGATTATATACAGATGCATAGTTGATTCTATGAGTTTATATCCTTACCTTGTATGCGCTATGCGTTAAAAAGGGGCGGTCCTAATACTTATTTCAACATAGAGAATTTCCGGTATCTACATTACGACCGTTCTTAATAATGTAGACCGTATGATTGAATTTGATACTTTTATCCAGTGGGAGAAAACTTCATTACTTAAAACAGGTGCAAATGTAAATGTGAGAGGGTGTTTCAGTAATCGGACACATCCCTGAAACATCTTCTCAATTTAAACAAGTGTGACTGTCCCAAACTGTTGAAGAACCGGCAAATTTTAATGTGAGACTGTAGGACTGACGTACAGCATTGGCTAGTCACTTATCCTGCACACAGAGGACATCGATTAGGATTTTAGGGTATTCAGTTTATTTGTTGGTCTTTGTGTGCTTTCATCTATCTTCATATCTTTCCTCTGTGTTCGTGACAGTGCCTTTGTATCAGTGGCGACCGGTGAAAATTTTAAGTGGGGGTGCTGCATATACAAAATAAAATTTTTTTAAAATTCTTTTTTTTCTTAATTAGTAACCAATTTATTAATAAATAAATTTACATATTAAAAAATTGATTTATTAAAAATATTTCACCCTCACCCAAACATCAATAATAAAAGTTTCGTATCTCACAGAAATAATGCGCGCAAGCATACGCTACACTGTCCAAACGAGCAGTGTCGGAATCACTGGTAACGTGCAATGAGAAGCGCGAACGAATATCGGCGAGACCAGCTGCAATTGGCCTAACGTGATAATTCCGACACTGCGTTAGATCGCAGTGTAATATAAAGCGTTAATCGAGCAATTCCAATTATTAACTATTCAATCAATGTCAAAACATAAGCTGTAACCTATAACATGTTGTACTGTACTTAGATAATGTTGCAGGCATTGTTATTATTTATAAATACAAACAAAATTTATTTTTATTCCTTTTTTCTTTGGGGGTGCTGCAGTGTCGCAGTGCTTATGTACGAGCCGCCACTGCTTTTGTATCTAAGTGAAATATCGGTTATAGTTAAGTAATACAGTTTCATTATAATTAAATTGCATTTAATTGATTATATTTAAGGTAAATTGTAGTGTTTTACGATAATCATGGTTATATCGATACTTTTGTTCGTTCATTAAATTACAACAAGAATCAGCTTGTTGTAGCTTAATGAACTTACAACAAGCTGATTTTCAAGCCATACAGAGACTCTATAACCTTGAAGAGATCCGATTATAAACTAAAAATAAGAAATCAGTGGAAGACTAGACCAACAACTAATCGACATACAAGTTGTAAAAATGATTTCATGTCTGATTTCAGACCGCGTAGCGAGGATATACCTAAACTGAGAATAAGTGACTAGTCAGACGTCAACACATACAGTGCCCTCTATGTCATTTTACAAGAACTGAGTATCCGGTATTTATCCGAACATTAAATCACAGTTTTGGAACTGCATACTAAATATTATATTGTAATTCCGACTCGAGATTAAGATTTTAAAAAAAAACGATGAAGAAAAGAACGAGGAAGGAGATGAATAACTGTTGTCTACGGAAATTAAGTGGCCAATAAAAAATTAATGAAAAGAGTAAAATGGAGGAGACATCAAGGAGGAGACAGTGTGGAACAGAAATAGAACGATTGGTCTGAATTCATGGAATTAAGTAAAAAGACATGGAATTTAAATAAATAAATAAATAAATAAAATAACTAAGATTTAAATACCATATCTCAGTAAGATGCCCATAAGATGTTTTTAGTTTAACCGAACAACTTTTGCATGACTGAATGCTGCTGGCTGAAAATGAGACCAAGTTCGCGATGAAGAAGATTTCTGGGACATGCCAACAAATAAATCAGATTTGAACTTTGAAAAGAAACGTAAAACTTCTTGTCTTGACAAAAACACTTGTTTTTAACACGTTTAAAAAACACGTAATCGCACTTCAGTGAGCGATGGTAATTCTATATGAGCTGAACTCATTCTCTCGCATACCTTTCAAACAGGTATTAATTCATCTGGGAACGTGAGAGAATTTATTCTTTTGTCATTCGATGTTCCATGCACTGAGGAGAATTCGTCTGTTTGGTAACCAAACCGGCTTATTGAATCGTGTACTGTTGTGTTCCCACTCTCTTTCTCTCTCTCTCTCTCTCTCCCTCTCTCTCTCTCTCTCTCTCTCTCTCTCTCTCTGTGTGTGTGTGTGTGTGTGTGTGCGCGCGCGCGCGCGGTCTCACCTGCGCATATTAAAATCTTTTGCTTTCACTGGTTACCATTTAAACTTGTGTGTATGTGTGTGTGTATTATTCCCTAAGTATAGATCTATTGAATAGGAAATCAGTTGCCGAATATCTTTATACAACTCGTTCTATCTGGTTTGTCTCCATGCCTACAACTGTGAACTCAATAGCAGAGAGAAGTCCTTTTCGCAACGCAAAATTTCAGAATGAAACCCTCACTATTAAGTGTGCCCAGAAATCTTACAAATGTATTCCATTTTGATGGTTATACAAGTTATTATTGTTTCTTTTCGAATAATTTTTTTTTTTTTACAGAATTTTTATTCCAGTCTACTATTTTAAATATGTTATTTGCATGAAAACATTTTTATAGCTAATATATTTCCATGGAATTCCTTTTCCTACCCATTCTTTGCTTTCTTTTTTGTCGAATAAAGTGAACTTGCATCATTTTGTTAGTTGGAGTTCTAGACAATTTGGCAGCAGTTTTAAAAAAGGAGGAAAATTAAATTTATGAACATCACCAAGAAAGCATATTCTTAATTTATGAAAACACTGTTTATTTATTTATTTATTAAAAAAGAAAGCTGTCTGTCGGAATGTTCCTTGATTGATTAGAACTGTCGAGCACACTCAAATAAAACTACTGTATATGGAAATTTGAAAGAAAAAAAAAAGAAAAAAAAAGAAAAGTTATAATTTATTTAGGATTACACTGATTTTAATTTAAAAAAATTTTCAGCGTATACAGATTTCTCAACGGGCATAGGAAATACCTGGGTTCATCTATTTTTATGTCCCCAAAATCTGTAATATTTGTGAAAAAAAAAAAAATACATTAATCACTCCCAGTTATAAATACCACTAAATTTAGAGGGATTAAGTTCAACACATATGCTGTGTTGAAGAGATTATTATTATCACTTGGATATTAATCCTCCGTCCGCGCGCGCGCGCGTGTGTGTCAAATAAGAGGCTTTCTAAAATAGATTGCTAGAGTTCGCAACAATAGGAGAAAATGTCTTCATAATGAATGATCGTTAAAATCGATTAAGTTTATTTTACATTAAAATTTTTCTCTCTATACACAAAAACGAAAGATCTTGGCTAACGCTTGTAGAGTGACGCACTGGCCTTGAGAAGTAGCTATTCTTTATATCTCAGCTGATTTCTTGAGACTGTCTCACTGAACTCCAGTTCAACGTTTTAACTCAGATATGTAAACGTAATAGCCACAACGAATTCACGAGTAATAGAGATTATCGGATTATTTCTTTCGGTGTCAGCGATAGGAAGTTATTAAATGGAGAAAATCACTGTCAGTTGCAGTTTCGTGGAGATAATCTGACTAACAATTATGAAATTTTACGAAAATTGTTTATTTTCGCAGATAAACAAGGATTCAATATTTAAGCAACTGCGAGAAAACGTCCAAAAGATAGCACTCTCATTATACGGAAAAATAAATATGTTTAACATTATTGTATTGATAGTGTATGCAAAAACGCGCTTCTAGTTGTAGGCAGTACTCATTACGCCGGGCTTTTACTGTTCGAAAATTGTATAAAGTATTACGTTGTAACATTATTTAATCCCCCCAAATCTTTAATAATGAATCCATCAATTATCTATCCAACAATAAGAAATGGGGTGAGGAGAGAATCCAAACAAACATACCGATTCACTTAAAAATATTTCACAGAGTACAAACATACGAAAGCTTCTTTAGGATTAATTGATGAATGAATTAAGCAAAGGCGATGTAAATACCAAAAATATATCTGAATGGATGTACTGGTATTTTTTTGACGTTGCTGACTCCCTTCTTAAAAGTATATACTGCATTTATAATGCTCTAAGCTACTATATAATTATTTGGTTCTATAACTCTGTAGTTTGGTTTGGTTTATTTGGATTTACGGCCAAAGCAACTCAAGCTATGAGGCCGTGTATGTGTTTGCTAATACTAATGGCCGTTTTGCTTGCTTTGTATAGTGAATTAACTTTATATAGAATAGTAATGTATTGTATAATTCGTTTTCTCCCTTATTTGTATATAATCGATGTGTATATATACTGTACTTACTGTGATTTCATCTCTCCATCTCTCTCTCTCTCTCTCGGATAAGTCATTTCGAAAATTAGCTTGATTTAGCAATGCTACTTTACTAGCGACTAGTCATTATAGAACAAGGTGGTTTCCCGTTCCTTGCCCCGGTAAGTATTTATGTTGATCTGGGTGTTCATGAGGCCTATTTGCTTGTTTTGAGGGACGAAAAAAAACCTACTTTCCAGAAGAAAAAGCCTCCACTACCGTATGAGATAATCTAATTCAGCTTTGGCCGAAAAGCCCTTATAAAAGATTTTTCGCATTATAAACGGGAATTCAAACCCTGATCTTTTCAAATAAAGGGCTCCGTCGAAACCGTTTGAGCCACGGAGGCGCGTGTAATTTTATACATATGGTATAATATTACAAACAACAACATACGAGTTTAAGTTACTCATATGCTCCTTCATAACTTTTGTATTATAATTTGAAATTTAGAATAAACTGATTTATTCGAAAAAATACATTGGATGAAACATTGTCGAGTTCGCGATTATGTGTGTGGTATACGCGCGCGCACACACACGGGTATTAATACAGACATTTTCATTTTAAACTCACTCTCTCTCTCTCTCTCTCTCTCCCTGTTTCATCATCATTTCACCTACAGAATGCCAGGCTACAGATCTGTTAGAGAAGTAATTTCTTTATTACGTCCTCTCGAAGCGGAGTCGTCCAGTGCGTTAGAATGACGGTTCTCCCGTCAAAAGGGACTAAACAAAAGGAGATACGAAGACGACAGAAAAAAGCTTCTTTAATAATTATTATCGGACTGCACTGAGCGCTAGTTGTTGGGATAGAAAAATGGCAGCGTCGATGAAGAACTGTTTTAGCTGCAAGGAAGCACAAAGCAATGATATCCTTGATGTCTTCGGTCTCCAACAGCGTTGAGGATAATACGGGGCCGCCCATTTGTCTTCATCAGTGTCATAGTTCTCCGCCGTATTCACGCTTCGTCAGCGCGAGATCCGCAGATTGGCAACTTCCTGTATTATCTGTTAGGTAGGTTAGCGAACTAGGACAGATCCTAATCCTGGAGCCGACTGGGTATATGGAAGAGGGGACTACGTTTTCCTCCTCCCCTCTCCTCTCCCAGTGTCGGCAAAGGTTACGGACCACCTCCGCACCTTGGAATGTTACTCAACGAAGATTTATCCTTCTCCTTAAGAACTTCTTAAGATGAATTGGGTGTTATTGCCTTCACATCTCCAGCAGCGATAGAAAGGAATTGTGGGTACTAAAGTATAATTCGTTTCACCGAAGGGAAGCAGCTCTCTTCAGAGCTACAGAGAACAGTGCTGAGTTACTTGACGTCATCTTCATGATGCAACCAATCAAGTGCTTGTTTCACTCTTTCGTTTCACCTGAAAGTGTACCTATTGCAGGGGTAATATCTGGAACGTTGCATACTGCATGTGCCCATTATTATTGAAATTCAGGCGTCATTATGATCACAACGCAGCTAAAACAACTAAGGAGTGGGACATGTGATTTTAAATTTTCTTCTATTTAGTTTTAAATAAAAACACTAAATTTCAATAGCAGTTATCCTTGGAAATAGGGAGGGGTGAAAGAAGCAATCATTGAAATCAAAGAGCTTTAGAGAAAGGTACTGTTTCATGGATTATTTATACTACACAAAATTAGGTTTTCGTAATCTGCGCATGTAGTACAGAACTCATTTCCTAATCAAGAATATTTCAAATGGATTTGATTCTACAATTTGAAATAAAATAGAGGAACAATGGCAAAATCTAATGAACATGCCATGTCATTCATTTTTCTCACATTTGTCTTCCTATGCACGGCACTGATACATGCTTGCGACCTTTCGTGCGACCTTTTTTTTTTATCTGACCTACGTCAGATAAAAAAAAATCTCCTTTTAATTCTCTTGCATTTAGCAGCCTTAGACCTCCCTCACTTTTGGAAATAAGCATTTTCTTTTTTTTTTTTAATCAATGCATAGATTTATGGGAATGTGTTTATAGCACTTATCAGTGACCCCCCCCCCATACAGTGATCAGAAGAACGAGACATGCTTATTTGTTTTTAGAAACCTTGAGTTCGAATAATGTCATGAATTGAAAAACACTCATAAGAATTTTTGTGTACTAAAGGTGAATTAGCCGATGTTATATGGAGAAGGAGATCAAATGGCTGGTGAAAACAAGCGCTTAGCAGACAATACAATCTACTCTGAGTTCGAGTTACCATAATCTTAACGTACACACCCTTAATATCAATTCTGGAAAACTCATTTTTTAAATTGAACTGGCAAGTCACTTTCAGCGTTACTATTTAGAATTTTAATTCAAGTTTGTTTCCCATTAAATTTAATTTAAATTGGATAACTGCTAATTATTTTAAAAATTATTTTCCAGATAACAATTTGCGAGTGCAGCACTAGAAGGTTGAATTCAAGAAGGGGAAAAAAATTATCCTTCTGGTATTCTTTATTCAGACGTTTGTTCAAGATTTTGTGCAACTTACTCAGACAAATGCAGTTTTCAACTTGATTACCTATCAAGTTTAAAGAAAGGTGATATAATCACTCTATCATTGTAAGGTGAAGTTCCTCGCCTAGCAACAGGAGGAAATGTGCCACATGCTTCTTGAACGATAAACTCATTAGAATTTGAGAAGAAAAACAAAACCTAACGACTCGTTGAACTGTTAGGCGCGAAGTCCACATTCATGACGTTTGATTTGCTTTCTTTCAGATCTTGCCAAAGGTACTTACATATACAAGTTGTGGCGGATGACATTTGTCCGATGATGGAAGCGCATTGTTCCGACTAGAAATACAAACACAGTGATTTCTAAAAGCAAAACTGAATAGATTGATCACACGTCTCGTATTTAAGGTTAGTCAAATTTTTCGGCCAATGTTTTCTTTAATGTTCCTCTCCTGTGTAAGATCAATACGGGGACCTAGTTTGTCCCCCCCCCCCCCACACCCACTCCTCTTCCGTCGGTAATATTAACAATTTAAGCATGCACTGCGAACGATGAGTCTTATGATTTTGTTTAGATGTCATTTCTGGTATTCCTTTAATCATAATATTGAATATAATTTAAGTTCATGGAGTGTTTGTTAGTAATGATTGGCGAAATATAATATGTGCCACTAGATTATCAAAGTTAAAGTGCACTGAAAGAGTAGGTTTATGAGATGCCGGTTCTACTGTAGGCGTCATTTTATGCCCAATTTGCAAAGAAGTATAACGCAAAATATAAATTCCAGGATACTGTTCTGTTTGGCTGGAAATGGGTATAAATTTAATAAGAAGAGTTTGTCGAAATAAAGTCACTTTCATCAAAAAGGGGAAAAAATTATTTCATAATTTCTTCAGAGATGGATTGGGATATTAAAATCTTCAGATAATTTTCTTAAACTTATGCAATTTATGATGTCACTAATTGATTTTAATGATTTAGTGGGAAAAATATTTTCTTTATGTCATTATACGTGAACTGTATGTGTAATACTTTAATAATAGTAATAATAATCAGTGGTTCTAACAGGCACTTAAGAGCACACGACCTCTCAAGTATCTTTGAATTTCGTAACCATAACTGGAGGCTCTCTCATCTCATCTTCCCTCTTTTACCTTGCGGTGTCGAGGGTTTATTAATCATCGGACCTCAAACCATTCACAGGATAAGGTGGTCAGCTCTACGCCTCGGTGTATCCTATGTCCGCAGTGGTGTTGAGTTCTCAAGGCGGTTTGCCTGCCTTTACAGGATGAAAAACTCCAGGATAAACTAGGGGGGAAAAACCCTACTGTCCACACCCAAGACTGGCTAACTTGGCTATGGCTGAGGAAGATCCTTCAGCTCTTCACGTCACCAACGGGAATCGAACCTAGGACACTCCTTCCTCAGGCATATGGTTGCGAAGCGCACAGCCACTAGGTTAACGGCGCGGACGAGGGTCTCTCTATTAACAATAATTACAATTACAGTATTTCAACATTAATACCACACACGAGTTGTCTCAAAAACCTGTACAACAGCGTGTGCCTGTACAGGAAGTTAAGAAGAAGGTATCTGTTGTGTTTCTTCTTGAACAGCTGGAAGTTGAGTGATGGTGGAAACGGCATATAGACAGAAACCAGAGGTAAGAGGAATGAAATAAGAGGATGAGTCGTTCGTTATATGTTTGCAGCTGATCTTAGCTGTATGGGCGATGACTACCAGCTGTTCATGTTTCTACTGTTTAGAGCAGGGGTCGGAAAACTTTTTAGAACATTGACTCCTTCATGAAATCCTTGATCCCTCATCGACCCCCATCATGTTTCATAAATGAATAATGTTATCAATAATAAATTTCTCAATTTAAAAATAATAATTCCTTCACGCTTTTACTTCCTTTCTGCTTCTCGATAAGAAATATTTAAAGAAAATAGTTAAAGAAATTTATAAAGAACATTAAAAATTTAAACTTCCTTTTGACCCTAGACATTTATCGACCATTTTATCGACCCCCCCTGGTTCAGAGGGAAAGTGGAGGAATGGTGGCTTCAGTTCCGTGGAGGATTTGCGTCATGCCAATGAAATTCCTCTGAAGCGCACAATTTTTCCCCAAAAATATTCTATTATAAAGAATTATTTACTTATTTATAAGCATATATGACATGTTTTAACAGGCTGGTGGTGGTCTTACACTGGACAATACCCCCCCCCCCACCCGAAATTTACTAATCTATAGATGAATAGCATCGTCTCCTTGCTCTAGTTTTCACATGTTTTAAGTAACAGACTAATTAACAAAAATGTAAATTGTTTATGAGAAAAAGGAGCACTAAAATAAATCGAACACGAGTGCATTATCTACCTACGCCGGAAAAAAAACATTAAATGAACGAAAACATTCCTATTAACAGTAATCAGAGAGAGAGAGAGAGAGAGGGGCGGGGGGGGGGCATTCAATGCATTAAAAAAAATCTCTCAATTTTAACACGCACCCTGGCACGAAAAACTGGAATTTTGACCATATTTATCGGACTATTGCTTCTGATGTGTGCTTCAATGACGTGCTGCGTTCATTTATTCTTCGTTTTCTGCAATCAGAAAGAAACCCATTGCTTAATAACCCTCCGTCGATCATCACCGTAACAAATATGAGGTCAAGCATGTTGCCTAGTGCATTATCCCGTAATACACGAGCGTCACAGTCACCTCTGACCTCCGGACGACACAAACAGTGGACAATAAGTCCATTCATTGGCGTCAGTCGCCTCTAGGAAAGAGACACACACGCACACACACACACAGCCATATCCCAACTTTCGAATAAAACCGTAGAAAAATGGCGATGACTTTCGCACGGTCGCCATCTCCCCTTTTAATTCTTTTGCGCCTTTTCCCCGGAATGAGCGAGTCTTCACTTCTTGTTCTCTTTTCATTCTTTTATTGCTTTTCATCCAAACGTGCGAACCGCGATACTGGCAAACATAGCTAAAGACCTCCCCCTTTACGTCCCCCCCCCCTTCTTCTTTCCCTCTGTGTATAGTAGTTGTTATTTTCTCTAGTAAGCATGCGCAGGGAATTGTCGCCAAAGTCCTATTTAACAAGAGGACAAAAGAAACCGTTTGGAAATGGAGAATACCACACCTGGGTTGTCATAGAGAGTCGTGTAAATAGACGCAGCTTCACACCGCCTCGATTCTTGCCCATTAGCACGGTCTTATGTTTGCCGTAACCCGTCCTTGAGAATGTTCCATCCCTGACACCGTCACATATGCACGTGCGAACCCATAGCGTCGCAGTAAACGCACGTGAAACAAGTATTTCCAGCTGTCTACGTCGCTCGATTTCATACGATCGCAACATTCACTACTCTTCCCCCCCCCCCCCCCATCACGCTGACGTGCCCCTTCACATACTCACACACCTACGTAGTAGCATAGCAACGCTTTACGGACGAGGGCGGGGTGGTATTTAGCGTTTTATTGCTACGATACGTATTGTGAGTACACGTGTTGACTAGTTTTGCTCTTTGGGATCGCGCGTGTTCTGGTGGTAATTGTTAGGTTTCGTTTGGGTAGATTTTATGACTCGTGAAACAAAATAGAAATAGAGGGGGGGGGAATCAAGTACTAAAGGTAAAAATCAAAAGATTTTTTTCAAACCATCTGCGTGTGAATGTACTCGGTTTTACAACGCAAGATACAAGACTAATTAATCTGGCTCAACTAATTAGCGCAAACTGCTTATATAAAGAAATCTATCATAGGTGCTTTGTCATGGGACATTATTACGTGGAAAACATTTTTTAGAATGTTTTCCACGTAATAATGAAGTCGGATGGAAATCTGCATGTTAGAACTAAGATAAGACAAACAAGCAATTAGAAAGACCCCAGTTTAAATTTAACATATTTATGCATAGAGTTTGTTCCACCTTTGCCACCACCACCACCAGGACCGATCAAATAGAAGTGTAACAGTTGGCATTCAGCCTTTTGAATTCTATGGACAAAAGACTTCAAGAAATGTTTAAATGTTGTATGTGTAAATGTTGACTTTTACACAAAATTTAATGTAAAAGTTATAATTTCAACTTATAAATAAATTAGAGTTTATTGAATAACACATGCACGAATGTGGTTACATTTAGGAGTCTCGAATTTCTTCCTCAAAAGCCCTTTCATCTGTTGCCACTAATGAAGCTTAAATTAAAATAATGTGAAATTCTTCATAAATAAAATATTTTATTTGTGTGTGCACGTGCATCATAATATTAAATTTTTTTGTCTGTTTGTTTAACCGTGGTTTATTGTTATATTTATTTAAAAATCATTCTAATAAATTATTTTTAAATGGTATTTTTTTTGTTATTAAACTCATTACAGCTTGTAATAAACAATGGTAATCATGTTTTTAATATTTTATTATTATTTAAATTAATAAGTAATTATTTAACTAAAAATAATTATAAAACTATTATTCAAAACACGTTTCGCATACGATTTCTTTGTGCTGATCTGGCCTTGGATGCGAGTTAAGGACAAATCACAATACTCGAAGTCTCACTGTACCCAATGATATCGATCCAGATTTTTTTTTTTTTTAACAGATATTTTACTATTTTAATAACGACAGCAACAAGGGAAAATAAATAGACAAGGAGAATACAACCAACATTAATCTTAAGTAAGAATGAACCAACATTCCTTCGCTAGTACGATAGTGTGATAAAAAGAAAACAAGGGAGGCAGTCTCTGTTAGGAACACATAGGTTAAGCTACGTTTGTAAAGGGAGCACAAATAGGACAAAGAAATCAGTAAAAAATTATCAAAAGGAAATCAGTAAAAGTATTTACCATTTTGGCACACTAAACTAAGGTCACAAATCACACTGCGCCACCCAAAAGATTCTGAGCATAACGAATGCGGTCTATCAACATAATCAATCAGAACATATCCAGAGAAATAACACCGCACCTTTTTACTTGTTCGTGCCACTGCATATTTGATATTGATAAGGGAACAATGCTAAGCAAAGATTTACATGGACTTTTTTATGCTTTAATTTACAAAGTAACATGCTTCAACTTAAAAATGGCGGTTTGTGGTCGATTTGTTTAGTGCTTAGGCAATAAAGTTCATGAACCGTTCGTGTGTTTTCTTCGTCTTCAGGTATGTGTGTGTGTGTGTGCTGTGACCCGTTTATCTTTTGGCAAGGGGAAAAAAAAAACGTTTTCAACACCTATATTTAAATATTTACTTAATTATTAATCATCCTGTCCTGTCTTATCAAATATCCGTTATACGCCACAACCCGATTAAATCAGGAAAATAGTCACGTGCATTATTGCATACAAAGATTCTGCTAAGTACACAACAAACATGCATTACCTTGAACACATAATGTGCTTCGGATAATGTTTGGTAAAACACATGGGAAAGTTTTTTCTAATTTTTTTTCTTTTTTTTTTTGTGAATCTCAACAACAACAAAATGTTGTAACCTACCATACACTGGGTAACGTGGGTGGACTAAGGATTGAATAATCCGAAAACTCTGTTCTAGAGATCAAACATGGATCTATTTGAAGACACTTTAGACCTTCAGTAAGCAAAGTTGTGGCGATGATGGTATTGGTCATTATCTATCACATGAACATATTCACAACATGCTCACAGTAGGATTCGAGCATGCGGCCTATTTGTTGAAGAACGGAAGCGATACCACTCTTTTTTTTTTCTTTCAAAAAAAAAAAAAAAAAAAAGTCGAATAGAGTAAATCGCAATTCCATTGAACGTTAAAGACTTATTGAGCACTGATATCGTGGGTGGACAAACGTTAGGAAGATTAGGAATGCTTATTTATTCTGAATGGTTTTACAAATATAGCTAGAGGGAAAGAGGGATAATTGAAGTCCATTCCATAAGTGAGCGTATGAAAGAAAAGAAGATAATAGGTAGATAGAGGATAGATCGAGTTCGTTTGATGTGGAATATATTCCAGGCGAATATTGGAAATATAAATTGAAGCTTGGATGGCCTCTGTCCATGGAAATAACGATAAGAAGGCATAGAGCAGAGCAGATATTGGGATTTTTTTTTTTTCTCCCCGATATGGAGTGGAGTGGAGTGGATGGGTCAGGGAGAGGAGTTGTTAATCAGTATAATTGCTCTCTCTCGCTCTCTCTCTCTCTCTGGTGAACTTCATCTAGAATTTTTAAAGAAAATATTTATGACTTCTATGACATTTCTTCTGGATCAAGAACAACGGGGGAGGGATCAACTCTGAAGGTGCGTAAGGTAGGGTGAGAAGGGCGTTTTTTGCATGGTGAGGGGGCTGAATCGTGGAATACATTGCCTGACAAGGCGACAAGCTAGCGAACGGTGAAATTAGTTTAAGAAATAGCATGGTAGATTTTGAATTGTCGAAATTGGACCTCCCACAATGAGTCTTGTAACTCCATGGAGGTTCCGAATTATAATAATAATTTTCATTATTATTTGTGCATTGAATATAATTCATTATCCCCTGCTCGTCCACCTTTCATCTAGAGAACATAGGGTAATAAACTTTAGCATGAATATTACTCTCGTGGTTATTGTCTAAGAATACTACATTCTCTTCTCTTCCTTCTCATCTCAGTGTAGCCCAAATACCATTGAATATCGAGTTATCTTCAACAAGAGCGGAAAAACTCTTTCCAAAAAACACTTCTTTTATTTTCAAGACAATTTCCCACTTTATAAAAATGCCATTTTACACATCTCTTACTAGAATTTTCCAGAACTACATGTTTTTAAGCTTATTCTAACCAGTACTTCCCTTCAGATTATTTCCTCCACTTCTGAAACAAGTATTATTGTTGTACTTCTAGCAACAAAAGTGGATCGAATACCTGCCATTTTAAATTAACTTTCTTTTTTGTGGGAAGTAGGTAACATACTTATTAGAACAGTTTTTGGCTCTCTCTCCCTCTCGATGAAAAACTGAAGCATTAATTGAATTACTCTTATCTTGTTGGCCTCCCCTGCCATTTACACATATGGTACTGTGAAGCCATTTATATCTCCACGAATCTTTTCTTCTACTTTTTTTTTCGGTGCAATATTCCTTTCTCCTCCTGAGATGTGGCATTCTTTTCCAACTTGGTATCATCATTCATCATTATTTTCTTAGCTGAGTTGAGAATCATCCAATCTTGTCAGGTTGCTTTCGAGGTCATTCTGCTTAAAAGTATTGAAATGTTTTCTCCTTCTATCAACACAATGCGTTTTCTTAACACAATAGTCGTGTTGATATTTGTGACAGGAACCAAATGAATGGTTTTCTTGGCTCCTTTGCGACTTCCTTTGGCAATTTTTGCTTCTTCTTTTGCAGGCTTTTGTGATTTCCCTTCAGATAAAGAACGAGATCAGTCTTCATTTGCTCCTTAAGTTTTTTTTTTTTTTTTTTTTTTTTTTTTTTTTTTTTTTGCACATTACTTGCCAATGCTTATTTCTGAAACCCAATTCGATCTTTTAATTCAACGTAGTAATTTCTTAAATTTTTTTGCTGATATTACTAACTCACTCGATTTATTCAGTATAGTATTTCATTTACATGTCTCCAATATCACCACAAAAATTTTAGAACAGAAAACGAACAAACGGAATCTAAGATGTGAAAACGAAAAACCTAATGAACCTCAGGTGTGACATTTTAATCAGAAAAAATTTTATTCGTAAGATTTAAGTGAATAGAGCAATCCCTCGATTAGTGCGCCTAATGCGTTCCTTAAAACAGGCGCATTAATCGAAAACGCACTAATCGAATACAATAACCTATGGGAGAAAGTATAATTCGTTCCTCAAATTTCTTTTTTGAACCTTAATTTTTTTATAAAAGAATTAAGGTATGTCTCAGTGCCTAGTTAAAGGAAAACCATGAAGCTGAAAGACAATAAAACATATTCAGAATATAAATTTATTATTCTACTTCTTAACAAAGAATTGAACTAACATAGTTTGGTGGGCATTTTGTTTCTTTTTTTTCATACAACCTACGGTATGGCCCTATTGCCCCTTCTACTCTTTTGCAAATTTTACCGCTTCTCTCTTCATCAGGGTCAGCCTCTAAGCATTGCTGCTTAAAAACTTCGATTGTACGAAAAATATTTTCAAATTGTTTCTGAGAAATTTCTTTTGGCTGACTATCAGTGGTTAAATTTTCTTCGTATTCTTCGTAATCTTCCTCTAAATTTAGCAGGTCAGAATCACTCAATTCTTCAGAATGAGATTTAATTAACTATTGGAAGATTGCAAAACTCTTGGATTTAATTAACTCTTATCATTGAAGGTGAGAAAGAAATGAAGGACGTACGAATTGGTCGCCAACACCGAAATCACGTGATTTATAGATAAAGTTTCCCAACTGTTATACAAGCAAAATAGTTATCACTTTAAAAACTACAATGATCATAAAAGAGAAGTCAATTTTCCGACGTGTAATAATAAACAACTCATCCCAGAAGACGGATTGATTACCCTATTATCGGAATGGATTCTCCTTTTTGTGACATGCGCAGAAGTATCGAAGGCCTCGAATCTGTGGGCGTACTATAGCAGACGACATAAATTTTGGCGGTAAAAATTTGGAACATAGTATACATAGTGTACATGGAAGTAGCGTAGTATGCTATTAAAAATAACTTTGTAAAATATTTTAAATCGGTAACTAAATTATTTCATTCTGGTGAGTGATTTTTTAAAATAATTAGCCATAAAAATGTATAGATATTAAAGTTTTAAAATCTGTAACATTTATTTTTAAGATGTATATAGACGCCCTAATCGAATTTTAGAGGCGCACTAATCGAATTTAGGTATCGAAAAAAAATGACGCACTCATCGAAAATGCACTAAACGGGGGCGCATTAATCGAGGGATTACTGTAATTTTTTAGAAAGTACAGGCGGTATTTAACGCGAGCGCACGCACGCACACAAACACACAAGTACATTTACTGCCTATTTATATAATAGATATGGTATGAAGGTCAGCAATAAAAAGACAAAGACAATGAAAATAGGCAGAATCATTGAAAATGTCAACTGTGTTGTGAATGGAGAACCTGTGGAACAAGTAAAACATTTCAGCTACTTAGGCACGATTTTTACTGAAGATGGTAAATTAAATATAGAAATAGACAACAGAATCAGCAAAGCTGGTATGGTGGGAAGTCAACTGAATACATTCATATGGAATAAGAGAGAAATCAGTCGGAACACAAAATTAGCTGTATACAAGACAGTGTCCAAACCAGTTTTAACTTATAGATCTGAGAGCTGGGTCAGAAGTAAAACACTTGACTAAAGACTAGAGACCGCTGATATGAGAGTCCTGAGAAAGATTATAGGCGTGAACAGATGGCATCAATGGCAATATCATATTAAAAACGAGGATATTAGGAAAGAACTTGATATTGTCAAGTTCTTTCCTAAAATGATATGAGATAGTGCTCTCATGTCTCCATGCAAAATTCAGTTACATCGTCAAGTGTGAAATAGGAGTGCTTCCATATATCTTACAGGTAATACACATTACAGGTGTATACTTGCCACAACATTCAGATATTCTGCGTTTGAGTCCAACTTATGTTCACAAATATGTGACCCGCGTTTTCAATAAAAGGACACGATATAAGAATAACCGGATGGAACCATGAAAATCACCAAATTTTGAAAAGCTGCAAAAAAAAGTATACATATAGTTAAAAAAAGTAATATGTCCTTCCGGTGGGAGTTCAAGAATGGGGGGGGGGGGCTGGAAAATTCTGGTAAACACCTAACACAAAATGATATTAAAGCAACTGATATAACCACAAGAAAGAACATACTAGTAGTAGTAGTAGAGTCATGAAGATAACTTATATTCTTATATTCTCGTATGTTCTTTCTTGTGGTTATATCAGTTGCTTTAATATCATTTTTTGTTCTAGGTGTTTATCAGAACCCTCCAAACTTCCCGCTTAACTTTGATATAAATGTAGTTCTTTAAAGGTCTGCGATCCTAAACTGTAGATTAGGATCGCAGATCTTTAAAGAGTAATTTAACCACGAGTCCGCAAATCTGAGTTTCACTTAACCGATCAGTGACATCTGAAAACACATACAGAAAGCAAAAGCTAAATTTATTACAAGAAAGAACATCCTAAAAAAACTTACCACCTCAAAATGGGGTGCACCTGCTGATTAAGAATTGCGGATCTTCACTTATGTTTTCTACCTGCAGATGTTCCAGTATGGATAAATTCATGCCACATCTCCAAACTCGGTGTAGCATTAAACCAAAATTGCAGACTAATCAACTGCTTCTTCAAATCAAAAAAAAAAAAAAAAAAAGTGACCAGTCTCTATTAGCTGTCATATAGTTCCATCAACTACGAGAAGAGCAGCAACTCTAAAGGTAGAACTCTTGAACTAATACTCGGAATGAGCTACAACTACCACTGTCAAATCTGGCAAGCATCTGGACTGAAATACTTTGGCAAAGCCCGAACAGGCTACTCCTTCAAGATGGGAAAATCGAAACACAACTTGCAAAGGTATTGCGAGAGTGGTGAAACAGATGCCACGGAACATCTTTTGATATACCCATAACCGAATCAACCTTGCACAACCAGAGATTCGACTGAGTGACAGATGTTACTGCTGTCCACTATGCAAAGTTCTGAGATAACATCTAAATTTTAACACTTATATTCTTTCTTATATGTCTTAAACATCAAAATGAGATAGTCTTGACTTAAGGTATAGGTCATTTACTTGATTTCTTTCGTATTGGTTGAGAACAATTTACTGCAAATTTCAGCAACTTATATTACTATTGTCCTTGTACTGTATATTACAAACCGCACTTCTTATTTTATGTTTTTGTAATATACAGTACAAGGACAATAGTAATATAAGTTGCTGAAATTTGCAGTAAATTGTTTTCAACAAATACGAAAGAAATCAAGTAAATGACCTATACCTTAAGTCAAGACTATCTCATTTTGATTCGCACAGTCTTAAACAAATACGAATTGCGGGCCTCAGTAATCGTTACTTGTCTTCACAAACCATTCGATTCAGAAATTTAAAATAAAATAAAAATAAAAATAAACAAAAAAAAACTTCTAATGGAGTAAATACCATATGATTAGACTGCTGATTCTTGGAAAAAGAATTCACTTTCATCAGATGGAGTCAAATTTACATTTCTTTGTGGAAACAGAACTAGACTACTAGAAGAATATTCCCATCACATGGGATCAGTCCGGTGATATCTTCGATGGGAGAAAGTTATCAAGCAATTTAGACGAAATAATAATTCACGTATGTCTAGAGCTTGACAAACACTTTCGCCCAATCGCAAGTGGCGAGTAGATTTTCTTGGCTGGCGAATAACGGTAGACTGGACAAAATATTTTTTTTATTTAATAATAATAATAATAATAAACTTATCCAAGCACGTACAACACTATTAATCATTTTGTTTGGATTCTTATTGATTTATTGGGACATATGGGGGTGGGGGGGGTCTTGGATAAGTAAATTTTTTGGTGGCAATTAGAATTTTGAATAATTTGCGAACCCTCTTCATGCCCCATAATGTTATGTTTCTATTATGATGGGTGCCATTCAAATTGATCACATACCTTTCTGTCAAGTCAGATTCTGTTATATGAAATTGCTGAAAATCATTTAGATTCAGTCATCTTCTCTATTCTACATCATTCCAGAATATCTTTAGAAGTGCAGAATTACCAAACTTAATTAACAAAATGAATTACACGAAATTATTAAAAAATAAATAAAAAATAATGAAATAATAAAAGAAATGCGGATTGAAGAGACTTCAATTGATTAGTAGAATCGATTTACGTCGAATTCAAGCTATTTGCAAGGTATTTAGGAATCTTACATGATACTTTAACTTTCTATTTCCCTTAGGGACAGTGTATAAAATATGGAAAGGGAAATAATGTGAAAATAGTATTAAAAATAATATTGTTATAAAATCAATTTATAACCTTATCCGCTTTTACCATTTAACAATAAAACTCGACATCATGTTGACACTTTATGTCATGTTTATATGAACGTTCTTTACTAGAGAAGTAATGGTAAGCTTAAAATCACTTACGGCACATTCTGTTTGATGCGCCCTCCTACTCGTAAATGTTGGGCAAGTTTTGATGGCATTTGCTATTGGGTATTCTTACAAAAACGTATTAACCATTTATTTTTTTCCATTCTAGTCAGTTTGATCAAGCACTTGACAAAGTTCTATTTTATAAAATGGCCCATTTACGATATGGCTCTTTTCGTGATGATAAGAAGTTGACACAATCCACCATTATTATATTTGTGCCTTTCTGCTAGCACTGTTAACAGAACAGCATGCACCGCGCGTTAAAAATTTTGATCAGTAGATATCTGATAAAATTAGTATACTTATGTTACATATTTTATTATTTATTTTGTACTATGCTTATGTGTGATTATATATGAATTCTACTCACGAAAGGCTGTAAACTAAAAGTCCCTGTGATAAATTTGTAAACTAAGAGAGTACTAATGATACTTCTAAATGCCACTAAGGCTGCAAATCCGCTGGCGTGATTGGCCACGTATTAACGTATTCGCTCTCCAGGCTCCTGGTTCGAACATCCTGTGTGATTGTCTTTAAGAGGGAGATAAATCTCATGGCCCGGTATGAGATGACCGTCCCGCTTGTTGGCCTTAAGTGGCTTGAAAATGTTTCCATGTTTGATCTGTAGAGCAGGATTTCCGAACTTGGTAAAAAGAAACGAAAAGTACAACAAATTAATAATAATAAGTAGGAGCTAAACATAAAAAAACAACAAAAAAAAATACACACTGTCCTTTTCAATACTTCGGTCGAAGAAAACTGGCAGTTCGATAATATTCAGCTCAAAATCAGAGTTGTAGCAGTTCGTTTTGTGCCTAATAATTATTGTCATAAGAGCACTTAGTGACTAGCTACAGTACTTGGCTTAAGACCCATTGGAGTGATCCCCCTTCCACACACACACACACACACACACACACACACACACACTTCTAGTAACAAATGACTGAATTAAAAAAGAAGAAAGAAAGAACACCTGCTGTGCACTTAAATGTGTCAGGTGGCACAACCTCTGGTAGACTTGAGCTCTTCTTATCAATAGTCACTATTTCTCTTCTACAGAACCAAACACTTTGATTTACAGAATTTGCTTTGATTTGCAGAAATAATTCTTGATTCAAAATTCTGTTCCCTATCTATTCAAGCTGGATTTTCCAACAAGTTTGAAATAAAACTCAAATTCATTCTCACTTACAGAACAACAACAACAACAACAAAAAAAAAAACTATCATGGCATAATCAAACTAATGGTGTTATATCCCGTATACATAACCAAGAAATCTCTCTGTTATTCCAGGATGACTTCTTGCAAAAGATCACAGAGTACTGCATGCTTACTGTGGGTCTTTTTACAGAAAATAAAAGATATTTTTGAATAATCTGGACACTAAAAAGTCGTCATCTGGTTCTGATTGTGTAATCATCAATTGTACTCAAAGCTATGTCCCGAAATTAACGTGAGTTCTAATTCATCTCTACACTCTTTCAAGTTTGATTGGCATTTTCCTCACAGCATGGAAGGAAGCTTATACCGAATCTATTTCAAAGTAGATAAAATTCTATCCATTATTCTTATCTTACTGCTCTCTAAAATAATGGAGTCATTCAGAGTCAATTTCTACACTAGCCAGAACCCCATCAGTTAATCACTACTCACTAGTATGCAGTTTGCTACTCTAGATCAATACTGGATCTCTTGTTCTACATAATACACATTCGAATACACGCAATTATTGGTTTGGAGAAATGCCACTTCATCCCACCCTTACCTTCAGTAAGGAAGGGATGAAGTTTCAGATCCAATTAGATCTTATTTCCTTCATGAGCATTTACTTCTAACCTATTGCAGCACAAACATGTCACATTTTCATAGCTCTTTCTCCTTAAAACACTTAATTTCTTCTCTTGATGGCACTTTCTTCCCATACAACTGTGCATAAATTCCAAATTGCTAACTTTAGAATATTTCCCCTATTTTTTTATTTTATTTTTATTGCAGTGATGACAATTAGTCTTTTGTGATGATTATATCTATACTTATATCAATTTTTTTTTATTTATTTGTATCGACACCTGAGGACGAGACAGATTGTATCAATAAATGACAGTAATGATTAAATGCTTTATTATTATATTGAGGGGAGGCGTAAAGAAATACGCTGCATGAACTAAGCCCCTTAAGTATTTTCCCCATATCATATTTGACCTCCAATAAACGTGTCCACGCCCAATGACACGTGTGTGTGTGTGTGTGTGTGTGTGTGTGTGTGTGTGTGTGTGTGTGTGTGTGTGCGTGCGTGCGTGCGTGTGTGTGTGTGTGTGTGTGTGTGTGTGTGTGTGTGTGTGTGTGTGTGTGTGTGTGTGTGTGTGTGTGTGTGTGTGTGTGTGTGTGTGTGTGTGTGTGATGATTGTTCATTGGCTTTTTAAATAACAATGATTGAAATATTAGAATTAAAAAAACAAAAAAAAAACACATTGAAACCGAGATGTGCATGTTCTTTCACAACTTTATAACTACTTAAATAGAAGTATTGTTTAGATAAATTTCCATTTGATGCACGTTTCAAAGCATAGGCAAAAATAAAGACAACCCTATGCATTATTATTAACCCATTAGCAAATAGCAAAGGCAGACATTGGAACGACCAGATTACTTTTCTTTCACCTCTGGCACAGCTCCATTTTAACAGTTCGCTTTACTTTGATCTCATCGATACAGTTTTGAGACAGCGCCAAACAATTTTTACATGTAAAATAAAGCACATGACAACAATAATTGAGATGATTTATGCCAAGTTTTGTTGCCGTGGTCATTTTTTACATTGTTTTAACCTTTCTGCTGTTACATCGTACTATCGCTTTATATGCCTCGCTTTCAAAAAGAAACTGCTACAATTGGCAGCTCTAACTTGTTAAAGCACAAATGTGTTTACAGTTTTGCGAATAAAAGGTCGGACTTGGATTCGATCTACAGCATCATCCACTTTTCAGAGGTTACTCGTTATTTTTAAATTACAGTGTTGAGAGAGAGAGAAAGTGAAGGCATTTCCGATAAGCAAATTAGTGCTCAAGAAAACAGGTAACAAAAATGGATTAATTCTGTTGCTGAGTCACATATAAACCGTGCTTATTATTTTTCGATTATAGTTTATGAAAATGAAATGGCAGAATAGTGGACCTTTGTTTCCGACCGTAGGTGACTTTGTAGGCATTGCTCACAAAGTATTCCTGGTGAGATTTTCACAGGGTAGTTCACCATTGCTTTCCCCAACCCACCAATTTTATCCGGGCTCAGGACCGACATATGGCTGAGACTTATTCATGACTGTAATCCATGTGTATTCTCGAGGCCGGTTTGCCTGTTCTGGGGGACGAGAAACCCTAGTTTCCGGCTGAAAAAAAAAATCCCTATCTCCGTATATGAGACCGGTTAACTCACCTTTCGTCGAAAGAGACCAGATGAAAGTTCCTCACGTCACTGACGGGAGTCGAACCCAGGTCTTTCCAACCAAAAGTTTTCGTCTATACTGATTAAGCTGTGGAGGTTCTAAAGTGAGCATTGTGCAACCACAATATCAATTTCCTTATCCTTTTCTATACTATTTTTCAAACCACCAAGGATTCCATGTGTGGGAGATGCGATTCACTTTTAATGATAGTCCAACAGTAGGATCGCAATCATTCAGGAAAGAACTTGTTAGACTCACTCTGTATAAAACATGGGTGTGTTATTATGCTCAAAATCCAAGTTTCTCGTCCGTAAATTTGACTAATGGAGTGGATAGGTAGCAGACTTGCAATCGAATGAGATGTGAAACGCAAATCTAATAAGTGAAACAAATTTATTACAATAGGATTTGTTCGATAATTTTTGTCACATGTAAAGGAATAACAAAAAAAGTGCACAAATGATTACTTGTGCTTTATACATCAAAGAGCTATTACGCTTTTTTTTTTTTTTTTTTTTTAAGGTTTCCAAATTCTAAAAGTAATCTGAAGTAGCTGCTCCTCCTGAGCTCAAATTATGCATTTTAACAAAGAAATTCATTTTGAAATAAGAGTGGTTTTAGATAATTTTTTTTTCATTACATTCAGTTGAAGCATAATTATTTCTATTTAATGGTGCGATTACAATGACTCTTATTAGTATATCATATGGAAATCTGTTTAACTAAAATTTATTGATATTTCAAAATATAAGTTTATTTCAAGTTCTCCATTGAATTAGCTAACAACATAAAATCATCTTTTTCAAATATATGTATAAAAAAAGTATATCGCCCCCCCCCCCACCGATATACTTTTTTTTTTTTGTGGAAAAGCAGACGATTTTCGGCTGTGCCACTCAGTGACAATATGCAAATAAGTCTTCCCGTCCATTCAAGACTGGATAATGTAGCTTGGTTCTCTAACAATAGAGAAAATTGGCATTGAAGTAATTATTTTACTCTCTTCAAGAATTCTGAAGTAAATTATCATTTACGATTACAGCATCGGACTACTTAACACGAGAATAATTAAGGATAATTAATTTCGTTCAGAGGTTTTGGCAACCTAAATTTGCCATCCCAACAATAACATGAGTATCAGTCTCTGTACAGCATTCCAATCCATCACTCTTCGTCATGTCTGAACTGTTCTTTTGTTGTTGTTGCTGTTTTTATCTTCGAAATAATCATTTTCAACTCCGTACAACATTTTTAATTCATCAGTTTCGTTTCACCGCTTACCCCCCCCCTAGTATATTGTCCTACCATGTTTTCAAAGTCTTCAGGATGCTTTATTTTTCATACTTTTGGTTTTTCTAGTCATTTCCTCTAAAAAAAGAACTGTGACAAGAAAATCCCTAAGGTGTTATCTGCCTGAAAGCAATGTTTCTCCCAGTGTTCCTCGTGTCTTGTTTATTTAATTGCAAAGACTAATATGGAGAGTTCTGTTGTATCCTCGATAGACAAACCAGTAAATCTTTCGCTAAGAGAAGAACGTAGATTCTGATTTCCCAAAGTGCACAAAGACCATCCGTTCTGACTTTTTTTTTCTTTGTTCCTTGTCTTACCATCCTTTTACTTGATCAAAGAAATTCCCTTCGGAATTCATTACAACTTTCCTTTGTGATCTTAACATAGTTTGCCGAATCTTGAGCTCTCCAAAGAAATATTTTTTAGGAGTCGAAATTAGAAAGTGATTTATTCTGAAACGACTCTTTTTTGAACTGTTTTATTTGAAAACAGTAAGGAGATAATACAATTATTTATATAATTCCGTATCTTCAACTTTTTCGGTAGTGTTTGTTATTATTATTATTATTATTATTATTATTATTATTATTATTATTATTATTATTATTATTATTCAGAAAGTAAAAATAAACAAACTTGCAGAGAATAGATAGAAAAGCGGTTTTCTCAAATGATTTTAAGAGAAAAAAAATTGTCCAGTAACTCTTGTAGTATAGTAGTAAACATTCGTTAATTCTATGCATTTTCAGAAAAATACTCTACTTATAGAACTTCAATTCCGCAACTCGAAGTTTCCTACATTGGGAAACGCGGAAAGAAATTCCAGTCACTTCACAAAACTACCTAATATTGCAAATACAATATCATTTATGAAAATGTATTTAAATATCATATGATATAACTTATTCATTATATAAGTATGATTAATTGTAATTGAAAATACTACAACTTAATGACATAGAGTTCCGCTTTTTTCCCTTTGCCTATTCATTTTATTTATTTATATCGTGTCAGGAGACAAAATTACACAGGAAAAAATTACACGGGATAAAATTGCACTGCAAAAATTACACGAGGACGAAATTACACAGGGACAAAATTACACAGGGAAGAAATTACACAGAAAAAATTATACATACATAAAAATACACTAAGAAAAAAATTAAAAGAAAAAATACACAAGTAAGAAATTAAACAAAAAATTACACATAGATAAAAATACACTAAGAAAAAAATTAAAAGAAAAAATACACAAGTAAGAAATTACACATAAAATAAAATTTACCAAAAATTGTACGAAATTTATAACCAGCAAGGGGTAAATCACTAGTGCAGATTTGGGCAAGGGGATTAGGGAAGTGGTTGAGTTGGAAACTCAAAATGATGTAGTGATTAGCTACCCTAATTAGTACTTACCTCAGATTTACAAGGAATAATTTCCTAAGGTAAAACCAGTCGACAATTGTTAATCACCATGAGCTGCTCAAGAATTTCTAAGAATTGTTTGGGTGAAGGTATATAAGTAAATTTTTGTTTTACATTCTTCAGTTCTAGTTTAGTGACGCGTAATACAACTAGTGTATAACGTGCGACGTAATAAATTTCGTGATTAATTTTTTTAAATTAATTTTTAATTTACCCATGGCTGATTTTGAGTACGGCGTTAGTAATTAAGGTGGTCAAATTATAATTTACAAAGGATTCGAGTTTGTTCGTCACCGTGAAACTCCTATCGGAACTATTCATTGGAACACTGTCACGTTAATAGGACTAAAAGTCCTATTAACATGACAGTGTTCTGAAGACTCACGGATAATCTTGTTGTCTCTGGTATGGAGCAGCGATCGACAATGCAAAGTTCTAAACTTTGCCCAACACTGTCATGTTAATAGGACTTTTGAATCTGAAGCTCATCAACTTGCAAATCAAATGAAAAGAAAAATGTCGAATCCAGGCCCAACAGCTCGTGCAATTATAGATAACAGTTTAGTGACTGTATCATACGGATTAAAAATGTGCCTACCGAAGAAGAGCTCCATGACGAGGCGATTAAATAGATCCAAAGCTAAAACAATTGGAAAAGTTCCGTCAAATCCAGATAACAAAAACTTTGAAATATCAGAGAAATACTCTAAATGGATTATTCATGATTCTGGGGAAGAAGATCCAGAATACTAATTGGTCACAAGACTCTTCTAGATCAACTTGTAGTTAACGATTTTTGGTTAGCAGATGGTACATTTAAAGTGGTTCCAGAAATATATCATCAGTTATACAGTATCCATGTCCAATATTATTCAGGCATCGCTTTTCCTTGTCTGCTGGTTCTTCTACCAGGGAAAAAGGACGAAATATACTTGAAGATGCTGAACATGTTACTGGAGAAACTTCCTCAAGCTCGACCACGAAAAAATTTGACCGATTTTGAAAGAGCAGCAATGGATGCTTTCCGTGCTGTTTGAAAACATCGAAATTGCTGGCTGCTCTTTCCACTTATCACAATCTATTATACGCAAAGTAAATGAATGTGGACTAAAATCTCTATATGAATCCAATCAGTCATTTGCAGTACACATTAAAGTGTTACAATCACCTGCACGTTGCCAGAAGAAGAAGTGTTAGAAACATTTTTAAAAGTTGCTGATCTGTTCTCTAATTTAGACGAATATAATGAACAAATCGAGCAAGTTCTCCTTTACTTCAAACGTACATATATTCGAGGTCGACAGCTCAGGAACGGCACTTATAGACAACCTCTATTCAATATTTCTACTAGGAACCATAGACACTCTGCAGCCAACCGTATAGCTAGAACTACAAATTGTATCGAAGGATGGCACTATGGACTTCAGTCTCTCTTTCAGTGTTTCCATCCAACTGTTTGGAAATTTTTGGATAACATTCTTAAAGAATTATCTTTACAACATACAAACTATTTGCAGCATCTAACTGGCTTATATGACTTAGTGTTTGTTTTTTATTATTTTTTAAAATAAAAGTAATTTTTGCAATATTAAGAAAGTTTATGTGTTTAATTTGACAACAAAATACCAATAATATTTTAATCAAATTAAAGTCAACAGGTGGGTCTTATAAAGTATTACAAAATTAACGGAACTCTTATCTGAAAAATAAATACAAAATTCATCATAAAAATTTAAAAACTCTAAAGTAAAAAACTTCGGTGTGAATATTCAAATTTGTGTAATTTTTTTTTAGTGTATTTTTATCTATATGTAATTTCATCCTTGTGTAATTTCTTCCCTGTGTAATTTTGGCAGTGTAATTTTATCCCGTGTAATTTTGTCCCGTGTAATTTTAACATGTAACCTATTTATATATAATAAATTTATTTTTATTAAGTTGTAGTATTTTCAATTATAATTAATTCTTATACATTGAATAAGTTTTTAATAAATTTAAAAACATTTTCATTTTTCGGTTTGCCTGTTCGGAGGGAGGAAAAACTCGAGTTTCCGGGCGAAAAAAACCTCAACCGCCGTATGAGACTGGCTAATTCACCTTTCGTCGAAAGAGACCAGATAAAAGTTCCTCACGTCATGGATGGGAATCGAATGGCTTCTATACCGACCGAGCTACGAAGGCTCTTTTGCTCATTTACAAGACATTGTTTTAATTGCTGGTATATGTGATAGCAGCTTACTAATCCTGCCATAGGGGGAACAGTCAGGGAAAAAAAAAATGAAAGAATGAAAATATCGCAATAAAATATTGATAAAAATAATTCCACTAGAATGAGAAATATCGTCCAGAAAACAATTAAAACAATTTATAAGGAACCAAAACATTTATTATTGTCTGATTTCCCAGGTAATAATTTTTAGAAAACAAGTCAAATGCTAGATTTAAAACAGTAACATTTTAAGATGGTACTAAACAGTACCATTTTAAAAACAATAATATTTATATTCCTTCCGCCGAAGCTTCACTAAATGCAAAGCTTCACTTCACTCTCGGACATGACTGCTAGCTTTATGAGAAACAGCAGGAGATAAAGAGCTGACAATAAGAAGGGCCAGCTCATTTAAAGATAACCAAGACATGTCTAATTACATATAGAGATCCTTAGAGAGATCAAGAATAACCGCTAAAGGTAAAATATCGATCCGTAATTAGTGTGATACTGCTGGATTTACCCGGTGAGGTTTGGAGATACAAAGCACAATAGTCAAGAGCTTAGTGGTTAATGTATAATGTTTTATGCAATTAGAGTTGGACGAAAGTCTTTCATCTAATTTCTCAATAAAAATGAAAACATCTTTTGATGTTTTTATTTGGTTGGCTTGCCTGCTAATTTGCTAGGAAAGAAATATTCTGCTTTGCCGGGGTGTTCACAATCTCCTTTTCATCTTTGCAATCGCATTACACCGTAATGGTGCTAGAGCTTGCTGGAGCCGCTACATTTCCGTAAGAACATCTTTTGATCTTTTTTTTTTTTTTTAAATTTTTATTTTTGCTGATAATTAGATCAAGGACTTTTGTCCAAACTTAATTACATGAAATTTGTCAGTAATCAATCACAGCCACTTAGTGACTTTTCTTTGCCAAATGCTTCGCTTATAACAAAAGAAGGTCCCGGATGTCTCATTGACAGAATTCCATTAGATTAATCGTTTCAGCGTTTTGATATTTTGTATGAAGGTGTTACAGAAAAAAAAAAGTACCCAGTCTTTAACTTTGGTAACAAAGTACTGATTGTTCCTGTCAGCAGTTTTATTATTACTGGAACCTAAATAACCGTGGCTGATACGGATCCACTTGTAGCTCTCTGCAGGAGACAAAACAGGAGAAGACTGCAAGAAGACTAATGATGACACTTCGTTTATAGAAACATTAAATGAAATTCTTATCTTGAACTCAATTGGCGACATAAAGTTGAATTACTTCTTCATAAAAAATGCCAACAAGATTGAATTAGAAGTAAAACATATTGCAAGTTAGTTAATCTTAATGACAAGGAAAATTGGAGTGCCTTTTAACTATTACCTCGATGTGTTCTTTTGAAGCAACTTGAGTGGTATTATTCTGAATAATTAGCAGTATTACTGTTGCTACTGTCCGACCACAGATCCGAGACCCTCGGCTGGCAATGTGCCAAGAAGAGTCAATTCATATTGAAGGGGAAAAAAGAATAAGGCGATGTACGAATTCGTATCCAATACGCGAAATCACGCGCATAAACGTAAAAGTTCCCAACTGTTGTAAAAGCAAAAATAGTTACCACTTTAAAAACTAGAATTTTCATACAAGAAAAGATAATTTTCCGACGTATAATAATAAACACTCATCCCACGAAACGCATTGATTATCGTATTATCGGAATGGATTCGTCTTCTTCTGACATGCGCAGAAGTGTCGAGGGGGGGGGGGGTCTCGCATCTATGGTCGTACAGTACTTTATTGTATTTCACGAATTTCAGAGGAGAATTTATTCCCAATTTGTTTTAATCCAAAAAATTAAAACAATAATGCTAACCAAAAGCAACAGTCAGCCCTCCTAGTTTCCTCAGTGATTTGCCCATTTTTTTTTTTTACATACGGGATTTGTTTATGAATTTTCTTTATGAATGTAATAGTTTAAACAATTTAAGAATAAATTGTCCACATATGTTGAATGATGAGACTCGTATCGATGTTTGTACATTTTACTTTCAATTTTTACCTCAGTTGTTCAGAAACATTTGGAATCTCTGTGGCTCGGTCAGTCGGTCAGTCTCGACGATGCCCTTCAGTTGGAAAGATCTGGGTTTGAATCCCGTTTGGGATACGAAGGATCGTCATAAGAGTTTTCTGAAGGTGACCAATCTGGTGTCGAGTTTTCCATTAGACAACTAGTCAGAAGACCACGCTCAATTAACAGACAATATACAATACAATAACAGACCTCGTAGACTTAGTTGCTTCGACCTTAATTCCAAAACAACAACAACAACAACAACAACGGAAATTGTCAGAGGATCTTGAACAACGTAAGATACAGCTATTTTCCAAATTTGATCGAAAACAATTAACTCATCGAAGTGACTTGTAAGGATTTTGAATACGAAATTCCAGTAAATTTTGTCTAGGCGGAATCCTGGAATAATCTGCATACGGACAATCGATAAAATGAATCTAATAAGTGATTACTCGTTTGTGCAACGTATCTCAAAACACTCTTGAATTCATAGGAAAATGTCAGAAGAAATGTCACACCATCATATCAGTTTAGTGAGGTCGAACTAACTTTGCAGTGTACACAGACTTTTCTATTTCAAATAGGTATATAGATTTACAAAGTTTCTTCGACTCCACTTATATGATGCTGTGACATTCTTACTTAAAAAGAAAAAAATGTTCTAAAGCAAAAGCGATACTACAACAGTTAGAATTTACTACATACAAAATAAAGTAAAATAAATATATGTAATGGTGGCAATACGAAATTCTTAAACATGCAATTTCCCCTTCCCCACTCCAGTATTAATTCCATAGCCACTATAAGTAAACTGATCAACCACAGATTAGCTACTAACTTGTTTCTGCTGCTTGCGAAACAATTAAGATATTTTCGAAGTAATAAAGTTTAAAATGGAGGTTTGTTTAAAAATAACAACGTAATAAAAAAAAAAAACATCTTTCCCATTCTTTCAATCATGTTTCAGTGTGAAGTCAAGATTCGTCGTCTGCATTCATTTCTCCAGGGAAATGTACCCCACATTTCACAAGTTCTAGCATAATTCAGAGCACCCTCTTCTCCTTTTATAGCATTACAAAGAGAGTTTTGATAACTTTTTCTTGCCGTTCACCCATTGTAATTCTTGTGATTCTGCGAGCATGAATGGAAAATCCAATTTATATTCACAGCGTCTAAGAATGCATCGTCTTTTACATACTGCTCATGTAGTTTTAAATTCCAGGAAGGTAACCAAAATCCGTTTTCTTGCATTGGGTTCTTCAAAAGGCTTCCAAAGTTGTGATCTATTCGTGATTTTTTTTTTTTTTTGTTGATATTTGCCATGTTAAAAGAAATGGAGTGACGAATTATTCCATGAATAAATTCAACCAATCACCATCCAAATATGATTTAAACAATTTCAATAGAAAAAAAAAACCAGTTATAAGTTTTTTTTTTTAATGAATTTTTACTGAATTGACGGGTGTAAACTTTCTTGCAATATTATTAGTGGCTCGGAAATAAAATTTCTGAGGGCAAAAATATAGATATACGTATCGCAATTGCACCTACTGTTAATCAACAGAATAGAAAGAGAGGAATTTATCTGTAAATTTCCTTTCTGCTACAGACCAATATCAATGTTATTATGATTAAGAAATTAGGAAAAAACTTCGAATTGAAGAGTCAGTTGTTAACATTGGACTTGAATCTCTGACTGTTCCAAAAGATAGCCTCAAAAGGAATGAATGAAGACGAAGGAAAATTTGTTCTGCGAGTTTGGAGTTGAACTATGAAGAAGAATTTTAGTCAGTAACATTTTATTTATTATTATTTTATAGGTGAATTCCACCAATAAAATGCTGTAAGCCTGTAATACATGTAGTATTAGCATACTATTATGGATGGTCTAAGAGGTAGATAACGTGGTTCTTCGTAATCTAGAAACTAAACATGGAGCTTCTTCAAGAAACTTCAGACATGTACTAAGCGAAATAATAGCTTCACATGGGGGGAAAGAGAAAAAGCGTTTCCTACATAAGTTAATCGCTTTGCTGAGAACTAATTTGGAAGAGATTGATAAGAGATTAGTAGTCATGTAAACTTAATCGTGTAGTACTACCATAGTATCCTGTTCACTCCTTCAGGGTACCTATTAGGAATTTTATGATGATGATGAGGAAGAATTGCAAGGATGGGATTTGCTTGCAGATGTACTGTGTCTACTTTTATTAATCGACAAATATTTAACTTTCTCTTTGAGTGAGTGACGTGGCACTAAACGGTTCATTTCTTTTTTTTTTTTTTTTTTGCTGATTATACAATCTCAGGACAAATGTGCTCTTTCAGCTGAAGGTAGTTTGTCAGTCTCATAAGTAGTTGGATTGGTTTTCCTCCTGAAAACTTTTTTTTTTTTCATTCATCCAAAACTGACAAACTGGAACAACACATGCAGTTAAGACGAATTTTAAGACGAATTAAGACGTCATAGGACGTCATAATTCGTCATAATGACGAATGACAAATTCAAGTGATGGCAGAAATATAATGAAATCTTATTGGCCAATATCATTAGATTTTTGTCTCCAACACATCTCGAATAAGCGGTCAATGTTGATATTTCTATAATTGATGATTCTTAGCAGAAAATCACAATGGCATAAAAAGGTGTTTGCAGTAATAGCGTTTAGTTGATAAATGAATCAAAAATACAAAAAATACTTAAATTTAGGGGATATTAAATCCCACATAGTTTTAAAACCGAATAAGAAACTCAAAGATTGGAATCAGAGAGTTTCTTGCCGAATATAGTAAACTATATAAAGTATCGGCGACACTAGCGTTAGCCAATGCAAGTGATCCTAGTACGTAGTACAATACCGGGCAACTCGTTGCAAAGGTGGGGGAAGTTCAGATCGCTATTCTTAGGTATTTTCCATAATGTAAAAACACATTTCCTAGGAAATGTATGCTGTTATTACATTATGGAGGGAGGTCACTACCCAGACCGGTTTCAGCCTTTTTTGAGGCTTCATCAGTGAGTAGCTAGACCAATTAATACCAAAGTGTATAGCGAAAAGAACTTATGTACTCTGCGAACGAGTTTTCCAAACAGGTGCAACCATTCAGTTACTTAAGTATAAAGAGCTAATAAGCTTCATTTCGGCAATGAAAACATTACTTAAATTTAGGGGATATTAAATCCCACATAGTTTTAAAACCGAATAAGAAACTCAAAGATTGGAATCCGAGAGTTTCTTGCCGAATATAGTAAACTATAAAGTATCGGCGACACTAGCGTTAGCCAATGCAAGTGATCCTAGTACGTAGTACAATACCGGGCAACTCGTTCCTAAATTTAAGTAATGTTTTCATTGCCGAAATGAAGCTTATTAGCTCTTTATACTTAAGTAACAAAAAATACTTTTTTTTAATTCTTGGTCACAGTTAAGTATGCGAAGCTTATTGTGTAGGACTGAACTTTTGACCTTCTGAAGCCTTAAACTCAAGGAAGCAGCCAGAATCAGAAATATATTTATTATCCTGACTAAAGTGACCATGAAAGATAAACATAAAAGTTAAATGAATGAAAATAGCACAATTTTGTTCGTGTTAGTTTACAAAGAGATAGTATACAGTTAATCTGAATAGTGTTTGAACAATAAACTAACTTAAAACATTTCTTAGGTGATTTTCCTAGAACAAAGTTATTGATGAGATTTTCAAATGATACACTATGCAATTTGTGGGCGACTTCAAAGTTGTGACTCTTCGAATGTATGCATTTCCCAAGACTTTTTGTTTCTCTTCCGGAACAAGTACGAGGGCTTTGTCTATATTAACTTATATTTATTCTTAGGTGTATAAAAACATTCCAGAATAAATTAAAGTCAAATTGCCTGAACACAAAACGTAGCAAATAAACTTGAATGAAAATGTGAGAAAACAATTTGTTTAATTAAGTTAATGAGATTTAGTGGCGCGAAGATAGATGAAGTTTTACGCATTGCAATGTCAACATTTTCCCCAACTGCTGAAAAACTTTTGGAACCAACTTCAGCAACTTCTTTCGCATTAAATTTGGTGAACACTTTACATTAAATTATACAATTTAGACGTTATTAGTTTAATTATTTGCTTTTTTGTTGATTTTAAAGAGAGTTAAAAATACTTTTTTTTCCACATTGGTATAATAGCCTCTTGCTGGCCAGGCAAACTCTCTGTATCTCTAATTCAAAGATATTCAACAAAAAAGTGCGATCATTCTTGTTTTGTGGCATACTGAACACATTTCGAATATCTAACAATGCTGCAATAAAAGCCAGCAGAAGATCCCCTCAACAGTACAAAAGGGCAACATACTGCATAACTCTCCGAATTTTTAGGGGCACTATTTTTTGGAAAACTTTTTTTTTGTTTAAATTCATCTAATTTTACATATTTTCCCTAATATTCTCAACCGGATTTGAGGGAAAGGAGTTTCTTAAAACTAAAATTTATTAAATACGTTATTTCAGATGAACGCATTGACAGGATTTTTTTTTTTTTTTTCATGCGAATCTCATCCACCAAAGGCTCCTGCAAGTGAGCTAAGGATCCTGATCTAGAGACTAAACATGTAACTTTTTTAGTCACTTAAAGTTATAACCTCGAGCTCTGTCTATTGCAGGATGTCCAGAAACTTTTCTCACCTACATATCAGAGACTTACTCTGTAAATTTCCTTACGACGTCTATTCAGCACCAAGAAGACCCTCTGTTCTTTTCTATCTTCTTCATTTATGTCACTGATGAGTTTCTTGCTCTCTTCGAATCATATCCTACTCTCTTGACACAACCACTATTAATGCTATGGCAGTTGCTGATTATACTCATAGCCTCTACTAGAGAAGGCTCGCAGGAGCTCTTCAACCAAGCAGCCGACATCTTTCAACTGCATGGCTTAAACATCAAAGTGGCAAAGTCGAGTAGGTTTAGGTTTTCTCTTGTTCTCTTAGGTAGAGACAAGAGATTGAAAATTGAGAACTTGGAGTTTTCCCTGCGCTGAATGTCCTTGCATTCTATCTCAGTTCTGGAGGAATGAGGATACCTTGGTGTTCCTCTCCAAGCCATTCCTCTTTCCATCAACTCTAGGATCTTTTCTTTCTCCGTAAAGCTCCACTTAAAACTCAAAAGAGGCTCTTCATTTTGAATTATTTCCATCTTCTTACACTTTACCATAGGTTAGTACTGGTAAAGTCTCTTACTCAGTATTGTCCAGTCGCTCAGCAGTCCGTTCGTGGTTACGTCTTCCTCACGATGTACCACTAGCATTTTTCCATGCCACTGTAAACCATGAAAGTATTGGGATTTCATGGTTGTGATGGTTAGTGCCTAATTTACGTCTAACCAGATTACAGCAGTTTCTATCTCCACTTCAAAAGTATGTCTTGCTGTTTCTAGAACTTCATGTATTAAGAATGGTTATCGATGTACTTGTGGATGGGTGCTTGATGGAAAGACATCGATCAACTTCCTTGGTTGAACAGAAGAGATAGGCTTTATTAGCATCAATAGATCAACGATGGAACTTGCTTCCTGCCTGGTTTCGAATATATATATATTTAATTAGGACAAGAATCAATGCTCTGCTGACCTGAGCTCGTATAACTCGGCCTCCTTCAATTCAGTTTTAACTTCCTGGAGGTCTCGGACACTACTACTACTAATAATCATTTTTATATTTATTTTCCTCGAAATAAAATTCTTTATTTTTATAAATAAAATGAATTCAGACCAAAATAAGTGAATATAATTAAAACGATGGAAATCAATGTTCTATTTACTTAGAATACACCATTTATGCTTTGATGAGGCAACAAAACTGAAATTTGCTTGGGAAGATAAAATGAAAACTGTTTAATATGGGCAGCTAGAGAGAGAGAGAGAGAGAGAGAGAGAGAGAGAGAGAGAGTACATGAGAATTTCATTCTTTAATTCCAGAAGAAAAAAAGAAATCGTTTTAATTTGTCATTTTATGGCAAAGAAATAAAAATAAAAAATAGCTCGAACAAATATGGTGACGATGAGATTTTACATTAGAAGGAATTTTTCCTCAAATAAATGATGCCATAATAAGGAAAAATGTTTTTATTTGTCCTCAGATAAAAGAATCGGTGAAAGACTGACTTTGAGGAAGCTTTAAATTAAACTGAAAACGTTGTGGAGCACGTTTGACGAAGAAAAGCGGCGAAGACGTAGATGAAAGACTGCAACAGAATAAAAACAGTGATAGAGTAGATAAAATTTTAGTATTTTCAGAATTTACTGCTATTTGTTACTCAAGGAAGCCGTGAGTACAATAAGAACTTGAACTCAAAATAATAAATAAAAAATAAAAATAAAGAAAGAAAGAAAAATAAAGAAAATAATGAAAAATGAAAGAATTTAGTTTTGGAAAGTTTGAAACGACTGAGTTTTAAATTTGAGAGTCTTACTTTTAGTTTTTAAATAACTCAATATGGAAATCATTCAAAAACTACATGCAACAGGACGGGGGGGGAGAGGGGGGGGAAATTGAAAGTTTTTCCAGAGCATTTAATTTTATCAGAGAAACCAAACTGCCCTTTAATGGTAATATTAAATTTAATTCTTTAATATTAGTAATATTAAAAGATTCTACCATGATAATTCATGGGAATTCTGGTTAAAGGAAGTTCGCAAAGTTCTTTGTCGGGCCAGCTTGGCCAAGTGGTTAGAGTAGCCACTCTCCAAAATAAAGCCTACGGGTTCGAATCCCACCGTGAAAATGGATGTTTGTGATTATCTTTAGGTAGAAGATGAATTTATCGGCCAGTGTTAAACCACTTTCCCTCTTATTGAAGGATTACTCTGTTGAGCTGGGCTTGGGGACTATGTGTAAAATACATTAAAAATACCTGAAAATTACGCAATTTGGTGTGATATAATTGTCAAAATTAGAAAAAAAAAATCCATCACTCACGTATGGTAAAAATATACTTTAGGTTAGCAAATACCTTTTTTGTGGGTGGGAGCAACATTAAAAAAAAAAAAAAAGCAGTTGGTTCCGGTTTTAGTCAGAATAAGCTGTCTATAAGAAACGATTCTAAAGCAATCTGTACATTTGTATTTGCTGTACTAATGCAGGAATTACCAGCAATGTATCGTGATTTGGGGATATACTTTTCAATGCTGCATTTTTTTTTTCATGTGCGATTATTTAACATAAAATAATAATAATAAAAAAAAACAACTAACAACCTATCTATATCGCATGTAATAGATAGATACGTTATAGTGCTCGTAGCTAGATTGCTCAGAGAATGACAAAGCAAAATCTATTAATGCAAAGAATCTCCTCCCTTCTTAAGATTAATTCTTGATTTCTTATTAAGCATATTTATATTAACTTCATTAACAAAGAAACAAACAGACATTGTCCACAGGCACTCACCTTATTAATTGAAAAGAGGACGAATATATTTGTTTAATAAAAAAAAAAGAAAGAAAAAGAAATGTATAGTTATATAATATACACAATAACAGAAATTTATTGATTAATGTAAAAATACATCGTCAGTTGCAAATTTACTAGAACGAATCTCATTTCTTTTGTGAAAAGATCGCGAGTTAATGACTGAACTCGGTGTAATTAAAATATACCCAATATACAGCGCAGAGTGCAGATTGTCCCACTGAACAGAGATTAAAAATCTCCGAATCAGAAAGGAATTTTATGCCTTCGCGAATGAAGAGAAAATATGACAAAGTGACAGGTCTGTTACGAGACAAAACTTGGACTAAAATTGAACAATTCATGTATACACAAAATGCTGAGAATCTTCTACATGTAATGTTCATATCTCTAATGAAATAATTACAACAGTACAATTAATATATTCGAAAATTAATTCAATAAATCAAACGTCTAATCACGTAACACGACCTTAATTGCAACAGAGAAATTTCTTATTTGAAATCTTATATAAACAGTGCTCTCTCACACAAATATGTAGTGGTCAAAGGAAAACAGAAATATATCTTTTCATCTATATGATAGTTCTGCGTAACATTTTAATAACACAGAACATAGAATGAGTATTGTTAGCAATTTATTATTTAGTGCTGTTGTCACTCTAGTCTTGGAAATCCTAATTTATCCATGAGTGCGAAATTACATGAGTGCGAACTAGAAACCAATAAGCAAATTAATTACAAAGCGGGGCTTCATATTTTTATATGATCCTTAATCCTATACCATATTAACTAAAACTAATCTGCATGCATCAGATTATAATTAATGTTCATCAAATTCATTTTGCTTGTGTCTTAGGATAGCGTTTGCGATGAACAATTTGAAATTGTTCGTTTGCGGCAATAAAAACTATTTTTAAAATTGAGTTATTGATATTAGAGAGAGTCTAATAAGTTTTTTGTTTGTTTGTTTTTTCTGATAAAACATGTAATATTTTGCAAAGATTTTGCAAACTCGCATTTGAAAACTCTGCGAGGTTTTTATTTTATTTTATTTATTTATTTTTTTAACCCAGCAATGTATGAGTTTCCCTTGTTTCAGCAATGTACCAATCCTAAACTGAGTTCCAGGAAACGGTATAGGAAACATTCTCCCTTGTTGTATGTTAGAGCCCCCAATCAATTTAACCGAACTTGCAAAACTGATGGAAGAAAAGAACATTGCAACATTTCTGTCAAAAATCACTTCGATAAAATGAAAGAACTTCTCTGGAGAAGTGTGTTCAGCGTAAGTGGAACATTGTGCATGTCTACAGGTTTTTGACGATATATAAAAAAACTGAACAAATGAAATAAAATAAAATAACTCTTAGCTCAACTACCCACATGACTAACGTATACTATAGGGTTTACAACTGATTCCGAGTTTACATAAAAATACTACAGTATACTGAAGGAATGTAAGCAAGCTACATGAAAAATAAAATAAAATAAAATAAAAAAATAGACCTTGTAGCTAATTAATTTTCTCTCCACCGCTGGTAGAAAATACGCGGTTGTATAGTACTTCACTGTAGTTAGTTTCCTAACTACTGTGAAGTCCTCTTGCTCACGGGCAACACCTAACAGCTTCTCCAGCAGTAGGCTATAAATGAGAGATTTTCGAATACTCCTACAAACTAGAAACGTAATTTTGTATCTGGCTTGACTGAACTGCAAATTGTATTGTTAATGGTATCTGCTTGGTCTAGAGCGGTGGCCTCCAAACTGTGAGAGGTGTTCCCTCGGGTGGAGAAGCGAATCTGTGTCGGGTAGAGGGAAACGAAGTAACATCAATAATTTTAATGATTATTGTTAACTATTTGTTAACACTGCTAAATTACGTTAATAAATATTTCATACCTTACTTTATTAAAATTAATTAAATTGCACGATTGATCAATTAGAAACAAAGGAAGGACAGAGAAAAATTTACCAACTAGCAAAATGTAGAAATAAAGCAGAAAAGGACATCTTACATGCGAGGCAGATCAAAGAAGCTGAAGGAAGAGTATTATGGAGGGATGTGGACAGATGGAGAATATACTTTGAGGGATTTTTGAATGAGGAAAATGCGAGGACTCACAGAGAATGAGCAGCCTCTGAGGTGATGGTACAGAACATCAGTAGAGTGGAAGTGAAGGAGACCATGAAGAGGAAGAATGGAAAATCGATGGGCCCAGACAGGATTCCAGTGGAGGCATGAAAAGGCACTGGGAGAAGAAGGAATTGACCTGCTGTGGGACCTGTTCATGAAAGTTTGCCAACAGGATCAGAGCCGGCGCTAGGGTCTTTGCCGCCCGCATGTAATTTCTATCTAAGCGCCCCTGTAACGATCCGGGAGTGTGTGGTTCTTTTACGATAATAAAAATGTAAATTATTTGAAATTTCTTAAATAAATTTTGACAGAACAGCCACACGTTGGTTCGCTAAATGTAACGAACCGAGGGTGTTGACTAGGCAGGATAATCGTTAAAAACTTTCAAAAATATTCAAAAAATTCTCAAAAGTTAAAGCAAATTTTGATAAAGCCACTTCACATTAATCGTTGAATATAATGATACAGGGATTACAGCCTTCTCACAGACCCGAATCGCTAACAAAATTAAAACGAATTTTAATTAAAGTTAAAATTTATTTGGACTAAATTGAAAAAGGTTCTTGTATTTTACAAGTTCTTTCAAGTTACAAGTTACTAAATTCTTAGTAACTTGTAGAAATGTTTTAATAATTTTTATAAGTGGAACTATCTTTTAGGAAAATAAAAGAAACTCAAGATAGATGAGAAAATAAGAAAAGAATTCAGAAATAATTAGAACATTTAATATAAGTATTCAAAAATAACATCTTTACACAATAACAGAAAATAAATTAAATTACATAAATATACTTGAAATTTTTTTATTAAAATTTTAATGTTTTTGATTTCATATTCACAAAATTAGAAATAATGGTCTTAACGTCTAATTCCGCACATATATCATTTTCAATAGCTATTAACACCAAACTAACAAGCCTTTTTTGTGACATACTTGTTCTTAAGTAGGTTTTAATCAATTTTCAACTTGGAAAAGGAACGTTCACCGCTCGCTACACTAACAAGTAAGGTTAATAGTATTCTTAACGCAATTGAAAAGTTAGGGAAAGATAAATTATTGGACACAGTAAAATTAAGAATATCGAAAGGGCTTTTGAATATTTAAATTATCCTTCCGAAAAATATCCCAGAAAGCACATAATTCGTCATATAGTTCTATTGCATTTACGTCTTTATTGTCGGAGTCCTTCAAGAGAATCTCTAAATCGTCACAATTTTTTCGTAAATCTTCGTTATTAATTTGTAGTAATCTATACAAAAATTGTAGTTATCATAATATGTTTTTAGTTGTTCAAAACGTTCTATGAACGAACACATTGCAACGTCTAGAAGTGTATAAAACACATTCACTCTAAATTTATACTTCTGGCGATTGTGGCGTTTCGCCATGAAGCTCGTAGTCAAATTGTTGTGTCTTCTTTCGTCGTCGAACTTCCGTACCAGTTTTAAATTCTTGTTCTCCGTCTACCTCTTCACTCAGTTCTTTTGCCGTTTTAGAACTTCTTTAAAATTTGTATCTGATCGATACTCTTGTAAGAATATTTTTAAGTTTTCGATAGATCCTAAAGCAAGTGTAATGTTCATATTTTTGTCTTGAAGCATTTTACTCACAGGGTTTATTCTGTTTAAGCAAATCATGGCCAGTTATAAGAGAGCAAATAAATTTGTAGTCCTTTTTTAGCACATAATGTTTGTGCTTCATGCTGAGTTTCTTTATTAAAATTTTCATTATTAAAAATCTCAAAAACTGCATCGTAAATTTCTCCCAACTGATATCGTAGAGGGCGGATTGCATTAATTTTACTTTCCCATCGCGTTTTTGATAGCTGTTTCAATGTTAACATTTTCACGAACTTTATAAAGGATTGCCCAATGTTTGTAAGAGAATGAAAAGAAATTATATATTTCTTGAATAATTGCAAAGAAACTAATTGTATCTGCATTCCTTTGGCTGTATCGTTAATGATTAAATTTAGAGTATGAGCAGCACATGGCACGTAAAAAGCGCGAAGATTTTTGTTCAAAAGGAAATTTTGGAGCCCATATTTCTTTCCCTTTCATATTTGGTGCATTGTCATACCCTTGACCTCGCATGTCTTCAATGGGGGATGTTCCATTTTTCCAGTTGTTCCATTATTGTTGCACATAAACCACGTCCTGTGGAATCTGATATATCTGCAAAAGCTAAAATGTTTTCGCTGATCTTGACAATTCCATTGTCACAGGAAACAAACCGAATAATAATGGTCATTTGTTCTGTTTTACTTACATCAGGTGTGCAGTCTAAAATTATGGAATAATATTTAGATTTTCGAATTGATAATAAAATTGTATCCCTGATTGCGTTACTTAAAGTTTCCAATATTTCATTTTGTATTTACTCAAATAGTGTACTCTGTTGTTTCGTTGTAGGGTCCTTTCAACATGATTTTCCATAACGGGATCAAACTTCGCAAACAGTTCGACTAATTTTAAAAAATTGCCGTTATTCCTTTCATATAATTTATCAGATGATCCGCGAAAAGCTAAATTTTGGCTACCAAGGAATTTTATAATTTCAATCAAGCGTTCTAAAACACTCATCCAATGTTTCTTTTCCATTGAGTCTCTCAATCAATAGTAGTTTTGTTTTTTAAATTTTTATCAAGTTCCTTCCATTTTAAGAAATTTTCCATGTGAGTTAAACTAGTCTCATGTCTATGTAAAGTTGTACTTACATTTCTCCAATCGTTGTAACCTTCTACAAGACTCAGTCGGTGATTCAGTTGATTCGGTAGCTGCGAGAAGTTTGCAAAAAACAGAATTTAAAGTTTCGGAATAAATGAGCCATGTTCTTGGCACGAGCTCCCGTTTTCCTTTTTTCTATTATAACACGTGTCGCCAAATTTACGACCATATGTATCTCTGGGATATATTATATTTTTCATCAATATTTCCACATTCACCTGGATCTTCTAAATTTACAGACACTAACAATGTGTTAATTTCGTGGTCAACTACAACTAAATCTTGTTGTAGTTGACTAAATCCTAACTATTTTTCACTTAAATCATGTTCAATTATCTTGTTCAATAGTTGCAATAGTACTTTCATGCAAACTGGATGATGTGCACGGTTCTTCAACTCTGATTTCTGATGTATCGAGTTGGTTACAATCTGCATCAGAATATTTTAATATTTTAACAAATTTATTAAGAGCCCCAGTTTGTTTCTTATCATCTGCTTCTTTCGCAGCATGACTCTTACGATTTTGTGCACCAGATAACTTTTTTTTTAAATTTTTGATTCCATTTCTATTTTATACCCACAAGAAATTATTACACAACACGACACAGAGACGAAACAATAGTCGGCGCTGCGCTACTGTCAGTAGCCTACTGAGATGTGTACCATATGACTGGTTAACTAGCAACAAATGTTTTATACGAAAATTCGTTTCTGCGCATAAAAACGGTTCACCGTTTCACTTTAGATAGACTGCAGTAGATACAACATTCTGCAGGCAAGCATTTAGCCTGCTCTCGCTGCAAAATTGTAAACAGCCGGCTGATCAAAGAGGCGGCAATATACTTTTTTTTAAATTTTTATTCGCTATATTCGGCCTTATTTATTTTAATATTGATCATTCTAAGAATTTTTTGTTTTTATGATAAAAATTTTGTTTCTTAAAAATTAACTTATGAACTGTTCCTTGGCGGGGGCGCCCCCATCGTAGCGGCATCCGTATGCACCGCATGCTCTGCATGCCCGCTTCCGCCGGCCCTGAACAGGATAATATACCCGAGGAATGGAGGGAAAGTACTCTTGTCCCCATCTACAAGGGTAAAGGGGATGCACAAGACTGTAAGAATTATAGAGGAATAAAGTTGATGTCCTACACAATGAAAATCTTAGAAAGGGTTCTTGATGGAAGATTGAGGAAGGAGGTGGCGATTGTAAAGGAACAATTTGGCTTCATGCCTGTAGATCAACGACAGATGCTATCTTTGGGTTACGGCAGATGATGGAAAAGTTTCGAGAGAAACAACGGGAGCTACATCTGGTGTTTATTGATCTGGAGAAAGCATACGATAGAGTGCCAAGGCAAGAAGTCTGGAGGTGTCTGAGGGAGAAGAAGGTACCGGAAAAATATATCAGGTTGGTACAGGAGATGTACATAAATGTGAAGACAAGAGTTCGAACCTGTCTGGGACAGACAGAAAGTTTTCAAGTAACAGTTGGCTTGCATCAAGGGTCAGCATTAAGTCCGTTTCTGTTTAATATTGTGATGGAGGTGGTGACGGAGGAGGTGAGAGAAGACTCACCTTGGACTATGTTGTATGCAGATGACATCGTGCTGTGTGCAGATTCAAGAGAAGAAGTGGCAGCTAAACTGGAAAGATGGAGGAAAGTACTGGAAGAGAGAGGTATGAGACTGAGCAGAAGTAAGACAGAGTGTATGTGTTGCAAAGTGGACGGCGGCCAGGAGGACAGATCTGGAGCTGGAAGGAAATGTCATCAGGAAGGTGACGGACTTTAGATACTTAGGTTCAACAGTGGAAGAAGATGGTGAGACTGAGATGGAAGTGGGATGCGGGATACAAGCAGGATGGAGGAACTGGAGGAAGATGGCTGGAGTGATTTGCGATAAGAGGGTGCCGATCAATCTGAAAGGCAAAATCTATAGGACAGTAGTGAGGCCAGCTATAACGTATGCTATAGAAACTGTGTCCCTGAGGAAAAATAACATCAGCAGGATGGAGGTAGCAGAGATGAGAGGTGGATGTGAGGTGTGACCAGAAAGGATCGTCTGAGGAATGACTATGTGAGGGGGAACAGTGAAAGTTACGAACTTAGGAGCGAAGATACAGGAGGCAAGGTTGAGATGGTTTGGTCATGTGATGAGGAGGGAGGAAGAGTATGTGGGAAGAAAGGTAATGCAGATGGATTTGCAAGGAAGGAGGAAGTGTGGGCGGCCAAAGAAGAGATGGAGGGAGCTGGTAGAAGAGGACTTGAGGATGAAGAACTTGGATGTGGTGACAGCCCAAGACAGGAAGGTGTGAAGGAGACTCATCATTAACATCAACCCCACTTAAGTGGGACAAGCTGCAGAAGAAGAAGAATTAAATTGCACGATAGTGGTTTGGGAAGATTATTTAATGAACAAAAAAATTACACAATGAAATTTTCTTTTCACTCAAATAGCTCAAGAAATTTATAAATTTCTTGAGCTATAAATCAATAAAGAAGTTCGTAAGATGGAAAGGTGTCATGGGAAAATAGGAAGCTACATAAAATTCTTTCGAAGTCACTAGTCTGAAGCGACGCGCTTTGAGTGGAAAGAAATGGATTCGAATCCTGTTGAGGAGGAGAGGAAAAGTCATTTTTAAGTAATTTTTCTGATCTTATACGAAATTAGAAGGGATTTTCCCATCCTTAAAATTATGGTTACATATTTATATATAATTCTGGTATATATATATATATATATATATATATATATATATATATATACTGTATATATATATATATATATATATACGTCGAATTTGTATGTAACTCGGATCCCTGATGAACAGCGCATATACGGCAATAATAATCCTATAATGGCTCATATGTGGCAATAATAATACAGTGTAATAATAATAATAATAATAATAATAATAATAATAATAATAACGAATATCGACAGGTTTGAATTATGGCGCTGTAGCTTAAACACACCAAAGTCATCCCAATAGTTATCGGTGCACTTGGTGCAGTTTCAAAGAAGCTATCCAACTATTTACAGCAATTAAACATCAACGAAGTGACCCCATATGATCTACAAAAAACAGCATTACTTGGAAAAGTTTATATTTTACGATACCTGACGAACTATTCTTAGATTCTTGGGTAGAATCTGAATTGTTCTCTATCACCAGTCAAATTGTTGTTTAAATGATATTTTGTTTTGAGTGTGTATCCATTATGTGAATAAATAAATAATAATAATAAAACCCCTGTACTGTGATGATAAATTATAGAAACTATTGTGCTCTTTCTTTTAATTCAAACAAACAGAACATAAAAAAAAATCATGCAAAAAGTTTAAATAGGAGATAGGAGAAATTTCAAAAAAGAATTTTAAAGGTTGACACTCACCTAATGTTGCATCAATGTCTTCCTCACTGGAAGGGGCATTTTTGAGGCAAGACGATAGGCTTACATTAATCGGAAGATGATGATGATGATGATGATGGAGATAGTGCTGGAGAGGATGAAGTGGGTGCTAAAGAATTAGGATTTGATTCTGTTACTGGAGGAGGGGGGGGGGCTTACCATTGAAGTTTTCTGGAAAAAGGTACAGTCATTTTCTTTTATTATTTTTTTAAAATTATAAATGGCCTTGTAGCAGTTAATGTTCTCATTAACTGCACAGTAAACCTTTGTAAACCGCTCAATGTTAGGATCTTGCTCCTAAGCTTAGCAAATCTTACTTCAATGAGACGAAAAGCTTCAGCTAATTCTTTTCTCATAAACTTTCTTGGCTTTGGATCTTCTGCTTCTTTGTGTTCTTGTGTTTCTATCAGCTGCTTCTCTATCTCCATCAGGTCTTCATTGGTTAATTCTTGTGAATGGGACTCTAGTAAGTCAATGACATCAGTTTCATTGATGTCCAATTGCAGTGCATTGCCACTATCCACCACAGCTTTTCTGGCTTCGGCGATGTGTTCTTCTTCTTCGTCTGTGAAGCCACGAAAATCATCGCAGAATTGAGGGCAGAGTTTGTTCCACACCCCTTTAATCGATTGCTTCACTTCCTCCCAAGAATCAGCAATGATTTTGATGGCATCATGGATGTTATAATTTTCCAGAACTCTCAAGGACATCACACCATCTTCCGTAGACTTGACTGCTTGCGGGCATGTACGCTGTAAGTAATAAGCCTTAAATGTAGAAATGACTCCCTGGTCCATTGGCTATAGTAACGATGTAGTGTTGGGTGGTAAAAATATGACCTTCACTTCACATTAAGGTGAAGGTCATCTAAAGATGTAGGATGTCCAGGAGCATTGTCCAGCAAAAGCAGAATTTTAAAGGGAATTTTCTTTTCCAAAGTAGTCCCATAAAATATATATATATATATATATATATATATATATATATATATATAAATAATATTATATATTTCTAATAATAATATTATTATTATTAGAAAGTTGGCTTACTCGGTTTGTTATCATGTTGTCAAATATTTAATGACTAAACACCGAGGATTTTAAAAAAATCCTTGGTGTTCAGTCATATATCACAGATGACTTTAATACATTACACGACTAGTTTCGTCGGAACGCCGACTTCGTCAGGTGTAACAGCATAAAAATATATATATAAACACAGAAAAACTATAAAAACATTGCATTTCTAGTACAATGGAACATGACAATATATATATATATATATACAAACACATACATACTCGACTCGTTACATTAGAATTACACACCTGATTACTTCAACAAAAAGGAAAGCTCATAATAGTTAAGTAGGTTTTTCTATAGATTTCTTGAGCTATTTTTGTTTCTAAATTAGCGATAAACTCAATAGAGCCTTTATGGGCTGACTTATTTTGATAAAATTTGTTGAGATTATTTCTAATATTTGTCAACAATGTTTAAATAATCAAAATTTTAGCTACTTAGAGAAACTCCTTTCAAAGAAATTATACGAACACTCTTTTATCAAACCTTTTAGCATTATATCCAACCTGATTATAATCAGTTCTAAATCACAGCGTATTTTGTATGAATCTTATTAAATGAATTGTACAAATGAAAACATTCGCTAGGTATAATAAAGAGAAACAATGATGTTTAATTCTGAACCATTACAGCAGTGAGATATTGCAATATTCAATTGCAATCTTTCACATGAGCATATTTATACCGGTTTGTGTATATTCGAAACTGCAGTTTCGACATTGAAATTGCGATGAATATGGAAATGAATTGAGACACATAATATTAAAAAAAATCATAATCTATTTTATATTATGTATTTGAATTGAAAACAGCTTCATTTTGATTAAGGCACTGTAGACAGGTTTTATATTTATTTATTTTTTAATTTTATTACGATTTGTAACATGTAAATCATAGTTGCTGCGCCATTGCTATACTGTATGTACTGTAGTGATCCCATTTAAACTAAATCTGAGATAATCTAGTGAATTTTTGAAACCATTCGAAATATGAAATTTCAATAAGATTTGTCTAGCCAAAGCGGAGTTGACTGTTTTGACAGACGGACAAAGTTCATTTACATTATATAGGTAAGGGAGGTGAAGAGAAAAAGGAAGCAATACAGCAGCTTTTGGATAAGGCAATAACTGGGTATTTTAAAAGTCTGAGATGTGTCTGTGTGTGTGTGGGGAGGGAGAGGGAAGAAGATGTATCTCTAGGGCACTGTTAATAATTTTCAGGCCATGTTGGCGGAGTGGTCAGCGTATCTACTTTCTAATCAACAGACTGCGGGTTCGAATCCCGCCATGGGCATGAGTATTTATTACTATCTTTGGATGGGAGATGAATTTCATCATCTGGTGTTAGACGATCGTCCCGATTATTGGAGACCCGAACTGACTTTACAAAGTTTCCTGTTTGGAGAGCAAGGTGTCTGAATTAATTAAAATATATAATAAATAAAAAATATTTAGAAAACCGTTAAAAAATGTTAGCTTGCCCACGATACTAATATACTATAGGTTTTCAACATTCCCTGAGAGATGTCACATAAAAATATGATCGTTGTTTCCAAGACGTACCAGGAGTATTGAAAATTCTTGGCTTTGTGGAGAAACTTATTTAGGAATTCTAAATGTTGCGTGAGTCTTGGAATCAAAATCAATGGCAGGCTTTGGAACTGATGTTTACTTGTTTATTAAAGCGTTATCTTTAATAAACAAGTACGTCTAATATCTTAGACAGCACAACTAATAACGCTTTGGTTTTACTATTTCTTAACAGTATTTATATTACAGTTCGTTTTACTTTCAAAATGGCACCAGAATACTGGAAGATACTTGCAGGCGTCTCTGCATCTTCCTAAAAAATTAGGCAGTTACAAAAAGTTGATCTCCAGGTGAGAGAATTTTCATCACCAGGAGTACTGTGGAACATGGAACAACAACTTTCGAGCTAAGCAGATGAAACAACAGAAGTCTTATAAACATTTGAGGTAACAAAATAAATTACGCAGTCTTCTAAAAAAAAAAAAAAAAAAAGTCATACAATGATAATAATCTACAGAAACATCAGACAGAGTTTCTGCATACCTAAGACTAATCACAGATTTCACAGGATCCACTTTATTCGTGTATATGCTATTTTCACTGTATTCATCAACGAAGATCTATTATTTTCGATTGACAGAATTGACTAACAGAAGGATAGAATATTATATATATATGTATATATAATATGTATATATATGTATATATATATATATACATATATATACATATATGTATATATATACATATATACATATATGTATATATATATACATACATATATACATATATACATATGTATATATATATGTATATATGCACATATATACATATATATATATATATATATATATATATATATATATATATATATATATATATATATATATATATATATATATATATATATATATATATATATATATATATATATATATATATATATATATATATATATATATATATATACACGAGGGGGGGGCTGGAAAGTTCTAATAATTACCTAGAACAAAAATGATGTTAAAGCAACTGATATAACTAAGAAAAAAAAAAACATACCAGTAGCAGAGCCAGTAGACCTGTTAGGTCTACAGCCTATTATAGAGCTATGTTAAGCTCTTCTAAGTCGTACCCATCCCGAGGATAAGGTGACAAGTCCTTCCGCTATATTCTATGGCTGTAGCTGCGTTTGTTTACGGGTCCTATTGGCCTGCTTGCAGGAAGAAAAACCCCAGATAAACGGGGAGAAAAACCCTGCTGTTCACGCCCGGCTAACTTGGCTATGACTGAGAAAGATCTTTAAGTTCCCCACATCGACGACGGTAATCGAACCCAGGACACTCTTTCCGAGGCATATGGTTGCTAAGCGCATAGCCACTATATATATATATATATATATAGTATACACACAGTATACACACACAGTATACAGACACACTGTGTCTGTATACTGTGTGTGTATACTGTGGCTAATCGGCCAACCAGTACGACACACACAAATAACAGATGAACAACTAAAAGTGAAATAAAAGTGTACAGATCCTGGAAAATGACCATTACCATTAAAAAGAAAGCAAAGTTATTGCATATACCAAGTTTCAAATCGTACATTCCTGGAAGCAGCTCAAGTCCTGCAACACTATTTGAATTACAACCGAACTGATGGATTACTTTTGAATAAATTTTGGCACACTTCCTTAACTTCCTTCTGTCCAAAGAGACCAATTACAGACGATCGCTACAAGGAGTGCAACAGTTACAATTTATCATGAACCACGTGACTTTCTTTGTTTCTAAGCTCATCAGGCCGTTTGAGTTGTGTGCATGTGTTTGTGCGTGTGTATGTGGAGGGGTGTGCGCACGCATGTGTTAACTGCTACATAATATAAGCTGAACGATGACTTGTAAATATTTAGTTATAATAATTAAATTAAGTATTACAAACCGGGATTCCTATTTTCTTTTAATAAAGTACATAATGATGTTAGTTGCATTTTTGCGGTTAGGATCGTATATTATCGCATAACTTTCGTCTGGTTCGCCAATGGTTAACATACCCACTCTCCAATGAACAGACTGAGAATTCGAATCCCGCCAGGGGCATGACTGTTTGTGATTGTCTTTAAGTGAGAGATGTATTTCATTGCCCAGTGTAAGACCCCCCCCCCCCGTCCCTTAATCGGAGGCCTGAAGGTGGCTTGAGAAAGTTCCATGTTTGGTCTCTAGAGCAGAGTTACCATATTTTGTTAAAAATCAATCAAAGTATAAAATATGAACAAAATTTAAAGAAATAGTTTTAAAAAATTCCTTATCTCACGCAATAATAATGTACTATAGGTTTACAACTATGGGTGAGATCACATAAAAATTTTTAAAAATTAAAAATTAAAAAAACAAAACAAAACCGAGCTACCAGCTCCGTGATATGTGCTGATATGAGAGATTGGTGATCCCCGATCTGAAGGGACAAGACTTTAAATGCTGACACTTGCGAACCATATTATATATTATATATAAATATTAACCTCACACATGAAATGAAAGTTTGCAAAAACCTATATCACATCATTACTATGTGCGCGTGCGCGTGCGCGTGTGTGTGTGTGTGTGCAAGAAAAAAGGAGGGAGAAAATGTGCTTCATGAGCTGCTGGAGATCAGTCTTTAGGAATATCAGAGCGTGTGGGGACTTTCTAAAGAACAGAGGTAGATTGAAAGAATGAAGAGAAAGAGAGAAGTTAGTTCCGTAGTTTGGAGCTAAACAGTAAATCAATGTTAACCAACAGTCTTGAAAGAAAGTGAAGAAATAATGGTCAGCATTGAAAATACTTCTACAAGAGGCATAAGTCAGAGTGTCTTGAGAAGTGTGTGTGTGTGTGTGTGTGTGTGTGTGTGTGTGTGTGTGTGTGTGTGTGTGTGTGTGTGTGTGTGTGTGTGTGAGAGAGAGAGAGAGAGAGAGAGAGAGAGAGATGGGGCATCAATTAATCAGATTGTCCTCTTTTGGATGCCGTGAACACCAAATGCGTGAACAGTATTCCGAGGTTGGGAGGATTTAGGATTTATAGAGTGGTAGCAGTCGTACAGATTTCAAATGGTGTTTCTTGAGATTAGAAAACTTCCACCAGAAAACAGTTATTATTAAATTGAATGCCATTCATTTTAATAATTAAAATAAATTATATTCGTTTATTTATAAAGAAAATATGAAGTGATTACTGTGTGCAAGCAAGGCTCATTGCTGACATAGAAGCATGACATCACATCCATGGATGATGAAAAGAAGCAAAACGAAATTATTAATTTTTGCCCAGCATGGTTGGTCAACTGGTTATCGTATCTATTCTCCAACCAACAAGCTGCGGGTTCGAATCCAGCATTTGACATGGATGTTCATAATTGTCTTTAGGTGGGAGATGAATTTCATCGCTGGGGAGAAACCAATGCACTGCTTACTGGAGGTCTGAAATGGCTTGAGAAAAAGTTCTTCCATGTTTGGTGCCTAGTGTAGGATTTCTTTCTTTTTAATTATGTAAAAATACAAAAATATATAGAAAAAAAAAAGCCAAAAAAAAAAAAAAAACTATATCCTAAGCTCACTGATGGTTCGAGTGTACTATAGGTTTTCATAAACATTTCGTGGGTGGGAACCATATAACATTTCCTATATAATTGATGTCTTATCGACTTTTCCCATCTACCTGCCTAATATGCATACACATACTGCGTGTAATAAACGAAATTTATTTTAACTTTTCATTCAGTTTGTCAGATATAATAAAAACATTAAAATTCATGGGTATTAACTTTTAATGTCCACCATTTACAGAACACGTATTATTTGACAGTTTTTCATTGATCATAAAATGCTAAAATTGGTACTGTTTATCTCATTTACTGAGTAATCCCAGTATACAATAATATTTATTATTATTATTTTAAATATTAGTCGAAATCACCAAAGGTTATAAACCACTAGCATTTTTAATGCTGTGATGGTGGCCTAAGAGTTAGATAATCTGAGAACCCTGCTCTAGAAGCCAAACGTACTTTTTAAGTCGCCCTTTAGATTTCCAATATGTAGAGTATTGATGTTGGTGGTCTCAGAATGAAGGGTGAAATTCAGTATCAACTAAACGGGGAACGGATGAAAGCATTTATAACAATATTGGTAAAATTAAAATACTAAATAAATAAAAACAACTAAAAAAGCAAACTAAGAGATTTATGTCATTAATTTAACCCAAAGTTGATATCAAATTTTGAAGCCCCACCTCATCTTGATAATCAAGATAATCAAGAGATTATCTTGATTATCTGATTGCATTTGTATATGCATTACTTGCCCACCCACTTTGTTATTTAAACTGTTGATTTTGGGATCAGATGTTGTTGAGGAGTTCATGATTTTTATTCTGGCCGAAACTACATGAGATGAATTAATTTCTTTTTATAATTTAACAAGAATCAGAACTCAGACGAATATGTGAAAAATTCCTTGTATATGGCTGAATTCTTCGTGCTGATTCATTATATTTTATCTTTAAACTGAAACGCAGAAAGAAAACATTTCGCAATATTTAAGAATGTTTTCATTAATCCACAGCGCTTTTCTAAATTCTAGAATCAATAGATTTTAAACATAACATGGTCTTTTTTAAACATTTGTCCTACAGGGTTTATTCATATCATTTTTTAAAATCCTTTTTGGACTAGTTCATGACTTTTATATGTTTTATTGTTTGCCAAAAGTTTTTTTTTCATTTTTTTTCATGTTTGCCATAAAAGTGGATTCCTTCATGATTTTGTAAGAGAATCAGGACATTTTTTCTCGCCTCATTCAATTTAGATAAATTTCTTCAAAGATATCCGCTTTTTTCTAGCCAATGTCGAACTCAAATTTTAATATCCGATCGTAATAAATGCCACCTTCTTTCTTTTTCTCCTTTATCATATGACTTCCGCGATATTCGAATAATACTTATTATAATTGCTTTCTAATACTCCGATAACTTTTATACTAAATACTATTTTTCATATGGATCAAACAGCACTCGCATTTTTCATATCTTAAGATATGAATATACGAACAGATTTAAATTTGCGGTGTGGTTTGAAGTTATTTTAGTTGTTTATTATTTTTCTTTTATGTAACGCTCCTTGTAAACTTCATCTGCTTCGTCATTTCTATTTTAATCTTTTAAAAATAATTTTCCCTATTAAATGCTGCCAATAAATAGGCGTTTGTTTATTTGATGTGCTATAATGTTAAAATAAATAGCTTTTACCCATCCTTTCTGTTCTTATATTTTTTATAATATTTTTAGGTTAAATTAAAAGATGTATTCCCTATTCAAGTTCTTGATGTATTCTCGGTGGCGAGCAGTCCGCATCACGTGACAAAGGCATCCAATCGCTGCTTCCTGTCTGCTACGAGTGCCTCGTATGAGTATAAAACGTGGGTGTTTGATGCAAAGTCGAAGTATTTTGTTGCTGTCGCGTCTGTGTGTTCTTTATGTGTACATCATTACTGGCTGTAGCTTAATATCACCACGCACTGATAAATTCAAATTTCAGAATGCGGTCGGGAAGACTTCGAAACCGCTAACTCGTCCTCATGTTTTCGAAACTAAAGCAGATCGTCGAGTAAGCAGGAGGGAGCCGCGTCAGGTTTACCCTCCACGAAATCATCATGGCGGCGGTCAAAGTAAGGTTGCTGTGGTACGTAGCGTTGATCTTGCTAGCCCTTCTATCGGTGATCGACACATCAACGAGCGGACAAAATATGTTATGTCCTTCAAGCTGTTCATGTCTAGGATCCTTAGTGGATTGCAGCAGAAGAGGCTTAATTGATATTCCAAAGGACTTACCAGTTTGGGTTGAAATTCTGTAAGTATTTAATTCCGCATGATGTATCGATTTCTAGAGACTTAGTAAGACTTGGGATATGAATGGATCATAATTATGTCCTTATCTGGATATGTTTTATAATCGCGGTTTATGGAACCATTTTATGACTATTTTTGCTTTCTCTCGCTCACAGATTTCATTTAATAATATTTAGGCGCCATGTAATGCGCTCATATGGCTCACAAAGTAAATTATAATGCAATGTTTTGACTCTGAATACGTAACTAAATCACTAATGCACGTGTATTCCATTAAGAATCACCTAATACATTATAAATAGCATCACATGCGCTGTTATGTGATTCTAAATCCTCATAACTCAGATTTCAAAGCGTATCGATTTCAAAATGCGATGTCAAATTATTTTTCTGCTATAATGCAGCTGTGCCATTCTATTGTAAATAGAGTTATTGGCGCAGTGGATGTAAAGTTACGTACTGTCGTTTGCAAACTTAAAAATTTTGTTTCGGCGGTCTAGAATTCCACTGTGAACAATAAAATGAGTATATTTTAGACTGTAAACTTGGTAATTTAAATACTAAGTTAATAAAGACGTAATCTCTAAACATATTGATGTGGTATGGGCATGCGTGGGACTTCTTAATATATATAAAATATATTTTGTAATGCTTGGAGTAAATCAAGATAAAATATGTTGAGAAAGGCTTTTGAATTCCACTGTTTTATTTGATAGCTACTAAGGGATATATGCAGATATTTTTGTACTTGTATATTTATGTATGTATGAATGTATGTGTGTGTGTGTGTGTGTGTGTGTGTGTGCTTTTCTCCTAATCGGACAGATACACCTTGAAACACATACAGTGTGTATATATATATACACATACATACATACATACTGATCAGCAGCTGCGTTTATATGGATTTAAAACCTGTATAGTTTCATTTAATCCTTATTAGCTGCTTACTGACTATACGTAACACGAGCTTGTGTGGAATGTGATATCTTATCAAAAAATATCTCCCAAGTCTCGCGAAGTTTGTACTGTCAACTTTACCTTTGCTATATTTGCACTATATTGCCACACTTGTGTGCACTTTAGTGCATTAATAGAAAGCAATAAAAAAAAAAAGTCAAATAAGATTAAAATCTCGCATTCGATCCATATCACGTATAGAATTTTCACTGGCGAAGGACACTTCAAGAAAATGATTCTTGTATCATTAAAATTAATTTAATTTAATTTAATTTTATTTTTTTAAACCTTAACATTAAGTGAGGTATTTAGTAGATCCCGAAGTATTTAGTTTGTTTATCAGAATAAATGAAAAGTTTTTTAATGTTAATTCGGATATACGTATTAGTAAAAGTAGTGGAGAAATTAATTTCTTTCGTTAAATAGGAATGTTGTAAGTTTGTTAAACATCGTATTTGAACCAATTCAAGTAAGAACTTAACATATACAGTATAATGTAATCGAGAAGAATATTCGTGTAGCAGAAGTCGATTTTATTAATTATTATATGAACAAGACTGTAAAAAATCACACATAATTCATATTCTGTTTTCATTTTTTTTATCACTCCCACACACGAGAGGTGGCAGGGCTTTATAGCATATAATTGTCATATATGGGTTATGTATGTTTTTTTTTTTTGCAGTGTTTTAAAGTTGCTGATTACTAAAAAAACACTTAGTCAAGAAAAAGGCATGATTTATTAATCATCATTGATCATGTAATAGTTATTAGATTCTGCTGACATAAATGGCTTACCTGAGTAATTCAGTGATACAATATGCCGAGTTAAATTGCTGTTTTTTCACATACAAAATTCCGAACTGTAATAAAAGTATTATTTTCTTTTTAATTGAAACATAATTTGCTCTTTTTATCCGTAATCATCTGAACAGATGCTTTAGATTATTAATGTCATTATTAGTATTAATAATAAATTTAAAATATAATAAATAAATATGAACTCCTACGAGGACCCTTATAGTAACTTTATGTATATTTTTCTCACAGAACAGTAGTATTACAGATTTATGATGTCCGCGAACCCTATTGCATAGTTAGAGATATACACTAGCAGAATTCTGAAAAAAATTTCACCTTAGAAATTTGTGACATTTTAAGAGATTGCTTCATTTGGTAAACTGGTACTTTCTCTCTCTCTCTCTCTCTCTCTCTCTCTCTCTTTTTTGTTGAATTGATCTTAGTAAAAGCAAGGCCTTATAGAATGACCTTTTAATCCCCCCCCCTGTTTTTTGTAATTAATCTAGCAGGCTGCTTTCTTTAAAGTAGTGTTCCAAAGATTAAAATGCAAATGAAGGCATAGTAAATTTTTGGTAGCATTACATTATCATTTTGTATACTTCATTTCCTTTTACATAATTTTGATTTAGTGATTGCCTGTGCTTTTTTTATAGTAATTAAATTTTCAACTGAATTTAAGAGAATTACTTTGCACTTATTATTGTCATTCTATAAGGCTTAAGCTGTTGAACGGGTTTCCATCTTCATGACTTTTCCACTGCACTATGTATGGATTCATCTATTTATTTCCCTCGCTCTTTCTTGAAAGGGTATTTCCCTTATAAGTAAATATATTGTTGTTCAGTTTATGCCTGGGGAAAAAAAAAATAGCTTCTTAATGAATAGAACATTAATTTTTTTAAACAAACTAAAATGTTAATATTGATTCTTATAAAATTTTTTAATAATAATTATTTATTGCATTCCGTTAATATCTACATAAACTTTACATTTAGTTTATTAGTTTATTGCTCTTCTTTTGTTTTTTGTAGAGTGCTGAAATATTAGTAAAATATAGACCTTGATTCATGTTTTAAGTGGTTCTCATCTCTTCTCCTCCTGTCTATCAAGAGCTATAATTCGCATTTATGCTGTTTATCATGGTGCCAGCGTTCTGTAGTCTTGATATTCATTTAGTTACTTGTCTCTGAACCTATTACAGAGTTCCCGCTCTCTCCATCCTCCGAAATCCAGGTGATCGCATAATAGTCTAAATGCGATTTGATCAAACATTACATTATACAGTGGGACAACCGCTTCTTTGTCTGTACTTGTCACCATTTCCTTGTAATCAGTGTAAAGAAGTCTCTGTGATGCTATACAGTTTTTGTATCATTTGACCTAAAATTAAGTTAATCGAGCACTGCGGTATCTGTTTACATATTTAATCCAATGCATCTTCCACCTTTTGCAGTACAGCAGCTCTTCCAGTTGAGGAATCAATCTTGCGTTCTCTGCAATTCCAAGATCAGAGAAGGTACACCCACATTTCGCGATATTATACTGATATATCTAAATTTTCCAATAGTCTTCAAATCCTTTTACAATGAAATATAACACTTTCACTTTTTATTATAATATCAACATAGAACGCCCTCAGATTGTTAATCCTTTAGCACTGATGCCAACGGAACCATTATTGTCTTCCTCAAACAATAATAGCATGTTCACTGAATCTTGTGAGTAATCCATCCACCCCTTCATTAACTGATTTAAATAGCAACTTGGTACGTGACAAAATGTAAATACGTTTAAAAAAAAACATATTATATGCATATATTTTGTCTAATGTAGCTGTCACCTTATTATAAAATATCAGTAGATTGTTAAAACAACTTCTCACACATGCTTTACCTCCATAGAAATTGTTCTCACTGCTCATTCCAAACATATCCTAATGAGCTGCTCAGAATCTTAACCACCACCTCCAGAGAAATGCAACTGGTCAATAATTGGGTTTCTGTATTTTAGAATCTCAGTGGTCCAGTGTTCTTCCTCGGGACTGACTATTAGGCTGATGTTGTACATTTGTGTATGAAATTTGGAATTTTGGAATTTTCCAAATGAAATCATACGTTTTATTATCAGTATTAAATTCTACAATTCTTAATAATGTTAATGAAGTAGAATTGACTTCCTGCTGTTTACATTTCACTTGTTACATGGAACGTAAGGTATTTGAAACAGAGCAATGTTAAATATTAGAACCTGATGAAAATAAATAATTGCATAAAATAAAAAGAAATTAAAATATCTGCTGTTGGTAAATACCGAATTACCTTACTAAATTACATTTTCATCCATATATGTTGTACAGTTCTCTTTTTCTCAACAGTAAAAGAAATATTGCAGAGTAAATGAATATAATTCTGCACCCAATAGTATTTTTTTAACTGACTGGAAGAGCGCGCGCGCACACACACACACACACACACACACACACACACACACACACACACACACACACACACACACACACACACACACACACACACACACACACACATTGAATAAACAATAAAAACTTTAAAATTCAGAGATCAAAAAACAAGGTCGTGATGAGGAAAATTTCCCCAGAAATACGAAAAAAAAAAAAAAAAAAAAGATAAAGGGATTTCCCGATTACTGAAGCTTAAGAAATGTTGCAACAGGAATTCTAAGATGAATCGTGTGAGCATAATCATAAATGTCTGTTTTTGTTTTGAAAAAAGTTTCACATTTGACATTAAAATACAATTTGCTAATAAATCTATTAACTGTAGGGAAAAATATGAGAAACTATAGAAGTAGTTCAAGATTCTGATTCATATCGTTTTTGGCATGTATGCATCATGTATGCGCATATGAGAAATTTTATCAATTATCTGCAGTGATGTAGCTTAATTCTGAAATTTGAAAATTTCAAGAAATTGGAACTCTTTCACAAACGATGTTAACTCCTCAGGAGGAGCCTGTATCCAGTCAGATTATTTTAATGTTTAAAAAATATTTAAATTGGTATTTAAAAGCATTTTTTAAAAGTGTTTAGAAAATATGAAACAATTCTGTTGGTAATTTTTTTCGTTGATTGAAAACATCTCTCTATCGTTTACCAGATTTGTTATACGTTAACGTTTTCTTTGTTAATTGCATTTTGTCTCTTCTTTTGATTTTCATGACGCACTTCTGGTATTTGTCAGTAATTTTAATCTTGTGAATTCGACTTCTCACCTCTTACTCTCTTGTAACTCTCACATTCTATTACTATGGTACACGCGCAATATCAGAGGAACTATCATTGTTTCTCTCCATCAGGAAGAAGCCGATAAAGATATTATTCTTTGCAGCTCCATATTGCCTGACATAAATCTTTCTTTTCTCCTGGACTTTTATGTTTAATACTCGATCTTGTGTACGAGTTTAGGAATAAAATAAAGCTAACTGCGAGGGTATGTGCCGTACTGCCAATTCCAATTTGTCTTTTACGATTGAGGGGTCACAGTTCTTATATATGATCAAGCAAACAACATTTCATAAAAGGCAATTCCATCTTTCTTTTCCTGCGAATGCGTATCTTTCATCAATTTTAGTCGTTTATCCCCCACCCCTTTGAATTATGCATTGTCCAATACATTTTCTTAGTAAATTACCGTGGCCCACTATCCAGAAAGTTTTGTCCTCAGCTGTTATCCGAAGTCTAGTAACTATCGACACCGCTAAATTATTGAGCTTGTACGACGTTTGCTTGTGCTGTAAATCATTATTTAGTTGAGAGAGAGTGTACACGTCGCTCGAAGTCTGATAGTTTTATGGAGATACTGGACTGGATTATGTGAAGTGCATTTATTTAAAACGTATAGATCCATTTGTATGTATCATTGCACACCGAGAAAAAGTTTTCAGTGGCCAGAATGCCATAAAATAGCTATAAACCTTCATTTTGGCTGGTGATTTAATTTTTGATGGTGGTAGTAGATTTTATGGCTGATCATACATATGAAATTGAGAGTAACCAGGAAAAGAAGCCTTCTAAAATGTCTGGATAATGGCTCTTGATAATGCCGCTCGATCAGCTGCTTTGATGGGATATAACAGTGCTGACACTGTATATGCTGAGCATTTTCTGCTTCTCTGCTGTCTTGTAATTTTTTCCTACATTCAGCATAACCGTTTATGATAATTGCAATAAAACTGCTAGCGGGTATTTAAAGTTTTTTTTTTTTTTTTGTATTTATTTATTTCCTTTCTTGCGTGATCAGAATGGGTCGTATGGATTGTGTAATAAAGTTTAAAGAGAAAAACAAACCAGAATGACACGCGCTGTGACTGTGATAAATAACGTAATGGAGTACGAGGTATGTTTCGGTTATTATTCTGCATTTATTCATTGGAGATTATGCGGGTTAGACAATCAGTCACCAGAACAGTTCAATATGAATTTCGCTCCCCAACCCCACTTCTTTTGTATTTCTGTATACATTGTTGTGGGGAATCAAGCTCACTATTTTCAGGAGGTTATTTGAGAGAACGTTCCCATATAAAGCATATTCGACTTAAATTACCTGATGTTACTAATGGAATCTTACATGATTAAACATTTAAACTCTAAATCCATAAAAACTTCCATATAAATAAACGAAGTTATTAAAACTTTTAAATTTCAGTATATTTATTTAAGTTAGTAAGCTATTTTTTTAGATGATTAAAAATGGAAATGATTAAATTAAATAAAAAAAGTCGCATTTCTTTTCTTTATTCTTTTAAAAATGTGTTTTTAGAAATAACATAATTCTGAATCTGTGCTGTCAACCCAAATAAACTGCTAGCGCGCGCATATATACAGGGTGTTCGGGATAAATTTGACATATTTATAATTAATTATATTTTTCCGTAAGTTACATGTATTAACACACACTTCTCTTCATTTAAAAGTTTGGACCCTTCTTCATTCATATACAAGATGTCAGAAAGGATGGATAGCTGGAACCCACCTGAATCATGGAAGAGAATAACTTGTATCATGATGATTCGTGCCCGCCATCAAAATAAGGATATTACGACTGCTGCCCAATGCTCCCTGAATACAGTAAAAACAATCAGGCATGAACTAGAGACTTGCAATGGTGACTACGAGGATGTAGCAAGAAGAAAGATCCCTAGCAGACAATCTGATTGCGTTCGTACAGCAGAATTCCTCGCAAATCTGCAGGAACAGGTGTTGAAGAACCCTAGCATTGGAATTCGGGCTTTGTTCGTGGAGTTGCTAACTGTAGTCAAGCCCTGGATAACAAGGGTAGCCAATGGTAGGCCGTATGTATGGCAGCAGGATTCGGCCCCTTGCCACACCTCTGGGAAAAGTCAAAAATGGTTGTCTGAAAATTTCTACGACTTCACCAGTCCAAATGTTTGGCCTCCAAACTCCCCAGACCTTAACCCCATGGATTATTTTGTATGGGGCGCAGTTGAAAAAGACACCAATCGCACTTCCAGTAATACAAAAGCCCAGTTAATGGATAAAATTAAAACAGTTTTTGCGGCCCTTCCCAGGGAGACTGTAGCATCAGCTTGTTCGAGGTTCCGAAGCAGAATTGAAGCTGTGATCGATGCTAATGGTGGTTATTTTGAGTAAATCTTGTTGATAGTATTGTAATTAACTCTGCCTGTAATGTTTTTTTGTCAATTCATTAAATTTAATAGATACAAAGAAGATTTTCTTTTTCCTTACGAAACTGTCAAATTTATCCCGAACACCCTGTATATATGTATATATATATTAAAATATATTTTCATCTAGTTAACAGATGAAAATTCGCTCTTTCAGATGGCATGCTATATTCTTCAGATGACTATTTAGCATATTTATCATATGATAGACTGTAATTGCTGGCGAGTAGGCTAGGTAGGAAAATTTATGAAGGAGTTGGGTGCATAGAATATAAATATAAAATATAAATCACGTTAACTTCATAAATAAACATTGGGTCTCATTAGACTCAGCTCTTGTAACCAAAAGTAACAGTCAAGACGGGTTAAATACCAATGAACAAACTACATATGTGGCTTCTTCATCTGTCTATGTGGTATATGACTTACTTTTCAGTGAATCTGTAAATAACTCCGCATTGAATGCAAAGGAAAAACAAACAACAACAACAAAAAAAACTTACGAGTGAGTGTTTGAACATCATCTCTTCTCGTTCTGTCTCTTTAATCATTATACCATCGACGTCTTCAATTATTGAGAGACGTTTAAATTACGGGGTTGAATTCCCGGTTTTTGTTTATTTTAACGACTTTTGTAATGTGGTATTGCAATTACACTATAGCAGCTTTATTTTCTCATGTGGACAGCCTTTGTCTTCTCGCGATATTTTTATGCGCGCGTGTCTCGTGAAAGTCAGTTTCTGTTAGTTCTAACTGCTTCTGCAGATTTTATTTTCACTAACTTTACCGTACGTGAGTATCCGTTGACAACCGTTTGGAACAGCCATAAAGAACCAGACATTCCCGACCCTTTTGTGTACACCGCAGAACTGGCTGAGCATATGGGAAGTTGGTGGTAGTGTTTCCCTACGTCCAAAAAGGGCGTTTCATGCAAACGGCCACGTATCCGCGTTTTCTTCTTCTATTCTTTCCGTCTCCCCCCCCCTCTTTCTCCTCTGCCCTTCGGCGTTTGTTTACTTTCGCGACTGCTGCATGCGTTAATTACAACCACGTGCAGATCTCGGAAAATTGATTCTATGGATGTAACATCTGGATTGATTACCAAGATTGGTCTACAGACACATGCCACCTCATCGTTTTTTTTTTGTTTTTTTTTAAATTATTATCCAGTGAGGTTTTATTTGTAGCAAACTGAAGGTGTGTGTGATTTGTATCCCACTGCGTGGGCTGAGCTGAAGTAGGCTGGTTGAATGAAGTGACGACATAAGCGCCTAAGACATTGAAGCCTGTATATTATTGTTTGCTAATTGTGTGTTTCCCGGTCGGATTATCTGTTTTGCGGAATAAAAATCAGAGTTTCTGGGAGTTAAAACATCGCCATCACCGTATGAGACTGCCTAGCTCACCTTCAGGTAAATAAGTTCCGCGGGATTCAAACCTAGGTCTTTCCATTCAAACTGCAAATGTTACGACGTCTTTACCACTTCACCGGCAGATGATCAGTATGTTGTTAGCTGACGTGGACGTTGAATTTGAAAGAGTTTGACTTCGCATTACGCAAAACTGTTATACAAACTGGATCACCTTCAACTGAAAAATTCCTCTCGTTCTAGGCGTGATTTGAGCACTTGATGCTCAGTAGTAATTGATTTTATCTCGCATACAGTTTGAAAGGGTTTGATTTCGCATTGTGCAAAAAAATAAGTATTATTGTAGAAAGTGGAACAAGAAAATGCTGATTATGGTATTATAAATTTATTTTTTTTTTTAAATTATAAGAAATAAATATACTATTTTCAGTAAATAATATAAATAAATTAAATATTTTAATTGATCACAGTACAAATCATTTACGACATACCTATATTATTAACATTAAATATGTTTAGTTAAATAAAGTATAAATTATTTTTCAGAGAGATTTCCTTTACTAAATTTATTTTTATTGTTTGAAAATAAAAACATGTTCGTTTTCCCCCCTTTTATTGTTAAAATTTATCATAGGACTGTATAGTTATATAATTTTTAAACTTTAACATTGTGAGAGTTTAAAAAATAGAACACTGCAAACGAAAACGAAAGTTGAAAGCTTAAACCGAAGTTAAAAAATTAGAAAACTATGAACGAAAGAAAACGAAAGTTGAAGCTTTATCCTTAATTTCACGTTAAAGATGTGTGATCAGAGAATGTAGATTGACGACTTTACTCGTGAGTTTGCTGACCTGTTACAAGTGTAATAGAATTGTTAGTATAGGTTGTTACCCTTCAGCTTGATTTAAAATGTCATATGGTTCAGTACCGAATTAAAAAAAAAGAAAAAAAATACTAGTTTCAGTCACGGGACAGGGATAAATTCCCGAATTTCATACTTCATTCTTCCATGCGATGTTAGTGATGCTTCCGGTTTCAATTTTTAAAATATTTTTTATACTAACCATTAGCGCGATAAAATATCATCTATGTTGCTTTCCTTTTTTCTAGTGAAAAAAAATATTATAATGTTTATGATATAAGTTGGACTGAAGCACAAAATGCTTGTAACAACGTGAATCCTGGTTCTCACTGTAAATAAGAAACTCGTAGTTGCTATGGAAACATTACGTCACATCCATCTCCCATCAAAAGAGTTTTTTGATGAGAGATGGATTTTTTTCTTTGAACGTTTTTAGATGATAAGAGATGATCACCCACAGAAACCACACAATCCAATGCACCGCGCTATTATATTTTTTTAACCTTTCATGGTTGGGATTTTCAATATTAGATCGCATTTTTTTTTTTTTTATAACTTTCGTTAAATGCATTTTTTTATATAGAAACGTTTATTTTGAGCTATGAACAAAAGCAACTCTTTTCTTAAGTTGTAGCTTTTCAAGGTAACATTAAGTATCTCTATGTTGTTTATTTGTAGAAGTTTATTTTTTTGGGTATGTGGGATATCTTTAAAGAAAACATGTTTAACAGCACATTTTCTTGTTAAAGACGTAGATTTTCTAGCATTGTTGATTGTATTGTCCTGGTTCACTGCAGAAAAAACTAGAAATCTTTTTTATTTTTATTTTTTCGAGAAAAAAAAAATCCGAGATAAATTTGTCTACCAGAAACATCTTTTCAGTTATTGAAACGGAAACGAACACCAATAGCACAGTAAAAATAAGGTAATAGAAAAATTTCTATTTTTTAAAATTTTATTTAGAAAATATTTATTTAATCGTCTTCAGTGAACTTTTACAAAACCTCTTGTCTCGTGTATAATGTATAAAAATTCTCTATATAAAGCATTTGTTTAAAAAAAAGTAGGACCGCTTATTTTTCTTTAATTAAATTAAATTAATTAATTTTTACAACCGGCTGATAAGTGATCACATTTATAAAGGCTGGTTACGATATGAAGTTAGTCGTATAGGCTGTGAGGTAACTAGGAATTTCATGTATCTCAACCTGACATGCCAACTTAGGAATTAAATTACAAGTTTTTTTTTTTTTTTCATTTTTATAATCCGTTGTCATGATATATATTCTTGTGCAGTAATTAACAATATTGTAATAAAAAACAGAAAAATATAGGGCTACGACAATAAAAACTAGATACGATAATGTAGCTATGAATGTTTTCACCAAATGGTAGGAAGTGTTACCCAACATAACTCCTTGGGTAGACCAAGAATATTCATAGTTCCTAGATTTTCTTTCAGACTGTAAATTGTGCTCAATGTACAGTGTCCATTTTATTTCTGTAATTCATATCGGCAGTTTTTAGGAAATACTTATTTGAGTGAAATCGATACGTTTATTCAGGTGTGCAGTGCGTATACACAAACTGGCGTCTCCATTATGCTTGCGATTTGCGATTGTTATTTGCCACCTTTCTTAACCATCAGTGACTTTCAAGGAATATTGACCCGGCTCACATTTTCCACCTGCATCTCTTCATTGTACGCTTTAAGCCTGTCCGGCAGAAGGAATGGTGGGGGGAGGGGAAAGGAAGGGAAAGGAAAGGAATCATTCCTCCGTATTGACTGAGTAAAGAATCGCCGTGCTAAGGTACCCAGAATGGACGCTACAACGCGTCGCCGTGAATGCCCCGTCGTTCCGTTCCACTGTCAGTGGGAGGACTGATGGATGAGGCCAGTCCTTTGTGGGCTTCCTACCCTAAGCTTTTCATTGCGTACATTCAAGTACACGTGTGGGAAACGGAGATGTGGGCAGATCGGGCCACTGTTCTCTGTCATTCGTACTACCCAATTCTTTGTCTGGAGAAACTATTTGTCCTTTGCAGAAGCACATAGGAAAGGTACCGTTTATCTAAAAGGAAACTCTACGGAAATACTTTTCTTCAGGCTTTGAAAGCTTTGTATTTGGAATTATAGCATTCTCATTGGCTTTCATGAAAACATTTCCATTTCATTCGGGAGATTCAGTTTGAAAGTAGCAATATTTGCCAATGAATAGACCTTTGTGAAAAGTGCTGAACAGTTTTAAATTCTTCCTCTTTAGCATTATTTAATATGTTAAAGTGAATTTATTTTTTATTTTATTTTATTTTATTTTTTATTTGATATTGTTGGATAAATATCAAAAATCGCAGGTTTCCTAAACTAATTTAAAGGCCTATTAAACTAGCTATTTAATGGCCCTTTAAATCACTCTTAACAATATATCATCATCATCGAAATTTTGGGCAGCTTCCACAAGTTTATCAGTTGTGTTGTCTGCATTTATTTTGTTTGTAAACCAGCTCTTTCTCTATTTCCGCTGTAGTGAATCGTGCTAGTTTATTTGCTGCGACAATGTGCTTTATGGAAAATATTCTTACTTTCGTCGTGATCACATCTTTTAAATTAATTTTATTATTATTGAAGCCAATGAGACCAACGCGACTAAGTCGACATTCACACAATTCCGTCATGCCTAATGAAATTATAATAATACTTAATATCATTCCATTAATGGTTCGTTCATTAATTCGCATTGAATTCGTTGCGAATTCAATGATTAGAAACTCAGCACTGTTTAGAATAATTGCTTTTTCCACTGGGTAGGGTGGCCATGGCACACGTGAAATATATATTTCATTTTTTTAATTGGTACCCTTTCTGGAATGCTGAATAAAAGGTGTGTAACAGTGTATGGAGAATCGAGAGGAGAGGAATAGTAGAAACTGGAGAACACATACATAGTGAGATAAGTATAATATATTGGCTTATGCATATTTGGTATGTATTATGTATTCAGCTAAACATAAACGAATTGTTCTGATAATATAACAAAAGTTGGAAACTATTCAGAGTTCTTTTATTAATTCTATTTATTCTAATATTTTTTCCCCAATGCTTCACATTCGCAGGACATACCGTAGTGTCCTCTGAATATGTGCGAGGTATGTCCTGCGAATTGATCTAAAGAATATTTTGTTAGAACGAAATATTTTTTAGATTTCTTTTCTGACAATTTATTTTTTTTTTTAGATTAGTATTTTACTTAAAGTGATGACATTTTCACTCTAAGAACATAGATCAAGAGATTTTTTTTTTTTTTCAATATCTATTGAATCAGTGTCTTTGAGTTTTGTATTCATAAGAAGTTGTCACGGTTTATTGAAAAGTTATCATCGCAAGTGTAAGATGTGGAATTGTTTTAAGTATTTCCAGATCAAGCAATAAAATGACATAGCGAGACATTCTTATAAGCTTTGTCATTAATGATGCAATAATGTGAATCATTTTTCTATTAATAAGAACTGTATTTTAACATTTCTTCTCCCTTATTATATTTCTCTGGCATTGTGTTAATGTGAATTGATTGCCTCCATAGTCTTGTTCATTTACATTTGGTGACGCAAATAAATCCCAGGAGGAGGAAAGTTGCATTTTATTATTATTATTTTAAATGTACCAATACACTATTTATTTAAGAAAACGTGCAGCGCTATTATAATTAACTGAAAGAATTTGCAATTACTGTTTGAATATTTGGAAATTAACTTACTGTTAATTTTCTTAATATTTCGTAAGCCACACTCACGATATTAATGTATTGTAGATTACAAACTTCGGTGGGTAGGATTTAGATTAAAAAAGAGAGAAAGAAAATGGAAAGAATCTGAATGTAGTTTATTACGGCCGTACAAACGACAACCAATACTATTTCCTAGTCAGTACTTTTCCTGGTACTATAGTACTAGGAAAAAAAGGCTACAGAAATGTGCAATCTCCCTATTAATTTATCGTCACAGAAATAAAATTGCCATTGTCTCACCAAATTCACTAATTTAGGTAAAATTAAGTTATTAAATTAAATTTAACATCGATTTTAAGTTAAGTAAATTCACTTCACAGATTTTAAAATTAATTTATTATTTCAATTTGTCAAAAGTTGGAATGAAATGTATTTGCCTATTATATATTCAAATAAAGAATTTTTAAAACATAGCCTTAAACTGATTCCGATATTTCATCATTCTTATTCATTTTTTTTTTCTAAACCGGTAAAAAAAAAAAGTGTATTAAACAAGTCGCCAGACACTGCACTGAATTGAAGAATTTAGTGTCTGTTTTTATTATTTGTAAGAATCTTTTTCATATGTTTCTCAAAAATTAAAAACTGGACATTAAAAACGTAAGTTAATAAGATTTTTTCTCTCTTCGTCTTTTATTTATTTATTTTTTTTTTTTTTATCTGTCCACGGCACCCAAGTACTGTGTATTGTAGGTTCAGTAACCTTTTGTATCAAGGGCGCGCTTGGAAGGTGGGAATGAAACGAGTTAGAACCTCTATCAAGAACTGTTGATAACTCTAAAAATGATCTTAAATATGCAGACATGGAAGAAACTTCTTTTACTAGTCTCTCTCTCTCTCTTCAAGAGGGTACGGAAAGAAAGGAATTAAAAAAAAAATTGGAATAAAAATTCACTTAATTACTGAACTGTAATTTCCTGAGGGTTTACGTGTGCTAATTTAATATTTTAAATACTTTAATTCTTAAGAAGTGTGTCATCCCTTTTCAGTAGTTTGGGAGTTGTTACACTCAGGGGCCAATTCTCCATGCTTGCGCAGCAAGCATGGGGAATTGGCCCCTGAGTGTAAAAAGTTACAACTAAAACGTCGTAAAAAGTTACAACTAACTTTTTTACGACGATGTTATTGACCAGCTCATGAAGAAGAACCGTAGGGTAGAATTTGTATTCAAGTAGCTAAATTGAAAAAGATAGACTATTATTTGTAAAATAAATGTTGTATTTGTATGATTAAATGTACATAAATTTCTAAATATATAGTTTTAAATGGTCAGACTTCAATCACACCTCTCACTCCCTGAATGATAACAAGAGCAAGCATGAATTTCAAGACCAGCATTCTCCCCTGGTTACACTCAATTTGAAGTCCTGTATATCTTTTCTTGCGTGAAAAATAAGCTTGATATCGTACGCCGAAAGAGTCGAAGGAGGAAATAATATTAAATACCGAATTGTGTGTTCATCATTGATATGTATGACTACAAACTACTTAAAAATTATAAACATGAATTTAATGGGGGGTAAGGAACTGAAATAATTCAAATCGTTTGAAAAATGTTGGTCTGTTCAGACTACTGTTTAAGGTGAAGAAAACCAAAATAATTATTAATACACAACTGTAACATTTATCGTGCGTGATTTTTTTTTCTCATCATCATCATAAGAGAAATCTATCACAATAATAGCCATGTTTATATTAAAGTTTTTGGTGTCTTTAATCTCTTCGTTCCGTTTGTCCTTTTAGTGTTATTAAAAATGTTATCACATAGAGAATATGTTTATTTTCAATTAGGGTCTATTATTAAATATTTTTTCTTCTATTTCAGTGATTTGCAGAATAACGACATTACAACCATACCCGATTCCGCTTTTGAAGGATTGACCAGCCTGAAAGAACTGTAAGTATTATTTATTTATTTATTTATTTACTTTAACTTAACATGCATATGTGTACATGTATTGTTTAATTTGATTGCCAAGAGATGATTGGTATGCTGCTTTGAATGGTGAATGTAAATGAATAATCTCTTATGTAAATTATTTTCATTTGGAGCTATTTTGTCAGATGAAGAGTCCAGAATAAAAGTAACTTTTGTTTTCATAAATAAATGGCAGAATTGCGTTTATTATTCCCTTTGTTTCTTTTTTGAACCATTTGCTCCACCAGCTTCGCCTTGGTGGATCAAATGGATGCGCATCTTCGATCAAGGCACCGCATGGTGACAATGTGAATTAATTTCTTCTAATCTGCTTTGTCTGTAGGTGCACATGTGCTCTTGGGCCTGTTTGTATATCCGGATCTTTCATCTCGATATGTCTACTAGATGAAACCTCCACCTTCCTGGAAAGGGGGGGGGGGTCTTTCCAGGAAGCTCGGTTAACTCTCCTTTGAATGAAAACCTTTTATTTAAAATTCTATTTTCATCGAGGGATTTGAACCCAGTTCTTTTCAAGAAGTCATCAACGTCAATACCTACTGAAGTGCAGAGTTAATGCATGTTAAATGCTAAGGTTGTACATTTGAAAGCTTTCTAGATTGATGTATCAGATCTGCTACTAAAAATGTTTTTTTTTTTAAGGAAATATAATTTTTAGAATAGCCAAATGTGAAGAAAATGAATTTATATCCTTTAGTAGTATGTTTTTAAATAGCCCTAATTAAAAATGTAATCATCAGGAATGTAATGAGTTAATATTTTGTTTAATATGTACATCGAGAGTAGGACTCAGTTTATTAATTTGCAACTTTGTTGTAGATTTATGCAGTTAGTAGCTCTAGAACTGTGCTTCCCAAACTTCTGGATGTCAGGGCCCCCTTTGGAAAAATTAAAATATTTCACGGCCCCTCTCAAAAAAATCGTATTATAGACATAAATTATATTATTATAATATTTATTGTATTTATATTCAATACAAAACATACACAGCGAATACTGCAAAAATCAAATGCAAATATTACATTACATTATATTACATTAATATTCATTAATACGCAGGAAGCAAAATTTGTGAACCCGCATCAATGTGTGGTTTTTTTTTCCCATTAAAATATAAAATAATAACAAAAAAGAAATAATAAATAATAAAAATTAAATATTAAAAAAATTAAAATATAAAATAATAACAAAAAAGAAATAATAAATAATAAAAATTAAATATGTTTCTTTTAAGATAAAAAAATCTACTTAGTCTTAAAAGATTTTAAATTTGTTTTCATTATTTTACGGCCCACCTCAACAAAACCTATGGCCCCCAAGGGGGCCGTGGCCCACAGTTTGGGAAGTGTTGCTCTAGAAGACCAAAATGTAAAATCCAGCAATATTGGAGTTCTGGCAAATATAACAGATTAATTTGAAGAAAACTTGCCCAAAAGTACTACATGATAAGAAGTTACTTATCAAGTAATACTCTTGTAATATCTTGTACATGTTGATGTTACATAGTTCCATTTAAACAACTTACAACATTTTATTCAAGGATATACTTGAACAATTTCCTATCCAAGTGGGCTAGATTAACCTGTTTACATACATTTATATAGAAAACAAAAAAAACTTCCTCCCCTTGCCTCTTCGATTGGCTCAGGATTTTTGCTATTTTTATTAATTTTTTAAAATTTATTTTTTTATTGCCATACACTCCTAATAAAAGGAGGGTTAAGGGGGAAAATAATTCAAAGTAAACTCTCTGGGACATTTCTTGTACATTGTTTGGAAACAACTTATTTCGACTATATTGGCAATGACAATGGTTGTAAGATGCAGTTATTTTAGGCCATTTCTCAGTCTCGTTTATATTTCAATTCTTTTTTTTTCCCTTTTTTTTTCTCGCAATTTGAGATGGTGGTCATTAATCAAGTGGGTAACTCTGCGATCAGTGAAAAAAATGAAAAGTTTCTCCAGTTGTTGATCATTCCTCCCCCCCCCCTGCCATCCATGGAGTGATGTGCTATATAGCTTTTGTATCTGCTCATTTGGGTTATATATATATATCGAGTCCCGGGGGGGGGGTTCGCTTTACAGAGGGTCGTTTAATCGAATTGCAGGGGTATCTTTAGCACATTAGTCTCGATTATCCGCGGTTGACTGGACCTAAAATATATTGAATATGCCATTAGTAGAGAATGTTCTATTTTAAGACAGAGTTTTCTCTGATATGCGTAGCAGCTACTGTATAAATTTTTTATAGTCAACTTGTATAAAACATCATTAAGTTGTGTGTAGTAAGTATACAGCTATAACATGAGAGTTCCTTTTTTCATGATCTTTATTTATGCATTATTTATTTGTATACGGGGCAGAATTTGTTTTAAACCTTAGTTTTACTTTGGATAATTGCTGCTAGGGAAATATCCAGTATTTATTTATTACTTTTGGTGATGAATTCAACACTGTATATTCTTGACTTTTATTTAGATGATGCCGAACCTAAGGGTTTTTTTTTCCGACATAATTAAATTACCAGTTATAAATTGAATATTTTGAACTTTCTGGAGATTTAGGGATGCTGTATTTTTGATTTTCTTTCTTTCCAGACTAATTTGCTGTATTGTAAATAAAATATCGGAAAAACGACTTTTCATTGTCAAATTTGTATAGTACAGAGAAAAAGTTTTGATAAAAAAAATTTGCTGAGATCTCGGGCAAATATACAAAGAACCTTTGTATTAAAGATTAGTGAGTTGTGTTTTGAAATAAATGCCTGGGCCGATTTTTAATCCCAGTCCCGTACTGTCTCTAGATATAAAAGAGTAAGAGAACGTAAAACGCTATTATATGGTTACTAGCAAATGAAGTAAATATACCCTTTCAAGAAAAGTGTATCTTACGAAGCTTATTATTAATTATACAATAATTGCACGGAAGCGTTACAAAATTCCGCACGGAGAATTTACTGGGCGTTACTGGAAACCCACACTCCACGAAAAACGCGGACGACGATCTTATCTGCACACTCAAAGAAACCGGAAGTGTTAAGACAATTTTTGTTAAACATTCGTGGAAGATTGTAATTAGTAGAAACTCCCCAAACAAGTGGCTACTAAAAGATGCAGGAATATTCATGTCATTATTTAGTTTCCAACTGTCACACGACCGAGTTTTCTTGTAAATCACGAGGTGGATACCATAGAGCTCATATTGTCGACTAGAATATTTCTCTGATGGACAACCTCATCCACAAAAGAATTTTATGGCTTCCAAAGAATTTAGAAGAAAAAAAAAAAGAAAGGGGAAGGACTAAATACGCAAAATCTTACATTTTTTATCTATTCTGTATTTTTACTTTTTTATTTTTCTTCCAAAAAACCTAAATATAATCGACTGTAAATCTTATCTATGTACAATTCTGCAAGCTGCTTCTCAGTTTTGGAAATTAGTGACCTATCGAATCGAAGGCAGTACTTTGTTTGACGACTCGTTTTAAAGCTTTTTTTTTGTTCCCTTCATGGTGTTAAAAGTGAAAGTTATCTCTGAAAATCTTCACAATTTGTATAAAAAAAAAGTAAAAATGCGTTTTTGAGTAATTGAAATCGTGACATGAAGAAAACAGCGACGATCGTATCTGATCAATCATTTAGAAGTTGACTCTTTCCCGCTGATGGAAAAATATTTTACATATACTATTCAGGCTGTAGCGTATTACCTTTGTCAAGTTGAGTTGGTTGATGAGAATAGTATATTGTTTTTCATAATCAGGGTTGCTTTCTTAAAAGAGATTCGTTCTTCCACCAAGTCAGTAGCCACAAAACATTTGTATCTACATTTAGCGATTTTTTTTTTTTTTTTTTGAACAGTTATAACTTAACAGTTGGAAATGGAGCAGTTAAAAAAAAAAAAAAGTGTTACTTTGAATTGTTTAATTTAAATCATTTCTTCTTCTTTAAACCAAAACTGAAATGACTAGAATTTTTAGTAAAGATCCAAAGTAGCAGATTTCTTCAAAATTAGTTCGCGACTGGTATTTAATTAATAAAGCACTGTTTAATATTGAAGTCAGCATGGATTTGTTCTCGAAGTATTTATTTTTAAAACAAAGAATGATTTTATATACTCACTCTATTCATAAGTAGACTCCACCTAGTCCTTGTATGCATGTGCGCGCAAACGCGCGCACACAAACACTCACAAAGTAGGTTATAAAACGATGATGGAACCAAATTATGCTTATTAATTGCAGCCGAAAACTGTTCGCGTCATAATTATGACGAGGAAAAGAAACACATGTTTCGTATGTGCCAAGGACTACATTTCAGGAAATTTTGAAAGCCGCAGTCTTGACTGCATTCATTTATTCTTTTGCATTGCGATATTACATGTCAGATGTTTTCCATATTCTCATCGTAAGTAAACTTATTTAGATGGTTTGTTATATCAGTGTAAGCTGTCATGGTCTCTCTCTCTCTCTCTCCACATGTTATTCACGTTTTTTATTATTATTAATGGAAAGAAAGAAAGTTGTAGGTCACCGCCTTCAATTTCCCAACCCCACCCTGCCCAGAGGGCATTATAACATGTTTTAATTGTTCAGCGGGAAATCCAAGTTGAATGTTTTTTTTTTTTTTTTTTTTTCCTTCATACTACGGCTGCTGCTGTGCCCTGTCACCCATTTCTTTTCTTCCCACCTCTTTCCCGGTAAATTTTTTAGGAGAGCTGACCAAACAGTCGTCCCTCCGCAGTTCAAGTAATCTTTCTGTGAAAGGTTAGACCTAACGCAGGATATATATTGAAAGAAACAGAAATATATTAAAATACTATTAGGTTTCACTTAAAAATGAGATTTCCATTATGTGATCAAAGGCAGCTTTCACATTTGCCTAAATGAATGTCCAAATATTACACTCTTACTCATACTGGATATTTATCATGCACAAGTCTATACGGCGTTAGCATGTCAAGTAAGCAGGAGTGCCATCGGCTTAAGCTACGTACTGTCTAACCTTGCTGTGTATTGTGTACTAAATGGTGTCAGCCATAAACATTGCCAACAGACCGAAAATCTGTAGTGTGTGTGTGTGTGTATGCTCGGTCAAGGCTCCGACGGAAGGAGGGTGACCGAGACGAGGAAGAAGTGGGGATAGGGGGGGGAGAATGGTAGACTCGAAAGACACGGTAAAGGGCGTTTGGATTGGGGACGGGGCGGAGGAACGCGAAACGTCTGTTTGTCACGGCAGGGTGTGAACATCGCGGCGGGAAGTCGCTTTTAATAAGAGGAGGAGGACGGACGTTGCTGGAGGCGTAGAGAAGGAAGCGGCAGACACACGACGCAGTTGCACGTGGTAGTTGGTGGCGGTGGAGGCTGTCGCCGACCTGTGTATTTGTTCTGAGCATGGGATGCCGTTGGGTCTTCGAAGTGCGGTTTTGGTGCGACATGGATGCAGAATGTACGACCTTAATGAACTCCTGTTTTACCCGGAGATGTTCTCTGAATGGAGTGTCGTTATTAGAAACATCTTTGTGCTCATATGATCACGCGCGCGCGCACACACGCACACACACACACACACACACCTTAAATTCCTTGCACTGCTATAAGTTTGCTTACTGGCTTAGATTTTAGTCGAGGCCGGAAGGCAAATTAAAAGCTGACTTAATTCGTTACAATAAGTTGAGACAATAGTCGATTAAACTATGTTGTCTTAATTAAAAACAGAATAAATACAAAATATAAACGAGGCTTAACATTATATTAATTCTCTTAATAATGGAGCAGGAAATAATTAATGCACTCAGTTTCGAATCTTCCCAAAGCTTGTTAGAGAATTAATCTGATTGTTCGATTTCTATCCTTTCATAAAGTATATAATCTATCTTGCACGAAGTTATCAGCAAAGAGCACCTCTCCTTGCTTACTTTGCATAAATATCAGAGGATCAAATATTGTTAGATATGGAGTCCATTTATCATATCTCACATCCCATTTATGCGTGATGTATTTTATAGATGATCTATCAGCTTCGTTCTGTACGTTCTATTTTTCTTATAGTTTTTAATAATACTTAAAAATACTTAACACATGATACTTGCCTCCATGGTGTTAATTATTTTTAATGCTAAGAATATCAGTTTTCATGGCCTAGAGGAGCATTTTGAACTATCTTTTAAGAAGCTAACTTCTAAAATGTTACACCAAGGCAGAGATTAATAAATCAAGGCTATGCTCAAGACTATGTTTCTTGCTATTTCCATATTGCATTTTCTCTTTTCGAAAGAAATTTTTTCTTATTTCTTGACCCTCTCCTTCTCCAATCTATACTTGCTTGGTACAGATATCCACTAATTCGGCAATTTTTGACTTACGTAAAATTAATATGAATGCTCTTATAAACGAATTCAAATAGCAGATCCCGCTCACAGTTTCTTCCATCTAAGAAATGAAATTTTCTAGCGCAAAAATAAATATTCTTCGAGTGCCAAATTGAATGACTTATTAGCAATCGAAGACTTGAGTAACTAAAAATAAATACATTTGAACAAATTACAGATTAAAATGTTATAGGATACTAAAGATATTTAAATGAGTACCAACAGCTACACGAGGGAGTTAGATATTCCGCGTTAGCAAGGAAGGTGCAAAATGCTCTGTCTTGCTTTAAGACGCATGCTAGTCATTTATTCTGTAGACTGGGGATAAACACATTAGCCAATGATGCAGAGCAGCGAACTTCATTTGCTTGCTTTTTACTCTACTAAAAGTTTTTTTTTTTTAATTAAACTGATTTATGCTATACTTAAATAGAAGTGCATTTATTTATTCTCTTTTCTGTTTAATATTTTTATTTTTTTTCAGCAAATTAAAAAGTTTTTTAAAATTTTAATTTAAAAAAATTAAAATTATAAAAATATAATTTCATACCCACAAAATGAATTTAAACAAATCCTTTTATTGTGACATTAATTGCTATTGAGAACAAAAAAATCATGTTGCATATTTCGATATACGCTTTCCTTCTTGGGAATACGTCCATCGCGCAGATGGAATAAATAGTTGTATTTATTTATCATCATATCTACTCGTCCATCCTATCCTAGGACGGGTTGAGTTCTCCCCCCGCTACCGAGGAGACTTAATTAATGCAACCGGGTCGCCACTCCTTGCTGTATCCCCTAAGGGCACTATTTCTGACGGTAGTCCGTGGGTGTTTATGGGGGAAGGTTTGCCTGTTCTGAGGGACAAAAAACCCGAGTTTTCGGGTGAAAAAAACCTCCTACCACCGTATGAGACCGGCTAACTCACCTTTCGACGAAAGAGACCAGATAAAGGTTCCTCACGTCACTGACGGGAATTGACTCAGGTCTTTCCAACCAAAGAGCTTCCTCTATACTTACTAAGCTACGTATGCGCAGTTGAATGGTTTTTAATAGAAAATTACTGAGGGACACACACACACACACACACACACAAGAATATATTTATTGTCATACGGTAACATTGTTTGTAGAGGCAATTCAGAGCAGAATTACTCCACAATAGATAACCCTTTTGAAAAATTTTTTGATTACTCGATTTTAAATATGTTATCAATTTTGCGTTTTCCGAAACCTTACTCGACTTTGTCATTTGATTTCTTTCTTAATTCTCTTTATGCATTCTTATTGTCTTTATTCATTCGCAACTCGGTAAATGACCATTGGTAAGGTTAGATTGCTTTTGTTTACTTGACATTATTCATTTTCAAATTATGCATAGAAACATTTTAATAAGGAAATATAACTGATATAGCTAGTTGGATACCAGCGAACAGTCTTAATAATAAAACATTCATATATTCGCACATTAAACATTTTGAATAACAGATGACGCAATTTATTGATCAAAATTCAACTAAGACTTTTTTTTTTTTTTTCATTTGGATTTCAGTTAATAGCAAAAAATGTTTAAATATATTGAACTGAAGGTGTTTTTATTTATTGTTAGGGACGATTCTTAATATTTCTATATTTTAAGAAATTCTGATTGTGTTCAAATTGTACTTTTCAATTATAGTAATGTTTATGGATTTTAACCTCCTTTCTGGTTAAAACATATGTATGCATTATTGCAAAGTTGAATATTATCTTTGAACTATTTTTATAGTACTAATTATTCCGTGGTCATGTGATTCCCAGTCTCATTAAAAATAAATCTCTACTCCATTTCCTCTATCTAAATCCGAAATGATAGCTCTTGGAATATGCTCCACAGTTACTAAATATAGATAGCTAAATGATTATTAGGTGTTGGGAAACTTTAGCAAGCAGTCAAACTAATGCTGTTTAGTTACTCATCGCTACAGAAAGATCGTACCTCTAATTAATTATGTTCTTATCTTATACTAGCAAATCAAGCAGGCAGCAAATTTCGTTTAGGAGTTGGAGTCTGAATTCGCACATTTGTGTTCATGGATTTTTAGGGTTAGTATTTAATTTATGAGGTCCAGAAATCTCATTCGCGTGTTGGGAACATGCTTGACAGATAAACAAAATAAATTCTTAACTTGCAAGTCCAACGGTGCCAGCTATCTTGGCACGAATAATTATTAGTGGTTTTGGCTCTACCTCCCCAGATTTCAAGCAGTGTATAGTTTCGTAACTTCAAATGAAACAGTGACATAATAATGACACACGCCTAGTTTGTATAAAGAATGGAGTGTTGCTTGCTTTAAAAATTAATATTGCATTCATTTTGTCTACAGATAAACATTATGTGCTACGTAATTTAGGACTTTTTAATGTTGACGTTGTTTAAATCGACCAACATAAAAAGTCGTATCTCAGGATTTTTATATGCAGTGTTAATATTTAAAATAAACTGCCCATCTCAGTGTTCAATCTTGAATCACAAATTTTCGATAAAAAGTATAATTATGACGATAATGGGCTCTCTATATCGTCTGATTAATTACTAGAATAGAGGAAGTACTTTTAATTTTATTTCATGCAATCTCTCTCTCTCTCTCTCTCTCAGAGAGAGAGAGAGAAAGAAAGAATGTATATCTGGACACACACAAAAATTGAATTTTTCAGATCCAAATTTATTAAGCTTGAAATCATTCAAAATATTAAAAACTGTTCTACAAAAATAATGCAGTTATTAATTAATCATAATTTGTGCATTTAGTTGCATTTAGTTTGGGTATTAATGAGTGCGGATTATTTTAAAATTAGAAGTAAATTTATCTAGAAATTTTAAAGGAAAAACTATATATTACTTTGTTTAAAAAAAAAAAATGGGGGATATAAAATTCTGTGACAGCAGTTACAACAGTGCCGAAAAAAGAAAAAAAAATATGGAGGTGGTAGTTCGAATTCGGAAATTCGAATTTTGCATGTCACAGGTATGTAAAACAGGCAAACCTCTTAGAAGAACACTCACGTAGTTTATAGACATGATACAATTGCCGCGTGGTCTTAGTTGCTTCGACTTTAAACCAACCAACCAAATAAACCTCGGGGGGGGCGATATTTCAGGACGACCTCTTAATAAATTAAATTGCAGTGGTATGACTGCATTCTCTCCTCCCCTTCCAGTGAGAGTTTTCAGTATGATAGATCACTAGTTGACTATAAAGAATTTTTAATTTGTCTAATTTTAGCATAAGTTTTCACAGATGTTAGTATCTTACAGCTAGTGGAATACCGTGTCACAATAAATATTGCTATTAGGTGAAAAAAAATGTGTATATATATATATAAACAGCAGATAAATTATAAAGAATAAACAAGAATATTTTATTACTCATCATTTTTGAAGCTTATGACCGACTAGTTTCGCTTACATTAATAAACTGGTGACTTCGTGAGGGTTTATAATAAGCAGAAAAACTATAAAAACAGATAACAACAAAGTTTTTCGGAAGCTGAAAAATCGTTACAAAAGAAAATAAATTCTTTTATCATAAATACGAATGTGAAATTTTTGGATGGTTGAAGTTGTTCAATGTTTATGTGAAATCTGAAAATGAAGCTGGAGTCTCAATTTTTTTTTTTTTCTTGAACTATTTTTGTCACATTTGTTGGATAAGGAGTAAATATCTTGTAAAAGATTTGAATGAAGTGAGCAACAAAGGCTTTCATTCTAGCTAGGATGGGTTTTATAACTCGGTCCAAGTATTTGTACCTGGAGAATGCAAAAAGTAGTTGAACTAGTCTGGAAAGCAGAGTAGAAAGTCCCTGAAACCGTCTCATCTAGCTCCATACAAAGGATATGAGGTTGGGAGTCTGAGGGAGGTGGGGGGATCCCTTAGGAAAGGAAATTCATACAATATTATGATATGAGATACAGAGAAAGAGGTGGCTTTTGCAGGAAGGAATACTGATTAACAAAAGATAGTGTTCGGTGAGTGGATAGGATTATCTGATATTCTAGTTGGTTAATGGACGATTTACATTAGATCAGTGCTTACACAATGTACCTTTCCAGCTTCGTCAGTTGGCTTTAATATAGGAGGCAGGTTACAGTTATGGACATTAAAGCCAACAACAACAATCATTCTGCTGTCTGCGTTCACTGGACTACAGAAAATCAAACGTTCGGAATAAGAGATCAAAGAGATAATGACCAATTTCAGAATTTGGGGAATGTTAGTATTCCTTCTATGACAAGTATCGCATTTTTGTGGAAGGAATCATAGAGTTCAGTTTGGATTGTTTATGATGTATGGTAGCAGTTGTAACTGCTATTCGAGGTTCGTTCAAAAACAGGAAGTCAGGTGTGGATGTCTAAGTGGTGGTGGTGGTGGTGCACATAATTTATATTGCATTTATACCGCTAATTAGGTGAAGTGGACGTGATGTCTTTCGAGGAATTTTTGTGCTTTTTTATATTTTTCCGATAGAAATAGTGTCATCCACCGTGACGCTAGTTTACTTTTTGCAATAAAAAAGAAAAACACGAAAGCTGCGCATTTTTCATTTGAGGTTGGAGAAAAGATAAACATGCAGACCGAGGAGGGTCTCTTAAACATACCCTTATATAGAGAGCACTCAGTATTCTTTCTTTTCATAACTTGGCCTCAATAGTTCACTCATATGCAACACTTTAGTAGGATTATGCGCCCACTGATCGGGAAGTCTTTATATGTGTTATCATCTGATTTTCGATTCTGTCTATCTACTTGGACAACTTGCAGAATCCAATAGTTCACTCATATGCAACACTTTAGTAGGATTATGCGCCCACTGATCGGGAAGTCTTTATATGTGTTATCATCTGATTTTCGATTCTGTCTATCTACTTGGACAACTTGCAGAACCCCTTTACTGTTGTTTTCCTCGAATGTATGAAGGTTCTTGGTCTGCTCAGTGTGTTTTGCTTGCCCTCACACTGCATTTAGAGGGCGGGGACAGACGTGAACAGTTCTGTTTTAAAAATTATATAACATATGCTGTGTGTGTGTGTGTGTGTGTGTGTGTGTGTGTGTCAGAGTTATATAATTTGCAAATATCGCTCTGAAGAATTAAATACGACATCATTTTAATTCAACACAACTGAAAAACGGTACAAATTGATTATAATTTTGGTAGTAGCTCTGTCGAGAGTCTCTCTCATGCTGCTTTTTTAAAATTTATTCAGACACAGTGCATTCACTATTTCTTCCTGCAGCTTTTTTCTTACTTTTCTCATCCATGAAAAAAGTTAATCTTATTCTCTTGCTTATGAAATTTTTCTCCCCTCCAGGGAAAACCCCTCCTTCTTTTTCCATCTTACCACATGCTGAAAAATTTGCTCTGTATTTATCCGATAAAATCCCATCGCCAACTTATGTTTACATGTATAGATTAAAATTACATTAAGAAAGGAAGGCTTAATAAATCACTGACCTAGTTGGTCGAGTGGTTAGCGTACCCTCTCCAACCTCCGTGTTTAAATCCGACCACGAGCATGGATATTTGCGATTGTCAGGAGATAAATATTATCACCCGGTGTGACCCCCCCCCCGTGTAACAGACATAATATGCTGACCTCATAGCCTGAGTTACTTCGGCCATAAAGCCAAATAAATCACCCCCCCCCCTCTCCGCTTATCGGAGGTCCGGAGTGGCTTGAAAAAGTTCCATGTTTCGTCTCTAGAGCAGGATTTCCGGAATATGTAAGAAATTAAAAAAATGCAAATATATATAACTTAATTTAATACAAAGAAAACAATCCTTACGCTGAAAAAAAACATTTTAAGCGCTCATGATTAGAAATCTGATAACGAAGAAAAGAAACTATTATAAACATTATAACCTTGTACATTTATCTTTGATATATTCAGTCATATATAATCGTACCCCACCCCCATATTTCTTGTCGAAAATCAGCCTTTCAAAGGAAAGAACAAACTACAATACCAGAAAATTTGTATTAAATCAAACTATCTCAACATCAAAGGTTCATTGTTTTCCCCCCCCCCCCCCCCTTTTTGTCTAATACAAAAAATGTTAAACATAGTTCCATGTGATATAAATTATTTTTCCCTTAAGAATTTTTTTTCACACGAACTGTTCGAAAAACAAAAGAAAAAAAAAAGATGAATACAGAAATTACAAAGGATCTCCCCAAATAATTGAGTTCCTGCAGTGAAAGACAGACCAATTGTGTGCAAAGAAGGTGTATCACACATATGTACGGATTGCAGGGCAGAATCAATTCGATGCTCGCAAGATTACAGTCAAGATAGACAAGCGAAACAAGATTTAAAAAAAAAAAAAAAAAATATTTCAGCTCTTTTCCTTAGGAGGTCGGCGCCAAAGCTGTGCTTGAATTTCAGTAACAAGGTGTGATCACAGGTGTCATCCCACGGTCGTTTAGAACCACGGGTGGGAATACTGTAGCTATTTTTTAAGGTCCAATTTTCTCTCTCTCTTGAGGACTATATCAAATAAGAGGAAGTTCTTTTGTATATGTTCCACAATATTATAATCTGAAGGATACTTTCCTGAAGAAAAGTTCGTATTCCAGTGGGAAAGAATAGGTTGCGGTCAATCTCTCATCACATGGACCTGTTTATGTATTTTTTTCTTACTTCCATTCGTCTAAAACTGCATCATGCTTTGCAAACTATTATTTGTAAAGGCGTTTATTTCCGATTTATAAGAAGAGATTTTTCCCTTCATACTTTTCGAAGAACTGCACTTTAAAATGAATTCCTTTTTTAAAGTGGAAAATTGCCAATCTTTACAATTTACAATTCTGTACAATCCTGGTTGTGATGTACAGCTTATGGTCATTAGAAGGTACTTAGAACTTAACATGACTCAACTTTTGTTTTTCATCCTGCTGTTATATGCATTTAAATTACTCTCTCTCTCTCTCTCTCTCTCTCTCTCTCTGTCGTTAAATTTTTGAAAATAACTTCAGTAGAAATTTGCTCTGACTAGGCGGTCTTTAAAATAATAGTATAGTTGGTTGGTTTAAAGAAAGTCTAGTCAGTAAAATTATCTTTAATATGAATAAAGAGGTGACATCTATCTGTTTCGCTATCCAACGTCTGACAGCATAATTAGGAAGTTTTTACTAGAAAAAAAATGAGATAAGCTCTGAAAGATCCACAAAAACAATTTTTTTAAGTAATCCGAGATAGCAATAAGGTTAAGCACATGACACGTCTAGCATACTTGATGTTTGTAGCCCATTATTACACATAGTTAGTAGTTGATTGCTAGCATAAGAAAGATTCAAAAATCCGATGTATTACATGAACGGATGAGAAACTTCCAAATGTAATGCACAAGATAAGGCCTGGGTTTCTGGCTGGAGTACCGATCAAGGTAAAGCATTAAAGCCGATGACAAATCCAATATGAGGTAAGAGGTACGACCTGATTTATTCTTGAGTTTGTGGGACGTCGATGAACTATTCACTCTCCTGGATTTCAAAACATCGTCTATGTAAGCTTTACAGGAGATTTTGTAGATACCAGAATATTCTTGGAAAGGAATACAACAATTCCCTAAAGCCAGTGTCCCTTCCAAAAATATCTCATTGTCTACACAATCTCTCGTTCCTATGGTAAGGCTTACATACGTGAAAATGGAGGAAGTTTTGACATCCGGGAAAGAACATTTTAGCAACGTTCCACAAACGCCGGGATAAACCAGTTACCTCTTCACAGCACATGGTGATATGAATTGGTCATCGGCTTTAATGCTCTATCTTGACAGTAATTTCCCGTTCTGACTTTTCACAGAATATAGCAAATCTGCACTCACATGACAGTCGAAGCAAAAACCTAGGCCTCATCTTATGCATTGCATTTGGAAGTCTCTTACCATTTATGAAGTATACAGATCTCTTTTATGCTAAGTCACCTACCAGCTAAAAAACACCCTTCCTGAAGACGCTGTCTCCGACTTTGAACAGTGGAACATGCAAATGTGATCTCATCAGAGCCGGCGCTAGGGTCTTTACCGCCCGCATGCAGTGTCTATCTAAGCGCCCCCCCTGTAACGATCCGGGCGTGTGTGGTTCTTTTACGATAATAAAATTTAAATTATTTGAAATTTCTTAAATAAATTTTGACAGAACAACCACACGTTGGTTTGCTAAATGTAACGAACTGGGGGGTGTTGACTACGCAGGATAATCGTTAAAAACCCGAATATTCAAAAAATTCTCAAAAGTTAAAGCAAAATTTGATAAAGCCACTTTACTTTAATCGGTGAATATAATGATACAGGGATTATAGCCTTCTCACCGCCCTAAATTGCTAACAAAATTAAAATGAATTTTAATTAAAGTTAAAATTTATTTCAACTAAAGTTTAAAAAATTCTTGCATTTTACAAGTTACTAAATTCTTAGTAACTTGTAAAATTGTTTAATAATTTTTATAAGTGGAACTATCTTTTAGGAAAATAAAAGAAACTCAAGATAGATGAGAAAATAAGAAAAGAATTCAGAAATAATTAGAACATTTAATATAAGTATTCAAAAAATAACATCTTTACAGAATAACAGAAAATAAATTAAATTACATAAATATACTTGAAATTTTTTTAAATTAAAATTTTAGAGGTTTTGATTTCATATTCATAAAATTAGAAATAATGGTCTTAACGTCTAATTCCGCACATATATCATTTTCAATAGCTATTAACGCCAAACTAACAAGCCTTTTTTTGTGACATGCTTGTTTTTAAGTAGGTTTTAAATTAAAACCTACTTTTAATCAATTTCAACTTGGAAAAGGAACGTTCACCGCTCGCTACACTAACAGGTAAGGTTAATAGTATTCTTAACGCAATTGAAAAGTTAGGGAAAGATAAATTATTGGACACAATAAAATTAAGAATATCGAAAGGGTTTTGAATATTTAAATTATCCTTCCGAAAAATATCCCGGAAAGCACATAAAAAATTCGTCATATAGTTCTATTGCATTTACGTCTTTATTGTCACCGTCCTTCAAGAAAATCTCTAAATCGTCACAATTTTTTCGTAAATCTTCGTTATTAATTTGTAGTAATCTATACAAGAAATTGAAATTATCATAATATGTTTTTAGTTGTTCAAAACGTTCCATTAACGAACACATTGCAACGTCTAGAAGTGTATAAAACACATTCACTCTAAATTTATCTTCTGGCGATTGTGGCGTTTCGCCATGAAGCTCGTAGTCAAATTGTCGTGTCTTCTTTCGTCGTCGAACTTCCGTACCAGTTTTAAATTCTTGTTCTCTGTCCACCTCTTCACTCAAACTTTTGCCGTTTTAGAACTTCTTTAAAATTTGTATCTGATCGATACTCTTGTAAGAATATTTTTAAGTTTTTGATAAATTCTAAAGCAAGTGTAATGTTCATATTTTTGTCTTGAAGCATTTTACTCACAGGGTTTATTCTGTTAAGTAAATCATGGCCAGTTATAAGAGAGCAAATAAATTTGTACTCCTTTATTTTAGCACATAATGTTTGTGCTTCATGCTGAGTTTCGTTATTAAAATTTTCATTATTTAAAATTTCAAAAAGTGCATTGTAAATTTCTCGTAACTGATATCGTAGAGGGCGGATTGCATTAATTTTACTTTCCCATCGCGTATCTGATTGGTGTTTCAATGTTAATTTTTTTACAAACTTTAAAAGGATTGCCCAAGTAAGAGAATGAAAAGAAATTGTGTATTTCTTGAATAATTGCAAAAGAAACTAATTGTATCTGCATTCACTTTTTAAATTTAGAGTATGAGCAGCACATGGCATGTAAAAAGCTCGAGGATTTTTGTTCAAAAGCAAATTTTGGAGTCCATATTTTTTTTTCTTTCATATTTGTCTCATTGTCATACCCTTGACCTTGCATGTCTTCAATGGGAATGTTCCATTTTTCTAGTTGTTCCATTATTGTTACACATAAACCACGTCCTGTGGAAGCTGATATATCTGCAAAACCTAAAATGTTTTCCCTGATCTTGACAATTCCATTGTCACAGGAAACAAACCGAATAATAATGGTCATTTGTTCTGTTTTACTTACATCAGGTGTGCAGTCTAAAATTATGGAATAATATTTAGATTTTCGAATTGATAATAAAATTGTATCCCTGATTGCGTTACTTAAAGTTTCCAATATTTCATTTTGTCTTTACTCAAATAGTGTACTCTGTTGTTTCGTTGTAGGGTCCTTTCAACATGATTTTCCATAACGGGATCAAACTTCGCAAACAGTTCGACTAATTTTAAAATATTGCCGTTATTCCTTTCATATCATTTATCAGATGATCCGCGAAAGGCTAAATTTTGGCTACCAAGGAATTTTATAATTTCAATCAAGCGTTCTAAAACACTCATCCAATGTTTCTTTTCCATTGAGTCTCTCAATCAATAGTAGTTTTGTTTTTTAAATTTTTATCAACTTCCTTCCATTTTAAGAAATTTTTCATGTGAGTTAAACTAGTCTCATGTATATGCAAAGTTGTACTTACATTTCTCCAATCGTTATAACCTTCCACAAGACTACTTGATTCGGTAGGTGTGAAAGGTTTGCAACAAAAGCAAAAAACAGAATTTAAAGTTTCGGAATAAATGAGCCATGTTCTTGGCACGAGGTCACCGTTTTCCATTTTTCTATTATAATACGTGTCGCCAAATTTACGACCATGTGTATCTCTGGGATATATTATATTTTTCTTTTGAACAGACCCCATTTCAATTAAAACAACTCGTAATTTTCTTCAATATTTTCCCCATTCACCTGGATCTTCTAAATTTACAGAGACTAACAATGTGTTAGTTTCCTGGTCAACTACAACTAAGTCTTTTCCTAACTGTTTTTGGCTTAAATCATGCATCTTATCTTGTTCAATAGTTGCAATAGTACTTTCATGCAAACTGGATGATGTGCACGGTTCTTCAACTCTGATTTCTGATGTATCAAGTTTGTTACAATTTGCATTAGAATATTTTGATATTTTAACGAATTTATTAAGAGCCCCAGTTTGTTTCTTAACATCTGCTTCTTTCGCAGTATGTCACTTACGATTTTGTGCACCGGATAACTTTTTTTTTTAAATTTTTGATTCCATTTCTATTTTATACCAACAAGAAATTATTACACAACACGACACAGAGACGAAATAATAGTCCGCACTGCGCTACTGTCAGTAGCCTACTGAGATGCGTACCATAACTGGTTAACTAGCAACAAATGTCTGGTACGAAAATTCGTTTCTGCACATAAAAACCGTTCACCATTTCACTTTAGATAAACTGCAGTGGACACAGCATTCTGCAGGCAAGCATTTAGCCTGCCTCGCTGCAAAATTGTAAACAGCCGGCTGATCAAAGAGGCGGCAATATACAATTTTTTAAAATTTTTATTCGTTGTATCGGACCTTATTTATTTTAATATTGATCATTCTAAGAATTTTTTGTTTTCATGATAAAAATTTTTTGTTTCTTAAAAATGAACTTATGAACGGCGCCCCCTTTGTAGCAGCGCCCGCATGCTCTGCATGCCCGCTTCCGCTGGCCCTGGATCTCATTATTCATATTAAAGATATAATCCTATAATGGAGTGTATTATCTCTATCTAACTTATTCATACTATTATGCTTTTCATATTGACTGGTTGGAGTAAGATCCTACGGTGCCAGTAGGATCTTCCCGATTCGTGATATTTCTTGATCACATACTATGCTTAATGTCCAATAATTCAATTTATTTTGAATCTGGAATCAGTTTATATCTAGTAAGATAAGTTGAAACATTTAATTTCAATACACGAATTTAATATGATCGCCTAGAATTTAATTTGTGCACATAAAGCAATATTCCACTTTGTTCCACACCACTGTTTGAACTGATATAAAGTGAACGGTATAATTTTTCCGAAAAACATGTGTATTCTCTCTGATTGGTAAAGAATACACTTTATTCTTTACCAATCGTAGCTTATATGAATGCGAGAATAACAGTAAGTTTCTCCCAATTTCATCTGCTGATCCACACATCCTGTGTTAAAAGGTTTAAGTGGTTCCAGCATTGCATCCTGTTCATGTACATATCATTTTCAGAGGTTTTCTGTACACAACACTGACAGTCATAGCATTTAACTTGGCCTTCATCCATAATGTAATGAGTAGTTGCAGATTAAGGCCGAAAACTCCACATGTTTGCTTCAAGTTATCAACTTTTTTATTTTAATTTTCGGATGATTAAGTTTTTGTTGTTTGTTTTCTGTTATATCATGCAATACGGTAGTTCAATAAAATTCTTCGAAATCAGAAAGTCCGTTTGAAATATTTTCTGAATTATTAGCCACTGTTATCTTGTCGATGGTCTCATTTCATTATTAGGAGGTTATAATTATTTTTAAACGTATTCCTTCTCTGATTTGATATCGCAGAGTTATGTTTTAGAGAGGAAATATTTGAGTAGTGAAAGGTAACGATTCGGTATGCTGTGTTATAACTGCATTTTCGATACCTTTCGTCTGATAAAATGTTGCTAAAATGTGATCACAAGTCTTGGAGTTCTGGTAGTGAACATAGTAGTCTTCTGCATATCGAAAAAATAATTCTATATATTTAGGTGAATTTAGACGTCGGTGCAAGCGCCAGCAGGTGCATAGGATAAATTAGGGATTAAGTTTCATCTCTTATGGAAAAATCATCCCAAATATCTGTTTGTTAATTTTGAGAAGTAATGTGCATTTGAGAGCCTCCGTAGCCAATTCGATCTTAACAAAGCCCTTCAGCTGGAAAGACCTGGGTTCGAATTCTTCTAGGACTCAAAGCACCGTTATCAGGACTCTTCAGTTGATGGTGAAAGAGTTGATGGTACGGAGGTGGAAGAGTTTTTCCTCCAGTGATCTTGGGGTTTATTCTTCTCGCAACCAGGAATTGACTAGGAAAACACGCACTTAACATACCAACATATAAGAGTATGTTTGAGCATAACACTAACCAACTTATCCTAAAATTATGATTACACAGGCCAAGGATGCTTTCCATATCTTGGGCCTTAAGGGCCTATAAATAACGCGGATTATTGTTATTATTTATTGATGTAATTTGTGCCATTTACTACATTCAAAGATATGACTTGAAAACTATTCAGCACTTTCCATAAATATATTATTATTTCGTTTCAATTTGCAGGTAAATCATATATTTCTCTTCATATATTAACAAACATGCAATGCACATTTGTGTGGTTTTGTTTATGTACAAAAAAAAAAAAAAAAGAGTTTCCCCCGACGCCACTGCATTTTTTTAAACCAGACTAATTTATTTGTGCCTACATGAGACAAAGTTATGGGGTAGTCAAATTAGTATGGATATAAGTCCATCAGGCATTCATCGTATTTGTATCTGTCAACATGTACTCATAGCATGGTTTGTCGTACGCAGGATAAAAATTTTTTACCACTCATGCTAGTTCAGAAAAAAGGCTACAAAATATTCCCCTGTTGTCATTATTTAGAAGAGTCAGTGAACTAGCATCAATTTTAATACATGTATACTGCGGAGTGTGAAAAAAAATTAATAGTGCAGCTCACTAGGATTGAATTGGTCTCTTTTCACATAGCGTAATGTTTGTATTTAGTTATACTATATTTAGCTTTATATATTAGATTTTAAAGTTGTCAATCTTAGCATTTTTTTCACCATTTAGATGACATGTTTAAATTTGGTCAGTTGCTTGCAGCTATAAATAAGTCTTATTTTCATCATCATTATTCTTTAAGTTTGGTTTGTTATTGTGGTTGATAGAACTATCCCCCTGTGTTTTGTGGTTACTTAGTGTCCATTAGAAGATTGAATAGGGAGAATTCAGCATTGTCATTGATTGTATTAGCAGAGACGACTCAGCAGTGATACTGAAGTCATTAATGGATTTATCGTTGCTGTGTGCTATGCATTGCCAGCTTGCATTATACTTACGTGCTTTGTAAATGAATGCGGCTTCTTTAATTAATTTACCGCTGTCTATCATTTACTCTAACTTTAGATTAAAATTGTAGAGAGTTATAAAGTTTTCGGTCTGTAATTACCGGATTTCGGAACCGGTTTTTACACATCCCGAAAAAGAATATAACTCATTAAAATAGTTTTGGCGCCCATGTTGTTCCTCTTTTCGATTTTAATGTTAAATTAGAAATGAAAGATAACTGCACAGGGTTTGATTTTGCGCAATATTTAGAAATTGAGAAGAGCATCCAACAAAAGTTCCTTTCTGAAACTAGTTTCAGTTTATAACAGCTGACGTTTAATACATGACCTTCGGAATTATCGCTATCAGGTGCTATATATTTACTCAATATGGATGAGATGATTCCTTATTCACGAAAATAGTTTTATTATTATTATTATTATTATTTATATTTCATTACATTTATGCTGTGTTGCCAGACATTATTGGGCTATCATTGTGCGAAAACCCACACTTCTTTCTTGTTTAAGATTTGAAAATAACTCTCTTGACGGTACAGAATGCAATTATTAATAAAAACATGAAAATTGTGTTTTATCATTTAGATGCACTGATAATTCCCTTGTAGTGACTAATTTGTTTAGTGTATTTTTGCACCAAAAATACACTAGCGTTTTGTTATTAAGAGGAGATTGTTGAGGACTGCAGACGCTGTTGCTGTGAAATAAGGAAATATATATATATAATTTGGCTGCGATCTCAGGATCCTGAAACCTCAACTTTCAGAACTTGTAAGGCCCTATAATCCTCGTGTGTTGTACGAATCTATTTCCAAAAGACATTTCTGAAGCTACGCTTGAAATTGCTCTTATAGAACCAGGTTACAAACGCATCAGAATAGCGAAAACCTTTTCCTTAAGAAATCGGTGTATTTTTTATAGAAAACTGTAAATTTCAGCCATGAATTTTTCTAGTGATTTTCATATATGATTATTTATCGCAGTTTGGATCCTTTACTCCATTTGAAATGATACCATGCTTGATTTAACATGCACATTAACTGCAGATTTTTGTCTTTTCATCGAACGCGCCCTACGAGAAATAGCCTTCATTATAAAGCCATGCAGATAAACACTGCACTGACAGATTCTATACTCGACGAGATATAATACGAGCGAAAGGTCATTGACTCTTGAAAAGGGAGTTCTCAGTTGTCTTTTGAGCTTTCAGCCAGCGTGTCGGCCAGCAAGTGTAATGCAACGTATTGAAATAAAACTTTTCTTCTTACCTTAATCGCTATGACGACTGCACACATATTCGCAGGATTTAGATTGATTCTTATTGAATTCCATTTTATTTACTTTTTTTTAAATTCCATTTGTGGTAAGCTATGACAAGTCTTTAGTAAATATGAGGCGAAGTGATCATTATGATAAATAACAGTACGTTTGTATTAAAGCGGATTGGGATTAATAATATTTAAAACACCTCCTTTAGCTCTGTTAAAGCAATTTAAAAGACTGCCTTAAAAAAAAACAAACTGGGTAAATGAACTAAAAACAAGTTATATATTGGTATATTAAGAAATACCGAGAGTTTTTTTTTTTTTATTATACTGATAAGTTAAAAAGTAATTCATTTGTGACCTTTAAATGAGGTGGAATTACGCTTTTTTAACCCCCGTTCATGTTCTTGTGCTCATTCTCTTCCATTCGCCTTGTGTTGTCTGCTATTTCGTATATATGTCCACTAAGATCTCCCGCAGACTGACAGCCCTAAATTTTTGTTGCCGGGCCTGGACCCAGCAGGATCTTAGCACCACTAATGACGAGCTCCAGCTACGCGTCAGGATGCCCTTGGGAAGTTGCCATGGAAACATGGAAGTGAGTGATTTTGATTAATGCTCTGTCAGTGCTATACATCGGACTCCAGTTGCTTGTCTGGGTGCGGACTTTTTTTATTCTCCGTTTTTTGTTCCTTTCTTTTTTTTTTATGAGATTTGGAATTTGTAGTTTTCCTCCTGTTCTGTTGTGTGAATATATACATGGAGTGTATAAGCATTTGCCTGCAACAACCTGCTATTGTTTATCCTATGGTATTAAAGTTTTTTGGTCTTCTTTTCTGTTTTTTTTTGCGTGTTAAGTTTATTAATTAAAAATCAGTATAGTTATTACTCTTATAACATCAAGGGAAGGAACAATTCATTTTCTTTAAAAAATTAAGGACGACCAAGGGATGAAGATTTTACACGAAAATGGGTTGTTTGTTTTTTTTCTTCCTCTCTTAAAAACGAAAAAAACAAAGCTAGTACCGAAAATTAGTATGGCATTTTTATCCGTATTTCATTTGAAATTTTGCAATAATATCACCATTTAAATGAGCTTTCTTTTATGTACGTTCTTTTCATTTTTTAATCATTATTAATTTATTTTTAACGAAGTGACATTCGCTTCGGGTTTTTTCTAGAAGTCAGAAGAATGAAGCGAAATTTTGTAAAATTAGAAATGATTAAATAATACAATACTTTTCTGCACAGACATCATCTAAAATACTGTCTTAAGATAAGAAATCACTAGAGCTAATTGAGATTACTCTTTTTTATACGTCATTTATATTTTTGTGATGTGTCTTTTTAACTCTTTATCCACAGTCAGTTTCCTTTTCCCGGATTGTTCATTGTTGGAATCAACTATTAATTAGATACTTGAAAACTTGGTTTGAAATAGGTGTATTTTAGAAGTGTGAAGAATGCCGTTTCTCTTTTGAAAGAATTTAGTGTATTCAATGATTTTAATGGCCACAAAGGATCATTTGCGTTTCTTTCTTAAAACACATAGAAGTAGGTAATAAAAGTGTCCAAATGGTCATCTATTACCAGGCTTTTGAAGTATCACCATTAAGTTGTTAAGCCCAAGGATGTCGTAGGCCTTGCTTGTTTTGTCTCAGATGTTGTCTAATTTCATTTCCGCTATTGCCAAATATTTTTGCATTCCACGTTAATGACGGGTGTGCAAATCAAATAAACTTTGTGAAAGTTCAGTTATTAAACTGCTCATTATTAGAAATTCACTATTTTATGTTGTATTCTTTTGTGAATAATTTCATAAGCGTATGCGCATGAACATCAAGGATCGCAACAGCATTTTATTTTTGTTGCGAGTGATTCTGCGCAGAAAAGGCTCAAGTAGGAAGGGCCAAAGGCTTCATTAATTACCATGCGACAGACGCGTGTTGCCGATCTGTTAACTTAACAGCGTTAAATATGCAGGAACGCGGTAATTAGAGAAATTAATCATTGCTTCAGCTCCGTCTTTTATTCATGTTTGCCACATTTGAAAGATGGTCTGTGTTAAGTGTTAGATATCTTTAACCCTTTCCCTTTTAAACAAGTGAGCGAAGGTATCTGCCCACCGATGTTATCAACAGGATTGCTTCTCTAGGTCCAACAGAGATACCGCGTCTGGGAAGAGCTTGTTATGCGAGAATAATCATTCGAGTTTTGATAGGTGTTGAGAAACATCCAGATTTACAGCTGAATTCATAGCGAACAGAGATGTTATCTCTATTAGAAGATCTGTTATAGATTGTTGGCATTGAAGAAGAAATCGTACTAATTAAATGAACAAGGAAGACTGTTTGTTTTGCTCATCCTCGTTTTTATTTTTCATCCTTTCTTACTATTAAAAAAAAAATGAATTGATAGCTGCATCCTGTGAATTGTGCCTTGGAGAATAGAGTAATCGCTTTAGAGGTGTGAACAAAGTGAGGCGTTTTTTCCCCTTTTCTTTTGATTGTTTTAAACAAAGAAAACCAATGGGAGGAAATGTAGAATGGAAGCTGGAAAGTATACATTCAGGACGCTTTTCTAAGGAACAGGTTTTGCAAGTTTTTTTTTTTTTGTGTGTGTGTGTGTGTGTGTGTAACATTATCGGTGACAAGAGGGAAAAAAAAATTAAAAGAAAAAGTGTATAACCCCCTCCCCACCCAGCTGGTGATATTATGGAAATAATAATCGAAACTTTATATGCAAGTTAATAATTTGATAAACTCTGAATGAATACCGAAAAACGCAAAAAAAAAAAAAAAAAAACGAAGAACAATAGTTATAAATTACTGAAATCTATTAATTAGCCGTAAGTAACAATGGCGAAAGATTTTTATCTTTTCACACTTAAATGCTGCTTGTTAACGCATGCTGTGGACTGCGATTGCCAATTTATGCATATTCAGGGACTTTTCTTTCATTCAAATGTCGGAGGATCATTTTCAAATTAGAAAAGGGATTAAAATTTCGTTAAATAATACAACACATTTTCCCTTTTATAAGGAAACCTACTTATTGCACAAAATTTTTATCCTATAACATGTCAATACTAACACACGTCAATAATTTTTGTATCAGAAGAACATAGGCAGATCCCACAGAAAGACGGTAATTATACAAAAACGAGTTGCACCCCCCCCCCCTTCTTCCCTTCTCAGTTTGGATTGGATTACATTGTATCGCGAAACAGATAAGGTTTCCACGCTGGGCTTTGACAATCCCAGTTGTATTATTATGAATTAATGAATAACACTTAATAATAAAAATAGGATTTTTTGCTTTTAAGAAGATTCTGAAAAGTGGCCGGAAGCACCTTCATGTGAAATATACGTTATGGTTTGCTTACAGAAATGCAAAATAGGTATGTTAAAACTTAAATCAGTTTTGGATAACGTTTATCTTTGAATTCTTATCTGTATCCATTTTTAGTTCCAGTAATACGTCGCCAAATAGTATGATATAAACCTGAACCGATAATTCTATAATTTGCTTGTATAAGCATGTGACACACACACACACACACACACACACACACACACACACACACACACACACACACACACACACACACACACACACACACACACACACACACACACACACACACACAGGGAGAGATGGTGATGATGAGGGGTGGGATGGGAAGGAACGAGAGAGAGAGTTTTGAAGGCAGGAAGATTCCTATTTGCTAACGTTTCTGTGGTCATTAATAATCTTACCCGACCATGTGTTTGTGAGATTTGTTCTTCCCACCAGCCTTAATGGATTGAATGCATCACTGGAGAAACTGCTCATGTTTATTATCGCTCCTCGCAGCTTGCTAATGCTCTGATCGTCTGGTACGCGTGTATGTGCAACACCACTCTGCACGCGGGTTTTCCATTTTCCTGACCACAGGCGCGAAGATTTGTCAATTTCAGATTGTCGATTTCATCGGGTATGTTTAGAAAGGCAGGCGGTCGCTGAAAAGTTTTAATATGATACTCTACATACCAGTTTTTTTTCGCCTTCTAGCAATAGCATTTGCAATCGAGGATGAGCCTATTGGTAGATGACGTGTACAACTTATGAAAACGCTGATGAACAAGACGGTAATAACTACCTCATACAGCTAAGCGAAGCAAATGTCAATATCTGTGTATGGCTGCATCTGGACACAGCAGAGAGAAAGCGACATGAAGGCAAACTTAAGTGAGACGTCTCGTTACAGCGTGTGATATCCAGGGGTGTGATAGCAAGATTTTATTTTTTTTTTTTTTAACGAATTGTGTTGCCGTTTTCCACACATTTTTAATTCAAAAATAATCTTAAAGTTTTGTCGCTTTTTTTCTTTTTGCCGAGTTTCAGTCATTATGAAAGTGCATGACAGATGAATTACTATCGTATTTCGATCTTTCCTTTTCTATATAGACTTAAATCAGCTTTGGATTTTATTCAAGTTGTCAAAAAAAAAAAAAGACTTTTTGTTACTGTTTAATCCTCCTTTTCTTCCCTGGATTCGAATACCGTCTAGCACACGCAAAGGATCTGTATCAGGGTTTTTCAACTGAAGGTGAGTTTTAGGCGGTCTATACGGGAGTAGAAGAGTTTCAGTTTTTTTAGAAAGTTACCGTTGCTGCTACACTGGAGAAAAAACTGATTTTGTAAAATTAACTAAATTTAGAATATTTTCGAAAACATCGTCGCCCCAAGCGCTTGTTGGACTTCTTGAGTGGTTAGGTCACTTCGGTCTAGTAAATGTTCTGAAACTGGTGTGTCGCAATTTATTTATTTTATTTTTTTTTTTATTACAGGCCACGGAACAAAAATTAAAAATATGCAGCCAAGTACTCCTCTTAATACTAAAATTAGTATTGAGAGGAATATCTATCTTAGTCGTGCAATACCATTCTTGATTGCATTTAGACTCGCAATTAGGCTAGTTGGACACTGTATTAGACAGTTGCATGGGACTTGTCCTAGAAGGGGGGGGGGGACTGGAATAGAACCGTGCGATTAGTCCGAATACGAATTTTTTTTATTTTTAATTATATATTATTTATTTGAATCTTTTACTTCAGACCTGCACATTATATTTAGAAGATTGAACTCTCTCTCTCTCTTTCTCTGCGAGAATATGTCAGTTATCACATATGACATAGGCATATTAAGTCAACTGACTTTCGGCCTAAAATGTTCGGCTTCAACAACAATATTAAATATGACTCCCACCATGTATCGCGCGCATCAAAAGTACATAAGTTGTCCCCTAAATGAATAGGTGAGAAGATGCAAAGGAAACTGTTTTTATAAATTCGTTTTTACTTCTTTTCTTCTGTTATTTTTATTTTATTTATTTGTTTTTATTGTACGGATATTATTGAGGTTAAAAATTGTGGTTTGGAGAACCATGGTGTACAAATAAAAAATTGAGAAAACAATTATCGTCAGTGGTTATGGCCACGTAATTGATGATTATTTTAAAATTTAATAAGGGTATAAAACAATAGCTAAATGGTTATTAAAGTGTATATTAAAATACTGCTTAACTCGCTTTGTGCTAATTTTTTTTGCAAATGAACATTTTGTCTTTTAAATATGGTACGAATTGGAATCCATTCATCTGCAAAAAATGCCATTTTGCAGAGATATGAGAATCTAAACGGTCCAGATGCGGCCGACAGTGGTCTGCCATTCGCTGACCCCTGATCTAAAACATGGTTTTGGATTATATGGGGGTAGGAGGAGAGTCGTCCATTTTTCACAATGTTGTCGACAGACTTCAATTGAATGTCACTTTGAGTGATAATTATTTCCATTTATGCATCACTATTATTTACAAAGTGGAAGTTGTTCAATCACTGAAGACAAATTACATGCATCGAATGCTGAAATTGGATTGGACAGAATTAATGAAACTGATTTAGCTCCCATCACATCCTGAATTTGACGTTTGCTTCGCAGGCTATTGGTCGCCCACAAGCTACTGGTCGGACAACATTGATATATATCAAGACGTGGGTGTGCGAAGTTCACATGACATTCATTGGGTGGGAAGGGGATGGCAAGTCTCAGAAAAAGAGTTTTAAGAGCTCTTGTCTGAAACCATATCGGGATCATTATCTGCAGTTATACAAAACAGCTATCATATCTGCAGATTTGCATCATGCTAATCTCGAATTCTTTCAGTGTATTTAGAAATGAACTCTTTTTTTTTGTTTGTTTGTTTGTATTCTGTATGCGGTCCGATATATTAAAATAACCGATAGTTGTTACAAAGAAATGGTCCAATATATCTTTAATATTTATGCAGAGGACATTTGATTAACACTATTTATTATAATTGAAATTACTATTATTATAATAAATTATTATAATTGAAAACATTAAGAATTGATTATTCTTAATAATCATAATAATACCATAAATTTACTGGATACTTCTGTTATCAAACTTCAAAAGTCCAGGAGACAGCAAACATTGCATCAAAAGATATTATCATTAATAATACATATATGCTTAAGCAGTTTAGAGCGCGGAAAAACAAACAAACAAACAAACAAACAAAAAAAAAAACAGATTCGGTCCGAATATTTGTGCATGGTAATTTTTGGAATATTCAGTTCTGAATTGGTTATTCATTTACAAAATATAAAGTTTTCAAAATAGAAAGCATGGATGAACAAACAAGTAGGGAAACGATTGCAGACAATCATAGAAATGATGCAAATATACAAGAAAGTAATAGCATTCTTTTATATTCACATCATTAATTCTCTGAAAACCGTTTTTGGTATGTGCTGTGGACATAATTTTGTATTGTCTACTTTGGCAATTAAAATGGTCTAACTGAAACGACAGATTTAATTTCTAAATACTAAATTTTATTAAATTCTATCAGAACGATTCAGTCACGAATCGTTCTGGAAGACAAAAAAAAAAAAAAAAAACCCGTATATAGTGGGGGGGGGGAAAATTTAATTTAAAATCGTTTAGCCAATAAAAGATGGAATGATAAAAATCAATTAAAGAAACAAACAACAAAATTTTCTGCCATCAGTTTTGAATGTAGAAGTACTCATAGTTTATTAGTTGCTGCAATGTACTAACACCTGTTAAGCGTAATGTTATATGCCAGTGTTAGTACATTAGTCGCTGCAATGTACTAACACTGGTATATAGACATTACGCTTAGCAAGCGCCTGTGCTTGTTTGCATATATTAGTCTGAAATTGTTGAGTGCTGCATTATATATATATCGCTATTTCGCGAATACTATCATGATATCTGCGGCATTTACGATATCCTTCAAAACTCGGGTTTTTCAACCCGCATACAGGCAAATCGGACCAGAGTACACACGCAGTTTACAGACAAAAATGCCATTAGGCGGTAAATGGTCGTCGTGTGTGTTGGTAGAGGATTATGTAGCATAGACGCTGAGTTGTGTGAGCGCCCTCGCGCGATGAGGTTTCACGTTGATGCTTTTGTAAAATCCCAACGTGTGTGTTAAAGTTCAACGTGTTTGTGTCAGTCGACTTCTTTTTAGTTTATGTATTCTAGACAGAATTTTGTTTTGTCTAATTCTGCCACTACGAATGGTTCGATTGGAATGATTTGAGAAATTTAAATAGATATCTTAAAACTCATTTCATTAAATTCCATCCAGTAAAGAATTATTAATCAGTTTTTGCTAAGAGTTTGTGAAGATTGAATAAAACCAAAAATTGAAGCACATTGATACTTCTTACGCACGTTCTAAATTCCAAATTTTATTAAATTCCAGCAATAGAAGAGTTATTACAATATATCTGATTTCGACCACCCCCACTTTTTTTTATTTTTTAATCTCTGTAAAAGGTCTGATCAAAACAAACTGGAATGGCCTCAGCAGATTTCTGTGATTTTATACACCAAAATTCAATAAATTTCATTCAGCCAAAGTATCGGAATAATTTGCCTATGGACAAAGGAATATATAATTATGTGCTTACACATTTTGCAAAACTCACTCCTAAAACGTTACGTTCTTTTTAAGGGTATAGTGCGTATTTGAGTTATATAAATATCTATTGGCCATATTAATCAATTGTTAGAATAATGCTAAATTTTGGAAAAGTGTCATTTTCTTTAGAGACTTCATCTTTGAGTTAATATCTGAAACTCATGCCGCATAACAACTGGAATAAGTTAGTACTCCAGATATTTTTTTAAAAAAGTAATTTTTTAAAATCGATTTGTGCTTATGCGATTTTGCTTTCAGATATTATTTTCATTATACTTTCGCTGCTGAGTCATGTGATACAATTGGGACTGTTCGCATTGCTTAGTTTCCACGTTTTCCACGAAAGATCCAGTGAAGGATATACCATTCTCTTCAACTACTTAAGCATATTTTACAGCTATTCTACACACAGGTAGAATCGTTGGCTTCGAAGTCCATACATTCCCTTGGAATTTCATTGGACTTTATTAATAATCAGTGAAAAAAAAAAAGGAATTACACAATTCAGTATCGAATATGAATCTTTTCTTACTTAAAGAAAGTAAAGTTCAAATGTATTATGTCATTAAATTAATTAATGCTAGTAGAAGTGCCACTGCAAACTACAGAGCTCTACGAATTTACCGTATGGTAGTAAAATACATAACAGACTAGGTCTGTCATCCCCCTAGATATTTAAGATTTATCTAATATGTGAGTGTGAATGTCCAATGTTTGGAAACCTTGTTATTTATTTCACTTGTCAGTAATGTATTATTTTTATATATTTTTTATTAGTAAGGTTCATCATTCCATATGTTGATGACGTATTAAAAAATTGGCGAATTAGATTTAGACAATCAAAGCAAATACTTATGCTCTGTGCAGGATGTTTATAGAGTATGATTTCATTTCCTTTTGTTAAAGTCGTTACATCTGTCTTTTTAGCGAAGAACTGTTAACTTAACCTGTTGTAACTTGACCTCTTGTATTGGAAAGTATCAATGGGCACACTTTATTTAATATCGTATTTTCCTTCATTCTTACCGTTCTCAAAGACATGTAAAGAGGCCTTCGTTGGCCCTTTTTAGTAAACTAGTGAAACAGTTATATTGCCACAGGTCCGGCTTTGCAGTATTCTCCCATGCGTAACGACAGGTAAGTATACATCTAATGGCAAGTTTATCACCTATCATTCCTTTGTGACGGACGGGAAAAGTTTATCCTCGTATTCTTGCCATTAAAAGCCGGCGTTTTGCCCATCTATGTTTACACGGAGTAAACATCTTACAGACTTTTCTAAGAAGAACTAACCAGACGGCGTAGGTATAAACTGTCACCTGTTTGTAGGCCATTTGTTTACGCATGCGCACTCTGTTGTGATTACAAGGATGTGCTTTGAATTGCATTATGGCGAGACGATAGAATGCCGAAGGAAGGAAATGCCTCTTGTTTGATACATGCGAATTCCTTCATATATATAGCAATTCTCTCCCCCCCCCCTCATATCGTCGCATAAGATGCAAAAATAATAAGAGCGATTGGTATACATTCATTAGTTTCGTCAAACTTATTGACAGTTATTGATTAGCGTTGATTAAATTGTTGCGTTGGCCTTGACTCCAATGGCTGTATGCTTCAGTATGTTGTAATAAAAGAATATTAAATATTTTTAAGTGCTTGATGTCTTATATACCTATATCAGTTATCGCAGTTTGCGGATTACACATTAAGCAATAATTACAAATTCTTTAAGAACCTGGATTATTATTATTATTTTTTTTTTTTATTAATGTAACGTTGCCAAAAAAAAAAAAAAACTAATATCGCAAAACATTTCTAAATGTAATTTATCTATAGCCATATTTAATAATCATATTCATATTTCTGTATGAGTAGGGTAGCATAGTATCACGGTCAACAAATGATTCCATTACTGTGACATTGATCTACAAGCAAAACATATTAATAAAAAAAAATTAATAAAATTTTAAATAATTCCAATGATCTTTAGACATTTTTAAAACATTTTATTTGTTTGCTTTTTTGTAATATGACAAAAAACTTAATTAGAAAGAGGACCTTTTATCTCCATTCAACTTTAATTCATTAATGGAGATATTTAGTGTGGATTCGACTAAATTGCGTAGTTTTATAATTTGTGATATAGGATATATCAATTTGGAATATATATCAAAAATATATTCCAAAATTTTCACCGATTTATTTAATGCAATATATGAACATATTGAATATAACATTATAACAATGAAACGATGTTATGTTATGTAATTAGTCTACGAATGATCTTGAGGTTTTTTTTTTTTTTTTTCTCTTTGGAAATGTATCATCAGATGAACGTTATTTTATTAAAAATCTTTCAATCCTGACTGAAGTCTAATTTATGAATTTCCATCTGTAGGTTTTCGGATTCTTGTCGATAAAGTTTAAAGGTTTGACATTAGCAAGTTGATGTTGTTAGCACCTAGAGATATTATGATCAATATCAATGCTTTCGAGCATGCTGCTATCCCGAAGCTATTTATGATATTAACTGCGCCTTGCGTGGTGATGCTCCATTGTCTGAAAATCATATATAAATATGAATTGACTGGTAGTTTTGCATCGATGAATTTTGGTATTTGTGGCGATGGGTTCGAATTTCCCGATATTAGTTAGGCTTTTATGGAAATGGAAGATTTGTGCTTTCTTTTCACTACTAGAGTATCGATATAAGAACCAGAGCACTGAAAATCTTTTACTTCTTCAAGAGTGTGGTCATTTAGCTTAATATTTCCATTTATTCTGACATTTAGGAATTTAGTTTTATTCAATTTTTACATAATCCGGATACCTGCTCTAGAGACCAAACATCGAACTTTTTCAAGCCACTTCAGTCAGCAGGATGGTGGTCCACATCGGGTGGTGAAGTTTATCTAATACCTAAAGACAGTCGCAAACATTCATGCTGATAACGGAATTCGAACCCACAGTCACTAAACAAACCAGGCCAGCAAATTTCACATTGTTTTTTACATAAATAAAGGTATAAAATATATTTATTTACAATAAAGAAACAAAGACAAATACTAGAAATGTATGCATCTATTTCAGTGAAAAGAAATCTTTGAGATATATTTTGCTTCAATATGTCTTGCCTCGTGAATTTGCCTAAAATTAACATCGCAACAACCCAGAAGTAAATCCGATGCGTATTATTTTAAGAAATTATAATATTACCCATGAGGAAAATGAATAAATACAGATCCCCAACACTAGGATGAACACGATAGTTTGATTGCCTAGATGAATCGTTTTTCTGACACATTCACTTTCACTGACGATTATTTAATTTAATTAATTAATTTATTATTTTTTTGGAAAGATGTATTCATCGGTCATCAAAATGGATACATGTTATATATAATTAATGCATTTTTATTCATTTAAATGTTTCTCTGGCCGACGAATAAAGCTTATTCAAGTAAATAAGTTTAATAAAGAATTATTATAAACTGTGAGCATTATAAAAGCAGGATATAAAATTTATTATTTATAGCCTGTTTTAAATTGAGATTTTCTGTGTGATATAATTTTGAGCGATGGGAACTGATTGCCTGTGAGTTTGCGACTCAAGGGAAGCCTAAAAATGAGAAAAATGGCATTAAAGAATTTATAAATGTAATTTTCCGTCCCGATTTCAACTAATAATGACGCATCGAGATGCTTAATACTTCATTATATGCCTCTTTTTTAGGCAATAATGAACAGCTTCTCGTATTATGAAGTACACCGACGAAAGTGGAAGATGGATTTTGACCAATGTGAAAAAATGCTGCCCAACTTCCCATACTGTCTAGCTATATGCTAGTTTATTACTGCTACCTATGGATACAAAGGGTGTGTAGAACTTAGCGTGATCGACCTGGTTAGCCCGAGGGACTCTTGAGATGCATTGCTGGTTATGATGGCCTTGGGCTTGGCGGTTTGGCTTCTCCCTGTTTGCTCTCCTGCTGGGAGATAAAGGTCTTTACTCGGAGCACCCTTTTTCACCCTACCCTTTCCGCTTTTTAATAGCACTTTTATATTTATATATAATATTTGCGCGCTCATCTTTATTTTTAAATTATTTAGCAAAGCAGAAAAAAATAGAATTTTATCCTAGGGTCGCTTGATGATACAAATTTTATTAAAAAGATTATTATTAAACAGAAAAGATACAGGTAAGCAAGCAACGTCTTTAAAACGTGATGTTTTTTGCTTAGTTGCCAGATTTATAAGCAGATATATTTAGTTTAACTTAATCAGCCACTCCAATGATGTATCTGACACTCTTGACGGAATTATTATCCCATTCTCGATGCCAAGTTTCTGCTGCAGTTTCTCTTATATAAACAAGTCCCTCCCCCCTTCCTTCCCTTCTCGAATTTGTTAACATTTCTCGACTTGCCTAGCCGCATGGTCGCAACTTTTTGCAAGATCTGTAGTTATTGATTCTTTGTGTATGCATACGTTTATTTTTATTATTTTTAATTTATTTGTGATGATATTTGTAGTCAACGTCTTAACCCAACTAAATGGAGCACTCGTATTATATAGCTACTGTCAACATAATCAGTGAAACTCAAATTTATAATGAATTGTGTAACCAACTTGCTATTAACAATCCATTCAGATTCGAATTCGAATATCGGTATTGCCCTTTTTTGTACGAAATGTATAACTAACTAATCAATTGGACAGTATATATATCTCAGTTTTTGGACTTCATTTTCTTCATTTTTACTGACTTTTAAACACACCTCCCCCCTCATAGTTACCAGTCCCATTTAAAAGTTTAAAATAATTAAAAATGCATTTGTTTTATGCTTTGTTTCTGATCGCTGTTTCCTTTCATCGTTAAAAATTATGTTCCAAGCAGTGCGTACTTGAGTCTCACCCTATGCATGTTTTCCAGTGTTCTGCACGAATAATAAGATCACTTAGGGTATAAACTGTTTTCATGTTCAGGAGGACATCTACAGTCTCCGTTCGTGAAAATTTGTTGCCTGAGAATATGATGGTATGAATCACCAATTGTTCCTCACACTGTCAGGAGGATGGGGGGAGAGGAAGTGAACTGAACGGTTCTCTCCTAACGGGCGGTCTTGTTCCCCCCCCCCCCCATATCCTCTCCTCTCCTTTCTCTGAGCAGCTTTATTAAATTATGCTTTATTTCGTTCGTGAAGCTTTGGTATGTGCTGGTACTGATCTGGTCAGCTTGATTGCTCTTTCGCTCACGTGATTAAACCGTTGATCTCGTAGTTTTCCTTGTGTAATGGAGCAATCGCAAGAGCTTTCAGCCAACTCTCTTTTCTTTTTTGTCCTCCATCTGCTTATCCACTTAATCAAATGCAGAGAATTAAGAGAGAGACTTTCCGACAACTACTAATCATGGATCAAGCCTAGTTAAACATAGGCATAGGAATAGGCATAGTGCTTACCACGCTCTAAATAGTTATATGATACTTAAATTCCTTTCCAACTTCTAAAATTTAGCTAACTAGATCATTAAGGAAAGCTAATTATTCGTTTCGCATCAGAACTCTGTCGCAGTTCAAACAATTGTTTTCTTGTCTTCTGTGCAAAATGTGATATCCATTTATTAGAATGTCCTAGTAGCGCATTATAGCATTTTATGATATGTTGCATCATTAAGAAGCTTTTAATTCTGATATTTTCGTTTTCGATAACGTCGACAGCATTCTTTCGTAGGTTTTTTTTTTAATAGCATATCTCCACACTTGTTTCCTCTGTTTAATGTGTATTAACTACAAGACTAACTATCAGTGGAAGCTGGTTTTCGCTGTTAGTATTTGATCAAATAGTGTTTCTAGCTATCAGTTCAATCACATGTATTCTTAACCATTACTGAACGCAGTAAAACCATGGTAGTTTCACGTTTTGTTTTGTTTTTTGTGGGGGGGGGGGCGCGAAAATTTCATTGTTACAGGTTATCTTGTTATCTTGATGTTATCTTGATACAAGTTATCTTGATGTTACAGGTCAGTGGTTTCCAAGCTACGTGAAGACATTTCCCATATGGAACATTTTTATTGTCACTCTTTTCTTTTAATTAAATGTTTTGAATAACACAGTGACTTCAAGACATCCACAGTTTTCATTTACATTATTTAAAATATATTAATGTTCAGGAGGACTTGTTTTTGAGTATAAAATTGGAGAAATTTTACGCTGAAAAACAAATTGCAGTGTTTTTAACTTACAGATTTACACTCTATGTTGGAATTAATGCTATGCTCATAACCAGAATGGTATAATTAGTTATGAGCTTACTAGTAAAACTGCATTTAAGATATAGCGCAACATCTTCATCTTATTAGTGAGGTAATATTTCATACTGTATATAAACAATGGTTAATATGTCATGCCTTGCAAGTAATGTACATTGCAACAAAAATGTAAGAGCCTCCTTATATCAGTCGGTATTAACGCTGCTTTGATTAGAAAAACCTGGATTCATATCCCGTCTAGGACGCGAACAATCTTTATCAGGGCTTTTCAATTAAAGGTGAGTTAGCCGGTCTCATATGGAGGTGGCAGGGTTTTCCATCTCGCAGAGCAAACCGGCCAGAACACCCACGCAATTTATAGACAATAGATATTTTAATAAATAAAAATAAAATTTTTATTGATAAAAAATTTTATTTTTAATAAATGAAATTAAATAAAAGTTAAATAAAAAGAGATTTTACTTAAATGAAGTTCATTTATCTAATTTATGGAAATTCTCTCTCTCTCTCTCTCTCTCTCTCTCTCTCTCTCTCTCTCTCTCTCTCTCTATATATATATATATATATATATATATATATATATATATATATATAAATTTCTAATATGTAATAAGTATGATCAAATAGTGTTTGCATTAATTATTAGGGACTTGTTTCAATAATGAATAATTCTTTGTCTTATATAATTTAGGGACCTCGGCAACAATCAGATCCGTACGATGAATTTCTCGACCTTTCGAAACCTGACAAGGCTTAAAGAACTGTAAGTAGTTTAAAACATTGATGTTTCAAAAATAATTTTTGCTGGACTTTTTTTTTTTTTTTCTGTTTCTACACAAATGTGAGTGTATTTTTACATTCGTTTAGCATATGTAAATAAACTATTTTGTTTATTCATGAAAGGTATATATATACTGTATATATATATATATATATATATATATATATATATATATATATATATATATATATATATATATATATATATATATATATATATATATATATATATATATATTTTTTTTTTTTTTTTTTTTTGATTAGAAAGATGATAAGCGATATCATCTTTCTAATCAAAGGCCACTATTGCTGCTTTATGGGAACTCGCGTGTCCGCTGCCTCCAGTGGTGACAAATATTAAGTTATAATAATAATCTATAGAATCACTTGACGATTTTTTAATCAGTCAGCATTAACTACATATAGAAGACAATTGCGAAGTATATGTTCAACCTAGGGCATTACTTTCTTCCCGTTCAACAGACAACTTAATTGGCAGTGTTTCTCCTTAAATAAGGTTATTAAAATAGTAAGGTTTTTGGAGCACCCAGGTTGGGGAAAACTTGCATTAGCAATTTCATTTCTGAGCAAATTCATGAGCAGATATTTACATTCTTTTTTTGTCTGATAGAAAAGTATTGATTGAATATATTTCCTTTGCCTATGTAATCTACATAACTCTAGAAAAATCCACAGCATTACAGAATTTACTGTCACTTCCGTTACTTACTCTTCGAAACTTAACTAGTAGTATATCATTTCGACAGCATATGCGTTATTAGGATGTCTCACTTTTTCGAAAATCGCATAAAAATAATTTAATATACATAATAGTTAGAATTTTTTGTTCATTCATTTTTGAATAATATGAAGCGAATTATTCGAATACGCGAAGAAGCATTAAAACAAGACACAAAAAAAGTTGGTTATAGTTTAACTTGTTTGCTTTGTGAGCGCAGTTTCTTTGTTTTCCTAGTCGAATTTGGGAACGAAGGGGGTTTACGTGCCTTCTGATAATCTGATAAAAAGTTTTAAGAGGAAAAAAAAAACTAAAACAAACAAAATATTTTAGTCCCTTAGTTGTCTTATTTTTATGGGATGAGACACAACTTTCTCTATTTGGGCAAATTTCCAGGTTAATGAAATGTTTGCTATTTGGTGCTAGTAAATTTCCCACTTGACCCATAAGCGCAGGAAGCTGAAATGGAGTACGTATAGTTAATGTTTGTGCATGCAGATAAAATAGCAAATTTTCTTTAGGTCGTTCACTGGCTTCAGTCAGGAGTGGTTTATCTGAAGAGGAAAACGGGAAGTAAAGACTTAGAAACTCACTTTAACGAAAAAGTGCATCACTTCTCTGTGTAATTTGCATATAGATTGTTTTACCACTGATGAATCATAGATACTAAACTGAAATCCGTGCTTATGAATTTGTGCTTACAGGATTAACGGTATGGCGTCGATTAATCGTTAAAGGCTTGCTAAAGCCTCATGAGTCGCATTAGGAGAGGTTGTTCTTGATATATACTAAAGAATGAATTACTGAGTGGATTTCTCAATCGTAGTACGTTCAAACAGTACCGAGTGTTACCTGTCAGTAGGAATTATTATTTTTTTTTTAGGATCGCGAGAGAAAGTTCAGTTTGGTTGAATGTCATCTGACTAGAATTTCTAATATTTCTTTTAAAAAATGAAATAACCGTTTTGTTGCATTAACGGCGTAGATTTATATAAATTTCGTTTAACTTCTTAAATATAAACTGTAAATATAAACTATATTGCTTTCTTGGGAGTTGTCGAAGTGGAGATTGCTTTATTTATATCATTATTCAATGCGACTATCAGTGATCTCTCTCTCTCTCTTTTTTAAACAGTTCCGAGTATTCACACATTATTCGTAATGTGTGAATTTTAAGAGAGATCACTGATAGCCTTACTGAATAACGATTTTGATCAATAATTGACCGGAAAAAAAAATCCCATTGATGTTTAGTGATGTGATATAAAGATCACAAAACCTGATTATAATATCTTTAGATATTTAGAGCTGAAACTCTTACATTATCATTTCAGGATGAACACACACTACAGCAGTGTACATTATGGTTATATAGTTTGTGTAATTGAAGAATATACTACTGTATATTCTTCTATATATATATATATATATATATATATATATATATATATATATATATATATATATATATATATATATATATATATATATATACCGTATTCGTCTGTAAACATAACTTGGCAAGCCTACCTAACAGTTGTCATTGCATTGTTTCAAAAAAAAAAAAAAAAACTCTATGTTTAAACTGACGGCTCACTTTCTTGTGAAATTTGTGAGGCGTATGTGGATTACAGCTTGTTATCCAAGGATATGTACTCAAGCAGAATGATTTGCTCACTGCATCAAGTCTTGTAAAATGCCAAGGAATACTTTTCTTTGCAAGTCCCACATGATTGCATATATCATAACTTCAGTTATTTGCTTATATGTTGCTTAACTTTTTTTTTTTTCAACTCATTCTTAGAAGCTGACTTTTCCTATCTTTTTGGAACTAAAAACTATTCATGATTTGTATTCATTTGTCGATGTTTATGAGATCTAAAGCGAAAAGTTGAGCCTTTTATTTTATAACTTTTAATAACTTTTTTACCGGATTGTGTCATCGCATAACTTAGACTCGGTATGGCAAAAGTACTCATATCCACAGTCTCCGTATTAAAATTATCATAACAACAATAAAGAACATGAGTATTTTATTTGGCCTTCCTGTTTTGATATTTTAGTTTAGCGCACAAGCATTTATAGATATCCAGGGGGGGGGGGGAAATCTGTTAGGTGGCTAAGCACGTATACACCAACTCCTGATCTGACTCAGTGATGGCTTTTCAAAACATTTCTGAGCTATCCAGACAAATTATGTTTGATGGAGCAAGGTCTGGACTCTATAGAGAGTGTTGCAGATTTAAAACTGTAACGTCTTAGGTGTTTCCACAGTCTGACTCGCACTGTGGTGATGAGTTGTTATTCGATAATACTGTGGAGGACAGTCTTCAGCATTTACTCCGACTTTTTAACTTCTTATCACACAATATATAAGTATCTCGCTGTAACGTGCACTGTTTACTGCCATGTTCATTTCTTAATAATGTTCATTTGCTGGTTCTTATGAATCCTAGGAAGTTAGGAACGGTACCTTTCCCATTGAAGGTGTGGAGCAGGTTCCCATATGTTTGCATTCCATAACTGACATTGCTCTTCGTCTCGTAGTAGTGAAACCACGTTTTATCACCATTGGCAGGGCTCTCTCGGTCACCATCCTCAAACTGGTGAATAAGCACAGATCCAAGCAATTTTATCTGTGCTTATTCACTAGTTTGGAAATTCTTTTTCGACAGTGTGGAAGTGAAGTTTGTTGCGGATTAGCTTCATAGGCAGAACTATGAATAATCTAAAGTTAGTTTGCTACTTCGATTCGCTTGTATATGTTTCGCTGCAAAACGTATATATGTGAGTATGCGTATACTCGTACGTATACTCGTTAGTATGGCAAACGTATACGTTTGCGATTGCCATACTAAATCTTTGATTTCTACACCCACTACATTTCAGTCCACAGGATTCATACGCTGCTTTCCTGTTTAGTGTGTATAAGCAAAACAGCTGATTAGCCAAGATTAGATACCACACTTAAATAATGTCACATACCTATTTAAGGTTTTCAGTCTCATTCAGCAATGGGACCAATTAAATAACAATAATAATAAAAATTGAAGATATTTTATGAACTGATATTTTAATGAATGAAATGCGCAGTGCCCATAAAGCAGCTGCAAATTTATATTCCGATAACCAATAAGGATAATAAAGAGATTTAGTTTTTTATATGAAGAGCCTTAAAGCTTATTTGTTGATTTATCTATTTATCAGTGGCTGAGGAACTCAGTTGTTTTCGGAAGAAAACCTTTGCTCTTGAAAGTGGTTTCATTTCAGCTGAAAACCCTTTATGAAAGGTCCTCTCAAACTAAACTCGAATCTGTGTGTCTTTTCATTCAAAAGACACGTCAGGTTTTCTGATTGTATTAAGGGGTCGAATTAGGTATCTGGAAAGGGCTGGAAAATCTTTTGACAGTGAAGAGGATTGGCATTGATTAGAAAATATGGAAAATAACGAAACTAGCATGTTGTATAAATTATCTTGATAGCATTGTTTACACAATCTGATAACATGCAATAAGGCGTATAACTTGCCTTTTTTATAATATTCAGTTTATTTTTTTTATTATTGCTAATTTTGTTAACCTCTACTGCGAAGCATTAGCTATTTAAATGTATGCGTTCATGACAACACTTTATTTTACTGTTTTATTTTTGATTCATACAAAAAATATGTGGCAGTTTCCAAGCGAGTAGATAGAGAAAAAAAGGTTTCTACTCCTACGACTATTAGAATTTTTTTATTTATCATGCCAAAATAATTTAGCATAGCAATTAAAAATATAAAGCAATAAATTCTTCATATAAATGTACTATTTGTATGACGAGTTGTGGCGTGCACAAAATATGTTTGGTTTTTGATATGAAATAAATATTTTTTATTTTTTTATATTAAAATCAAGCATAAATTGGGTTTAGCATAAATTTATGTGCTATATTAAGTAAAATTTATTTGATGGTTAGGTAAAATTAAATGAAAACTAAAATAAAAATAAAACAGAAAAGAAAAACGAATTTATTTTTATTCTTTTATAATTGTTAGATAGATCACAGCAGTAACTCTTATATCAAGTGCATCAGCTACTTGGTATTTGAGATGCTTTCGCACTGACTACTCTTATTATTAGAGGCAGAATTCGATCTGACTTCATTTCTAAGAGTTTAATATGATTGATCTGTCGCTTTATTTGATAGAGGGATTCAATAGGGCACAGCCTATTGAATCTGAAGCGCTAAGCCCATTCACTGAAAAAAAAATAATAAATAAGTAAAGCACAAAATAGCGAAAACTTTCCCAAAATTGTGTTTATGTGCGCGCGCATGTCTTTTCTTTTTCTTCCACAAACATGGCTTTAAAGGTGCGACCTACTACTCGCACGATTTTTCTACATTGGGAATACAGGTAATCCCCATTTTACTCGAGGATGCATTCCAAGAAATCCGTGTAAAACGAATTTCTGCGTAAAACTGGGGGATACCTTTTTTTTTCACGTCTTTTGATTGTTTTTATTGATTGATTAATTTTTTTCTCATATTAATGCAGTGTACAAAATATCTTGAAACAAACATTTTTATTCAAAATGCAATGAAATAATTGTATTTTGAATTAAAATTTATTTGCTGGGTAATGTGTTGCACACACGGCAAGTGCGTAGCAACATATAGACAGTGGCGAACTCACATGTATACAGTGGCAGAGAGAGAGAGAGAGAGAGAGAGAGAGAGAGAGAGAGAGAGAGAGAGAGAGAGACCGCGTAGAAGCGAATCTGCGTAAATCGGGCTTACCTGTAGTTTTGAACGTTGCTTCAGGTCTCACGGAAATTTCGCCAATTTTTGCAAAGGAGGGAGGAAGAAAGTAAGATATCGCAGGTATCCTATAGGTCGCATCATTCAACTTATTTTGGCAATTTATTCCTCGACTGCTATTCATTTAAAAAATAAGAGATTCTCATTCCCCACAACTGCTGAACTGTAGGATATTGCCTGTAATTTAGTAGAGGCTACTTAGCGCTGATGTTTTAATTGTTGAGAATGTGTGTAAATTCAGACAATCTGTGTAATAATCAGTAATGTTTTAAACTTTCTCTTAGTCTAATTTTAAAACAAAAACTATCCCCCAAAATGAAAGGAATTACAGGATGTCTAAATGTGGGTTCTCAGGCGTGCGTTAAGAGAAGACAGGTGAAGGAGTTTCGGAAGAGTTCTTCTAGTTAGAAAAGATCATAAAAAAAGAACTTTTCCACAAGTGAGAAGGAAGTAACCCGATCTTTTCTCGCGAGCAAGCCTTCCCTTGTTTGTCTGCGTGCGTAGAGATTCTTGAGAAGCCGCGCTAAACAGAAAGATCAGTTTCCTTTGGATCCTATAAATGGCAATTATGTCTGTAAGATTTTAATTATTTGATAACAAGCAAGTGTCAACAGTGAGCGTGGGTGTGTATTTTCGGCAAATGTCTTTAGGAGGCGAATATAGGGTCAACAATACGAAATTGCAATAGAAAGCATAAATATTACAGATGTTATAATGAATTTCCTCACATATATAATATATGTGAGGAAAAAGAGAGAGACTACACCCAATAATGCCAATCTCTGTTTATTGTAACACACACACACACACACACACACACACACACACACACACACACACACACACACACACACACACACACACACACACACACACACACACACACACACACACGAGAAAAAGGAATAATGGAAGTAATTTTAATATCCGGTTTTTGTCGGTATATGATAATGACTTATCAGCTGCTGTTTTGTTTAATTATTATTTTTTAATTTTAATATTCTGACTTGGCTTCAGGATGTGGCTTTGTAATCGGTTTTCCTCAAATGCACTGGTTTTGCTATTAAAAATATAAAACTGGCCTCACGTGATTCTAGACATATTTTCTTAACATATTGCTGATTAATTTAATATTGTTGGAAGTCAGGATTATTGGCTGTCATTGGTATCATCGGGAGCCTCCAAAGCTCAGTGAGTATAGACGAAGCCTTTGGTCGGAAAGACCTGGGTTCGATTCCCGTCCAAGACGTGAGGAACTTTTATCTGGTCTCTTTCCACTAAAGGTGAGTTAGCCGGTCTCATATGGTCTCATCGGGTTTTTCGCCCCCCCCCGGAACAGCCAAACCGGCCCCATGAATACACGGATCTGCACACATAGGATACACTGGGAGGTATAAGGACAACCACCTTATCCTTGAGACGGTCGCGATTGTGAAGTCCACAGCTAAAGAACCTCAATGGTTCGTGAAAAGCTTAAGACAAGACATTGGTATTATCAGTGATAATATTAACCCTGTAAAATATTAAATTAAGAAATCGAAGTGAATATTAATAATTTTTTTTGTCTCTTCCGATCTCTAAACTTATCCACCACTATGCTAGTTTGGGTTCAACAACGTTACAATTTAGGCCGGAGATAATTTTCATTGTCCGGTAGACAAATCATAACCCTTCTTATTTGAGTCTAAAATGACTCAAAAATAGTTGAAAAAGTAGTATAGTGTTCAGAGTACAGTTCTTACCCTTAATTCATTCCACGCTGCTAATCCACACCAGGTTTATAGCCTTCGTGGATGAAATAAACAAAAACCATAAAAAAAAGTTTAACTATACAAAAAAAATTCCTAAAATCGACTTATTTTTGCTGTATGCTTTATTCACATATTTGCTCACGAAAATTGCTTTTCTAAATCTTGTGGGGAAATGGGGGTAGAGGAAGAGCGGGGATAATCTCCTCACTTCATTCCAAAAATTTCTCGTGCTACTCTTCGTAGAAATAAAATCGACAGTGTTTTGTCATAGTTAATGGACCTGGATGCTGCCAAATTCTGCTGTGTGTGTAGACAGAAACTAATTTTCTAAGATAAATTGCTGTCTTTACCAGTCACTCAGCAAGATGATGTGATTAAATTTAAGAGCTCATCTGCCAACGTAGGTAATAGAAATTTCTCTCATTATTCATGATTAGAATTAAATTCTGCAGTAGACAAGAATTAACCAGCATTTTCAGCATTTTTTCCTTCATGTAATGCGATATCACATTACATCAAGAATATAGATTTTAGTTTAGCAATTAAGTGTTTATTTCACATTCGGCAGTTTATCTCGCGTTACGGTTTTTCCATCTTTTGGGCCAAGTTTTTTTTTCTTCTTCTTCTTACCATTATTCTCACAGAATAAAATGTGTGCACTAACCCTTATGATTTTTTTTACGCTATTTATTGTTTGATGCAGGATACGATTATATTTGAGGTCTCTGGTAATTTTTACGGACAGTCATATTTGATTTCTGGTTTTTCGGATAGAGGCATTTTGTTTTCTGTGGCGTGTTTCATCCAGAAAGGAATTCAAAATTAAATCTTTATTAGGTACGCTGTTTTCTGATCGGAGAATGCGATCAGAAGCTTTAAACTAAACTAACTAAACTAAATTAAACGGAAAATTACAAATGAATTAGTTCATCTGTAATTGTTTAGTCAATAATGGCACGACTTGGGTAATTTTTCTTTATATGACAAATGAGCTTGGAGACCAAATTGATATTACGCTACTTGCTTTCTTAACAAAGGTCCATTTCAGATTTTTTTTTTTTTTTTATGTATTCCACCCCCACGAAAGGTTGTGAACCTATTTTACATTACTACGCAGGTGGGCTATGGTTTAGATAATCTGGAAACGTCGCTCTAGAAACCAGACATGGAACTTTTTTTTTTCTCGTGCCATTTCAGACTTCTAAGTAAAGTGCCACACTAGGAAATGAACTTCATCTATGACCTAAAGACATTCACAAACATCCATACTGACAGTGGTATTCGATTTCATAGGCTTAGACGCTACTCACTCTGCCAGCCAGATCAGGATATATAGATTTTTACTTTTTCTTATCTTTAATCATTACCTGGTTAGTTAATTAATTCGTAATGGAAAAAAGTCCCTAAAAGTAGTATTGAATATTGGGGGTTCATTTATTTTTAGAATAACAATATATGTTGCCTTTATTTAGATGCTTTCTAAGAACGAGTAGGAGAGTTCCACACTTGGTGGATTTATGGGAGGCACTAAGCCGCAGATACCTTGTCTGCATGCGTGTGCACCTTCAGCTAGTAGTGAATGTGCTACCTCAGCGGCAAGTAATTCCATTACTGTTTAATATGAGAGAATTTGAGAGTTTTGAGGGACTTTTCTCCTCCTCCCCCATCCTGGTCGGCAGTTCTCATTAAGGACAGCAGAATCCAAACCTTAAGGGTCATTGACTAACCACTTAGCCATTCAAACAGGAACATTGAGAGGGGAGGTAATAGGTAGGGTCACTTTCCTCGATCTGGGCACTGATGTTTTAATTTTCATAAGCATGTCGCAGTATACAGTAGTTCTATAAGTTTTTATTGTTAATGATAGGAAATATAAGTTATAAATTTTATATTCTGCTTAAATATCATTTGAAATTTTCATAATGCAGACAAGAAGAAAAATGTTTTTCGCGGAGTCTGAACTGAGCGCTCGACGCTAAGGTATGCAGTATTCAGTTGTAAGCAGGGGTGGGCTGTACTTACACTTTTCCCGAGGGTGGCAGGGTCCGAGACACTAGAGTGCTCCGGGGCCCTATCCTCATCGTTTAGAACCTTTAAATTGGCTAATTTTTAGGGGGCCTACAGCTAGAGCTTCGTGCGCTTGTGCATAAGTACAGCCCTGGTTGTAAGATGCCGTACTTAAAATTTTAACGAACAGTATAGTGATCGGTTGTTATGACAGATGCATTTCGGAACAAATAAGCTTGCTTGGTTTGAAAATTGTCGAATTGCCGATTTGATGAAATTGGAACATGTTTTAATCACAATTAGATCAAAAGATTGTCGTGTTAAAATCTAATTAACTGCTTTCATTTTCAAGTACATCTATTTTGATTTCCTGGTTTGAGTATTAACTTCTGTCTGTGAATATGAATTGATAGATAATAATAAGTTTATATATAAATAGATAATAATAATAAGTTAATAATAAGTTTTCATTTTTTCTGTCTCAACGTCACTGATGTACTGAAGCTAGTTAGATCATACGGATAACATCAAATATATTCTGTGTGACAGGACATGCTAAACGGCAAAGTTCATCGATCATATCTGAGTTTACTCCTTGATATATTAGACTATTTATTTGCCTCCCAGATGATTTATATGCATGAATTCAATATTTCCCAATTGCATACAATAATGAACACGAAACATAAAAGAAGAATTACTGTTTTCGAGAAGAAGAAAAAAAAATCGGCGTGTTGCTTAAACTGTTTATTGATCCTGCTTTTATATAACTGGCATTTTGCGGATACATTTCGCTCTCCCTCTCCATCTCCAACTTTTCCCTTGCAACATTTTTTGTTTAGCTTCCATACATAAAGTACATAATTGTTTTATTTGTTTGAACTTACGTTTACTCTATTTCATATGCACAGAGGTAAAGATGAATTAGGCAATAAATGAAGCTTGGTTAACGAATATAGATTTTATTGTGACGATTTTAGCTTTTATGTAATTCGTAAACTAATTTAATAAAAACACGAAACATCTCCACAGTTATTCTAAAGACGTTTGAGATAACACATAGTATTCTAATTTATTGTCTATTTAAACAGATAAGGAAACGATAATATATGGTCGCATTCTTGTATACAGTGACATCGTCATTATCAGTACGTAGAGCCTATTTCTGGCATATGCAGTGTACTCTAGACATCTTTGTTTTTTAACTTAATTTTGAAATTAAATGATCCAGTTATGGCGAACAATGTTTTTTTATTTTAAAAATCGTCTTGTAATAAAAATGTTATAATTAACAACAACAGCAACAAAAGCTCTCTTCAATTAGTCTTGAGCTGAGAAATACTAACGAAAACTATTACTCAGCACTTATGCTTTTTTTCTTTCCTTTCTCTACCTCCATTCTTTCTTTTCTTCTTACCTTTCTGCTCACCATTGTACTAATGTCCTATAGGTTGAACAACCTGTCGTGGATGGGATTATCATAAATAAATAAAGATGCTTTCCACCACATTAACCATTCGGATTAAAATTTATTTATAACACAGCTGACGTGTAGTACAGGTTTCTCGTTCACAGTAAGCTGTTCGATTCTCACTACAGTATTTTCTTTGTTTTTGTGAAACTTGATGACGTTTCATCAAAAATGACGTTTGTAACAAAGTTACTTTATTCAACGAGCTATGTTTTTGCACTTTTGTAAAAATCGTTGATAGTGTTTAAAGTTATAATGCGTTTTTATTAAACTTCAACCCTTTTTTGACTTTTAGATAATTTTATTTTACGTATTTTGCCAGTGCAAGTCCGAGTATAGTGATTTTAAGACATATCCTAAATACTAATTTTCTGAGAAAGATCCTAAGCTCCTCGCGTCAACGACGGGAATCGAACCCGTCGTTGACGCGTTCGATTTCCTTTTCCAGGTATATGGTTGCGAAGCGCATAGCCACTCGGCTAAATAAATATCTATTTTCATTTATTTTGTTTACTTCTTTTGAAACTAAAAAAAGCTTCAAAAGTTATCTATAGCTTACTAGAATACACGCTTCGACATAAATTGTTTTGTATTGCGCTATTTAAAGCGCACTGAACTTAATTCCAGAGCCATTTATTAGTATGTTTTTAATGAATGGTTTCACCAGCTTGAATAGTTATTTCAGATTATTAATTTTCATTCAGAGATAGACAGAAACTCTGAAGACAACAATCAGTTACTTTTTTTTTGTTTGTTTTTTTTTTTAAAGCAAAATTCGATCAGTGCAATACACATTGAAAAGATTCCAAAAAAAAAAAAAAAAAGCTTCGATTTGCCATTTCTGTTATTTATCCTTTTCTTAATATATTTTAACATTTATAGTCACCAGTATCCAATGCTAATTTCGGTTTTCAAATTTTTCATTATGATTACGAGCTTAGAACGGGTAGTACTAGAGACATACTCGTAGCTCCCACTTCACTTGACTGCTTCGGCCATTTTTACTTTCTCTGGAATCGGATGATATTCCGGTTTAATTTCCCAGTCTAGGAGGAGCGTTAAGAGATACTTTTTTTCTGTCTGCGATCAAGTTAATTCGGCCACTCCCCTGGAGTTCAGTTGCCCTTTGCAGTCTTTCCACTGCTGAAACACATTATACATTCTTCTACTTGGAGCTTAATGGATTACTCATCGTCTGTTTCCTACCCTCTGACCTGTCTAGCTAGAACGATCCTACTAGCAATTTAAACTTCCATCAATATAGCTCTTCGGGTCATTGGGCACACAAACATTCCTCACCATGTTGAAGCGCTAATCGGCGAGGAGGAGGAGAGGAAGACAATCACATCTGACTTAGTCTGTTGTTAATGGAAGAAATGAAAGACTGAAGTATGTCTCATTGTTTCAGTTAATGACTTAATGTTGACTTTAGTGCAGCCAGGAGCGTGATCATTTATCAGGGATTTTCTCAACAAGATATTTACGTGTAGTAAATGTACTTACAGTTCATATGCCAATCATAATTTATTTCATTTGGGCTAAAGTTGGAGATACCACATTCAATGTTCTCTTATTATAAAGTTAAGATTCTCTCTCTCTCTAGACCGATAATTCATCATAAAAACAGTCCAGATATGGCAAATGGGGCATTTATACTTTCTCACCATGAAATATAATCATTGCTTTTTTAATTATTATTTTTATAGATACCAAGACCATTGTTCCCCCCCCCCCCCCATCAGAATTCTTCTTTGAATCATTTATGAAATTCTCTAAAAAAAAAAATTGATGAGGAAGGTTTAAATAAACAGTTGGTTGCAATGTGATAATTCACTTTCACGTTGGACAAAGGTGTGGAATGTAATGTTATGTTAGACAAGCAACATGGTTTTCCACTTGCTCCTGTGAGGGATTTCAGTTTGTCTCATGAAAAAAAATGACAAAGTGTGGGTGATTTATTTCATTATTGTTCTTCTTTCTCTCTGTCTTCAGACTTTAGAAAACGTGATGTTATTTTGGATTTGACATATTTGAAAATATGCAGTAGTTTTTGTCGTTTGGTTATTTTTAACCTGTAGTTTCAGTATCAAATATCTCTGATTATTTCTTTACCAGAACGTAATTCTTCCATAGTATACAAGATATATTTTCCAGTTTTTTTTTTTAATTTCGTTATTGATTTCTACATATTTATGAATCCTAATGTAAAAACAAATAATTTATAAATTATTTTTAAAATACTTACATTTTTTTTTTTTTTGCTTGATTTTGGGTTTTCTGAAATTCTCCACTATATTTGATTATCTCCAATTTGAATTAATCGTTTTTTTTTTAACAGATTTGACAATTACATCACAGATGACAGATGGCAGGGCGTTGACTGCTGTCGGCTTTGTTAATGACCGGAATAGAATTTAATTTGCGTAAGAGACTAATTATTGCAATTGATAACAGCAGTTTGAAGCAGTGAAGATGCTTCATTAAATGTTGAATTTTTAACTTATATTTATTCTAGATGAATATTCTAGATATTATTCAGTAGAAAAATTTATATAAATGAAAATATCGTCCACAGATGAAGAAATCATTTGGATATTTCATACGAAGACTGAGAATTAAGAATATCTCCTTTATATACTGCTAAAGTGATGTGATAATGATACAAAATTGAAATCGATGCTCAAAAAAGAACTCAGCTCTGGTTTTTGTTCAATAAAAAAATAATCCAATTCCTTCCCGTCTTTGCAGTTTAAGTGCCATTTTTCATTTCAAGTATACATTTTAAAGTACAATTTTCAGTGCCTATGTTTTTTTTTTTTTTTTAAGAGAAACGTCAGTTTTCTCTTGTTTATCCTTCCTTTCATGCTCTCTTTGATCCAGAATAATAGAAATTGAAAAATGATGCTTACCTATATTTGCTATGTATTGTAAAATTACTCAGAAGAAAGCAGTTGTGTCAGTTTAGTCTCAAGACTAACCTTTACAGCTTTGTGTTCTTCATAAAGTCAAAGCAGTTTTACACGCTTTTTAATTATCAAGATAAAGCAAACACTTAGTTGATCGGAGCTCCGAAATGGCCAGTATATTTATTGGAGGTACGTTGTTATACTCATACCAAGCCATTATAGACTTTGCTGCTTGTGCATCAGAATTGTCTTTCTGGATCAGGTATAGTCTTTCAACTGTAGAATTCCGTAAATGCTGAAAAAAACGAATTATTTGGAATTTGAAGGTCTACTCCTCTGTGTTAATAGTTGTATCAATGCACAATGAACCAATTCCGCACCACGAAAAACACTCTCACTCTGCACACTTTCACCATCCATGCTTTACAAGTGTGGCAGTGAATCTTGCTTATGACATTCGTCAGGATGTTCCCAGATCATCTGCTCTCTCATTTGGTGATAATAGACTGTAACCAGATTCACCACTCCAAAGAACTCGTTTCCACTCATCCAGAATCTAGTCTTGGTTTAAGCACTACTGCATTCAGCATTTTTTCCCCTTTATATTATATTATATGGTTTCGTTATATGAACTACTAAAACATTATATTGACTGTTCCAAATGACGTCAAAGCAATTCACTGACATCGAAAAATGTTAAAACGAGGAAGTCAATTATTTGTGATGGTAACAATTTTTCCTTTTTGACTCTTTTTCTGTGTGTTGTATTGTTGCATGAGTTTATATGTGGTTTACCACTCGGTACGTTTAGATAACAACTAACTAGCGATAACGGAATGCCGCACCCACGTCACCAACCTGCCATTAAAAAGTCTTCCCTTAACAGGGATAAGATAGAGTGGTAGATACTGGCATTTTCCATACGCGACTTTGCTTCTTGGTTGATGACGTTAGATCCGCTATCGGTTTACGCTTGACGACTGTAGCTTAGCCAAAGCTGTAAATGCACGTCGACTGAAAATAAGTTCGCACTGATGGTACCCAACCAGGTAAGCTCATCATTAACATTTTAAGGTCAACATACCTTTAGTCGATTTTCTCAGAGAAAGGGAGAAGCTGAAAGATTAGTGGAAAGGGAGGGAAAGCACATAAAAAGGTGATCTGGTTTGTTTCAGCAAGATTCAAAAATAACAAAAAGAAAAAAAAAGAGGGGGTTTCATCTTTTTACCCTTTTTAGTCTTCGTACTCTTTTTAATCAATGAGGATGTTTTCATATACAAAACAGTTATTTTCCCAGTAATGGATATTGTCTCTTTTCATTCTACTTCTTAAAATAATAGAAAATTGCACGAAGAAGCAAATTAAATGTCAGAAAAGAAAAGAAAAGAAATAGATATGTTTAAATGAATTTATAGCTATTTTATCTGCTTTTTTCTTTTTGTTCAGGTTTGTATAATACAGTAATCAGGATTAATTGACCTAAAGAATGGATACTTGGAATGATCGAACTACAACACTGTAGGTTAATAAGCGGAAACAACATAGTACCGATATGTATATAATCTAGTATTCTGTAGCAAAGTACATGAAAAACAGAATAGGTACATAAACAAAAGTCAGCATAAAGACAAAAAATACACTGTTATGTAGAATCCGATTATTCAAATTATTTGTATGGTTGGCGTGCTTTCTTTGCGTATATTTGGTTGATCATAGTTAGTGAACATTGAATAGGTTAATACTAGAGTTTATATTCAAGTACTTGTATAAAGGGTCTAAATAACATCTCCGTAAGCTTTTAATTTTTTCTCTGTCTTGTCATTACACCGCTATAAGATTTCGGAATCATGCCACAGAACTTGATGTCTTTCTGTCGAAGCATCCTGCAAATTAGTTGGAGATAACACGCGTGATGACAGAGTTGGGTCCCTCAGTTCTCTCTATTCTGTCTCTTGCATACTCCTCAGTGCGTGTCTAGTAGAGTTAGCTGTTTGTGTGTAGTATAGGGTCTTGCAGTTACAGCATAGGCGATAAATTCCTGGATATTTCAGAGGACTCTATCCAGGTTTAACGGATCAGAGTAATAATTGTATTCTGATGAAAGGAGTGATATTTAATTTTATACTCCTTAAGGATTTTGGCTAGTTTACTGAAATAGAGATAACATATAGAAAAGAGAAATAAAAACTTTTGACTTACTCATCGCCTGGGGTGCTTTGGGTCCGCTAGTTGGAGAAGCAATCTAGAATTGATATGTTTATTATAGCCATTTTGCATGAAGATGTTTATTAGAAATTAGAGTTCTTTAGCTAACTTTTCTTCGTCATTAATAAGACGACGAGCTCTCACTCGTGTGATAATGCCTCATTTTTGAGGTTGGTAATGGCGATAAGAGACATGGGGATGTCTCTTAGTATGGGTTGGTTTTCCAACGATGGAACGTTTTGTAGAAAGTTTTTTACCTTGAGTATATACTATGTTAAAGATACCAAGCAATTTTATAAGCTAGGTTTTAATCCTTTTTCCCAAGTAAGCAAACAGACAAGTAAGTCGAGTTTGCGCCTGAACATAGTTCAAGTCTGAGGCAACTTGTGGTAAAGGTGGGGTAAGATCCGATCACTTTCCTTAGTATTTTCCCCCCAATGCAAATCACATCCCCTTGGGGAGATGTATGATGCTATACATTAAAGGCAAGGGCCACTACCCAGACCGGTTTCGACCTTTATTGTGGTGTCCCACTATTTTGTAGTGGGAGCCAGACCCAAAAAATGCCAAGGTTGAAGTAATGCAGAGCTTATAAATTTTACCTAAACAAGTTGCCACAAGGTGCTTTGACCTTATTAAATAAAAATCTCAGGATGAGAGTAAGATGTAGAAAGTTTTTTACGTTGACTTACTTAGTATTTTCCTCAATGCAAATTGGGGGAAAATACTAAGGAAATTGATCGGAGCCAGTGGCGCACTCAGGATTTAATCTTGGGGGGGGGGGGCGAGTTGAGTAGACGATTTGAGAATACACACGACGCATTGCATACGACCTATGACTGAGCATCTGCAGTTATCTCCAACACATGATACCCGTGATCTCTGGCCTGGCTCGGGCAAACGAAGTATCGCCCGAGCACTACTTCGTTCGCCTTGTATTCACAACGACCATGATTCGAGAGCCAGAGGGTATTCCCACCTTATGTGACCGCTAATTCATAAGTAGTATAGAAATAGAAGACACGACACAACATAAATTTAAAATAAAAAAATTTTAATTAAGAAAATATTTTTGTAAAATGTTCTAGTCTTTTTTCCTTTTTCTTTTGGGGGGTGCCAGGGCCCCTTGGCCTCCTCCCTGGGTGCGCCAATGATCGGAGTTTACTCCACCTTTACCACGAGTTGCCTCAGACTTGAACTATGTTCAGGCGCAAACATGACTTACTTGTCTGTTTGCTTACTTGGGAAAAAGGATTAAAACCTAGCTTATAAAATTGCTTAGTATCTTTAAGATGGAACGTTTTATTTTCTAGAAAAGCATTTAGAGACCTAGAACACTAGAGAAGTATGGCCATGGCTCTGTCATCACGTGTTACCTACAATGTGTATTTGATGTAGTGTGTATAGCAGGTGTAATGAAAGTTATACTTTCATTTTTATTGCAAAAACAGTTTTAAATGATATATTATTTCCCTTTTCCCTACAGTTGTCTCCCACAAAACGATTCGAAATTATGATAATTCAGTGTGCTTTCGTATAGTGATTTTCAGTAAACTACTCGTAGGTTGAAGGCTGATCGGTGATTTTTTTAAAAATAAGTTTAATTTGAATTGGCAAAACAGTTTAAAACGATGATATATGCTATAATTGAACCACTTTTAGTCTCCAGACGATTCGAGATGATAATGATTCCTTCCTGGCTTGTTAAAATTGAAATAATTTTTTTATTTAGGATCATTATTAAAAATTGTAATTTCGTTTGGGCCATTTTACTAGTAAAATTAGGATTAACAAAATAATATTTATAACGCATATGCCCAAAATAGTTGTGTGTTCAATTGCTATAATAACGAATGGTGTTACTGTACAGAACCAGATTACGAAATTGTCTGCAATCATTTTTTAATTCTATCTTAATTTTAGAGAATTCTTTTATTGACTGCTTGAGAAGTGTGCTATGATATTTAATTAATTAATTATTATTATTTTTAGCAAACTTCAACACAATCACCTGACTGAAATTCCTGATGTTGGTCCTCTTCCGAACTTGACCATGCTTATCTTGTAAGTATTATACATAATTGCTGTATTTTGATTTCTGTACCTCATTCTTTGTTATCGGCGATATAAAACGTCTTCCCCATTAAATATAACTGATTTTTTTTTATTACTCCTCTTCTGATTTTTGATAACCTTTACAATGAAATGAAAATTATTTGGAAAAGCAGCATTCTAAAAGCAAAGAAGGAGGAATAATAAAAAAAAAAAAAAAATTCAGTTTAGCTGTATTCAATGAGAAAAAAGTTTTATAATAGTGCTTCTTTTGGATATGATCTCCGTCGAGCTCCTATGTGATTTCTTATTTATTTCGAAATGATAACAGCACCTACTAAAGATTGGAAATCATTAGTACTACCCATCGTGTATTACTATATTATAGGCTAGGATTAGATTATGTAAGAACACAAGTTACATAGAACATTATATAATGATTTATTTATAAAGTTGAGGTTATTTATTTGATTTTAGACAGAGAGACAGACAGACGGGGAGAGAGAGAGAGAGAGAGAGAGAGAGAGAGGAACTATTAAAGATGTAGTAAGCAATAGTCTATCTTTTTATGTGTTTGTGACGTAGAGCAGGAGAACATTTTGCCATAAAATTTCTTTCTTTCATCCTTTGCTGATTTTAAGCTACCTGTAAGCATAATCTGCTCATTTGTAGCTGGGTTTTGGCTTGTATCACGGGAATTTTCCTATAGGTTTGTATTTTATTTTTATTTTTATTTTTTCTTTCTTTCTCATTTTTTAAAATCGAAAAAAGATAGTACGCTGAAAAAAATAAATAAAGTCGCTGACTATATAGCGGTATCTTGTCTTTTTCAAAATGTATTTTATAAGAAACGTACTTTGACATTTTTTTTTCGTAAATGTGAAAAGTCACAAGAGATTCCTTGAATTGACTTTCGAAACATAAGCAAAATGGACCTCACTAGATATTAATATTAATTATTAATAAGGAAAATGTTATTAATAAGAAAAAAAGTTTAGTTTAGATCTGCTGTATTGAATTTGAAAAATGAAGTGAGAAAAATAATTACGTTTTCAAGAAAAGTTAGACTTGAAAAACGTCGTGTCCGTTTTAAAATTGCATAAAATAATCGAGGAAAGGATCCCAAGCAGGTTTTGGGCTAACATTCCATATATGAAGATTTGCTAATAAACTCTAAGATGCGTATAATATGTAAATTCTCTTTTATCGAAGGAATATTTCAGGAAATCTGGTTAATCTGATTATTATTATTCTTATGTCACGTTATTGGCATTCTCCACTTGTTGCACTGACAGCTATCTCAAAAGAGATAGCAGTCAGTGCAACAGCTGTTCTCCAATTTTTACATCCCCGATCACTACTCTATGCGTACTTGGAAGGTCACGTTTTCTTTCGTTTAAATGGCTGCGGGCAAGGCCACACAATTTGAAAAAGAAAAGCGAAATATTACGACTAGGGAAAGATTTAACTTTTTTAAAAAAAAGTTTTAAAGCATTTTAACAGTTTTTTTGTTATTTTTATTGCTTTATTGTAAATCACATATTAGCAACCAACATTAATTTTCGAATAAGAAAAACATACATGCTACGTACAATTATACAAAACGTGTCGATCATTCTTCTGTCAGTTGATCTTCGCAGGTTTAGGCTTATCTCATCTTGGAATTAAAACCACTCATGAAGTTTCGCTTGCATTATATTGTATAAAAATTTGCTAGGAATACTTCTTTGTTGTAAGATATAAAAATCCGTACTTTCCATGGATCTATTAGGGCAAAAATCTCATGTTTATTGTGAAACATTAAAACAGAATTGTACTAATAAAAAGGCACATATGTGTTACCTTATCTTGAGAGTTTCTGCTCATTTAAATATTACGATATTATAGCAGTGTATAGAGAAGCTTGGAAATGTTTGTTTTCTAGAGTCGCAGAGAAACTATCATTAGTTTTTACGCTTGAGTTTAAAGTAAAAAAGCTAGATATATATATTGATAGAAAATCTTAGAAAAAGCGACTTTTCTACGTGAATCCCACTCATGAAAAGTTGCAAACGTATCATGCATTAACACCATGGCTGAGGGTAAGATAATCCTCAGAACCCTACTCTATAGACAAAACAGAACTTTTCCAAGCCATTTCAGATCTTCACTAAGTAGGCTAATGATCACATCTTCCACCTAAAGACCTACAACATCCATATCTTCGGATGGATTCAAATCTACAATGTACTGGAAAAGCGGAAGCGCTATATACTCGGTCTTCCGATAGCAGCCCTTTTCACTATACGGACAAGAACCTTACTTATATTTCTTGGTCTTGGACGGTAGAGAAGGAGAAAAAAAAGTGATAATGATAAAAGTACTTAATATTATAGTATAGTAATATTTGACTGTTTTAATAAGTTTCGAGAAAGAGTGTGCAGAATTGCAGATATCAGTGCAGCACAACAGTGATCATGGACGTATCTACAGAACAGGGTACCGGGCATCTGTGCGGTAGAAGGAGCGGAATGAGTCAGTAAGAGAGAGAGAGAGAGAGAGGATGACCATTAATCAGTCTAACTACTCTCTCTCCCTCTCTGGAATATAGTCTGGAATTTTTAAGAAGGTTTGGGGATATCCCGCTAACCGTTAAAATATTCTAGAGCGTATCTGCGATTTTTAAATGATAAGGAAGAGTTGTTCGGGTGAGAAGTTGAAGTAGCTTGATATGCTCATGTTAAAAGAGATTTCAGGTTCTCGTAATTATAAGAAATACTTTGAGGACATTGGATGTTATCAGATATAAAATTAGGTGGAGAAAATTATTTTTCTCCTAAATTAAGACAGAATTGGAGTTTTGGTGAACTAGATTATTTTGTTTCCTTTATTGTCGTACTGTTAGGAGACAAGAACGTTTATCATTATTAAAATGTAGTTTTCAACGACAAATCGTATATTAATTTATTACCTAACTTTTCCTTTTTGTTAAGTTTTGAATAAGCACTCTTCTTTTTGACACACAGAAAGCCATAAAAAATGGAACATTTCAAAAATCATAACATTTTAAGACTAAATAGAAACCTGTAATCGGCTGCACTTCATTCAGCCATCCATTTAAAGTTTTTGTCTAACTGTGGTAAAATAAGACTCCTCTTCTCCTATGCATATGCAAGCAAGACGGAAGTTGCTGTATTATATGTAACGTTTCTTTTTCGATTGCTGCAAAGTCTAGATATTTTTTTAACTCAGCAACTGATCCGCCTTAAACAATTGTATTGGTATGTAAAAGAAAAAAAGAGAACAAGGAAATTCAATTGTGTATCTGATGGACATTCATTAGAATTTTTCCGAATGACCTTTTTTTGACATTTTACATTAAATCGCTGCACACAAGCAGTGGAAATCATTAAATCATCTTTAGTTACTGCTGAAATCAATAGTGGAAGTGTCGAAAAAAAAAACAAAAAAATCTCCGCACTATTATTACTTTTAAATGTCCTGAACAAGAAAAGATAAAATAAATTATTTTTTATTTTATTATTTTTATTATTCTCTTACATGAAATTTATATCATATTTCCCATTTCTTTTTCAGAATAGCCTGCATAAAAACATTAAATACTTCCGCACTTTCCTTTTCTGTTTTGTTACCGGTCCTGTGTATTTTCAAATTTATACTCTGAATTTATTTACGAACTCTCATAATATGATTGGTTGCTAAAGAACAATCTGCATTTGCAGCTTGTTTTCGTTATATAGTTTTAAAAATGTAAACATAATTTCACTAGAACACAATTCCGTGACGGTTTTATTCGAATAAAACATTTCGCGATTTGCTTGTTTATGCTTCAAATTGTGGCGGCTAAAACTGTTTTTACCTCAAGGTAAAACAGTTTTAGCCATTACAATTTGACGCTTGCGTAGTAGTGTAATTTCGGAGTTCAAAGCCAATTTCATATTCAGCATATAAAAGCAGAATGTTTATTCTTTGGCACGGTTACCAGCTGCAGAGTTGACTCATCCTATATATCCATTGTGATTAGAATAAGAGTATTGGGAGGGGGCGCACGGTCTATAAATGTAGAGACGAGACTTTCCCATAGGACGACGACGGGAACGAAGAACTTTTCAATGGCAGATGGGTGCGATATCCGGTTACAAGGATTGTAAATACCGCTGTTCCGCGACTGTCGTCAAGTACAGGAGGAGTCGTACAGATTACACGAAGTTATCTAATTAGCTAAGCGTTTGTCCCGTCATTTCTAACTGTCAATCTGGCAGCGTTTACAAGGGATGGGTGACCGCTATCCGGGAAATGTTTCTAGTTGTAGTATAGCAAGAGGGTCATAACAGTTTTCTATGCCGTCTGTCTGAGTTCGACTGTAGTCGTGGACACCCTCTAGTGTCGTAATTGATGACTCACATACATTTATATTTATCCCAAGGCCTAACGATCTTGCTCTGCTGATGCATACACCGCCAGCTTAGACCTACGGAACAGAGATATCGATTATTCTTATTATGGATTGTGCCGATTTCCTTATGTTTTTTTCTTATCTATAAGCTAATTCCAAAATAGGTATTGCTTAAGATTTGTTCAGTGCGGCATTTTTTTTTTCTTCTTTTACTTCCTCGCTGAGTTGCCAGACCTGTTTTTATATAATTCGTGCCAGTCGATTTTCATCAGTCATCAGCTGAGCACAGAGCACTTGTAAATAGCGTCTTTCACTGTGATATCTTGGGGATGGGGGGGGGGGAGCACCCTTAGTTAACATGAACGTTATGGTCTTGAATGGTTGACTGGTTTCACTCTATTCAAGCACGCATCATCTTTCCATGTAAACTGCAGGATAATATCTATTGGAATAAGCTCTGTACACCAGGGAATATTCAGAGTAGTAACAAGAAATTAAACATCCGAGTATAAATAGAGTGACACCTTTACCTTTGCGTGCTACATGTGGTCATGATTAGGTCTGTCATAACATGAAGAACACAGAATTCAGAAATTTCGTAAGTGTATTTGCTCTTAAAGTGAGTATCACCTTTTAGAAGCAAACACAGCATTTCTTTAGCAAATAGAATTCATGATTTGTACGAACATATTTGTACTGATGGACAAATGATTTATGATTTTATTATTAGATAATTATTTTTATCAGATGATGGTTAATGAACACGTTGAATGATATTCGTAGATCGACTTATTTTAAAAAATTTAATCTGACATTTTCCGCAATCAGTTATTAATATTTTAAAGAAGAAAATGAATACAACGAAATGCCCTTTAACCTATAAAAACTACGTGCTAAAAGGAGAAAAGTTGCAAGTTGAATCCAAAAGTGAAATCAATAGTAAAACTGTTACTTTAAACGCTAACCTCTATGAACTTTTATGGTTGGCAAGAGAAGAGAGTCCTCTTGTAACGAATTTATCATCGTAATGCTCATTGAGTTTATTCAGCTCCCCCTAATATTTGTTTGGCCTGCATATGAGTCCTTCGGGTATGCTAGGAATGCGGCCAACTCGCTGCACAGCGCGATAGAATTTCTAATTTATTTCAATGTGTTTTCTTAATATAATGGAATATTTTTCTCGCTTTGTTTTAATTTGCAAGTAGACTTTTATAGCTTAAAGTTTGAATTTTAAAGAGATTTCATAGTATATGCACCTGTTGTTAATTGAAATTGTTTAGAAGTTTGCAGTCTTAAAAGGGGAGGGGGATGAAGAATGAAATCATGACATAACTAAATAAATAACGAAAGTAGAGGACGAGTGTTAACTGCTTCAGGCAGCGTGACAATGCGTTTGTTAGTATATAATGAGTGGAATTTTTCAAAGTTTTCAGTAATCGTATTATAAAAACGCGTTTCGCAATACCTGCATAAAAATTTCATATTTTTTCAGAACCATTAATATATGCACGCTAGCTTGCACATATTGCCAGATTTTTATCCATCTCTATTCATTAATTCATAGAGTTCAGAGGAAAAGCTCTTCATGAATTACATTCAAGTTCAACGTGTACCTTACTTATTCAGATCATGAACAAGAATCGTCATCATACTGTTAAACGCGGATATAGACCTTCGGATCTGTTTCATTAATCTAATAACAGTTTTTTTTTTTTTTTTGTCGATTTTAAGTTTAATTCTCTAAAAGTAAAATCAGCAAACGATGCCCAGCTGGCGTGGTTAGCGTATATGCGCTCAAAGCAGCGGCTGCTGGTTCGAACTCCGCTGTGGGTATGAACGTTTGTGATTGTTTTTAAATGGGAGATGAATTTCATCGCCTGGTGTGCGCGATTCCTCCACTTATTGACTTTTGGAGGCCTGAAGTAGCATGAAAGTGAGTTCCATGATTGGTCTCTGGCGCAGAGTTTGGGATTATGTAGAAAATAAATAAAAATATACAAAATTACTAAAATAGAAAAAAAAAAAAAACTTAGCCTATCCGGTATTAAAGTACGATACTTGTACAGCCTTTCGTGACTTCCACCCACGAAAGGTTGTACACGTATCGTACATTAATAAAAATATATATCTTCATTTCTTGTATTGTGAAATATGTATATTTTGATCACAATATAGACAGTCTAGCCATAAACACTGCTACAACTTTTAACAGCGCATAAACCTTTAATTTATCAGTAAATAATTTACAGCTTTCAGCATATACAAACGACATGTATAATGTGCACGTAGCAGCACTCAACGTTCGAAATGTTCCCCTATTTACGCACGCCCGAATTCTGTGAGGTCACATATCGATAGGCACGCACAACATCCTAACGCCGCCACTGCTTGCTCCAAAAGCTGGCAATGCTAGCATCTCGTTTCTTATAGGTTACTCTTTCAAGTCCGACCACAATTTGAAGTCCAACGGATTCAGATCGGGACTTCCAGACAGCCAATCAGATGTGTATGTGGTCGGGCACATTTGCCTCCAACCACGTTGTGAAGCCATTGTGTGCAGGGGTTGAATCCTGTTGGAAGGTCCATTGCCTACCGTGAAACAAGGTATTATTCAGGGGACCGTACCACAGGTTCCAGCACGTTGCAGGACCGGTGTCTTGATACACTTTGGCGGAGGTTTTGACCCATTTCTCGTAGAAATGCAACTTGGATTACCCCCAATACCCCCCCCCCACACACACACACCAAACCATCACTAACGCGGTGGTGATGACCTCTCCGAATTCTGGGTGCTATAGTACGTGCTGTGCGACTATTCGAAGCATATACCCGATCTTTTTGCGGTTAAAGGACTCTTCAGTGGTGAAATTCTTGTCATCTATGAAGAGGATATCTTTGTGTCTGTTGTTCGCGTACCGCCGGAGAAGTGCCTTTGATAGGCTGTCTGCAAAACGTTCATCTCTCGCGACATCACTTTCTGCATTCTCACAGGATTACGGTGGAGGCGTGCCTTCACAGCCCTCACAAGCTGTTGCGTTCTAACACAGCGTGCTCGACTTGTTTCAGATAAGTCTTCAGTATCATTATAACGATTAATAGCTCAATAGACAAACGTCCTACTGATCCCGAGTATTTTCAGCGTGTGGAAAATAACAGGTGGCTGCATTCCAACTTTGTGAAGCGCTATTACAGCTACACGGTTCTCATAATCTTCCCGCTGCATGTTAACCCATACAGCTAGACAAATCTCTCTCTCTCTCTACTGATAAACACGCAAATGTTGGCTGCGCACAGAGCTGCTAACAGAACCGGGCTCGCGCAATTCTGTGGGCACCGCTAAGGTGTGCGAAAGTTGTAACAGTATTTATGGCAAGACCAGGTATACGTTAATTCTTCTGATAAATATCATTTCGTTGGTTTTATTCTTTATTTTGTTTTACGTTTATTTTATTTTATTTTTTCATGTGATTTTTTCATTCCAAACTGTTTTATTTCACTATAGTTCACATTATATATGGCTCTCTGTGGGTTATTTTTCGTTTCTGATAATATCACCTAATGGTCGTTGTAAGCAAATGTATTTATTTTATTATTACTAGAAATTGCTATAACTTGATTACACAGTCTAGTTAAAATGATCATCCGCCATTTGCCACTCATATCATAGTGAAAGAAAGCCCTCTAGAGGTGTAGGACATATACTGTTCATTCGAAGTTGCTGATCGACATGGGCAAGAATCGAAAAACTGAAGAATGGCTGTGTTTATCAGACTACAATCCAACGTATCCTCCTCTGTATTGGCCTCCGAAGCTGCCGTCCAGTCGGAGTTACCCATGCTTACGACTACATAAGTTTGCATCTGAGAGACAGCATTGAAGATTGGAAAAAAATAATAAAAAAGTTGCCTTTTCGGATGAATCTCGTTTTCAGTTATGCAGTGTGGACAGTAGGTAGAGGATTAGACAAAAACTTGGAGATGGAAGTATCACTCCGATGCTATGGCCAACAGAAACTAGTAGAAGGCAACAGTTTTATGCTATATGGGGAATGCTTTCTTAGGAATCTCTTGGAGGCCATAAGAAGTCTGCAAAGTACATATCCATTATGGATGATCAAATACATGGTGAAAGTCTTCCCAGATAGCACAGAGCGTGCCAAGTTGCTGGTGTCGCTCGAGAGTGGTTCGCCGACCATGGCAACAGACATGGTCCAGGTGTTATCATCTGTAAGATCTGAATCCCATAGAACATTTTTAGGTTTATGGTCATCAAGAAAAGTGGCATTTCAATTCTCTATCTCGAGCACTCGCCGATCTCTACAGCAAGTAATCCTGACTACGTGGTAGAGCATACTTCCTGTAACACTCAGAGGTCTTATAGACTTCATGCAGATCTCTGGCATCAAAAGGAAGGAGAGAGAGAGAGAAAAAGAGAACTACGAATTATTAAGACGGTGGTTATAATATTTTGACTGGACTGTATATTTTAGAGATTCCATTGTATTAGTGTTTTCTTTATACTGAATTGAATAATATATGCACGTAAACACAAGAAAGATATTTAATTAACCAAATATTTCGGTCTGGAAATAGCAGACCATCTTCAGTGGCACTACAAGAACAGTTTTAAAAAAAAAATACAAGGTGGAATATTAACAATAGATCATTTAAAAATAGAACAAGCCGCGTGATGTTATATCACTAAGTATTAAAGAGAATATTTTTAAGCAGAGACATGATTGAAATAAAGATATTAATTAATAATATTAAATAACATAAAATTAATATGAATTAATGAGTTATCCTGATTAGACTTTCCCAGATTTATTTTTTGTTTAATGTTCTACAGTGTACAAATGTTATATTTTAAACATAAAATTTAAACTGATTATTTTATAATTAATTGGTTTTCTTTTATCACTTTTTTTTAAAATACTGTGGGTTCACTCTGCTTCATTTCCATTCTCTTGGTTCCAGTATTATATATCCATTTTTGTATATTTTATTAAAAATCAAAGTTTATCCCAATGAAAAAGAAATTTTTTTTTTTTTTTATTTTCCTTAAGTTAACTAGCCCAACCGTAGAAATAGAATGTTTTTATGAGAAATATAAGATTAATGCTGGATGTTTAAAACTTCTGTCTCTTATTTACCAGGTATTTTAGTTTTATTTTTAGAATGTGCCAAGATAAATTTAGATTATGCAATAACATACTCTAAATTTTTCTCGAGCCTTCTGCATCTGGCTCTAAGTAGTTTAGATACAAGTACTGTTTAAAACAGCTGTGCTTCTCAACTACCTCTTCAATATTTTAAAAAAGGCCATAATAAAGTAATTATTAATCACGGAGTGCCCTGAGAATTTGCAGAAGGGAGGACTGAGACCTTTCAGTATACTGTGTATATGTGTGTATGTATATATGTGTGTATGTGTATATATATATATGTATGTGTATGTATGTATGTATGTATATGTATGCGTATTTGTATGTATGTATGTATATGTGTGTGTATGTGTGTATGTATGTATGTATATGTGTGTGTATGTATGTATGTATATGTGTGTGTATGTATGTATGTATATGTGTGTGTATGTATGTATGTATATGTGTGTGTATGTATGTATGTATATGTGTGTGTATGTATGTATGTATATGTGTGTGTATGTATGTACGTATGTGTGTATGTATGTACGTATATGTGTGTGTATGTATGTACGTATATGTGTGTGTATGTATGTACGTATATGTGTGTGTATGTGTGTGTATGTATGTATGTATATGTGTGTATGTATGTATGTATATGTGTGTATGTATGTATGCATATGTGTATGTATGTATGTATATGTGTGTATGTATGTATGTATATGTGTGTATGTATGTATGCATATGTGTATGTATGTATGCATATGTGTGTGTATGTATGTATATGTGTGTGTGTATGTATGTATATGTGTGTGTGTATGTATGTATATGTGTGTGTATGTATGTATATGTGTGTGTGTATGTATGTATATGTGTGTGTGTATGTATGTATGTATATGTGTGTGTATGTATGTATGTATATGTGTGTGTATGTATGTATGTATATGTGTGTGTATGTATGTATGTATATGTGTGTGTATGTATGTATGTATATGTGTGTGTATGTATGTATATGTGTATGTATGTATATGTGTGTGTATGTATGTATATGTGTGTGTATGTATGTATATGTGTATGTATGTATATGTGTGTGTATGTATGTATATGTGTATGTATGTATGTATATGTGTGTGTGTGTGTATGTATATGTGTGTGTGTATGTATATGTGTGTGTGTATGTATATGTGTGTGTGTATGTATGTATGTATATGTGTGTGTGTATGTATGTATATGTGTGTGTGTATGTATGTATATGTGTGTGTGTATGTATGTATATGTGTGTGTGTATGTATGTATGTATATGTGTGTGTGTGTGTGTGTATGTATATGTGTGTGTATGTATGTGTATATATATATGTATGTATATGTGTGTGTGTGTATGTATATATGTATATGTGTGTGTGTGTATGTATATATGTATATATGTATGTATATGTATATATATAAGAAATAAAAATAACTGTATGATCTCTGTATTACTCTAATATAGAGAAATGTTTAGTATTAAGTGTACAGGTTGTACGTAGGCTTAAACATGTAATCATTTAATGTGTCCCTAATTTGGATCCTTTCAGTCACTTGACGCATGTGATATAGGATTTCTAATTTTCTATTTAGACGGCGTAAACAGTACCAGTTTACAACGAAAATGTGCGGAGCGGAATCACTTCGATGTCATGGACTGAAAATTACAGATAAATAGATATTCATTACAAATAAATTAGCAATGAACATCTTCAAAAAAACGCATATAGCATTTAAAGAATTAATTAGTGATATGAATTGCAAATATAGGCTGATTATCTCTTTCAGAATTATGCACAGTAGAAACAAAAATTATGCAATTGACAATTTCAATAATTTAAAAAAAAAATCGAATAAGGCGAATGACATTTAGCAGAGTTTCGATCGCTTGGTTCAAACTATTTGAATTTAAATCTTTAATACTAATAGTTCGAACCATGCAATTCTAACGCGATCGTGTCGTCAACCAGATGCGATCCTAACAGAGATCAGTCGATACATTCCAAGAAAGACTTATTTTGTTCGAGATTTCCTTTAATTTGTTTTTGAAATTAAAGGAATTTTGAAATTAGTTATTGAAAAATTAATTAGAGAATAAACCTGCGCTTATCTGCGACAAAAAAAAAAAAAAAAAGACAACCGAAAGTTAAAAATAAATAAAGTGCCTCATGCTTCCTAGAGACCTTTTGTGCACCCCTGGGGATACGAGTACCACACTTTGGTTTGAGAAACACTGATCTAGAAGATAATGAGGAAAATGACTGTATAAGAGAATCTCCACCTGTTTTATATCATGGTGCAATACCAGATGTTATTAATTGTAACGAGGACACCGATTAAATAACTTATTCGTCGACTGTGGATTTCCAATTTCATTTCTAGGTAGCGACAGCGAAGTAAACGATACGTATGAAAAAATATTTTTCATTTACGAGTATAACAAACCATACAAGAATTAAAAATAGAGAAACTTAATTCATCATGGTCAACTGTCCAAGAGCACTTACATAAGAGTGGCAAGGTTCTTAAACAGGATGTATGGGTGCCGCATGAACTGTCAGACAACAAGAAAACGCAGAGACGGACGATTTGCAATTCATTGTTGACCAGACAACAAAATGGCCCCTTTTTGGAACGAGTCGTAACTGGTGACGAAAAATGGGTGCTGTATAAGAATATTAAACGCAAAAGACAATGGCTTTCTCCATATCAAACTCCAATTCCAACACCTAAAGATGGACTTCATCCACAAAAGGTTCTGTTGTGCGTTTGGTGGGATATTCATGGAATTATTCATTACGAACTCATGGAATAAGGTAAGACACAGCAGCCATCTATTGTGAACAATTAGAGCGACTACATCAAGCATTGTTAATCAAACGTCCTGCCCTTGTCAATCGAAAAAGGGTAATTTTGCAGCAAAAACCACATTCTGCAAGAATGACTCAAGAAAAAATTAGGCAGTTAGGATGGGAACTTCTACCACATCCTCCATATTCGCCGGATATTGCCCCTAGTGACTATCACTTATTCAGATCCTTAGAACACAGCATAAGAAATAAAACCTTCCGTTCTCAAGATGATGTACAAAGGAGTTTGATATCATTTTTTGCCTCCAAAGAAAAATCTTTTTTCAAAAAAGGAATTCTAAACTTAGTAGATCGTTGGAATAAGGTTATAATTAACGATGGCGATTATAGAATTGAATAATGTTAATTTTTTCTTTAATAAAATTTATATTAAAAATGTAGTTCAAAAAATTGATTACTTTCCGGTCCCCCCTTATACTTTCGTTAAATAACTAGTACAATGTAGATTCTACGTTGTTTGAGGTAGGTAGACTTGTTCATTTGATGCAGAATTAGAACGATTATTAAGCAATTATTAATTATTAAAATACATTTTAGTCATACGAATCCAATATGCACAGTAGAAACAAAAATTATGCAATTGACAATTTTTGTCAATTGCATCATTTTTTTTTACGTCGGGTTTCTACAATAATTTTGTAGAAACCCGACGTAAGTTACATTTTCTCTACATCTCTAATAATTAGAAATGAAATAATAATAATAATAATAAAGAACTCTCGCGGTTATAAATCTCAGATGTAACGAATTAATTACTTGTAACAGTTAATGTTTAATTAGACTGCAATTTTTGAGAAAATTATTAACATTTACAAAGTGCTTTGATATCTTTTGAATTTATTTGTAAATCAATTAGATTTGTGATATGTCACCACAAAATAATGCCGAAGTATAAATGCTTCTTTATAATGGATCTTTCAAAGAACATTACGCGAAAAATAAATAATATCTGTGAAAAATACAGTGTAATAATGTGCCAAAGTATTGCTTTGTCCGCAATACAGCCTGTAACTTTTCTCATATGCTTCACATATGTCATATAACAAACGACTCTTCCGTCGGGTTCCCGTAACACGCGGCTGCTACATCCGTTTTCGGGTGGACATTCTTCTCATACGCTTTTGCTACCCCTTCATACACCTGTCCAAACAAGACTGCTGTCACAGAAGATGTCTTATGTCTGCTACAGTGGCCGGCTACGTATAAAATCTCCATGGTTCGTGGAACAGCACTTGATCACCAGTTTTATACAAAGTTTGTCGTCAGCTCGGCTTGTGACATAAATATAGATTTCATTAGTGATTGAGGTCTCTCTATGGAGGGTTGGATCTATAAATACGTATTTATAGATTACGGACTTTATTTTTAATATCAGATAGAGGCGTAAGTGAAATAACGTATTACTTGGGAGCAGACTAATACTTCCTTCTATATATAACCTTTTAATGTATGTATGTATATATATATCTATTCATCAATCAGTAGCATAAATCAATAATGTTTTTTTGGTATATTGAATTGGAAACAAACATGCTTGAATGGAGATTTTAGAAAATGCAAGCTTACATCCTTGAGAATTTGATTTAACTAGACTTATGACCATAATAACTATAGAAAAAAGTGTGTGTGTGTGTGTGTGTGTGTGTGTGTGTGTGTGTGTGTGTGTGTGTGTGTGTGTGTGTGTGTGTGTGTGTGTGTGTGTGTGTGCGCTCGTTCGTTCCGGTTTACTTGTTTTGTGGATTCTTTATAAGAATCCACAGAATCCTCTCTCCATACACTGCTTGGAAATAAGTCAACGGACACCATAGTATGAGAAACCAACAGCCATGACACTCACCTTAATAATATATATAGGACCTCCTTTTCGCTGCGATGACTGAAGCAGTCCTACGGGGCATACTTTCCACAAAAGCATGATAGCAATCAGTGGAAATTTTCGACCATTCTTCATGTAGGTTATGTGATGATGTCCTGCACTCTTGTGGGGCGGACGTCACCAGACCTCACCCGACGCTTCAGTTCATCCCACAGATATTCAGTAGGGTTGAGATCAGGGCTATGTGAAGGCTAGTCAAGTGTGGTGACGTTCATGTCCACAAACCACGCAGTTAGAGCAGCAACCTTATGACACGATGTATTGTCTTGCTGAAAGAGACAATGGTCAGTTCCGTAGAAACGTTACAAAGTAGGATTGTCCAGAATGTATAGATACCTCCCCGAGTTCAATGTTCGTGGCTCCACAAATAGAGATACTATTTGTGGAGCCATGCCAAACCAGGAAAAACAGGACTATACCATCGCACCGCTACTTCCGAATTTACATTTTGACATTACTGTCGAAATGTAAAATAGATTGGACTTTTCACGATGTCACCACAACTCCCTAAACATTTCTTTTTCTCGCTAGAAGGATTCGTGTTAGGGAGCGTGATTAAAAGAAAATTATCAGCTTACTATGTAGTACAAATCTTGTTTTGCTCGCCTCTAGCCTACGGATGAGAATGTTATCTGTTATGTCTTTACATACTCTGTATGTATAGAAGCATAAGCTTTTCTTGACACACTTCAGCTTTAACTCATGCATATGCTAGTTTATCCTTTGGTCTTTAGGAGATGAAAATAAACAGTTTGGTTGTTTGAAATTATGACCGAAGTATCTAAGGCTATGTGTTCAATGTATTATACACTATCTATCAATAATTGTCCAGACACCCCTGTTATTTGAAGTTATGGAACATTCCAGGTTTGTTAATAACATAAAAACTGGCACAGATAGCTGGAAGTAGTATTTCATCGTCGTGTTGCCATACAGATGGTATGGCAACACGACGTGAACTCAGTGACTTCAAAAGAGATGTCATCATATGCTGTCACATTGGTGGCATGTCCATACTTGCCATTGTTGCTCAACTGGAGCATCCAAAATCAATGGTTGGCGATGTGATCAACAAATGAAGACGCTGTGGCATCACTAGTGCAGGAAAACACCCAGGGCGACCGCCGAAAATGACTGATAGGGACAGGAAGATGTTAAAACGGATGGCACGCAAAAACCGGCTACAATTGGCATAGACCACCCGTGATGAGTTCCAGAGCGCCAGTAACACCATGGTGAGCACTAATACTGTACGAAAAGATCTCCATTTACTGGATTTCCACTGAAGAGCAGCGGCACACAAGCTGAACATCACAACGAACAAGGTGACTCGTCTGGCCTGGTGCAAAGAGCATGTGAACTGGATAATTGACCTGTGAAAACGGTACTCTGGAGCGATGAATCAAGGTTCACCTGTTTACAGTGTGATGGAAGGATGTGAGTGTGTGGAAGCACTTGGTGAACGCTTGTTACGACTGTGTTATACCCACAGTAAAGTTTGGTGGTGAAGGAGTAATGGTGTGGAGTGCATTCATCTAGTTTGGAGTAGGACCAGCTCAGTACCTTGATATTCTGGATAATCAGGTATTGCCTACATTGTGGAGTTTTATGGAACGGACTCATGTTACTTTCAAGACGACAATGCTCCATGCCACAAAGCTGCATCTGTTATGGAATGGTATGAAGAGATGGATGTTAAACGACTGCCCTGGCCTGCTCAGTCTTGAACCTCAACACCATCGAACACTGGGATGAATTGGAGCGGCGATTGAGGTCCAGAGCAACACGTCCTCGATCTGTTGCTGAACTCAGTGCTGCTCTGATGGAGGAATGGAGACAAATTCCACCTGATGTCTGCCGCACATTGGTAGAAAGCCTCCCTCAAAGGATGCAGGAGGTGATGAAAGCCAAAGGTGGACATACCCGATATTAGGGTTCGCCTGCTGGTATCAGTTATAAATTGCTAAAGTTTCCCGACAATTATTGGTAGATATTGTATCAATAAATTGCATGAATTCTTCTGGCCGGTTTTGCAGGATGCAAAAACCTGAATTTCTAGGAAGGGACTCTTCCCTCCATCTGAGATCGGATAACCCATCTTCAGTTGAGAAGCTCTTTATAAGAGCTTTTCAACTGAAAAGTTCATATAAAGGTTCTTCAGGTCTAAACAGGATTCGAATCTAGATGTTTAACCATAGGGCATCATCGATACAGATTGAGCTAAGGTGGCTCGCTACCACTGGCAGGCATGTCAGCAACTAGCGATATATGAGTATCAGAACTAAGTTATTCACATTTGACGTCAATGGACGTCGTATGGTCACTCCAGTACCTCATAGCGTTTTTTGGAGTGAAGCCTTCTGCTAGAAGAGGTGGTAGGGTCGCAGGGTCCCTTTACATACATCGTTAGTAGAACATTCACAAATGCCGATGCAGAATGTCAATGCCGATGGCAGAATGTCTGCTCTCCAACAAAAAGGCTGCGAAGCTTTTTAGCGGACACACTAACTACTCGGCCAACCAAGCTGGCTCAGAAACTCTTACGGAATATAAAGCAGAGGATTTAGTTGTTTGCACGCACGTATTAGAGAAGTACAGATACGATATTATGCAGTATTCATTGAGTATATTGGATATTATGGATATGGATATTGTGGATATACTGGAATTCAAAGTAGTGCTGGCCTGGTTGGCCTAGTGGGTAGCATACCTGCTCTCCAGGCAAAAGGCTGAGTGTTTGAATCCTACCTCTGTGATTGTCTTTCACACATTCATTCATATATACATTCTTCCAATATAGAGTGGATCACCATGGGAGAAGTAGACCCAGGTCTCCCACAACAAAGAGAGAGGCCTTCACCCAGACGTGTTGAAGATGCAGGCTGAATATCATTCAAAGGAGTATCCCTCCTTTTTTAAAATCAGAATTCACAAGTTATGGTTGATAAAATGATGATATTACGCTGACATGTTAAAGTCAGCCAATGACATGTAAAATGCCAGTGTTCAACTGATTTGACATTTTGGCTTCGGGAGGAAGAGCTTGAGTTTCATGGAGAAAAACCTTGTTAGTGTTACTTCCTAGTGTGATTTAAGATAATTCATCTTCAGTTGAAAAAGGATTATAAGAGTTTCTCTCATCTTAGACTGAATCTGAACCCAGGTTATTCCACCAAAGGGTGTGTGTGTGTGTGTGTGTGTTGGCTGTTTCGACTAACGCGCTTCTGGTGTGGGATATACACCCTCTGTCCAAAAAGAAACCAAACTTTTCGAAAATAGAAGAAACTAGTGGCGCAACCTGTTGTATCTTTTGTTGTCGAAAGCGGCAACCTTCATTAGTGTTGTGTCAACTGTTTATGACGTTTGTTTCATTAGAAGCCGAGTTATAGTGCCAACAGTGACAGCGTATTTTGACGAACGGTCGGAAAATGAGTTTCAAACAGACAGCCGCGATTGACTTTTGTGTTAAACTTCGTAAAAATTTTACCGAAACGCATCAAATGCTTCAAAAAGCATACGGTGATGAATGCTTATCCCGTACTCAAGTTTACGAGTGGTTTAAGCGATTTCAAAGTGGTCGTGAGACGCTTGAGGACGACGAAAAGCCGGGCCCCCGTCCAAAAACTGTACTGAGCGAAGTTAACATCCAAAAAGCGTGTGATTTCATCAAAGAAAACCCGAAATCGTCCGTGAGATTGATTGAAGATGAATTGGGGATTCCAAAATCAACTGTGCACAACATTTTGACCGAGAGTTTGGGCCTTCGTAAATTGAATTCGCGATTTGTTCCCCACAAGTTGACCGACGACCAAAAAATGTATCGAATTGAACGCTGCAAGGACCTCATTAAAACCGCTCGTAAGGACCCAAACTTCCTTGAAACGATCGTTACTGGGGACGAAACGTTGTGTTTTGAGTATGAGCTCGAAACAAAGCGCCAGACTGCTGAGTGGAGACCACCAGAAGAGGGACATCCGAAAAAAAGTCGCTTGGGGAAGTCACAAGTAAAGACAATGCTGATTCGTTTCTACGATTCCAAGGGTATTATCCACAAAGAATTCGTTCAGCCTGGACAAACGGTCAATGGTGAGTTTTATCTGAAGCGATTGATAGCGAGAATTCGTCTCTTTTGCACAATAATGCACCATCTCATCGTTCGAACATTGTGAGACAGTTTTTGAGCAAAAACCAAGTTGTGTGTTGGATCACTCGCTGTATTCACCTGATTTAGCACCCTGACTTCTTTCTCTTTCACCGACTTCATTTGCCGATGAAAGGAAAGCGATACGACACCATTGAAAACATTCAAGCGGCAGTAACCACGATCCTCAACAGTATCCCAAAAACCGATATAAAAAACTTATTTAACGAATTAATTGATCGTACCAAACGATGTAACGAAGCTGAGGGAGAGCATATTGATTGAAATAAATAATTTGAATAATTATTATTGGCCTGTGTTTTATTTTCTATCAAAAGTTCGGTTTCTTTTTGGACAGGGGGTGTAGTGCAAGCCCAAACAATTGGCATAACCGTTTGTTTTTAGAAGAATTTTGTAGCTTTTGAAGAGAAACAAAAACAGTGTTTAAATAGATAATTTAAGCCAGCATTTATTTGCACATATATCTGCAGCAGAAGTACTGAACCTTTTGGATTTACAAATATTGTCATATAGTCATCTTAGTAGGCACAAAACTGAGCTTGCAGTGTTTTTAATGGTATAAATTGAAACGTGATTTAGTCTTATCTTATGATATTCTGTTTTATATGTGTTACTTGTATTATAATGAATTTTTATGACTTCTTGAATTATTACAAAGCTTAGCTAGTAATTGCCATCATTGATTTATTTTATCCTTTTTTCTTTATTCTCTATTTAGGCATAACAATGAGATCTTTAGCATTAGCTTATCGACACTGGAAAAATATCCAAATCTTCGAATTTTAGATCTTAACTATAATCGTATCGTAGATATTCCTGTTGGTACTTTTCCAAATGCAAGTAAACTACAACACCTGTAAGTATTACTTTAAACTCATATTGTAACTGTGTAATTGTATTGCAGTTATGATGCTTCGAGCATGCTAAATTTTATTTTCTTGTGCAATTTTTATGCGGTTATCTTTCTAAAACAAAAGTTATCCATACGTTTTGTCATTTTTTTCTTTCAGTCATTTCCGTAAAAATGGCTCGTAACCATGGTATAGAAAAATAATTAATTCTCCTCCATACCATATTATTTTGAAGAGCAAATGTAATGAGTTATGTAACATATTAAAAGCGGGCTTCTCTTGTTTATTACGAGCTTGTCCAGAAGTCTTGTAAAAACTATGAAAAGACTGAATCTTTGTCCAACCTGTAATTTACTGCAGCGTCCAGTCATGAAGTATCACAAAAATTCAACGGAGATCTTCACCGCTACGCTTGCTGCACAGCTCCCTGCTCTTTAGCTGTATATTCCAGCCATTTACGTTATCGTCAATGAACAAGTTGTTAGTTTCCCTTGATTTTTCGCAAAAAACGGGCATCGCTCTCGATTCATTATATACTTATATCTCTGTAATGGTAAATTTGCATCACATATATTTTACTTTTCACTATAATGACAGCGTCGCTATCGTTAGTTAAATAATTTCTTATTGCCAATACTACCATCATAAAAGTGTTGCTAGTAAAGTCCCATTCAATCTGCCGAAATATAATAGTCAATAGGCCCGCTCTTGCTGCCAGAACTGCCGCTACATCACTTGGCACGGACTCTATAAGACCTTTGAACGTTCGAGGAAGTATAATGTGGCAACTAGTCAGAATCACTTTCTGTAAATTTGCTAGTGTTAGAGATGGAGGATTCAAATGCCGGATCTCTCGATTCACGTGATCCGAGATATTCTGTAGGATTTAAATCCATGAAGTTGATGACCATAGTAACACTTGGAAGTTGCTATTGTGTTTGACAAACAAACCACCAAAAGATCCAGTAATATGGCACGGCTATTCTGCTGCAACACATCTATGCCATCTGGGAAGATGCTACCCTGAAGAGATGTATACATACTGGCCACTGAATTAGATGTACGTAAATGTCACTTACGCAGCGTATATGTAAAAGACTTGGTCACGTTCGTCACCAGTTGTTGTTGTTGTTGTTATTATTTCATGACACCTCGAAGGAATCCAGACTCATCGAGGGAGGACACCTACTCTACAACTCTCCGTCTCCATCATCTACACCAACGACATCTTCTACTCATCACCACTAGTATTTTTTTGTCTGTAAATTGCGTGTCTTAAAGGCCGATTTGTCTGTATGCTAGATAAAATATCCGAGTTTCCAGGAGGGGAAAAAACCCTGCTACCTCCCGTATGAGATCGGCTAACTCACCTTCAATTGAAAAAACCCCATTAAAGATTCCTCCCTTCACGACAAGAATCGAACTCAGGCCTTTTCCAATCGAACGGCACAACGTAACGTCATTCTTCCAATTGCGCTACGGAGGCGCTATAATATGTTCCAATCGACTATTTAAGACTGCCGCAGGTCAGTTATTGTCAATAGTTTGATCATAATGTGAAAAACAATCATTTGGAGTTCGATAAAAGGCTTATTGTGGGTGCCCGTCTGGCTGGAGCCATGATTTTGAAAACAGCAGAGCTAACTAGTTTCTTAAAGGGTGAGATATCTCGCATGCTTACTCAGTGTAAAAATAATCTGCATTGCATGTCTAAGAGGCATAACTGTGGTCCTAAGACGGACTGTCAGAAACGAGATCGCCGTCGTCTGAGAAGGCTTGTAAGGACAAACAGAACTTCCTCTGTGCAGCAATTGACCGAAGCATTTAATGAAGGTTGTTCCTGCCCCATAGCTCACCGAACTATGCGCAGGGAATTGAAGAGGATTGGTATTGGCAGTCGCTAAAGGGGGTCCAACGCGTATTAAACAAAAGTTTCTAATTCATGGCCGGTATGTGTGTATATCGCCAGCCAATTACCACACTGGAATCATAGTTCAACAGTCTATGGGTATCAAGACTTCATGAACACAACCCCATATACCCTAATGGTGGTAGTATGATCTTGATTAGTGCTTTCTTTGGAGGCCCATAACGAGGAGAAAGGCACGTTCGATAGTCATTTATGAAACACTGCCATTCATTCCTGGTTAAAGTCCATGTCCATAGTCAGTCGTTCCATAGTTTGAATATGGTGAAGTTTAGGCACCTACCATTGGCCTGGCGATTGCTGTTCTGTCTACTGTCCTTCCATTCTTGAAACACCTTACTAACAGCACTCCATTAACATCTTACAGTATTGATAGTTTCTTTGATACTGCAATCCCTCAAATTCTACAATCATGCCTGTTTCGTAGTCCTTCAGATCATGTCCCAGTTTAAAGGGGGTATATCATCGACCTGGGAGTGATTATATAGTGGTGTTCAGAGAACCCAGTAGTGAGATGGGAATAAAAGTAGAGGAATAGAAGAAAAGGTAGAGATGAAAGGCCTCAGCTAATAATTTCATCTTTTTAGCTGAGTCATCTGTTTCACTTCTTCACCTTGCACTTGACTGGACTTGGAAAGACGTCGTTTGGGATCCAGAGATGACTGGTATCCAGATGTCATCTCTTTTCATGGTGTGCACTGCCTGAAGTCTGTGAGCAAACGATGATATAAAAGAAATTGTAAAATACTGGAAGCCCTGATTAAAATGTGGATATTGCTTGAAAGAAAAAAAAATATATATTGCAATATGAGCAGACCAAAACTTTTTGTTTCCATCCCTCAAGGTACGTAAGATGGGCCGCCCATACCACGTTGTTTTGAATTTTGTTTACCCTATGATTGTTTTTCTATATTTAAGAAGCGCATTAAGCTGTAAAATTTGAACAGAATCTTTTGACGTGGTGTAAACATATTGGGAGGTGATTGTATTTGCATTCATTTTTCCTTACTTTTCATATGTACTACTTGATCTCGTTAACTATGAAGAAAAGGATTATTTATTTATGTATTTATTTATTTTTACTGGAAGACGAAATTGATGAAATATAATCTGTTCTTCTGTGAGATGTGGCATGCTCAGGGTATTGCATAATTGCTGCCACATGCTAGAAGAAATGGGGTAAGTGTAGAATAGCACGATTTACTGTGTCAAGACTATAACAAATGTTGCAGAATGGGAGGCTCTTATGTTCTGGAGCCTCCATTTATTAATATTAACTGGAAAGCTTCCTCCACTCCAGATTTTTTCTCGTTAGGTAGAATTTATTTTTAATCAAGTTGTTGAAAAATATGTCCTTGTCCGTACTCATATCAGGAATATGAGTACGGACAAGGACATATTGCGAGATATGTTGAGAAGTTTGTGCCTGTTCTTTTTGTCTCAGGTGTCACAATATTCGTGCCCAAGAAGATTAGTTTGTTAAAAGCTAGCATAATTGACTGTACTGTTCTGATATTTCTACGCTCACTTATTGGCTCTTCATATTCAACATTGTTTCTAAATCTCATACAATTCCTGGTTCAATCATCAAGTTCTCTGACATAGTATTTGGTCTATACCAAATACTGTGTCCCTTCCATCCAAAAATGCATACTCAAGTGTTTCAAATAAATACTCTTTCTAATATAATACATTTTTGATTAGTAAAAATTAATTTTTACCCTACAGGTTGAAAAATAAAGGCAGCTTCGTTACCATAAAAGCCTTGCTATTTTCGTTTGATTGTCTAATATTAGAAGATTGCAGAAAATTCTGATTATAAATGTTAAGTTTATTGATATTTCTAGGTCTCCTTTGCGTTTCGTTGTATGATGATACTTTTCTCTGTATGTCATTTTGTTACTTGGCAAGAAACCATCTTCTCTTGTAGAGGTCTCTGGTTTTCTATTATAAGGAAGGCACGCTATTGGTCGCACTCTATCCTGTTCTGTTTGATAACTGCTGTTTTAAATCATATCCACTAGTCCCAATTTCAGCCAGCATTGTTCCGGTTGGAATAAATATGTTTAAATTTTACTGAGAAGAGGAAAGAGTTGGAAACTTCCAGGGACGGGGACCAATCCTAAGTGTTTCTAGACAGTTTAACGTGAGCACTTGATCCAGTATGTTGATATTTAAATGATCCACCTTCTCAACGCTACTAAGAGAAGAGGATGAAACATAGAAGCAGTCTAGCCTTCTTCCATGATTCATATAGGTGCAGTCTCTTCTTGAGGACTGCGAGCTCAGGGGGTACACATTGATGAACCTTATTGTGCACCGAATATTTCCAATCTATTTTTAAACCTCTTCTTTCTGCGTTCCTGTGATTGTTATGGAAATTTCCTAGGAGGGAGGCAAAAATTATTGCCCTTCTCCAACACAGTGTGCCGTATTAAAACTGTATTACAATATAATTGGGTACTTATTTAATTATTTTTTTTTTGCTATTTTTAAATCTATTGAAGTAGGTTTCTCGTAGGAACGTTAGCTGGGTTAACTTTATGACAATTGCTAAACCCGTCTGTTTTGTTTGGATGGAGGGTTAGGCCCTTACATGAAAAGAGGAGAAAGAAGAGAAATGAATTAGCGGTTTACTGATTTTGTCTTTTTGCTTCTAGATTTCGGATGAAGCATATTATATCCTGCTTATTATATATTGCCTCTAATTTGGGGCACAGACCAGTCAGCGCTTCAAATTCATATTCATCATCATCATTATTTTATTTTGAAGACTGGTTAACCTCTCTCTTTTATACTCGTAGCCGGCCTCGTTGGCCGAGTGGTTAGCGTATCCGCTCTCCAGCCAAAAGGCTGCGAGTTCGAATTCCGCCATGGGCATGGATGTTTGTGATTGTCCTACTAACTCTGTGTGGAAAGGGTATCTGCGATCCTTCCACTTCTTCTACCAGAAGACCTCACTCCCAAAAGCCCAATGAAATACAAGTGTCCATGTGAATAACTAACTATATTGGTATTCGGAGAATTGCACTTTAATGTATTTTATTTCATCTTTGATCGCATCTTTTCGTTCCTTCCATGTACGGTGGGATCATGTTCTTCCAGATTCATAAATTCTGATTCCGAGGAAGAATCGGATGAGGATCTGCGTTCTTCATCATCTGCATGTTTTTTTTTTTTTTTTTTGAGCTTTTCTGTTTCACTTTCACTTTCAGTTTTTTTTTTTTTTTTTTTTTTAATTTTTAACCAGCACTTTCCATTTAATCGATCTGGCTCATGTTGATTCTCCTAGGTTGTTGATTTTTTATTTGTTTTACCTCCTCTAGTCCTTCGGTCCGTATTGGTTTCATTCTTTCCTCTGCGGCAGTGGATGCATTAATCGTATGTAGTAGGCGGAGCATCGGTAGATACCTGAAGATTCTCTGTTTTGCTGAATTTTTAAAGGGTTTGCTTAACTTGGGCGGGATTTCTGGAAAATCTTCATTGTTGATGTTTGAAGTTTCTTCCTATAACTCTGGCTATCAGAACACCCTCGGAGAACAGGTGATTCGATGTTCTTTATTATCATACTTCCTACATGATTTTGGGCAATCTATTTCTGTGCGATTAAGGCACTTGCTACGGAAATGGTCTAGTGAGCTATAGATTAAGCAATCTCTGTACCCGTGAATAGTTCACCATGACTCTCGATGTTCCGATGTTAACGAAGCTGGGCACAAGATCTTCATGTTCATGGTGAAAATAATCTCGCCCGAGAACCAGCTTGGCTCTTCTCTGGAAATGCCCTTCTGTATATTATTCACCTTTTTCGGTTTCTGAGTACTCCACAGGGGACCTCTCGATCCTTACTGTCCTTACTTGGCTCCCTATCACAGTAGGAGTTATTTTGTTTCTCTGCGCGGTAAAAAAAAAAGTAGCTTGTGTCTCTTTTCTGCATACTGTACAACTACAGGTCCCCCCCCCCCCCCATCGTCGTACGACGTGAAGGAATAAATCTTATCAACGCCTTCTGTCTCTTTCAGTACCTTAAGGGACAATTCTAACTTCTTCACAACCTACCACCTAAATTCTTAGGGTGCGTATGAGTACTCTGAGAGGGATCGAACCATTTTATTCTTATTTAATAAACTTTGACTAGTTTATTAAATATAGTAAAAATAAAAAGTATGAAAGAGCGAGAGAAAAAAAATCCCGCAGTGCAGAAAAGCATTTATACAACCAGCAGAAGTGATAGTTCTGACCAAACTTAATCCTGTAGAGTAAAATATGTTTACTCTGCTAGTTACAACTTTATGGCCTACTTACGTAGGCAAATACCATGTTAGTGGGCAAAGGCGAGCTACTACAACACCAGCAGAAATAAAAGGAAATAATCCAAATCCAGTGCTTGGGAGAGGGGGGGGGGGAATAAGGCTGTCGCCGCCACCAGCAAAATTAAAACGAGAATGGGCAAAATAGTAAAAACATGCCGCTTATTCATTTTTACAGGGTGAGAGTAGAATGAAAGCCAACATCCCCTTCGCAATTGTCAGATAAAACTGTGCCCGGAAGCAACTTCAAATGAACAGTATCATTTATGCTAGTCTACTACCCTGATACGAGTATCACCTAGCGGTGGATTAGCCGATTGCGAAATAAAGGGATTGGTCATAATATTCTGGGTAGTTCACCTTCAGGTTGAAGAGTTCTTATTAGACATGGATTTGTCATGGTATACTGAAAGAGATGGTTCTTGTTCTCCTAATGAGTTTGCCTGGTCAGAAACTATTAGGGGTTTCTGATTCATTTCATGATCATTAGAAAAGTGTTTGTCTCCGAGAACTAACAGTTCGAAACAGCTGTTATGGTATAGCACTGCTTAAAAGCTGAATTCACGGTATCGTGGGCAGAGTAGTGCTATATCATGGCAATTTCGATATCAAAGGTTGTATTCTCATGAGCTCTCAAGTCAGTTTCGGAGCTTTAATTTAATTTCAAATATTCTGGTGTGAAATAATGATGGAAAAATAAAGTTCTTCGTCTCCCAGATGGAGATTCGAACCTAGGTCTTTCTAGCTAGAGGCTCTCGTCGATACCTACTGAGCTACGAAGTCCCCAAATACAGTAATTATTTCTTTATATTTCACAGAAGGATTTCTGTAGAAACGAGATGATCAGTTGCTGTAAGTGTAGCAAATGTAATCTTCCAGTGCAGCGTTTAAGTGCGCAAATATTAATTCGGAAAGAGAGAGAGAGAATAAAACCATCTAGAGTGTATGAATTATATGAAAGAGACTTAAATTACAAAAAAAAAAAATGTAATTTTTGAACATAGAATAATTAGCAGATATCGCTTTTCAATGCATAGCGACATTTCCCCTCCATTCTCGATAAAGAATGGAAAAAATTAAACATAACTATCATACGATAAGCTGCAAAAAATCTTGTCTATTTCATTTTTCAAATTTCATATTTTTTTGAAATGTTGCTGACCGTATAATTTTTTTGTGGTGGAGGTAGAAGAGGATTATATATAATTTTTTTAAACTGTAAGGGGGGGGGGGTTATCTGTGTTTGAAGGAGGCGCGAAGTTAATAATTCAGTTATATTTTTTGAAGCGCAGTGGTACTGTGCTGTACATTTTATTTTTTGACAGTGCAAAACATTGTTTTGCAGTGTCTTTTTACTTGCAGTGCCTTTTTATTATTTATTCATTCATTTAAATGAAAAATTTTCGTTTTCCAGAGTATACACAAGGTAAAGTACGAAACCTTGATTCCCAAACTAAATGTATAAATTATGTATCGTAAAGTTTATATCATAAAGTTTTTATACAAGAAAATTAGTGCAAACGTTTTACGTATAAATTTTAACCGCTTACAATAGTTAGTGGTTATAAAAGTTAAAGTGGTTACAATTAGGTAATATTTAAAGTTTAAGACAATAAAAATATTGACCTAGTTATTTTAAGTATTTGTATTTTTACTAACATTTGCCAAATCTAATAAAAATACTTAAAATAAAATACTTAAAGCACTTTAACCTTAATATGTATAAATTGTTAACGCGCAGATTTGAGAAATTGTAAATCGAAAAGCAAGTTCAAATCCAATATTAGTATTTTTAAATAATGCAACTTGACAAATGTGATTAGTGGTATGGTTATTATATTATTTGAAACACCTTTTCGGTATATCTTCATGCCGCATTTCAACATAATTGGATAACATGATTAAGTAAGGAAATAACTGTAGGCAATCATAAAAAAATGCCGTTTCGTAATGACATCATTCTTTACCACAACAATTTGAACGTACAACTGTTTTTAACTACGTTTCGGAATGTGTAAGCATTTATTTATGCATGCATGATACGTAAGTAAACTATTTTAGGACTCAGAATATATTATTAAAATATAGTAGTACTTGAAATTATCACAAAAATTTGTCGAGCTGTCCGCATTTGTTTTAAACAGACCATTTGCAGGGGGTAGGCAGAAAAAGGCAAAACGTATCGAAATGATATATTATAGTAACCCCGCTCTTGTTGGATGGAATTTAATAAAATTTTGGGATTTAGAATGTACACAAGAAGCTATCACGTTGTTTCGATTTGGAAAATTATTTGAACCCATATTTAATAATTCAGCACTTACAGGATGGAATTTAAGAAATTTCGTATTTAGGATCTGTATTAAAATTTGTCACATCACCTTCTGTAGTGGCAAAACAAAATTATATGTCCAGAGTATATTAAGCTAAAAACAGGTTGTTATTCATTTTTGACACGCTTCAGATTATTACGAAAAGTAGTACTACCACTACTCTATACGTTTCTTTGAATAACTTGAAATTTTTACAGATATCGTGGTAGTTCTTGCTAGTGAAGTCGAATTCATCTCTGAACAATTTGAAAACGGTATTGTATATAGAACAATTATGAGCTTGCTAAGCGGAACGCCGATAAAATATCATATGCGTATACGGTATTTCGTTTTTAAGATATAGTCTTAGATCCCCCCCCCCCCCCCGAAATGATAACAAACTATAAGGATCCTAGGTATTTAGGATCGCTGTTAAAATTTGTTGCTTCAATTGGATCACTTTAATGGCAAAGCAAAATTATGTTTAGTATATCAAGAACAGCTCTGGGTTCAGTTGTATTGATGGTGTTGCTGTATAAGAATGTTACGAAAAAATGCATCTTTTTAATGTCAAAAAAGGATTCTTAGAAACGATTAAGAAATGATTCTTTCAGTATAATAATTTAAATATATTCCAATATTTTCACTGAAACAAATGAAATAACCGCACCAACTGCACACTGCAACTGTTATTAGGCAGGCCTATGTTTTGACTTTGGGCGCAGTAGAAAAAGCCTGATACAATAAGGGCGCCGTGAACCGAAAATGTTTGGGAACCGCCTTAATATATAACTTTAAGTATAATAATTCTTTAAATGATTCGTAAAGAAATGATTCTTTATTTGTTGGCACTTAACTGCAAGCATAATTTGTTTTTTCATCAAATTGTCTGATTGAAACAACGACAAATGCTGAGACATCCTGAATACCGAATTTCACGAATAATTTTTAAAAGAGTAATAACGAAAACATTTTTTTTTTTTTTTTTGAGTCTGACTAGTTCAAAGAAAATTACTATACTGCAGTTCACTCATATGACCAAAAACTCATCTCCATAGAAAGGTCCTTTTAATTGTGTACAAACGGTATCATAACCGATCAAATGTTCCGAGTTCAATGTTTGATTGCCTATATTTTCATTGTTATCGCGAGAACTACAAGACACACGTGCAAAATTTACTTTATTCAAAGAACTCTATTAGGCAGCGGTATTCGAGTAAAAAGTACCTTGAGTAATCTAGGGAGCTGATTATTCTGAAATTATAATTTCATGTATGAAATTATAGCAATTTAATAACAGCTGATAAGAGTAATACAGCATGTTTGTTGTATTAAGGAGCCCTACCTTCATAGTCAACCCCATTAGCTGTTACCCTTTAGTGGCGTGATTAGAGCACAGGATACTATGAAATTTTTATACTCATATAAGACAAGGAATGAACCATATTGTGTTTTTAAGACCATTGAGAAGTGAGACCTACCTTTCGAACTATTTTCGAGATGAGATGGTGTAATTGCTTCTTCTGTTCCTTTGACATCAAGAACGTGGTTAAATATATACCTAAGCTTATAATAATAATAATATCAAAATATAGTTTGAATAGAATGCAAAAATAATTAACATACAATTTTTTAAAATCCGAAGAGGAACTTGATAAGAATTGATTAATTATTATTTTATTACTATTATTATGTGACACCTCCAAAGAGTCCAAGGACTCTCGCCGGAGGACACTACTCTGCTCTACTCATCTCACGGTTTTCAATTATTTCTCCAGCCACACACAACGCCATCTACTGCCCGCTACTACCAACAATATTATTTGTTGTTTGTAAATTGCGTGTTCTCCTGACTGATTTGCCTGTATGCGGGATGAAAAATCCTGCTACCTCCATATGAGGTCGGCTAGCTCATCTTCAATTGTAAACGCCAATATAAAGATTTCTCTCGTCGCAACGAAAATCGAAAGGCACCATGTCCCGTTGTTCTTCCAATTACACCGGAGGCACTTTAAAGCATACAGCTTAAAAAAAATTGTATAATCAAAATAGCTAAGATCATAAAAATCGTAAAAAACACCTCTATCTGCATGAATGATTTATGAATAATGTGAGCTTTTTACCTCATCACAATATTCGTGAATCATTCATACAGCAAGAGGATTTTTTACGATTTTCTTCTTCCTTCTGGCCACTGCCTGTTTTGCAGGATGAAACAACTCAAGTTACCAGGAATAGAACTAACAGTTACGTTTGAGACTGGCTAACGCGCCTTTTAAAAAGCCCTTATGAAGGTTCTTCGCGTCCTATACGAAATTCGAACCCATGTCTTAAAACTTTGGTAAAAATCATTGAACAAAAATGGATCTACATTCATTCCACTACCTAATTGCAATATTTCCAAAAATTTCTGAAGCCAAACTTAAGGAAAGTATAGACCTTAAATTAAGAAAATATTAAAAGATAAAAAAAGTCTCACAAAAATAATACAGGGCTCGATGAATTATGCAAAATTTTACTTAGGGAAAAGTAATGTACTTGCCCAAGATCCCCCCCCCCCCCACACACACACACCACCACCATTTTAAATAATATGTCACAATAAGTTAATAGAAGTTCCATAAAGTGATTAGCGGTGCTGTATTGCTGTGTGGAGAATATATATCCATTGTGTGAAACACCATTCCAAGAAGAAAAAGTCATCAAATAATAATAGTAAAACAACATTGAATTTTTGAGGAAGAAATATAATTTCTCCGAAATATGGTTGTTAAATTAATTTTTGTTACTAAAATGGCCCTTTATATTACGCATATTCTTCTGTTTTTTTTTTTCTTAAAGTTACAAAAATATATTTACATAGTTATATTTTTATTAAATAAAAAAAATATATATTTTGTCCAATTTGCAGTTACTCGCCAACTCGCAAAATCTAATCGCCAAGGGAGAGCGTATTTGTCGAGCCCTATATGTGATTATTATAACTGAATTAGCATGGTTTATTTTATCCAAGTAACTAAGTTTTACGTCGCAAAATATTGTTTACATATTTACGTTTTAAAAAACCATCGCTGTGCCCTGGTTGCTTTACGGGTGTAGAGAGAGGTATTAGTCTGCTGCCTGTGGTAGGATCAAACTATTGTAGTTTATCCCCCCCCCCTCTTCATTTCTTGTCAATTTATTTATTTTTAAAAAAGTATATATTATTTCCAAAAACGTTTCGCTTAATGACGGTTTCCCGGAAGCAATTTTTGGTCGAAAAAGCGGTCTTCTGTACTAAGCTTGTTGCATATTGCATACTTGTACAGAACCTATAATAGGAGCAACAAGAACCTTGTGTTCAGAATATTCTGATGAATCTAAATTACTACCTGAATTCTGTTAGGCTTAGACCAAAAAGCGAATCAATCATTCGCAAAGATTTACATAACATTAAAGATAGAAGTAATTAGAAGTTTGTTATTTTATTTTTATTTATTAATTTTATTGGAAAAAGCTCGCTAACCCCCGTGAAATTTGTATCAGTTCACTTTAAAAGAAGGGAACTGATACATATTTCGTCATGGTGGGTTTCGGATTTCTTAGTGAAAACGACTGTTGACAGTTGTGATTGTGTAATTCACAAAATATGAAACTTAAGAAAATGCTTATGACAACTGCAAATGCGGTGGCCTATTGTTAAAAAATTGATCCTTTTTACTGCTATGTATGATATGTAAAATTTGATATTGAGGTTTCATAAGAGATCATTTTTGAGAAATAAATATATACGAACAATATTCTCTCTATTTTTTGCCCGGGGCCCTGCTCAAGTTTCTAGTGTCAGACTCAGTGTGTGCGGTGGCCTATTGTTCATCGACCTTAAAGTTTCAACGCATTTGTCCAGCCACTCAAATTTAAACGAAATTTCCAGTTCTTTTCCGCTTTAATTTCGAAAGTGACATTTTTAGGGTTTAACACACTAAAACTGGTAATGTAATATTTCTCATTTTAATATTTCCTTTTTTTTTTTTTTGTCTAGCTGTAATCTGTAAAATTGCGAACACTAAATTAATTCACTTAAATCTGTGTAGCTAGAAAAATCCATGCCCATTTGCACGAGTTCGTTGCTGTACTGTCCATACAGTAGACACTAAACAAATATCCCTCTGCAAATTGCCGTCGTCAGCGTCAGTTCGCCCACACGGTGGAGGCTTAACCTAACTAATTAGTGTATTAAGTTGGAATGGGTTAGAGCAGCGATTCCCAACTTATTTTAATTGCGGAACCCTTTTCACCTTGATAAAAAATTTCGGAACCCTGACAATTTTTACTCATAAATAAAACAACAAATCATAAAATCAAAAATAATTTATTGAAAATACAAAAAACAGATTAATAATAGAAAAGCAAATATCATTAATTCAAACTGGTAATTAATGTGAAGGATTAAACTTCTTTTCTTTCAACATTCTTTCAAAATTTGGTTTAATTGTGGAAGCTGAATTCTGATATCAGGAGTGGCATCTAACTTACCTCGGTATTTCCTTGTCACTAGAAACATGTAAACTGTTTGCTGCATTTTTTTTTTTTTTTTTAATTCCTTCTCCCAACCAACGATCCATAATATTTTAATTTGGGGTATACACAATCGTAATATTATACATTTATGCCATGCCCACTTTATTTTTATATGAAAAGTTCATAAGACATCACAAAATGACTGCAGTGCAAAACATCACAGATCTATGACCGAGACGCCCGCTCGTACCCTGCACCGCTGCGTCCCACCTCACTACAGATGATTTGGTCATTGGATATGACTCAACCAGTGGTGGGAGAATCGAATGCAAGTATTCGATTTATCTGTCCACCACTTGACTCAATGGATTTTATTGAAAATTTTTAAACTTTATTTAAATAAATTTTTCATACATATTTTAAACTATTAATTAGACTTCAAAAACTTATTTCATTGAGGAACCCCCAAATTTTATCGGCGAAACACAATTTGGGAATCGCTGGGGTCAGAGTATTGGAGTGGAGATATTGGGATACGTTTAGTAAAGTTATAAGTATGATTTATCATATAATTTGTTTTTATAGCACATTCAAAAAATATTATTGACCTTAAATTAGAAATTCTGAAAGCAAAAAAAAATTTGTACGTGCGGTTATGAGACATGTGTACTCCTTTTTTTTGACAGGTTGCACGCGCACAGCTTAGGAGGAACATTGTACGTGACTGCAGTGCACCCTTAGACCCAGGCACCTACCCCGTTCCCGCGCGCTATAAAGGGTACAACTTAAACACACACAAATACAAAATATTATTGTTAAATAAGAGGTAGGAAATGAAATATTCCGAACTAATCTAATAAAGGGCACAACTTAAACACACACAAACACAAAATATTATTGTTAAATAAGAGGTAGGAAATGAAATATTCCGAACTCGGGAAAATAAATTTTATGAACTAAATACAGTACATAACAATTTATGAATTATGTATGTCTTTATTTTTATTATACGTCCAAACATCGCAGCCCATCAACAAAACATCCAGACATGCTCAATAATAATCAAATTCAGTCATCTTGGATATTTTCCCGACTTTTAATCATATAAAAACCATTGCTTTACACATATTTTTCGATTTTTGTCGTTATGAAGATATATTTGTCAAGATAGGAGGATATAATTTATAACTTTTAAACATTTAGACATGTCGTATCTGCGCCTCCATTTGTACTCTTTCCGTGGGCCCCCACAAATGCTAGGGAAGGACCCCTGTGAACTGCATTTTCCTTTACAAATAACAGTTTCAGAATAGTTATCTCTTCCATATTTCCACCCCTACCCACATTAAAGGTACACAAAATTATCATAATAGGGGAAAACAGATTTTCTTAGAATATCGAATAATTATTGTGGAGTATTGCTTAAACACTTTGAACTGGATTTGATGCTGCGAGAGTGTAAGTTGATAGACAGTACAGCTGTTTCCTTAGGTTGTTTTTCAATTTTTGGAAAACTTAGTTTGATGATAGATGCAGAATACATGAATTTCAGTGCCTTGCTACTTAATTAATGTATCTTAAAGGGAGTTATTGTAATGGACACTGGGCCTCGGTATTTTTTACCATATTACCCCCCCCCCCCCCATACACGTAAGATGAGATGTGGTTAGCTAAAACCTAACGCAAAGGTTATTGCAGCTAAACTACAAACACTTTTCAGGATTAGTCACGGTGGCAGAATTTGGTACCATTTATCTATTTTTAGGTCATAGTCCATCTGAAAACAGTCATACTTCCAAATGGCAACTGCAAAGCTTTTGGCTTGTTGACACCTCCAAAACGTACTTGCGTCAGTATTTGTTGCCATGGAAACGGTTGCGGTCGGGTAGAAGAACTTCGTCAGTGAATTGCTAAAGGTGTTCTTTCACGTTTCCTGTCACATATTTCTTGTACCGTAGACCGTGTACGTGCACTAAAGCACGTCACTACAACCCCTACCTAGATGTCGTCCCCCACGAAGGACAACTTATCATGCCAACGATTCAGTTAAACGGATACAAATTACCAGTGCCAACAAACTAAGCCAAGTTGTAGGAAACAGCTGCCAGACTGCTTGGTTCTAGGCTTATGCGATCCCCATATTTCATTCCCCACGTTTTTCAACCTGACGAGCTCCTGAAGGAGAACATTTACCTATGCACCTCCATGAGGACTCCAGCCGGATGGACCTGTTTAGCCGTGATAATTTCCATCGCATTCCGACTTCGAATGTCAGAATTTGTAACATTTTGTTTTGTTTATCATTATTAAAGGAGGGTCAGGCAGCTTTTAAGAACTCTTCTGAACTTTCTTTTCTTGTCGACACTAACAGAATAACCGAATTATACACGGAAAAGAGCTTGTTGCTTCCATATGCTAACTTCCTGCAGTAATTTCTATTATTATAACTAAATATTATAATTGTTTTATTACTTAGCTACAAATTCATGTACCTCAATAATGTAACATCTAAACAACAAGACGAGTTTTTGAGTAAAGTTTCAGCACTGCTCCGGGTTACAAAAGTAATCCTCTGCCCACAAGTATGAATAAAGATCGAAAAAATCCCGCATGAGGCTGGCGAGCTTTCTCATATATGTAGGAAATAGTTCATTTAACTGAAGCCGACATATTTCATAAGTATGTTGTGTGCTTGAAAAAGTTGATAAAAATGACAATGGCTGCCAAAGTTCATTTAAAATCAAAGAAATTCTTAGGTTCATGGTTTGCGAAGTGGAGGAGTATGACTCTAGATGCTATATTCTCATCACGAGCCAGTTTTATTAGCTTCTATCTGAGAATACTGCCCTTTATTGTACTATTTTATTAACCGACATGGATAACCAATTTATAGCAAGAAATATTGAAGGAATACTGGTCGTGTTCACTTCTTGATAGAACTGTTTTTTTTTTATTTGATAATTTCAAATCAGATCTTTTTTATTTTATTAAATAAGCGCTAATATTTTAAAATTAAGAGATTTTCTGTAATATACGTATACTTCTTACACAATGTAATGTATAATTCATATAATAATGTATGTAATTGTAAACGGTATAAACCTCTTTCTCTCTCTCTCGATGAGTCTCTGACTCTAGGAGAATTAATGTAATAAAAATAATAACGGCACATTAAGTAGCTACTATTGCAATTGTTACTTCCCGAAAACTAAATATGGCACTGTATGACATGAAGTTTTATTTTAGTAAAATTTTAGTAAGTGAAAGGTAGCTGACAATAAAACTAAATCTATTACTAAGTAAAATTAGTTTTCTTTTTTCCCGTTGGAAAAAGTCTAGAAAAGAAAAAAAAAAACCAGTTGTATATTCAGGCTTATTTGTATTGTATATTATAGTATACTGCTTGTGTAGCTGTGTAAAAAGTTCTATACGTCATCTTTCGAAAAACTTCTAGGTTCGATTCTAATCACGACTAGAGGAAATAGTTGATTGCTGAGTTAGTTAATCTTTAGGGGAATGTAAGCGATATTGTTTAATCCCCGATTATGAGCTGCAGACTGCTGTAGTTGTTTGGCGCATTTTCGTTGTCTTTCAACTAGCCTGTCTGGAAAGGGTTGCACTGAGCTTCGGCGGTGATGAAAGGTGGGGGACTTTGTAACTTACTCTTCCTTAAAAGTTGAGGGGGGGGCGGGGGGCTGAATGAAAAGGTATTCTGGAGTTAGTTTAGCACTAACTTCACGAAAGCTCTGCTTGTTGGCAATCGGTATGAAATAAACGGAATTCTTAATATAATTATCTGGGATGCACTTAATACCAGAACTACATCCAAGAGCGAGGATATGTGCATGTTTTCTGTTTAATCTAAAATATCGGTGTACTGGTTTTTCTTAAAATCAGATTTTTGCTTTTAATACAAATAATTGTAATGGAAGGGATAATGTTTGACTTGTGTATAGGTATCCTATTCCAAGTGACTCATTTTGCATCCATAACGATGTACTCGTGGTATACGTTGTTATGTCCGTTATAAAAATATCGGCGTTGGTTGAAAAACATGACAGCTGCCCTCTTGCTCTCATTTCCCTCGAGGCCCTTGACTCACAGTTCCGCGTAACCGGACACGTTTAGCTGCACATATTGGGGTAAGAGAGGAAAAAACAAGATACCTGCTGTACGAGACTGCTCGGCTCCTACATTGCGCTTCCCCATCTGTGCATGTTTTAATGGACTTTGAAATGTAGGAATAACAGTGGATGTTGTTTCCTTCCTAATAGAAATATTCGGAGTTTTTTTTATTTTTATTTTTAATCAGATCTGTTTTTCTCATGAATAACACAAATGTTTTAAAATTAACTTTGATATTAAGAAAAAAAATTATAAATTCGGCTGGTACACTGTAGGACTTGAAATCAAAACAAAACAAAAACTTTAACGTCAAGTCCGCCTTATTAAGTAAGAAGGACTTTATATTTTGTGAACGTTTAAATGCATACAAAGCACCTTGTTTATTTGCAGGATACATTTACATCTCATTGTCACTACTCTGTTAATAAACCGATTATTGGACTAGTTCTTGTAAATTTTATATATTTTGTTAATATAAATGTTTAATTGAAAAAATAAATTTAAATTTTCTGAGATTTGTTGAAACAGTTGTTTTAAATCAAAGCCACGAATTATATTGTTATTGTTATTATTATTATCATTATTATTTTAAATAAGTAGTCATGTAACATCCTGCATTAGTTTTACTTTCCACATAGACTTACTATATCTCTTAATGCATACAAAAAATTAATGTTGCTATTAAGTATACTACTTCGTAGAATTTTTTATGAGTTTTCCAAAGAGAAATTGACAAACTCTTATTTCAGAATTACTATATATGCATCTTTTTAATGATTTAAAATAACAGATTGGATATTTGTTTTAGAGCTCTCAAAGAACATAAAAAAAAAACGCTTTTTTGTGTTTTGAAGTCCACATTATTAACGCTTTTTTGCAGTTAACAAATCTGTTCTAATCTGTGTTGATTGTTTCTGTGGGTTTATTATGCATATATATATATATGCATAATATATATATATATATATATATATATATATTTTTTTTTTTTTTTTAAATACCAAGCTATTTTAAACCTGGTTTTTACTCCATTTCCCAAGTAAGCAAACAGACAAACAAGTCAAGTTTGCGCCTGCATGTATTGGAAGTCTAGCTGACCCTCAAAGTAGTGCAAGACCAAGGCAACTCTTGGTAAAAGTAGAATAAGCTTTGATCACTAATCTTAATATTTACCCTTAATGCAAAGCACATCTCCTGGAGGAGATGTATGATGTTTTGTATTAAAGGCAAGGGGCCACTACCCAGACCGGTTTCGACCTTTATTGAGGTCACATCAGTGGGAGCCAGGCTAGAAATACCAAGATTTTAGTAATACAGAGCTTATAAGTATTTTACCAGAACAAGTTACCATAAGGTGTTTTAACCTTATTAGGGCATAGTTGATGACTGGTGAAATTTCAAACATAGGAATTTGGGCCTGACTTTTTTATGGTACTGGGATAGTATTAGGGAAATTAACATAAGGTGAATTGGATAGCATTAGAGCAACGCCATGAGAACACACACACAATTTACAGACAATATATTGTAGTGGTATAAGGGAGAATGAGTTGTAGTGCCCTCCCACAATGATTCTTTGGAGGTGTCATGTAATAATAATAATAATAATAATAAAATATTGGAGGAGATCTTTTCACAAAGAAAAAAAAAAATGAATTATTAGCATTAACAAGAATCCCCCCCCCCCACTTCCTGCTCCCAACAATTTCTGCACAATTAGACTAACATATTTGGAGGAGGGATAAATGAAGGGGAAGAAAGTAAACTGCCTTAGACACTGGTGTATTGTTTAACCATTTCCAATTATTTGTTGACTGTTTTACTTGCTTTGTCTAAAAAATGATATCTCTTTTTAAAAACATCTTATATGAAAACACTGAACCATGTATTAAAAAAGGTAGGGGCTGACTGCAGTTTAGAAGCAGCTGCTTGGTTGACATGTTTTAATTGTTGAGAATGTAAATCCCCCCCCCCCCCCGAAATTTGAGCAGTATCATATGCCAGCAGCAACACATTAGAACTCAAATCACTTTTGAATTCTTTTTTACTGTGTGCAACCAAAAATTTATGACAATTTAAAATAATTTTGCTGATACCAAAATATCATTTTATTTGCTTGTAATCACCAGATAATCTGCTGATTACAATTTTGATTTTGTTAGCATGATTTACTAACAAAAGGTAACATTAATTTTATTTTGTAGTCTATTTTCTCCAAATTCATTACAATATCTTTTTTTAAACAAGTCTTCTGTTTATTGTAATAACTACAAAAATTGTGCCTGGAAACACTTTTTTTTTTTAGTGTCCCTTCCACAGCAGATCAGAAGGTTTGAAACCTAAAGTGCGCTTTTAGTGTTATGGGCAGGATAGGGATTGGAAAATCTTATAAAGACCAAATATTAACCACTACAAGGCATTTCATGCCTCTAATAAGCAGAATGTTAATGTTACACCTGCTGATGAAAATCATCTGCCACCCAACAGAACATTCACATGCATCCATTACTCTAGGATTTTTAATGAATAGTTTTGTAGGTTGGAAAATGGAGATGATATCCACTCTGTTACCCATGTCATTAATGCACCAGTTTTTCTAAGCATTTGAATTGCTAGACAAATTGCTGTATGAATTGTTCAGCATGGATTGTTGATTGACAACTAAAATTAACATGAAATAGCACAGTGAGAAAGTGCCTCTTAATTTCATTTATATCTAGTCAATTTCAAGGAATTTGTTTATTTTTGGTGTTCCTTTACTCTTTGCATTTCTTCATCGTTTGTTTCCAGTTAATGTTCAACAGTAATTCTTTACAATAGTGATATTCCATTCTGGTACTACTGAGTAATGGAAAATTACTAATAAGCATTCCTTGTAGTGTGCTTTACGCTCCTGGGTTCTTCTTCCTAAGAAGGAGAATAAAAAGAGGATTTTGTATTAATACCTGAAACATCAAAAATAATAAATGATTGTGCGCAAGAAATTGTGGAATTGGATGGTATACCAGCTCGGGTCTTATATTAAAGAATTGTCAGGGCCCTTGACCATTTTGTTTAATTTGAGTCTTGGGTCTGGGTTAGTCCCGAGGGAGTAGAAAGAGGGGAAAATAGTTCCACTGCATAAAGGAGGTTCCAAGACTGCTGTTGCAAATTACCGACTGATCAGCATATCAGGAGTCGTTGTCAAGGTTTTGGAGAAAGTAATCAAGAGAAAAATACAGGAATGGATAGATGAAAATGGGATACTGTATGGGGGACAGCATGGTTTTGTGAAGGGTAAATCATGCCTTAGTAACTTGCTCACGTTTTATAACACACTGACAGCTGAACTGGATAAGGGTAATGGGTTTACAGTGATACTGCTGGACTTTGCTAAGGCCTTTGACAGAATACCACATGGAATTCTAATCAGTAAACTGCAGCATATGGGGATGGATATAGGGTTGGTGAGATGGATAGGAGGGTGGTTGATGGAGAGATATCAGAGAGTAGTTTATTGAGGAGTAGAGTCCAAAAGACGGACTGTGACTAGTGGTGTACCGCAGGGTTCTGTTCTTGGACCACTACTATTTAATTTGTTCATTGACGTTATAGGAAAGGATCTGAGAGGAACTGTTCATTTGTTTGCTGATGATGCAAAATTTGGTAGAGCAATAGTGAATGCACATGATGTCAAAATTTTGCATAATGATTTGGATAGATTGGAGGACTGGGCTAAGGAGAATGGATGTCAATTTAATGTGGCAAAGTGTAAGGTTATGCATTTTGGGGTGAAAAGATTAGCAGCAGTATACCTCATTGGTGGAGCTGTACTCCAGGAGTTTGATGAGGCCAGGGATTTGGGAGTGTCGGTGGATAGGGAGTTGAAGTTTAGGGGGCACATTGCAAAAGTGGCTAAATCAGCTCATCAAATCACTTGGTTACTGAAGAATACTTTGACGAGCAGAGACAAGCAAGTTATTGTTCCTCTGTATCGAGCCTTGATAAGACCCCATCTTGACTACTGTGCCCAGATCTGGGCACCAGGGTTTCTTCTTGATGGGGAGGAGGTGGCAAGGATCCAGAGGCGAGTGACCGAGATGATAGCAGGTCTATGGAATGAACCTTATGAGAACAGGTTGAGGATTTGTGGGTTGCAGAAATTGGTTGATAAGCAGAAAAGGGGTGATATGATTGAGACATTCAAATTATTGAAGGGTTTCTATAAGATTAATTCAGAGGATATTTTTCAGAACAGGACTGGTAATGGGAGGACTAGGGGGCCATCCATGGAAACTGAGCAAAAGTGTGATTAGCAAGGGGGTGTTAGAACTAGATTTTTTTTAACTTGGAGAGTGGTAAATGAGTCCAAGTGAAAGTATGATAATTACTGTGTGGATGTTGAATAGTTGTTCTTGACATGATGTTTAGGGCCTCCCTCGATGAGTGTAAGGACTCCTTGGAGTTGCCCATAATAATAATAATAAATTAACATAAATGGGTTGTATATTGGCCAGAGGATTTTAATAATTGATACTAAACAGGGGCGAATGCTGGTCTTGAAATTCACGCTTGCTCTTGTTATCATTCAGGGAGTGAGAGGTGTGATCGAAGTCCAATTAGCAGAATAATTAATTACCGACCATTTAAAACTATATATTTATAAATTTATGTACATTTAATCATACAAATACAACATTTATTTTGCAAATGATATTCTATCTTTTTCAATTTAGCTACTTGAATACAAATTCTATCCTACGGTTCTTCTTTATGAACTGGTCAATACATTGTCATAAAAAGTTGGTTGTAACTTAATTTTCCCAAGCACAACATGCACACTTGTGAAGGCTGACTGAAGCTCACCTGCTAGAGCTACGTTGACTGCGTATGGCCTAAGCAACAGAGTGAGACATCGTGAAGGGAGTAAAAATGGCTATGCATGCGCATGAAATCACATCGCTGCAGCGAGGACCTGGAAGCTCCTACAACCGAGCAAGCCAAAGTAGCTTTGACCAGACAAGCAAGCATCGGCCTTCGATACACAACGCAAAGCTCAATTATTGCCACGCAAGCTTAAGACATCTTCTGTCTACAAAAATAAAAGCCTAAATGGAATGCTTATAAATACATACATTTATTAACAAATAAATATTACTTCTTTCTCAAGTAATGAGCTTGTGCAGCAAGCATGGAGAATTCGCCCCTGATACTAAGTAAAAAACACCAACAAGTTTCGCCAACTTAGCTGTCTGGCTTTGTCAGGGCCAGATATAAAACAGATACAAAACAACTTAAACTATTCGTGAAGGAATGAACAAAATACAATTGTATTTTTTTTACAAATACAGAAGAATGCGTACATCAAACGCATGGAGCGTATATGATATCAACTGTTGTTATTTGCAGGAACGTTCTGTAATTAGCAGCGAACTTTAACTCTGGCATGCTTAATGATTTTATGAGGGTCTTCCAAATATCTGCTAGAATTGAACCTTGATTTCTATTGAGGTTGTATTTAGAACGGATGACTGCTATAGCTTCTTTTGTTTCTGGAGTGGAAATCCTCTAAATAGGACATGGAGCTTTTGTCCCATTTGATGGTATGGTTTGATCCTTGAGAAATGAAGGGCTTACCCAGAGTTGTTTTCTCTGTTGTTGTTTACATCTCCGATGTGTTCACTTTTTCTTATTTCCAAACTTCTTGGGGTCTGACCAATGTAATTTAATCCACATGAACAGGGGATGTTATAGACACTGGTATATATGAAGAAGGCATAACTGTCTTTCAGAGATCTTAAAAAGTGGCAGATAGTCTTTAAAGGTTTAAAAGTCACTTGTATTTGATGTGGCTTGAGGAGTGTAGCAATCTTTTTAGAAACTGCCCCAGCATAAGGAATGGCAATGGTGGATTTGTAATGTGTTTCCTCAGATTGTTGTTGTGGGGGGTCACAGAAAAGTATCTTATGGATCAGTTTTTTTTGGATAGCCATTGTCTATCAGGGTTTTTGATATGTGGGATAATTCATCTTTGAAATCTTTTTCTTTTATTGTGATGTGAGTGGCCCTATTTTTGAGCATGTGTATGATGCTCAGTTTTTGAGAAATGTGGTGCGAAGGCGTGAAGTGCAAATATCGACCTGTATTGGTTGGTTTGCGATAGACTGCAAAGCTGATATGTCCATCCATTTCTTTTTTAATTAAGGTATCCAGGAATGATAATTGTTTGTCCCTCTCAAGTTCCAAGGTGAACTTTATTTTGTGATGGAAGGATTATCTTGGTTAGAAAATCAAAAAGATCTTTTTCTGTATTTTTCCATATGATAAAGATGTCATCCATGTACCTCCACCACACTGTGGATTTAAGGTCTAATTGAGACAGAATGTCACACATCCGTAATTCGGATACCTACATAAAAAATTCACAACATTTTGTTGATAAATTGAAGAACATCTTGATCTCCTAAACAGACATTCTTGCAAGTCTGGATGTAATATCCTTATTTACTAATGTTCCAGTAGAAGAAGTAATCAGCATTTTGAGCAACGTTTTGCCTCAAGATATTGCTTCTCTTTTCTGTCATTGCCTAAAAATCTAATTTTTTCTTATGGAATGGAACGATTTATGAACAATTAACAGCCCTCTTCCCCCTTCTTCTCCTTGTGCTGATCTCTTTATGGAGAAACTGAAAAATGACATTCTGTCAGGAAGCTGTAGCAGTCATCCGTTCTAAACGCAATCTCAATAGAAATCAAGGGTTAATTCTAGCTGATATTTGGAAGACTCTCATAAGATCAGCTCACCAGAGTTAAATTTTGCCGCTAATTACAGAACGTTCCTGCATAACAACGGTTGATATCATTCACTCTCCATGTGTTTGATGTACGTATTCTTCTGTATTTGTAAAAAAATACAATTGTATTCAGTTCATTCCCTCACAAACAGTTTAAGTTGTGCTGTATCTCTTTTATACACCCTGACAAAGCCAGACAGCTCAGCTGGCAAAACGTGTTGGTGTTTTTTACTTAGTATAAATTATTAAAATCCTTCGGCCGATATACAACCCAGTTTATGTTAATTTCTTGCATTGTCGAAATGCAAGAAATGATGGTCAAAAATAATATATAGTCATTATACATGAGTGTGTGGTTGAGTTTGTCTTAATTTCAAGTTTCATATATTTAATACACTGAGTTTTACCCTTTCTGGCCCTCCCTGTGGAGCACCTGTTCATGGTGGAGGGGACCTCCTAGTGATGGTACTGGCCGTTTTCATTCTTCCTCTTTTTCTTTACTTTCTTCCTGTATTCTTTGTTCTACTTCTCCTGAGTGTCTTTTTTTACTATCCTTTCTTCTAGACCACCATCACTGGGATTTAAACCCCTGCTGCTGCTGCTGTGTTTGCCATGCTGTGTGACCTGTTGACATCCAGAAAGGAAGATCCTAGCAGTCTTGCCTCATGTTCTGAGGTTGGGATCCATGGCTTGCTGTGGTGCTCGTATGGCATCCAGGGAAGCCCTGGCATTTCACTCCCAAGCATGGTCATTGCTTGCCAGTCCATATGTGGTGGGTGGGAAACTCTGGCTCTGTGGAACTCCCTGGCCTAGCAGCAACCAACTGTATATCATGTCGTACTGGCTTTATTCTCACATCAGGTTGCTTCAAATGAACAGCTACCTACTGCCTATCTCCTATTCTTTTTGACTGCAATTCATCCGCTATCATCAGCAGTACCTCTCCCCCATCCTATCTTCTCAATCTTCCCTGAAAATACTAAACTCTTCATTCTATCCCTGTAACTACATCATCTGCTGTTATCCAAGTCTCACTAATGCCTATAACATTTGGCAAGGTTGCACTAACCAACGCCAAAACCCCTCCCTCTTGTTCCTGATACTTCTGTCATTAGTATATATAGAAACTGCCCAAACTATTAACACCCGTAACACCCAAACCATTTAGATGCAGTCCATCAGCATTGTATAATTTTTTTTTTTTTTTTTTGTCAAACACAGATTCACAAATCCTACATCATTCTTTCTGCACAGCCTAATTAGACTCATTAGCTAGCAACATCCTCCTCCTCCTCAGTTTGCCTCTATCATAGCATGATAGGAGACTTACAATCTTTGGTTTTTGCCTCTTCTAACAACTCCTTTACATTCTTGCTCATAGAATACTTCTCGCCTCTCAAATCATTTGTGCCAACCAATTCAATAATTTCCTTTGACTTACCTTTTTGCATCCAGATGGCGTGACTAATATCGTGAATTTTTGCACCAGGGATACACCATTTTGTCACGCTTTTATTAAGTACTCCCCTGATCATTTAGTCTGCATATAATTTTCTCAACTTTTTTTTCTAGTTTGTTGGCTCAGTCTTTATTATTACTTCAGGCCACCTCCACCTGCTTCCTTCTTTTTTCAGCCCTGCTAATCTCTTGCCACTTCTGCAATTTTTCAGTTTCATGCTTGTGCTGTGAAGGATAACATTCAAATGTGCTATTTCTTTATTAATGTCCATTTTGTTCTTCTGTATTTTCATGGCTGCACATTCAATATTAATAACATCATTTTCCATCCTACCATTGGTATCCACTCCACTAACATTTGCTGCATTCTTGTCACTTAATAAGCACTCACTTTTGATTTTGAAACATTTCCCCCCCCCCCCTCCTCCACACATCCTTTAATTTTCTTGACGAATACATTTCACACACACCACAAAATCCCACAAATTCAAATCACCCGATAGCTTGGTCTTTGCTGCCATGCATTGGTGCCATATCGTAATGTCACATTTAAACAAACAAACAAACAAAAATAAATAAAATACAAGATTTACTTACAAATTTACAAACTATATTTTTCCTAAAACTCATTTTACTGATGGTGCACTCACAGCTACTGGCATGTATTAAAAATTCTTCAGCATCTATAAAATTCTTTTAGTAACTTATGTTTCTATTGTAGTCCTTTTTTCTGATTACCAACCAATTTTATAACCTATAAAACATGAGTATTTTGTTGAGAGAAAGCATTTTACAGACACCATCTTGGTCATTGGTCACTCATCTCAGACTCTAATTTGCCACTTTCTTAATATTAAGAAACCACAGCAATCAAATCTGAGCACAGTAGTCCAGTGGTTGTATGAAATTATGATTTAATGGAATAAAGACAGCACATGAAATGAATAAAATTCACTGTGCTGAAATAAATCAATGCATTCTGCACATGGAATGAATAATTCCAATATTTCTAGTTCTTGCCCAGAATCAAATGTATTTGAAAAGAATTACTGTGCTTCATCATAGTAATTATAAACATAAAGGACTTTTTGTTATGGAATCGGCACCAGATCTAAAAGAACTTCAAATTTCACACAACTATATTTATCTGGTTATGTGCAATTGCAGGAGAAATTTCCCTACTGAGTGTTCCTCGTAAGATTTATACTTGAAAAGGATACTTTGCAAGTATACTTGAAAAGGAACTAAGAAAAATTGTGGAAGGGAAGCTTGGAGAAGAACAAGCTAGTTTCAGGCCAAATAGAAATTGTCAGGATGAAATTTTCACTTTAAGACAAATAGTAGAGAAGTCACAGAACAAAACTGTGATCTATATTTAAGTTTTGTAGATCTGGAAAAGGCATGTATGTGGCAAGGCGTCTCATGTCTTTTTTGTTCAAAATGCTAAAGTAACATGGTCTAAATGGTACATTATATCAAGCAATACTTAGTCTATATTTGGACTGTAAGTCAGCAGTTGGAATTGGGAAAGGTACATGAAGACGGTTTGATTTTAAATCAGGTGTTGAGATAAGGGTGTACATTATCTCCACTGTTATTAATCTTTATGGATCACATTATAAAGGAAAGTGGTATTAAACCTGATTTGAAAATTGGAAATGTTAATCTCAGCTCTTTGCTTTATGCAGAAACTCTCATTACAAATTAACTAGAATATGCTTTCTACATTTTGGAAAATTATGGATAATATATATCAACCGTGTTTGAGTAAAAACTTTAGTTTAATATAAACCAAAATCAACACTTGCCATTTCGACCTTCATATCAAGATCATCTTCTGAGTATATACACTATATATACAGAGAAAATAGCTGCACTACAATTTACATGGTTTGCTAAAGTTACTGACCAACGGTTACAACAATTATTGGCCTGACCTCTGGTGAAAAAAAAAAAAAACCTTTACTACATCAACGTTAGAGTCCTATTATTATCTATTGGTTATAAAATTACATTGGGCTGGAGAGAAACATGTTTATATATATTAAAAACATGATATTAAGTATTAATATGTGCCATCCAAATTCTTGGAATTTTTATGCTGCCATTAGTGTCTATATTAGGGTGGTTAATCAGAATTTTGCAGGCTTCTTTAAATTTTCTTTCATACTAGGTTTTTGTATGGTGTACTTTTCCAATCAATTTGGTGTAGGGTGTTGAGAGCGTGATCTGAGAGGCCTGCTTCACCAAAATTGTTATATTTAATGTGTCTTTTGTGTTCTTTTTTATGTATAGGGATTGTACGTCCAGTTTCACCAATATAAGGTAAGTTGCAGGTGCAATAGATGCAATAAACTCCAGGATATTCTAATGCAATTAGAATATGGTTTTCACAACACAGTATTTTGTCTTCTAACATAGTTCTGTAGGATATGTGCCTTGTTTTGTATCATATCATCACATAAACACAATACCCTTTCATTTTTCAGCACAAATGAATGATATGTGAGATGTCACAATCTCATTCCTTCTCCAATTTCTTCATCTTCTTTTTTGCTTTAATTGGTCTTTTGCATTTGGTTTCCAGTTTCTTACTAATTTAATTATTATTTTTGTGTCTGTTCTGGGAACATGTTTATTTTCCATTCTAATCGAGTCCATATTTTCCATTCTAATCTTTTCTTTTTTTTAATCATTTCATTTATGGATTGTAATTGACATTCTTAATATTTTAATTTTTTATTCTATCAGATTTTGTTGAATTACTACTTTTCTGAGCATTTTTATTTCACATGTTAGTATTTATTTGTTGTATTTTTGATGTTTCTTTTCTTGTTTCACATGCATAGGTTTAAGAAGTGGATGAATTACTGATTTCTATTTATAGATTCTTACTTTTGCTTATTTTGTTATATTTTTATTTTCCCATATAGTTCAATTTAAACATCGCAATATTTTATTAGCCTTCAGAGATGGGTTCTTTTGCTTCATTCTATGTTATATTTTTGTTCGCAGTTATTTTAGTTTGCAGTTGTCTTAGTCTATTCCTAAGTATTTAAATTTCATTATTTGTTCTTATATTTTCATATTTAGTTTCACATTTTAGTTTGTACCAAAAATGGTTCTTTAGCATTTACCATTTTTTGATTTCTCTTGTGATATTTTCATGTTAAAACTGCTGCATATATGTTGGAATTTAAATAGTTGCTTTTGGAGATTATTCTCATATCTGCAAGTAATACTACATCATCTGCATATTGAATCAAATTTAAATTTCTTTTTTTTTTAATTTTTATTTTCTATTTAATTTCTGTTTCTTAAATTCTGTTTGTCTATAATAATGTTAAATAAATATGTACTTAAAGAATCGTGTTATCTGATTCCTTTCCTTAAAGGAATTTCCTGTATATTTGATACAGATTTTTTTTTTTTTTTTGTGTATATGTCTTTGATAATTTCCACAGGTATTTTTTGATGCTAGTACTTTCAGGATGATTTGATTCTGTTGAAAGTCTTTCTAAGTCAAAGAAACATATAAATATTGTTTCTTTGTTAATAGAAAGGGGGATGGTAAATCCCTTTATGTTTTAAAAACCGGGTACGAAACTCGGATCGAAATCACAGCTTTTAAAACATAAAGGGATTCACCATCCCCCTTCTATTAACAATTTCGCCGGTAAAATAGCCTTTTGGCTTTTTATATTTTATTGTTTCTTTGATTTGATTATATAAAGTTTGTGCATTTATTCGCCTGTCATTTTGTCATAACTAAAGGGACATGTGGTGTGAAAGTGTTGGACCTGGTCATTGGTTTAGAGGATATATGCATAAGTTAGGTGTCCTTATTACCTCCAGTTGGTGAGAGCAATCATGTGGTATTGACTTGGGAGGTTGCAAAATTTGTGGATTTCTCTTAAGAAGGGGTATATATGGAACTACAGGTTAGGCAATTATAATAAGCAAGCTTCGGAGTGAGCTTACAGCCGTCCCATGGCAGAACATATTGCAGGGGAAGGATGTTAGCAGTGCATGGGATAAAATCAGTAATTATCTGAGGAAGGCAATATCAGAATGTATCCTCATGGTCAGGAAGACAAACAAGGTAGGCGTTAGATGGAATGAGTAGTAGTGTCAAGCATGATCTGCAAAAAAAGAAAATATTATGGAGAATTTACAAGGAGAAAGGCGATTAGTATACATCCATGAGCAGTACAAGGCTCAAGCTAGGAAGGTTAGCAGCATAGTAAGAAAAGCTAAATGAGATTATGAGAAGACCTTAGCCAAGGAGATCAAGGGTAATCCCAAAGAATTCTTCCGCTATGTGGCAAGTAAAAGGAAGAATGATTTCGGAAGGATCACTTTAGTGGGTGCTGATGGTATTGAGTGACCAATTCAGATGTAATAGTAGTTACTGAGTGATCACTTTTTCGAGGATATCTCTGTACCTGTAGCAATAACCAATGTGAGAATTGAAGTTAATAAATCAGAGGTACTTGGTATATTGCAAAATTTAAATGCAAAAACTGCTGTAGGTTTAGATTGAATATCAGCTCGGGTGTTGCGTGAATGTGCAAAGGAATTGTCAATGCCTCTTACTTGGTTATTTAACTTAAGTTTGAACTCTGGTATGATCCCTAGGGAGTGGAAGGAAGGCATATTTGGCTCTAAAACTGCGGTAGTTAATTACAGACCAATCACTAGCTCGGGAGTGGTGGTAAAAGTATTGGAAAAGTTGGTTAAAGACAGAATTTAAGAGTGGATGGATCAGGGTATGATACTCTATAGGGCCAACATGGTTTTGTTAAAGGTCGATCCTGCCTTAGCAGTTTATTAACTTTTTATAATAGAATGACATCTGAGTTGGACAAAGGAAATGGCTACACAGTGGTACTTCTGGATTTTGCTAAGGCTTTTGACAGAATACTCCATGGAATACTGTTGTGCAAATTGGAGCAGATGGGCATGAATACTAAACTGGTGATATGGATTAGAGAATGGCTCAGGGAGAGATGCCAGAAAGGGGTGTATGAAGGAGCAGAGTCCAGAGCAGAGCTTGGGCTGTTATTGTTTAATTTGTACATAAATGATATAGGAAATGGTTTAAAGGGAGATATTCAGTTATTGCTGATGATGCAAAGTTGGGTAGTGCAATAAAAAAAAATCAAGCTGATGTTGAGAGTTTGCAGGATGATTTAAATAAGCTGGCAAAATGGGCAAAAGGTAATGGATGTCAGTTCAATGTAGAAAAGTGTAAAGTTTATTTTGGGATTAAAAGATTACCAGCTGTGTACTACATTGATGGAATGGTACTCCAAGAGATTGATGAGGCTAGGGACTTGGGGGGGGGGGGGTTTGAGGGAGATGAAGTTCATGGGACACATTGCTAAGGTGTCCAAGATTCCACATAGAATTACTTGGTTATTGAGGAACACGCTAACATCCAGAGATAAAGAGGTTATTATTCCCCTTTATAAGGCATTGATACTTCCACATTTGGATTACTGCACTCAGGTCTGGTCACCTAGATTCCTTGGAGATGAGGAGGTTGTGGAGAGGGTTCAGAGGAGAGTGACTAAGTTGATGAGTGATGTAAAAAATGCTCGCTACATTGATAGATTGAGAGCTTGTGGTTGCAGAGGTTGGTTGATAGGCAGAGAAGAGGGGATATGATAGAAAACATTTAAATCACTAAAACGTTTTTATAAGATTGATATAGGGGAAATGTTTCAGCTGTGTGATAGTGATGGAAGAACAAGAGGTCATCCCTGGAAATTAAGGAAAAGTGTGGTTAACAAGGGTGTGAGAATGAGGTTTTTTGCCTGGAGGGTGGTGAATGAGTGGAATGCATTGCCTGACTCAGTTGTGAGTGCTTCGTCTGTAAATGAATTCAAGAAGAGATATGATAGATATTGTTTTGATAGTTGGGTCTCCCATGATGAGTCTACTGACTCCATGGAGATACCCATAATAATAATAATTTTGCTTATTGCAACTAACATATACTGGTTTTATATGTGATTCTAGTTTCTTGAAAGGGGTAGTCAGAAATGAAATGTAGGAAAATAAATAATCAAATTAAGTGCCTCCATAGTGTAATAAAAAAAAAATGATGGTTCATTGCACCCTTTGACTGGAAAAGGCCTGAGTTCGATTCTTGTCATAATGTTCTAATGTTTTTAATGTTGATTTGGCTGATATTTATCTTGGCCAGCCTGGCTGGCCGAGTGGTTAGTGTATCCACTCTCCAGCCAAAAGGCTGTGGATTCGAATCCCACCATAGGCATGGATGTTTGTGATTGTCTGTGGAAATACTAGCAGTAGTGGTGGTGGTTGGCAGTAGATGGCTTAGGTGTAGTTGCAGTCAGTTGGTGGATTGAGTGGTGGAGACAGAGTTGTAGAGCAGGTGCCCTCCCTCGATGAGTCTTTGAAACCCCCGGAGGTGTAAAATAATAATAATAATAATAAGAGTAATGTTTATATAGCCCATATAAACATTACTCTTATTATTATTCAATTGAAGTGAGTTAGCCAGTCTCATACAGAGGTAGCAAGGTTTTTTTCTCCCAGAAACTTGGGGTTTCATTCTGTGTACAGGCAAATCAGCCATCAGAACACATGCAATTTACAAACAAAAAACACTGTTGTTGTTGGTAGTTGTGTAGTGGGAGAATTTAATAGTAGCGGAGATGATGAGATATTTGTAGCATAGTAGAGTACCTTCCTGCGATGAGTCCTTGAACTCCTTGGAGGTGTTATATAATAATAAATAACCTGTACACATGTATGGAATATTTCTTTTCAAAATGACAAGAGACTAACAAAATATTTTTAGCTTTATAAATGCAGTGTGAGTTGCTATATGTAATGTTAGATATTGAGAAAGCTTCTGTAAGATTGTATTTCATTTAGTCCCTTGATTATAGTACTAATAATTAACAACTAATATAGTAGACAACTACTATAATTAGTAGATGTCTCTTATTCTTGTAGCAGTTTACTGCCTGTTTTCCAAAGTAGTATTAAAGAAGTTATAATACCAAAATATGAAAGTGTATAATAAATGTATGACACTTTAAAAAAAAAAAAAAGTTTGCTTTCAGATATTAGTGAATCATAGAAATGTCTTTGAAACAATCTGGTCATATATTAAAGTAGTAGATTCCAGTATATAATTTGTCTTAACTGTTATTTTTTTATATACTTAATATGCACTTGAATACTCAGATTTTTTTTCTCTCCTAGTTCCCTTAGTAACAACCGAATTGTCAGCCTAGAAAAAGGAGCATTAGATAATTTAACTGTTCTTGAATCCTTGAAACTAAATAAGAATCGTTTATCCCACATCCCTAAAGATCTCTTTCGGCAACTACATTCATTAAAATACCTGTAAGTCAAGTTATTTTTTAATTAATTTATTCATATGAAATGCAAATTAATATTAAATCAGTATTAATTTGTTTTAATATTTATTTGTAGTATAGTTTTATTTATTTCTAATATTTTTTCTGTATGTTATATTCATTACATAATAGAAGGAATTGTTAAGCTATATCATAACTTTAATAATTCCATCTTGTTTTCAAGATGACTATTTATCTTAGATGACCAGGGCTGGATTTATGTATAAGCGACAAGCTACATCTTAGAGCCTTATATTAAATGTCTAAATGAGTGTGTCTTCCTTAGTATAGTTAACCTAAAATTTATTAAGCAGAGGAGACCTCTTAAAAGTTATAGCTAAGGGCCACAACAATCTTAAATCCAGCTCTGAGGATGACCATATATTTATGAATGAACATGAGATCTCTGGGCATTGTATGTGTGCATGCATATTGGAAAAAATTTACATTTGTAATGCCTAAGTTGTTTTATTTAATAAGTTGTATTCAAGCATTGTCAGTTTGGGGCTTAGTTGACCAGATTTATATTCTTTTGAATAAAATTACATATAAGTTATAATAGTACATCATACACAATACATGGCTTGTATAGCCAGCCTGGCTGGCCGAGTGGTTAGCGTATCTGCTCTCCAGCCAAAAGGCTGTGGGTTCGAATCCCGCTGTGGGCATGGATGTTTGTGTTTGTCTGTGGAAATACTGGTGGTTGGTGGTAGATGGCGTTGGTGTAGTTGCTGTCAGTTGGTGGATTGGGTGGTTGAGACAGAGTTATAGAGCAGGTGCTCTCCCCCGATGAGTCTTTGGACTTCCCGGAGGTGTCAAATAATAATAATAATAATAGCTAAATATCATGTAGGCTAAGGAATCATTTGGCTATACAAGGTATGTGTTATGTTCTTCAGGGAATCAGAATGAACAATGAAAATCATTTACCGGAACATTGAAAATAGACACCATAACTTTAAGCAGCATCACTGAAAAGAACTGAAGCTGGAGGAGCATTTAAAGAAATACCTTGTTAACAACTGATATTACCAAGAAAAGACCAAAACATGTGAGATCGTACTAAATAACTGTAAGATAATTTATTAAGACACAAAGAATCAGGAATTGAGGATAAGTGGGAAAAGCAGATACAATATTCAATACTAAACATGAATAACAGCTTGAATTGAGCCAGTTTGAAGTATAGAATGATCTTTCAAAAATGGGAAATTAGAGACTGTTTGTGTCTATGGTCCCACAAACTAGACACAAATAAGGAAGCATTATAGACACATAAGAAGTAGTAGAATAATTTTGGGGGATATTAGGGACAACAGCTGATATTAAGAACAAGGAAGTTTATTTTTTTGGAAATCTAAACAGCAGAGTAGGAAATGAATCCCAAATAGAGGCAACAATAATGGCTCATACCTGCTTGATTTCTGCTTGAGACACGGACTAGTCATTGCTTTAAGAGGTCTTGTCAGTTATGTTATTTTTTGATAGTAATGTCTTTAGATTTTTTCATGATACAAGAATGTATAAGAGATTTGAACTAGGAAATGACCACCAAAGACCTAGTGTTGAGTGGGATAAGAAGTATCCCAGGGAGAATTAAAATGTCTATTACAGTGTCAAAAAGTATTAGTTGAACAACTCTAGAGACTGAATGGAAAAATTTGAGGAAAAGCATTGACTCATATGATGAGTCAATGGTTTTTCTCAGAGCAGCATATGCTGAACCTACCTGTAGTGATGTCTCAAGAATTACAGTGAGGTTTTTCGGCATTGGTTTGACTTGCCAAAAAATTCTCAACATTAGCAAGACTTGGTTGATGGAGAATGATATAAGGATAGAATGTATGGGATATTGTATTTTAAGGATAGCACAAACATTATAGATATGTAGGTGGGAGAGTATTGCTGGTTCTAGCCAGATTGCAATCAAGAAGAGTACAAGTTCAGTGGAAGGTAGGGTTATATGTGGCAATGCATTTCAAACTATCTGGGTGAAAGATCAAGATGACAAAATGTATAGTTATTTGCTACTATATGCTAGGTTGTGCAAAAGATGTTATATAGCAGAATAACTCAGTGAATGCTAGGATGATTATTTATTATCGGGGAAGATGGAAAAGAGGAAAGAACACGTAGCTGGAAGGAAACAGAAGTTATTCAGCTATTGAAGACATAATTACATGAAACATCATATAATGAAGATGGAGTTTAATGGTAGTTTAACTGTAGCCACTTTGCCTCTGACTGGGACAAGGATCTTAAACTTTGAAGATGGCCAAATGTGATGGCCAATTAAGAAGAGGTATGTGTGGAAGAGCCAGTGATAATGACAAACTTCAGGGGCATCTTGAAACAGTGCAGTAGCATAAAGAACTGCAAAGGAAGGATGTCGTGAGGGAAGCAATATCATACTGGTCAGAAGGATAAATCCATGGAAGTTAAATGGATAAGTAACATCATTAAGCAAGAGCTGAAAAGTAAAAATTCATCATCATTAAATTCATGACATGTACCCTCAAGGGGTGCAGCATATATTAGTACTACATGAAAAACTTATATCATCACTAACTTCTTATCTACAATTTTCCTCCAAATCAATCTGTTACCTGTCAAGACTCCAACATTATCAGATCTTGTATTTCTGTCTTCTAAGACACTTTCTGCTGTATTAATCCACCTATATCTTGGTCTTCCTGTGGGTCTTTTTCCTGCCAACCTGGCAGAGAATACTTGTTTTGCTAATCTTTCCATAACTTCAAATAACAGGGGGTGTCCAGACAATTATTTGTAGATAGTTGTGTATATACAACTATCTACAAATTAGTTGTATATACACAACTATTATAATACACAATTATCTACTAATTATGTATATACACACATAATTTACACATTCAACTTTAGTTTAAGTTTATTATTTTAATCTCAACTTTGTGAATAAAAGTAAAAAAAAAAAAGAGGCTTATACTATTTTTGTGCATTTATGATGATTTTCTTTTATTTATGATGGATTAGCTTATCAGTTTAAATCATGTATATGGGGGAAAAATGTTTTAAATATCTACCATGTAGAATTTTAATGCTGAATTAATTGACTGACTATGGAGATTGCTTACTAATTGCAGGAAGAGTAATATTCTAAAATTTATACATAGTTTTTACAATGTGAAATTTAAATTTCAGTGAACTAAACAGGAACAGGCTTCGCCAGATAGAAGGGCTTAGTTTTCATGGCTTGGAATCTCTTGAAGTGTTAAAATTACGTTCCAGTGGTATAACTTTCCTCCTGGATGGAGCATTTTGGGGACCCAGAAATATTCAAATATTGTAAGTTTCAAATTCTTTGATATATAGCCTTGCTTAGTATCATTTAATATATGACTCTTTTTTTTTTTTTTTTGATATTTCTTCCTGATATTTATTTTCTGTATTCTTACCAATTTCTTCTCATGACATTTGTTTAGCTACTTTTACACATATCTTTGCTTTCTTACATTTTCTGTGTCTTCTTTAGGGCATCTGTCAACTTACTTGCTAGGAACTTTTGGTATGCTTTCTTCTTGTGCAGGACTGCTTTCTTAACATCTTGTGTCCACCATGGTGTTTTTTTTTTCTATCCTTGCAGACAATTCACCACATATCTCCCCAGCTGAATCAATCATTGTTTTTTCAGAGTTTGCTACAGAGACTCCAATGTTTGGTTCTTGTTTTAAAACTGTTTCATTTTTTCCTCAATAATAAATATATTTGTATAGTTGGGTCTACAGTTTACCTGTAAAAAGCTGCTCAACTTTAATTTTTTTTTAAAGTTTTTTTACATACTGTTCTTTTCTGTGATATTCATTTTTATCCTACTTAAAAGTAAGTGATGGTCACTTCCAGTTTCAAATCCTCTGTATACTCTTGTAATCTGAACCAGCATGAGGATATTGTTATCAACAATGATATAATCAATGAAGCTTGACTGTGTCATTACTTGTGTGAATAATGGTTAATGTGGACTTCCCACAATGGGCTTGTAAATATGCATAGATGCTCTGGTAATAATAATAATTGTGTTGCTTTTTAGTATTTATAGATCTTTTGTTTTCAAATTATTATATTTTTATGTTAATTTCTTTATTTTATATTTTCTACAGACATTTAGACCATAATAACATTAGCAGAATAACCAAAGGTTGGCTGTATGGTTTGGAATCATTGCAGCAATTGTAAGTAATGTTTATTAATGGTTATAATTTACTAAATTTTCATTATAGCTAAATTTTATTCTTGTTATTCTGCATGCTCCTCCGGGCAGTCCAAGGACTTATCAAAGGAATTGTTTTGCAGGGATGACCCTGATTTTTCCATTCTTAGTTGCAAAATGTTACTTATATCTTATACACTATGTGGAAAAAAGTGTCCAGACATCCCATTCCCCAACAGAAATGGAACATTACAATAGATCACATGCACTGGAATTCCTTTAAAACCACAGGTGAGCTCCTGAGACATTGTACAGTACTGTATATCATCTGCTCATGAGACATGGTGGCACGTGTTGAGCTTACTGACTTTCAACGATGTGCAATGAGGGCAGTCCAAGGACTTATCAAAGGAATTGTTTTCCAGGGATGATCCCGATTTCTCCATTTTGAGTTGCAAAATGTTATTTATATCTTATACACTATGTGGAAAAAAGTGTCCAGACACCCCATTCCCCAACAAAAATATAACATTGCAATAGATCACATGCACTGGAATTCCTTTAAAACCACAGGTGAGTTCCTGAGACATTGTACAGTACTGACTTTCAACGAGATGTTATTATAGGGTGCCATATCAGTAACCTGTCTGTGCATGCGATTGCAGAAAAATTGCAACACCCATAGTCAACTGTTCCAGATGTTATTAGTAAATGGAAGTATGAGGGACTTACGACTACCAAGAAATGTTCAGAAAGGCCACAAAATTGATGGAAAGTGGCAAGAGAGCTCCATGCTATCTTGCCACTTTCCATCATTTGGGGAAATTGTGCAGAGGAATTTCTTTGGTAATCATTTGCAGAGGAATGCACATATTTGTGCATTCCTCTGCACAAATCATCACCAAGGAATTGCAGGCATCAACGGGGGGGGGGGTGCATGAAGACAGAACTGCACAAGTTAAATTTCCATGGTCAAGCTGCTGCATACAAGCCATTAATAACTCATGAATGCGAGTAAGTAATGACTTGCCTGGTGCAAAGAACATCATTGATGGACCTAGACTAGTAGAAATGAATGGTATGGAGTGACAAATCACACTACTCTGTTTTTAAATCCAATGGTCATTGCTGGATGTGGCATATGCCAGTTAAATGCCATTGGCCAGCATGTGTCATACCAACTGTTACATTTAGTGGTGGCAGTGTTATAGTCTGTGAAAAAAATGCACGGTTAGCCTAGTGGCTTTGCGCTTCGCAACCACATGCCTAGGGAAGGAGTATCCTAGGTTTGATTCCCGTCGCCGACGTGAGGAGCTTAAGGATCTTCCTCAGCCATAGCCAAGTTAGCCGGTCTTGGACGTGGACAGCAGGGTTTTTTCCGCCAGTTTACCTGGGGTTTTTCATCCCGTAAGCAGACAAACCAGCCCCGTGAAAACACAGGGATACAGCCAGGAATACTTACAGGCATAGGGGTGACCATCCTATCCTCGTACTTTGGTTACAAAATCCAAGCATGCTTGGAAGGTTGTAGGCCTTAAAGGCCTGTTAAAAAGCCATTGGGATAGGATAGTGTTATAGTCTGGGGGATGTGTCTCATGGTATGAACTCAGACTATTGGTGGTTGTGGATGGAAACATGAACACCACAAAGTACTGGGACATTCTAGACAACACTGCACTGCCTACTCTTGACCAATTTTATGAAGATGGGCCATTCTTGTTTCAGCATGACAATGCACCATACCATAAAGCATTTTCCATTTTGACATGGTTTGAGGACATGGGTGTACAGAATTTGCAGTGGCCATCTCAAAGCCCTGACCTCATCCCCCTTTGGATGAACTTGAATGTTGGATTCAGGTTAGAACAACATATCCAACTTCCTCCTGCATCTGGTTACCAGCATCTCATTGAAAGTGTACAATGTAATTGTGGCCAAATGTGGGCCAACTTCTTATTGATTTTCAATAAATGCAGTATTGTGTGAACAGCACTGGTGTCTAGACACTTTTTTCCACATAGGTAGATACAAAATGTAACATTTCATAAGAGGATAAGGTTCCATCAAAGATAGCAAAAAAAAAAAGATATCAGGACTGTATAATGTTGGCTATAATGATAGACTGAGGACATGTAGACTGCAAAGTTTGGTGGATAGAAGACAAAAGGGAGAGGATATGATTGAGACATTTAAGCTGTTGAAGGGTTATTATTGGATTAACACTGGGGAGATTTTTCATATGGAGAAGGAAGAGAAGAAACAAGGATAAGGGGCTATCCCTGAAAGTTGCAAAAGGAAGTAGTGAGTAAAAGAGTGCGAGGTAAGTTTTTTGCATGGATAGTGGTGTGAACATGGAATGAATTACCTGAGAAGATGGTGAAAGTGCAAACAGTGGATGAGTTTAAGAAGTGGTACGATAGACATTATACTGACTAGTGTTGACCTCCCACAATTAGTATTGTGATTCCATAGAGGCCAAGAAAATAATAATACTTTGTAGCATTTTGTAATACATGTATTTATTGTGAAAATCCCTTACCTACCTGTATATTTCTGTTGTTTTTTTAATTTTTTATTAATTTATATGAATCCCACAAAAGGTACATTAGTAGTGTAGGTGAATAATGCTATAGGAAACCCTGCTTTAGAGACCAAACACGGAACTTTTTAAGCCACTTCAAACCTCGAATAAGTAGGGTAGTTTCATACTGAACGTTTAAATTTCTCTACGATCTAAATCTCCTTTCCTCTTTCTATTTCTTCAACTTATGTTAGTTAACTCTTCACTGGATCTATCATATTGGTTAACTCTTCACCAGATCTTTTTAACTATCTCTACACTCCACAGGACACAGTTGACCACATCTGAAAACACTAGTCAAGATGTGGTCTTGTTAAAGCCTTGTAAAATGGGTAAATAACTTTCTTATTTCTACTTCGGGTTCTTTTGAACATTGCAGCTATCTGATGTAACTTACCACTTACCCACTTTAGCAGTGCAGCCCTTAAACTTCAACTCTCTGTCCCAGTGGTGTAGCTAGGGGGGCGGTCCCGGTTGGCACTTTTCACGTGAGGCCCAATTTTATTTTTCGACGATTCTTCTACATATGTTAACTTAGTAATTTCATTACTTAATTAATAATTAGTTTTTAACAACTGTACTTACAACTAAAATAAACATAAACATAGTGTTTTAATTTCTTTCCCTACGTCATCTTGACTTTTTGTAATATTTTTGGTGTGTATTGAGAGGGGCGGCAAAAGCTCTAGCTACGCCACTGCCATGTCCACTATTACTCCTGCTTTCCACCATCATTGATCACTTTATAATACTCTACTTGCAGTGTCCTCAGTCCAAAATCTGTTCAAATCAGTCTGCAAAAATTCTGTATAAGCTATATCCCTTGTCACTCCCCCCCCCCTAACTTTGAATCATCATCATCATAAGCAAATAAGTAATATTGCCCTCTATAATTAATATAAAAGTTAAACAACACTATTCCAATTACAGAATCCTGTGTTATAGCACTGGTGGGCCTCCTTCTCTTAGACTTGGAACTGCCATAGATCACTTTCTGATACCTGTCAGTCAACCATCATCTGTCCATGTCCAAAGTCGTCTATTTTGCATACTCATTCCTTTGAGTTTGTATAAAACAGCTTTTCACGTGAAATCCTGTCAAATGCATTGGTAAAATCCAGAGGTATTATGGTATATTCATTCCTCTTTATCCAACTTGCAGCTACTCTATTATACAACATGAGCAAATTGTTAAAGCAAACTTACATTTAACAGATCCATGCTGTCCTCTGTGGATCAGAGTACTATCGCCTTATGAATATTGATTCTAATTAGCCCCTCCAACTCCTTAATGATCACTCCAGAGATATTGATTGGGCTGTAATTCACTGCTTAGTCTTACCTCATGTTTGTATAATGGAATTGTCTTGCCTTCCTTCCACTTATTAGGATTGTACTCATGCTGAGTCTCAAGTTGAACAACCTAAATCTACAACATTGCTAATCTTTTGAATGTATCTGTGGCAATATCCTATTTACCATGGCAGTGTTTGCATAAGACTCTTGTAATATATTGAATATTTCTAACCCAGTCACTACTCTCCTTTTATCTAGTGGAATGTATAGTTTACTAATGTGAAGTCAGCTATTTCTAGTGCATTCAACATGTTCCTATAATCTTCCTTCATTAAAGTTTCCTTCCATAGTCATTTTTTTCTCTTTTACTTGTCACAGAGTGAAAAAAATTCTCATGGACTTCTCTTGATTTGTTCAGGTAACTTTTCACTTTCCAATTTCATGTTGCTCATCATAGCTGTCACTCTTCTAGTGACAGCTATGATGCGCAACTTCTAGTTCTGCCTTTTATACTGCTTCTAAACTATTTATCACTCTTCTGTGTATACTGCATTCTGAACATTTTATTTTTTATTTAGCTGTTTTAATGTTTCATCCATTTGACTCCCATGCAATTTGTTTTCCTAAGCTTGGGGATGGAGTCAGATGTAACTTCCTTCTGATGCCCTTACTTTCCTTGCACTGCTGATTCTCCTATGCAGTTTCTTATGCTAGGGTACTGCTTCAAGCTGCATTCTTAGTTTATTATTATATATTCCACCCCAAATCTTTTATCTATGTTCTCACATGTTGTGTCATCTTGTAAGCTAAAATTGCAACATCACTTTCACCAGCTGCAAGCATATTATAGACAAGTTCTCAGGTGCTGTTTCAGTATCTCCATAAATTCTCTTTCCATTTTGCATGCTTTCTTCTTTCCCTAGTCTATATGCAATGAAATTGGATAACGAACCAATGAAATCACTCATAATGATGGCTTTTCTTGTGTCCGTAAGGTTTGTCTGTGCAGTTCACTTTTCTTCAGATGGTCATGGTTTGATATAGCAGCATCCAACTATGTATTTTGTCCTGTTAACTTCTAGTCACACCAAAGAGCCTCAAACTTATAGCTTATATTACTTATCATTGCCTCATTCAGGATTTTTACTGGAGCTAATTCTTATGTAGTCATTAGCATGACTCCCCATCCCTACCTACCCATCCTATCTGTTCTTTTTGAATCCCACTGCATCAGTCATTATTTTTATTGTCTAACAAAACTAATCTGTTCTGTTTTCAGTAGCTATTCTGTATTGAAAAAACAAGTACCTTATGCCAAAATATGTTGATTTTTACAGTTTACTCAATATTTTCACTTTATTTATTTATTTTTTTTTTCACTATAACTACTGAATGAAATAATTAACATCAGAATAATTTACACTCTTATAAAAAAAAATACTTCTCATTTAGGGGAAACTAAAGACCACTGAATATGTTGAACGTCACTGTTCTTAACTTTAGTCTCAATTTTTTGTATTAATTCAAAAGATACATATATATGAGGGGGGGGGGGTCTGAAAAGTTCTCGGCCTCGAGCATAGATTGGAACACTATTGGCACGATTTTTGTTTTTTGTAAGTTGGTACATCTGTCATTAGCATCCATGTGAAATTGCAAGTCATTCTATCACGTAGTTTGTTTTATACAGCTGTCTGAAGCAAAAGTGTTGTCTGTATCCCTTGAAATGGATAGCATTGCGTATCCTGTGGTTATAAAATTCTTTGTAAAAGAAGGTTTAACAGCAAAAGAAATTCGTTTGAAGTTCATAAAAGTTTATGAGCACTCTTCACCTTCGTTTTCGACAATTAATAAATAGGCTGCCGAGTTTAAATGTCGCCGTACCAGCCTTGAAGATGATCCACGTGAAGGACGTCCAAAAAGTGTCACAACACCAGAAATCATTGATCAAGTGTACGATATGCTATTGGATGACTGGCAAGCCAAAGTGCGTGAAATTGCTGAGACTATAGGCATTTCAAAAGAACATGTAGGATATATTTTGCATGAAGAATTGCAAATGAAAGAGCTTTGCACAAGATGGGTGCTGCACTTGCTCAGTCAGATCAAAAACACACATGAAAATCTCTGAACAGTCCTTGGAGCGTTTTAACAAGAATAAAACTGATTTTGTGTGTTGATTTATTACTATGGATGAGACTTGGATTCACCATTACACACCAGAATCCAAATATCAGGCCAAACAGTGGACAAAAGCCGTTGTCCACTGTTCGTCTTCTTTGGTTGTTCAGCACCAAAGAAGACAAAGTCTGTTCCATCAGTAGGAAAGGTCATGGCATCAGTGTTTTGGGATGCTAAAGGCATTTTGTTTATTAATTATCTTGAAAAGGGTAAAACAATAACTGGGGAATATTATTCCGATCTTTTAACCAGACTAGACAAAAAAATTAGTGAGAAAAGACCCAGTTTGCAGAAGAAAAAAAAAATCATCTTTCATCAGGACAGTGCATCTACCCACAAAGGTGGTTTGGCAATGGGAAAATTAAGGGATTTGCTATCGGATGAATTATTGGAACATCCACCCTATTCCCCAGATTTGGCACCCTCTGACTTCTGTCTCTTCCCCAAATTAAAACTCTTCCTCATTGGTCAGCATTTTTCTTCAAATCAAGAGGTAATTGCAGCTGTAGAGGAGTATTTTGCAGATCTTACTGAGAACCACTACAGGGATGGGATAATGGTGCTGGTATAAATGTATTAGTCTTAAGGAAGATTATGTTGAAAAATAAAAATAATTTTGAAATTATAAATTTGTTTTTTCATTGTTAGGCTGAGAACTTTTCAGACCATCCTCTTATATACAGAGACAGACACATGCAAAATTGATAACAAGTACTGTATACCTGCTAGTATATAAATGTTTAGAAATAAGTGGTAGTTCCTCTCTTCCCCCCCCCCCCCCAAAAGAGAAAAATTTTCCTCTCCCCTCCAAAAAAGAGAACCCCCCCCTGTTTACCACACTTATCTAAAATTCTTATTGATGGCCTCATGTTTTTCCCTCTCACTGACCATATGTATGATCCTGTTTACAAAGCTGTGTCATCCACTATGGAGGATTGCATCCCTATCCACCCAATGTTGGATTTTACATTTAATCAACTTTTATAATACTTTAACAACCACTCCTGATATATTAATTGGTCTGTAGTTTGCCACCTTTATGTGCAATGGAACTATCTTACTCGCTTTTCACTCCCCTTGGAATCCTGCCAGAACTGAGACTTAGATGAACAACTTCATCAGAGGCAATGCCAATTCTCTTGTACATTCACACACTATATCGACTGACATGCTATCCAGTCCCACTGGATAGCATGTCAGCTGATATTTATCAATATGCTGAGCACCTTGATTGAACTCAATTTTAATATGCATCTCTGTCATTATTAGCTGCATTAGCAACTGTAAAATCTCCACCTGGATGATACACTTTTGCAAAATGATTACGCAGCAACTTAACTATTTCTTTTGCCTCTGTCACCTTCCTATCATGAGCATTGTTTAATGCCATCCTACCATAGTAATTTTTTCTCTTACTTGCTACATAACAAAAAAACTCTTTTGGTTTTACGTTGGCTTGCTTAGCTAATTTTCTTTCATAATTTGGCCCTTCTTACCAAACTAATCACTCTTCTTGCTTGCATTTTGTACTGCACATGAGTATGCTGATCACCTTTGATATTCCCTCTGCAGTGTTTTCTTTTTTTTGCAACTCTTGCTTTATATCTCTACTCATCCACTTAATTCCTATTTGGCTTATCCTCCTGATAAGCCAAAGTGGTGGTATGCATTCTGATACCACTTCTTTCAAACAATCTCTGATCACTTCCCATGCACTACTGCCATTCCTTCTTTGTAGCTTATCAAGTCATGGCACTGCTCCGAGATGACTCCTAAGTCTGTCATAATTATCAGCTTTAGAGTTCAACATACTTGCTGTAGCAAATTTTTCTGTACAGTAAACCATTCTTGTGTTCCCTATGGGTTTGTTGCAGTAAAAGCTGACTGTCTGTCTGATTTTCCTACTAAATTTGTCATATCAGTAGATAAGGATCCTGAAGACTTCTAGCAGATTAATTTAGATGCATCATATAATCTGCATAAAGTAAACAGCTGAGTTTCATATGGTTCAATTTTGATATTAGGTTCAGCGCTACTTTTTTTCATATTGGGATCCATACAGATGATGAATAATAGTGAAGATAGCATGCACCATTGCTTTATGCCTAATGTTACATCAATTCATCATCCAGTACATCCGTCAGAAATGACGAATGTACTGGATGATAAATCATCTTAAACATCGAACAAAGAAGTGTGTAAGGAATGCTATAGAAGAGTTGCACCTATTGTATGGAAAGCTACCTGTCAATATAAAAAGAAACTGGGTCTGCAAGCTGAAATTTTGACAACTCAAAAGAATTTTTTATAATTATGTTGCAAGTAAAAGAAAAAACCTGAATGTGAAAGAATAACTTTGAATGTAGATAGTATGCAGTGCAGAAGAGATTGTTCAGCTAAAATAGTGCCCATTTACCAAAAGCTATCAACCTGGTTTATACAATATAGAGCTTAGTGCTGCCTCTACACTGATGAAGAAACTCAGTTGTATGAGGAGGAGGTACTAGAGCTGTTTGCATACACTGAATAAGAATTCAGCAGTAGGAACTGATGGGATTTCAGCCTGGATGCTAAAAATGTTCAGCTGAACTGGTTGTATAATTTGAGTCTCAGTACAAGGAAAATTTCACAGGAGTGGAAAGAATGTATTGTATGAAAATCTCGTTGCATAAGGGTCATGTCAAGACTTCACCACCACTCCAGAAATACTGACCTATCAGTATTTCTGGAGTGGTGGTGAAGATTTTGGAAAATGTGGTAAGTGATTACATGTAGAAATGGGTCGACAGAGAACTTGTACTTTGCAACGAACAGTGTGGGTTTACTTAGGGAAGGTCACGTTTGACGAGACTGCTCATATTTTTATAATAATGCTATGGTTGAGTTCAACAAGGAATATGGATACACCATGATACCTTTGGACTTGGTAAAGCTTTTCATAGGATACAGCATGGAAGGCTGTTTCATAAGTTGGAAGACATGGGATTGGATTATAAACTATTAGTTTGAATGAGAGGATGACCGAGAAAAAAATCTTGGAGTTTTAGTAAATAGGAAGTTGAAGTTCGTGGGCCACGTAGCAAAGACTGTGAATACAACTCTGAGGATAATTGTAGTGCTGAAAAGAATATTGACATTGCCTCTTTATAAGGATTTGATACAACCTCATTTGGATTATTATGCACAGATCTGGTTTCCAAGGTTATTCAGATACAGTGGAGAGGGTGCAAAGGAGAGTATTAAAAATGATATCAGCACTGTGGAACATAGATTTTGAAGAGAGATTAAAAATTTGTGGGCTGCAGATACTAGAAAATAGGAGAAAGGGAAGTAATATGATAGAAACCTGCAAGCTTCTGAAAGGGTCATAAGAATACCAGTAGATGAAATTTTTTAATTTATGGAGGGTAGGCAGTCAAGAAAGGGGAAGTATGTGATTGGAATGGCTTGCCTTTGGAGGAAGTGAGTGAAAATAGTGTGAATGAATTGATGAGAAGATATTGACAAGCACTGTGAGTGATATGTGGACTACCTTGGTCCTTGACTCTATAATAACAATATTTTACAGTGCAGTTTTTATTAGTTTAGCTGTATAAGAACTTAAATTTTTCTTCTAGGTCACTTGGGCATAACATAATATCAGAAGTAGAAGAAGATGGTTGGGAATCTTGCAAAGAGCTTTCAGAATTGTAAGTACTTGCTGAGACAAATGCACTGTTTAGTTTTGATCATTAAACTATTAATCATTATTTAAATATGAAGATAAGATTAATCACTTCGATATGGTTTGCATTTATAGAGACTTGAGTCATAATCAGCTACAAGCAATCTCTAAAGAAACATTGAAAAATCTTCATAAATTAAAAACTTTATATCTGGATCATAATTCAATCTCTTATATTGAAGAAGGAGCCTTTCGTTCTTTATCATCATTACTAGTACTGTAAGTATGTTTGCTTGCATGTTTTCTGTATTGAAGTCATGTAAACTTTTTTTTAGCTTAATTAATTTCTAAATGTTTCTCTCTCTCTCTCTCTCTCTCTTTTTTTTGTTATTTAGTTTTATGCTATTTGACATGTTCATGGCAGGGCGATTGGAACCATCTCACTGCCATAATAAATTTAGTTTAATCCTTTATCCAAGTGTGTGCAAACAAAGTTTGTGCCTGAAAGTAACTTCAGGACTGGGGTAAAGTGGTACAACACCGGGCAACTCCTTGCAAAGGTGGAGCAAGCTACCAACACTCCTATCTCAGGTGGCTCACCGTTTGGCAGCTCCTATAGGAAGAGATGACCTTGCTAATGCTTCTGCCTTGGTATCTCCACTTGGGCCTGGCTCCCACTGAAGAGACCTCAATAAAGGTCGAAACTAGTCTGGGTAGTGGCCCTTCCCTTAATGCATAACATTATACATATCCGCAAGGAGATGTGTTTTGCATTATGGAAGATACTGAGATAGAAGTGTTGGTAGCTTGCTCCACCTTTGCAAGGAGGTGCACAAAGTTTGTGCCTTTCAAGCACAAACTTTGTTTGCACACACTTGGATAAAGAATTAAACTAAATTTATTATAGTCTGACCAAGTGAAAAATAAACTTTCAATATTTCACTGTCACCCTAACCATCTGATGGGATGAGAGAAAACGCTGTGCCCCCTGGAAATTTCATGCTTGTGTATCATTGGGCACGTGACATCTTGTGATGATTATAACCAAATCTGCATAGAGGGTGTGAACTAATGTTTGTTTTAGGATGTATTAGAAAACAATAATTAAAGAAAATGCTATATTTGGTTGGTATATTTGAATTACTAAAAGGTGTAAATATGTGAACCATCATTAATGAACCATTTGAGAATGGAAAATAAAGAGAGAGATGGAACGGGTGTGAATAGAAATACTTTCATTACTGTCAAATGAATTATCAATAATTAACATTTAGGATATCATATATATGCTCTATAAGTTGCTGGATGGATCAAATAACTTGATGATGACGGCATTTAAATTTAAAAAAAAACTTATAAGGAGAGTGAAAGAGATTTGTTTGGGAAACATTATTATTATTATTATCCTGAGACCCCATTGAGTTGAAACGACTCATCTTGGAGGTTCCTTTTGTCACACAGAGCTCACCATACCATGCCTTAAACAGATTCAAATTCTTTTCAGACACCACACTCTCAGGCAATGCATTCCAATCATTCACAACTCTCCATGCAAAACACTTGCTTTCACCCCCTTGCTCATCCCCTCCTTTTACAGTTTCCAGGGGTGACCTCTTGTTCTCCACCAATCTCCCCCATCATTTTATGAAAAACCTCTTCATGTTAATCGTATGACATCCCTCACCAACTTGTCTCTATCATATCACCGCTCTTCCTCCTATCCACTATACTCTGCAAATTGCATCATCTCAATCTTTCTTCATATTCAACATTCCAGAGATCAGAAATTTTTTTAGTCAATTGCCTCTGGCCCCTCTCCAACATCTCTTCATTCTTTTGAAAACCAGGTGACCAAATCTGTGCACAGTAGTTCATATGTGGTCTAATCAGAGCCTTAAATAACTAACATAAATATAATATAAATTATATAACAATAATTATAAAAATCATATAACATAAATATAACCTATCCAAAATTAAACAGTAACTGCATACTTTTGATAGCTCAGTAAATAAATATATGGAAGGGCTAATCCATTGAGCTAATAATGTTGATCAGGTGACTCATCTAGGCATGGCAGGAATGCGTGTGGGTTGATGGAGCAGCAAATCATCTTGTACAATTTGTTGTGCTTGTTATGTGTATTTATTTCTATGTTTTATGTATACTTAGCTTGGTTCATTAAGAAAGTTCATGAATAAAAGAAAATTCACTGATGATCAATATACACTTTTTACGTAGCAATATATACATAAATAATTTCCTTTCCGATCATTGGCAGAATTATCCACCCGTTTGCGAATTCCAAGTTCATTTGTCTTTTCCTTTTGTTACAATATATTGTAAGTGATTCTGAAATTTAGCAAAGAGTTCTGACCATAGTCCAAACCATGTGATTTGAACTATTTGAATTTGAACTTTTAATGTATGCAGTTTGAACCACGTGGTTTGAATATGATTGTACCATCAACCAAACAGCATGATTTCATCATATATGCCAAGAGAACACATTTTGTTTAAAACTTCCTTTAATTTTTCAATAACTAAAAAATATAATTATAGAATAGTTTATATTTATCTGCGATAACAAAAATATAAAAGGGAAACAAAAAATCAATTTTTTTTTTGTTTTATAAGTGCTGTGTTGAAAGTTGGATATAAGAATATGCTAATTTTATTTGTAATAATAGTAATTTTCTTTATATTGCTCTGCATTAAACATAATATAAAGATGAATTAAATGGATTTATGCTTGTTCGCAATTTACCATCATTATGTTGTGTATTATCACTACTGACGAACTAGCCATTGTAATAATGCACATGAACATAATAGACTTGGTTATATTAAATGAAGTATTAAACGTTTTGCAAAAAATAAATACTTATTTATATACAAATTTATGTCATAAAATGCATATGTTTGCTATTTTCTATTAATTTTTGTTTCAATTTTATTAAAGTGAACTCAATAATAATGAGATTTCATGGAGTATAGAAGACACAAATGGTGCATTTTATGGTATGGAAAAGCTAAAGCACCTGGGCCTGTCACATAATCGTATTAAATCAATAGTGAAGAAGGCATTTGTAGGACTACCACGTTTGACTACCTTAGATTTGACATATAATCCTATCACTTCCATTCAGGAGAATGCATTTAGTGGACTAAAGCGTCTTCATGATTTGTAAGTAAATAATTTTTAAAATTCAAGAGAAAATGATTTTTTATGCTCCATGAATTCAATACTATTATTATCTATAAGACAAAATTAGTAATAACATGTTCATACTGTGATATTATATAAATTCTTTTATACAAAATGAAAACTATGCTTAACACACACACACATGCTAAAAGTAGCAGCAGTTTCTCACAATGAAAGAGCTTGGCTAACACTGGCTCTTGCAAATTATATTATCCAATACACAAATGATGTAATTAACTACTTAATTTATTTGCATACATAATCACTTATAACTTGTACTTCACAAATTTTCAGTATCAAACAACTAATCAAAAAAATCATTTATTTACAACATCATTCAGTAATAATGGAGCTGATTATTAAAAAAATTTCGAGAGGAAATTTCGCAAAGAGGAGTACATATCAATACTTGAGGTAGAAAAAGTTGTCAAGAACTTGAAATGTGGAAAGGCATCTGAAGTAGATGATATTTGACCAGAAATGCTTAAGTATGGAGATATAACAGTTTTACAGAGGGCCTGGTCAGAAGATCAAATTCCTGATGATTGAAGTAGAGCTCTCATAGTAACTATTCATAAAAAAGGGAATAACGCTGAATGTGAGCATTACAGAGGAATTTCTCGACTTAGTGTTCCAAGGTAAGATTTATGCAAGCATACTTGAAGAGGTTGAGAAAGATTGTGGAAGAGAAACTTGAAGAACAACAAGGCCAAATAGAGGTTGTCAAGATCAGATTTTCACTTGAAGACAAATAATTGAGAAAATGTGGGAATGTGACAAGGATCTGTACTTAAATTTTGTAGATCTGGAAAAGGTATATAACAAAGTGCCCAGAGAAAAGCTTTTCAAATCACTTCAGTTATATGGAGTGAATGGAACATTATACAAAGCAATACATAATCTATATTTAAGTTGTCAGCCAGCAGGTGGAATTGAAGGAAATACAGGAAGATGATAGGTTAGGGATGCCAAACCACCCCCTGCACAGCTGAAAATCTGAGTATATCTTTTGACTCCCCAAAAATTTGACTACTAATAGCTTATTGCACCTGAAGGCTTCCAATATTTATTGAAATATCAGGCTGAAAGTAATTATGGTTTTGAGTATTTCAAGATAGCATGAATTTTGACATTGGATTACAAATAACTCTTTAAATAGTAATTTCCATTATATTATGGTTTACATTTGTCAGTCATTACTGAAATCAGTAAAATTCAGTAGTACTGTAAAATATATAGAACTGAAACAAGACTAAATCTCAAATTTAATGTATGACTTTATTCAATCAGATTATGAAGTAGTGTGAATTAATGTTCAGTTTATCAATGTATAGACATGAGAAGAACAGGATTTATCAAATGATCTATTTTCATTATTAGAATAAAAATATAATGAAGTTAGTCATAATCAGGAATACATATTGCTGGAATATATCCAATAAATTTGTTAATATGCAAGATAATTTTTATTATAAAAATATTTTGTTTCAAAATATTAAATAAGTTCTAATTCTTATTAGGAGGTGAAGGGTGAAAGAGAATTTGAATGTAGACATCAAACTTTTAAAATAAATTGTGCTTAAAATTAATTTAATTACTGTCTTGCAGTAGCAACCTGACTACAGTTTTAGAGCAGAAAAATCTACCTATTAATGTCTTAAATATAAAACTTTAAAAAATGCTGTCTTATGTAATTTGAGTTACCTTTTCTTTCTTTATTTTTATTTATTTATTTTTGTATAGACGATTTAACAGCAGTAATCTCCTATGTGATTGCCATCTTCGTTGGCTTCCTGGGTGGCTGCTGCTAGCAGGCCTCAAGACTGTAGCACCTAAATGTGGTCATCCAGAGTGGTTGAAAAACAAAACAATATTTGATGCCAAGCCTGAAAATTTCACTTGTGGTTAGTACTTTGATACTCTAAGAATTGTGTGTGTGTGTGTGTTCTTTTGAATTGTATGATGATGAAAATAGTTTAATGTTCACTTTTCAATTATATAAATTTATAAGCATTATACATATCTAAAAGTCACTTTTTTGCCTTCTTATAAAAGAAATATGCTCAATACTCAAATGTTTTAATAACTTGCCTCATCAGTGTATAACTTTTGTAACAATTGGGCAGGTATCTACTCTTTTAATTAAATTAATTGATTTAGCTTATATAAGTTATTGTGTAATAATTTCAGTTGTAGTTAATTCTGTTTATAAGTGTATATACCTCAGAAACTTTTCTAGCATCTTAATCACTACTCTAGATATGACTGGCTTGTAATTTGAATCTTGTCTTATTTACTTCCTTTACAATGGAACAATTTTATCCTCTTTTCATATTTTTGTAATGGAATGAAGATAAAATTGTTTCAATTGCAAAAGGGCCATCCCTGGAAGTTATTACAAAGAGAGTGTGAAGGAGGGAGATATACAGGATGTTTGCTTAGAGAATGTGTAAGTGAGTGCATTGCTCAAGACTGCAAGTGTAAAGTGTAGTTTGATAGAGACCTACCACATTGAGTCCTGATCCCGAGGAGATCTTATGATAATAATAATATAATATTGAGGCTATGAAACATGATTAATTAATTTACTTGAAGGAAACAAGTTTAAATAAAACTGATGTTTATGATTTGCTGGTGTTTTATTAGCAAGGTTTCCCAGCATCATTGGAACAGCACCAACATTGACTTATAGAATCTATTTTAAAAAAAAGCAATAAAAATTTAGTTTGGGCACAGTACATCCATAATGGCCGTAGCTGGAAAATGTGAGGTTCTATAGATGATGCTATTTTATTATTATTATACAGGTATCTCTATGGAGTCAGAAGATTCATCATGGGAGACCCATGATTCACACAGTACTTATTGTACCTCTTCTTAAACTCATTCACTGAAGCACTCACAACCAGCTCTGGCAACCCATTTCACCACCATCATCATCATCAACTTCCTGATATGTACCCTCAAGGGGTATTCAGGCTACTATAACAGCACTACATGATTAAGTTTACATTATTATTAATCTCCTATCCACAATTTTTCTCCAAATTAGTCAGCTTGTCAGACTCCAACATTGTCATATCTAACATTTCATGCTTCTAAGGCATTTCTGATTGAATCAATACATCCAGGAAGACCATTGTCTTCCTCTAGGTCTTTTTTTCCTGCAATCTTGGCATCAAGCACCTATTTTGCTAACCTTTCCTATCTTCAGTTTTAATGATTCTGTCATTGCTGCCATCTGTCGCTCCACTAATTTTTCTCAAAATCCTCATATCTGTGGTTTCTAGTCTTTGATCAAGTGCTTTATTCTTACCCATCTTTCAGATCCATAACTTAAAACTGGTTTGAACACTGTCTTCTACACTCCTAGTTTGGTGTTTTGACTAATTTCCCTCTTATTCCATATAAATTTATTCAGCTGGCTATCACCATACCAGCTTTGCTTATTCTGTTGCCTATTTCAAGATTTAACCTGCCATCTTCACTAAAAACTGTGCCTAAATAGCTGAAATATTTCACTTCTTCTATAGTATCTCCATTTAGAATGCAGCTGAAGTTTTCTATATTCCTGCCTATTTTCATAGTTTTGGTCTTTAAATTGCTTTGATTTTCATGCCAAATTTGTTACAGCTGTTCTTCAATTTAGTTAGAGAATCCTGGAGATTTGCAATTTTGTTAGGAGTACAATATCATCATCTGCATAAAGCAAAGAACTAAGGTTTGACATCTCCAAATCTAATATCAAGCCTAATGCCACTTTCTTTCATAATGTGATCCATATAGATGATGAATAAGAGTGGAGATAATGTGCATCCTTGTCTTATCCCTGATTTTACTCAAACTGTCTTCCTGTATTTCCTTAAATTCTAACAGCTGGCTGACAACTTAAATATAGACTATATATTGCCCTGTATAATATTTCATTTATCTCTAATTGTAGTATTTGATGTGGATACAGAGTTAGTTTTGCTGGGTAAGTCATGCAATTACTAAGATATATAAATCATGAAAAAATAGAAACAGACACCTAGGGAAAATTTTCAATCAATATCATTCCATCTATTTCTCATCTATCCATGACTGGTTGAGTACATTGATTAGGGGCTTTAGGCAATTTAATGCACCTAGCTTGCCATTCCTCTGCTGCATCCCTCTAAGGATAAGTATTTTATTTTTGTGGAACTGTATGTTCTACTGGTTTGCCTGTTCTGAAGTATGAAAAGCTCAGTTTTTAGGAGAAAAAAACTCTCTATCTTCGTATGAGACTGGTGAGTTAGCCAGTCTTGATATCTCAATTAATATCTCAGTCTTGAAAAGATCTGATAAGGGTTTCCTCATGTTGTAGACTGGATTCAAATCTAGTTTGTATGGTATGTTGCAAATGTAGATGCAATCCCATACCTTGTGGAATCCATCCCAAACTGCATATGTGCTGTAATTTGGGCTTAAAGGAGGTCCAACATGGTATTAAATAAAAATTTCTAATTCAGTGGTTGGTATGAGGTATATCTTTTGTAAAGATACCACACACACACACAAAAAAAAACTTTTATTAACAAGTATGTTTGTAATAACAAAATTCAAATAACATTAGTTATGTGTACTTATTAAATGTTTACTTCATGTGATACCATCCAAAAAAAAAAATTCGCTTTTCATATAACTGTAAAAAATGTTTCATTAATATATTTATTATTAATTGTAACATAAAATTAATAAATCTGTAATGTTTGTTAATTTCATTTTTCTTTTCTTATTTTTATTTCCTCCAAAAGTTATTATAGTCTTGAGAGAACTAATGTAATTGATTATTTTTAAAATTGAATTATGTTACATGTAGGATAAAAGAAGAGTTTTTTTTTAGTATTATTATTATTCCTGTATATAATTTTATTTTTTTTCATGTTTGCATGTTACATTGTGTACATCATAAATTATGAGTAGTTGATATAAAGTGACTATAACATTGCTTTATATTTTTAGATGACTTTCCCAAGCCATATATAATTCAGCATCCACAAACACAGATTGCATTAAAAGGAGAAAATGTAACTTTAGTTTGCAAGGCAGCTAGCAGCAGTAGTTCTCCTACTTCATTTCAGTGGCGTAAAGATAATAAGGTTAGTGTTTTTTTTAAGTGACTTTTACAAATCGTGAATGACCCTGTTAGATAGAAAAGGGGATCAAGTGACCAATAGCATAGTGAAACTTTTTATTTTTCACTTTATTAGGACATTTCATTCAGGAAAAGCAGGTTTTAGTCTTGGAGGGATGAAGAGTTGAAGGTTAGGAAATATGTGAGGAGAATGTGTTTCAAATACTAAGTGATCTGGAAGTTAATAAGATAAGATTGGATAGGATTTCAATGCATTTTAAGAGAATGTGCTAAGGAAATGACAGCTCCATTGATTTGGTTGTTTAATGTAAGTAGTTACTGGGAAAGTGCCCCGGCGAGTAGAAAGAGGATGAAATAGCCATTGGACATTGGCTATTTCATCCTCTTAGATGTAGAATGGAGGTGTCAAACTATAGAACCAATTTGTATTTCTTCTGAGTTGTTAAGCTTTTTTGGAGAAATTAGTGAGTGGTAGTATATAAAATTGGGCAGATGAAGATAATATATTATGTGAAGGTGAACATAGGTTTGTTAAGGGGTATTCTTGTTTCAGTAATTTATTTGCTTTTTATAATAACATGACAAGAGTGGTGTTTTTTTTTTTTTTTTGCAAAGGCATTTGATAGAGTGGCACATAAGATAAGTTGATTAAATTTCAACATATGGGGGTTAGATATTAGTTTAGTGAATTGGAATGGAAATTGATTGTCTGATAGATATCAGACAGTTATGTATTGGGAACAGTATCAAGGAAAAGAAAGATCACAAATGGGGTCACACAGGAATCTGTACTGGGTCTTTGCTTTTTAACCTTTATGTCAATTATATTATCACTAGAATTCAGGGTAATATTTATTTGCAGTTGATGCAAAGCTTGAAAGAATTTATAAAAAATAACCTTCAGGTGGATTTATGTAACTTGGTTATGGGCAGTGATTGGGGATGTTAGTTTAATGCAACTAAATGTAAGGTCTTGAAATTAGAGATCCACTGTGGGAGGCTGCATACTCTATGGGTGAAACTATATAAGAGGAAATGGAAGAAACAAAGTATCTTGGGCTGATAGTTGATAAAAGTTTGAAGTTTACAGAACATATTGCAAAGGTGATGAAGGTAAATGGAGGATAACTTTGATGAGTTAAGAGTGATGATTCCATTGTATAAAGCCCTGATCAACCGCTTTTGAATTATTGTGCTTGGATATGGTCACTAAAATTTAAAGAAAATGAATTAACCTTGAGGAGACCTCCACGTTGCTTTGAAGGAATGCAGAGACTGGGGTTTCTGACCTAATGTCCAATCTCATTTTCATGTGATGAACCTGGTTAGTAGGTATCCACATTCCGAATGAACCAGGACAAGCTGGCAATTTGGGACACAGTACTCTCTGTTGGCTGAAACCAGAAATAAACATGAGATTTCATGCCAGCTGGGGAATTGCCTGGTAAACAAGGTCCCCAACTGTTTTTTGTTGTGGAACCAGGGTGAATAGTGAAGACTCCAATTCAGCATCTAGAAGAAGAACAACAACAACAAATTCAACATCAGAAAAACTGAAAATAGGAACCATCAGCATAAGGAATATCAATGGAAAGGAAATCAAACTTGCCAAAGAATTTGAAAAGTACCACATGGACTTAGTTGGTATTACAGAGACAAAGAAGACTAAAACAAATTAATTGTACTAAATAAGTATAAGATGTTATATTTGGGCAATAAATATGAAGGTAAGAAGGAGTAGTGATAGTATTCAACACAAAACATGAATATATATGTCTTGATTAAAAGGCAATTTCAGGTAGAGTCATGTGGGCAAACTTCAAAATGGGGGAAACGGACAATGGAATGTTTTGTGCCTATGGTCTCACAGAAGGTTCCCCTATTTTCAGTTGCTCTAGTAAAGCATGATTAATTTGCTCAGCTGACAACATAATGCTCATGAGAAGTGTCAACTCTACACACAATTTTTCCTTCTGTAATCTTTTAAAAAATATTTATGTAATTCCGCTCACAAAAGGATGTAAACCTATAGTATATTAGCACCAAAGGTGACTAGCAGGCTGAAGTTTAGATAAATTGAGAATCTTGTTCTACACACCAAACAAAACAGATTTTTTAGTCACTTTAAGCCTCCACTCAGCAGGATAGTGATCTGACACTAGTGGATAAATTGTCTACCACCTAAAGACTTCCACAAACATCCATGTATAGTGGAATGTGAACACACTGTTTTGTTTGGAGATTAGAAATGCACTTAGTACCCAAGGCAGCATAGTAGCAGTATGCATTTTTCATATATAATTTATAGGAACAGCTGGTATGACCATTGTAATGATGTTGTAGCCATATTTACCACAGATGGAGCACAGACAAAAAATGAGCTATAGCTCTCAAATGAAAATATCAATCATATCAAATCTTGTTGTCTTTGTGAGAGAGATGGAACAATGCTGGAACATAATTTTCTCCATGCTTTACTATATCCATTGCATAGAAAAGAATTCTTAAAAGCTGAATCTATAATTCAAGGTCTGCTCTGTGTCAGCACTTTCAGAATGCTCAGTTTCTGACTTTGACTTGGAGTACAAAGATCTTTCAATATTTGAGTTTTTGATATATGTTTAAGTCGAACCACTAACCACTTATTTGAATCCTATCCATGAAAGATTGTAAACTTATAGTACATTAACACCATGGGCAGGCTAGGGAATTTTTAATTAAGGAACTTTGTTCTAGAAACCAAACATGGTACTTTCAGAAGCCTCTTCAGGTCTGCTGATAAGCAAGGTGGTGGTCTCACACTACATGATGAATTATCACATGGTGATGATCCACAAGCTAAAATTTCGAAATAATAATTACAAACCAAAACAGATGTGGTAAATAGTGGAATGAAATGAAGAGGAAATCAGACTTTTTACTCTGTCATATGTGTTCAGGGGAAAAGATATTCATTGAAAAAATAATTACAAACATAAAAGTAAAATTCATCATTTTACCTATGCTGTGGATATGAAATGTCAATATTTGTGGGGAAGGCAGATTTCATTTCAGCTTTTGACAGGAAATCCTTAGAAGAATATTTGTTTCAGTGAATGATAATGATCTCTGGAGGATTAGATAGAACCATGAGTTTTATGAACTCTATATTAAAAATTATTCGAAAAGTTGTGGACATATGATATTTTTAGAATGGAAAATGACTGTATTCCTAAGAGGACCTTAAATGATAATTTTTTTGATAAAATGCTAGAAGGAAATCCAAGTCCAAGATTGATAGATACCATTAATCAAGGTGAAACCATAATCATAAGTCAAGACACAGTTTTGTAGGGCCTTAGGAAGAAAAAGATGGATGTAAATAATGTGGGGTTGCTTCTCATGATGTGGATTAGGTCCATGGTTATAGTGCATGGAAACAGGACTACAAAGTCCCACCTTACAGTTGTGAACAACTGTACATGCTTTCCACAGTGCAGTTTTGTGGTACTGAACTTTACACTTTCAAATGTGGCAATGCTTCATGATGCTGAGCAATGATTGTAAACATGTGGCTTGAAGAGAATAATATTAGAACATTACAGTGGCTATTATACAGAGATTTAAACTGAACTTCGGTACATCTGTGGGATAAACTGAAACACACAATTAGGACATCATCGAGACAATAGTTCTCTTCATTAGTAGTACTCGCTAATGTATAAAGGAAGAGTGGAGGAAAATGCTACCAAATTTTTACCAGAAATAAGTAGAAAGTCATTCACAGCACTGTTGAAGCATTTATTATGTCAAAACTGTGTCTATGGCCAAACTTAGGACAATGCATAAACTTCTATCAATAAAAACAGGTTATATATCTGTAGCTGTCCCGAAATAAAGTAAGGTCGTCCCTCACTGGTTTGCTGTGCATATAAATTGCATATATTTTCCAATATGCTACCTCCATATTTCAATGGATTATGGAGGTAGTATGCTACCTCCATTATCAGTTAAAAAGTTCTAAAAAGGTTCGTTGCCTTTGGGAGGATTTGAACTTTGCTCTTTCTACTTTGAAGGGTGATATTGCAACTGTGCTGTGGACTCTTCAATAAAGATGTGCATTCTTTTTTTATAACACCACTTTTGTCCTACACTTTTGATAGAATAATGTGTGCTGATATGTTATTTACATTGTTCAGGCAAATAATATTTTAAATTAAAGTTTGCTACCATGTTGAAATGTCTGCATATTTAAGTTCTCCATTTATTATTTTAGATATAAATGTTTCCAATTTCATATTGAAATGTCAAATGTTTTTCAGCTTTTAATAGATGCAGATATGGAAAACTTTGCTAATGCAAAAGAGGGTATAACAGAATATTCTAGTTTATTACATATTCATTCCATCCAAGATGAAGATGAAGGAAGATATCAGTGTGTAATTTCTAATCAATTTGGATCTGTTTATTCACAAAAGGCAAAAATTACAGTTCATGGTAAGTTAATACTGCAGGATTTCATTTCATTATTTTTATGTACTGAAATCTCTTGTAACAAAATATTGTTGCAACTGAATCCATATGTAATGGCTATTTTGATTTTCAGCATAAATTACAATAAATTAGTATTTTTTCCAGTGATTTCTTACTAGTCATGATTTATTAATAGATCATGAAAGATTGTTTGGCAGATTGCTATTAGGGTTAAGGAAATGATGAATTATTATTAACAGACCTCCATGGCATCATCATAGATCTCCATCATCCAGGAATATAAATTATATTGCACCATACATTCACAACACTTTCAACTCGTCTATCAGACCCTATGCATAAAAATCTGTTTCTCACAAAACTGAACACTACATTCTTATATAACTTCAAAAGATGGCCACAACCAACTTAAGTTACTCTCACATCACATTCATAAAGATTTGCATTTCCTCACTATCTTCCCATAACAACATTCCAGAGGCCTGATATTTGCTACAGTCACTCATCTCTTGTCCCTCATCAGAATTTCATCATAAGAGATGAAATTCAGTACCATGGATGAAATCCATGCTCCTGTTAAACTGGTGCAACCACCATTTTCTTGCTGTCTTCATTGTCCTCCTTGTGCTAACAGCACACTGCTGTTATCCTCACAACTCTTCCACTGCGACCCTGAGCTTCAGATCTCTGTTGACCAATCACCCTCAGGTCTGGAATCACATTCACTTCATGGATCAGTTCTACCAGTACCAGCAGTAAGAAACATTGCACTTCTGCACAACTTTACATTTAGCAACATATTAAAATAGAACTCCACTTATGTCTCCAAGCTAAAAATAGTTTAAGCATTCTTGAAAGAGGTCAACATCCAGTGGCGGTTACCCAATAGGTGCACTCCTAGAGCCTCGTCGTCTCGAGGGGCCTCAAAAATTACATAACAAAAAAGATAATATGCCTCTAAAAATTTAGTGAACTTTTATATTTATTTATTTATTTCACTCCAAGAGAATCTTTTATTATTAATGTACAAAATGTAATATGTGACGTAATTATTGCAGAAATCACAAATAGAAATATTATTTATAACAGTCTTTATTTATAATTAAATATTTTGTAATAATGATATTGCCCAAGAAGATGTAAAAACTTGCATTAAAGCATTATCAAATAGTTACAAAGACAATATTGACACTGAATATTTTGAAGATAAGGTTTTTCATTTTATAAAATTTATCAAAGAAGGTATATTGTGTCCTTTTCAAATGTCATCATCATCATCATCATCAAATTCCTGCCATGTACCCTCAAGGGGTGTACAGGATATGACAGTACTACATGAAAAAATTACATCATTACTAACATCCTATCTACAATTTTCCTCCAAATCAGTCTGTTACTTGTCAAGACTCCAACATTATCAGATCTTATATTTCTATCGTCTAAGGCACTTTGTACCGTATCAATCCACCTATATCTTGGTCTTCCTCTGGGTCGTTTTCCTGCCAACCTGGCAGAGAACACTTGTTTTGCTAATCTTTCCTCTCCCATTCTATTTAAGTGACCATACCATCTGAGATTAGCTCTGCTAACGCATTCCTGGATGCTGACAATGTCAAGTTCTTTCCTAATATCCTCATTTTTAATATGATATTGCCATTGTTGCCATCTGTTCACGCCTCTAATCTTTCTCAGAACTCTCATATCTGCGGTCTCTAGTCTTTGGTCAAGTGTTTTACTTCTGACCCAGCTCTCAGATCCATAAGTTAAAATTGGTTTGAACACAGTTTTGTATACAGCTAATTTAGTGTTCCGACTAATTTCTTTCTTATTCCATATGAATTTATTCAATTGACTTCCCACGATACCAGCTTTGCTGATTCTGTTGTCTATTTCTATATTTAGTTTACCATCTTCAGTAAAAATTGTGCCCAAGTAGCTAAAATGTTTTACTTGTTCCACAGGTTCTCCATTCACAACACAGTTGACATTTTCAATGATTCTGCCTATTTTCATTGTCTTTGTCTTTTTATTGCTAACCTTCATACCATATCTATTACAACAGCTATTCAATTTAGTCAGAGAATCTTGCAGACTTGTAGCGGATTTATTTAGAAGTATAACATCATCCGCATAAAGCAAAGAGCTGACATTAACATCTCCAATTTTGATATCAGGTTTAATACCACATTCCTTCATAATGTGATCCATATAGATAATGAATAACAGAGGGGATAATGTACATCCTTGTCTCACACCAGATTTAATATTAAACCATCTTCCTGTACTTCCTTCAATTCTAACTGCTGACTCACAACTCAAATACAGACTAAGTATTGCTTGATATAATGCCCCATTGACACCATATAACTGCAGCGTATTGAATAGCTTCTCTCTTGGCACCTTGTCATATGCCTTTTCCAAATCAACAAAACTTAAATACAGATCTTTGTTATATTCCCATGCTTTCTCGACTATTTGTCGTAAAGTGAAGATCTGATCCTGACAGCCTCTATTTGGCATGAATCCAGCTTGTTCTTCACCAAGCTTTTCTTCCACAATTATTCTCAACCGTTTCTCAAGTATACTTGCATAGATCTTGCCAGGAACACTCAGTAGGGAAATACCTCTGTAATTCTCACATTCAGTTTTATTTCCCTTTTTATATATGGGTACTATGAGAGCTCTACTCCAATCATCAGGAATTTGTCCCTCTGTCCAGGCTTTCTGAACTATGCAGTGCAGCCACTGTAAGACTCTTATACCACCATACTTCAGCATTTCTGGTCGAATATCATCTACTCCTGCTGCCTTTCCACATTTCAAGCCTTTGATGGCTTTTTCTACTTCAAGTATGGATATGTATTCCTGACTGCATGCCTGGTCAGTGTTTTTTATCACTGTGCTGTCATCACTGCTTGTTTCATTTAGCAGTTTTTCAAAGTAATTACTCCATACTTCAAGGATATCTTTTTCTCCTGTTTTCATTTCACCTTTATCATCTCTAATTCCTTTTACAGCACTCTTTCCTCCATTCCTAAGCTTCTTCAACAACCTCCAGAATATTTTGCCACCTTCTTGATATTTATTTTCTATATTCTTGCCAAAGTCCTCCCATGACTTTTGTTTAGCTAGTTTTACACACTGTTTAGCTTTCTTACATTTGTCTCTGTATTCTGTAAGAGTAAAAGCTGACTTATTTGCCAGGAACTTTTGATATGCTTTCTTCTTTTCCTTCACTGCCTCTTTAACTTCCTGTGTCCACCAGGGAGTTCTGATTTTTTTATCTTTGCACACAACCTCACCACATGCCTCTCTGGCAGAATCAATCAATGTTTCCTTCAGAGTTTGCCACTGAATCTCCAAGGTTTGATTCCTGTTCTCAAACTCTTTCATTTTCTTTTCAATAATATTTCTGTATTTTAGTCTACAGTTTACATCTGAGAGCTGCTCAACTTTTATTCGCTTTAAAACTTTCTTACATGTTATTCTTTTCAATATGAAATTCAATTTTATCCTGCTCAAGACTAAATAGTGATCACTTCCAATTTCAAATCCTCTGTACACTCTGGTGTCCTGCACCAGGGAGAAAACATCACTATCAACAATAACATAGTCAATGAGACTTTTCTTATTCCTAGCCTCTTCTCTCCATGTGAATTTGTGCACATTTTTATGTTGGAACATGGTGTTAGTAATAACCAGTCCATGTCCTGAGCAGAAATCCAACAGATATTTGCCATTATTATTAGCTTTGCTCTTTTCTCCAAATTTTCCCAAAATATTTTTGTATGTCTCACAATCATTTCCTACTCTACTATTTAGATCCCCAACAAGGACCAACTTTTCCTTTTTCATTGTGTCAGTTGCTTTTTCTAAAGCCTCAAAAAATTCCTCCACTTCTACCTTAGTAGAGCCTTCTGTGGGACCATAGGCACAAATAAGTCTCATTGTCCAGTTCCCCATTCGGATATTTGCCCACATTACTCTACTTGAGACTGACTGCCATTCAAGAAGATTAGCCTCGTATTTTGTGTTGAATACTATGGCTACTCCTTCTTTTCCTTGATTGTTATTGCCTGAATATAACATTTTGTATTTATTGCTCAGAAAGATCTCACCAGTTTTGGTCTTTTTTGTTTCAGTCACCCCTATTATGTCGATCTGGTACTTATCTAATTCCTCAGCTAACTCCATTTCTTTGCCATTCAGGCTTCTTACGTTGATAGTACCGATCTTTAACTCTGGTGATGTTGAGTTGGGGTTTGTTTTCAGATTTGTTCCAGTAGCTGACTTTTCGCTGTTCGCCCTGGTTCCCTGGCAAAAACAACGGGGGCCTTGTTTAACCGGGCGACGCCCCAGCCGGCATGAAATTTTGTCATGTTGTACCATCATTTTTTATTTTGGTTTAACCAATAAGAATACAATTTGGTCGGCTAAATCCCAAATTGCCAGCCCATCCTCGTTCGTTCAGTATCAAAGTAGATACCCAACAGGGTGCACCACGAGAAGGTGAGGATTGGACATTAGGTCAGAAGCCCTGGTCGGTTCTCCGCATTCCTTTAAAGGCTATGTGGAGGTCTCCTCTCAGTTATACAGCTTTGACCCTTAAGCACCCCCCTTTAATAGATGGTTTGCAAAGTACATTTACTAATGTAGAGACAATCTTAAAAATTTTTTTGACTTTACCAATAAGCAATGCTAGTGGTGAACATTCTTTTTTTAGTCTTAAAAAGAATAAAAAATTACTCAGAAATAGTTTAGGGCAGACTCATTTAAATGATTTATCTATAATGTTTATAGAAAATGATATAGTTAATATGTTAAATTATGATAACATTATCGATCAATTTGCAGATTTAAAAGTACGAAAGGTAATATTGTAAGTTGTAATACTAACTAGACAAATTAAATAAATAATTATAAATAAAGAAAAAACTTGTTATTATTTAAAGATTTTATTGTCTTTTTTAATATAAAAAAACACTTTTACATAAAGGGCCTTATAACAAAATTGCACCTAGGGCCTCTAAGGAACATAATCTGTTACTGTCAACATCTGCATCACATCTTATAATTCTCCTCAACTTAGCATAAGCAGCAAGCAGTTGAATATCCCCTGTTACAGTATATGAAATATCATGAACGAATAAGTTGAACAGTAGTGTTCCAAGAACATAATCCTTGGGCATGCTACTGGTTACCTTCCTTTTCTGAGACATTGTCCCTAAACATAACTTGTTGGTATATTTCAGACAACCAATGTGCTGTTTTTCTCCTTAAACAACAGCATGCCACATAGATATGTATCAAATATGCCCTGCAAGGTCCAAAAAATCACCATATATGAGTCATCCTTATTCTTTACATTTGTCATATGTTCATAAATATAAAGTAAGAACTCATTCTCCTTTTCAGATCCATTCGAACCATTAGTCCTAACTAATTTCTCTAATACTTTGAACAAGTGCAGATGTAGACTAGTCTGTAATTATAGACTACAAGAGTGATTGCAAAGGTTTTTATTTATAACTGAGATATCTGTAGATTTAGCCAGTTTGCAAGCATATACTTTATAAATCACATCATTTCTTGCTAAAATTCACATAATTTTGCATCACAACAGCACTAAATACGATGACCTCTGGTACTTCTTTTCATATAGTACTGTTTCCATTCTCCAGATCCAAATGCTTACTCTGATTGAGTTATAGAAATTATCCTTGTTGGAATACCTACATAGATGCCTATCAAGCATCCATGCCTTTGCTTTATGTGAAGTGCTGCCAAGGTAGTCAAGGGGAGGGGGGGGGGGGAAGTATATGTCAAAAACTCTACCTTCATTCTCAGTCTATACTAAAGCATTCCACAATTACAAAATAATCATTTAAAAAATCTAAATATGACTTTAAAAGGTAAAAAACAAGAAATATCCAACTCTTGTATAAATGACAGCCTTCTAATCCCTTGCAAAGGCAAATGACAAAAGACCAACTTCTGTCCATGTAGACATCCACTTATCTTTATGATGCAAGTGTAATGATATCTAAAGACAAGAGTTACCAGCATCATTCTTTCCTCCAGCTCCTGCATAGAGGACTAAAGAAAAACTAATCTCTATACCAGAAATATTGTGTTCCACTCCTTCTAGGCCTCATGAAAGGCAAGAAAATCTTAAATAACCTAAATATTCAAAAGTCTTCTGGTCCTTATGGTACCCCCCCCCCCCAATGCTTGGAAGTTGTATATCAACTCTTTTCATTATTATACTTAGTTGGCACCTACCATAGAAGCAAGCTCATTTGCCGGCCTGGTTGGCCGAGCAGTTAACTTATCCGCTCTCCAGCAAAAAGGCTGCTGGTTCGAATCCCGCTGTGGGCATGGATGTTTGTGATTGTCTGTGGAAGTACTAGAGGTGGTCACAGGTGATAGATGGCATTGATGTAGTTGGTGGAATGAGTGGTGGAGAGAGATGTAGAGTAGGTGTCCTCCTTTGATGAGTCCTTGGGCTCCCTGGAGGTGCCACATAATAATAATAATATTCAGTCTATTCAAAAAAAAAAAAAATAGAGAAGTATGCAATCAAAAGGATCAACCTATTGCTCTTACCTCATTACAAACTGCCACTATATAAATAATGGATATCATTAATATTTAATTTTTTCATCACTTAGAACCTCCAGTTAATCAATAACCACCAGTACAGAGTCTGTCACTCTATATTTCTAACCTGCATTATCCACATTAAACACATGCCAATGAAAGGTTTGCAGAAACCTGTACTATTTCACATGACATTTCCATGCCATTTGATATCTGGCATAGATGGTTACTCAGCAAACTGCCATCATATGTGAATTAACTTCCACCTTTTCTAATTGGGTGGAAGGTAATTCACAGTAGCCAGTTTACTCTCTAGTTACTGCATGTACTTATCATTATGGACCTCCAGAGATTCACTTAGAGAGAGGCTACACATCACCCACACCAACTATTATACATCTTCTTGAATTCATTGACACAGCTTGCACTTGCCACCTCTGGAGATAAGCCATTCTAGTCATGCTAAAGGTAGACGGATTTTCCCTCTTCAGATTTCTATATCAATGCAGGAATGTATCAGGACACTGTTCTGTTACATATGCTCTGTACATGAATTACTTTTCCTCACTGTCCTTAAACCCTATTCATTTTTTGCAGATGATAGTATACTACAGTGGTGTTCAACCTTTTTCACTACGCGAGCTACTTTTCTATAAAAAGTTATTCGGCGATCTACTCTCTTATATATAAGTTATTCGGCGATCTACTCTCTTATATATAAGTTATTCGGCGATCTACTCTCTTATATAGATCACGTTCCCCCCAACCTGATATCTGATTATGCACAAATAAACAACTAAAAATAAACAACTAAAAAAAATACACAACTAAAAATTTTATTTGTGTATTTAAAAATTTATTTATCACTTTTAATTATTTTAATACAACAAAAAAACAACAACAAATATATTGGAGTAAAATATTTATTTCTCTATTTTGGAAAACCAAAGTTAGAAAAAACAACAGATTGATTACAAACTCACAAGTTACAAGAAATGCTGGTTGATTAAAAAAAAGAAAGTTAATGTGAAATTTGGCATTGTTTGGACCTCGCAATATTTTCATAGTCAAGTTGATATGAAGAAGTGGCCAATTTCAGACAATCATCCAAATGATAATTTGTAATTTGGTTTCTTAATTGATTTTTTATGATGTCATATTTGAAAAAGCGGATTCTGACAAGTATGTCGATCCGAAACACGACAGAAATTTTTGCGCAATATCAGTTAATGTTGGGAATTTTTCATGTGCATACTTCCAAATGACTTCATTGTTTATTGATTTTAAATGTAAACTATTCTGAATGTTTATTATCTCAAGTTCTACTTCAGCTTGGTTTATATCAAACAGCCCGCTAATTTTATTTAAAATTTCTGTGATGTTCAAGTTTTCTTGAAATGGATTATTGATAAAAGATACAATCATTTCAGTTTTATTAAAATCTTTAAATCTTGAATTTATTTTTTCCTCAACTAATTCTATTTCACGAATAAATTCTTTTAAATCATAGCGAAGCCTTTCTTGATTTTGTTCAAAAAATAGATGTCTAAATTTGCGGTCATTTATATTTTTCTTTAATAAAAGTAAGTATTGTTGGAAAGTTTTTATTGAACTTAACATGTCAATTAAATTTTTATTTCTACCTTGTAACTCTAAATTTAAATTGCTTCATTTCGTACAGAAATCTACTAAAAATGATAAGTGTAACAACCATCTTTTATCACTCAATTGTGGATAAATATCTCCTTTTTCATCAAGAAAATTTTTTATATTGTTAATTAATACAAGAAATCTTTCTAAAAATTGACTTCTGCTGAGCCAGCGAACATTATTGTACAACAGAAGTTCCCTATCATCATCTGCCTGTAATTTAAATAACCACCGTTGCAGGGCTTTTCCTCGAACAGAATTTACAATTTTAAATGTAATATCCAAAACATCTTTTGTGTTTAATCTTTTACTACACAGTACTTGTTGGTTAAAAAATCTGGATATTTGTCATTGTTTTTACATAATGAAATGAAGCCTGATTTATTACTTATCATTGCAGGAGCACCATCAGTAGTAATAGACACAAGTTTAAAAAGCAAAAGTTTGTGTTGTTTCACAAATTCATCAAATGCCGAAAAAATGTCTTCTCCCCTAGTCCTTCCCAATAATGGTATAATTTCAAAAGTTCTTCTTTACTTGAATAATCTTGAAATATCATGCGCATAAATACCATTAAATGAGCAATATCAGTGAAGTCATCTGATTCATCAAATTGTAATGAAAACACAACACACTGGTGAATGGCTGACATTAACCTGGCCTGGAAACTTTTCTCCAGCAATTGGAACTCTTCTTTTTCAGCAATTTGAAACCTTGTCTGCGGCCTTTAAGTAGTCTCTCTCTAGCGACGTCTCGAACTGAGAAGCTCCTTTCTGGAAGCAGGAAACTCTTCTCTCAAGCAACGTGGATCTGGGCAGTCTCTCTAAGGCCATCCACCTACACTATTTTTCTTCACTCTAGTTACTGAACTCTTTGTTACACCTTTATCTTCTCTTCACTCTGACCACTCTTCGATTCTCTGTTCCTTACTCTCATCCTCTCCTTCACTCTTTTTTTTCTCTCTGTCATAATTTCTCTGTCATTCTTGCATCCATCTCTCTAAACCTTGCTGCCCCAAATTCATTATCCAGAGCCATCTCTCTCTCTCTCTCTCTCTCTCTCTCTCACCACCACCAACAAGAACAGACTGCAGCAATCACTCAAAATTTCCCAAACCCTTATCCAGATTTGTCTATCTTTCTTCCAGATCTACAAAACTTAAATAGTAATTCTTAGTGTATCCCAATGACAAGGATCTATATTTAGTTTTGCAAATCCAGAAAAGGTTGTTCAAATGTTTGATTCTTCACTTTCCATATAATTATTTTTCTACTAATAAATTTTTTAAAAATAAATTTACCCTATTTTAGGGTATGTTTTTTATGTGACTCCACCCCACAAAAGGTTATACCTGTATGGTATGTTCGTGCCATGGTTGAACTAAGGATTTCTTTTCCCTATTTTTATTACTTTAATTTAATTTAATTTAATTTATTTATTTATTTGGACTTTTCATTTATTTTTTATTTATGGACCTGAGAGTTAAGTTAAAAGTAAAAAAAGTTCACTAGACCAGATATGAGATTTCTGAATAAAATAAGATAGAGTTAACAGATGGCATCAGTGGCTGAATCATATTAAAAATGAAAATATTAGAAAGGAACTGGATATTGTTTTGTTAGTATTTAAGAACAGAGATGTGTAGAGCTAATCTAAGATAGTATGATCACATAAACAGAATGGGGGAAAGAAGGAAAGAGAGCAGAACAATGTTTGATAGCAAGAAAGACCAACTGAAGATTATGATTTAGATGGATCGATTGATGTTTTTACATAATGCCTTAGAACAATAAAATGTAAGATCTGAGAACAGTGAACATCGGACAAATAACAGATCTTGGAAAAAATTTGGTAGGAAGCTGTCAAATTTTTTTCTGAAGGATTTGATGGAAAGCTTACGTTGGGCCCCCATGCCAGTAGGCCAAAGGTTATTTTAATTAATAATAGGCTGAAAGATGAAATATGACTCATAAGATAAGTCACTGGAGATGCTCCTGTAATAATAATAATAATATCCTGTATACATATCTCTTGAGGTATGTATTATTCATCAGGAATGATGAAGAATCCATGAAAAAAGCTATTGATAGCCATTAAGAATATCATCTGAATAGTTTCTTTAATAGCTAATCCCATCTGTTTTCATTAGCTGTATTAGTGTTTAATATGAAAAGAATTTAATATAAAAAGAATGATAATTTACTTTAGATTTTATTAACATATATAAGTATGCAGTATAATTACATGCTTATAACTATGCTCAGATATTGTATCTTTTTATAATTTATTGACATTAATTTATATTTTCTTAGTTTTCCCAGTATTCACAAAAACCCCAACTGATATTACTGTTAAAGCTGGCAGCACAGCCAGGCTAGAATGTGCTGCAAAAGGTCAACCTGCTCCAGAAGTTGCTTGGCAAAAAGATGGTGGTGATGATTTTCCAGCTGCTCGTGAAAGAAGAATGCATGTAATGCCTAGTGACGATGTGTTTTTTATAGTCAGCGTAAAAGTTAGTGACATGGGAACATACAGTTGCACAGCTCAAAATGCAGCTGGAGTTGTCATTGCAAATGCTACACTAACAGTTCTTGGTAAGTTTTTTTTTTTTTTTTTTTTTTTTTTTGTCTGGTTATCAGTATATGTATCTGTATATATCATTATAGGCTATAGTAATGCATAAGAAAATTTTAGTTATAAAAATATAGCTTGCTACCTTAATCGGATGTATTGTTATTACCACAACAGAACTGTGAAGTCTTAAAATGTCATTGCAATTTTGTTAAGATTTCATAGTAATCTTACATTTTAGGCATCACACAGTCTCCTTTAATACTCCTTAAACTTGTTCACTTTTGTACTCTTTCTCCCTCCCCTCCCTCTCTTTCTCTCTCTCACCCAACTACTGAATTATGTAGTCCTAGTCAGAAGCCAAGCATATTTCAGGTTTCTGATGACTTTTTCTACCACAATGTTTGATATGCACACCTGATTTCTCTTGAATATTTTTGCCACTGTTCTATCACTTCTTGTTTCATTTAACAACCTTTCAAGGTGATGACTCCAGATCAGTACTGCCCTTAGGCCCTGGCAACAGGGGCTTTAGCCCTGGACCAGTGGCGGCTGGTGAAATTTTAAGTGGGGGTGCTGCCTATACAAAATAAAAATATATATATTATTTTTTTCCTAATTAGTAACCAATTTATTAATATTTTTATATATAATTATTTATTTAATTATATATTTATTATATTAATAAATATAATTATTTAATTACATTTATTAATAGTAAATAAATAAATTTGTAGATTTATTTATTAATTAATTTATTTATCATGAAGACATAGAATGAGAAGTTAGTTCGTTGAGTTTGAAGCTGAACTGTATATGGGTGTTGACCAGCAGCCATTCACATTCATTATATGATTAGAGGAAAGTGTCCAACTGGAAGTAAAGAAATTAATTTCTGTAGTTTTTGAGGAATAACTACCTCAATTTATTAATAAATAAATCTACAGATTTATTTATTAATAAATTGGTTACTTATTAGGAAAAAAATAATTATTATTTTTTTTTAATTTTGTATAGGCAGCACCTCCACTTAAAATTTCACCAGCCACCACTGCCCTGGACCCCGCACTTTAGAGGGAAAACAGTATGGCAATGACTGTCCAAAAAGCAGAGGTGTCGTGAATGAAGGCATAGAATGAGAGGTTTGATTGTCGAGTTTGGAGCAAAACTGTATATGGGTGGTTGACCAGCAGCCATTTACATTCATATATGATTAGAGGAAAGTATCCAACTGGAAGTAAAGAAATGAATTTCTGTAGTTTTTGAGGGATAACTATCTCAGACAGTATATATCACAGTTCACAAGGATTGAAGTTTTTGAATTTGATCATCTCATCAGAGGATGTCATAATAAATGATGTGTCAAATCTCCCTTTACTTCATGAGATTGACCATGAAGTGATTACCTGGGTGGTTTCCAGCCATGTGAGGAAAGGGTATATGTGGACCTACAAGGCTGGTGATTATGAGAAGCTCAGGAGACAGCTTGCAGCTGTAGCATGGAATAAGGTGTTGGGTAGAAAGGTCACTACTGCTTGAGTGATATTCAAGAACTTTTTGATTATTTTATCATTCTGAAGGTATATTTGTGAAAGTAGGAGGATAAGACTTTTATGGATTATGTTAAGTCACTGCTCATTCTAAAACTGAGAGAAAAATCATGAATTTCTGTTAACATATGCTAAACATTTAATTTAATAGTTTGTTAACTTGATTTATAATTTTTAAATATTTAGACATATAGTGTATGGACCTCCATTTGTACTCTTGTTCTGGGCTCCACAACTGTTAGGGGTAGGCCAACTCCAGATATTCAGAATTATTTTTATCCTTGATTTTTGCCACCTTTTTTATCTGTAATTTTTTTTACAGCACTTTTTCCCATTTCTAAGCTTTTGGAACATTTTTGTTTTGCCAACCTCCTGATATTTATCTTCTATATTCTTACAGACTTTAGCTACTTTTACAAATAGCTTAGTTTTCTTACATTTTTCCTTGTGTTCTTTCAGATGACATGCTGAATTGTTTGCTAGCAACCTTCTTTTTTTCCAGTACTGTTTCTTAAACTTCTTGAGTCCACCATAGAGTTTTGATTTTTCTATCTTGCATACAAGTTTACCTGTTGAAAGTTTATTTTTCACTTGGTTAGAATATAATAAATTTAGTTTAATCCTTTTATCCAAGTGTGAGCAAACAAAGTTTGCGCCTGAAGTATCTTCAGGACTGGGGTAAGGTGGTACAACACTAGGGTGACTCCTTGCAAAGGTGGAGCAAGATACCAACACTCCTATCTCAGTATCTCCCATAATGCAAAACACATCTCCTTGCGGATATGTCTAATGTTAGGCATTAAGGGAAGTGCCACTACCCAGACTAGTTTCGACCTTTATTGAGGTCTCTTCAGTGGGAGCCAGGCCTAAGTGGAGATACCAATCAGAAGCATTAGCAAGGTCATCTCTATCTATAGGAGTTGACAATTGGTGTGCCACCTTTTTAATAAATTACTCTGGATTTAGAGGAAGATGTTGAAGTTTATTTTTCACTTGGTTAGAATATAATAAATTTAGTTTAATCCTTTCATCCAAGTGTGAGCAAACAAAGTTTACACCTGAAGTATCTTCAGGAAGTATCTGAGGTAAGGTGGTACAACACCAGGGCGACTCCTTGCAAAGGTAGAGCAAGCTACCAACACTCCTATCTCATTATCTCCCATAATGCAAAACACATCTCCTTGCAGATAGACTGAACAGACCTCAATAAAGGTCAAAACTGGTCTGGGTAGCCAGGTGAAAAATAAACTTTCAACATCTTCCTCTAAATCCAGAGTAATTTATTAAAAAGGTGGCACACCAATTGGCAACTCCTATAAGTAGAGATGACCTTGCTAATGCTTCTGACTGGTATCTCCACTTGGGCCTGGCTCCCACTGAAGAGACCTCAATAAAGGTCGAAGCTAGTCTGGGTAGTGGCCCTTCCCTTAATGCATAACATTAGACATATCTGCAAGGAGATGTGTTTTGCATTATGGAAGATACTGAGATAGGAGTGTTGGTAGCTTGCTCCACCTTTGCAAGGAGTCACCCTGGTGTTGTACCACCTTACCCCAGTCCTGAAGATACTTCAGGCGCAAACTTTGTTTGCACACACTTGGATAAAGGATTAAACTAAATTTATTATTATTATTATTATTATACAAGTTTACCACGTGTTCCTGACTGAATTGTCAGTGTTCTCTTCAGAATCTGTTTGAATAATATTTGAGTCTGCAAGTTCACCTCTGAAAGCTGCCCATCTTTTAGTCATTTTAAAACTTTTGTACATATTTTTGTTTTTTATATGTATTTTATTATTATTATTATTATTATTATTACATAGCACCTCCACGGAGTCCAAGGACTCATCGAGGGAGGGCACCTACTCCACAACTGTCCATCTCCACCACTCAACTACGTTCATCATCTACACTAATGTCATCTACCTCCAACCACCATCACTAGTATTCTTCATAGACAATCACAAACATTCATACCCACTGTGGGATTCAGACCTGCAGCTTTTTGGCTGGAGAGCGGATATGCTAACCACTCAGCCAACCAGGCCAGCCGAGTATAAAAATAAAAATAGTTTTAGTCTTCTCAAAACAAAATGATAGTCACTTCCTATTTCAAATCTTCTGTGTACTCTTGTATCCTGAGCTAGTGTGTGAAAGATATCACTGTCAACAGTAACATTGTCATTGAGACTTTTTCTTATCTGTCTTCTCTCCATGTGTATTTGTATTCATCTTTATATTGGAACAGTATGTTAATGACTAGTAGGCCATATCCTGAACAAAAATCTAGCAGCTGCATACTATTATTATTAGCATTGTTTTTTTCTCCCTGTTTTCCTGAAACATTTTGATGTATGTGGTATTCAGTTCCTATTCTGTTATTTAGATTTCCAACCAAAACCAGCCTTTTCATTACCTCAATTGCCTTGAAAAATTCCTTCAACTTTTCTAGTAGAACCTTCTATGGAATCACATGCAGAATTCCCCATTTTGATATTTTCTCACATTACTATACCTGATGCCTGACATTATCTTCATGTTTACTGTTGAATACTATGGCTGCTCCATCCTTACCCTTATCATTACCTGAATATAACATCTTGTAGTTACTATTTCAAAAAATCTCACCTGTTGTCTTTTTTTTTTTTTTTTGGTTACATCAACTTAGCTTGATATTTCTGTAATTCTTTTGCCAGTTCTACTTCTTTTCTGTTAATACTTCTTACTTGAATGATCATGGCTGTCTTGAATCATATTAATGTTGAGTTTCTTCCAGTAGCTGACATTTCACTGTTTTTCCTGGTTTCCTGATGAAATCAGCGTGAGCCTTTTAAACCAGCTGACATAACATATCATCACTATTGTACCATAATGGTGATTCCATTGAAGTTTTAAAAATGAACTTCAACCAATAATTTAGCCTCTATATATCATTATTTCTTTCCCATGTCCAGTCTGTATTGCCATTGTTTAAATCTCCCATAATAATCAGCTCCTTTGCATTTACATACCTAATTTGCTACTCTAATTTCCCACTCATCACCTTCTGTTTCCCTGACCTACCACAACATCCCAGTAAAAATATCTTATTCTGCTTACCTCTATCTCGGACCATACAAAGTTATCATTTTCTTCCTGGTTCTAAATGCTGTGAGGATATGATTTTTTGCTGTCATAAAAGTAGCATTCTCTATGAATACTACTTTTATGATAGCAAAAGTAGCATTCTCTCTGAATGGAAAGTAATAGCAAACTTTTAGGGTTATTGCTTGATAAAGCATTAAGCCATTTATATTATACTGTTTTATATATATGTGAATATTTAAAAAATTTTTTTGGATGAAAACATTAAATTGATACCTTTTTATTCTTTTATAGAAACACCAGCTTTTGTTAGGCCAATGAAAAACAAAGAAACACGATCTGGGGAAACTGCTGTTTTGGAATGTATGGCTTCTGGTAGCCCAAAACCCAAATTAACATGGACTAAAGATGGCGGCACCCTTATTGCCACAGAACGCCATTTTTTTACTGCTGACAACCAGTTATTAATTATAGTTCAAACACAAACCATAGATAATGGAGAATACAGCTGTGAAATGTCTAACACATTAGGAACAGAACGAGATTCTTCTTATTTAACTGTGCTGCCAGGTAAGTTAATCCTACAAAAGATAGCCTCAACACTTGGTAACTTTCACCACTGTTTTTAAATAAAAGTACATCATATTAAAACTAAATACATATAATTTTAAATATTAAAACTAAATACATATACATATACACCTGATAAACTTATTTTTAATGATGTTGCCAGCTATGAAAAGTTTCTGTATTTATAGCATTTTAGTGTCATGAATGGCTAAGGATTAGATAAGCAGTTTTCTCTAGACAGTTTTCTGGAGAAAGTTTTAGAAAGTTTTCCTTTTTTTTTATGTTCTAAAAAGAATTAAAGTCAAGCAGCTCATACAGGCGAAGGATAGATTAAACTATACAAATATTGTTTGAGAAAAAATTAAAGAGTTTGAAAACACAAACCAAATCTTGGAGGAGTCTCAATGTCAAACTCTGAAAAAAACATTGTTTCATGTAGAGAAGTTGTGGTGAAGTTGTCTGAAAGGACAGAAAAATCAGAACTACATGGTGTATGCAGGTAAGTTAGCAAATGCCCTGAGTATATAGGAAAAAATGTAAGAGAGATCTAAGCTATGTGTAAAATTATCTAAACATAAGTCATGGAAGGATTTTTTTTTTTAAGAACACAGAAGATAAATATCAGGCAAAAAATATTCTGGAGGCTATTGAAAAAGTTTATAAATAGAGGAAAAAGTACAGTAAAAGGAATCAGTGACATAAAAACTGAAACTGAAGATCTTCTAGATATTGGGAGTAATTACTGTGAAAGACTTCTAAATAAAACAAACAGGCCTGGTGACAGAAGATCGGTAGAAAACATTCCAGAGAAATGAAATCAAAAAGTAGATACCAGTGTTCAAGACAGGGGGGGGGAGCTACCAAAAGCCTGAAATGCAGAAAAGCAGCTGGAGTGGATGATATTTGACCAGAAATGTTCAAATATGGAGGTATAAAAGTCTAGTGGCTATACTGCATAATTCAGAGAATCTGATCAGAAGGTCAAATTTCAGATTAGAATAGAGCATAATTCCAATTTATAAAAAGGGAAATAAAGCTGAATGTGAGAACTACTACAGAGGAATTTCTGTACTGATTGTTCCAGGTAAGATTTATGCAAGCATATTTCAAAAAAAAAAAAAAACCTAAAAGAAATCATGAAAGAGAAACTTGGAGAAGAACAAGCTGGGCTCAGGCCAAATAGAGGTCTTCAAGATTTTCACTTTACAACAAATAGTCGAGAAATTACAAGGATCTATACTTAAATTTTGTAGATCTTTAAAATGCATACAAAATGATGCCCAAAGATAAATTTTTCAAAATGCCATGATTTTGGGGTAATCGGAACATTATACAGAGCAATACATACTCTCTATTTAAGTTGTAAGTCAGCGGCTAGAATTCAAGAAGTACAAGAATGTGATTTGATGTAAGATCAGATGTAAGACAAGGATGCACATTATCTCCACTCTTATTCATCATCTATATGATTCACATTATGAAAGAAAGTGGCACTAAATCTGATATCGGAGGTATCAAACTTAGATTTTTGCTTTATGCAGATAATGCGCCGTTCCTGAACAACTCCACTTTACACAGATGTCCAGGATTCTTTAACTAAATTGAATAACAGCGATAACAAATTTGGCATGAAAATTGGCAGTTAAAAAGACTTAAACTGTGAAAAGTAAACAGGAACATGGAAAACTTCAACTGTATTCTAAATGGATAATCTATAAAACAAGTAAAATATTTCAGATATTTATTCACAGATATATATATTTCAGATATATATTTATTTAGTGAA